>NC_141699.1:359114236-360314236 GCF_964263255.1 Lissotriton vulgaris | reverse complement strand
TGACAAATGTCCCGCCACTCCACCCTGGATCTCAGGAAGAGGTTCTCCAACTTAGAAATAAGGTAACCCATTGGTTATCTTGAAATACATCATTGGGGCCCATGGTAGAACGTAACATCTTAATGGTGCGCCGAGTTGGGTGGATAGGGAGTTTGCGGAAAAACGCAGGGGGCGATTGTAATATTGTGAATTTTAATTGTCGCTACCTTGTGAATAGAATCCTCCGGGAGGTCTATCTCAACTCTTCTATCAGCGACTTTGGTATAACAGCCCTCCCATTAGGCTTCTTCTATAAGGTTGTTCCTAGAGGCCGGAGGAACTCAATCATGCCACTTGACGGCAGGGTTTCAAGATCTACTGGGGCGGTGGGGATGGCCTCTTTATTTCAATTGGAGCTTCAGGGCGTCATGATGAGCAACAGTCGGGTCCCCGGCTGGAACTCTCTCACAGGTTTTCAGCCCTTTCCAGGCTGGAAGAGTGTGATTGACTATTGCATAGGTCCCCTTCAGCAGGAGCATAACACAAAGGCTCAAGGAATCATGTATAACCAAAGTAGACATTGTGTCAAGGGGCGAGGAAGGGCTGGAGAGGTTCAGCCCCCGGAGCAAGGCCTCTGCATTGGTAGGAACCCAGGGAACTCAACCTAATCAGGACCTTTACAACGCCGTATTATGGAATATCGCAGGCTTAGCTGGGAAATTTGGGGACCCGATTTGGCTGCAGTTTATCAGGCAATTTTCCGTGATTTGTTTGCAGGAGACCTGGATGGTTAATTGTAGTCTATTTCTGGAGGGTTATAAAGCTTTCTACGTCCCAGCAACAGCATCAGCACACGGTAGAGCATTGGCAGTGCCTTGCAAGATCCAGCTAGTCCCCTTCTCTAATAAAAATGTACAAGCAATCATTTTGAAAAGGGGAAGGAACAATTTGTGAATTATTAATTTTTATAATTCCATGGCTCCAGAGGGGGGGTGTAAAATTGCCCAGCTACGCATACTCTTAAGGAGGATGTGTGGCTCTGTTGCAAATAACCTGACGGTAATGGGAGATTTTAATATCCACCCCTGTGGTGATCCAGCAATTGTTTGTATGGAGGAGCTGGGGTGTGCAAAGATGCAGGCTTTTAATTTTGAGCATACGGCAAAGGGGGATGCCCTGAGCAGTTTGCTCAACTCTTTTGACCTGATTTCAGTAATGACAGTTTCATACCCGCACAGCAAACAATGTGTACCTTCGTTTATAGGCCGGTATAAGGGCTCCTTCATTGACCACATATTGATCTCCGGTGGCCTACATAGTCATTTATTAAGGTTTGCAATTATTGAAAGAGCCTTCAGTGATCATAACCCTGTTTGTGTATTCCTGGGAGGGGGGTTGTTGTTGAGCCAAGACAGGATCTCAGTAGCGGGCAGAATGAGACCTACTGGCGGTAGGCGTAGAATAAAGTGGACACAGATCGCCCCAGATTAATTTTATAGCGAGGTGAAAACTATATGTGCTGCTGAGATTGCATCCTGCATATCCCCGATACTTGTCCCGGGGTTGTCCTTAGGGCCTTTGATGATATTACTTTTAAAGTAGGGACCTTGTTAAGTGCTCCTCACCATAAACCCCTGCCCTCCGACCCTAGGTGGTTTGATGCTTCTTGTTCTAAGGCTGCTAGACTCTTAAAAGAAGCCTTAAAAATCACACCAAGAGACCAATCCATGATTAGTGCCCGACGGTGCTTATATAAGCAGGCCCTGGACTCGAGAAAGAGAGAATTGAAGGAGGGAATCTGGCGTGAATTACTAGAGCCCAGTAACTTAGCTAGCAGTTCCAGATTTTGAGGTATTTTTAATCGCCCTCTTTTTGAAAAGTCACGGGAGAGAGAAATGGGTACTAACATAACTGAGAGCAATGGGGTGGCCCTTTTTACTTCTATTTTTAAGGGTGGGTGGGATCCTGAAAGACCCAGAGATAGGGGAATTTTATCTGCTCCAATACTATTCGAGCAGAAGGAGGTGGAGTTGGACGTCCGAGGACTATCTAGCAATAAAGAGCCAGGACCCGATGGTATACCGCCGGACCTCTTTAAGTCTAACCCCCAGTTTTGGGCCCCGGTACTGGCGGGCGTGGTTAACGCTGCAGCCATGGTCGGGTGTCCAGAGTCCTGGGGTACGTCCACGATTGTGCCGGTTTTCAAGAAGGGGGACCGAAATAGCACTTTGTGCTACAGACCAATCTCCCTTCTTGATTCTGTGGTCAAGGTTGTTGATGGGGTAATACTGAGACGAGTAGCCTCCTGGGCGAAGCAAAATGCGATAATTTCAGATATCCGGTATGGGTTCCGCTTGGGGCATTCCACCATATCCCCATGCCTTAACTTATATTTGATCCAGGGTAAATATACAATCGCCCATCAGGGCACCCTTTACATGGCCTTCATGGATTTATCCTCTGCTTTTGACTGTCAATCGGGGGAAACTGCGGCAATCCATGAGGGCCTTGGGGGTAGGGGATAACTTGGTTGGATTTCTCGAGGATCTGCACAGGGAAACCAGGGCAAATGTTAGATACTCCAACGACCTTCGGGTCTCCATGGATTTTAATATAGAGAGGGGCGTTCGGCAGGGCTGCATCCTGGCCCCGTTTTTATTTAACCTTTACATTAATGACCTACATAAGATGTTGGTATCAACAGGGGCCGACTTTCCTTACATGGGTAGTGGGGTCTGCTCGTCCTGCTTTACGCGGACGGTGCAGTACTTATTGCTAGAACCGCAAAGGGTTTGCAGACCCTGCTTGATTCCTTCCGGAGTTTCATGGAGAATCGTGACATTTCAATCAATAATTCCAAATCATATATTATGCTGGTCGGGTCCCGCCCCAAGAAAGTATACCCTTTTAAAGTAGGCATTGACAGGGTGCCCCTGACAACGACATTTTCTTATTTGGGCGTCCTGATGGATGACAAACTTAACTGGGGCCGCTCATCCAGAGGACTAAAGGGGAGGTTACACGGGCCAACACAGCAATCTTCAACTTTGCCACCAAAATGGGTAAGCGTCCTGTGGCGGCAATGTTGAAGTTATTCCAAGCAAAAATTGTGACAATTGCGAGTATGGGAGTGGTCTATGGGGTTACACCGCCACTGATGCCATACAGGTGGCTGAGAATAACTTTGTGGGGCTGCCATACATCAGTGACAACTTGGCTTTGCACCCCTTGATGCTCTGGCTCAACTGTTGGCTGAATGAGGAGTTAGCCCTTAATCACCAGATTTTAAGGGACATTTTGAGTCTGGATTTCATGCTACGAATTCCGTGGTTGAAATATATAAAGAGTTGTTTTGAGGAGTTAGGGCGGCCAGATTTATTTTTAAAACCTGATCTCATCACAATGGAGGATGTGGGCTACATTAAGAAGTTTTACGATGACCAAAAAGCTCGCGAGAGATCACATTGAACTGGGTAAACAAAGTGTTTGCAAATATGTGATGCTAAAAACAATCCCTACCATGGAACCATAACTTCTGTGGCCATTGTCTACCCATGAGGGTTTTTTATTGATCAGGTTTCGTTTAGATTATTATCATTTGCTTTTAACGGTCCCAAAGCGGAGCTGCAGGGGACAAGTGCTAGCACCCTCTGGCTGTGAAGGAGTGCCTCCACAGGACCTGCTGCACTTTGTGTTTTTCTGCACTTTTTACATTGTCCCCCGTAGATATTTTTTAACATCATCATTAAAGAAACAGAATTTTAATCAGGTTCTCCCTGCTCTTTTTTATTTACAATTGTTAAAACCAGACTGTATACCCCTTTGTAGCAGGTTTTTAAAATCAGCCCTGCGATCTAGATTATGTATGGAGTATTGATAGTCACTTTCTGTATTATGTCGTTTCGCGTCATGAGTTTGTATTTTGCACATTGCCCATTTGGCCTGTACTTGTTTTATAACTTGGTATTGGTGCCTATATTTTAACTTTATTGTACTGTAATCGGATTTTTAAATGGTTGTATTTTGCTGTGAAACTTTTATGGTTTTATCTTTAAAACCGAATAAAGTATTTTGAATTAATTGAAAATAGTAGGAGTTAGCAAAGTGAAGTAACGTTTTTATTTTTACCTGTCACTTCTATAACAAATGGCTAATTTGGCATTTGCACTAGATTTGAATGATTTACACTTGTATTTTGTTGCAGTTCAACAAGATGTTGAAATATTGTTTTGGTTTATTTAACACCTTCGCAGCGGGGGTAATTCCCATGATGTGCTGGGGGGGGCGGGAGGTGCGCACAGTGCCCCCGTGCTCATGACGAGCTCAGCTCGTCATGAGGCACAGTGCTCGTGTGCTCATGACGAGCTGAGCTCGTCATGACCACACCCGTTCCCGTGGAACGCTCAGCACATTAGGGGAATTATCCCCGTGTGTGAGCGTTCCACGGCTCATGACGAGCTGAGCTTGTCATGAGCACCGGAGCACCGTGCCTCATGACGAGCTGAGCTCGTCATGAGGATGGATGGAGTTAAACAGTACTAAAACGTAAATGTTTTAGTCTTTACAAACATGGACCACACAAACAAAGGTGATTAAAGAACTGCTCTACCATCTAAATAGCTTGAAAAATATATAATTTGTATACACATCTCTCACAAAATTGTGGTATTGTGACAATATTTCAGTGTAGCGATAAGCCTAGTTTTTGCCAATGTGTGAATAGTATAATTTCCTAAAACACAAACAAAGCAGAAAAAAGCCTGGACACACTAAAGAAACCTCAGAATCATGTGGAGGGATGTTACTTGTACTTAGTCATAGAGATCACATTCCACCTGTTTGTCAAGCACTTTATTGGTAATGAGATTGTATATTGTATAGTGCAGTTGGGGACAGGTGCATCAGGAGTATGGAATTCACATAGCCACACGCCCAGGACATATTGTTTGTGATCAAGGACAAGGTTTCATGTTTATTTTGTCCTTGGGACAAGTAGGCCAACCCCCTGCAGCACACACCCCTTGGTTGCCAGTTTACAGTACATTATGTCTCAGAGAAGGGCATTGTCTGCAGTTAAGGTAAATATCTGTGCCCATATGTTAATGTTGTTCGGACTTCTGTTTACGGTTCATTAACGCAAAGCCTTTATTATTAGGGTGAGAGCTCCAAAAAGATATATTGTAAGCTCGACTGTGCTACTGATAGTGGGTCTAGTATAAAAAGTACACACACTTTTACAGAGTTCAACAATATGAAGCTACAATTACCCTCCAAAACATGCACTTTAGTAGGTTTGCACAGACTTAAAAGGGCATTCCAACACTGAAACTATTACTTACAGCTACCGACAACCCCTGTATGTAGATGTGTGGCAAGGTGGCAAAATCAGTGAATTGCTAGCATTCAAACCCTACTACAGTATGAGCCCTGGCATAATCAGAGGCTATTATCAGAGCTCTCATATAATGAGATTCCTGCCCTAATTTGTCGTCACACTATCCAGCACCAAAGGTACAAGTGGATTTTGATTACAGGACAAGTAGATTTAAGACAATGAAAAAGACTTCAGAAAGGGATTGAAAACCTGGGTTTTCAAGCTACAGGACACTTGCGTTAGAGCCCTAGTGTAACAGTTGGATGAGCTCCCATCTACTCCCAACCTGTTTCCTACATCTCTGGATCAGTATCTGGCGCCTTGATGCTCCTTGGAGCGGTTGCTGCGCGGTACAAATGCTCTATTACATTACATTACATTACATTTATAAAGCAACCAGTCCCATTGACAGGTAGATATTATATTAAATTCCACACCACTTAGGTGTTGAGCGTGTGAGGGGAATGGTGAAGCTTGGGGTTAGAAAAGGCGAAGGAATCAGTAACAGAGAAGGGGAAATGGCGCACCTGATGGAGAAAAACAATACACATAACAGGGAAAAAGTGCAGGCAAATTGAGCTATAGCCTCTAAACCAGCAGCTTTGATAACACAACATAAAAGAGGCACAAAGAACATGCTCTCTCAGTGCGTTGTCAAGAGCTCAAGACAGTCCATATTGGAGGTGAGAGGGGAAACCAGGGCAGGGAGGAGGAGTAAGGAATAAGGGTTACAATACAGTGGAGTCTTAAGAGAGGAAAAGTGGTGGGTAGAACCCAGTATCAGATGAGAGGAAAGAGCCCACCAGATACATCTGTTCCAAAGCCATTGTCCTATATGATGTGCACAATGGGTCACCTCATCAAAAAATCTCAAAAACGAAATCAACATTTTGCCCAAAATGTTTATCTTCAGTCATCTTCTCAAGGTTTGTTAAAACAATATATATATATAGCTATAAATACATCTCTAATTTCACAACATAGCCCTAATTGTTCCTGCACAATCTGAATACTGTCTTTATTCATGTTTAGCTTGAACATTAGCCCATGTAAACAAGTCGTTTCCACACTGGTCCCAAGTTAAAAACAAACTCTAAAGTAGTATGCTTCATATACCTTTCAACATAACTAAGCCTAACACAGCTACACTGAGAAATGCCTTCTTATTATCACCCTTTTCCCATTTACTTTTTCTCCGCAACATTTGATCAGGCTTCAAAAATCGGTCCCATAACCATCGGGTTTTTTTTCATGATAAATGTGTTATAGTCATCCTTGTTCTTTTGACAAGGTTTCAGATATCACCCTCACTCCATTGATGAAGAATAGTCATTTATAACATGTATGTTTTATTTCAATTTAAACATACATATAAACTAAAATTATCTAGATTCTAAAATATAAATTGTAACAGCAAAAAAGGAGGTATCAATTGATTTCAACATGCGTACAAGATTCAAATCATGATAATGCATGTTAGAATTTTAGAAGACCCGTGCCCCCGCCAAGAAAAATGCTTAAAATAATCTTGGCTCCTCTGATGTGGACTCTTGTTACCATCACCCTTACCCCATTTACAAGACCTTTTACAGCATAGATTTGATTAAAAGGTGATCTTGCACTCACTCTAATAAGCCCTCTTCCAATCACTGTCACTCCATTCACAAAGACTGTAGTGATCACCCTTACTCCGTTAATGAGAATTCTTACACCACACTAAATCCATTGTTCAGGACTTACACAACGACCTTAGCCTAATGCAGATGGACTCTTATGATAGTACCAACCCCACTGGTGATGACTCTACATGTAGACGAGGGCTCTTGCAATTTCCCTTCCTCCATGGAGAAGGACACTTGATGTCACTGTACCCCAGTGAGAAGGACGCTTAAATTCATTCTAGCGCTACTGCTGAAGACACGTACTATGACTACTGACGTTTACAATGACCCTGAATCGATTAATAAGGATTCCTACAAATACTCTGACTCTTTTGACGAGGGCTATTACAATATCCTAGATTCCATTTACTAGTATTTGTTTAATCACACAGACTCTGTTGGTGTGGGCTCTTGCAATCTCCCAGTATTCCTAAAATCACCCTGACTCCATTAATGTAAACTCTAGTAGCCAGCCTGGCTTTATAGATGAGGACTTGTGAGTCATGCCATTACTCTGATCTGTTAATAAAAACACATACAATAACTTCCAATACATTGGCTGTTGATAATGAGTCTTATAATTACCCTGGCATGATTGACAGAAGCACTTAAAATCACCGGGTTCCATCTGCAACTACCCTTATAGTCAGCCGTGCACAATCTTTGGGGACTTAGTCACTGTGGCTCTGAAGAAGGGTTTGGCTGCTGCATTTTCTCACGTTGACTGTTTGTCTCTTACAGGCAGAGAACAAGGCGACTGGGTGCATGGCAGCAGCTAAGGTGATCGAAGCACCGACAGAGGAGCAGCTCGAAGACCATGTGGTGGAGATAGACATCTTGGCTGAGTGCCAGCACGTCAACATTGTGAAACTGCTTGAGGCACTGTACTGGGAGAAGCAGCTGTGGGTGAGTGCCGGCATTGTCATTTGTGTAACTTTATAAGTACAGGTCTGCTGGCCTATGGTTGCTGCAGGCCCAGACATTGGGAAGTTTGTCTGCTCTGCTCTGCTACAGTCCTGGTGTCCTGCATCTGCTATGATGCCGGCCCTAATGCCTCTTATATATCCTGAGGTAAATCAGGTATCATGTGTAGGCAAGTAATAGTTGGGCCTAAACAAAGCTACTCCTTTGGAGACAATACGGTTAGAGATAAAACTGATTTCAACAAGAATCAGAATAATACAATTCATTCTGATCTTGTACATTACTCTGGCGTGATCTCCAGCAAAGAGGTCATCCAACTGGATTTTCAAGGAGCCAGTTAGTTCTAAATTGCCAACATGTAGTCGGTACAAATTGAATTGATTGTGACTGATGTTTAGTTATCCTATGAATTAGAACAGCCATCGAGGACGAAAGTATAACTGTTCTCTCAATAAAAGCAAATATAAAAAAAACAAGGGGGAGTTTGTTTGCGACAGTCTCAGAAAACATAGCTGCAAAAGCATCATATGCATTGTACCATTCACTATTCGACCATGAGCATTCGCTCAGGATGTATGATCACCTCCAATAGTGTTCACAACCTAAAGCATTGATGCTAGAAAGACTTCACTTAGGTAGGTGGCTAACAATACCGAACTATAGTAGAAAAAAACGCCATTGGGCAGTGAGCAAGGAAACACTCAATCAAGTCCTGTTCAATTGCAAAAGCTTGGATGCATCACTTATTAAATGCTTGAAAACATGAGAGAATTTTACTAACTTTTGATGTGACCCAGTGCATAGCATAGGCTTGGTACTAGAAGAGCAATCATCCACTACAAAAACTATGATTTAATACTTTTCAAATGTTGCATGTGTGCTGTACAGTGCATCAAACTTGCAAAGTTGGAAAGATGTGGATACTTTTTAATCTTGCCCCACTGCTATTGCTGCCTGCTCACAAAGTTTTTTTTTATATAGTACTTAAGAAATAAACCAGTAGTACGTCAATACTTGTATGTCCCTATGTACATAGTGCAGCGGTTCTAACCGTGTTCTCTTGCAATTATTAATTTCAAATTGCTGCATGTTTTATTAATTAATACGCTCCTCAAACACAATAGCTCAGGCTGTTTTGGACCCTTTGTGGCCTTATATGTACAATTGTTTCTATACACTACAACATGCCATCTTGGCCCCATGCCAGTCAGCAAAACTGACTGAAATGAGGGTCTGAGATGCAGCGGACCTCAGGGGATTCTGGAACCACCGGTGGAGGCGGAGGAACATCCCGGGCAGTGAGCGCTCCGCTGCTGACCCTCGAAAGATAGCAGTGGGGTCTGTGAATCAGCCTAACTTGCCTTCTTCCACGAAGTATAGATAGCCAGCATTCTGCTTGCAATGACCCTAGGGTGGCGCACAGCGGTGCAGACCTGTTAGTTGAGCGGTGACCACCCTGAAACCACTAACGGAGAAAGAGCAACACCTTGGGCATTAAGTGCGTTGTTGCTGGAGCTGCAGTGCACCTTTCAAGGTGGAGGTCGGGCCCTTGACTCAGCCCTGAACTTCCATCCCTCACAGAACCACAATAGCCAAAACTTTGGCAGCCACAGCCCCTGAGTGGTGGGCGATGGTACCGAACTATGGGGCGAGAGGCAGCTGCATTGCATTAACAGCACAGACTCTTGGAGCCTGGGCCCCTACATTGACATTGGCCCTGCAATGCTGTCCACTGTGGAGCCGTGATCACCAAATCTTAGAGCCGACGCCATCTTCAGAACGAAGCAGAGCAGATCTGAAAGATGAGCTGCAACTGTTGTGTTCTATCTAGGACCCCGATCAATATTGTGACCTCCTGGCCCTAAACGGCTATAATCAATAGATATCCCTATAATGGCATAAACGATCAGAGCCATATTTCAGTAACTCGTCTCTGCAGCTCATTACAGTACGTGACAAAGCAGAAGCCACTTCCTTAGATTCCTAGATAACACACCGAGTTCTTTCGACAGCTCAAACCCCCAGCAACCTGGGAAAGCCCCGCTTGCTTTGTTTTGATTAGTAATAGAACTCTTGCGAGCACTGTGAGAACGACCAGTTCTTAGTGACATCTTTATTGACGTCTTATGTCCAAAAACTTACGTCAAACTCGGCCCCTTTCAGGTATAAATAATACCAATGTTGCCTTAAGCAAACACGATGGTGGTGGTGAATACTGGAGCAGAACAGCTGTCCCTTGCAGAGCCCAGCAGATGCGAGAAGCCCACGGACGCTGCCCCTCCTCCTCCTTGACGCGCTGAGAAAGACACTGTCTTTTCTCCTGCCGAGAAAATCCAGCTCCGGCGTTTCCAACCTACCCTTGCGGGTGACTGGAATATGGAGTCCTGAGAGGAGATACCAGACCTCCAACATTCTATTCCAGAGGTACGGTGCTGACTAAACCCTTAGAGAGAATTCTTGAAGCAAACCCTTGGCAAAACCAACTTAACTTAAACTGCTACTTACTTACTCCCTCCCACGTGTTAGGCTTAGGTCAGGTACACTGGAGTAGGCATACTTAGAAGCACCAGTTGAGGACGTTAGCCAAATGTATATATGAATGTATATATTTTATTCATTTTAACCATCTTATGGCTAAGAAACCATATCAATGCTTTTACAGTATTATTTCGCAATACTCCTTTTACTGTACGTACTTTTTATAACAAGTCTTGCAATTGTGGCAATTCATTTCTCTTGCATGAGAAGAAAGACTGTTCAATAAATAATACCTTTTATTGAAAACGCCCGTCTCTCTATTCTCTGCATAACTGGTGAAAGTAATTCTGCACAACTGACTGAGTGAAATAGCTGTCTATTGTTTCACACGACTCTAGAGATTGACTCTTATTCTGAGGAGCAAAGTTGTCATGTTAATGCGGTTGTTGGAAAACTGAATCCCTTCTTGTCTGAGCCAGGGAAGCTGATCACTTCCTATTCAGTCAAGAAAGTTTCCAGTGACCTCTGAGCTAGCTGGTACAAACCCAATTAAGTCTAACATAGTCAGTAGAGACCTAGAAGACCGCACTCCTACGTCTACACTGCTGTTTATGTTATTCCAATGCGCAGGGCCTATAGGGAAAATAGGAACTACACTACACAACTGCCCCGTACCAACAGCTTGGACTACTGGGACCCGATCCTGGGTGGCAGCGCCAACCCCGTGGCTTACCCCACCTGTCCTGCGCAGCCACAGAGCCTCCACCAGTGCAGAGATGCCCATCCTGGAGCAGCGCCCTTTCTCCCTGCGCTTCCAGCTGTAGTGAGGGAGACCCTTCTCTGCTACCTCCATTGAGCTTACGTGGACACACTTGCAGCTCCTGAACAACCTCAGGCTGTGGAGGAGCAGTGGAAGCAGACCCCACAGCTTCTTCTCCTGACGGATAACTGCACCCGAGGTCACCTCTCCTGTGACTGCATTCTTGCTCCCTGCACTGATGGGTATTTACCAGACTGTCAACACAAGTGATAGCTCTCCTGGAGCCTCCCTAACCTGCCACACAAGCCCTTTTGACCTTTGAACCCTTCCGCCTTGTCCGGTGTAGGGAGCCATAATAGAACTGTGCTACACAGCCTCCACCGCCCTGCACGGCCCAGGTCCCCTGGGTTGGTTTGAATGCCGTCCCTAGACTTAGCGGCCTCACCTGTGGTGTAGAAACATAGCCTACCAGACCTGAGTGGCCCACACTTGCGGTTGCTCGACACAAGACTTGTGCGGTACGCTGGGCGCGAACTGCTACGTAGTGCTACTCTGCGATCGGTGCCTCGTGGCGCTCCAGCTGCAGATGAGGGTTATTTGGGCCCTTCTCTCTAGGTCCTGCCTGAGTAAGAGCCTTGCCTTGGGTGCAGTCCCATCGCAACATCTCAGCTCTGGGTTATCCTGTGGAGAGGTCCATACTAGGTGATCACCTACCACTTTGAGATGTTGGTGACGGACTCACAGATTGCTCCCTTTGGTGGGGATCTGTTGGCCAGGTGGAGCTGCTGGGTCTGCAGGTAGTGTGACACGGATTCCCCTAAATTCGCCCCCAACTTCGACCCCCACGCTGGCCTTGTGAACGTCCCATCCAGCCCAACAACATAAGATGCACAAGGACATAAAGAAAGACTCTAACATCAAAGACATTCTCACCAAAGTTGCTGCCAAGAAAACGGACTCTATCATAGAGACGCCTACGGACGACCCCAGTGAGGCCAAATCTGTGCCCACTGGCCATGCGATGAGTGGCGCGGAGTCCCCCATCACCTGGTTCTTCATGGAAGACCTATTCAGGTCACTGAGGGAAGATTTTGTAAGCCTTTGCCAAGAAATAAAAGCTGACCTCAAGCATGTCCAGCAGGACCTGACCGAACTGGGGCACTGGTCTCCTCCCTGGAGGACTTTGAAGACGCACGAGAAGAGGTACTTGACAAATTCCACCAGAAGGTTATAGAGTTGTAGGAACAGAACATAGACCTCCAAACACATCTCGAAGATTTAGAAAATGGATCTGCCCACTCCCTCATACGTGGTGCCCCAGGGGGTGGAGAAAAGAGATATTGAAGGCTGTTTCTCTCAACTCTTCCGCCACATCCTTCCTGCTCTATCAAACTCCAACCTCCACCTCAATTGTACCCACCATACCGGGAGGCCCCAACAGTGCTGGGGCTGACATCTTAATCTACATCCATCAATTTAGACAAAAGGAAGACATTATGAATGCAGCCCGAGAAGCCAGTCCTGTTGAATTTGAGGGTGCCAAACTGTGACTTTACCAGGATCTGTCTCTGATAACTCTCTACAAAAGATGCCTACTTCACCTAGCCACAGCTTTTCTTCCTTCTAAAGGTATCAGTTTTGAATGGAACCATCCATTTTGCCTCAATTGCCAATGGAATGATGCCACCGACTCTGTTTGCACCATGGAAGAAGAAAACTCCATTGTGCACTTGGAGGATTCGTCAGGTGACCCATCAATGACATCAAAAGATGGCAGCCTCCCCCTCCCAAGATATAGTGACCATGGGAACTGCAGTTGGCCCTCCTTCACCAATTACAATCTCAGGGTACCCTACAGATCACCCAGGGAATCCAGATGACACTCCCTGAGAAAATTAATTATCACTACAATTCTTCAATCCCTGGTAAATGTACCATGGACCCACAACCGAGTCCTTAGAGGGACCTGAACAGACCTTCATACCCTATACCTACTGTAGCATGTCAAGGTGGAGGCCCAATCTTATCGAGGTGCTAGATTACCCCTTACGGTATACATATTCTTGTTCATATAGTTCAGTCCGCTGTTCGGAATATAGGGATAACACAGGCTTGGTCCTGGCTCTGCCCCTGGCAGCCACAGATGGTGGCCCTCCTACACCCAGTACACACACCGCATGAATTCCACTCATGACTACCATGCTGAATGTCCTTAGCCTAAATAACTGTGGCGTCAAGGCTACTGCTAGGAGGCTGGTAATACTGGAAATGCTCTGGGATGCTGGTTCATATTTATGCCTCCTACAGGAGATTCAACTTCTCCACATCTTCGTGTACAAAGGATTCACTCACCAATATCTTGTGGCCCTAAGAAATCTGCTAGCTTAGCTATTTTTCTAGCCAACAAATTTCCAGGTCAGGTCTTACACACAGTTGCTGAGATCCCAGGGTGACTTTGACCGTACAAAATCAATTGAGAGGCCATACACTTGTCATTGCAACAATATACTCTCCCAAGAAAAATCAAGACACATTTCTGCGTTGTGCTCTCACTCTGGTATAGTCGTCATCTGCCATACACCTCTTGATGGGGGGGGGACTATAATTTGGTCCTACATCTTATTTTGGAAAGACCAGTCCAAAGGACAGGACAGATGGGTGCTTTCTCTCCTGGGGGACAGTGGTGGCTCTCCGAGATGGGTCTAACAGATGTCCGGAGGACACTGAACCCCTCCGCCAGTGGCTTCACCCACTACTCTGTTGCAGGTCAATCATAGACTACTATTTGGTCTCCTCCTTATTGCAAGCCTATGTCCAGGATGCGGCCATTGGCGTATCTGCTTTCTGACTATTCGCCTATTACTATCTCACTTAAGCACCTGCATTCCTGCTCACACCATCAAATTTGGCGACTTAACGATGGTATACTGCAACATCAGTTAGTTCAGGCCAAGAGAAGGGGACACATTTGTTGCTTCCTCTAGACCAATGATACAGAAGACAATTCCCCCTCCCTGCCATGGGAATCCTTCAAATCAGTCCTCCAGGGGTTCCCTCCTCGCCATCTCAGTTAAGTTCAACACCCTATGGCGAGATAAGCGTATAAAGCTTGAAATGCTGTTGAGGGATCTGGAGGCACTTCATTCACAAACTGAACGTGGACGGTTTGGAAACAACTGACCTCTGCTTGCAAGGAGCTAAAAGCTCTCAACTTTGGCAAAGCAGAGTATTCACTGTTTTGAGTGAGGCAAAAGTACTAAACAGGCAGTAATAAAGTAGGTTGTCTTCTTGCTTTATTTTTAGAAACAATAAACATTAGTCCAGCACTCTAAAATATAATTGAAACTCATATAACAAAAGTCTTTTCATATATTGACACAACTTGTTCCATACAGATGATGAATATTCTCTGGAGTTGTTTGTAGTATATTCTTTATTTATTCCACAATTTTTTTTCTTCCATTAAAAAACAGACCGTAGTCGTAGCCAACGCGTTTCGTCCTTCAAGGACTTCTTCAGGACTATAAATGACACATATATATACAAATTATTTACAAACCAAACACGAATTTTACACTTTATACATTTTTCTATTTTACAATCTTGCTACATTACAAAAAAAACTGTACAATATTTACATGACAATTTGCGTGATACAATCCTATCCCAATTTACACTACATTACATTTGTGATTCCACTGAAATTTTATTGCTAATAGTTTTCGCACTCTATCTGGCTAGTAATATCAACATTGGATTTTTTCTCTTTCCCTTTATCGCTAGTTCATTATCATTTTAAAATCTGGTAGGTCTTAAACAAACATGTTTTTAATATAATTTGATGGAAATTCTTGAACTAATAGCACACAAAATGAAAAGTTACCATTCCTTACCGAATGATATAATTTCCTATGTCCTATATGGATTGAATCTGTATCTTCACAATTGAGTTCAATATAATACCAGATTATCTGTTATATAAAAGAAAATTCAATATTTTAAAATATAATGTCCCCTGTCTTCAATGTGCACACACATAGTATCTAGGTGCATCTGTTCTAGACCATTTTCTGTATAAAGGGATCCATACCTTATAATTGAGTGACTTTGTTTTTCTTGTGTCAAAACCAAAGTAGACCATTCACTGATGACACCAGTCCTAATAAACTGTCCTTATTCTTCAATATACTACATAGAAAAAATAAATAAATATGTATATTTCCTTTTAAGAGTAAACATTTCAGGACATGTAGCACCTTACCCACTGTTATATTAGCCAAAAGGCAATTTTCATTGTCTTTTTGTATGACCAACTATATGGCGATGTCTTCTTGCCTGCAAACTCTGGGCCAAATGTCACAGAGAACGAGTGTCTCTGATCCTTAGCCTGAACAGAATGGAGGCCCAGACAGACGAGGCCATCACCCAGGAATTTGAGCATTTCTACATGAATCTCTCAGATGAGCAGTGTGAGCAGAAAGCTATAACTCAATATCTCATTGAAGCATCCATAACACCACTCCCTTCCCAGGATGCCGTCCACCTTGACATCAAGATCGTTTCCTGCAACTCTCACATTAAGGTCAGGAAAGCGCCAGTACCGGATGGCTTCACCCCAACTTTCTACAAGGCCTCCTGCCCACCATTGGCCTCCCTTCTTCTCTGCTTGTATAATTCCATCAGTGACTTAGGCTGTTTGCCACCTACCTTGTGTGCTGCAGTGATCTTGGTGATCCCTAAAGCAGGGAAAGATCCAGCCCAATGTTCTTCACACCGTCTCATCTTGCTTCTGAGTGTTGATGCCAAACTGTTCACCGGGGTTTCTTATATACAAGGGAACCCCATACAGTAGAACCTGGGGTTGAATGATAAGAATGGCAAGGGGTCCGAGTGACTCTTTTCAGCAGCTGCTGAAAAGAGTCACTCGGACCCCTTGCCTGCCGCACCGTCCTGCAATAATTAATTTCAGGCGCCCATAGCGACGAATGCGCTGTGTGAACCCACACGATTTACTTTCAGGCACGTTTCCCTACCATAGCGACGTTTGCGCTTTTGGCAGTGATTATGTTTTGACTTAATCCTTTAGTCCAAGTAGAATTTCGCCTACATAGAAGTGTACAATCGCCACTTGGAATCCCTACTAATAGCCTGGAATCTAACTGATTTTATATTCCTTGAAAAGCTGCGTCACCTACCCAGCTGAACTGCACGAATAACCATCCTTGCCCTCTCCACTGGCAAGATTCCTTGAAAAGCTGCGACATCTGCCCAGCAGTATTACACGAATAACTATCCTTGCCCTCTCAACTGGCAAGTTTCAGGAGGCTCAACTGTCCTGATGAAGATCTAAAACAATATAGATCGAAACGCCGTCGACCTACCCAAGGAATTTCACGTGTACCATTGTATATAATTGTTGTGTGTTTTTATCCTTGTTGTGTGTGACAGTTGGTTCACTTAGATCACCTATGTCACGTCCTGCACCGTACTATTCACCTGAGCACCTGCAATACAGTGTATATATATTTTTATATATTGTTAAGAGAAAAGAGTATAAATAAAAAACTCCAATTTTTTCCTACTTCCAATGCTCCCTAGCGACTTATTAAATACTCGCTAACACCCACTGTTTTCTTTAAAGGACCGCATAAGGCCTACTCCGAACCATTGTTCCATAAAATTAAACTGTTCACCGGGGTCCTGGCTGGTTGGCTAAGCCTGGATATGCAGGGACTGGTCAATCCATGTCAGGCTGGCTTCATTCTGGAGAGGAGCTGCAATGACAACACTAAATGCAGTTTGCACCTAATTGATAAGGCCTCCTGCAGGCATGCACTACTGGTCTCTCAACGGCAAGAATGCATTTGATAGATACACTGGCCATTTTTATGAGCAACACTAGAAAAATCCTCCGGTTTTGTAGGTGGATATGGAGCAGTTTCATCTGCCCCCAAGCCTGTGTACGGGTCAATGGCCTTCTCTCGTGACCTTTTTGGGTACTTCAGGGCACTAGACAGGGATGCCTGTTGTCGCCCTTTCTCTTTGCTCCATATATATGGCCTGTTTGCTGGCATTACTATGGGACGGCGGGATCACAAACTGGCCCTCTGTGCTGATAATGTTCTGATCTCCTTATTGGATCCCTTAAACTCAGTTACTGCCCTTCCTCACAAACTACTCTCCTACGGTAATGCTTCTGGTTTTAAAATCAGTGCTCAGAAATCCCAAATACTTAACTTATCCACCCTGGCCAATGATCACCTCCCTCTGCAGGGTATGTCCCCACTCATTTTGGTGCCCCATGCTGTCCCATACTTGGGACTCATGCTGTGTTCCTCAGTATCTCTAAGTGTGAAGTGCAACTATAAAGAACTTATAGCAACAGCTAGCTCCGACTTGCAGGCTTGGCCCACCGGGGGCCTCTCCTGGTAGGAATACTTAATGTGGGAGGGCAAGACACCTTGTATAGGCCGGATCCTACCATACCTCTTGCAGGCTGATGGCGATCTGAGACTTACCACATCTTACCACTTACTATCTTGCCGCTGAGTTGCGCTTCATGCTAGAGTGGTACAGGCCTACCTCAGGGAAACATATCAGGCGGTCACCGGTAAGGCCCTATGGAAGGTCCCCTGGTTGGCTAAACATCATTGACTGTGGGGCATCTATTCTTCATCGGGCTACTTTGAATGCCTGGGATAAGGTTTCTACCTTCCGAGGCCTAACCATCCGGTTATCGCTTCTTACACCAGTGATTATTATTATTATTATTATTATATTTCTTATATAGCGCCAGAATCGACCCCCGAAGGGGTATCTCCGCGCTTGCCTTGGGAACCCGTCCTGGTTTTTCCCTGTGAGATAGCCCCTACAGGGCATCCCCAAGGTGAAAGCCAGGCATCCCGCCGCAGGGGGGCCGTTGTGGAGATTAAGCAAGCTTAATGCCCAGAGTTGCAGAGTGTGAACCCATGATTAGGTCAGGCACCGAAGCGAGAATGTCCGTGGACATTTGAGCTCAGCACCCTGCCGCGTCGGGAATTGAACCCTGGTCCCGGGTCTGACCTCTGCTTCAGGGTCTGCCTGCTCTAACCAGTGAGCCACACTTCTCCACCATGCCTCCCTCCCCCCCCCCCCCCCCCCCCCCCCGCTTTGATGGGCGAGGGATTTAACACGTAGCAGGCAGCCAACTGTAAACAAATTGGCGATTTCTTGAACCCAGAGACCTGATGTCTTTCGACCAACACAGACTTCGTATGGGATACCAGAATCCGAATGCTGGCCATATATGCACATTAGCTATTGAGTCACCCAATCCTCCATTAGGCCCCACGCTGCTTGGGCCCTTACCTTTTCCGAAAAATGGCTCGTCACTAAATCCGATGACAAATGCTATTATCTGAACTCTACAAAAGTGCTGCTTTGGACGCCCTCTCCTGTCAAGGTGGCTGCTCAACTCTGATGGGGAAACGATGTTAGAACATACAATACCACATAACGAATGGGCGGACATTTATTGCAGAGTGCGTATTTACATGACTAGTGTGACGGCTAAGAAGGCAATGCTCAGAATGACCCATTACTGGTATTACACATCAGAACACCTACTGAAGTGGAACCCGAGTGCTTCCCACGTGTGCTGAGGTAACTGTGGGTCATCAGGCACGTTGACACACTTGCTTTGGCACTGTCCCCACACTCATACATTACTGGGAGTCGGTGCTGGCCGACATTGACAGCATTTTGAACAAGGGCCTACTCCGGTTCCCTAGCTATATGCTCCACGGCCTCCCTAATGCTCCAGTGTTGTGTGTAGCCAGTCAGGTACTCACGGCTCATTAGGGTATCTACTAAGTGCCAGAACATATCGACTGGCTTCTCAAACTGTGGGATACTCTGGGCATGGAGAAGATTTTCTCTACAATAAGCCACCAGCAGAGACAATTGGAGAAGCAGTGGGTCCCCTGCATGAATTTTCTTGCAAGTGAATTTGGGAAGTCTCCTGCCCGAATATTTGCGAATCCTTGCCTAAAAGACCTGAATTTGTGCACAGCGGTGTATACAAACCCGCTCCTAAGAGGCCCAATGCGACCCCCGATTGCTTATGATCCTTTTCTCAAGCTTTTGAGCATACATGACGTTATTCTAGTTATTTACCCTAATCCCCCTACTGTTCCTTTGTCTCCCCTCCCTCCTCCTTCCTTTCCCCCTCCCCAACTCAGCCAACCTCGATAGCCCCAATGGCCAGTGGATGAAGGTGGGATTATGTGTTACCCTCATTTAAAAAAACAATAAAACAGATCTGAACTATAAAACATATGTATGGTTGCATTTGCGTAACGTTAAGCAAAATTCCAATACAAATCATAATTTGTGTTGGAAAGTAAATCCCAACAATCACTTTTGTGATGCAAACTTGGTACAAAGTGTTACTAAATGTTCTCACAAGTCTACGATATCAAGAGCATCAGGTAAAATGCTTTGTCTATATTTCTGTCTAAATAGTTTACGATTCGCAAAAGTCAATTTGTTCACATATCAATTTAAATTGTTGTAAACAATTTACATTAGTAATTATAATCATCAAAGATTATATGATTTATTTTATGCATGAATACATGGTTTATTTGCTACATGAATAGACTTATTATTAAAAATAAAAAACAAACATAAGCCTTGTGTTTTGTTTCTGCTCCAGTGAAACGCTTGAAGGCCTTTGTCTGCTATGGTATCAGGTCTTCCATCAAGTATCAGATTTGATTCCAGTTCAACATATTAGCTCTCTTATAAGTCCATTGTCTTGCTTTTGCTTGTTTGCTTTGGATACAGGTGTGTGTGTTTCTGTGTGTATGTGTTTTTCCTCTAGCACCTGTCCCCATGCCAGGTCATTCCCATGTGCATGGTGTGGTACAAGGCCTGTTCCCTGTGTGTGCTCTCATGCCAAACCAGTTTCTTTTTTCTGCACTGATACTAGTTTCTGTCTGATGTGATGTCTGGCTTGTTGCCATATCTCTGTGCTCTAATAGAGACACCGTGTCCTATGTGTGTTCATGCTCTAGGCCTGGTGTGCTTGTAACCTCTAGCAGCAGGCCTCATAGCCTGTGACTGTCCTTCAGCTTGATAACATGTCTGTCTCTGGACCAATACCAGTCTTGGTAAGCAGTCTTTTCTAATGCCAGATTTTGGTGTTCATTTCAGATCCTGATTGAGTTCTGCCAGGGTGGTGCCCTGGATGCGGTGATGTTGGGTATGTCTTCAATCAGATCACCTGTCCTCTGTGATCACCATGGTTCTCCTTGTTGAGGGTTTTCAGGTGTTCTTGTTTCTCATTTCTTGGCCAGAGCTGGACCGAGGCCTTACCGAGCCACAGATCCAAGTGGTTTGTCAACAGGTTTTACAGGCCCTGGAATACCTGCACGGGCACAGCATCATCCACCGGGACCTGAAGGCAGGCAACATCCTACTGTCCATGGAGGGTGATGTGCGGCTGGGTAAGCATCTCACATTGACCACTGTCTCCTAAGCACTTCAGTTCTATTATTCACACCTTAGCACTGCACTCTTTCCACTCCTTCCTCAACACCCTGTTTCTGCCATGCGTACCTCACTACCTACTGCCCACTTGTTCCTCAACACCTCAGTTCTACCACTCTTACTTAAGCAGCTCAATCCTCCCACACTTACCTCAACACAGAGCTGTCCCCGCTATCCTCCGCCCTGCACTCCTTTCACTCAGTATATCACCCCACTCCCTCTTAAGCTCTTCATAGAATCCTCTCTTCTCAGCACTTCACTCCTACCTTCCAGGACCTCACTCCTACCTACCACACATTCCCTAGTACTCACCCATTCCACTTAGTAGCTCACTCTTATTGTAGTCTTTGAAGCACCCGAGCATACCTTTTCTCTCTATGTCACTGCTTCATCATTCTACTGACAATGTTTTCTATTCCACGTTACTTCTGTAACTCCCTTATAAACACCTTGCTCATATCACTCAAATCAAATCAAATCAAATAAACTTTATTCAGTTTCACCTACAGTAAACCATAAAAGTTCACTCAATAAATAACCCTACCGCATTCTCTCCAGTACTAATACTTCCACTCTGTGCTTTACTCCTAACACTCACCCAAGTTAGTAGCTGGAAAAAAAAAACACCTCCTTCCCACTTTGAGTAACATCCCAAATGGCACTGAGGAGTCAGTGAAGCAAGTATGCAAAGCAATTGTCCCCTGCATTCCCTATGAAAATTATTTCTTAATTTACTTCTGTCTGTCTCCGTTTGTTACATTCTGATGCTTATTTACCCACTTATTTTTTCCTTCATCTTTCTTTCTATTTTACACTTTTTTCAGTCTTCCTTACTGCCTTTCTTTTTTGTCCCTTAGTTCCCATTTAAGTACATCTTTCCTCCCATCTTTCCATCTTGCTTGTGTTCTTTCTTTATATCTTGGTTGGATGTTTATTCTATCTATCATTTCCTCTTTCTCTCCTTCAATTTTTCTTTCTTTAATCTTTCCATTTCTTCTTCAATCTTTCTTTACTTCATGTTTTTGTTTCTATTTCTCTTTGCAACTATCTTCTTTCCTTCTTTCTGTACTTTGTATATCTTATTTGTTGTGACTCCTTTCTATTTATTTTCTTTCCATCATTTTCTTCTGCATTACAAATTTTTGTAATATTTCCTTTGTTATCTTTTTTGTTTTTTCCATAGTCTGTGTTTTTCCTCCTCTTACTCTTTCTTTCCCTCACACTCTCTCTTTTTTAGCACCTACCGCTTCTTCTTTCACTTAAAAGCTCATTATTTCATCTGCACTCTCTTGTTTATTGGGTTTAGCATCTTTGGAGCCACTTTGCCCCCAACCATTCTGCCCTGTTATGCTATTCTCCTGCACGGTATTTATGTGCATCTGAACAGAGAACTTGGACTCTCCACCAAAGTCAAGGGTGCTCAAAACGAGCAATTAAACCATTTAATGTGGCAGAAGAACCCACCAAACTGTAGATGCTAAAGTGGGGTGTTCACTACGTCCTTGACCCTAACTCAACCTTTCTCTCCTCAATGTTGGGGGTCCCCCAGGCACATTCATCCACTTCTGTTATTCTGAAGAGTACAGCTGATTGTATTTAAATGGCTTATAAAGTCAGGCGCTGATCCATGAAGTAGATAAAATATTGCACTGAAATGTCATTTCCTAATGTGGTCGTGTGTCCATCTCCCACAGCGCACCTTCAGCAAATCATAACATAACCTCTTAGTTTGTGGTTTGACCTCTGTCAACCACTTTCTACTTCCAACCTGTGCTTATCTACATTTTGTATGTGTTTCCAAGCACATCGTGGGACAGATTTACTATGGGCGTGCAGCAGAAAAGTTCTCCATGGGTCCAGTATGGTCCTTCCCATGCATCCACCCTTGGTTTTTGATGCAATCCCATATTTACGAAAGTCTGTAAACCTGCGATTCTGCCAAAATGGTGCGCCTCCCGATCTAGGCAAACTGAGGAAAAATATTTTTATTTCTCCTTGTTATTTCCTCTTATTTGGCAGCAGGCATACAAAGCTGAAAATGCATTTCATGGTTGTTTTTGTGCAGAAAGGTGTCCATTCCTTCATAAAAACAATCCTGCCCTTAACGCACCAGGATGCAAGGGTGCATGACGCAAGGGTGTATGATGCAAGGGTGCCTGCATTGGAGCTAGCAAAACACACAAGATGATGGATGGAATGTAGCACAATAGCAAAACATTCACCCCCACTCACAGATCTGGGTTTAATCCATTGTCATTTTGCTCACCAAGGCACCCCAGTTCAGACATGGCCATATGCAAATCAGTCTTGACCCTGTGCCTCATGGGAACAGTCCAGCCCGAACTGCCAAGCTATGTCTTCCCTGGACCGGAATCAAGCATCCTAGGACCTGTTTGTGGCTATCAGCCGTCTTCAGCCAGGATAGCTTGACTCCAGTGGCTTAGTGAGCAGGGGACCCACGTCTGGGCATACCCTTCCCACATAGAGTGAACAGCAAAACACACAAGATGATGGACGGTTGTTGCACAATGGCAAAACATTCACCCCCAGTCACAGATCTGGGTTTAATCCATCGTTATTTTGCTCACCAAGCCACCCCAGTTCAGACATGGCCATAGTCAAATCAGTCTAGACCCTGTGCCTCATGGGAACAGTCCAGCCCGAACTGCCAAGCCATGTCTTCCCTGGACCGGAATCAAGCATCCTAGGACTGGTTTCTGGCTATCAGCCGTCTTCAGTCAGGATAGCTTGACTCCAGTAGCTTAGTGAGCAGGGGACCCACGTCTGGGCATACCCTTCCCACATAGGGTGAACAGCAAAACACACAAGATGATAGACGAAATGTTGCACAATGCCAAAACATTCACCCCCAGTCACAGATCTGGGTTTAATCCATCGTTATTTTGCTCACCAAGCCACCCCAGTTCAGACATGGCCATATGCAAATCAGTCTTGACCCTGTGCCTCATGGGAACAGTCCAGCCCGAACTGCCAAGCCATGTCTTCCCTGGACCGGAATCAGGCATCCTAGGACAGGTTTTTGGCTATCAGCCGTCTTCAGCCAGGATAGCTTGACTCCAGTGGCTTAGTGAGCACGGGACCCACATCTGGGCATACCCTTCCCACATTGGGTGAACAGAAAAACACACAAGATGTTGGACGGAATGTTGCACAATGGCAAAACATTCACCCCCAGTCACAGATCTGGGTTTAATCCATCGTTATTTTGCTCACCAAGCCACCCCAATTCAGACATAGCCATATGCAAATCAGTCTGGACCCTGTGCCTCATGGGAACAATCCAGCCCGAACTGCCAAGCCATGTCTTCCCTGGACCGGAATCAAGCATCCTAGGACCGGTTTCTGGCTATCAGCCGTCTTCAGCCAGGATAGCTTGACCTCAGTGGCTTAGTGAGCACGGGACCCACCTCTGGGCATACCCTTCCCACATAGGGTGAATAGCAAAACACACAAGATGATGGACGGAATGTTGCACAATGGCAAATCAACGGTTGTTTTTGCATTGGGGCTAGGCAGCACACATGCGCCAGTGCTAGGAGAGAGCAGAAGTGTGCCACTTATTAGTAGATGTGGTGCACTTCTGCTCTCTGCGTTTCACCCAACGCAGCATAGCAAGTTTTCTCGCTGAGTTGCGTTGTGTGAAACCTTAGTAAATCAGCCCCTGAGGTACTCTGCAAGCTTAGGCCTTTATCCAAGTGATCTGGTCCTCTGTGATTCGTGTGTCCCAATATATTGTGCAGTGATTCCTTAGGGCCTGTTCTACGTTTTAGAACAAAGACTGCTCCTAGGAATCCGCGGGGTGCTGCCTCAGTGGGACCATGAGACTGCATTCTAGGGATTCTTTGGAGGCTGTGACTATCTGGTCTTTCACCAGCTAGTGCAGGAAGACTATACACCAAAGCTATGCAATAGTATCCATTTTCAAGTCTGCCTAGCACCACCTGTGCTGCACTTTACGGAAACCTAATACTCTCCTGTCCAAACAACACCTCGTTGCTGTGTAACCTCAGCCCACGTGACATTCTGGAAGCGAGGTCCTCATCCGTTACTCTTATTGTATAATAATAATAAGCTTTATTTCGATATAAAAACATATCATAAAAGCGACACATTACATCAGTTAAAAAAAGCATATTTTAACACGCTCAGTACAATGACCGACAAAATCAGCATGTAGAATAAAAAAAAACAATCATTGATTTGAGAAAGGGCAAGACAGGAAAGGAACATATTACTGAATCAACAACTTTTTTGCAGTTCTTATACGCCAAGCCCAACCTAAAAATTTTGCCATACAGCAGGCAAAAAAGGGTCTTGCATCTGTGCGCAATATGCGCAGGGCTTCCAAGTGTGATCTCGTTCCCAGGCTCCTGCATAGGGGCTTCATCCACATCCTTCTAGGCGATGCATAAGCGTTGCACTCAAACAGCAAGTGCGCAACAGACTCGACCCTCAAGTCACAGAAAGGACAGTATGGTACAGTTTGCAGGGGTGGTTTCCAGGTGGAGGTAAACTGGCCTAAGGGGAGTACCCCCACCCTAAATTTGATGTACAGTGATCGGTCGCTTGGGTTATGGATTAAATCCAAATAGGGTTCCCTGTAAGGGAGCTCTTTAACTAACAGAAACTGGGCGACAGATTTACAATGATTTGGGTTGCACATTCTCTCGTTGTCCACCCATGACCAATAGGCCTTCTTTAAAAGTTGTTTTGAAGGTGCTGATTTGTTGTCCCAGGCATCGCCTAGACCCAGTTTATAAAGAAGGCACTTGACCTCCCTAAACCAGGTAACCTTATGGCAACCCGGAAGGGACAGAAGATCATTTAGGGCATCTGCATAGCTGCGGAGTTCAGGGACATTCCATATTCTGGACCATAATAGAAGGGGGCGTAATTTGGCTTGCTCGCATATTGGGCGGGAGCCCGCATCTAGCAAAAGGGGGATTGTGGGGGTGCTGTGGGGTAGCCTCAAAAGATCTTTGTGGAAATTGTTATCGAGGGAGGCCAAGGTGTCAACTCTCTGTATACCCCACAGTAATGCGCCGTATAATGCTGCGCTCACGACCCTTGCCCTGTAGATATCTAGGAGTGCCCCAATAGGTTTTAAAGATGAGGCACGCTGTTCTTTGAGCAGGGCTCCTGCTGCCCTCTTATGAGCCAGAAACACCTTTTGATGGTGTGCCTTCCAGCTCATAGATACTCTTATTGTAGAGCGCTCTGTTGGTTTGTAGCTTTGGTCATGCTGTGTAGTGTAAAGTTGAACAACGTTTGGACTGAAACAGTTGCACTCTTGTCCGAGTCTCGTTTGTATATATTAACTACAGATTACATTTTGTTTTCACCTTACTAATGACCGAGATGTACGTAGTTTGTATTATGTTGTATACTTTCGACCCTGTTCCAGTTGGCAGCAATTTTTGTTATGTTAGGTTATTTGTGCCAGATTGATTTCAGAGCTTTGTGTAAGTCCATAATGTAAGCAAATATGTACCAGTTTTTGTTTCTCATGTGTATATGCAAAAGCTATCTAGATCTTGTGTAAGCTTGTTAACGGCAATTACAAAGTTGAATATTCTCTGAGCACAGAGCTATCAAAATGTTTGCTGATGTTTGGAATGTAGCGCATGAGTGCCTGCACACAGAAGAAGACAGAGGCCATTGCGTAATGGGACTGTGGTTGTATATTGCCTAAAACTATTTACAGAAGCTAGCAACCAAGGGAGCTAATCTCCAGTGTTTCCTCGCTTTTTTTTCTGTGAATGGCCCGCTCCTTACTTTCTATCCTCTGCGCATTCCTCCTCTCTCTACAGCCTACCCATGTGCACGGTTACGTTAATCTCTATTATTTTATTTCTGCAAATTGCCCACATCTCATTTCAAAGTTCTCAACCAGTTCTCCTTTGATAGTTATACCCTACAACCTATCAATAACTAATCTTGAGTTGTGTGAAGTCACATACCTACCCACTAATGATCACCCTTGCCGAGACGGGCACAAACTCGGGCACGCCGCCACTATTGAGGTTGCGCCGGTCCCCTGCATCTTTGAGAGGTCGCGCCTCCTTGCTCCTCCCCTTTGGGTTTCTAGGTTTCTATCTCATAGGCAGGGTCGCGGGTGAACCGAAGCACTTCAAGTGCTTCCGGTTCCTCTGAGGTCCCATAGTCGGACAATCTGGTCTAAACCGGATTGCCCAAATAGGAACTATAAAGGCTGGGGAGTACTGCTCCTCGGGAACGTCCCTCGGTCGGAGGCCCCCAATTTTTCTTTTTCCCATCCACCATCCCCTAAAGCAGATACTGGGGTAATTTCGTATGTTTACAGGTCAGAAGGAGAAGTGTAATACGTGTTATAGGGTTATAGTTATGTTGCAATAAAGTGTTTTCTTGAAGCATTTTTTCTAAACTAATTGGTTTGCGGTTTAGGAATTATATGTGTCTTAATGAAGTGTCTCTGATTTTGTCGGGCGACATCGAGGGCCTTTGAATGGGGGCGTTGCAGATTTCAAGCGGTACTCGCCCGACCAGCGGTGTATATGGGTATGGGTGATCGGCAGTGGTATGCCCAAGTCAATGATAGTGAGGGCACAGTGCATCCCGGTTGGATCCGCGGACTGCTCTTTACAGGATGGGGTTCACCTCTCTGGTCTGGGTATTATAGTCTTTATGGACACAGCATGACCTTTACTCTAGGCGGAGGGGAGGCCATACACTTGGTCAACTATGCTGGCCTGTGGCGGGAAGGTCATGATTGGGGAACATAGTTTGCGGTACTTTAGAGGGCATCATGTTTATGAAAGGGAACGCCCGAGGAGGAGACAGAGGGTCTCTCATAGAACTCCAAGGGGCAGTTTCAGCCGGTAGGTTGAAAGGGTGCGGGGGGCAGTGGGAGCCACGCTTCCAGAAGGCCATGGGCCACCCACACACGTGCATGCTCTCAAGGGCGCAAGGACGTATTATGGATTGGGTGCGGGGGCTATGGGAACCACGCTTCCAGTAGGCCATGGGTCACCCCGCAAGCGCATGCGCCCAAGGGCGCAAGGACGGAGAATGGCAGGACCCCGTTTATGGAGTTAAGAGTCTGGGCAAAGGGGGGGCCCGGGGGAGGTATCTTTCCGGTAAGCTGGACCCCCTTCGCAACATCGCTCCGGTAGGAGTCTTGAGATTACAGCCCGTAGGCTGGCAGGGTGCGGAGGAAGGGAAGCCACGCTTTCCAGAGGCTTGTGGCCACCCCGCACGCGCTCAAGGGCACTTATTAACTGCAGCCGCCCCGTTATGAAGTTATGGCTGAGGGCGTAGGGGGATCCCGGGGGAGGTATCCATACGGTAAACTGGACCCCCGATGCAACAAACAACACTCAGAAGGGGGTTACTTGGGGCGTAGCTTTATTGGGATCTGGGGCCGCCAGTCATTGACCTTGCCGTAGGCTCTAAAAGGGAATACGCAGAAAGGGAATCACCTTCATTGCATAGCTCATGATAGGAATGAACATGTATTATATAACACGTTAAAGTTAGCCAACTGACAGACCTATACCTATCAATGTATTGGACTTTCTGCGTATTTTGTGTACAGAATGAAAATTATATTCATTTACATGTCTTATTGTTTTATGTAATAAAATATGGCCGGGGGTCTACGACCCCTAACCCAAACAACTTGGTGTTTGTACTGTGTGATGGTGGCCTTGGAAGGGGGATGAGCAACGCGACGGAAGGGCTCCCCATCCAACCAAAGATTCTGTTTGTTGAATGGGAGGAGGGGGAATCTTAAACGGTACCAGACCATATTAACTCCGGTACACAGACAAAATATCGATTTTTAAATATCGATATGCAAAAATATCGAAGTTTAAATATCGAAATACAAAAATATCGGAGGTAAGTAATATTGACAGTCTAAATATCGATATTGGTATGATATCAGTAATATCGAAGTTGTAAATATCGATATTAATAATATCGAAATTAATAACTTTGATGTTACTAATATCAATTTTTAAATAAATTTAGTGTATATTATATTGTATTTATTATGTTTTATTATTTATTTTTAATGTTATTTTATTAAATATTGTCTTTTACTACTGTAGCGGGTTGTGGGTTTATAGGGGAATAGGGTGGGAAGTAATTTATTATGTTAAATTAATTATGAATTAGTAGGAATTATTAATTAATTAATTGAGAATTAATTTTTAATTATTTTTAATTAATTTATTAATTGATAAATATGTTCTGTAGCGGGTTATGGGTTTATAGGGGAATAGGGTGGGAAGTAATTTAATAATAATTAATTAATTGATATATGTTTGTACATATTTTAATTAATAATTAATTGGTAATTAATTTCTATTAATTAGTTAATTAATTATTATAATTTTTTACATATTTATAATTATTAATTAGTTGGTAATTAATTATTATTAATTATTTAATTACATTAATTATAGTAATTTTCTTTATATATAATTTATTGTTATTCTTAATTAATTAATTGTGCAAAATAATATTAATTATTAAATTAAATTAATTACAGCAAATGTGCTAATATATTTACTTTATTGTTATTGTTAATTAATAATTAATTGGTAATTAAATAATATTCATTAATTTGGGTACAGGGGTATTTTTAGGGTTCAGGGTCAGTTTTCAGTTCATGGGTACAGGGGTATTTTTAGGGTTCAGGGTCAGTTTTCAGTTCATGGGTAAAGGGGTATTTTTAGGGTTCAGGGTCAGTTTTCAGTTTTTGGGTAAAGGGGTATTTTTAGGGTTCAGGGTCAGTTTTCAGTTCATGGGTACAGGGGTATTTTTAGGGTTCAGGGTCAGTTTTCAGTTCATGGGTAAAGGGGTATTTTTAGGGTTCAGGGTCAGTTTTCAGTTCATGGGTACAGGGGTATTTTTAGGGTTCAGGGTCAGTTTTCAGTTCATGGGTAAAGGGGTATTTTTAGGGTTCAGGGTCAGTTTTCAGTTTTTGGGTAAAGGGGTATTTTTAGGGTTCAGGGTCAGTTTTCAGTTTTTGGGTAAAGGGGTATTTTTAGGGTTTAGGGTCAGTTTTGGGTTTTTGGGGTACAGGGATATTTTTAGGGTTCAGGGTCAGTTTTGGGTTTTTGGGTAAAGGGGTATTTTTAGGGTTCAGGGTCAGTTTTCAGTTTTTGGGTAAAGGGGTATTTTTAGGGTTCAGGGTCAGTTTTCAGTTCATGGGTACAGGGGTATTTTTAGGGTTCAGGGTCAGTTTTCAGTTCATGGGTAAAGGGGTATTTTTAGGGTTCAGGGTCAGTTTTCAGTTCATGGGTACAGGGGTATTTTTAGGGTTCAGGGTCAGTTTTCAGTTCATGGGTAAAGGGGTATTTTTAGGGTTCAGGGTCAGTTTTCAGTTTTTGGGTAAAGGGGTATTTTTAGGGTTCAGGGTCAGTTTTCAGTTTTTGGGTAAAGGGGTATTTTTAGGGTTTAGGGTCAGTTTTGGGTTTTTGGGGTACAGGGATATTTTTAGGGTTCAGGGTCAGTTTTGGGTTTTTGGGTAAAGGGGTATTTTTAGGGTTCAGGGTCAGTTTTGGGTTTTTGGGGTACAGTCGTACAAGGTAAAAATAAAATAAATTTAAATTAAATCAATTAAATGAAATAAAAAAATATTAAATTACATTAAATTATTAAGTTTTTAATTTATTTTAAATGTATATGTATTAGTTTTAATTTTTTAATTATGTTTTAATATTTTTATTTAATATTTGTAACATTATATGTATTTTATAATTATTTTTACATCATTATTAATACATTTAAAAAAACGATATTTTTAATTTCGATATTTTTGTACTACGATATTATTTTTTCGATATTTTTGTACTTACCTTGTTAGGGATAGGATTCCTATATTTTTGACTTCGATATTTTTGTTCCGATATTTTTGTATTTCGATATTTTTGATTTCGATATTTTGTCAGACATTCATTAACTCCTAATAACTTAATCCACCACAAAGATTCTGGGGTAAATGCATGGGATGGTCTCCTTCAAGAGCACATGACTGATCCCAGTACCCAACCACAACCAGTGGTAACTGGATTAATCATGAACCTTGGGTCCCGGAGCAGCGTGAGGAGATTTAACACCTTGTCAGGGGTAGTAAGCGCTATATAATTACTATCACTTGTCTGTGTACTGTCCAACGACAACTGAACTTGCGGACAATTGACTTCTTTTCCTTGTTCAGTCTCCATTTGCTGATTGGCTCCAGAAGATGAAGAACATAAAGTGCTGACATACCTCTTCAGATGTGCCGATGACAATCAAATTACCGCTCTCTCAGAATACCATGTAGTTGTTTTTGTGGAGTGCAGCACCACTTTTGTTGGAGTTTAGCTCTCTAGGGAAGTGCACAAATTGAAGTTCAATGCTAAATAACTATGATTTATGCATTTGGTGTGCACTTTACACAAATACATTGCAAAACTTCTTTGCTTTTAGTTTTGCCCTCTTTTAATTTGTATATTGATAATGGTTTGTCTCCAGGTGTAGATTAATTTGTCTAGAAGAACTGGTGCTGCCAGACTATATATTCACATTCCTCTGCTCCTCATTTTCTCTTCAAGGCTGTTAAGACTCCCAACTAACACTTCTCCAGTCCCATGACTCTCCTTAGGGCTGGGAGACCCCTCTTTTCATCCACCCACTACTTCTACTATCCAAGAGCTGGCAGCTTCCCTAATCACAAACCTCTGCACCCACTACTTCTACTATCCAAGAGCTGGCAGCTTCCCTAATCACACACCTCTGCCTTTACCACCATGTCAGAGGACAGACACACTTCCCACTTACATCAAACATACAAAAGTTAATGGGAGAATGCTTGCAAATATTTGAAACATTGGTACTCTATTTGGGTGGCGTTCCAACCCATCTTTTTCACCTACTATGCCACTCTAGACAGTGGCCCGCTTTCTGTGAATCAGAATTCACCCTGCTCCTCATGGGAGCAGCCCTTCCTGAAATGCCAGGCAAGGCTCATTCCAGAGGGAACACAAGAAACCCTAGTTTGGCTTCAGCCTTGTTAGGTCTTTTCTTTTTTGTGTAGTTTTTAAATTTGATTTTTTTTTTACAAATACATGAATCGGTTGGTACGAGTCAATCTAATACAATAAAAATTGTCACAAAATGAATCAAAACATATTATAATTTTACGAGAGTCAGAACAAAGCATTTTAGACCAAACAAATTTTACCAAGTATATTATGAGCAATCCAAAACAAAAACAAAAAAAAAGAGGAAAGAGATAAGACAATCACATTGAATTAGTGATCAATAGGCATTAAAACATTTGGCTTGATTCTACCAGCTGGCACTAAATAGGAGATGTAACCCTATTTTACAACTCAAGATACTGTGTGACTAAGCCCCAAATTTGTTGCCCAAGTTTCTTTTTCCGTGTACCCTTAAGAGCATAGAGACTATATTCCATATTATGAATTACAAAGAACCTAGACTGCCATTCCACAAATGAGGGGGGTTCTTGTTGTAGCCAATGCGAAGCAATACACAGCCTATAAACAGCTGTTGCTACAAATATTAATTTAGCATGTTGCTTCGCGGTTCCAATATCCAATGAACCCATTTCTACCCCCAAAAGAATCTGTGTTGCAGACAATTGAATTAGGTTACCTACAATTTCCGATAAACATCTCTCTATCTGCGACAAGAGGGGAGCCAAAGATGGGCAGGCAAAAAAGATATGTACATCATTTGCAGAAATATAACCGCAGCGAAAACATTTCTCTATCGCATCCCCAGGCCATTTAGACACCTTGTCAGGTGTGTAATATAAATTAAAAAGTGATTTGAAATGTTGCGCAGAAAGCTTTGCAGACAGGAATAAATCTTTCGCCATTCCCAAAAAAATTTCAATTTGAATATCCTGTCTGAATCCCCCGTTTAGAATTCTGCTGCTCAATATCATTCACTTTTGTATTTAACATCATATTATATAAAATGCCAAACTTTGCTCCTCTTGTATTATCCTCGATCAGGGGGTTTGGCTGAAAAGAAATGCCACTGTTCTCTAAAAACTATCTGATCTGCAGATATTTAGAGAAATTCTCTCTGGGGAGCTGATATTGTGTCTGTAAGCCTTGTTAGGTCTTTTCGGTGAGGCCTCAGTTACTCCACTCTAGTCCTTTCACTGTCCTGAGGGATGGCGAGCTCATCAGATACACCCTTACCACCTGCTTCTCCCACTCTTCTTGGAAGGCAGATTGCAATCCTATTACCTTCCCATGGCTGTCAGACTCCCCAGTGACACCCTGCTCTTCCTTCTCACTTCTGGGCTAGTAAAATCCCCAGTTAAATCCCACAAAATGTAAACTCACTTCGGGGTTAGCCAACTCCCCAGTCACACCCATCTACTCCTGGCATTCGCTTCTGGGCTGGCAGACTCCACAATCTGTTAGGGCTATCAGCAGTGGTTAATTTGTAAAAACAAATTATTGCGGGGGTTCTCGTCAGGCAGCAGCTTTCACCAGCCCATTTTGCCTATTAGCATCACCTAAAACAGAACCAACTGCTAACTATGAAAGTGGGGAGAGTATGTGCCATAATGGCCAGAGCTGCAGACTTCGGAGCTGGGGAACCAGGTATGATGGTACGATACCCAATGTGGGCTAAACATCCTGTGATTCTGGGCAAATCAATTAATCTCCCTGTAAATTAATGTGTCCTCAGTCGGTACTCATGAAAAGCGCAGGTGTTGATGATTAAGTGCCGGTGCTGAGCACTGGAAACCACCAACTCAAATTAAGCACTGGCTGCCAAACTCCCCACTCAAATTTCTCACAATCTCCCATAGCTGGTAAGTTGCTTAGTTACACCTTTCTGCCTCTACCACTCTCGCCAGGGCTGACAGTCTTCCCAGTTACACCTCCTACTTCTGAAAATGTTCAAGGTAAGCAGACCCTCAGTACACTCCCCCACAATCGTATAACTCAACTCAGGGCTGGTAGGCTAAACATCCCAGTTCTGATGCCATCCTTAAGTGGATGCTACTTTGGTTATTACTTTTGTGTAATACGCTTGGATGTTATTACTGACTGTGTTTTGCTAGGGTCTACTCTATGTCAACAGTTCTTCTTGTATATTTTTGATACAGCTGACTTTGGAGTGTCGGCGAAGAACTCAAGGATTCGGCAGCGTCGGTCATCATTTATAGGGACGCCCTATTGGTATGTTTAAGCACCAACAGGAGGGTTTGGCTGTTTCACAGCAGGCATGCAAGCAAGAGGTACTGGAAGCCCTATTTTGCCTGACTTGTTGGTGATGGAGGTGTGGGACAATATAGGGTCCTGGTGTGTTTGTCTAACACTGTGTGCTTATGTGTGTTGGGTGAAAGGGGTAGTGTCTGTTCCAGTTAGATGTCTAACCATGCCATTGAATGCTAGAGGGTGGAGGCATTGCATGCTCCCATGGTGTTTGTCTGACCCTTTTTGGTGTGATATTGTATACATGTTTGAGTGGCTGTTCGAAGCTGTTTGTGTCTTTTGTTGTACGATGAGGTTGTCACAGTTTCTTTTGTGTATTTCTGTGGCTTTGCATAGACGTAGGTGGGAGGGGACACGGGTGCAACTCCTGTGTGTTTCTTTATTAAAGGTATTGTCTAGACTCCTGTATATCTCTGTCAAAGCCGTGTTTCCTGACCTCTTGTAATGTCTCACTCATTTTAGGATGGCCCCAGAAGTGATCCTTTGTGAGACCTCCAAAGATATCCCTTATGACTACAAGGCAGATGTGTGGTCTTTGGGGATCACGCTTATCGAAATGGCTGAGCGGGAGCCGCCCCATCACCAGTTGAACCCAACAAGGGCGCTGCTGAAAATCATTAAATCAGACCCGCCAGGGCTGTGCGCACCACTGTTGTGGTGAGCATCACTATTTACCCTTATTATACCTCTGCACTGCAAAAGATAGCAGGTCCTATTGCTCCAGTGTAGAATGAGGAACTATTGAAGATGATTTTCCAAGATGTCTTCCAAATTAAGGCAAACCAATCCAAAAGAGTGAGCAGCTGAGTAGCAACTGACACTGCCTTCCATAATTACAGGTATTATACAATACAAGCTCAACCCTCCTCACAAACAATCACAGATACACACAACTCAACCCACACACTCATATTAACTCCACACAAACACTCATATCAACTCCACACACACACTCATATCAACTCCACACACACAGACACAGACACACACACACACACACATGCAAACACACACCAAAGAGACGCCAACATCCAAGTTTGCACACAAACTAACCACCCTCACATTATCCCACTACATACTCTTGTGACCTTACAGAGTGTTACTACTCCCTAACAGACCCACCCAGTTTGGTACTGATTCATGACTACTTTTGGTATATTTGGTTGCATGTGTGCCCTATGTTCCTTACCTAGCGAATGAATGCTTTTGTGTATGGTTCTTTCATTTTAATATGTTCCACACACCACCTTCGTTCAATTCAAAGACCTCTCTACCTTCCTTCACCATTCCAAATAAATGTGTGTATTTGACCATCCCTTTTATCACTAGCCACATTTTCCTCTCAGGTACCCAATACTATTCTGAATCGTTCCATTTTTATTTGTCGAATAAACCTATTTCTTTCACAATTTACATCTTCAGCATCACACTCTCCGCCATGCCTCTTCACCCAGTCGTTATTCAATTTGGTAGCCTACTCCTATTATGAGTAATATTACATGTACTTCTAATAGCACGACTCTGAGGTGTAGTACAAAATACCCTAAAACACGTTGCTACGTTGAAAACCTCCAGTCTCCCCATTTGATGATGCCAACTGCAAATCTTTCTTCCATGCCAATTCCACTGTTTCTCCAATCCATTACTACATGAAAAGTACAGCAATTTCCTTGTGGCTATAGCAGAAGAAACGGATTAGATTCAAGATGAAAGCGACACAGCAGCCTAGCTCAAGTTAAATCTTAGGATTGCATTCTATTGAATACACCATGAAATATTGATTAACTATATGACTGAGAAATTAAGTTAAAAGTTCATGGGATTGCTACTAACACTGTGTACATTTATTTCTGGTTCGATATACGCTCCAGAGACAACCCAAATGGGCGGACTGATGCTGTACAGGGATTGTAAGGCTGACTGTTCGGAGCTGTCTGTGATAATATTGCTGTATCAACATGTGAAGTGAACCTTAAAAACCGCAATAAAGAAAATATTTAAAAAAAACTTGAAGAAAACTATATGACTGAGATTGTAAAAAAAAATTTACATTTTATTTGTAAAGCACGAACTACTCACACTTACGCGTCTCAATGAGCTAGGGGCCGTGATAGAAATTAAGGAAGTTATTGCCCAGAGTCACATGGTGCTGAAATGAGCTGCCGCCAGAACCGGGGATCGAACTGTGAACCCTGTGCTCCGAAGTCAGCTGCCCTGGTCGCAGCACCACACCTCTCTAACAGAGTGGCATCCTGGGTGCAGTACTTGCCTGGTTTAAATCTTTTTTGTCTAACCTGGCTCTGTTTTTGTCATTACCCCGTTTACCTTTGATAAGACTGCCATTTATTTTAGAGTCCCTTATGGCTGCTTAGTATCTCCAGTTCTCTTCAACTATCTAAAATCTATGATACTCCTTTCTCCCAAGTTGTCAGGTCCTTTGCACTTAAAGCCCTGCCCTAGACTGATCACACGCACTTCATGATCAGATTAAATCACTTGGCCCCATTATCCTGCATCCAGGTTGAAGGAGTGCCTGGCTGCCATGCAATAGTGGATGAACCACAACTTACCAAGACTTGACCCTAGCAATAGGGAACTCTTGATTTGGGGCAACGACCATTGGCCGTGGCCTCCTGACCTGAGTTGCCTGCCTGTTGCTGCAAGTAAATGAAAGGTGCTAGGAGTCACTATCAATCAGGATTCCTCTGTAACAGTGATGTCATATCATCAGTCTGTGCACTCCTAGGAAGGGCCTCCCCTTTTTTCTGGCAAGCAAACACTCCATTGTACTGTCTGCCATGATTTTACCTTGGCTGGACTATTGCACCAACTTGTATCTGGGTATTCATGGTTATCTGTTTAACAAACTGCAAATCCAGAACCTAACCATGTGGACCAGCTGCGTAAACATGATCATATCTTGGAGGCCCAAATGGCCCTTTTACTACCAAGTCAAGCAAAGAGTGCACTTCAGGACCTTTTACGGTTAGAGAGATCTGATTTAAAGAATTCTCTGGTGTCTTACATTCCTATCAGTTCTCTAAAGTCATCCAACATTTTCTTGTTTACTGTGCCCTGCGTGAAGAAAACACAACTTGTGGCACAGTTTTTCGCAACCTGCTGTCCAAACATTTGAATGCCATCCAGTTAAGGATCAGACTAGTTTGATGACCACCTAGCCTACAGATGAGTACTACAGATGACTACTGAAAGTCTTTTTGTTTTGTTAATTCTGTTCTCCCCTGTCATTTCTACGTAGTTCCCTTTCTTCTTCAACACCAGGGAACCCTTGCAGTGTTCTTGTCCATGGTAAACAAAATAATATTTATAATAATAATTTTAAATTGAAGCAAGTGCCTCTAAAGCTATATATTTTCTTCTCCACTGATGCCATCTTACCAACATTGCACAGAGCAGCACCCTAGGGTAATCTATTTGAACTGACACTTTCTCAGAACCATAAATCTCAGTTTCGGCCAGTGCGAGCACTAATCCATCAAGGACAAAGCATACACTAGCCTCAATTGCAGTATAACAAATGGGCCATGAATGTCCAAAGCCACCTTCATCGTAGTACCACAGGCGTTTCCACTAGCCATAGCGAGCCTACAATGGTCGGTCGTTTGTGATTTATCACTCAGGGCACCTGCTAAACAACCCCGGACCAAACTTTTTTCCACATTTAGCCAAACCTGGCCAACAAAAATCCATTCCCACCCTCCTTTTCATTGCACTCCACCAATTATGTACCACTTGTGTCAGTTGCAAACTCCTCTCTTAGCACCCTTGGTGCTGCCAACAAGCAATTCCTGTGCACCATATCACTTTCCTAACTCCACTATTCAGCCACATTTAAATAAGGTAAAACTTCTCAAGATTCTTTCCTTTTCCTGGCTAGTCCCTACATATGTATTCCATTCAACTTCTCATCCTTATCCATCTTTTACATCCACTCATCTTTGGACAAACAACCATCATTCATCTTTGTTACATGCTCAACCACATAATCATCCTTGTCCTCCTCACATTTCTTAAACGTTTCTCTTAAAAGCAGCCTCAATAAACAATCAACCATAATATTTTGAGTACACGGCATGTCCTCCAGGCATAATATGAACTCCTGCAGCCAATATAACCACACGATATTCTCAGGGTGGTCTTTCTTCTCCTGTAGTGAATAAATGAATCCACAAATGGCTTGTGAACTGCCCATAACACAATCTACGAGAACTACACATATTGTCTAAAGTGCATCTCTCCCCGCGAATGAGACAATGCCCCCTCTCGATTATTGAATTACTCTCGGATCCACAATGCATTTAAATGTAAAATCAACTGTTTATTTTCTTTCATCTTATAGTTACATCAGCACAGATCCTAACATCACAGTCGTGCTGCAATGAAATGTCTAAACACTTCAGCACAGGTTCTCCAAATGCTCTATTCTTATGACCACACAAGCTTCTTGGCACTTGGTGACTGTGGGAACTTTTTCAGGAGTCCCATGACAAAAAGGTAGGGACTGGGCCAAGATTGCAACCATAATGCCCTTTTACCGCTGGTTAGCCTGGGCTTTACCCTATTGTTGAGCCCCAAACTGTGCACCAAGCAAACCCCTTCATCACTTGACCCTCAGGGCAGTTAAGTCCAGCAGTCTATTTCTTACTAAGGTAAGTGGTTTCAAGTGGAATCTCAGAACTTCTGTGAAACACGTAACTGCTGTCAATAAATCAATGTTCAGGGTGTTCGCATTTAAGAAAAAGTAGTTTACTTCTATCACGACATGTAATGCAGAACACATCAAATTCAGGGGGAGGTAGCAATTGTTAGGTGCGGGGGCCAGCCAGTATTTCTTGAGGTTACTACCCAATCATCAGCTCTTGTAATGAATTATAATCAATGCAAATATGATTAATTGCTCCCCCGGGGAAGGCGATGTGGATGGTGTCTTCTAGCCCTCTTAGGATTCCTGTATTTGCTTCCCAAAATTAGTCCTGGATAGATCCTTGGTAGCACATACATTTAGGCCCATAATCCGCTGCCATTGTACCCATAGGAGGAGCCATGTCAGATCCCTTTTGTGAGCCATGGGGCAAGCAGGTGCTACAGGGCCACAGCCGTGCAGGCTTGGGTCATTTGCCTCTGATGTTCTGGGTCCGTTCTACTTTGGCTCTGCAAAACTGAGCCAAGTGCAACACTTTCAGCACTTGACACTGAGTGATAAGGATGCCAGTCCCACCCTTCACCCCCATCTTCTACCAAATGGCAGCGCTCAGAAAGACTAATCAGCAGCTCCTTGCACATAAAAGGGCCTTATCAAATTTCTAAAGGGAAATCTGCTTAGTCTTTCTCAATGTCAAGGTTTTTGTCTCCTCTGACCAGCTCCAGGGATGCCACTGTTAGGGAAAACAGTCTCACTTCCATCTTGTGCACATGAACAAGCAAGGCGCTTCCAAAATTGAACCACAGCCTCCATTACTTTGGTTCCCTCATGCATAGAATGTAAGTAAGTAAGAAAGTAGGGGTTTTATATAGCACTCGATTGCTGAGGCATCTTGGTGTGTATACAGTATACAGGCATACACGTTAAACATCCACTGATATGTTAAAGATAGAACCAGGATTAGCATACAAGAGTGGACTTTACATTAGAGTAGCCAGTAGGCTGCCACTCCTGTGACATGCATAAAAAGGTTTGGTCATAAATACATATTCACAAAAGAGGGCATGCTGCCACAAATATAGCTCGTTACAACTCGTGCTTTTACTACGCTGCATTTCACAACGTGGTCTTTACAACGACCGCATTGTTACAACTTAATGCCATTACTACGCAGGTTATTACATCGACTTGCAGTAGATGCCGCTGTAATATTAGGAATATATAATGTACTATTTCAACTCCAGCCTACTCAACAGTAGGGAAGGTGTTTGAAAGTAAACTATAGGTTGTTTCCATGCTGCCACTATCACGTTTCATACTAAACCCATAAGAGGGGCAGGAGTCCACTGTCTAATCATTGAGTGCATGCGTGTGCGCCGCTCCAGGTCCAGGACATTTCTAACATAAAAGGATAGGTCTAGTCCTTTGCACACACATTAAATTAGTGTAAGACTGGTACAGAACGGGAATATCGTTGCAAAAATATCGCCTTACCTAAATATCGCTGCAAAAATATCTACAGGAAGAAATATCGATGACAAAAATATAGTCTGACCAGAATATCGACAGACAGGTAAGTAATATCGATTACATTAATATAGTTGTAAAAAATATCGTTTACAAAAACATAGTTTACAAAAATATCGTTTTTTAAATAATTATAAGTAATGTAGTGTATTTAATGAGTATTTGTAGTCAAAATAGTATATTTTGTAGTATTTTATTAGTTAATGTATTTTATGTTGAATTTAGTATTAATAGTTCCGTAGCGGGTTGTGGGTTTATAGGGGAGTAGGGTGGGAAGTAATTTAAATATAATAAAATAATAGATTAATTAATGTTTTAAATGCTTATAAATAGTGTAATAAATAATAGTTAATTAATTTCAATTAGTTAATTGATTAATAATTATGTAATTAATTATGTTAATTTTTAAATTAAATTTAGGTGTGTGTACTGGAATTTTATAGTGAAAATGTAGTAAATTAATTACATTTTAATTGATTAATTATTTAATCAATGATTAAATAAATAAATAAAAATATTTGTTATTTTATAAATGACTAAATACATTTAGTAATTTTTACCCCTACGCTATCCAACGCTTTCCCTACTGTTGCACCCCCTGGATTGGGAATAGTAATTTTTACCCCTACGCTATCCAACGCTTTCCCTACTGCTGCACCCTCTGGAGTGGGAATAGTAATTTTTACCCCTACGCTATCCAACGCTTTCCCTACTGCTGCACCCTCTGGAGTGGGAATAGTAATTTTTACCCCTACGCTATCCAACGTTTTCCCTACTGTTGCACCCTCTGGAGTGGGAATAGTAATTTTTACTCCTACGCTATCCAACGCTTTCCCTACTGTTGCACCCCCTGGAGTGGGAATAGTAATTTTTACCCCTACCCTATCCAACGCTTTCCCTATTGTTGCACCCTCTGGAGTGGGAATAGTAATTTTTACCCCTACGCTATCCAACGTTTTCCCTACTGTTGCACCCTCTGGAGTGGGAATAGTAATTTTTACTCCTACGCTATCCAACACTTTCCCTACTGTTGCACCCCCTGGAGTGGGAATAGTAATTTTTACCCCTACGCTATCCAACGCTTTCCCTACTGTTGCACCCTCTGGAGTGGGAATAGTAATTTTTACCCCTACGCTATCCAACGCTTTCCCTACTGTTGCACCCTCTGGAGTGGGAATAGTAATTTTTACCCCTACGCTATCCAACGCTTTCCCTACTGTTGCACCCTCTGGAGTGGGAATAGTAATTTTTACTCCTACGCTATCCAACGCTTTCCCTACTGTTGCACCCCCTGGAGTGGGAATAGTAATTTTTACCTCTACGCTATCCAACGCTTTCCCTACTGTTGCACCCTCTGGAGTGGGAATAGTAATTTTTACCCCTACGCTATCCAACGCTTTCCCTACTGTTGCACCCTCTGGAGTGGGAATAGTAATTTTTACACCTACGCTATCAAATGTTTTAACTAATAATATATTGTATATTTTAATTGTAAGTATGTATTATTGTTGTTATATAAAGTAATGTGTAAAATATATGTATATGTACACATTTATTCAATTTATAATGAAAAAGTGCAGTTAATTTGTTTTAAATAGTTAAACAATAAAAGTAATGTAATGTATTTTGTTAATAGTACTTATATTTATTTATTATTTAATGTAATTTTAATTAATTTAAAAAGTCGATATTTTTTACATCTATATTAATTACAACGATATTTTTGAGTAGATATTTATGTACTTACCTGTTTAAGTATAGGGTGTCGATATTTTTGTAAACGATATTTTTACAACTATATTTATGTCAGCTATATTTTTGTACTCGATATTTTAACACCCTACCGTAAGACTAAGGCTAAAATAAAAAAACAGAAAGCCAGATACTTGCATTTGGACACTATAGGCTGGGGAACACAACTGTCCACCTTGCAGAGTACATAACCTTCCCAACATCCCCCCCCCCAAAAAAAAATGCCCCGTACTTTGAACTATATCCTAAATGACAATAAGTGAGCGAAAGAGTCAAGCAACACTCATTTAGGGGTTGCTTCCCTGAGAGAATGATAGCCATTTTGGAGGTGCTCTTGTACGCTAATGCTTACTTATCTTCTTTCCATATTTCTCACATCTTTTTTTAATCGTTTTTCCTATGTCTCTTGAATCTTTCATTTTTCTTTCATTCATATCTGCCTTCATATATTTGGTATTTTCTTTATTTCCATCTTTTTATCACATCTTTCGTTTAATTTGTCTTTTTTTCATATTTCTCTCCTTGATTCCATCTTTCAGTGTTTGTTTACACCATAATGTCTGTTCATCTTTTATCTTCTTTACTACTTACTCCTTTTCCATCTTAATTTTTCTTTCCACCCTTTTCTTGCATTCTTTATATGTCTATCTCTTCTTCTCCTTTCTTTCTTTTGTTTCCATGTTACCATCCTCCTTTAATTCATTTTTCCTTGTTTCCATCCTTCCTTGTTTATCTTTGTCCCTTTGCACTTTTCCATCTTTTGCTCCTTCTTTCTTTCCTTTTTTGTTCTTGCCATTCTTTTCCTTTTTTTCTTCTTCTTGCTCTTCCTCCTTATTTCTATTTTGTCATGTTTTCTTTTTTAATTCTGTCTTTTCCCACCATACACCCTTCTTTCTATTCTTCTTGCTGTCTTTTGTCCATTCTTTTTTCATCCCATTGTTAACCATCAATCCATCTGCATTTTTCCCTCTATCCATATTTCTCTCTAGTCATCCCCCATTCCTTCTCTCCATCCATTTATCGATCTACCTTGTTTTTCCTTCCTGCCTTCTTTTGATAATCCATCCATTCTTCTCTAAATCATTCCTTTATCCACCCATCATTCTTTACATCCCCTTCTCTCCCCTTCTGTCCAGCCGCACACAAGCAGTGACGCTGGGACCTTTTAAATCACCAGAACTTGCCTTGCCATGTGCTGTTCCTCAAGGCTCATCTCTAAGTCCGACACTATTTAACATTTATGTGTCGGACTTAGCTAGGGTTATTAAATCATACCAGATGAGCCTTACCTCCTATGCCGATGACACCCAGCTGGTGCTTGCCATAAATAACAATGGAGAACAGGTGGCAGCACGCTTTCAGGAAGGCATGTCAGCAATCAAAGACTGGATGAACACCAACTGCCTTAGGTTGAACTCCGAGAAGACGGAGGTAGTTATCTTCGGGAAGATCTCCCCTCTATGGTCAGCAGAATGGTGGCCCTCATCCGTGGGAGCCGTACCAGTACCAGTAGCAAGGGTCAGAAATTTGGGAATAGTCTTTGACGAGAAGCTCAACTTTGTGGCACATGCTAACCAAACCGCGGCAAACGCCCATCACAAACTCAGGCTTATACGAAAAATCATCCCATATCTCTCGGAAAGTGCTGGCAAAACAGTGGTGAGCACCCTCGTGCTCTCCTCTTTAGACCATTGCAATGGCCTATTTGCCAATGCACAAAACCGGGTAATCTCCAAGCTGCAAATGATTCAAAATGCGGGAGCAAGAGTACTATCCAGGACCCCTAAATTTAAATCTATCAGCCATACCATCAGAAACTACCACTGGCTAACAATCAGAAACCAAATTAAATTTAAATCCCTCTGTCTGACATTTAAGGCCATCCATAACCAAGGCCCAATGTTCCTGCGAGAACAGCTTACTACCTACTGTCCATCTAGACAATTGAGATCTATGTCACAGCATCTACTTGCAGTACCCCGTACCAGGACAGCTACTTGGGGAGACAAGCGCTTCACAGTGACAGCAGCCAGACTCTGGAACTCGCTTCCGTTAACTATTAGATTGAGTCAATCCCTTCTCCAGTTCCGGAAACTGCTGAAGACGTGGTTGTTTAACCAGTAATAAGTCCTTTTGCCACTTTGCGGCCACCTCAGAGATCCTAACAGTAATCTTAGCACCAAGATGCCCACGGGCATACGTACGCGCTTTACAAATCTTAATAATAAATAAATAAATAAATAATCCATCATGTGTCCATCGCGTCTCCATTCATCTATCCATCCATCCATCCTTCTTTCGTGCTCCCTCGTTCCATTTATTTCCTCACCCTACACCTGCTTTACACTATCCACTGCAGTGGTATTTATAAGCTTCACTACGGTAGCGGGTTTATTCAATCAAAAGTAAAGTAGCCATAAACAACAATGTACATGTTTTTTTGTAATATAGAACTTCTGACTGGCACCCACCCTCCCAGTAAAATAGGTGGAAGGGTTTGGGCTCAAGCCAGTAGGAGGGTTCCGGGTCACCTCTGACTCTACCTTGCTTGTTCAGTTTGCAGAGGGTCAGCCTGCTAATGCCAATAGCAGAGCCTGATGGCCATTCCACCTTAGCTGAGAGCAGGAGCTGCACAGGTGCATCCTGCAAGGCCCACCTGGAACAGACACGCTACCCCACCTGCCTAACATTGCTTGTGTCTCTGGTCTTGCATCTAGTGCACAGGCGTTCCATCGGGCTAAGGAGGAATTTATTTCGGTAGATATTTCACATAGTTAGTCAGTTTACTTTGGACAGGCTGTCTCAATTTGCTTGTCTCTAAACAACTATGACAAATAATATTATTCACAATTATTTCAACATGTATTATTCTTCCATAACCAAAAGAAAAATACTAGCACACAGGTGTATATTTTCAAAAGTGTTTTATAATATTGCAAAAATAGTTTTTTTTATAAAAAAAGGGGATAACAAAAACATTTCAAAGCACAATAACACCGGACGTTACTGCTTAGTACAAATAAGTGTTCTTCCTAATCACTATTGTGACCACCTTTTCTAAATCAGTTATACACAGATGAAGTAGAAAACTGTGGGAATTTCGACGTTTCGGTCTATTTCCGGCTTGCGTCCATTAGACCATCTTCAGGACTTTAAATAAAAGAATGTTTGGCCCCTGAAATGAACATGAAAAGTGCAACTGTTACCATGTACACTTTGAAACAATTTGAATAAAATGAAATATCACCCGTGTGAGAAAGAATGGAGCAGAATAGTGCCCTATTTACAGACGAGAGAAGACTTTATAAATAAGTGAGTCAGGAGATCTTCACTTTCACCAATTTAAGTTAATATGGTTCATAACAGAATGAGTAAGTCTACAACATTGTTTGTCACTTACTTTTTTTTTTTTTTTTTTTGTGACCTTTATTAGAGGCAAGTAAGAGATACACAGCTTTTACGCCTACAACCTGTGAGTGCAGGCCGGCAGCAACAACAAGCGGTGTCATAACCAACAGGTACTGTCTGGGGAGGAAGGTACACAGCATGTCGCCTACAACCCATTTGGGCCGGCCGCGATACAAAGTGGTTGAAGCTGTCAAAGGAGATGTTATTTCGCAATCAAACTACTGGGCAGTTTTCAAACATTGAACATTTGAGGTCACTTTTCAAACTTTTGTTCTCTAAAACAAACAATGCATAGTGAACAGTGAAAGCAATGTGGTCAGTCCCACCCACAGTGTATCCACCATACGTAGTATGTGGTACGGAGGACATTTTAGCGCAGAGCGAGAATGTAATGCTGCCCCGGACCGGGAGCAGGCTGGAATTGGAGTGAGCACACTCTGCCGCCGGATGACAAGCATTTGTGTTGTGGGGGGGGAATAGGTGTAGTCTGTGTCTACGTCTGTGGCTGGAGAGATCGCAACGCATCTGAATGTCATGTATCATGTAGAGTATGGCAAGTGGGGAGTGTCTTCCACTCGGGCCGGGAGCTTAGCCAGAGCGCAACTTGATAGTTCGGTATGGATGTAATGTGACGCAGTAAGACGGAACGTCACTACCGGGCTCGCGACCCATACCACCCCAGGGCCCGGTACAGTGCATCATGTAATGTACTTGGATGGGGGTGGGGGGGAGTGTGGTTCCAGAGTAAGGGAAGGAATCAAGTAGCATCTTACGGGCGTAGAGAAGACGCACCATTTGGTACAAGGGGTAGAGCAACCTGGCCTGCAGCTTATTGATGGTCCGTCTCGGATTCATCATCGCCCTGGGCTTTAAGTAGATAGGCTGTGAGAGGGCCCCAGAGATCTCTGGGACGTGATTTGTGAGGTAATAGTTCAGCGTAGTTGTGTAGTTGGTCCTGCCAAGTGGACATGGTGGTCAGCCATATCTTGAATTTAGGAGCACGTCCCCGGCCCCATCTGCAGGCTACGTGCCGTTTTGCAAGCATGAAGCCCAGCGCGAAGAATTTCCGGGTTTTTTTTAGCGACGGGGGGGAGAGGCCTAGGAGAGCAATTTTGGGACAAGGTGCAACTGTAATCCCTATCATTTCAGACATGGCGTCAAAGATCTCCACCCAGTACGCGGCGACTGCTTGGCATGACCAAGCCAAGTGAATGAAGTCAGCACCCGTCTGGTGACATCTAAGGCATCTGTCATTATCCCGCAGCCCAAACCGGCACAGCCTGGCGGGGGTGTAATAGAGACGATGGAGGAATTTAAAATGTACCAGCCTGAGGCGAGCATTACCTGTCACTATGTTCGTGTGTGAGCAGCTTTCCTCCCATTGGTCATCAGAAAGTGGGGCATCCAGATCTTCGTCCCAGTCATGTCTCGCTCTAATGGATGGGGGTGTGGAGGCGGCATATGCGTGCTTATATAGCATGGAAACTACGTGCTTCGGTGTGTCAGTGTGGAGAAGAGCGTGTAGGGGAGCCATGACTTCAGGCTCTACTGGGAAGTTGGGGGTGACTGCCTTCATATTTTGTCGCAGCCTCGTGTACAGGAATGTATCCATGACCGAGGGCAAGTGGTCCCCAAAGAACTGAGCCGCGTTGCGAAATTGTCCCTGTATGTAAAGGTCCCCCCATGTATGAAGCGCTAGTTTGGTAAGCATTTTGCGGCCAATTTCTTCACGGGATACACTTAACCTAGGGTCATGGGCAAGACTCATGCGTGGGGAGTATAGGAAGGCAACCTCCATGCGGTCTGCTATCCTACGCCAGGCGTGCACCGTGCAGTCCACTGTGGTGGGGTCTCGATCAGTTATTCGGGCTGCCGAATATAGGTATCCCGAAGGCTTTTCAGGTCTCATGTATCCATCTTCTACGGCAAGGTGAGCCATGAAGGGAGGCGGGTGGAGCCAGTACGCGGCAAAGTGGCCCTGAGCACAGTCATAGTATATTTGAAAGTTCGGGACGTCGAATCCACCTTGGTGGTAGGGCAACATGAGTGTCCGTAGCCCCATCCTGGCCTGTTTCCCTCCCCAAATAAGTCTCGACAGCTGGGAATCTAGGGCGCGGAAAAAGTATGAGCCCGGGCTATATGGGATATTAGTAAAGAGGTATAGCATCTTAGGGAGGATCACCATCTTAATCAGCGATATACGCCCAGCCATAGATAACGGGAGGTGGATCCATTTAGTTACACTGTCAGCCAGCTTGTCGAGGACCGTACCATAGTTCGCCCTAATTAGGGCCTCACGGTCCCTGGTGATGTTGATGCCCAAGTATTTTATCTCGTCATTTTCCCACAGCAGGGGGTAGTCGAGAGGGAACTGCAGGGTTTTGTCTGTTAGGGGGAACAGAGCGGACTTTGACCAATTTATCTGTATTCCCGCTATGGCTCCGAATTTAGTGATCTCGCGCAGAAGAGGGTTCAGATTTTCCCGCGGTTTGTGGATATATAGAGTAATATCGTCTGCATACAATGAAATGAGCAGTTGACGCTCCGGGTAGATCAGGGAGCGGTGGTTATGATGTTGTCGGAGCTTGGCCGCTAGAGGCTCAATAGCTATTGCAAAGAGGACCGGGGAGAGTGGGCACCCCTGCCGAGTTCCTCTATGAATTTCAAAGGGGGCCGAGCGGGATCCGTTCAAGAGCACTGCAGCATGCGGTTTGTGATATAAGAGCCTGATCCAGTCTATAAAGTTAAAGGGAGTTCCCATACGTTCCAGTAGCGACAGCAGGTAGTCCCACTCCAGGGAATCGAAAGCTTTAGTGGCGTCTAGGAAGACCGCCGCTGCCTCACAATTAGGGTCAATATCTTGCAGTACAGCCTGCAATGTACGAAGGTTATGGGAAGTAGCGCGGTTCGGGACAAAGCCCGCTTGGTCCGGAAGGACCAGACGCTCCATCAGGAGGTTCAGTCGAGTTGCCAGGACCTTCGCCAGTATTTTGACGTCAGTGTTCAATAATGATAGGGGTCTGTATGAGTCACAGTGCTCCGGTGGTTTGCCCGGCTTCAACAGGGACGTTATTAGGGCTTCGCGCATACTAAGTGGCATGATGCCATCCTCCAGGGCTGAATAGTATACCCGCTTCAGTATGGGGGCCAGCACATGGATGAAGGTTTTATAAAAGTCTATTGGCAGGCCATCTGACCCCGGAGCCTTACCAGATTTCATGGACATAATAGCGTCTTTTATTTCGTCCAGTTCCAGTTCGTGGTGTAAAAACTTCTGTTGGGTCGGGCCTAGCCATGCAATGGCAGTGTCATCAAGGTACGCGCGCAAGTCAAGAGCTGTCTGTCTGTGGGAGGTGTACAGTGTTTTGTAATGATTAGTAAGGACGTGTAGTTGCCCGGGGAGGTCCCTTTGTGGTGTACCCTGTTCATCCAGCAAGGTGGTAACATAATTGTGGTGTCTGGGGGGTCTAATAGCAGAAGCGAGCGCCCTACCAGGTCTATCCCCCTCTCCATAACTGCGTGCTGTGTAAGGTTTCCCCAGGAATTTACATTCTTTCTCGGCAGCTACAGTGTACTCATTAACTTTTTCCCTGGGCCGAGCCAGATCCTCCCTCCCCTGTGATCTGTGGGAGACAGCCTGTTCGAGAGTACGAATTTCTGCTTCTATCTTGCGTAGTTCCCCCCGAAGGGATTTAAGGACTCCGCCCCCCTTGGAAATACACCACCCCCTCACCGTAACTTTAAAGGCTTCCCAAACTGTAGTAAAGCTAGAGACCGAGTCAATATTGCGATCAAAGAAATCTGTTAAGTCTTGCTCTAGGTCTGCCCTAAAGGCCGAGTCTGTGAGGTGCGCAGGGTTGAGGCGCCAGCTCAAGTAAGGAGAGACGTCAAGGGGAATGCGCAGTGAAAGGAGGACTGGGGAGTGGTCGGAGAATGTTCGAGCCAAGTGCAGAGTCTTGCTCACCCACGGGGTGAGTCCCGCCGAAACGAAAATATAGTCAATGCGTGCCCAGGTGGAATGGACTGCGGAGAAGTGTGTGCCCTGCAGCAGAGAAGGGTGCGAGTGCCTCCACGTGTCTATCAAATGGTGGTCGTCGACCAAGCCCGATAGAGTACGTTGTGCATGGGTATAGTGAACCGGCTGGGGGTTGGATCTGTCCATTGCGGGCCGCAAGGCAGTGTTGAAGTCTCCCCCCAGTACCACATGGGCTATGCCCAAAGTTTGGATTTTGCCCCACATAGTGAGGAGTGCAGTAGGGTCATCTGTGTTAGGGCCATAATAGCAGGCAAAAAGTACAGTATGGGTGTGTAACTTACCCCAGACCATGCAGTATCTGCCACCCGAATCTGCTTCAGTACCTGTCGGGGTAAACCCCACATTTTTCTTCACCAAAATTGTGACCCCTCTAGAGTAATTTGAATAAGATGAAAACACCCTGCTGGAGGCCCATCTAGATGCGAATAAGGGGGACCCATTTGGCAGCAAGTGCGTTTCTTGCAGCATGGCAATAGACACTCCCTGCCTATCCAAGTACCCCAGTATTTGTCGTTTCTTTCTTGGGTTATTCAATCCACGTACATTCCATGACATTAGCTGAATTTGATGGGCTGGCTGTGTAATTGTTACGTCTCCCATTCCCACAGTAAAAGATAAATGTGACATGCGTACGTAGCAATCAGCTTCAGACAGACATCAGTAAAACTTCTAACATGATTATTACTCAATGACAACCTATTAATCCCCCCTGCCCCTGGTAGTTCTGCCGCAACTGTGCTGACAGAATGAGGACAGACTCTATACACCCTTATGCCGGCTGCCCCAACTAGCCGGATAATTAGTAGCTTTCCAACAAGAGATGGTCTATGCGGAACAGTTGCAGCTGGCGTATTAATGGGGACAGTCTTAAAGCAATGTGTTCGCCCTCCCACACCGGCAACCCCAACAGGCCGGGTACTCAGTGCCCTCCCCCCCTCCCTATACTCTAACATTCCCAAAACTAAACCAAATAGTACCATTGCTCTTACCCTAAAGAGGGAAGAGTTGCTTAGGGGATCGCCCATTGGGGACGTAACCTAGGGGCGCCAGACCCACCCTCCACCTCCCTACTTACACCCACTGGCAACCAGGTCTATACCCAGTCGACTGCGCGGGACGGAGGTGGGTGATCAAGCACTCCAATATATCAATGACCCATAAGTCTTAAAGCAGTGCAGGTACCTCACCGGGATTTACAGTGGGCGGTCCCAAGAAGATCAGATTGCATCTGTTCACCGACCCGGAGGGGATCATGGTACATCAGCCCAGGATTGAATCATAACTCACAGACTATTTCTCACCAGAACTATTGGTGTTCAGTCGCGTTCTGAGCAGGTTCAGCGATAGCGCTTACATTAAGATGGCAGACTGTCCTAATCCTGCTGGGACAATGGCGATTGCGATCTGGAGCGCCTTTCCTCAGCTGCCTCCCTGGCCCGATCCTTCCTGTGCTGCTTGAGAAAGTCTTCTACCTGTTGTGGATTGAGAAAAATTAGTTGCTTCCCCTGATGAGACACCTTTAATTTCGCTGGGTAGAGCATAGCGTAAGGGATCTCCTGGGCTTGAAGTTTCTTTTTAACCCCAGCAAATTTACGTCTTGCTTCCTGCACCGTCGGGGTGAAGTCGGGGAAGAAGGATAGTGTTACGTTGCCATAGTTCACTGATCCCAGCTCTCGAGCCCGCCGCAGCACAGCGTCGCGGTCCCTGTAGTTTAGGAAGCGAGCGATGATGGGTCTCGGCTGTGCTCCTGGGGGGGGGGCGCGCGGCAAGAGACCTGTGGGCTCTCTCCACGATGAGGTGCGATGAGAAGGCTTCTCTCCCAAACAGCTCAACCACTAGGTTTTCCACAAAGATTTCCATCCTCCCTGTGTTGGTGGACTCTGCAAGGCCTAAAATGCGGACGTTATTACGGCGAGACCTCGCTTCCAAGTCCTCGTTCTTTTCCGCAATTATTTTGAGGAGCCTGTCCATTTGCGTGACTTGTCTGGCATTAGACGTGGCACCATCTTCCAGTGTTGAGATCCGGTCTTCAGTCTCTTTTATACGGGTATCATGATGTTCCAGTTTGGCAACAACACTGTCCATGCGCATGTTAATGGTGTCTATTTTGGAGTCAATCGTTGACAGGCTCTGCTTCATGCCCAACAAGAGAGTCTTCCAGTCATCCTCCGGGGGGGTCGAAGAAGAGGGGCCGCCCTTCCCATCCGGCGGCGGCGTGGGGGTTTTCTTAGATTCGAAAGGAATTTTTGACTGCTTGGCATCGTTGCGGCCCATGTTACGCCTCGGCGTTCGCGCCGCCGTGGAAGAGGCAGCCGCCAGGGCAAGGCAAGGCTCCAGAAAGGAGGGGAGGAGAGTGCTGAAGGGTGAGCTGAGAGCTCGAGCAGCCAGAAGAAGACTCCCCGTGTTGCGAAAGGTGGGAGTGTACGGTGCCTGGACCAGTGTACCTTCGTTGTCCCCTAGGGCTCTGGAAGATCTTTATATACGTCAGTAGGCAAGGGCTGATCGGCCCAACCGCAGAGTGTTCCGAAATCCGACAAGCCGGGCTCACCCAGAGGAGAGAACTGGAGATGCAAGACAAACCACAACTGACTCCGAAGGGGCCGGAGCTGGCAAAGGAGGATCTTCTTCCCAGGCGGGCCCGCTGCCACTGGTTACAGCGCAGCGATACGGACCGGAGAACATGCGGGAGAGCGGGCAGGCAAAGTGAAGCCGTGAGGGCATAGAGGGATCCGCAATGTGGAGGCAATAATATGGCCAGAAGGCGACTCTGGGTAGATGTGTCCAAGGTAGGGTGTAGAGAGTCCGGTCCCTTGTCTCATCCCAGCCGAGCCACCAGGCCACAGAGTAACAGCCACAAGCAGACTGTAGAGCTGGATCCCCTCGGAGCCTCCCACTAATGTGCACGTCGCAATCCTCCGAGGCAGCCCTCAGACACTCCGGCCCATATGCCACGTCCTGTAGCTGCGAGTTGTTGGGCAGTTACAGCCTAGTGGTGAGGGGGGGGGGGGGATCGCAGTGATCGCACCATCAGACCAGGGGGGGAGCCGCAATCCGAGTCCGTCCGTGGCCCAGAAAGCCCGGTGTGTTTTGGCGCCAAGAGGCCTCGCGGTAGGCCGCGGGTGGCCTTCAGTGAAGGAGTACAGGGGTCAGGGTTTCCTCCCCTGAGATGGTCCCGACAAGCGGCCAGGCGGGGCGGGTAAGTAGTTGCAGGTGTTGGTATCGTTCTGAACTGCAGCCGGGCAGGCCGCAAACACCGGGAATCGCGTGGCTAGGCCTCCCGCCGAGCAGCGTGCAGCGGGGACGCGCAGATACTGTGCGGGCAGATCCGGGAGGTAGGTAGATCCCCCCCCCCCCCCAGCGTCAGGGCAATCACCGCAGGCACCGGTGTTTTCCGAGCAGGAGCGGGCCACCGCAGGATCACAGCGCCAAGCCCAGGATCGCCGGTAGGGTCGGGGAAGGGGAGCCAGACACAGTCGCTCTCCGCTGTAACAGCCACACACACGGGGCTCACCTCAGGCTGCACGATATCTGTGGCAGTGGCTGGCCGCCTGGCCGCTCCGGAATCCAGTGACCCGCGAGGGATAGGGTCGTCCCCCGCAGCGCCGCGCAGGCCGCGGATCACCGGCCTCTCCCAGCGGGACGGTCCGCCCTCCAGCAAGCGGAGAACCAGCCACGCCTCCCGCTCTCCCCTCACCGGCCAACAACTCAGCCGTCCGTCGGGTTTTTCCGCCAAATGAGGTATTGCTGTGTTCGTGAGGTTATCAAGGACACGATGATGCGGTGTCCGAGAGGATAGCTTGGATCAGGATACCTTCAGGATGGTGTTATGTGCTTGATCGAGCGAGAGCCTCACACCAGTGTGGCCATCTTGGTTTGGCGCCACTGTTTGTCACTTACTTCAGTGATTGTGCAAGTAGGTTTTAACAGTCCCATTAAGAGACTGATATGACGACCGTGTGTCTCGCATGATTATCTGAGCATCACAGTAGATGTACCTGTTTCTGTGTAGTTATGCTGAAAGGAGATGAATATGGTATTTAATAGCCATCTCTTATATGGTCACATAAATGTTTGAGATTAATATAGTCTAAACATATAAACAAACTGATGTCAAACCGATGCCTTATAAGCTTGAAGTAACAAATCCTAAAAATTGACAGCTGTATTGCCAGACCTAATATTCATTTTATAAAGTTCCATGCAATTGTCGTATTTTGGGCAGATTGACGCAATTTTAACAAAAGTATGGATACTAAATATTCCATAAATATCTCCCAAGGCATTTACATTGGATACTCATTACAGTATCCTGAATGTATATTATAGAAAAGTCAAAAAGAACTGACTTACATTGTTTATCAGGTCATCAAAAAAACTCAAAGGTCGATGTCTGTCCAGAGCTGTGTAAGGAGAAGTTAAAAAATTCCTGCTATCAATAAAGCATCACGTCTGATTGTGTGCCAGCTGGACAGCTGGGCATCATAAGAAATACTTCCGAACCACAGCGTTCACGAGATTAATTTTGCCTTTTACACTACGTCATGTAAACCTTCGTTTATAATCATTGAGATATCATATGACTAATAATTAAGTCATTAGCGTCACAATAGCGATTTTTAGATAGCTTAGTATACAAGAACATGCTATTCGTAAATGATTTTAGAGCTTAGGCTCACGCATATTTATACATATTAACTGATTTATGTGACCTATAAGGGTGGAAAGACCTCAAATTAACTTGTTATGCAAGGGGGCCTTTTCGGTACGACTTACTTCTGTTAAACGCTGATAAATTTGCAAACTGGAACTAGGTATTCAAAAACTCATTTGCTGTACATTAATCAACAATTTTGAACCTCTGCAAAAAAGAGAGGAAACGCCTGGGTATAAATATCTATGTTAATCTGATCTAGAATCATCTAAGGCGGTAAATATTTCGTACCTGCCTGCGATACCCTTGTTAATTAACCCCACTCCCCTCCCACAACCACCCCCAGGTCTAGACCTAAGTCCCTCCCCCCTCCCCCCACCCTGTACCTACCCGGAAGCCTAACCCTATCTTCTGCTGCCGCTGGTTGGGCAGCAAGACAGTGTGGACCCTCCAACGATCCTCCCCCTCCGCATTCAATCATACATACTTAAGTATCGGAGTAGAGAAAAAAGTCATATAATAGTATCAATAGTATCAACTTGCAAAAAGAGAAAAAAAAAAAAGAGAAGCAAAATAACCAATCAAGTCTCTTTAAATAATAAAGTGCAGTACTTCTGGTATTTTTAGCGATCGGCTGTTGATGATGCGAGAAATTGTTCGGCCTCCTTGAAATCATTAAATATGCGGGTGTGGCCTGAAAAATCTTAAGAGATAAAGTTACTGCTAAACTACACAAATATAAAATTACACAGTATGAGAGCGGTGACAGAATAGGAAAGATACTTGCCTATAAAATAGCCGACGAACGAGCCACCTCTCTAATTAAGAGCATAAAAGGAACAGAAGGTACTATTTATACTCGACCTAATAAGATACTGCAGCAATTCGCTGATTACTACACTAAGCTGTATACCCCTGAGAGTGTGCCCTCAATTGATCTGGTGGAGAATTATATCAGAAACAACTGACAATCGGAGAATGATTCGAAAAAGACTATACTGAGGAAGAATTAAAATTAGCCATTTTCTCCCTCCCATCTGGAAAGGCTGCCGGAGATGACACCCTCCCTAGTGAAATTTATAAATTATGTTGGGAAGAACTCGTGCCTGTACTTTGTTTGGTTATTAATCAGATTGTTACAGATGATGGGGCCCGTCATCTTGGAACACCGCCAAAAGTATATTTTTCTTAAAAAAGAATAAAACTCCTACGGAATGCGGATTTTACCGCCCAATCTCTTTGATTAATGCTGATGCCAAGGTGTTTGCCAAATTACTAGCCTTGAGACTGTCCCCTATTATGCCGAGATTGGTTAGCAAACATCAGCATGGTTTTGTAACAGGTAGAGATACGACACAGCATGTAAATACGGCCATCACTGTGCTTGACATGGCCACAGCTAACTCCACCCCACTCGGTATTATACTACTTGACGCTGAAAAAGCTTTTGACCGAGTGGGGTGGGATTACCTGTGGTCAGTTTTGAAAGCAATGGGGCTTAAAAGCAAGTTTATTACAAAGATAAAAGCACTTTACTATTTACCTAATGCATTAATTGGATACGACTGCCTACTCTCTACCAAATTTCCCATAAGAAGAGGAACTCGGCAGGGTTGCCCTTTATCAGCCCTTCTATTTGCCCTCTCTATGGAACCTTTTATTAATGCCATACAGCTTCAAGTTATGATAAAACCATTTACATTTGGGGCAAACTCTCTTAAAATAACAGCATACGCCTATGATCTGGCAGTATATACAAGCGATGTGACTGAATCCATGTTAGGTATAGTTAAAGAGGCAGAAATCTTTGGAAAAGTTTCGGGGTATAAGATAAACCTAGACAAAACCCAAATTATAGCCAACTACAAACCGCAAATACCTGTAATGGGAGTATGCTATGCTGCTACCTACCTAGGCATTAAGCTAACATCTAATATAAGGGAAATTATTTTACTGAACTATGATGCTTTATTAATAGAAACTGAGGCCCTCCTTAAAAAATGGCATAAGGTACCTTTAAATCTCATCGGGAGAATCAACCTTATTAAAAAGAACATTTTGCCAAAAATGTTATACTTATTTAGATGTATACCGTTGAAAATAAACACAGTCTTTTTCAGAAAACTAGACGGCATACTGGGCAGCTTCATTTGGGGTTATAAAAAGAACAGAAGAGCACTTTCCTCTCTGAAACTCCCATTTATAAAAGGAGGGCTTAACTTCCCAGATTTCCGATTATATTATTTTGCATCATTTTTGGGGCGGCTACAGAGCTTGTTTAATTCCAGCAACCCATACTTTTTCCATCAATTTATGTTGGGGCCAGAATGCTTGCAGTTTTTGGCTAGAAGTAATGACCCAAATTACTTCAAAAGAGTGAGGTTCAAGACCGCAAAGGACATGATTAACATTTGGAGGACACTTATGAATCAGAATAAGCTATCATGTTATCATCCTCTTATAAGCCTATGGAACAACCCAGGTTTACCTAGCATTTTTTCCGACTCTGGGTGTAAAATATGGGCGAGTCAAGGTATATTGAAACTTGGGGATCTTTACGGCTCTTCAGGTTTTTTGGAGTTCGAAACATTAAGGTTATTATATAAACTACCAGAACACACTTATTTTAAATATGTACAAATTTGTGATTTTCTTGTAAGAAAATTAATACTGAAAGAGATTCTGGATTCGGATTTCTGGCAATGCCTGTACAAGGGAGAGGAAAACCAAAAAGTAACTATTAGTGAGGGATATAAGTGCCTTAATGAAAATAAACAAGATGAGTGTCCAAAAATAGCTGAGAAATGGGCCTTATGCTTTCCCATAGGTATCACCTCGAATGAAATATCAAGCTCTTTAAAGAAAATTGATACACTAGTCCACTCTTCAAGTTTAAAACTGCAAGCATATAAAACAATATGTCAACTTTATCACACTCCTCTACAAATAAGCAAATGGTCCCCGAATAATGCCTTTAATGATCGAACCAAATGCCCAAAATGCCACCTACAGGCTGCTGATCTAGAACACATGTTGGTCCTTTGTCCCGCGCTAGTTTCGTTCTGGGACAGTATAGGAAAGATACTGAGATTGAAATTGTTAACTGATGCACCTTTAACATCTGAAATGATTCTGTTAGGCATACAGCCCAATCCTACACCTTTTCAAGATCTAATTTTTATTGTGCTGGCATGTGCAAGGCTAGTCCTGGCTAGAGCTTGGATAGCTGATCAAGCACCTAATGCGAATGAATGGTGGTGTTTGGTTAAAGAGATACATCATATGGAGCTATCTCTAGCCAGAAAAAGAGGAGTGAAAGCAATGATTAAAGTAAAGAGAATATGAGGAGGCTTGTTTTATACATCCAAAACTAATTAACTTGATTTGAAGCTGTGTCTAACTCTAATTTAGATAAGATCGTATTTATTTGTGTAAATACTCCCTGTATTGTATTTATATGCCCGTCTGAGTATTGCTTATTATTTAAAAGTTTTGGTAAACTGCTTTATGTAATATTTTTGTAGACACTGGAAGTTATGTACAACAACATTCTGTTTATTCTGTTTAAATCTGCCTGTGATACCCACAAATAAAAAAATGTTTAAAAAAAAAAAAGCTATGAGAGACAGGGAAACAACAGTAAGAGCCTGCACAGAGAAAGGAATGATGTTCAAAGCTGTTCTTTGGACACTGGCTGTTTGCGGCCCATCTGCTCGGTGTATGGTGTAAAATCTCCCACTCTGAAACCTTTATCTGTGCTTCTGGATGTCTCTTAGGTCAGAAGATTTCAGGGACTTCCTACGGAAGTGCCTGACCAAGATGCCTACTTGCCGTTGGTCTGCCAGTGAGCTGCTGAAGGTGAGTCAATTATGAAGTGAGGGTTCACGTGCTATGAGGCTGATCCAGCGGGTCTAAATAAATTCAGTCTCATATATAATCTCTACACCAGGATACTCACTATTATTCATAAATTTATCACTAGGCCCATTCTTTGCAAGATTTTGTATTTACGACCTACTGAATCATATGACCTAATTATTTTAATCTAACACATAAATTAATTAAGTCACATATAAAGGCAATGGATTAACTAATGGTAACGTAAAGAAATGATCAAGACCAGCTTGTCATTTCAAAAATCCACTTTATTAATTTTATTTCATAAAGAAAGCTTAAACTTTATTTAGTAATTTTATTTTCAATCAGAAATCATTAGTGGCACAAAAGGTCATTGTAATACAATGAACCAACATCAGCATGAGAAAAACTCAAACAGTTATTTATTTATTTCTCCATAGCCTATTTCCCTAACTTAGCTAAAGAAGAGACCTGTAAGGAAGCTAAATAATAAAGTCTTACGTGAATGAAAGGGAAAACTGGCAGCGTCTCTGGAGCACAGGATTGATCGAACAGTGCTCTTAGCAAGGGGGCAATTCTTAAAGTATTTTCCTATCTAAAACTAACTAAAATAATACAAATATTCAAGCAGAACTGAATCTCATTGGCTGTTAGATGTCGTATGATGCGGTCATCCTCCGTCTCTCACATAGCCAGAGTCACTTTCAAAAGTACTATTGTTCACGAGTATGACACCGGTAGCTTCCGAAGAAAGTAACATTTAATTTGAGCAAAAGCTTCCTTCGTCCGCTCATGCTTTTCCGTCTTTCCGCTGCCGAACGACAAGTACGGCCTTGACCAAGGAACAAATTGAACCAAATGTCCTGAACTTCCACACAGCCTTTGTTTGCAAGCCTCTCTCCAAGAATTAATGTAGAAAGATATTTATTTTCATTCCTGCGTAGCTGTGCAAGGCTCACTCTGGTCAGGCTTTTCTGTCATCCATTTTAGAAGTAGGCCTCAAGCCTTTTGCATTCAATGCAATGAAAGTGTCTAGTATGCAAAGAAACACAAGACAATAATGAATTCAAGAAATAATAATTATTCTGTTACCCACCCTTTTCCCACTAAGTTTAACCCATTAGCTAAGTTACCTAGTTTTGTAAACAAACAAATAAACAAAAATATACACATGAAACGACAATACATAAACAAAAGCACATTTAAAGAAGCACATGCTATTATTTCCAAAACAGCTGCAGTTAGTAAACAACAAACAAAAGACAAAGTAAATGTATTATTCAAAAGCAAAACGACAAACATAACAAGAGCACAAATGATTAAACCCACATGTTCATGATGGTGCATATTAATCTAGGTTGAGTCAGTAAACATATAAATCGTGCAACACACATTAGTAAAAATAAAAATCACGAGAGTTTCATTTGTCACGAACTTTTTAGAAATAAATCTGAAAGTCCGCTCCATCAAGGCCATGACGTGGGCCTTAGTCTGTTCTCTCTCTCAGTGAGCAGACACTTTTTGTGTAGTATTTTATGTAGCCTTAGGTATTACACTGACATTTGTCATGCCTCGTCCTATTCTTTGTAATCTCCTAATTGTGTCTTTGTATTTGTTTAATATACTTACTGTGTTATTTTAGTGGGTTTGTATTTCTATAACTTCCTGCTGTTATCTTGGTGCAATCTACAAACTGTGTTTACTGTTTTCAATGTTTTGAGAAGGCAGTCCTGATGTCTTTGCAGATTTTAGACTCACAGTGTTATATACTTTGTTTTATCTTGCAATATCTTATTTTTTTATGTACTTACAGTAGTGAAGGGTGTGCTTTTGCATAGTGAATCCACTCTCCCAGGGTAACATAATCAACACAATGACTTTACTTTATTATTATTGTCTTAGAATGTTTCTGCTATTAGGCTAGCTCAGTCTATGTGCCTGCGCTGCATATACTGCACCTGATAAATACCAGTATCCTAGTGTCCAGTATTTCCTCTGTGCAGTATCACAGCCTCATTCCTAGTTCTGCATTTTGGGATTGGTGATAAAACAGTAATCCCATGTGTGGTCGCCGTTCAAAGGGAAAAAACTTTAAACTTTACATTTTTCCCTGTCAAAATGCATGGTGGGAAATCCCAGTGTGTGGCAATTTCCATTCATTTTGTAATCCTGATTATAGTAAGGACCTAAGTGTTGTATGAGTATTGTTTGAGTTGTATCGTTTAATCATTTAAGTACAGTCTAAGTATTCCTCCTTTGTACCTGACTAAAAATGTATCGATCAAGTTCTAAAATTCTCCAGCCCAAGGCTACTTCAATACTCGGAATTAAGCTGTAAGTATCTCTATGGTTCTTTAGGAGCACACTGGGAAAGCATTAGGCACAGCAATAAATTGGCAAGGCTGGTTTGGAATTAGGGTATGTGACCGGTGGAAAAATGTGCCTTGATCCCTAGAAGTACTCATGGGGATCAGCTCTCTCCACTGATGATTGCCGCCCCAAATTTAGTGATGTCTCTACAACATCAGATTGGCTGAGAAGAAGGCTTTTTTGATAAACTTTGGTCCAAATGAAAAAATAAAGGTTTAGAAGACTCAGAGGAATTGTACAGGGTTTGTATTTCTGGTATCTGTTCAATATCTTCAGGGTAATTGCCTTATCAAGCTAAGCACCACACAATTTGTGAGTAGCAAGAGTTTCTTAGTTTCTTATGCTTTTGTGGTACACGACCAGGCAAGTGGATTTAAGACGGGCATGTTTTCAGTCAGAAGGTGAATCCACAGGAAGTCACTGAATTCCCTGTTCTTCCTGAGCTTCACAGCCTTTAGACCACACACGCATCATGGCACTTGGACGGCAACAGCAGGCAGCAATCAGAGAACTCTGCTGCCCCTGAGAGTTAATCATGAAATTGACTGTGTCATTTCTGGTGGAAATTTTCTGTCCAGCAGGGGATCGGGGAGAAGTTGAAAATAGCTCTTCTCAGCTTTATGGTACAGGGATATATTTTCTTAATTCCATATGGCACTGCAAATATTGTTTACCCAGTCTGGCATCTGTAAAATCAGCCTATAATCTCATTAGAAGAAATTTCAAGACACTAAGGATATCAGTCTAATATATTTCCCAAAGTTGACCAACACAAATTGTGGCATCATTAAATTTAGAGAGATCTCATTTGAAGCACGTTTTGTTTCCTCGCAAATTGAAACTGTCAGATCTCTTTTTCTAGCAGGCGTTCTCCCTGTTCCTTATGCCGTAAATCCCACTTCGAAGGAACGTCAGCAAATGGATCAGAGCACAAGGAGATTCCATCATGCTGTGCTAAAACCAGTCATCTACTCTGTCTGCTGTTGGCTGATAGACCTTCCCAGGTTGCACTCCACATTCTTGAAGTTTGGTCAGTTAAAGCCTCAAGAAGTCTTATAGCCAGTGGCGGCCCCTCCGCTAAGGGGCAGGAGCTTCGCCCTACTGCTCAAAAGGAAAAATAAATGATAACATATTTTCATATTGCAGTAAGTGGAGGGGTGGGGCTGACCAGAGGGAGTGGTTTGTACTCCCTAAGTGTGCATGACTGTTTGGCCGGCCCTCGTGGGCCGGCCAAACAGTCATGTGCACTTTGCATGTTCCCCACCAGGCTGCATTACACAGCCTGATGAGGAGCATGCACAGGCTCCCTGTCCCCATCTGAGCGCCAAACCACCATGCTTAGACCAATCACAATGCTGCATGGCAGTGTTGTGATTGTCTCAGGGGAGCCTGTGTGCCTGGGTGCTTCCTGCTACCGGCCAGGACTAGAGACAGGAAGAAGGAAGAGGACGGAAGAGAGGTGGCGAGCGGTGTTCCAGGAAAATCCTTTTTTTTCTTTCCCACCTTCACCCGCTCACCACCCCCATCCAGTAGCAGCCGCTACTGCTTATAGCTTCTATTAATGTTAATACTATCGAGGATTCTGTGTGGCTGACTGACTAAATTGTGGTGCCCTAACCAAAGGCTCTGTTGCAAGCTGATACCTGTGTCCCGTCCTTGAGGCTGCTGCCGTCTCTTCATTTTTTGACATTACCGCCGCCGTCAGGAGCCGTATTGGGAGTGCTAGTAGGGGTGTTCCTGGCATAACACCACCTTAAGGAGCCTGGTGCTGTGTCCCTGTTCCTCCCCGCCGCCGCAGTTGGAACATCAAGCGGCCGCCGAGCGGGAGGAACGGGACCTGGACTACATCGCCCAGAATTCCCTGGTGGGTTCCGCCCACACACACAGCCACTTCCGCGCCCGGAGGCGCTAAAACCATCAGGGCTTCCTCCGCGTCGCGGGACGCGCGCTGGACCAGCCGGGCTAAGCCCGGGCAAAGGGCGGGCCCTCTTAGGCCCTCAGAGGCCCGAGGAGACTGGGTTGGGCCAGACCCCCTGGCTGTTGTCTACCCAATGAGTGAGTAGTGCATCCTCTTATATTATTGGTGCTTTATTGACATTATATGATTATGGCTGCAATTGCTAACAGTCCTGCTACTTCTGGTTCAGACAAAATTGGGGGTGCGTTAAACCGAACCTTGGACAATTATTTTACTAAAGCCATGACCGAGGGATCCAAAGACCAATTCTTAGATGAGCGGCGGGCAGACCGCTGTCGTTCTATTGAACGCATCAAGAATAGGACGCTTTCTGAGCCTATCCCTGTTGTCACCCCGGATAACGAGCACAATAGTACCATCTTGGAGGTTACTTCGCCAGCTTCCAGTGTGCCCGCATTACTGAGGGAATGTTTAGCACCCGCAACTGGTTCTACATCAACACAATCAGAAACCCCTACTGGCACCCAAGCCTTCCCTAGCATATTTAACTCGTCAAAGGTCATGATTCCACCCACAGCTAGGCCGGGGAAGGTAGTAAGAGGCAAAAGTTCGAGGCCCTTGCATCATAAAATCCATGGTCCTCCACCATCAAAGAAGAGACGGAAGAGGATGGACCCTACCAAGCCAAAATTGAGTCATACTGAGTTCGGGAAGAAGTCCAATCCTACTACAAACGAGGCAACGGGACAATTAGCTGTTAAAGAACTAACAAGAACAGCACTAGTTCCTTTAACACCTGTATTATCATCTCCCCATCTTGTAACGGAGCCTGATACCAACCTCGTTATAATGGACAAAGGGTCTCAACTAGACCCCCCCAAAACGCTTTTGGATAGCATTGAACTCATTGTGAGGAGTTATACGTTGGCTATAGCCGAAAGGTTAAAGGGAGTAGAAGTAAGGTTGGGGAAAATAGAGGTGGATCTGGCAACATACGGGAACTCAATCAGGTCAATAGGGCCAACAATAGCACCAAAACCTCCTAAAGCCCCTACCATGACCCATACCTCCTCAACAGACGCAGTGGTAGTAACTCCCTCTACCTCTGCTATATATAACAACCAGAAACCAGCTACTCTGGTTGTTATTAACCACTCGCCTACAAGAGTATTACCTGTAAGTAAACCCCCCCCTAACCCTAATCCAAAACAACCAAAAATAACAATGGCTAGACCAACCATAATACCAAATAGCACCTCAGACATCACAGCTAATACTCAAGTAAGGGAAATAAGTATCCCTCCAAGTAGACCTACAAGATTGGAGGAGAATGAAACCAGCCATGCGAGAGTGGGCTAGGGAAGGAGACCACCCATTGAACTCCCGCCAGAAGCTGTACCATATGTGGTGGTACTTACCGGTGTTCCAGAACTGTCAAGTAGTAAACGGGAAGGTTTTTTCCAGCTGAAAAATAAAGTAATGCATTGGTTGTCGTTACATAGACCTAAAGTAAGCAATATAAATGGCGAAATAGTCCATGTCCGACGCCTGCCATGGTTGGGTGGAAGATCCAAGGATATAGGGGGAGATATTGTAGTTGTAAATTTTAGGGATAAAAAAGCTGTACAATACATTCTGAACTGGCCTTATGGCAACGAAAATAATTGTATTGTATCGCGCCCTTTGACTTACTTTTACCCACGATCCACAGTATTCCCTCCCCAACACGCAACCAACAAAGTCCCTTTTGTTAACTATTTTTCTAATTTGAAAATTGCTAGGAATCCTGCCTATATGCACCATTTAGCTCCAACTCCTGTGACACCGGGGTGGAATACTATACCCGCTAGTCACAACACAGGGGAATACAGAAAAATGGCTCATTTGATGCCATTTACACCTTTAGAGTTATCAAATATGTTTGACGTATTTAGTGGTTTGGAGGAGTCCGATTGAAGATTAAAGATCAGGGAGGATGTCAAGGGGGATACAAACACTACTTGTACTGAAGGGTCTAAGGAGGAAGAAGGGTCCAGACCTGCAAAGGTAGACCACCATACTACTGTAACTGGAAACGGGGCTAATAGCAGCCCGCCTTTAACGATACCCTTAGTGCCCTTCGGGACAATTGTGGGACCTCCCCCACTTTCACTCGTTTCATGGAACATAGCAGGGGTGCGTGCTAAACTATGTGACCCAGACTGGAATAATTATATGAATACTTTTGATATCTGTGTCTTGCAAGAAACTTGGGCCATGGTTCAGATGCACAGGGCTGGTTATAAATCTTATCAAGTAGAGGCTGTGCCTTCACCAAGAGGCCGTGCTTCTGGAGGCCTTTTAATATGGATCAGCGTATCCATTAATATTGGTGTAAAGATTCTTAATATTGATTCACCAGATATCCTTGGTCTGGAAATAACCACAGTGGATAATAGGGCGATCTATCTTTTCAATGTGTATAGTCCCTATCCATCCCACAAGGAGTCACCATGTATCGGGAAGTTGGAGACTTTCATGGACACATTAAAACCAGACGCAAGTGTAATCTTATGTGGGGATATGAACTGCAATTTTGAACCAATCGTAGGTATAGCACAATTGTTTGAAGATGAGGATGCTGCTAATGGGATACCTGCCCTGATTGAAGACGGAACGGTTGCTGGTACTACATTAGCTCTTCAGTTTACAAGGCTGTTTACAGCCCATGGTTTGAGGGCATGCAACGGGCGTATGCCATCTGACAGCCCGAGAGCACCCACTTTTAAGAGACGAGAGTACGAAAGCAAATTAGACTATGTCATTGTCTCTTTCGATCTTTGGCCATTCACAACCGACTTAAAGGTTAAGGAGAGATATGACAGTGACCATTATCCACTAGAAACGGGTTTTCTCCAAAGTCTGATAAAGGGGCTGGGAGATATTGAGGGAAGTCATAGTTTAATACCTCAACCTACTACAGATAATATCATCCTCAGCAATAATCGTAGGGCTGTTAAATGGGCATACATATTGGAAAGAGAGGATCTACTGGCAAACATTTACTGTACCTTTGTAAATATATTTGAATCATATTGCCCTCACAGATGCGATTCTAAAGAATTTATTAAACTACATAAATCCCTTTTCAGTAAATTACTAGAACTTTTTACAAAAAAAACCAAAAAAGGGACGGGCACGGTAAATGCAAAACCGGTAGGAAAGCCCTGGTATAACAAGGAGTGTCGTCTTGCCAAAGCTGCACTGATTGATGCCGTTAAAAGGAAAGGTCCAATAGAAATTAGAGATAAAAGGAAGACATATAATAAAATAATAACAAAAGCAAAATCTTCTTGGGACGAGGAAATATGGCTTAGCATGTTAGCAGCAGCTAAAAATAAGGACCAGAGACATTTCTGGGAACTAGTGGCCAAGGGGAACAATCGTGAAAAAGGTTCCAGAGAGGTTTTCCTGGATGAGGACACGTGGGTCAAACATTTCACAACGTTGTATGCAGCCAAAACTTCTACTGAAGTCTTGTTAGAAGAATCCATGGTTGAACTGTCAGAGAAGACCTTCCCATTGGTAGTTTTTGATTTACAGGAAACAGAGACAGCAATTGCCATGGTAAAGCAAGGGAAGCCGCCCGGGCTTGACAAAATCCCTGGTGATCTTTATCTGTATAATGTTGATGTTTGGGCACCCTATCTTAATCATTTATTTAACATTATTGCGGCCAGTGACCAAATTCCGGACACATGGAATGGCGCAGAAATTATTACTATTTTTAAAAATGGGGGATCGTGGCGATCCAGCCAACTATCGTCCCATCAGCCTTTTAGACATAACACAAAAGATATATGCCAGGCATATTTTAAATCGAATAAATACGTGGTTGGAGGATGAATCAGTTTTATCCAAATATCAGGCGGGGTTTAGGGAAAAAACTGGAACCATTGACCAGGTATTAAGGCTATGCTGCTTGTACTGGAAATATGTTATCATTCGCGAAGGTCACTTGTATGTGACCTTTGTAGACCTGCGAGCAGCATTTGACCTAATCCCTCGAGATCTACTCTGGAAATCTCTGGAAAGGCAGGGGCTCCCAGGCGAATTGTTAAAACTTGTGATGGGGCTGCACCAGGAGAATTATGCCAAGGTTAGGTGGGGTCCAAATGGGGAACTTACAGACCCAATCCCCATAAAAAGGGGGGTACGCCAGGGATGCGTACTGGCTCCCACACTTTTCTCCCTTTATGTTAACGATATTGCAGCCTATATGCAGAATTGTGACAACGATTCGCCCCGATTGGGGGGGGAACGAGTAGCGTCCCTCCTCTTCGCGGACAACACGATTCTCATTTCACAAACACCACGGGGCCTCCAGACCTTACTAGACAGGTTCCAGCAATACTGTACTATAAAAGGATTAGAAATGAATATAAAAAAAACTAAATACATGGCACTAAACCCGCACAAAAGTTTTAAAAAAAACATAATGTTAAACGGCCATAAATTAGATTACGAACATAGTTTTACTTACTTGGGGGTCCTGCTAGACTCGTCAATGGGATGGAGCCCACAGTTGGAAAAATCAAAACTGGTGTTTAAACAGAATTGCTTTCCAATACTACAAAGATATAACAAAAGTGGGAATAAGACAGTCACCCCAGCACTAGAGATTTTTAGATATAAGGTTCAATCAGCTGCCCTGTATGGGGCAGAGATATGGGGTCCAGTATGTAGAAAGATCTTTGAAGTACAGGAGAATAAGTTTATCAGGGGACTACTAAAAATTCCCAACAATACTCCACTGATACCTTTATTTCTTGACTTAAATATTAAACATACTGATCATCATGCAATGCTGAGACCATTATTGCTATGGGTCAGACTATGGACAACACCTGAACTGACTGATTATAAGCATGGCTTGAAAGAAGTCCTGGACCTTGATAGTGGCAGTAAAATCTTCTGGTTTAAGCACGTTAAAGCTTGGTTAACTAAGCTTGGATTAACCCATTTTTGGAATGAGCCGGAAACCTTAACTTCTGCCTCCAAGAAAATAGTTAAATTGTCTTTCTGGTCCTATGTGAGCCATGATTCGGTGTATATAAGAACACATGGTCCTCTTACTGAAAAATTTTTATTGGCAAAAGTGAGGCTTTTATTTTAATCTTTTCTCGAGAGATCCAGCCACCTTTGGCCAAAACATTGTATTTAAAATTTAGATATGGGACTCTGAGGACAAAGACCACCGAGAAAAGCTGGGGGAAGATAAACAATGACCACTGCACCTTGTGTACCAATAACCAAAGGGAGGATGTTTTTCATATATTGTTCTTTTGTCCCAGTTATGGTAACGCAAGGAAAAAATGGATATCTCCCTTGTGTTATAACATTGGCTCCACTTCCCACAAGGAAGCTGGCAGAATCCTAAGTACGGACACTAGCCAAGTAATTGTGTTCGGGATTAGCACATTTCTATTGGCTGTAAACTTTATTAGACAGAAAGTATCTCTTTCTTTTCAAGATAACGTTTATCCCACGGACCCGTTTAAACCACGAATCATCCCTAGTTAAGTCGTGTGATTTTAAGTTCTTTTTTGCCCTGGCTGTTATAAATTCAATTTAATGCTTTTTAACCTGAATTTTAAACTTTTTAAATATTTATCTAAAATTTCTTTGATAATCCATATCCATAACAATGTGTCCCAAACATAATGAAATGTAGAATTGTTATCAAGGCGACCTATTATGATGAAATGTAGTACTGATTTTTGATTTTTAATGTGTTATTTGTATTTTATTGATTGATTATCTTTTATGTTGTAAAACAACGAAATAAAGATTAAAGAAAGAAAGACTAAATTTAAGCCAGACATTATAACGTATAGAAAAGTATTATTTAGAAATAAAATTGCACCAAAACTAATTTCAAGTTCATCAATTTCAGTGAAATATACACATACCTTTACAGTTTGGTAAAGAAAGTCGCTAATCTCACATGGATAGTAAGAACATATGCTTATTTATTATACAGAAGTTACATTACACCAGCCTATAGGCATTAGGGTGTCACATATGCTGACAACACCCAGTACAAAAAGCAGGCAAAACACTTGGGCCCTCATTTATGAGATTTTTGGCGTAGGGCAGTGCAGCTAGGCATCTGCTCCACTGCCTTACACCAAACTAAAAGGACAGGACTGCACTGTATTTAGGGGGTATTCCTGTCCTTTCTACCAGTGCTGACACCATTTCGGCCGCCTAGCATAAACAGAATACATGGACCATTGGTGCAAGGGTGCCTCTGTTGCATGCAGGGACACCTTCATGCACAAAAACAATACTAACAGGCGTTTTCCTCTTTCTATGTGTGCTGCAGAATTCACTACATATAGAAAGAGGAATAAAAGAGAAGAAATAAACATATTTCTCCTCGTTACGTCTCACCGCGGGAGGCGTACGGATTTGGTGCTTCCCTAGGTGCACATAATTTTGTAAATCTGGGACAGCACCAAAATCCATGGTTGTTGCATAGGAAAACCCACTGCAATGCATCCCGGGTGCAGAGTAATACTACGCAGCGATTTGCACTGCATTGCCATACTCAAGATTTGTGAGGCCATTCAAAGCCACGTGGCTTTGTGTGGCTTCATAAATCAGATTGAGCTCCCACTTTACATGGTGGAAAGGTGACACAGGACTCGCATAAATAAGCCCCTTGGAATGATAGGGGTACATCTCTACACATGCACTTTAAAAGTAGTTCAGTGATAAGAGTAGATACAATGCATTCAGGTATCATATAATTGCGCCCTTTAGAATAATATTATAGACTACAAGTAAATAGCAAGAGGGCACTTTGTGTGTAAAAGATTACTCATACCTAATAAATAGTATGTAAGTGATGTCTTTTAGACATAGAACTGTAAATATGGACATCCTCAGTCATATTAAAATGGTGAACAAATCTTACGCTGCAAAAACGCATGAAAGACAGGTCAGGGGAAATTGAAACTCATGTTGTGCTGCTTGGGTTGCGTTTGTGAACCTTGAGTTTGATCAATAGGAAGATTCATATTTTTGAAGTTGAGGATTCCTAATGGGCGGTTGCTAAGAATTCCATAGGGACCCCAAAGAGCTAGTTAGTCGTAAATTCTGCCAATGTGTGGACACTCACAATCATAAGAATTGGGTTCGTTAAGGAGCGCTTATATTTCAGTGAAATTTTCAGTGGAATCAAAATGGGTGAAATAATAACTTTAAATGTGTTGTGACCATTGCCCCAAATCTGATTTTCTTAAACAGCATCCATTTGTTGCAAATGCATCTGATAACCACCCTCTGAGAGAGCTGATTGCAGAGGCTAAAGCAGAAGTGATGGAGGAAGAAGAGAAGGAAGAAGAGACACTCCCAGAGACAGTAAGAACACATTACAGTGCCTCATCACACATGCGTACAGCTCCTGGAGTGCTTCTGCAGACCCTTGCCTACAGGCACAAGGTTTTTTCCAGAGTGATCCTTTGGATTGATCCTCAGTTCAGGAAGGACTTCCTAGGGCCAACAAGATGCATTTGGATTTCTTCCAAAGGATATTATGAGACCTTTAGATAATTTTTTCATTTGGGTTCTGTCCCCTGAGCATTTCCCTCAGGTTTGTATGTGCATTGAGGTGATTTTGCATCCCAGTATGGGGGTCTTTTTACACACCAAGATTGGATACAAGAAGCTCCTTTCTTAGGCTGTCATGCTCCCACTTTGTTTCTCTGATGAGCACAAAGTGGGGCTGATGAGCTGGTATGTTAATAAAATGTATTATCTGCACAAATCACCCCGGTAGGGGTATATTAGCATGGAAGCCAGGAGACAGCAGAACTAAAGCAGATAAAACAGATAGGTCTTGAGTAGTTTTCTAAATTGCCAATGGTCCTTGTAGATTCGCAGTCGAAGAGGCATCTTATTCCAATAGGATGGAGCTAGGAAAGAGAATCACCTGCCCCCTGACTGGGACTTCCTGACCCTAGGGACCTTGAGCACTGCTTTGTCACAGGATCTTAAAAAGTCTTGGAGGGGAGTAGAGAGTGAGCTTTGATGAAAGATAGGAGGGCCCATTTCCATATAGAGCATTATTAGTAGCCCTGGGCGAAGAACTACGCTCCGTTCGCGGAGTTTGCGGAGTTTTGGCAACTCCGCGCTCCGCGGAGAACGCGAAGTTGTCAAATACTCCGCAAACTGCTGCGTAGCGTAGTTCTCGCGTGCTCAATAGCATTTTCGCGTGCGCGAGGATGCTTGTCGGTAAGATTGAGTTGCCGAACACGCAGAAACTGCAATCTGGCACAGAATTACTCGCGAACACGTTAGTAGTGACCGGAAATAAGGGGACGCAAGCGGGCGGGACAAACCTCATGGGTAACTTCGCGCGCTACACATCCCGAGCATGCAGGCAATCAATCAATCAATCAATCAAGATATTTGTATAGCGCGCTACTCACCCAGAGGGTCTCAAGGCGCTTGGGGGAGGGGGGTCCGCTACTGCTCGAACAGCCATGTCTTGAGTTGCTTCCTGAAGCAGAGGTGGTCTTGGGTCAGGCGGAGGTGGATGGGAAGGGAGTTCCAAGTCTTGGCTGCCAGGTAGGAGAAGGATCTTCCTCCCATGGTGGATCTTCGGATGCGTGGCACGGCGGCGAGGGCATGGCTGGTCGATCGTAGCTGGCGGGTGGGAGTGTAGAAGGTCAGGCGGTTGTTGAGGTACCTGGGGCCCAGGTCGTGGAGGGCCTTGTGTGCGTGGGTGAGGAGTTGGAACGTGATTCTCTTGCTGACGGGGAGCCAGTGAAGGTCTCTCAGGTGTCCGGAGATGTGGCTGTGTCGGGGGATGTCCAAGATGAGTCGTGCGGAGGCGTTCTGGGTGTTTCTGTAGTCCAGTCGGCTGGTGACGAGTACCTGTGTGACCGTCTTCCTGGTTTCGGTGGCGAGCCATCGAAAGATCTTTCAGAGCATGCGTAGGATGTTGAAGCATGATGATGAGACGGCGTTGACTTGTCTGGTCATCGAGAGGGAGGAGTCCAGGATGAAGCCCAGGTTGCGTGCGTGGTCCGTTGGTTTGGGTGCGCTGCCCATGGCAGGGGGCCACCAGGAGTCGTCCCAGGCGGAGGGTGATGATCCAAGGATGAGGACTTCCATCTTGTCTGAGTTCAGTTTCAGGCGGCTGTTCCTCATCCATTCGACTACGTCTTTCATCCCTTCGTGTAGGTTGGTTCTGGCGGTTCCTGGGTCGTTGGTGAGGGCGAGGATCAGCTGGGTGTCGTCGGCGTAGGAGATGATGTTGAGGTTGTGTTGGCGTACGATGGCTGCGAGGGGGCTCATGTAGACGTTGAAGAGGGTGGGGCTGAGTGATGATCCTTGTGGTACGCCGCATATGACTTCGGTGGCCTTGGATCTGTACGGGGGGAGGCGGACTCTATGGGTTCTTCCGGTGAGGAACGTGATGATCCACTCCAGTGCCTTCTCTTGGATTCCGATGTTGCTGAGGCGCTGCACTAGGGTGCGCTGGCAGACCGTATCGAATGCTGCGGAGAGGTCCAGGAGGATGAGGGCCGCTGTTTCCCAGTTGTCGAGCAGGGCTCGGATGTCGTCAGTGGCTGCAATGAGGGCGGTTTCGGTGCTGTGGTTGGCGCGGAAGCCGGACTGCGAGTGGTCGAGGCTGGTTGGGCGAGCGCAATTGGTGATCCACTGTGTGAGGTTGTTGGCTGCTTGGTTGGGGTCCGTTGAGCTGGCGGGAGGGTTCTGGCTCAGTGAAGTGGTGAGCTGGTCGGTGGTGATCTTGTTCCAGTTCCTGCGGGGAACCTGTTGCGGGTGGTGGTGAGTCGTGGTCTTTCTGAAGCTGAAGTGGACGCAGCTGTGGTCTGTCCAGTGGAGTCCGGTGGAGTGGCTGAAGGAGATGTACTTGCTGGAGGAGAAGACTGGGTCAAGCGTGTGTCCGGCGTAGTGGGTGGGGGTGTTCACCAGTTGCATGAGTCCGAGGTTGGCGAGGTTGTCCAGCAGGGTGGTGGTGGTGTTGTCGTTGTTGTTCTCCAGGTGGAAGTTGAGGTCCCCTAGGAGGATGTAGTCAGCGGAGGCGAGGGCGTGCAGGCTGATGAAGTCTGCGATGTCTTCGCTGAATTGTGTGCGAGGTCCTGGGGGTCTGTAGATGAGGGTGCCTCTGAGTGTGGTCTTGGGGTCCGTGTGTATCTGGAAGTGAAGATGTTCGGCGGCTGTGAGGGTGTCGTCTGAGTTGGTCGTGATGCGGATGGTGTTCTTGTGGACGATGGCGATGCCTTCTCCTGTCTGGTTGACGCGGTCTCTCCGGGTGATCTTGTATCCGTCCGGGATGGCGACGGCGATGTCGGGTGCTGAGGAGGCGTTCATCCATGTTTCCGTGAGGAAGGCGACATCTGGAGATGTGGTGTTGAGCAGGTTCCAGAGTTCCACGGCGCTCCGGAAGACAAAAATGGCTCGCGAACGGGTCAAGCAAGCTACTACGCATGTTCGCGGAGTTATGCGTAGTTCGCGGAGTGCAAGTGCATCTTCGCGTAGCTCGCGGAGTGCGGCTACGCGAACTACGCCCAGGCTTAATTATTAGTTAAGCAGCACATTTTGAAAACAATTCTGTTTTTAACCGGTAGCTGGTGCAAGGCATGAAGAAGAGGGGAAGAGGCTTCTCTAGAAGGAAGTTTACAGATCAGGAGTATGGTGGGTGTGCACCACCTGAAGTTTGAATAATAGCGACTCATTTGCCAAGGCCAAGTGAGCATTCCCATGATCCAAATGGCTGATCACCAGTACCTAGACTAAAGTTTTCCTTGCCGTAAGTGGTAGTAAAGGGAAGGCTCTTCTCAGCAGCCACATCATTTGGAAGTATGAGCCTACGATGGATACAACCTGATCTCTCATAGTCAGAGATTGATCTAAGCGGACTCCAGAGTTTTTAACTAATAGTTTAGTAGGAGGGGCTGTGCCAAGTTCTGGGGTCACTAATCTTGATTCCAAAGTGGTTGGGCTTTCCCAAACAGCATAATCTCTGTTTTGCTGCAGTTAACAGGAGGCAGTTCTCTGTCATCCAGATGGCGATAGCCTTCATCTCAGAAGAAAAGGATTCTTTGGTTCTGGCCAAGTTGTATTTGGAGTAATTAAAAGCTGAGTTTCATCAGCATAGGATGTGATCTCCGAACCAAAGGCTCTGACAGTTTTGGCTAGTAGGGCCATCTAGATGTTAAAAAGCGTTGGGATAAGAGATGAGCCCTGGGGCACCCCCTAGCCATTGTCATGATACAAGACTTATAGGAACCCAGAATCACCATTTAGGTAATATTGGAAAGAAAATCTGAAAGTCATTTTACCGCTGTTCCGTAGATGCCTATCTCATGAAGCCTTCCAAGTAGCCTAGGGTGAGAGGCGGTGTCTAAAGCTGCGGACAAGTTCAACAGCACCAGTATGGATGGTAAATTGGCATCGAGAGAGCATCTGATGCGGTCAGTGATTGCTATCAGAGCTGTCTCTGTGCTATGTGATGTTCTGAAACCAGACTGTGATGGGTCTAAGGTGTTATTACTCTCCAGATACATTATAAGTTGCTTATTTGTGTGTTTTTCTAGTATCTTCCCCAGTAGGGAGAGAAAGGAAATGGGTTGAGAATTGACTAAATTGGTCAATTCCAGATTGTTCTTTTTCAGTATAGGTCTGATCTGAGCTGTCTTCGAATCCGATGTGATTTTTCCTGTGTTAATAGATGGATTAAACAGGGAAAAGATCAAAGGGCCAAGCAAATTGGAGAGGTCGGCCACTATTCTCGGTGTGCAGAAATTTAAGGGGGTGCCTGACTTAGCAGTCACATTTGGACTAGACTCCCTTGTTCTTCTCTGAAATAAGTTTCCCGAAAACAGCAAAGCACAGGCAATATAGTTTTCTTGCAATCTGCAAAAAAAGGAAAGTTATGTTTGGACCAGGGCAAAGCATGAGAGAACACAGAGAAACAGAAATGAAATCTGAGGGAGTATGGCATCTATATCTCAAGTGTGACTCCTGGCCCCCAGGGTCTCAGTACAAGAGCCTGACTCTAGAACCTGACTTCTGGTGCCACAAGTATAACATCTACCAGAGTCCTGGCACCAGGAATCTTACTCCTGGTAATTGTCTCCTAATACATGGGCAATACCGCTCCTCCGCTAAGGCAGAGGAGCGTCGCTCCACTGCTTTAAAGAAATGGAAAGGAAAAATAAAATGATAATAACAGAACGTTATTATTAGTTTATTGGGAGTATTGCAGTTGCACTGCAGCCAGGTTGGTAGGGCGGGCGGGCTGGGCTGCCCTGACATAGAGGTGGGAGGAGTGGTGGCTGCACCTTAACTGTGCATGAACTGTTTGGCCGGCTGTCTCAGGCCAGCCAAACTGTCATGCACACTTTTCATGTTACCCACAGGCTGTATTGTACAGCCTGGATGAAGAACATGCACAGCCTCCCAGTCCCTCTCTGAGCTTCAAATGATGGTGCTCAAGCCAATCACAACTCTGCTGTAAGGCAGCGTTGTCATTGGTCAGGGGATTCTGAGAGGCTGGTTCCTACTAGAGGAGAGGTGGCGGCTGGCGAAGGCGACCACCAGGCAAGTTTTCTTTAAAAAAAAATTCCAACCCTCCCCACCTCCCACCACCACCCTACCCGCCACCTACCAGCCACCACTGTACATGGTATGTCATTCTGAGTGTCTGATATATGTTTTTTTATCTCCCAAGATAAACTCATGATATTACCTGTTAGCATGGCATTATGCTGAACTAAACCTCCTGAGAGTATCACTCACAGCTCTTGTTTCTTTCTCATGTGGTAACTCAGACATCTTTACGCAAATGCAGAATATACTCATTACAGCTCACTCTCTAGACCACCTATGTATCACAGAAGAATGGTTCTCACCAGCATCTTCGACTTTATTCCATTTCTTAGTGCCTGAAAACTAAACTGTCATTCACAAAAATACAACTGACAGAAAGGAGTATCCATCAATCTCAGGAAAAACTGTTCATGCAGATCAGCCGATTATCTATCATTCTCTTCACTAGACCTCATCTTGTTTATTTTCAGACCAAACAAAAATATCACACTTTGGTAAACAGTATAGAAAAAGTGGTGCTATCTGTTCAGGAGGCATGTGAGCCATTTGAGTGCCACCAAAGCAGGGATAGATACAAATTAACTCGGGCTTAAAACAGGAAAGACCATGTGTCTGATTGCTGGAACGCTAGCAATCGCAAATATGCAAACTAAATGAAATGAATGGAAAAAATGGTATTTGGGACTTTAAAAAACCCCACTAATATGCTCAAGAAAACACAGGATTTGGCTTCTAGAATTATTGAAAATATGCTCAGTTATGATCACAGTTCTTTAAGAGTGACAGTTTTTGGTGGGTACCATTTAGTAGGTTTGTCTTCGATAGACGAATCTTGGCTCATAAATTTGTCTGGTCATTAGATTTGTTTCAGCCATAATCATTCTTAGATCTCTAAAAGAACAAATCATTCATCCGTTACACCTTTAAATGAAATACTCATAGAATTTAGATCAGAATCGAACTTACTAGCCTGGGGAACCCGAAGATCTAACTTGCCTAATAATGTGGGTATGGTGGGATGTACAGAAACTACTGACGCAAAAAAAGTGCTCCAATACCACCTGTGGATTTGGCTTTATAGAAACAGAAAACAGATGGTATTAATAGCATGCCATAAACTATCATTAATTATTCACAAGTGTTCTTGTCACGTTTAAGAAATTAGTACTGCCATATGTGTTCTTCTGTGTTTCTGCGTGTGTGAGTCTGTGTGTATGTGTACACAAAGAGAAGTGCTATTATCTGCATACAGGTCAGAGAGTATGAATCACTTAGATTTCAGGAATGATAGGATGTCTAAGGAGTCTAACATGATCCCTAGAGATGTCTTTGTATTAGCAGTAATGCAAGACTTCAACCACTCTCAAAGTATTGGGTGAAGCAAGAATAATGAGAGGCCTTCAGATTCATGTCCTACAGCTTGAGCTACCAAAATATTGGAGTGCTGTGTTCTCTCACAGTCACTACACATATACCATCTTATCAGTTGTTAACACATGGAAAGTCTCTAAATGGTGGTTGGAGGAAAGTATAGAGATGGCTGTCTTTCGAAAGTATGTAGGCTACCTACCTACCTGAAATTACAGTTCTCCTGTGGTCACCGGAACAAGTGTGAAATATGAACGGGACATGGTCTTTGAAGGTGCGGAGCGGGGACAAATAATTTCAAGCAATTCTACAGGGGTGGCAAAACGATGCAATGGTCACAGCCATCACCCTATTTTAGGGTCTTATTATTTGATGGATCTATACATCTCCCTGCACCGGGTTCTAACCGTTAATATATTTCCTTTAGGATCCATGTTCTATGTGGTGTTCTAGTCGCTCCAGAAGTTGTAGCTGGTGTGCTTTTCCTATCAGTCAAGCAGTCATGGCCTGTATGTTGTGCCATTTAGCCTGTATGTAATGTGTGTGCCATGCCATGCTGTCCACGGCATATGGCTGTGTATTATGCCCAGAGTGTTTGGGGGATGACAGATGAGCACTACTAAACAGTCCAGACTTTTTAGTAGCCGTGGCCTGAGATGAGTGTCAGTTAATTGATAGCTTTACTGAGAGCTGCTGTGGTGATTAAGCGTATGCACTAACAAATATGGGGGGCATATTAGAAAGCTGGTAACACCTTTGTTAATATAATAGGAAAAATAGAAAGAGGAAAATAACTTTTTTTCACCATCTACTTTTTGGACACTATCACACAGCCAATGTTGGAGTTTGTGTCTATGTGAAACCATACATCTTCAAAGATTGTAATATATGCCATTAGCACCATTCGTAGTATTAACTATGTTTTATGTGCTTTGATTAGCCTGCTGTGGACCTAATACGTCCCATTCTCTCCATGGCTGACTGTGGCAGTGACCAAGAGAAGACTGTAATGTCAGGAAGGCTGTCCATTGACGGGGATGAGCAGACGCCCGGTAAGGAGAAAACTTCTACTGAGAATGCAGCCAAAATGGACGAGGCCTCCCACAATCCACAAGTCATGCAACTACCAGAACAGCACATGGGACCTCGTCAAGGAACTGAGTTCAATGAGCCTAAAGGTGGAGGAGCACCTCATTCCCAGAGTGAAACCTCAGATCCAGAGATCATGAAAATGAGTGTTGGCACTCCCACTAGTCAAAGAGTCACACGACAGAGAGCCAACAGGGCTTTAGACTTCTTAAAACAGATAAGAAGGAAGTCAGCTCCCATCCTTCCCTTGCCTCTGGAATTACGGGGATCCTTGAGAATATCCTCAAGGAGGTCAGTGACAATACTGCAGCCCGCGAGCCAGGAATCACCATCTGAGGGCTTAAAGGGAAGTGGAACAGTGGAAGAGTTCTACAGAATGAGTGAAGATCACAAGACAGTGAGGACCAACTTGGACAGCGTAATGGAAGGGCAACCACGGCTACAAAAAATTGAAATCCCAGATTTAAGTGGGGCTGGTAGTATATCAGCTGTGGAGCTACAGGGAGAGCAGGAGTCGAAGAACAGCCAGAGAGACACCGTTTCATTTCGAAGAATGACCAAAAGGGAATACGGGGGCACTATTAAAGCTAGAACTTCGGTTTACTGGATGGGAAGTTCTTCTGAAGAAAATCAGGTAGATGTGAGTGAGCAGAACTTCTGTCTACCAGTCAATGACAACCCTTTTTTGGAGTCCTTTTCAGCCTTATCAAGTGTGGAAACGTTTCCTACGTCAATGGTAAGATATCAGGATGTGGTTCTACCAAACAAGGGTGAAGCATTTCAAGAGAAAACTGAAGCTATTAACTGTGAACAGAATGAGAAGACACAAAGTGATGGCAATGAGAAAGTATACAAGATGGATGCTAAATGTGACTGCCACGGAGAGGTGGAGAATAGGAAGAATGACAGTGCACCTCTATTAAATGAGCCGAAGGGTTTGAATTCTGCTCTCAGTGCCAGCCCTCCTTCTAAGAATATGGATCCAATGGAGAAGGAACATTTTGAGATAGGGAACCCAGTCAAGGCCAGGTCAGGGACACAGAATGTGACAGACTTTCAAATAGGCAGTCCTGGTTGTGGAGACGGATGCCAAGCAGAGCAGGAACACCACTTAATGCTGCATAATATAAGAAATGTCACTTCATCAGAAAGACAGCCCTGCATAACTCAAGCAGGGATTGCAGAATTTACAAATGTGCAATGCTTGGCAGATGAGGAAGCAACTTTTTTAACTTCTCTGAGATCAGACAGCATAACTGGAGAAGGATTGGCAAAACAGTTAGAAGGACTACAGCCAAATAAGGAAGAGAGGTTGCAAAAGGAGGAAGGATATGGCCAACAAACACAAGAAGGGGGGCAGTCAACAAAAGGAGATGGGGAGCTATGGAAATATCAAATGCTAATGAAAGAAGACAGGTTAACAAGAAATGAAGGGCACATAATGGAGAATGGAGGCCCGAACCTGATGGTGAAAATGGTTCTAAATGGGTCAGAATTGCAAACAAAAGAGAAAGAAATAGAGAAAGCTTTAAGGAAGCATACCCGGCACGAAACGGCAGCAGAACAGAGAGGACCAATGGAAGTAAATGGGAATACTCTGATCACAAAGAGTAGGGCAACAGATTTATCAACCCAAGAGAAGCTAATCCTAATGGAGGACCCCTTCAAGAATGATGACACAGAGAAACTTGTCAATAGGGAGACAATTGGGATTAAAGCTGACACACTAAGTAAAAAAAACAATATTGAGAGAATAGAGATGAAAGTTGGAGGGCAACATGAAGATGCCTTCTGCGAAACAGATGAGAAGAGGACAGAAGGTGTTGTTGGACCCGAAAGTCAAGTGCAGCGATGTAATATCCCTGAATCTGAGCAAGACCGAGAAGTGTGGATAGAATTAGTGGAAAACCAAAGCAGCAGGAAGAATGTGGATATTTCAAGAGATAGACTTCTAGTGTCGTTGGAGCCTCTAAACCACAAGGCCAATGGCCGGATGGAGGGAGGCCTGTTGGGTAACACCGAAGAGTTAGGCCTTAGCAACGGTGGTACAAAGCTGGCGGAAAATAAAAGAGCCGATAAAATTCCATCCAAGGCAGCAAATGATTCTCAAGACCAAAGGAGATCCTTTCATCCCAAAGATGTCAGTAACCTTGTGCGGGTAAGCTTTATCACACAACCATGTAGAGGTGTACTGACTTCAAACAATATACAGGTAGACTGGTTTCATGCCAACAGCTATGTCAGGCAAACTACCATATACAGATAAAACGTCTTTAAAAAAAACATATGCGCATGTGTATAGTCCACAATGAAAACAACATGTACAGGTATGCTGGCCGTGGAAACATAAATACAGGATTCAGAAAAACAAACATGTACTAGCAAAGAAAAAAATCAATACATAGTTATGTTGACAATGGATACATACGTTTCAGACGCACAACACAGAAGATTTTATCTGGCTTCAGACAAACAACCAAGGGTTGACAGTCTTGCTTCAGACAAACAAAAAAGTCCAAGTGCACTGACAAAACAAAAGTGTCAGCAAAACAATATCGTAGGGGTAGGTTGACTACACGTAAACACCCATGTACTGCATGTTGCGTTCAAGCAAATTATCTAGGGTAAGCATAGCTATTTTAGGCAAAGAAAGATATGCAGGTGAACTGGTTTCATGCAACCATCAATGTACTTGGTTGCTTCATTCAGAGACACAACTATTTAAACTATGCTCATTAACTGGTATCAGGGGAGCAGCCATTGTTAAGTATTCTAGCATTGAGTAAAGAGCCCCCACTACGCTCTGCACTGACAGGCTCCTAAGAGAGTGCAGGCAGAGCAGCCTAGAATTACTTTGTGACGTGGCAACCGTGGGTAACAGCTTTTGTTAACAACTGTTGGTACATCATAGCAGTGAATTGTTGGATTTGAATCCAGCTATTTGCGTTATTGGAACTTTCCCAGAGCCCAACGTAAGATATAGAATTTTAGAAGAGGAATAGTGAATTACTGGGATATTTTAAAATGAGGGGTTCTGGGTGACATAAAGTAAACAACAAAAGTGAAGCTCAAGCTGTCTGTGATGTCACTCAGAACCTCGAGGGGAAAAACATCCCTGTAACTCCCTTTTTACCCATCTATTTTCATCTGATATGCAGTGCCAGAGAAGTAATAGGGGAGCTATTCATAACATGGCCTCTGTTCTGTACCCCTGTCCCAAAGGTAAAAATAAAAATGTAAAAATACCTTACCTGTTATCCTTGACTAACCCCCTACCTTCCTTCCTTCCCGCCCTGCATCTGTGCTTTCTTCATTCAAAGCAGACAAGCAGCGCTGCGCTGACAGGATCTCAGACAGCCGGGTCAGCCTGGCCCGGAAGCCCTTTATGACGTAGCAAAAGTGGGTAAAAAGTTTTGTTATCAACTGTTGCTACGTCGTTATTGGCTTTGAATCCAGTTATTCACGCTAGTGCTTCTCTACCAAAGCCGTACATAACAAATATGTAGTGGTATGCTAAAGTTAGACAAACACGCATGTACAGGAAGGCTAACTTTCGGAAAACAACAGTTTACATATATTCTAGATGCAAGCAAAGAAACTAGTACAGATATTATTATTTGCCATTTGTTAAGCGTGCTGCAACCCATTGGTTTTCTGGTGCTAAGCCCTACAGTGACATTACTGAAAACACTACCATTAAAAGAGCCATGTTTTAAAGAATTTGCGGAACTGCATTAATGAGGTACAATTCCTCATATACTGAGTCAAGGCATTCCACAGTTTTGGACCTAGATATGTAAAAGAGCGACTGCCTGATCGTACTCAATGTATTCTCGCTACGCAGTATTGTCCCTGCATAGCGGATCTCAAATTTCGGGAAGGAACATAAAAGGAGGCCAGCTTTTGTATATATTTCGGGTCAAGGCCTGCCTTAGCTTTGAACATAAAGCAAAGGGCTTTGAATTGTATTTTTTTTCCAACGGTAACCAGTGTAACTCCCACGGAACGGGCGAGGCCAGGGTCCTTCTTAAGCGCGAGTGAGAAGCCTAGCCACGGCGTTCTATACTACTTGAAGGAGCCGGATAGATGCCTTGTTCGCACCCAGGTACAGAACATTGCCATAATCCAATCTTGAAAGAATGAGAGCCTAAATTAACACCCTCATTGCTGAATGAGGGATGATCCAACTAATTTTTTTCACCACTTCATGACTGCAAAGCAGTATGATGCAACTATGGCCGCTTTGGGATGCATGGACAAATCGTCATCTAGCCAGAAGCCCAGGCTTTTTACTTTTGGAGAAGAAGTGGGAACAGAACCTAAAGAGGCCGGCCAGTGCTCCAGACCCAATAGTTGTGGATTTTTTCCCATTATCAGAACTTCAGTTTTGTCCCCGTTCAGTTTACGCAGATTGCCATCCATCCATGCGGTAATCCGCTTGAGACCATAGTTATTTGACTCAGCATGGTGTTTCTGATGGGAAGTCAATGAGAAGGTAATTTTGGTGTCCTCGGCGTATGAATAAAGTGTAAGGCCACAACTCTCCACCACATCTGCTTATGGATGCACATAAAGGTTAAATAACAAATAACCCTGATGAACTCCTGAAAGGAGGGTATAGGTCTGTGACCGAGAATCAGACGAAAATACTTGGAAAGATCTTGTTTTTAAAAAAGAGACCAGCCATTTGAAGGCGGTGCCCTTCAGGCCAATTTAGCTCAGTCTCAGTCAAAAGCTGCACTCAAGTCTAGCAATATCAGGGGCACAAAATTACCATCATCAAGCAGACCTTTTAAATGCTCCGGGCCCCTAAGAAGGCAGACTGTGTGCTGTGACTCCTTCTGGACCCCGACTGACAGAGACGGGTGGAGGAGTTGATAGGTTTCAATATAAGTGGTTAAGCTTATATTTACATGTTTTCTAAAATCTTAGCGAAGAGTTGTAGCACAGAGATAGATGGGTCTGTAATTTGCCCAGGTAATAGGGTCAAGATTGGGCTTTTTTTAATAACGGAAGAACCATGACATGTTACCATGTTTGTGGCATATAGCCCTCTTTGATAGAACCGTTAAGCAGATCTATCACCACATATAACAGATCCCTGTCTAGAAGCTCCAACCTGGCCGTAGGAAGTGGATCCAGGGGGATCCCGATTTAATAGCCCATGAAATGGACAGGAAACCCTCATGGCAGCAGAGGCAGGCCACCATTTTTTTAGATGGCTGAAACGTATCTGGGGGTGAGGGTAGGATTAGAGTAGGGGCATGTCGAAGAGTAATATCTAATTCGTCCTCAAGAGCCCTGGACTTCAGGTTCTCCTCTAACTGGATTTGAATGTTAGTCACTTTGTTAACAAAAAATTAGGCCAATTCTGTGCACTGGGGCTGAGATAGACAAACAACTGGGGACCGTTTCTGGGATCTGCCAGCTCCTTAACAACTTCAAATAAGGTTTTCGAGCAGTTCTGGCCCTTGAAATTTTATCTGAATAATATGCGGGTTTTGCCTTTCTACAGAGGGTGTGATATTCTTTGAGCGCCAATTTATAATTAATTTTGGCTTCCATTTCATAGCTTTCCTTCAGCGTCTTTCCATGCTTTTTCATTTTTTCCTCTCTAAATAGAGTGTGTCATTAAACCAGGGGACCGGTAGATGTATTCTATTAGTAATTTTAACCATAAGAGGAAGAGAGACATCTAAGGCCTCCTTAAACCAGTTATCTATCAAACAATGGTCAATTTCCGTACATTGTGCTTGGTTAGGTTTAGCTTTGCGCAGTGTGTTATTAAACGCTTGAACATCTAGTTTATGCCAGTTTCTAAATATAGTGGCTTTAGGCAACAACTTGGTGAAAGTATGCTTATTTTAGAAAACAATCATTTACAGATATGCAGGGTTGAAATAACCTAGTTGAGGCATGCTGTCTTCAACAAACAGTCCAAAACATGTGAAGAATGCCAAGTCTGAGTTTTAAGTAAAAGATTTCAACTTCACTGAGCCTTGTACACATATAAACATAGCTAAAAATCAGCCTGGTGCATACATAGAAGTATACACTGCTAAAGTTCTGAGCTAAATTCAATCCCTCAAATTAACATGAAGGCCAGCTTCTGCCATAAGGTTTTCCCCTAGGTGATGTTCCTTCACAAAGTGATGGTGATTTTTCCTAGGTAATGTTCCTTCACAAAGTGATGGTGATTTTCCCTCGCTGATGTTCCTTCACAAAGTGATTGGGATGTTCCCTAGCTGATGTTCTTTCACAAAGTGATTGGGATGTTCCCTAGCTGATGTTCCTTCACAAAGTGATTGGGATGTTCCCTAGCTGATGTTCTTTCACAAAGTGATGGTGATTTTCCCTAGCTGATGTTCCTTCACAAAGTGATGGTGATTTTCCTTGCTGATGTTCCTTCACAAAGTGATTGGGATGTTCCCTAGCTGATGTTCCTTCACAAAGTGATGGTGATTTTCCCTAGCTGATGTTCCTTCACAAAGTGATGGTGATTTTCCCTAGCTGATGTTCTCTCACAAAGTGATGGTGATTTTCCCTAGCTGATGTTCCTTCACAAAGTGATGGTGATTTTCCCTAGCTGATGTTCCTTCACAAAGTTATTGGGATGTTCCCTAGCTGATTTTCCTTCACAAAGTGATGGTGATTTTCCCTAGGTGATGTTCCTTCACAAAGTGATTGGGATGTTCCCTAGCTGATGTTCCTTCACAAAGTGATGGTGATTTTCCCTAGCTGATGTCCCTTCACAAAGTGATTGGGATGTTCCCTAGCTGATGTTCTTTCACAAAGTGATTGGGATGTTCCCTGGCTGATGTTCCTTCACAAAGTGATGGTGATTTTCCCTAGCTGATGTTCCTTCACAAAGTGATTGGGATGTTCCCTAGCTGATGTTCTTTCACAAAGTGATTGGCATGTTCCCTAGCTGATGTTCCTTCACAAAGTGATTGGGATGTTCCCTAGCTGATGTTCTTTCACAAAGTGATGGTGATTTTCCCTAGATGATGTTCCTTCACAAAGTGATTGGGATGTTCCCTAGCTGACGTTCCTTCACAAAGTGATGGTGATTTTCCCTGGCTGATGTTCCTTCACAAAGTGATGGTGATTTTCCCTAGCTGATGTTCTTTCACAAAGTGATGGTGATTTTCCCTAGCTGATGTTCCTTCACAAAGTGATGGTGATTTTCCCTAGCTGATGTTCCTTCACAAAGTGATTGGGATGTTCCCTAGCTGATGTTCTTTCACAAAGTGATTGGCATGTTCCCTAGCTGATGCTCCTTCACAAAGTGATGGTGATTTTCCCTAGTTGATGTTTCTTCACAAAGTGATTGGGATGTTCCCTAGCTGATGTTCTTTCACAAAGTGATGGTGGTTTTCCCTAGCTGATGTTCCTTCACAAAGTGATGGTGATTTTCCCTAGCTGATGTTCCTTCACAAAGTTATTGGGATGTTCCCTAGCTGATTTTCCTTCACAAAGTGATGGTGATTTTCCCTAGGTGATGTTCCTCCACAAAGTGATTGGGATGTTCCCTAGCTGATGTTCCTTCACAAAGTGATGGTGATTTTCCCTAGCTGATGTCCCTTCACAAAGTGATTGGGATGTTCCCTAGCTGATATTCTTTCACAAAGTGATTGGGATGTTCCCTAGCTTATGTTCCTTCACAAAGTGATTGTGATTTTCCCTAGGTGATGTTCCTTCACAAAGTGATGGTGATTTTTCCTAGCTGATGTTCCTTCACAAAGTGATTGGGATGTTCCCTAGCTGATGTACCTTCACAAAGTGATGGTGATTTTCCCTAGCTGATGTCCCTTCACAAAGTGATTGAGATGTTCCCTAGCTGATGTTCTTTCACAAAGTGATTGGGATGTTCCCTAGCTTATGTTCCTTCACAAAGTGATTGGGTTGTTCCCTAGCTGGTGGTCCTTCACAAAGCGATGGTAGTCAGTGATCACTTTTTAACTATAATTGATTGTGGGAATAGCATCTAATCAGCCCCCCCGTTCTTTCTGCTGAATCAACAGAATTCCGGAACGCAACAGCTTGCTTACCACATGCTGGGGCTACCTAGAGCTGATCACATCGCGCCAGTCTTGTCTGCTATGCATTGTACTTTTCTCTGTATTACCTACCAGCCTTTTCACCTCTAGAGTGCTCTATTTAAATCCGCTAAATTCTTCTCCTAGGAATCTTCAGTCTAGTTTAGAGCTCCCCTTCTACCTCATGTTTCCAGTGATCATGAGCAGGTGGTCATAATGTCACAGTCCAAGCATTAAAACAGCGTCACAACAGAACACAGATTGATAATATACAGGTTCCCATTCAACAGGACCTATGTACATGCACTATTGTATAGAGACCATCAGGCATTCAGCCACCATAGCCTACATACATACATAACCCACACACTGACAGACATCATTCACATAGGTAGGTGCACAAAGACGGGGCTCAGACTGTCAGACATGTTCACTTAATATTTAGACTAGCTGCGGAGTGGATTATATTCTTTATTACAACAGTTACTTCTTCTGAATGGCGGCAGTCTTCAATTCCAGTGCTACTTCAATCCTTCCATTATTTTAACTGAACACCTATATGCAGCAATACATTGAGCTCGACCTGTCCATTTTTGGTCTCTTTGGTATGATCATACATACGCAACACTGCCATTCGGTGCACACTTCTCTATAGTTTCACTTAAGGCTGATACGTTGCTCCATGTACAGTGCAGGACAGTCTTGGGATTTCGATTTGTTAATCATTGTTATGAAGTCTGTTAATCCAATTAGGTCAAATGAAGCAAAGAAATAATACAAATCTAAGACTGCTCTGATTCGTTAAACCTAGGACTTGTAGCACTATTTCTAGTTTATTTTTAGAGATCTGACATCCCTAGATGCTGACTGCAGTTTGCATGCACTAATTGTGCCAAACTGAATTTTGTTCACTAAGCAGACATTTGCTATTTACAATTTAATTACTTTTGTTTTGCTTTATGCCTTCCATTAGTGGTGTTTATATACCACACAAAGTATTTATTTTTCTTTTAGTCTGATTGAATGAATGAATGAATGAAGTCATTTATATAACGCAGCTTTCACTCCGAGGAGCATCTTGGCGCTGAAAGCGGGTGAAATGAGCATGGAGGAGAGTAGTCTCAAATCGGAAAACTTCATATAAGAGCTAATACCAGATTATCTGGGGTTGCGAAAATCCAGGTTTTAAACAGTTTCTTAAACATGGGTTCTGACTGCATGAGTCTCAGATGGGTGGGCAGGCAATTCCAAGCTTTTGTTCCAAGGATAGCCATTGACTTTCCCCCTCTGGACGTCAGGTGAAAGCGGGGAGGTGCAAGAAAATTTTCAGATGAGGATCTCAGAGGACGTTGGGTAACATATGGTTTAATTCTCGTCCTGAGGTATTTGGGTCCAGTTAACCTGACCGTTCTGAAGGTGATTACTAGGATCTTAAAGAGGATCCTTTTGTGTATTGGCAGCCAATGGGGGGTTGGACTGCCTCCCAGACTGAGGAGCCCCTTGGCAGTTTCAGTACCAGTTGGGCCGCTGCGTTTTGGACTATGTAGCTTTTTCAGAGTTACTTTGTTTGCTCCTGCATACAAACTTTTACAGTAGTCCAGGTGAGACAAGATTAAAGCCCTGCGACTGTCTTACGAGCAGTAGCTGGAAGAAGATCAAAAACTATTTTGAGGGATTTTATCATATGGACGCAGTTGCCGGCCACCAAGAGCCGTTGCTGGTGGAAGGACAGCGAAGTGTCGAATCTGATCCCCAGGTCCTTTACAGTATATTTAAATAATATCCAATATTATTACTGTACAATATGGTAAGTGTAAAAATTACTATTCCCACTCCAGAGAGTGCAACAGTAGGGAAAGCGTTGGATAGCGTAGCGATAAAAATTACTATCCCCACTCCAAAGAGTACAACAGTAGGGAAAGCGTTGGATATCGTAGGGGCTAAAATTACTATTCCCACTCCAGTGGGTGCAACAGTAGGGAAAGCGTTGAATAGCGTAGGGGTAAAAATTACTATTCCCACTCCAGTGGGTGCAAAAGTAGGGAAAGCGTTGGATAGCGTAGGGGTAAAAATTACTATTCCAACTCCAAAGAGTGCAACAGTAGGGAAAGCGTTGGATAGCATAGGGGGTAAAAATTACTATTCCCACTCTAAATAGTGCAACAGTAGGGAAAGCGTTGGATAGCGTAGGGGTTAAAATTACTAGTCCCACTCCAAAGAGTGCAACAGTAGGGAAAGCGTTGGATAGCATAGGGGCTAAAATTACTATTCCCACTCCAGTGTGTGCAACAGTAGGGAAAGCGTTGGATAGCGTAGGTGTAAAAATTACTATTCCAACTCCAGTGAGTGCAACAGTAGGGAAAGCGTTGGATAGCGTAGAGGTAAAAATTACTATTCCCACTCCAGTGGGTGCAACAGTAGGGAAAGCGTTGGATAGCGTAGGGGTAACAATTACTATTCCCACTCCAAAGAGTGCAACAGTAGGGAAAGCGTTGGATAGCGTAGGGGTAAACATTACTATTCCCACTCCAAAGAGTGCAACAGTAGGGAAAGCAATGGATAGCGTAGGGGTTAAAATTACTATTCCCACTCCCAAGAGTGCAACAGTAGGGAAAGTAAATACTTCATCTATTATTTAAAAAATGTATAAATTGATATCTATAAAAAATTAATTAAAAGTAATTACCAATTTAATATAATATAATAATTAACCTATTAAAACGACTAATTAACATTAATTATTACAATTAGTTACCTATTAATACAAATTAATTACAAATTAACAAATAATTATTTAACAATTAAAAATTAATTAACAATTATTTCAAAATAAATACAATTAAATACATTTAATTATTTAATTAATTATAAATAAATTACTTCCCACCCTATTCCCCTATAAACCCACAACCCTCTACAGAAAATAAATCAGTAAAATTAACATACTTAGCAATTATTCAATTAGATTAAATTAATTGGGAATTAGAATTTTATTAATTACACATAAACACATAATTAACAATTAATTCTAAATAAATACCAATAATTAATTTTACATATTTAATTAATTATAATTAAATTACTTCCCACCCAATCCCCCTATAAACCCACAACCCGCTACAGAAAATAAATTAGTAAAATTAACATAATTAGCAATTAATCAATTAATTAACATTAATTGCCAATTAAAATGTAATTAATTACCAAATATAAATTAAATAACAATTAATTAAAAATTAATACCAACAAATACATTTACATATTTAATTAATTATAATTAAATTACTTCCCACCCTATTTCCCTATAAACCCACAACCCGCTACCGAATTAAATTACGCAAAAATTAAAAAACACAAAATTCATTATTTTAAAATTAATTATAACTTAAATACACACTTTTCACACATATAATAACATAAAAAACACTATAAAAATTCGATATTATTAAATATTCGATAATTTTAATAACCTATATTATATACTTCGATATTTTAACTTTCTATATTTTTAACATTCGAAATTACATTACTTACCTTAAAAACGATATTTTTGATGTCTATATTCTGTCCATTCGATATTTTGTTCAATCTATATTTAAAACTCGATATTATGTCCAATCGATATTTTGGACTCGATATTTTGACTGTTTACCGAAAAAAACTCCACTCCAAAGGGAGCTAGAACAGTAAAGATGCAGCAACAATGTGTGTTTATCAGTTAACACTGGAAGTACAATTTTCTATTCGGTGGGGTTTTACCAGTTTTTCCTGTTAACCTTTAAATCCTGTAACCTTAGGTTAACTGGGCACTTGTGCCAAGTTAATACGCTGTTTTGTTGTGGCACACCCCTATAGTGTCACATTAAAAGTGAGTGGTGGACTCCTTTACACATGTGAGCACATAACAGATGCCGGCAGGAAACCTGTATTGTGAAAGTCTAATATCTGTATGTCGAAGGGGCCACAGGACCCCACTCCCAACAGGAAAACAGTGAAGATAACCCGTACCTTCATGCTGGATGGGAAGGAGGTGAGCGTCACCACCTCAAGAGTCGTGAGCGTTGATGGTCAGAGGAACGAGAGATGGCGATCAGCCAGGTGAGATGGGTGGAGAACCCGATATCCTTTTGCATTTTATGTAAGTGATAGGCAGGAACATCGGAGGGGAATAGGGTAGGATGTCCTTCTCATTGGGGTTTCTCACTGCCTTCTCTTAGTACATCTCTTCTGTTCATTGGGACAGGTCCTTTTCACCTCCCCTTAGATAGAGGGGTAAGAAAAAGGGACCAAGAACAGAAAGGGGTGATGGGGGCAGATGATACTGATCAAATCAAAAGGCTAAAGTAGCAAGTCATGGAACACTCTTTGAGCTCTTTTAAATGTCTCTCATTGTCCACTTTGGTTTTTAAAGTCTCGCTCTTTGTGAGTCTTTTTTTCACTTTATTTATTTCATGTGCCACTCTGTACTGAGGTGTTTCACTTCTCACTCCGTTTGTGTCTCACTCTTTTTAAGTTAGATATTTCACATTTTACTGTGTTTCAAATCCCTCTCTTTGAACATGGATGTTACACTTCTGTTTCTTAGCTGATTGTATACATCACTATTTGCACTTGGTTTCACATTCTCACTGTTTCCTTTTGGTTTCACTGCCAAATATTTGTGAATTGTTTCAGCTCCCACTCTTTGCACTCTGTAGTTCTGTTTTTTACTTTGCTGTTTCACTTCTTCCCTCTTGTTCTGGAGGGTTCACTTGCCACTATTTGCACTGTGTTTTAATTTTCTTGCAGTTTCATATTTCACTTTTCAGTCAGTGTAGTATATGTAATTTCTTGCTTCTCACTCCATCATTTTTTAAATTTCTTTCTTAGATGGTGCACATCTCATTCTTAGTGCCGTGAGATTTCACGTCTCACTCTTTACATTTAGATATTTCACTTCCCACTAATTACCATCAGCTTTACTCTTTTCACTCTACATAGCCACTTTCCACCTATTGAACTCCGACGTTGCAATCCTCACTTGTAGCTTTCAGTCCCTTCTCACTGTTTACACATTGATGTTTCACATATCTTTATGACTTGGGTACCTACCCAATAACAATCCAGACAGAGGTGAGGGCCTTCCTGGTCTCACCGGGTACCACAGATTTGTCAAGGGGTATGGCACAATTGTTGCTCACTTGTCAGAGCTAACTTCAGAGAAGCAGGCCAGGCATATTTCTTTGCCCTAAATGTAAGGAATTGCTTGGCAGCTGTTATACATTGTTTAAAAGGTGAATCAAGTAAGTTATCATGGCGGTTTTTTAAAGTTCATGAAAAAAGAAATCCGCAATCCATAAGGGTTATGATTGATCTTAAAAGGAAGACAAGCATACCTGCATATTTAATCGTGCTGAGGCACTTTCTCATATCAACAGGGAGCATCTTTTTACCCCTGTGGGGCAGTTATAATGGGACCAACAAGGAGGTATAATGAAGAGAGACCAAAAGGGATGTGGTGATGATAGACTTGGTCCGTTAAGTCCAATGGAGCACAATACACTTTTTTGCATGCAGCACTTTTAGCCATGGGAATGAATGATGGATACCATCTTAACTCACTAGAATAATGGTACATACTGCACTTTATCTGCATGGAGCACTTTGATCCTTGGGGACGTATGTAGGCTGAACAATGATAATGATTAGGATGGTGACAGGACATTGTGGATGAAGATGGTTTAGTGTGTAAGGGTCGACAGTGGACCGGCCTTATGGATGCCATTTTGACCTGCTGGAACAGTGAAGTATGATGCAATTTTATTTGCAATAGACTCTTCAGAACATGGGCCTGCATTGCTTTATTATGGATAATGATTAGATGACGTGAAGGTTAATGTAGACAGCGGACTGGGCTGTTGGTGCAGAAAACAATGGGATAATTAACAAGTTACTCTTTCCCTTCTAAACATAATATTTTTGTAAGATATTTGGGAGGCAGATTTGATGAAAAGGATATTAGGGGGCAGGGTACAGGACACATTGAGATGATAAGACTAGGCAATGTAACAACATTTTAGTTTCTAGCAGAGACAAATACACATATACGCCTACCCACATTCTGTTTTGGTGCACCATTTTTAATTCTGTCTTTTAATTTGCTTGCGTGCTGAGAAGTAACGATATATTTTTTTTAAGTTCAAAATATTTTATTGAAATTTATATATAGATAATACATAAAGACCATACAGAAAATATTACAATAGGAAGAAAATACCTAAAGCATCTTACAATGTAACTATCAAAATATTTAAAGAAATTATATTAGGTACATATAATAACGCTTTTATATGAAAATAAAAAGGGAAGGGAAAGGGTAAATACACAATTAGAGCTCAAGTATTGAACGGAGCTACTATACCATTGAAAAACAACATTAATTGAAAATGAATTCATCCTAAATGACAAAAATATTCATACATTACTTAATATCTAAATATATATCAACAAGCATCCAGAACGATTGAAAATAAATTGAATTATGAAGGAGCCCCTTCATAGATAATTGAGCACCTCTTCTAGTAAAAAGAACCCACAACCACCATGTATGAACAGATAAAGAAGAACTATCTTTCCAACAATAAGAAATAGATTTCAATGCTGCTGAAATGAGAAAATGGAAAAGTTTACTTTCTAAAACATTTAAGTTTTGTGATAAAATAATAGACTTGCAAATCAATATTTGCTAAGAAATATCTCCTTGAATGTTTAAAATCTTAGTTATAATAGCCCAAACATCTGACCAAAACTTAAAAATTAAAGGGCAATCAAATAACATATGCTGTAATGTACCAGATTCTACTTTACAATGCTAACAGTCTGCAGAAGGAAGGAGTTTAGCAAGGAATAACAGTAAAGGGGTCCATAACCTATTAAGTAAAATATAAGAGTTAGTTTGATAGAGGGAAACAGGAAGCCAACCAGATATGCCATTACACCATATATCTTGCCATGTGTCAGTTGATAGAGAAAGTGACAGTTCATTATTCCAAAAAGTTGACAGCGTATCTATATTGTTACCAAGAGTGTCCGATAACTTTTTATATAAAATAGAAACCCCATGAGAAGAAGAAGAAACCATTTGAATGTAAATTGATAAATCAGCAGCAACATTAGAGGGAATAGCATCTGGAAAATAATCTAAAATTGAATTACATAAGTATTGGTATTTGGTAACATGGGATCGAGATAAACCAAATCGGGATTGTAAAGTTTCAAACAAAATGAAAGTATTCTTGGTGTACACATCTTTAAGATAAAAAATACCTGCTTTAATACATGAAGACCAAAAATTAACATTTCTATTCAGTTTGATAACATTGCTATACCAAAGGGAAATATCTTCAGTAGTATTCATGGGGGAGAGAAAAATTAAGTCTAAATCATTAAACATCATTTTAGTAGATTTAATATTAGCTGGTTTTTGGAGAAATGATGCAGTATTATACATTGTTATTAGAGAAGGAAGTGGGGGAGGATTTAGTAAAGATTTCTCAATAGATAACCAAGCAGGCGGGTTATTTAATAAAGAATGATTAAACCAAAGTGAACTTTGTTTTAAAATAAAGGCTTTATGATAAAGAAAAAAAATCAGGAATACCGAAACCAGCGTTACGCTTGGGAATTTTTAATAGTTTGTAACCAATACGAGGTGATTTGTTGTTCCATAAAAACTTAGACAAAATTTTATCAATATCTTTATAAAACTCCAATGGAAGTTGAGTAAGGAGCATTGCAAGGGTATAAAAGATTTTCGGCGCTAAAGTCATTTTTATAGAATCCAATCTACCCCACCATGAGAGATGTAGGGAAGACCATTTAGACGTTTTGTCTTTAATATAATTTAAGAGAAAATCACAATTTAAAGTAATTGTTGAATTTATGGATGTAGAAAATAAAATCCCAAGATATTTCAGTTGACTTTCTTGCCAAATTATACCATTCATGGGAAGCATGTCAGGAGTACAATATATATTTAAAGGGAAAAAATCTGTTTTATTTGTATTTAAAGTATAACCAGAACTGTAGTGATTCCCTTAATCTCATCACATTTTCTAATTGAAGAGAGGAAAGGTTTGATGCCAATTAAAAATAAAAGAGGAGAAAGTGGACATCCTTGCCTCGTACCTCTAAAAAGAGAAAATTGGGGCGTGGCCAAGATGGCGAGCTGAGTGGTCGCACTCGATGTGAGCTCCGCCGGCCCTGGGCTCTAACCCTGCTGTAATTGCGCTGATCCTCCCCCCGGGACGCCGCAATCAACGGAGCGGAAGTGTCTCACCTCGGAGGGACAGCTACGGGACCTCGGCCGCCGCCTTTCCGGGCATTTGTCCGGTCCCGGTAACGGCGCCATTGCTCCGAGCGAGAGAGGCCTAGTGCACGACCCGGAGAGGGGACGAACCCTGCTCGGACCTGGGGGTCAGCCCGAGTGGACATAGCGGTACCCCTGGACCTGCCTACCGGCCCTGGACTTCTGCGCTCGTCCTAGCGGCACGTCCTGGACACTTGGGCCGCCTATTCCGGAGGTAGGGGGATACCGGCGCGGGGCCCGGCATCAGGCTTTACGCGAGGCCGCGGCGCTGGCCTGGGCTCCGGGCCTTGACTGCTTGGGGTGCCGCCTGCCGGGTCGGAGGGTGCTGCGGGCCCTGACCTCCTGCCCTGGACATTCCTGCCTGGCCCTGCGGGGCTCTCCCGAGGCCTGAACCAACTGAGGCAGTGGCGGGGGGAGTGTGATACCGGACGCGGGCCTCTGACTACGCGAAGCCGCGGCTCGGGCCTACATCCCGGACCCGGACGTCGCTGGACGGCGGTGGCTCACCGGCTCACCAGCCCACCGGGGTGGATTGCGGAGTGCAGAGTTGCTCGTCTGAGACGACGAGGGCCCTCACGGTGAGTCAGGGCACTACGGAACGCTTGGGAGCGGGGCAGCGGCCTGTGCCCCTTGGAGCCACGAGTTAGCGGAGGCCAGGCTACTGCCAGGGGGGGGCTTAACGACCGTTGTCACGACCCCCACTTGGTCCCTGGGGGCCTGGCGTGGACTGGCTGGTGGGGGTTCCCCCGGTGGCGCTGGTGGCGCTGGGCTCGAGGTCGCAGCGCTGGGGAGTGGAGAACGAAAGCACAACCGGGCTGGTCGGCCCTGGAGGCCTTGGAGGGTAGCTGGACGCTGACGCAACGGGCCGCTGATCGCGCGGCAGTCCCATCTCTATCGGTGGGGCGGTTCGGCCCACGGAACATTTGTGGAGCGACGTGGGAGGCCACCAGCTCGGTTTCTGGGCTGCTCTGAGGGCTGGATTGTTGGTTCCCCTGGAAGGAGGCCTCGGTAGACATAATGACGCAGAACTGAGGGTCAAAGAAGGGAGACCGCACATTGCCGGAGATGCTGAACCGGAACACTCTGAGACAAGATAGGGGACAGCCGTCCCCCACTCACCCGGGTGGCTCCCAGGGAGCAAGTGGAGGGGAGCCGCCGGTTACGAGGTCCTTCCTGGAATCCCTCTTCAGCACGTTGAGAGACGACTTTCAAACGCTCAAGCAGGAGGTGGCAGGTGAAGTCCGGGAGATAAGGAGAGAGGTCGACGGCCTGGGTGACAGAGTATCCACGGTAGAGGAAGCAGGCCATGCAAGGGACGAGGAAATGACGCAACTGCAGCAGGAGGTCATCCGACTTCGGGAACAGCAACTCGACCTGCAATCGCACACAGAGGACCTTGAAAATCGCTCCAGGAGAAATAACATCCGCGTCCGGGGCATTCCGTCCCGGGAAGAGGGGGAAGACGTGGCGGCCTACCTCGGGGAGCTGTTCAGAGAGGTGCTGGGGGAACCGGCTGATTTTGCTATTCGGATTGACAGGGCGCACAGGGTGGGCCTGCAACGCCGAAATTCAGCGCCTCCTCCCGACATCTTGGCCTTCCTGCCGGACTATCCCCCGAAGGAGCGGATACTAAGGGAGGCTCGGAGGAGACCCTCCTTGGAATTCCGGGGCCACCGGATAGCTCTTTATCAGGACCTGGCCGCATCCACTCTGCAGAAACGCAAAGCTTTTAAAATTGCGACTGACTTTCTTAGGGAGCATGGCACTCAGTATTCCTGGGGACACCCCTTCCGGCTCATTTTCAGGTGGAATGGAACCTTGCACCAGTTGCGTTCTCTTTAGGACACTTGTGGAGTGCTGGGGATCACTGCTACTGAGGACGGAGCTCACACACCGCATCGGGCCGTATTACCAGAGACGGATGGCAGACAATCCCTGGCCGATGATCGTCTGCTTCCTCGACACGGCCAGACTCTCCTGCGGCCCAGGCGGAGTCGGACGCAGCGGAGCAGGATGGGACTGGTGCTACTGATGGAGCGGTAATTTCTTCTGGTAATTTCTCAATGCAAAACCCTCATGCTACCTCTAATTTACCGCTCAAAAGGTGTTGGGCCCTTCACACCATGTATTACCTTCAGGAGATTTTAATAATCATGAACAGTCAAAAATGCAATTATTATTTTAAGCCAATAAAGAGAGTTGTTGAGTATTTAAAGGGTTTTATTTTCTAGTCAAAAGTTAATTTTCTCTGACCCTTTATTCATTAGTAAAATATCAATCAGGTTACAGAATTTGGAAAACAGAAAAAATAGCATTATACAGAACATTTTACAGTCTGCATATAGGCATAACATGTAGGAATGTGGCGCAAAATGTCATTCAAGATTCTTAAAGAGTTTCTAAGAAAAATAGTCTTGCAAGGCTAATCAAAAATCAAATAGTTTGCAAAAATCTCCCATAAAGAGAAATAAATGCATGACAAATAAATCATTTCAGACCTAATTAATTAGTAAAGCATAACTGAAAGTTTAGCATCTAATTCTATTTAATCAGCTGTTCTTCTGCATCTGTCTGTGTCTAAAGAGCAAGCAGGGAGTGAGATAGCCCCTCCTTCACAAGACCTCAAAGGAATGCGCCTGCAGTGCCAAGATATGACGTGGAAGCAAGAACCCTCCCCCTGACTCTCCTCGGACGCCCATGCACCCGTGACGATCTCGTACCTAACCCATAGGCTGTCTGGCCTAATCTGTTCCTTCTCTTCAAGAGCTCACACACCCCCTAATGAGCCTAGAAGCCAGCTGAGCTGAGAAAGCCCGCCCCTGTCAGTTTTTATACACAAAATTTTGGCAGACTACACAAAATGTTGCATTTCAGGAAAACCTGTATGTTGATTGGTTAGTCATGGTGGCATGAGTTCTCATCACCCTGACGCATTCTAAAAACCTGACCATGCCAGTTTTTAACAAATGAAGCATACATAATAAATACATTTTATAAGTTTGCAACAATTGCTAGGGAAAATTTTCAATAGTCTTCCTTCCTGCCAAAGCGCAGTCAGATGGACACTTTTAACTAACACTGGTACATTTGGCAGAATCACAAGGATGTACAGTTCAAGGTGTTCTTGACTTCTTGGCATGAGGAAAGCTGCCACAGTCTGCGCATGCTCCCTTCTCATTCAAAGCAAGCCATAGCTTTTGATGGTTTCACAGGCAGCCATTTAATGGTAGGCCCCAAAATAAAATAAACACAAAGATAATATTAGTTTCATGTAAATCAGCACATTATGTTTCCAAACTCCATACTAATACTCATTATAAGTGTTTTCCTAGCCAAGCTACTAGTGTAAAGCAGCTTTTCTATTATTTATGACAACATGTAAAATAAATGTGCAATGTGCAACAAAGTAAAAGAGGTGTTATTAACTGAAAATATTTTTCAAAATATGCAACAAGTCAAAGTCTTTTAAGACAGAAATAGTGAATGTATATTGCATGGGATGAGATGGGAAGAGAGAAACATATTCTATTAATCTTCAAAGCTAAAAAGGCCACTTTTCTCCACATTGCAAAAACACATGTTAATTCAGCAAAAGCATTTCAGACTAAATAGGCCTCACTTTCATGTTTTTTTTTTTTTATGTGCCATGTTTTTAACTTGCACCAAAATGTGCGTGGCAATTTAAATGCAGTCTGTCTGAAGCACAAAAAATAAAACAATGTCTGACTGCAGATGAAATCTGCTCCATCACTACTACTGCAACTGTGGTGGCGCTGACAGCTTAAGTGAACTCCGGGGGGAGATCGACATCGCTATGGTGGAGCTGCAGGTTTGAGGGTCTGGGGGGGTGGAGGGAACAGAGGGGTGCGAGGTGGCTGGACGTCCACTTTTTCTGACTTTCCGCAGGCTTGTCCGATAAGGACCGGACTGGGACAATGGGTTTACAGGTTTTTGGGGGGGTAGAGGGAGGGGTGTTTGAAGTTGTTGATCCAGTCCCAGTTGTGGGAGGGGGCTGGGTGCGGGAGGGCTGGTGGGGAGGACGGGGGACAGTTGGGGGGGTTCAGGGGGGTTGGGGAGTGGAGTGGAAGAAGGGGTCTGGGGGTTTGGGGTGGGGAGGGAGGGTCGTCCAGTGCACACGGGGGTTCCTAGTCATCCTGACATTATCTGTGCTTTTTGATTTGCTTCTACTTGGCTATGGCTTTTGCGGTGTGGCTTGTCTTTTTGCTTGGCACGAACAATGGGGAAGGGTGGGGAGGGTCGTTGGATGCTTCTTATGGGCTGTGAGCTCTTGGATGGGTGGTCTGCTTTATGGTTTGCTCTGAACTGTTTGCTTTTTATGTCAGTGCTCTCTGCTCAGTGCTCTGCTGCACCACAGGCTGAGTGACGTTTTTGTCCTCCCGGTTTTGCGGTGGGGCCTTGCTGCTATCTACTACACCACCGCTCATGCCCCCAACCACATGTAAGGTAGTGACCCTGAATGTCCGGGGTTTGAATAATCCTGTAAAGAGGCGGGCTGTCCTTTCGCTTTTAGAGAACACACAGGCAGATATCTGTCTCCTCCAGGAGACGCACTTACTATCACAGGACACACATAGACTCCGTTCACATAAGTTCCCCTCACAATTCTTTTCCTCATGCACCACTAAAACGTCAGGGGTGGCGATTCTGGTGGCGCGGCGCTTCCGGGGGGAGGTTCTCCACAAATTCGCTGAACAAAAGGGTAGGCTACTGGCTTATCGGTTTCGGATAGGGGGTCTTCTCTTTACGATAGGGTCCCTCTATAGTCCCAATGAACGACAGGACCGCTTTCTACAAGCGGCGATCGAGGAGGTCACCTCTTCCCAAGATAGGCATGTCATACTCGGGGGTGACTTCAATATTGTCTTTGACTCTGCACTGGATAGGTCGGCGCAACGCTCCCCTCCCCGTAAGGCTCAGCTGGAGGAGGTGGACCTCCTTGATCTATGGCGACACCTGCACCCGACAGATAGGGACTACTCGTACTATTCTCATGCGCACAAAACGTACGCACGGTTAGATCACCTTTTGGTTACCTCTCCAGTGAAGGCGTTAGCCTCTGGATCAGACATGGGTGTGATCTCCCTTTCGGACCATGCCCCGGTCGAGGTCCTGTTGACTGTGCCTCCGACAGCGCCCCGCCCGCGGATGTGGCGCCTTCGTGACACGCTGCTGCATAGGGCGGAGGTGGTGGCCCGCATTGAAAAGGCGATTCGGGAATTTCAATCCCATAATGATAATGCGGACACTAGCCGGGCCACGCAGTGGGCGGCATTGAAGGCTGTTATCAGAGGGGAATTTATAGCGATTTCCTCGGCGGATAATAGAGAACGGCAGGCCAAGAGAGATGAACTTACGGATCGGGTTCGGGAACTGGAACAGATCCATCGCAGGACCGGGGCCCCCCGAATTTGGCGGCAGCTCAAGGAAGCCAGGAAGCTCCTGGCGGCCCTGGACCTTGACCGGGCGGAGTACGCAGCTTTGCGGTTGCGACACGCCTTCTATACTGGAGGGGACCGCTGTGGCAGGTTGTTGGCAAATAGGCTCCGAGTGGCGAGGCAGAGCCAGCTACTTAAGGAGATCTCTGGCCCGACGGGGATGCAGGAAACTGAGGGCGAGCGAATAGCAGCCGTCTTCCGAGGCTTTTACAAGGACCTCTATGCCGGGGATCCCCCGGATGAGGAAGCGATGGACGCTTATCTGAACTCGATCACACTTCCCTCTCTGGAGCCTTTACAGGCGGATCATCTGGACAGGGACATTAGGATTGAGGAAGTGGTTTCCGCTATTGCCCGACTTAAACATGGCAAGGCACCGGGTCCGGATGGCTACATTGCGCTATATTATAAAACATTTTGCACGACGTTGGCCCCCATTCTGACGCGCCTTTTCAACTCCTTTGCGGAGCCCGGGGCCATTCCGCCTGATCTGCTCAGGGCCTCTATCTCGGTTATCCCTAAGCCCGGTAAGGATCCGAAGCAATGTGGGTCATACAGGCCGATCTCCCTTCTGAATATTGATTTGAAATTGTATACGGGGATCCTCGCTGCTAGACTAGCTCTCCATTTGCCCGGTCTCATCGATCCTGACCAGGCGGGTTTTGTCCCGGGAAGGCAGACCGTGGACAATACGAAACGAATTGTTCATTTACTGGAGAAGGCCTCCCGGATTCCGGGGGAACGAATGATGCTGGCGGTGGACGCAGAGAAGGCGTTTGACCGAGTCCACTGGCCTTATCTGGAGCGGGTGCTTATGAAAGCAGGTATAGGAGAGAAATTCCGCTCCATGATCCTTAATTGTTACAGTCGTCCGTCGGCGGTGGTCCGCGTCAACGGGCACGCTTCTGACTCTTTCGGCATTGAACGGGCCACCAGACAGGGTTGCCCGCTCTCACCCCTGCTTTTTGCGCTCTACATGGAGCCCTTTGCCCAGCGGATGCGCGATAACCCGCTGGTGACCGGCATCCAGATGGGGGGCTTCGCACACGCTATCAGCCTTTACGCTGATGATGTTATTTTGTCCATTGACAGGCTCACCGTGGCTCTGCCAGCGTGCATGGAGGAACTGGCCTCTTTTGGCGCGGTGTCCGGATTTCGGATGAACATGGGGAAGTCAGTAGCGCTGGATATCTCCCTTGACCCGGTCACTAGGGCCTGTTTACAGCAGCGGTTTCCCATGCTCTGGTCATCGGGAGCAGTGCCCTATCTGGGGATCCAGATTGCACCTACCTTGGCGGCGATGGTGTCGGCAAACTACCGGGCCCTGGGTGCCAAGATTAAGGAGGAACTGGGCCGATGGAATTGGGGCACCTTTTCCTGGCTAGGCAGGATAGCTGCTGTCAAAATGACGATTTTGCCTCAGGTATTGTACCTCTTTCGGGTCTTGCCGCTCCAACCGCCGGTGGGATGGATTTCACAATTACAGGCAGACGTTTCTCGGTTTGTATGGCAGGGTAAGAAGCCTAGATTACGTAGAGCCCTCTCGCTGCTGGCCCCGGAGGCAGGGGGACTGGGTATCCCAGACTTTCGCAAGTACTTTCAGGCAGCGCAGCTGCGTTATCTGGTGGAATGGAGTAGATGGGAGTCTGATAAGCATTGGCTCTTCCAGGATCAGGCGGTGGCAGGGAGACCTCTGCAGGAAATCCCCTTCCTACGTCGCCCTCATCGGCCCAAAAATCTCTATGCCTCCTTTGTTACGAGGGTGCCCCTACGGGTGTGGGATGCTACCAGCGTTTTGCGTGGCCTCACCACGTTCCCGTCACCGCTTACTCCGCTGGTAGATAATCCGGACTTTACTCCTGGGATGGAGAAGGGAGCGTTTGCGAGATGGCAACAGGCGGGGTGTAGAGCCTTATGTCACTTTTATGGCCCGGACGGGGTGGTCCCTTTTCCCCAACTCCGCCAGGAGTTCTCGCTCCCGGAGACAGAGCGACTTCATTATATGCAGGCCCGCCATTGGGCCCTCCACCCACAAGTGAGAGGGTCGGCCGATCGGCCTTTTCTCCCTTATGAGCACTGGCTCATGACACGGACCTCGGACTCCAAACTGATTACTGATTTGTACAAGCTGCTGCAACCACCGGCAACACACCTTTATCACCCTGGGAGGGAGCGTTGGGAGAGGGAGCTGGGGAGGACACTGAGCCCTAAGGATTGGGAACACATATCCTATAGAGCGCGGCACTCGGCCTACCACATGGGACTCACTGATACACTGACTAAAATCTCTACCTATTGGTACTACACACCTGAACGAGTACATGAGTTTGATCGTAGTAAAGTGGATGCATGTTGGCGGGGATGTGGGCACAGGGGTACACTTACCCATATACTGTGGGACTGCCCGCTCCTAGAATCTTACTGGAAGGAAGTGTTGGATGAAATTGATTCTCATTTTGAAATTGAACTGCTGCGCTTCCCTGCCTATACCCTGCTGGGACTTCCGAATGATCTAATGTATCCTCTTCGTTCTCGTAGAGGGAGACAGATAGCAATAGCTCTGGGCTCCGCGGTTCAGAACATCTTGATTCATTGGCACACTGCTACGGTTCCATCTATCACTGGCTGGCTCCACAGGTTGTGGCATGTGTTGGGTATGGAGAAGATGTCCCTCACAGTGGCGGGGGATGTGGACCAGTTCAGGGAGCTTTGGCGACCATTTCACTCCCTATTGCTTACTGAATTTAAGGAACTTACCTGCCCCAAATATCTCCGCCTCTTGCGGCTTCCGGCCCCGGTGGAGTCTCCCCAGTGATCTCCCTTTGATTTCCTCTCCTTAGTATTGTGGCTCTGATGTGGGTCGAGCTTAGGGACTGTGCACTGGATGTGGGGTGGGATTGGGGGGGGGGGTGGTGGGAGTTTGGGTGTTGGGGGGGAATGTTGGGTGGGGGGGTTTCATGGGAAATGTCATAACATGTTGAGGCGACAGGAGACTTCTGTTACAGTGTAGGCGGGACCATCGGATTAACATTTATTAACAGCACTCTTGGACACTTGCTTTTCCGCCCTGCTACATTCTCTTGAGATGTTTGTTTGTCCTTACGTGTTGTGCCGAATAAAATACTTTAAACCTAAAAAGAGAAAATTGATGTGAAATGTGTCCATTGATAAATAAACGAGCAGTAGGAGCAGAATACAGAGCTGAAACCATATGTATAAAAGATTCCCCAAAACTAAAAGAAGATAACGTATGAAATAAAAATTGCCAATGAAACTTATCAAAAGCTTTTTCAGCATCTAATGCTGGAATACCTGATGGGAGTGGTAAAGTAGAACTTTGTTCAATAACATGAAGTAAAGTTCTGGTGTTATTTGCAGAGAATCTATTTTTCATAAAACCAGATTGATCGGGATAAATAACGGAATCTAAAATAGGTCCTAATCTAGTATAATTTACAGTCTTGATTAATTAAAGATATAGGACGATAGTTAGAGACGAGAGTGGGATCTTTATCTGGCTTTGGAAGTACAATTATTAAAGCTTCCGTGAACTAACCAGAAGTCGTACCTGTGGACCCAAAGAACCCAAAAAGTTGAAATAAAAAAAGGTAACAAGTGTGATTGAAATTCTTTATAAAATTCTGCAGGTATCACATCAGGACCAGGAGATTTGTTTTTTTAAGGGATTTAATGGCTAATAAAATGTCATCTTTAGTGATGGGAGAGTCAAGTCCATTTTTATCAGATTGTGAAATCTTGAGTAAATCACAGGAAGTTAAGACGGAATCAATTAACGATTCATCGTGAAAATCAGGTTTATTATATAATGTAGAAGCGAACTTCAAAAATTCATTAACAATATCATTTTGAGAAAAAGCAATTCTTCCATGAGAGCTTTGAATTGAATTGATTTGAGTTTTGTCCTTTTTTATGCGTAAATATTTAGCTAAAAGTCGGCTAGATCAATTGGCGTTAAAACTAAATCTGGCATTTGAATGCCTGCTCTCTTACTAAGGATAGAGTTAAATTCATATCGCAATTTTTGGAGTGTAAACCTATATTGGGGATCATTAGAGGTAATAAAGAGTCTTTCATGTTTCGCAATTTGTTTTTGTAATTCTTTAATGGTCGCATTGAAAGTTTTGTTTTCATGTGACATAATGGAAATCGTTATCCCCCTAATATAAGCTTTAAATGCATCCCATCTGTTAGTCAAAGAGGTAGAACCTTCTAGATTAAATGAAAAATAATCTTTAATGACTGTCAAAAGTTTTGGTTTATTCTTTTCATTTAATACAATACCAGTATTCATTCGCCACTTAAATTGTTTAGTATATGTGGATTCTAAATACAAAAGTAATGAAATCGGCGCATGGTCAGAGATATCAATGTTACCAATTCGAGGATCTGTCTAGAAATTATTAAGAAATCAATTTGAGAATGGGAGCTATGTGGGTTGGAGAAAAAAGTAAAACTTTTTCTGTGGGGAAATGTAATCTCCATATATCTACTAATTTAGTGGTTTGAATGAAAGCTTTGAAAGTGAAATACACTTTAGAAGGATGAAATTTAGTAAGAGAATGTCTGTCCAATAAAGGATCTGAAATTATATTAAAATCCCCTCCAACAATTAAAGGAACATTTCCAACCTTTAAGACCTCTGTAGCAAGAGTGGAGCAGAATTTAGGATAACCTACAGTAGGACCATAAACATTTAATAAAAATAAGAGTGCATCATGAACTTTAATTTTTGCTAATATATATCTACCATCAGCATCTGAATGTTTGCTTAAGATTTGACAGTGTAATTTCTTTGCAAAAAGAATAGCCACACCAGGAGAAGAGACAATCATATCAACCCATTTCTTTTTCATATAATCTAAAATGTTGTTGTCAATATGAGTCTCCTGAATAAAACAAATATCAGCTTTATACCTTCCTAAGTAATCTAGAATTTTTTTACGCTTAACTGGATGACACAATCCTTTGTCATTTAATGACACTACTTTCCGATTATGAACATTAGCCATAGTAGAAAAAGATAAGAAACGAAATCCAGAAGAAAGGCATAAGAGAAAGAAAAGCAGAGGAGATATAGGATGAGAAATAAGAAGAGAAAAAAGTAGCAAAGGATAGAAAAAAAGAAAAAACATGGAAAAAACTACAAAAGGAATACATAAATATGAAATGTGAAACACACACACGGTCTACAAGTATGGCCGCAACCGCTGGAGCCCTACAGAAGAAAATCTTAGTATCCTGTCAGCAAAGGCAGAACTGTTATAACTCAAGTATTGGAGTCATGGGTATACATTGAATGCTGAGACGGGTGTTCAATAAAATGTTTCAAATCTTCAGGACGTTGTAAAGATTTGGAGAAAATATTCTTCCAAATACGCATCGTCGAAGGGTCAAAAAGTCCATATTTAAAGCCAAGACATCGAAGATGAGGACGGAAAGCAGAAAATTCCTTGCGAATTGCGACAGTTTCTTTGGCAAAATCTTGATGAATAAAGATCTTATTTCCATTAACCGTCAGTGAAGGAATTTCTTGTGCCGCTTTTCTGATTAAAACCAAGTGATGGTGACGGAGAACCTTCAAGATCATTTGTCGTGGCTTGGAGTGATGAGGGTTTTGATGGGAAGGAATCCTGTGGGCCTTATATATTGCAAGAGACCAGGGAGCAGATTTTCCAAATATAGTCTGCAGTTACCTCCTTCAACATCTTCAGGTAAATTAAAAATGCGAAGATTGTACTGCCTATTGCGATTTTCCAAATCCAACTATTGAGAACACAAAGGTGAAATTTTTGCCACTAGAGGAGTGAAAGTATCAATTTTAGCCTTGTTATCTTGAATTTTAATTGAATTATCTGAAATTTTCATGGATAAACTAGCTATTTCCTTGCGTACATTTTTAACTTCTGACGCAATGGACTCTGTATTTACTCGCAAAGCTTGAATCTCCTCTAATATTAAGGATAAGGAAGGCTCAGATGACTCCACAACCTTAGATTTAATATTAGGTGGGGAAATTTGCTGCCTTCTTTTTATTATTAACAGTAACTTTATTTTCCATTTTCTCAAAGAAGAAAAATTAAAATGGAAACAGCAGAAATAAAAGAATCCAATCCACAATGCAGCAAATACTGTGGAAATGAGTGTAAAACAACTGGTGCAGCAACTAAAATGGGCTGTGGGCGTAGCTAGGCCCAAGCCAGGCACTTTCTTAGAAGTGCACTCCGCCCCCCCTGACTGAGAAACCCGCCTGTTCCTCGGAGCTGGGCTGGGGCTAAGAACCAGTCTGTGGAAAAAGCGACTTCCAGGGCTCCAAAAATGTCAACATTCGCAGCACAATAGAGGTAGGCATTCAGTATAATTTCCGACTGCTTTGCCTGCAGTTCTTGACAAGAATCGTCGTTTTTTTAAACAAAACGGGTGCAAAAACGTGCTAGAGTAGGAGCCGGGCGGCCATCTTGGTTCGCGCGCTCACGCGCCTACCCGAGAAGTAACGATTTTAACTAATCAAAGATCAATCAAATTTCAAATACACTCTGTTAGACCTGGCACCATTGGCGTGGGTCTCCCTTCCATTTTTATTGTTGCCTCATGTATTTTTGCTGGTGTTAGATGCTTTGGGCACTGTGCCACTGCTATCCAGTGCCACAATGCAAGTGCTCCCTATTGTAAATTGATATATGAATCAATGGTTCCATGTTTTGGTTTACTTGTCAGACCCTAGTACAGTGCACTGAGTGTGCCCAGGGCGTGTAATCCAAATGCTGCTGGTGGGCCTGCAGCACTGGTTGTGCCACCCACAGAAGCAGCCTTGTAAAATATGTCTGAGGTCTGCCATTGCAGAGCCTGCGTGCAGTCTGGTACTGTTATGTTGACTGGGCAAGTGCACCCACTTCCCAGTCCCTAAACCTTCCCTTTTCTTCATATCAGTCACCCCTATGGTAGGCCCAAGGGCAGGGTGCATTGTAAGCATAAGGTAGGACAAGCCCTGGTGTGTGTGTGGCATGTCCTAATAGTGAATTACAGCCATTATCGTTTTTCACTATTGCAAGGCTACCTGTTCTCCATAGGCCAGAACGGACTGTTAAAGTTATTAAATTTTATAATCCTAACTGTCTCAGAGAACATGGTAGAAATTTGAGTTTAGTATGCCTGAACTCAGAATAATGAAATACATCTTTTAGTGAAGTTGGTTTTAATATTCTGTGTTTGCAAAGGCCACTTTTAGAAAGTTAGGGGCCCATTAGGATGTCGGGCGGATTGCCTCCGCCAGGGTAGCGGTGGCCACCGCCACCCTGGTGGAGGCAATCCGCCCGACATCCTTCCCTGCATTCCCCCCCGCCATATTAGGATGGCGGAGGGGACTGCAGCGGTGTGAAACACCGCCCGCCTGTTTTCCGCCCCGGTCGCCTAGCGGCCGGGGCGGAAAACCTGTAACATGGTGGCTGTGTCTTGCAGACACCGCCCGCCATATTACAATGTGCATTACACAGTGCATTTCCGTGGTGGCAATGCCGCCACGGAAAGGCATGCCGAGACTCCCTGCGGGGGCCCCTTGCGGGCCCCCTGGGAGTCCGTGGCTTGGGGGTGCACATGGGGGGTACCTATGGTACCCCCCCGCATTTCAGAGTGCAACATGGCAGGCACCGCGCAGTGCCTGTCATGTTGCGCGTTGCCAAGCAAAACGTGCACTTTTACCATTGCGGCGGGCGGAGATTCCTGCTCCGCCCGCCGCAATGGTAGACATACAGGATGCGCCCGCCTGTGTGGCGGGCGCATCCTAATACAAATGTCGGGACCCCCGCACTGTTAGCGGGCTGTCCTCTTCTCCGTTAGGGTGGCGGGCGGGCAAAGCCCGCCCGCCATCCTAATGGACCCCTAGGTATTTGCTTGTCTAACCATTCAAACCTGCCTCTGCTAGGTTGTGTATTCTTATGTCTGGTTTTGTGAGTGACAGGGCTGGGGAATTCCAGGGGACAGGCTGAGTCACCCTGTGGTGAATAGAGAGATCTTTTTCTAGATGGGAGGGAGGAGTTGCACCTGAACCTTTAATAGGGCTGTGCCTGCCTTCCACAATGCTGGCTCCACCCCCTGGGGAGCAGCTGATGTCTCTGCCCTGCACACTGGAAGAAGAGAAAGAGTCCTGTAAACAAAGTGCTCCAGGACTGTACTTGCCTTCCACAATGCTGGCTCCACCTCCTGTGGGGCGTCTGATGTGCCTGCCCTGCACTGTGAAAGGAAAGGAGAAGTCTGGAAAACAGAGTGCTTCAGAACTGGTTTGGACGGGGCAAAGGCCCCTCTCCCCTCAGAGAACAAAGGATTTTGGGGTATAAATATTGGGACCCTGATCCCACGAAATTAGATCACTTTTGGATTACATGAAGAAACCTTTACTGAGGAGAGGGACTTGAAGAAACTGGGGAGAGACTATTCTCAAGCTGAAGTGCTGTTTGGGGGATTGGCCTGCAGTGGTTGCCTTACTGCCAAAGGAAGGAGAAAGGAACTTTGTGTACTTTGCTTCCAACTTGTGAAGGATCTCCAAGGGCTTGAAAAAGAGCTTGCCTCCTGCTGAAGTCTCAGGGACAACAGACTTCACTCCCCAGAGTTCTTGTGGAAGTGCCTGCTGCTGTTTTGGGTCCTTCTGAAGAACTGCATGTCGCAAGGAGCTGGAAGCATGCCGCAACGAAGAGGAAGTGGGTCACCATCGCTGTTGCTGCTGTTTCAACTCCAAAGGAGGGTGTCGCTGCTGTAGTTGTCGCACTGCACCGCATCAGGAGAAGAATCTCGCAACGAGGTCGGAGCATATCGCCGTCGCTGTGCCTGCCGTCGCAACTCCGAAGGAGTGTGTCGCCGCTGGAACTGTCGCACTGCACCCCATCGATCAAAAGCACCTCACATCCCCAAGAAGGGTGCCGCCATCGGAGCTGCTACCGTCGTATCTTGGATGTCGCCGCTGTAGTTGTTGCATTGAGCAGAATCTTCATGCATCGTGGGAGAAGAGCGTCGCCGCTGGAGCTGTTGCCGTCGCATCGTAAGGGTGTCGCTGATGCAGTCCACGCATCGAACCGAGGACTTCTTGCATCCCAGAGAAACGTGCCGCATCTGGAATATCTTCACGTCTTTATTTCTTTGTATCTGAACTTTGCCGCATTTCCCATCGCTGCGACATTGCTTGTCGTGGAAGCGCAACGCAACTTAAGGTACATTGATGCAGAGTGTTGCATCTAAGAACTGAACTAAACTAAGCTTAAATCTACCATCTTAAAGTAATCCTAGTGTATATTTTTGTCATTTATGGTCTTGTGGTAACTCTATATAAAGTCTACTTATTTTTTATATAAAACCTGTGTGGTGTCCATTTGTAGTGTTGTCACTGGGTTATTGTATGTGGTCACAACTGCTTAACTTACAACGCCTCTGAAATAAGCCTTGACTGCTCGCGTCACGCTACCTAGAGGGTGAGCAGGGGTTATTTTAGGAGTGTAATCCCCCTTACCCTAACTAGAGGAGAGGGTTCCTATTTGTCACAAGTACCTACCTGTGGCAACTAGAGACCCCCAAATCTAACACACTCCAAAAAAAACCAGCCCAGGCAGGTGATCTGGACGGAGGCATGCAAGAACACTTTTGACATGCTGAAGAAGGCCATGTGCAAAGCACCAGTGCTCAGTGCACTTGATTTCTCCCAGGTGTTCATTTTACAGACAGATGCCTTAGAGCATGGCTTAGGGGCGAAGCTCTCTCAGCTAAAAGAAGAGGGCCTAAATCAAGTGGTAGACTTCATCAGCAGGAGGTTACTTCCCAAGGAACAGTGATCGAGTGAATAGAAAGGGAAGCATTTGCAGTGTTTTGGGCACGAAAGCAGCAGAGACCATACCTGTTAGGGGCTCACTTCTTGGTTCAGACAGACCACAGATGGCTAATGCAGGTGAGGGGTGAGCATTCCTAAATGTTGAGGTGGTCCATCTCCTTATAGGAAATGGACTTTACTGTGGAGAATCACCCTGAAACTCACCACGCCAGTCCTGATGGTCTCTCTAGGTTCTTCCGCTTTAGCGATGAGAACTCATATGAGAGTGGGTAGTTCTCTCTCTTTCAGCTGGTTGGGCACGCATGTTGCACTTGACTTGCCTGGTATGGTTTTTCCCCTACCTTTTGCCTTCAATCCTCCTGTCTTTGCTGCACGTTTTATCTGGACTTGGAACTCTGCGCTCTTTACCACCGCTAACCAGTGCTAAACATGTTTGCAATTTCTCCCTTAAACATGGTAGAATTGACTTACACCCAGTTGGCACATTTAATTTACTTGTAGGTCCCTGGTAAAGTGGTGCTACATGTACCTAGGGCCTGTAAATTAACTGCTACTAGTGGGCCTGCAGAACTTTTTGAGCCACCCACTTAATTAGCATCTTAAAACATGTCTCAGGCCTGCCATTTACAACCCCTGTGTGCAGTTTTAAATAGTCATTTCAACCACCTGCCAAAATAAACCTTTTGTTAGGCATAGACCTTCCTCTTTAATACATATAATTTACCACTAGCGTAGGCCCTAAACAGCCTAGAGGGCAGGGTGTAGTGTATGTAAAAAGTTGGACATGTACTTTTATCTTTTGTATGTCCTGGTAGCGAAAAACTCTTAAATTTGTTTTTCACTACTGCAAGGTCTACCTGTCCCATAGGATAATGTTGGTCTATTACATTTAATAAGTGATAATGTACAATTTGGAGGAGGTAAAAATGTTGAGTTTGGTCTCGAAAGAATGGTAATTTAAAACCCTTGTTAATAGTAAAGTTGGATTTTAAGTCACAGTTCTGAAAGTGACAATTTTAGACATTTGGAATTTTCTTGTCCTAACCATTTGGTACCTTCAGTCTGGGTCAAACGAATAAATGTAGCTGGCAGTTGCCCTTGGTGTATTGCTCCCAGACAGTGAGACAAGGGAGAATAGTTGTTGGCACGATGTGCCATCTCCGACTTGATAGAGGTGGGGAATCTGTCACCTCCCACACCTGCACATCACAAAAACACTGCGTCAGAAAACTCACAAATAGTTTCACACTAGTCTTTTGTTCCCCCAGACAAGCTTGGGTGAGGACAGGGAAGCAGGAAATTCCAAACACCTTTGAGGTGGAACCCTCTAAAAAACTTCTCCCACTTCAAAGCTGGCACCAAGGATAAACAGTTGACCCTCTCAGACCCAACTCTTCAGATCTTTTCTGGACCTATTGACTCTGCCGGGAAGGACTGCCCAACTGTAAAGTCTGCTCTGCTGACCTGCTTGCTGACCCAGAACTGCTTTGCTGCCCAAGGCCTGTTGTTGCTGCACCAGGACTCTTCTGCTTCTGTGAGTTGCCCAGCTGAATCCAGCCTGCATGTGTGGACCCGGAACTCCAGGAAATCTCAAAGTGTCAGTTGGCCGGCCCCCAGTTCAAGCCCACGGACATATCTGACTTCTTCGGCATCAGTTCATCTCCACGCATCTCCTCGCAGTGCGACGCATCCCGCCATTGACTCCGGCCCAACACGCCGCAGTTCATCCACTACGCAATTCCTCGAAACTACCGATGGCCTCTTCAACGTCGATGCAGCCAGACGCTGACACCGCCCAGCTGAACTCATCTGGTCCCCTGAGCGACACATCGCAGCCCAAGTCTCTGCAAGCCCCATTGGCTTCCTTGAAGAAGACGACAACAGGCCCCACATCGCAGCTACTCGTCGACGGTCATCAACTTTGCCACTGCACAACACTTCTTGGTGCTGGATCCTGCAGTGCAACTCCTTGTTGATGGCTCCTCAACACCGGACCGCACATCTTGATGCAAGGACTCCGCATCTGGACGCCCAGGCCCACATGGTACTTTTTCAGTGGACTGAACTCAGTTCTGTATCTGGCCCGCGCTCCATCATGGTCAGCCTGAACTTGTGACTTGGACATGGTCTACTGCGACAAGATCACTGCGTTTGGTGCATTTTGCTTCTTAGTGCCTGATTCTCACAAAATCTTTAAAATTGCATATCTCCTATTGCACTAATTGGATTTTGGTAGTTTAGTTGTCAAATAGTTTATTACATTTTACTCAATTTTTTTAAATTGGGATAGAATTCTTCTTGTGTTGTGTTTTCACTTTATTACTGTTTGTGCGCTGCATAAATACTTTACACGTCACCTTTAAGTTAAGCCTGACTGTTTCTGTGCAAAGATACTTGAGGGTTGAGCCCCAGTTAATTTGGGGTTTGCCTGTGTTTCACCCTGACGCAAATTGTGGTCGCTGCTTAAGTTGGGTTTCACACTCCTCAACCAGTCATCCAATTTCCTACACTATCTCACTCATTGCACTACCAAACTTTACATGCCTCACTTCCATTCTGGTTTTGGACACCTGATTCATTGTCCTCTGACACTTATCATAACAAATGATTCTCGTCCCCTGTGCGACATATCGCAGCACAAGTCTCTGCAAGCCTCATTGGATTCCTAGGCGATGACGACAAAGGGCCACAGATCACAGCTCCTTGACGACGGTCATCCACTTTGCCACTGCAGGACAATTCTTGGTGCTGGATCCTGCACTGCAGCTCCTCGTGGACGGCTCCTCAACACCGGCCCACACATCTTGACGCATGGACTCCGCATCTGGACACCCAGGCCCACATTGTACTTTTTCAGCGGACTGAACTCAGTTCTGTATCTGGCCCGCGCTCCATCACGGTCAGCCTGAACTCTTGACTTGGACCCGGTCTACTGCAACCAGATGACTGCGTTTGACGCATTTTGCTTCATAGTGCCTGATTCTCACAAAACCTTTAAAATTGCATATCTCCTATTCCACTAATTGGATGTTGGTAGTTTAGGTGTCAAATAATTTATTACATTTTACTCAATTTTTCTAAATTGGGATAGAATTCTTCTTCTGTTGTGTTTTCACTTTATTACTGTTTGTGTGCTGCATAAATACTTTACACATCATGTCTAAGTTAAGCCAGACAGTTTCTGTGCCAAGATACACAAGGGTTAAGCCCCAGTTAATTTGGGGTTCGCTAGTGTTTCACCCAGACAAGATTTGTGGTTGCTGCTTAAGTTGAGCTTCACACTCCTCAACCAGTCACCCAGTTTCCTACACTATCTCACTCATTGCACTACCAAACTTTGGATGTATGTCGTTACAACGCATACTTTTACTCCGCGTACCATTACAACGCGGTATTTACAACGCATACCGCTACAACGCATAGCGCTTTGGGGTGCTGGATAGTGGTAAGTATAATTTACTATTCTAACTCCAGTCCCCGTGGACCCTAGGGAAGGTGTTGGATAGTAAATTAAACTTACCTCTTATCCTAGAGCGCCCCCCCCAGCGCAATGCGTTGTAACGGTATGCGTTGTAATGCCCGCGTTGTAGTGGTAGTGCGGAGTAAAAAATGCGTTGTAACAGGTGAATACCCCAAACTTTACATGCCTCGCTTTACAGTTTTCATTCAATCCTTCTGATTTTGGACACCTGATTCATTGTCCTCTGACACTTATGATAGCACTTTACGCACAGTGTTTCACTTCGTATTCTTTGCACTGTTTCACTTCTTACTCCCATTACTCTGATATTTCATGCCTTAATCATTACACTTTTTCACTTTTCTTTCTCATGTTTTACAGTTCACCTCGTTGACTTTGTTCCTGTCTCTGACAGTTTAAGAAAAGTTGTAAAAAAATGTGCACAAAAGACAATACAGCTTTGTAAGAGGCCCTTACATACTAATGTAGTGAGTAGGTATAATGTGCCTGTAGCATTATTAGTTCTGTAGATTCTCTCAGTACAACAACGATTACTTGCATGTCAATCAAAGAGAGAGAGCTACGGGTCTTCATAAACAATTACATAGTGGCCATGTTTTAATTCCATTCTGAGCCGTTTAACCTTTGTTGTTTCACAGGCGCCTGGAGCTGCGCGAGCTCCGCTTCCTGCAAAAGGAGGAGCAGAGAGCGCAGGCGCAGCTGAGGCAGAAGCTGCACCACCAGAGGGAGATGATGTTCCGTCACACGGAGCAGCAGATAACTGTAAGTGAGCTGGCTATCACTGGTGCAGCAGGTGCAGTGGCACCAGGGCCTAATGGACTGAGGAGCTAACTGCGTCCAAAATAAAGATGTTGTTTACTATCAAACAACGGGACAGTTTTACTTGATGGCAGCAGGTCCATAGTACCATGGCTACACCCCTGGGCTGTGGAAAAAGGTATGAGTAGGGCTGGGAGAATCAAAGACTTAAAGAGTGAATGAGAATAACTCAGTCTGAAGCAGAGTAAAGCTGTGAATAAGACACTGAGGAGCAGAATCTGGGTTGGTCGAAATCCAGGTGCTTTTCATCGTACTGTGTTAAATAGCACCCATTACACATTTCGGGGGAACAACTTTCTGAGTTTGTGGAACTGCTGAGTGTTATAAACCCGAAACCGGTCCCAGGATGCTTGTTTCTGGTCCAGGGAAGACATGGCTTGGCAGTTCGGGCTGGACTGTTCCCATGAGGCACAGGGTCAGACTAATTTGCATATGGCCATACCTGAACTGGGGTTGCGGAGTGAGCTAAAGAATGATGCTGGATTAATCCCAGATCAGTTGACTGGGGGTGAGTGCTTGCAATGTTCAACACTCCGTCCATCATCCCCTTTGGTTTTGCCATAAATATGATGGACATGTGCTTGCAACAAACAATTAACCAAACATAGCAATGGTTGGCTGTCTTGCAAAGGTATTGTATATACATTGTGTATCACTGCATTAAAGTTCAAGTATAGCCACCTCATTTAGGATCAATATGTTGGCCATCTTGGAACAGTAAAAAAAGATTAACTAAAGACAGCACCATTTCTGGATGGACGCATTCTATAGAAGCAGTAGTATGCTTGATATAGAGCAGTGCAGATGAAATGAGCAGCACCGAAATGGCCTGTTAGAACTGACTGGCGTGCAGTAGTATGGTAGAAAATATAAAGAGTAGAAGGAAAACATATGAAAGGGATTCTTAAAAAAGGAGCTTTTAAGGTCTGGCTTGACAGGGCAGTTGTCAACAGACCTTATGTGATCCACAACAAAAACTTTTCAGAAGTACTACAGAGCTATGTTTTAGTCTCTGCCCACATGTTGGTGACCTTGAGTACATCATTTGATGCGGAAGACGTTGTGTGCTTCTACTGAAGAGGAGTGCTTGTATTGCACTTTGCCTTGTGGAAAAGCTTATGCTGAATATAGCAAACAATGATCAGGGCTATATGCCTGATCTGCCTATTACAAAAGTTATGGTAAAGGCATTAGGCCTGGCATATTTATTGTGAAAAGCATATGTTACACAAACATACATTTAAGGGTGAATTGTTATTACCCTGTATTAAACCCTGTATAGAGGTATTTTGTTACATGGAATCTCACAGAAATCCAATAGGTCTTTAAAGGTGGATTGTTATTGCACCATATTAAAGCCTAAAGACATGTATTTTGTCAAAAGCATTTTGACAGATTACCTTAGTGAGCAGGGAATTTGGTGCTAATTGCCCTCTTTGACTAATCCTATGGGTCGAAGATCTGCACTGTAATAATTCTGGCTAGAATCATCAGAAAACTTGACAGACTTAGTTGTCTGCCAAGATGTTGTAATGAAAATACAATTAAAAATGCATATGTCTGTACAAATATACACACATATAGGGTCTTTGATTCAGCCTTCTTCTGCCAGTGGGCTGTATGAGTGTTATGTACACTCTACATCCATCCATGACAACATAGAGTATGGGGTAATGGGTTAGCCCACTTCAGCCTTTTGATCTCTTGCTCTGTGAGTGACCACCAAGCAAGTTTCCTGTGGGCCAGTCCACTAACAGGCTTTGCATGCTTCCTAACGTTGAAGAAGATGTTAAGTCCCATCTCCTCTGCCATGGTCGTAGATTGCTTGATTATTCTTCCTCCCCACTCTATAGGGAAATAAATTATTCTATGACCGTGAGATTGAGGTCTTGGAGCGGCATCGAAGACAGGCAAAGGAATGCCAGGAGCTACAGCACACGGTACGCCTGCAGGACAGTGCCAAACGTCTCAAATCCGAGCAGAAAAAAGAATACGACAAGAGAAGATCATCTCTGCATGGCAAGAATGAGGAGGCGAGTTTTCATAAAGTATGTTATGCGATTGTGCTGCAAATTGGGAACCAACTATATAATGTTCTGCTTCTTTTGAATGAAATTGAAATGTCCCTAAAGGATTTCTTTTGGAATTTTTTTAGATAAATAATTAGTTGGAACAAATATGCATGCATACAGACAGTTTTTGTCATCGCAATGAAGACCAGTGAAAAAATGATCCTACAGGATTAATTAAATATTGCTTGCAAAAGGGCCACCAGTAACTAAAGAATATTTCTTAAGAATAGGATCTATGCATTCTTTAAACAATGTTTACGTGAGTCCAAGCTTGTGTTGGCATATTTGAGCACCATCAAATAGTTCTAAACTGCAATAAAAACAGAGAAGACTTAAGAGCTGATTAGATGAAAAATAATATCTAAAATTCAAGTGTACAGTAGTGACGTTTAAAATTGCATCCAAAAAAATCTAAATTGAAACTTACAACTGATTAACAGATGAACTTATTGTGCCCTTAATGAAATATTATAAAACATTTTGGCGATTCCAGAAAACACTGCTGATGTGGAATGAGAGCACTATAAAAATACTAGAGTACAATACCATAGTTTCTTTACATGAAAGATTCTTGGAATACATAGGCTGTCTGTGTGTGTAAAACGTGAATGAAGAAGAAATACAGTGGAGGCAGGCAGCTACTCATGTTATAAAAAAAATAAGGCAAACTAAATAACGTGGCACATCCCCTTTCACATTTACCAGCAAACAAAGATGTTACTCCAGAAATTGGAGAAGTTGGGAGTGATTGAGACTGTCCAAGGGCCCATATCCTAATTCTTGCCATAGTAGCCCCACAAAACCAGATAACCATGCAAGAACAGAATTTGTGAGGACCTGATTTTCCCAAGCTGAGCCATGAGAGAAAAAAAGAGAACGAGAGAGAGATTTCACCTAACATAACGAAATTCTAGCTCACCCCAACTTGGCCTACTGGTTCTTGAACTGACACTTCAACATGAGATACCGGCAACTTGAGCTACAACTTGACCCATCACAAATTTCTTCACACACATAGGTCTCCTGAGGTTTTGTTGACTCAACTTCAGAATGTCATCTACTCCAAGGGTGTTCCAAAACACCACTATGAGATCCAGGCACGCCTTCCCAGAGTCCTCAATGTGGGCAATGACATCCCGGTCCCTACCAGTACACAAGGAGAGCATCATCAATAAGTCAAGGTGGCCTTTCAACAGCTGCAGGACTAGTCTCCCCCCTCTATCATGAGAAATGCGAGTTCTACAGGTCTCACATGGAGTTCTTTGAATATGTGTTGCCAGCGGGAGGGTGAACACTGACCCAAAAAAGCTGAGTGACATCAAGATCGCTACCACCCCATCCTCCAAAATGTGTTAGAGACCGGCAGTTGTCTAGGAAAGGCCAAGTACAACAAACAATACATTTTACACATGGCCACCCTGACTGAGCACCTAGGGAGCTCATTAGGAAGAACTTTGTGCAGAAGCTGGGACTAGTCCGGGAAGAGGCATTTCAGAAGACAAAGGGCACCCTACTGTGATCTCTTAGTCAGTGCTAGTAGTTGCATCAGGGGAGTGGTGCTGGCCTGGAAGGACAGGTGAGGTGCCCTTGTTCCAGTGGTTTATTCACCTACGGCATTGCATTAAGAAGTGGATATTCCAGCTCCAGGAGTACCAGCGGTGAAACCTCAGCTGCCTAGTTATCTTAACACCACACACCAGATGGGAGAAGAAGAGGCCTCGGATGGAATAACGAGACGATGAAGGTGGATGTTCCCTTACCTATGATAGTCAATGTGGAAGAGGTTTTTGTCAAGATGGCAATGAATCCAACTCTCCATCTAGTGGCAAAGGCCCACCAGGACCATTCAATATGTACAGGAACCTCCTGAAGAGAACAGATTTGCATGACAGCCATGTGGTGGGAGATGGTTGCAGTTCTCAATATCTAGCTAGAAATTTCCTGCACTTCCGAGTGACTGATGTGATGAACAATATTGCCTGCTGCCGTGGCCAAGATAGCCATTTAAGTTGCCCAGAGCAGTCACCTAGTGTGGTTAATTAAACTCAAAGCTTGACTGTGGGAATGGGTCTGATTTTTAGAGATCAACCAAATGATTGAAGATGAAATATGAACCCGGTTTATGTGTCAAGTCACAAGCCCTCAACACACTTGACCCCCATCATCACAGAACCCCTAAGTGATATACTGTGGGATTGCATGGACAATGAACTCTCTCTCTCTCTAGATGACAGGCTTATAGTGAAGGATAAACACTCAAAGTACTCTGAACTGGAGTTCCGGGACACCATTTGTGCTGACGCAGCCATACCAAAGATGGAGATCACATTAGGCACATGCAGGTTTCTTGACAAACTAAAAACTGACAATGGCCCACTCTTCAGCAGTTCTTTAGCCAACAAGGCAACCAACATAAGGGCTCAATGAACAAATAGTGTGAGCTAAAATATAGATCCACCACCACCATCCAGAACAACAACCGTATGCCACTAAAAGTCCGCTACCCTTGTGGCACATTTCAGACGTGGTCAAAAGTAAGCCTTTTCAGATAATCTTATGCAAGATTTCTGAACTTAACCCAGTCAGGTACATGTCAGCTGGTACTTGTGCTTGTTTAAAAAATATGACCAGCACCGTCCAAGGTAGGACATGGACTTTGTGAGAGCTAGGACAAAGGCAGTGATGGTGAACATGGCTGCTCGGGTAGCAAAGTCTGCACTCAACCCCTGGACAGTGGATGGGGGTAGAGAAATCCTGGCATGGAATACACCCAACGCACGCGAAGCATCCTGCCTTCATTCCCCAACGTGCCACATGAGTACAGCCAGAGGCCCGAGTGGACCACCACCTGGACTCCCTGGACTCACCCTGCCCCTTACACTTGCCTCTGGACTATGTAGCCGTTGCCCCATGTTAGTTTGGTTTTCCCCTTTCAACACAAACTTGGCCCATCACCCTTTGCTTTGGGAACTTTGGGAAGGGTTGTTGTGTTACAGACAGTTGGACCATCATGCTGGGATCTTACCACTTAAGGTCTCACATGCATGCACGCTCCTGGGAGTACACAGAATAAGACGGGCTCTTCCATGCCCAGGGAGAAGACTGATTCAGTAGCTTGTTGGATTTCAAGAGACTATTGCAAAACGCGTGTGGTCTAGCACAGCAAGCAATCACTACACCACACAAGTTGCATTTAAATTTACTAACTCACACGCAGCCCATAGAAAACTCCAACACCCTCTGCTAGTGATCTGTTGCCATGTAAATCCTATGAAACGAAATGAATGCTATCGCTATTTATGTAAAAATGCACAATTTATTAAAATCAATACCTAATTAAATTAGTGTGCACTGCAATCCAGTTTGCACTGATGATAGTTCAGATCATAAAACGTTTTAGTTATTTCCGAAAACGATGACATCCACAGTCATGTGGAGACCCTCAGAAACCATGAAGCTTTCACCGTAAACAATGACTTGTCAGCATTTGCAGCCGGAACCTCACCATGTTAAGGTTAGAATTCAGTAAATCTCCCCAAATAGATTTTTTTTTGTTGAAGTTTTATATAGCAGGAATCGACTCAAAGGTATTGGAGCACTTCAAATGAAATGAGCACCAGTTACATTACAAAAGGTTATATAAATGTTTTGGGGGCATAGGGAGATTAAGTGATTTGCCCAAAATCATAGGATGTTGATCCCGCTCAGAACCTCGAACCTGGCTCCCCGATTCCAAAGTACGAATCTCTGGCCATAACACCACATCCCCTCACAGGTGCTTAATTTAAGTTGGTGTTTTCAGTGCTTGGCGCCATCACTATATTGTCAACACTGGCACTTAAGACAGTCTGCTACATTGTGGCACTGTTTATCCAAGTTAAAGGTGAGCGCAACAAAAGTTATTTATTAATTCGATATACATTAAAAATGACTACTACCTGTTGCCCAGCCATTCTTATAGATCTGGGGGCGTGAAATAGTCTAATTGTCACACTTGTAGGAGTTTGATAGTAGTTGTGTTGATACTGTCACTGGCAGCGCTGGCAGGTGCAATGGGTGGTACAATTGCAGTGGCTTCCTCATGAGGGCTTGGCATTTATTTTCTTTTTACAAATTAAGCACTTCTCTCTCCTCTCCTCTAGAGAATTCGCTGGCCGTGCACAAACGATTGTGTGTATTTCAAGTAGAGAACTATATTATTATGTAGAGAGTGAAATGCATCTGTTGAAAGCACATATAACCACTTAGCAAAACATATGTTTGCTGAGCTCTCAAGTTTTGAAAATCCTAAGGAAGGACAATTGATTAGCATATTTGATGACATCAGAGTACGTGCAATTACACAACCGTTGACATCAATGATAATACATTAGTGAAATGAACGAAAAATGAAACAAATATAAACTACATGAAATAACACCTCCCTACACCTGTCTCATGAACGGCTCATACATGTAGCAGAGTAGCACTGAGCAGTGTCCAATCATCTTTGCCAGTCAACTGAGTCATGGGCTCCCCCTGTGGTCGATCACAAAAGCTGCTCTGTGCAGAGGAAAGCTATGAATGGTGTAGCATTTTGGAATCAAGTTCTAGCTCCTTTCACCAACTCGGAAATGTAGCCTTCTGTGAGTAAAAGCTCAAACCAGCCTGCAAATGTGTCAGTGTCACTCACAACGAGTGAGACTTGAGTGTTATGTTTCTGGGCTTGTGCATTTGTTCGAACTTTCTGGTGCTCTTGCTAACAGACATATACACACACACACACACAATTAAATATATAGTTCGCCCAGTCAAAGAGTTGTATGATGCTATTGCTGCATTGAATTCTCTGTGTATTGTTTTATAACTTAATAACTGTGTACTATATTTTAATACTATGCACTTTGAAGAGAAGGTACGCTGTAGAGTATCATATGTCTGTCAGTTTTGGCATGCAGGAATATGGATGCTCATTTATCAACTCATAGTTCTGGCACAAAAAATCATTTCACGATCTCACAACGTTGTTGAACATCATTCTCGGAGGAAAGTAGAAAGGTAGCTGTCTAGGAGTAGTTAATTACTCATTTAAGTGGGTTTATAATTACTTGACAGAAATGTTTCAAGACAAACGGCAATCACCTTTGCAACCCTAGACACATGAATGTAGGGACACAGCAGGCGACCAAAGGCGCCTGTCTCTCTCTGCAAAAGTTGTTCTAACTGTTTTTTTGGTTTAAATCATTTTTATTGAATTTTGTGGCATCAAACATATGACAAGTCGGCAAATGAATAGTGCAAAGAACACCCGAAGTCTCTACCCGGCTTCCCTCCTTTCCCTCCCGAGGGCAAACCCCTCGTCCAGGTATGATGATGTGTCCATGAAAGTGGGTAAGGGCCTGACGCCGGCCGACAATGCAGTCAAAAACCCCAACAACAACAAACTCTCCCTCCCCCCCAAACCCCCCCTGCCCCTCTGCCTCCCGGATCCGGATGTGGTCAATATGCAGCTACCAAGCAGTATGTGGTATATACGCAGTGTGAGCTTTAGTTCGAAGCCTCTGTGTCCCGCTTGAATTCGTCTGCCAAGCGAAGCACCTTAAGGTATTTCGGGCATGTGAGCTCATTAAATTCTTCCGACAAGAGAGAGACCATGGGCTGCCACGTATCCAGGAAGGTGTCCCTTGTCTGAGTGAGGGAAGCCTGCATCCGCTCCATGCCCATTGTGTACCAAAGCCTGTGAAGCCACCCCGTGTGTGCGGGTGTTCTCTTGGTGCCCCATAGTGATAGGATATGTTGTGTCGCTGCCCCCATTGCCAACCCCATCTGCTTCCCTCTGAGTGACTTGAGGGGGAATGGGATTTTGATGGGGAGGCCTAATAGTGCGTATGCCGGAAATCGGGGGATCTCCGTCTCAAAGGGCTTATCTATGTCACGAAGCACCTGTTCCCAGTACTCCTTTATGTCTGCACACTCCCACAGTATGTGAGTCATTGTTCCTATTTGGCCGCACCCTCTCCAGCATGTCGGGTCGCGGCGCGGATTACTTTGGTGCAGCCGTGCAGGTGTCAGGTACCAGTAATATGCTATCTTTACTGCTGATTCTTTGCAAGCGACATTTCGGGCAGTGTGGTGGGCCCAGTAGTAAATGCCCTGCCACTCTTTGTCCGTAAAGGAGCGATCCAATTCTCGCTCCCAGTGCTTCTGGCCCACGGAGCGTGCGGTTGAAGAGGGCGGGCGTAGCAATTTGTAGAGGTCCGTGATCACCTGTCTATCCGTCCGTTTCGTGTGGAGCCACTTTCATAAGCTGTGAAATGTCTACTCACGTGGGGAAGCACCTCTCTTGCGGTAACCCAGTGCCTGAGCTGGAAATATTGGAAACGCTGAATCTGGGGGAGGGTGTAGAAGTCTTGTAAGGTGTGTATTTGCCTGAAGCCGTCGAGGTCGAAGAGATGCCCAGCCGACTTGCACTCCGATGATCTCCATTGTGGGAACGACCCAGGGACCGTTCCTGGCTCAAAGGCCGGATTATCAAACAGGGGTGTCATCGGGGATGGAAAGGTGGTGAGGCCATTTGTAACCGCTACCTTGTCCCACACTTGCATCACAGTTCGGGGGATGGGCGATTTCTTGAGGTATGAGGGCCTGTCGGTACGTTTCAGGAATGGAACCTTCCACAAGGACATTTGGGCCATTGCTCGGTCCTGGAATCGCCATCGTTTTTCTGATTCAGGTCGGCTCCATTCCAGAAGGTACCGGAGTTGCGATGCTTGGAAGTACCGAAGTAAGTCGGGAACCCCTAGGCCGCCCTCCGAAGTGGCGCGCGTGGTCAGGTGCCTGCGAAGTCGCGGCCTTTTACTAGCCCAGACGAATTGCCTTATGCTGTCTTGTAGTTTTTTGGGTAGTGTAAACGACGGTGTCACCGGGATTGTTTGAAACAAGTACAGGACCTTTGGCAACAGTGACATTTTGATCGCCGCTACGCGCCCCAGCCAAGAGAGTGGCTGCTGACGCCACCGTGTCAGATCACCCTGCAATTGAGTGAGCAGAGTCGTATAGTTCTGTTCGACCGTTTGGACCGTGTTGGGTGTCAAGGATATGCCCAGGTATGGCAACGACATACGGGATGAGAGGCCTCCGTAGCACCGGGGACTGCGCCCAGCTGTGCGGGCGTTCCGCACCAAAGGTAAGATCACCGGTTTCTCGACATTCATCTTGAAACCCGACACTTTTCCAAGCGCCTCCATTTCTGCCAGGAATACCGGTACCGACCTCGTGGAGTCTTCTACCGCTGCGAGGATATAATCTGCGTAAAGACTTATGGTCTGTGGTTCCCTGCCAAATGGGATTCCGACAATTGCCGGGTTGTCCCTGACCTTCTGTGCGAAGGGTTCTATGTAGAGAGCGAACAACAGGGGCGAGAGTGGGCACCCCTACCTGGTGCCCCTTTGGATGTCAAATGGTCGGGAGCGCACCCCGTTAACTCTGATCACCGCCTGGGGTGCCACGTAGCAACTGGCGACCCACGTGCGGAAGCGGTACCCTACCTCGAACCGCGTCAAGGCTTTATCAAGATACCCCCAATCCACCCTGTCGAACGCTTTTTCCGCGTCTACCGATAGGAGGGCCGCATCAGAGTCGTTGAAGTGGGCCTTTTCAATGACGTGTAGCAGGCGTTTGGTATTGTCTGCGCCTTGCCTGTTCGAAATAAATCCCGCTTGGTCTGGCTCGATGATGCCTGGTAAACAGGGACCCAGTCGCGCCGCCAGTATGCCAGTGAATAGTTTGAGGTCCAGATTAAGTAGTGAAATGGGCCTGTAGGCCGCGCATTGGGACGAGTCTTTGCCCGGCTTGGGCAGGACCGTGATGTCCGCCTCCAGCATGTCCTGGGGAATAGAGCCTTTACCTTGGAAGGAGTTGAACAGTCTGGCCAGTAACGGCGCCAGTAGGGGGCAAAAGGCTTTATAAAAGCCCACCGAGAAGCCATCAGGACCCGGGGCTTTGAGCGGCTTAAGGCGAGCAATCGTTGTGGTCACTTCTTCTGTTCTGATAGGCGCATCCAGAGAGCACCAGTTAGCCTCGTTGAGAGGTATAATCGCCGCCTCCTCGAGGTAGGCTTCCACAGCCCCCTGTTCAGGGGCGGGCTCTGCCGGGTACAGGGAGGCATTAAATGCCCGGAACACCTCCGCGATCTCTTCGTCTCCTTGGGCTGTTTGCCTCTCTTGGTTTTGAATGGAAGAGATTTTGGAGCGTAGGATCATGGCCTTTAGTCGGCTTGCTAGCAAGCGCCCCATTTTTTCCTCACCCACGTAGTAAGTGTGGCGTAAGCGTAATGCAGCGTTTTCTGCCCTGTCCAGGTCTAGGCTTGCCAATTGGGCCCTGGCTGCTTTAAGCTTACGCCAGATCCTGGGGGCCACGGTTCTGTTATGGGCCCGTTCCAACTCGAGCACCTGATCGGAAAGTGACTGCCGCTTCTCTCTACGTTCCCTGGCTTCTGCAGCGGCCACTGCAATCAAGTCTCCCCACACCACCGCTTTAAGCGCCCCCCACACCGCTGTCAGCGGGACCTCAGTGGTATCGTTCGTGCGCAGGTATTCTGTGATACGGTTGTGGAGCTGTTGTGTGACCCCCTTGCGCTGCAAGAGGGTTTCCTTGAGGCGCCATCTTCCTTTCTGCACCGTGATTCATGGGACTTGCATGTGTATCATGAGAGCGTCATGATCTGAGAGTGCTGCCGGAAGAACCTCGATGTCCTCGACCATAGGAGCCAATTCTGTGTTCCCAAAGAAATGATCTATTCGAGCATACGTGTGGTGTACGTGTGAATAAAAGGTGTACCCCGTGGTGGTGGGATGGTTCCTTCTCCATAGATCTACAAACCACCTACTTGCTAGCCACTGTCCCCCCTTCACGGAGATTGCCCCTGTAAACCCGAATCGCCGTCCTGACCTGTCCCTGTCTGAGTCCATCACTAAGTTAGTGTCTCCACCCACCAGTATAGATTTCGTATTGGCTGCCAAGGCATCTGCTAGAGCTCCTTTAAGAAATGGTTCTTGTTTGGAGTTTGGGGCATAAAGTGACCCCATGACCACCGCTAACCCACCTATCTGGATGTTGTAAGCTAGGAATCTCCCTTTAATTTCTGCAACTTTGTCTCCAACCTGCCCTTTGAAGTGCCATGCCACTAGAAGAGCCACCCCAGCCTTTTTCTCAGGTGTAGAAGAGTAGTACTGGAACGGGAAGGCCCTGGAGCGCATCCTGTGCCAGTCTTTGGGGAGCAAGTGAGTTTCCTAAAGTAGGCACACCTCCGCCTCAGAATTCTCTAGGTAGGACAAGACGGCCCAGCGCTTCATGGGGTTGGTAAGCCCCGTAACATTTAAGGTAAGGACCCTTAACGTGGATTCCACCATATGGGGTAGGTTTGAAGGTTGTGCTGTATGTCAAGAGGCCTCCGGATTCCAATGACACAGTTGCTCCCCGAATCCCCCCCTACCCCCCAGCCCACCCCCCCCGGCAGCCCCCCACCCTGACCATAACTGAAACTCCCAAACCATAGACCCCTGCTCCTGCCACCCCCGGTCCCCCTTCCCGAACCCTAACTGGAAACCCAACCTTGTCATAGTCCCAGGCCTATCCGTACACAGTTCAGGCCTATGGAGTCTTTACGTGGAGGAGTGTGTGGCGGTGGCAACCTCTTCGGCCCCCCGTCCCCCCAGACCTGCTGATCCTGAAGCAAAAAGAAACCCCCTTACCGATTACTGCAGAAGCCATTATGCTAGGGCAACGTACATGTCCCAGGCGCCTACTCCGACGTCGCCGTGTCCTTGGACACCACCTCGATGGCCGCCTGTGCCTGCGCCACCGTCGCTTGATCCGGTTTAAGGGATATCTTCGGCGAGTGTCTGCGTCCCACCCGCTGCCATCCGTTACCTGAGGTCCGTGGTGAGTTCCTTTCCGAGGGTCGTTCCGAGGGGTCCTCCTTCTGCGTGTCGTCGTCATGGTCTATGCCCAGCAGTGCACAGGTGTCCCGCAGAGACCTAAGTTGTCGTAGGACTCCGTTCCACTTGAAGATTAATCAAAAGGGATGGCCCCATGAATAAGGAATTCCCTTATCTCGCAGCAATGCGGTGGCTGGTTTGAAGGCCTTGCGCTTTTGCAGGGTGATGGCCGAGAGGTCCTGGTACAGCGCCACCGGATGGCCTTGGTAGCGGAGGGGTTGTTTTCTGCGGGCCACCTGCAGAATGCGTTCCTTTAATGGAAAGTCAGGAAGGAACGCCAGGATGTCCGGGGGGGTGGGAGGGGGGGGGGGGGGGGGGGGGGCGGGTGCTCGGCGCGCCAAGCCGACCCTGTGCGCCCTGTCGATGCGGATATCGAAATCTTCCCCTTCACCCAAGATATCCCTGAATAGGCCCTGCAAGAAGAGGGTAGCATCAGTCCCTTCCGCTTTGAGTGGCACACCTCGGACTCGTATATTATTTCTGCGGGAGCGGTTTTCAAGGTGCTCCACGTGCGCTTGTAGGTGTACCTGCTGTTCTCGGAGACGTACCACTTCTTGTTCCAGCTGCTCTACCTCTTCACTTCTAGTGTGGTCGGCGTCTTCCACTGCGGCCACTCGTTCCCCTAGGCCATCCACATCACGACGCAACTCACGAAACTCGCCAGCCATGTTCTGCTTTAATGTCTGGAAGTCTTCGCGCAATGTGTTAAAAAGGGTTCCCAAAAATGATTTGGTGATGGGTGCCCCGTCCTCTTCTTTCCACGTTGCGCCCTTCACTGCCGCCAGGGTCGTTGGGCTCTTCTCTTCCTTATGGGCGCCTTTAGCCAGCATGTCCGTGATCGTGCGGCCACCTCTGCGCGTCCCCGATGTCATGGTAACTGCGTCTATCGACCCCGGGGGCTGTAAATTGCTCACCACCACGGAAGAAGCTGTCCCTGGGCGGGCGCTCTCTCCTGCCTGCTGAGGCCAGGCTCACCAGGTTGCGCACCCCACTCGATGGAACCATGGGGCTCCCGTTGAGGCCGAGCAAGGGCGACACGCCTTCGCTGGTGCCACCCAGACCCGGTCGAATTGGGCCCCCTCGCCGTTCCCCTTCCCAGGACTCTTGTCAGTTGGGCGTCCGGGTACCTTGATATTGGTAGTGGATCCTCGTCGGGTGCTCCTCCAGCCCCTCCTCGCTAGGGCCGATCAATGATCATGGGCAGAGTGGGCTCTCCTTGCTAGGCCCAAAAGCCCGGGGCTCAATCAGACGCCGCTGCGCCGGTGTCCGGCGACCTGTTCGCTGTGGTCTGCAGGCGTCTCCGGCCGCCTCACCTCACGCACAGTCCACTAGCAGCTATCTCTGGGACGGGGCGGCCCGATGTGGCTCCTGTCGCCCATTCATGCCGCGCCTTGCGTAGTTGCCCCAGACCGGGCTCACCCGCGACCTCCACTTGCAGTCCCTGAAGCCTGGGACTCAATTTTCCGCTGCCCCTGTTGTCGGGTCCCCAAACCTGAGGCGCGGACCCGCGCTGCTGCGCTGGTGTCTGGTGACCCGTTGGTGTCAGCCCCTGGGAGTCTTCGGCCCTTAGGCGGGCTTCGTTAACTAGGCTCCAAGACCCGGGGCTCAATTTTCGTGTCACAGCGCTGCTGCCGGCTGACCTGGTTTCGGCGGTTTCCCGTACGAAGTCACAGGTCTTTTTCTCGATACCCTACGCACGCAAATGTCTAATTTTGAGCAGTGCATTTAAGCAATGACACTAGTATTTTCGTCTTATCGACATGCCTAAATATATGTCCAATCTTAATGCGATTATTTTTGTACATGTGATACTTTGTGGAGAAAGAGAGAGTTGACACCGCCATTTACTAAGGGGTCTGTAAAGTATTGCCAACTTTCAGCGATTACAAATCATGATTTTAAAATGTCTGTAGAAAAACAATACATATATGTGTCTCCCTCCACCCTTACCCTTCTTTATGTCTGTATGTTTTACAGGTACATTGTGACCACATTCAAAAGAAACAGGTTGAAAATTTCCCTTTTTCTTACACTGTTTACAATAAGACAAATGATTGTTGTAACTTCTTGACTTTTTTCACTAATCACAGTAGGTCCTGAAGAAAGCCCATAAGTCCAAATCTGGCAGAACGGGCTGAAGCATGTCGACCATTTTTAATGACCATTAGTGCGTTAGAATTCCTAATAGATTCACGGAACGCACGCATATTAACATTCCCTCATGGGCTACCCGAATCCAGACCCAATAAAGTGAAATATCTGGCTGTCCGGGTATTTTAAACTGAGCACTACCCACATCACTAGATCACTACTGTTTTTAACCATGGGTAAGAACCTCCTGGTGGAGGCTGCATAACCAAACTAACCCTATGATTATGCACACACGTGTATAAAGAGCGGAGAACCAACATATACCGCTACCATGATTCAGAAAACACGTGCATGAGGGTTTTTTACCGGAGACACTTCGGATTTTTTCTGCATACCCAGGTTTTTGCAGGACAAGTGATCCGTTCCCCCTTGATTAGTTAAGCTCAAAATAAGGAAACTGAAGGGATCCGAATTTCCTCCTCCCCCACTTGATTAATACATAATATAATAGTACCATAGGTTCAAAGTCCCCCACACACTACTTACCATTGATGGGCTGTATTGTCACTCTCATTTGCTTGCTTCTTGTTTGATGGTTTGTCTTCATCTTCTTGGATTTGTCCTGCAGTTGGAGCGTACCATCTTTGCCATACTTTTGATTGGCTGACTGGCATCCATACCCTGCTCGCATTTACGTAACTACTCATTTATTTTCAACACCACATGAGCATGCATGTGTTTTTGAATCTCCCCTTGTGTACCGCTTCCTCCCCACCAAAACCTTGCACACCCCTGAGCATTCTGTGACACTCCCCTCTCCTCCCACTTGCTATCTTCTTCATGTGATGCTTTCTATTCCACCCACCCTGATGCCACACACTCTGAGTTGCTCCCTAGTCCCCCACCCTTTTTATTACATACTTTTTTACATTTTTGTTCTCCATCCATTGGTCCCCCGTCTGCTCTCAATTGCTTCTCTCTCACTGCTCCTCCATTTCTCCACCCAAATGCATTAAAAATAATAAATAACTAAATACAATTATTTTAGAGGGCACAGTGAATATCATTTTCTAATTATAATCATCTGGGGTCCATTGTCCCTGAATACATTTGGACCTAGCTGCAAAACGCCCTTGGTCTCCAATTAACCCATGGTCAGTTTAGCCTCCGAACGTCTCCCAATCCTAACTTAACATGTACCTTTCTGACTTGTTGTAAGATATTCAGAGGAGTAACGTTTCATGTTCCAGGACCATCTCTATAGAGCGCTCTACCACGGCCTTTACGCATAAACTCTAACTGTCTCAAATTGAGATAGCCTAAAACCCATTTCTTCAAGGAGACTTCTACCTAGCCCTCCTCATACCTGCCTCTGTTCTCATTTTTACCTCAGGTCTTTTTGTCACATGCCTAAAACAGTTTTTCATCCCCTCACAAATGCTGTAATAACTTTCCATTAGCATTAATAACTCTCTCAGTCGATAATACCATTTTCATTCTACTTTGTATTTGATTCCTGGCACTCTGAGGCTATCACAAGTTATTTGCCTTGCTTCACCAAAAATTACAATTAATAATTAACATAAAATAGCATTATATCACTCACGCTAGACAAATGATACATGTTGTCAATGAGCACTTTGTCATTACTTGTCTCAAAATGTGTCAGAGAAGTGTAATACAGTCAAAACGTATAGTAGGCCTCACTTACTGATGCCTACTGCCTATCCTGGGGTGTAGGCCATCGACCAGGACTCTCCTGCCAACTCTGTCCTGGGCTTTTCTTTCAATCTGACTCCAGGTGTAACCCGTCTCCTTGCAGTCAGCCTTGAGGCCTCGACGCCAGGTGTAGCCTTGGTCCCGAGTGTTGAGTAGGTCTTTCCTGACCATTTAGCAGTGTTGATCCTGTCACTGAAGGGTCTGATCCCCAACTGAAAGTCACTAAGAAGGCTGTGAAACTACAGGTGTGATACAAGTTAGCTAATAACTACTGTTTCAAGTGCATTTGAAACACAGGATAAGTCTGAGAAAGGTTGATTATTTGAAAGATTGTCTTGGTCCACCAAAGGTTTCTTTACAGTAGGGGTGATAGTGGCATGATAGAGGTCTTGATCCCGTAAACTGGGATACAGTGAAAAGTAAAAAGGCAGCAAGCCTTAGGCTAACCTCTTTTGTGATACACAAATCCTATGCCAGGAAGGATTTTTTGAAAGACTTCAATATTTTCTGATAGCATCATCAATTACGGGTCATAAGACAAAGAGGGATAGCAATGGCATGTACCGTTGGGTGAGGGTCCTCGGGACAAAGAGTGGTGGAAGACATACTTTCTTTTACAGCAGCAATTTCATTAGTGCAGAAGGCAAGGAGCTTGTCACACAGCACCTTTGAGGGTACAGGAGGCTTGCTATTAGACTATGGTTTGCATCTCTTTATAAGTAAGAAAAACGTATTTTGCTGAATTAGCTGCCTCAGTAATTCGTCCTTGGACGTACAATTTTTTTTAGCACTGGTGAAATCTAATTTGTAGCCCCTAAAATGCGGTCAGTAATTGGCATGATGAAATAGATTTGTTTTGTTGCAAGATCTGCCCAGTGCTCTGCTTTGACGTTTCAATTGTAGAAGGGTGCCTGTAAACCATAGATTGGTTTTCATGAGATCAGCCGTATGGCTAGAGAAGAGTATCCAATGATCAAGATCATTTGTTTGAGATGTGTTAGTATTTTCTCAAGTACCTCCTAAAGTCGTTAAATCAGGTCAGTTTTAAGTTGTGTCAATCATTTTTATTGGCATTTTCATATTTTACTGTATTAAACATTGGTATTGATAGTTTGAATTTGTTACACACTTTCTTGCATGCTCCTTATACATTATTTATAATTACAGTTGCATACCTAGGGTGGCACCTACATTGAGCTTAATATTACTTCGTGTGTGCATATAATTACGTGGAATACTCAGTTACATATGCAAATGTATCTCCTTCCTATTGATTACCGTTTTGGTAACTTACTCGGTTAGTTTTAAGTTTTTGTGGTATTTAGAGTTCTGGGATGGAAGAAAGACTTTTTTTAATAGAAATTAAATAAAAGACGACCTGATTATCCGCATAAGGTCAAAACGTATTAAACATCCTTACAACAGTGAATGTCAATTTTGGATTATATATATCAGTGGCAGCTGGTGACATATGGAAGTGGCGTAAAATTATTTTCATACTGCACCTTAGCAAGCGACCGTAGCGAGTGTGCCCAAAAAACCTAAGAGGCGTTCGGGGGGGGGGTCTCCCTCGGCGAAAATTTTGAAAAAAGAATGGACAAATGGTGCGTTTCCATGCAAATTTGAGAAAGCAGGAAGGTTAATAAAGCAATTGTGAAAGTGCTGCTGCAAACGGTGCTCACTAAGCCTCTGGGCCTTAAAAGACCACTAATGACCTGTGTCCTCTAAGCTACACATTGTCCTGCAGCGCTATGTTCTCTAGGCATCCTGGCTTCAAGGAGCTGCAGCATCTTGAGCTCTTTGCACGGCCTTTGCTTCCTAGGCAAGGGCTTCAAGGAGCTGCAGCGGCTTGTGTTTTATAGGCAGCAAGGGCTTCTAGGAGCTGCAGCGGTGTGTGCTCTCTGCTTAAACCTTAAAGTGAGCTCTAGGCATCACTGTCTTCAAAGCGCTAGCTACTGCGTTATGCGCTCTGGACCCCCGAGTCTCATGGAGCTGCTGCGGCTAATGCTTCTCGAGCCGCAGCCTCTTCTGGTTGTGCTCTGACAGGCTTCAAGGCGCTGCACACTCTCATGGTGCCTCCAAAGCTTGGAGTTCAACCATTTCAGCTGAATCAAAGGCTGGGGGAATAGGAGAGTCCCAGCAGCTGGGGAGGTATCACTTAGAACTAAGGGTTGTGTGATTGTAGGGAGGATGGTCGTATCATTCATATTCAGCAATCCAAGGAAAAGTAGTCTCCCGCAGTCCCTGCATGAGGCTGTTCAGGCACTGTATTCTTGTATTGATTAAGGAGCTCTGGCCGTGAGGCTGTTAGATGTTGAAGTGTGAAAAATCTCTTTTCTTGAATAACAACTAAAAGGTTCACACCTCACCAAATACAATTACGATGTATACATGAGTCCGGCCCTGCCTGAGGCAACTACTGGCATGCAATTCTTTAAGTAAATTCAAAATAACATACAATAAAACAGAACAAAACTAAAATAAAACTAAACAAAGCAAGGATATGCGCAGTCTTGGTATAAATAAAGTAAAAAGTCCCAATTAAACCTAGTTCTGCGCATTAAAAAACAAGTACAAAATGTACACTGCTTAAATACACTGATTTTATTTTAATCAATAGTCGCAATTCTGTTTTTCAGTTCTATATGTCATGGATTGTATAATCACATTCATTGTTTGTATTGCACTGAATTCGAGAACTCTGACTGCAGAAGAGACCTCCAATGTAATCCCGAGTTTCTTTGTGCAATATTGAAAATTATTCACCGGGTCTTACATAATGGGACACATTCAAATTCAAAATACCCTGCCAAAGAAGGAGCCTTTAAATACACACAATCGCCATCTTTCCTGCCTTGAAATTGTTGCCTAAGCACTTCCGTTTTACAAATGCAATTTTTTCTGCTGGCGTGGACAACAGCAGATTATAATGCTCTTGCCGCGGCGGTAATACATTCTGAGAAAAAGTTCTATTGCTATCATTAAGGATCGCCGTTATTGTCTGCTGAAATCCACAATTACTTTACTGTATAGGCCGGGCAGAGCACATCAGAGATAGCATCGAGCCAGGCCCAGACCCAATCAGTCTTCCACACAAGGCTGCATCTAATCCAATATTTACACAAGGCTGTTGGAATGTCAATGTTGGGTTCGGGTGAAATCAGATGTTGACGTTGGCGCAGACCAGAGCCCCTGTTTTCACTTGAACTTATTACGTCAGACTAAAGGCCTACTCTGGGCCTGGGCACAGATAACGGCTGGCTCTGGGCCAGACAACATCACATCACATGTACACTTTGCCACTGTTTCTGAGAGATATAAATAACCCTCCAATCCTACAGTATTATTAATGCATTTTATTCTCCTCTCCTGGCTTTGACTGAAAGCGGGATACCTCACACCTCAGACAGTTCCAATTAAATTAGTTTTGTTTACTTACTAGCGACGCCGATCTGAATCCGATTATAATTAATCAACAACAGTGACCCAAGCACGAGTGAGCTAGCAGCAGGCAGGACTAGTAGTGTGTTCTCACTTTGTTCAGTGAGCATCTCATTTTTCCATTCAGTTTATGTAAACGTCGAGCCCTTTACCATAATCTCAACATAAATCAGATTCTTCATAATTATAACATAAGGTCATGTTGTGTTCTTTTTTGCATTTGCTATGCTATTTACATTTATTGTCTTACAGATCCATTTCTGGTATCTGACAAATTTTTTAAAGCCCGTATTGTAAGTTAAACCTGTTTAGACACAGTGGTCTTTAACTATAATTACCCCTGTCCAAATAGGTCTATGAGTTGCTCCTGTGGATTTTATGTGATAATGCCATTGAAGGCAACATCAATGGACCAACAGCACTTTGTGGGTAGAGGAACATGGATGTGTCATTGTTTTTATATTTTCGGTAAGAAAGGAGCATAGTGAATGACACTGCTGCATTTCCATAACATTACCAAACAGTTTGTCTATAGCAAGCACCATTGTCTGTGGTTCCCCACCAGAGAGACCAACCAGACAAAACTTAAAGAGGGATTTACAGACAAGCCACGTTCACTTTTCTACTACTCAATTGTCAAATGAGGCCTTTTTAGGTCAAGCCTAGAGTCAGTGCCAATGGGCTGCCCTGCAAGGCATGCTGTATTCCCTCTGTGGCTTTTGGCCACGCCTGTCAGCTTTCATTCCTCTAATAGGTGCCACACATTCTGCTTTTGCACATTTTCATGGTGTTCTGTTCAGGGCTGTATTTAAATGTTAAGGTTAGGGTTTTAAGCCTCCAATATATTTTGAAAACTCCTCTGTGACAGAGCCATGCACCGTGGAGAAGGCCAGGCTGCATCTGTCTGTGGTGCAGAGTGTGGCAGACATTAAAGGTGTTTTGTGATTGTTTTAACTTACTATCTTGAATGAATATAAGTGGCCTAAAGCGCTTCTTTCGGAGCCCTGCGTCCGGACACCTCTCCAATGGGGGAGTGGGGGTACGCCAGTGGGAGCTCAGCCCTCCCCTATCATGCTTCGTGTTTCCATACAGTCTCTGCTGAATTTTTTCGAAATAGAAGCTCATTCTCTATATTCAAATGGTGAAAACTGCAGGGAAAATGAAGACTACTTAGTGTGGGAGGGTCAGATGGGGGCGCGTCTGCTTTACAATCTCCAGCAGTGTCTTGATACCTGTTTATTTTCTCGGCTGCATCAGATTGCAGAACTGCGGCTGCCATTGTCTGTGGCCCAGAAGCTGAGTGCAGCCTGCTCCGGGGAGACGGTTCAACCGAGAAACAATAATAATACATGTGTTGGGCACATACTTAAGACTACACACTCAGACCAATTTAGGACAGACAAGGTTTTCTGGAAGCCAGCATCCACCCTCCCCCCAAAGTGGTCAGATAGTTAGGATATCCTGCAGTATTAATCATCACAGCATCAGCACAGCATCATCTGAGCACCACCTCAGCATCAGCATAGCACCATCTCCACCACAGCACCAATTCATCAGTGTACCACCATCAGTAAAGCACCAGCACAGCATCAGTGCAACACCACCAGTCCGGAATGACCCTAGCACCATAGCAGCACCACCTCAACATTAGCACAGCACCACCTCTGCATCAGTGCACCACCACCAGCGCAGCCCCACCTCAACATCTGTGCAGCACCAGCGCAACCCCACCTCAGCAGCAATTGAGCACCAATGCACCACCACTTAAGCATCAACACAACGCCAACTCACCTTCACTCAGCACAACTTGGGGACCAGTGCAGCACCACCACATCAGCATGACTCAACACGACAGAATCACTCAGCACCACCCTAGCATCACTTCGACCACCTCAGCATCACTCAGCACCACCTCAGTATCAGTCAGCGCCACCTGAGCATCACCTCTGCACCAGTACACAACCACCTTAGCACCACCTCAGCATCACTCAGCACCACCTGAATATAATTCAGAGTCACCTGAGCATCACCTCCACACCAGCACACCACCACCTCAGCATCATCTCAGTCTACCCTCAAAATCTGGCATCTATTGATTCTCCCCTAGTGTTGTCCGCTGCTCGTGTTGTAATTTAAGTATTATTTGCCAACCGCCACCCTCCGGTTGTAATTCTTTTTTAATTGGGTTGTTCAGTTATACATAATGTCTTCTTGGTTATATATAAATAAATAACACTTTTTATTATAAATTTTGATCATGCTGCACAGCAGCCACACTGCTCGACAACATAGCTTAAAGACATTGGCAAAGCAGATAGCTCTGACTAAACACTTATAAGGTTCCAAAGGCGAGACCTATTGGCAATACCAATACTTCTTTATTTTTGGCCTTGGGCCAATTTTCTGTCTCAGTTCGAACTTTTTAATTTCAGTCATAATTTTAGAAACACTGTTTGTTGCCTTAAATTCTGCCTAAGTACCTCTTATAAATCCCTTTACCGCAATGTTGTAATGACGATGAACAGGATCCCTATTCTATGCAATATGTGCAGGGTGTTCAACCGCAAGAAGTAATTATTATTATTGGGCTTTCAGGATCCAGAATTAGAAGTTACTGATGTTTTCTGGGCCCAGTATGATAAAGGGATGGTGCATAAAAGAGTGAAAGTATGTAGATAAAGTTGGTTTACTAAGGATCTTGAGTAAACCATATAAATTGCCTGACTGTGACGAAGAATATCCCCAAGTCAGGGGCGTAACAAATGCCCCCGCAGCCCACGCGGTGCGGGGGGCCCGCCCTTTCAGGGGGCCCCCCAGCACTGCCAATCACAATTTTAATTATGCCCGTGTTGTGAGACATTTCCGCATTTATAATGCCGGCCGCGTCCGACTGGGCCCGGCTCTGACCTGACGCTCTTGATGCCTGGTGCGGGGGCCCCGGCCGGGGCCCCTGAAATAGTTACAAATGGTGTGGGGGTCCCGACCCGGGGCCCGTGAGGCACGTATAATGGTGTCTGGGGGGCCCGAGGCTCTTGAGGAATGTTGCAGGGGGGGCCCGGCCGGGGCTGATACACATGATAGGCGGCGTGCCTGAGGGGCCCCCGGCCGAGGCATGGTGCGTGCCTGGCAGGCTGCCTGCGTGGGCCGCGGCTGGGTGACTACTGAGTGATCTCTGAGGGCGGCGAGACTGTGGCGGGTTTGGGGTGCCCCCGACCGGGCCGGAGCCCCTGATGCAATAATAATTATGGTGTGTGGTTGCCTGGTGCCTGCGTGGGCCCGGGCCGGGTGACTACTGGAGCGGACAGCAGAGCCCTGCTGATATCTGACTCGGAGGCGAGAGAGACAGACTGCGGGCGTGCGACCTGGCCGGGCCCCAGAGGCTTAGGACGGGGGTGGCGGCAGGAGCAGTGGGGCCCCGGCCAGGGCGGGCCACTGCCTGAGGCAATTATGGACTGGCTGGACTAGTGTGGACTGGGACTGGTGCGTGGCTGCGTGCCTGGCCTGAGGCTCCGAGAAAATGCTGCCACCCCTGAGCAGGCTCTCGATGACTCTTTAATATAAAAGGCGGCAGGATAGGGTGGGTGCGCGCGAGCGCGGCGCTGCAAAGCACACTTGTTTACTCCGAGGCGAGGTCCTCGCGTATGCGCGTTACTAGGTGGAGGGGGGGCAGAGCTAGTGACGACCAATGCCCAGTTTACATTTGGGACAACACATGTGCAATCACCAGTATGACACACACATGAGTCATGACCATGCAATAAAAAATGCACGTTTACGTTAGCGTGGTTGTTCCCATCATCACAGGGGCGCGCGTGGGCTTGGCGAAGACAGAGAGAAGAAGACAAAGCCACTGCACGCTCGCACCTACATGTGACCGTCACTGTCCGAAGTCCCTCAGTGGCGGGGCCTTTATTTCCCATAATAATTATTTAAATTATTGCCCGGCCCCGGCGGCCCCCTACCTGGCTAGCTGCGCTGCCCTCAGCCCAGGCTGCGGGCGGCCTGCACATCCGATTCCCGACCCGCTCGCCTCGGTCGCCCTAACTCTGAGCTGCAGACCAGGCCAGACCAGGCGCACACAGGCCCTCCCCAGCCTTGCTCAGATCAGGTGAGTGAGTGAGTGAGAAAGACAGTGAGTCTCTCTCTGCGTCGGTCTGAACGATGGTCCCAGCGCGCAGCGGCTAGTAGGCAGGAGTCACGGAGTCGAGTCCACATCACTACTGTACTGTGACGCGGGAAAATGTACCATAAGTACTTCTTGAGGTACCGTGCATTTCGCTGGCCCTAATGTGGGCCGTGGGGGAATCCATCTTCCACACAAGCAAGCAGGGTTGTGTGGTGTCCCATGGCCCAGAGACTGCATTGTTGCCTGGGGCCCCAGTGGAGAAAGGGGCACAAATGACACAAGAGGGTGAGGAAAAATGATCGGAGAGGGATTCCTTATTGTAATATTTCCTCACCAGGGTTTAATGGGCAGCGGGACATTTTACTTCCAAGGAAAACTAGAGACGTGCGTATAGAGTCCCAATAATCCATCTTTGATCAAGACACGCTAGGAAAATATTAAAATGGATGAGCACGTAGTGTTGAGCTCGGTTCTAAAAACATCCACAGTAAACATAGCACAACCGGAAAATGTAATAATGATTATAGAACAAATCATATGGCATGTATATCAAATTATATGGTGTGGTATCGGTCAATGAATGTAGACAGGAACAGATGGGAAGTAACGCGGTATTTATTTGGGTTCAAATGTGTAAAAGGAAGAACAACAACCCCAGCCACAGCACAGGTCACAACAGGTGGGAGCTTCACACTGCCAGCCGTCGCTCGCCTTGGAACGCTGGTCGTCCATCTGATAGTTTTCCGTTTCATCATCTTCTTTCCCATTAGCTTCATTAGCCTCATTTTCGTTCACGAGCTTTGACAAACAATCTGCAGCAAAATTACGAGTTCCAGGGACGTGCTCGACACAGAAAGTGTATTCCTGGAGACTGACCACCCAGCGTCTGATCCTGCTAGAGATCGCGTCCAGGCCCTTCTTGCTGAAAACCTCCACCAATAGTTTGTGGTCGGTGCGAAGGGTGAATTTAGTGCCCCACAGGAATCCCTGAATTTGCCCAACGCCCAGAATACCGCCAAAGCTTCTTTTTCAATCACTGAGTAGTTGTTTTCTGACTTCTGGAGGGATCTTGAGCGAAAGCTATTGTTTCCTTTCCGTCCTTGCTGACTTGAGTGAGGACTGCTCCCAACCCTTTTGCACTAGCGTCAGTAGTGACTATCGTTGCACGGTTGGGTATGAAAGACTTTAGGCTGGGTGCTTACGCAAGTGCATTTCTCACGTCCTCAAACTCTCTCTGACACTCCTGACTCCAGTCGAACGCTGTCTCCTTTTTCAACAACAGTCTGATAGCATACGTTCTTCCAGCCAGATTCCGTATGAATTTTCCGTAGAACTCTAGCATTCCCATGAAGGACTTGATTTCGTCTTTGCTCCTAGGGGGGACCAAATTTACGATGGTATTCTGGAGCTCTGCTTTGGGCCGGATACCTTCTGCCGTCACCTTGTGTCCTAGGAAATCCAGTTCCGCGCAGCCAAATACGCACTTTTCTCTCCTCACTGTTAGACCATGTGACCTGAACCTGGCCAGCACTCGTCTCAGCCTCTCATCATGCTCCTTGTGGTCTCTTGCAAACACTAGCGCATCGTCCTGATAGCATACAACACCAGGAATCTCTTTCAGGATATTACCCATGAGCCTCTGGAACACGGCTGCCGCAGAGACCAACCCGAAAGGCATCCTTTTGAACTTGTACGCGCCCATGGGTGTCACAAACGCTGTGAGTTCTTGCGACTCTTTGTGCAGTTTGATCTGAAAGTAAGCTGAGGTAAGGTCCAGTGTGGAGAATACTCTTGCCCCCTCTAGCATGCTCATCATCTGGGTGATGTTGGGCAGTGGGAATCGGTCGACCATGACCTCTTTATTCAGAGCCCTGAGATCAATGCATAGCGGAACCGACCCATCCTTTTTCTGGGCGGCCACGATTGGCGCCAACCATTCCGTCGCTTCCACCGGTTCAATGACTCCTGCTTTGCACAGTTTCTCAAGTTCCGTCTTCACCGCTTCTTGTATGGCACTGGGTAGCTTCCTGACCTTGGCCACCACTGGTTTCGCGTTTTCTTTCAATTTGATCTTGTGGCAGTAGTTCTTCAAACATCCAAGCTCTTCGCTGAATACCTCCTTGAACTCTGTCACTAAATCTTCCTTTGGTTCACGTATCTCCTATATTAAGATTTTGGGATTGCTGTTGGGATTAAGATAGACCCCCAATTCTTTCTGTGCCTGCCAACTCAAAATGTTATCACCGACTGTGGACACATACACCTTAGACACTGTTGATCTGTCCCTGTATTCAATTTTGTCCCAGAAGTAACCTTTCATAGAGATGGGGCGACCAGCATACCCCCCAGGCCTCACATCCATTTTCTTCAAGATTATCTTCCCCTTGGACACACGGGAACATTCGTTCGCACTTATGATAGTTATCCTAGAACAGGAATCAAACAGTGCTTCCAAATCTGTGCCCCTTACTTTTATAATGTCTTTCGGGCTGCAGACTTGCCCTTCTCCAACTTGCACGACTATCTCTTCACATGTGGTGTCTATGTGGCTGCAGCTCTGCTCTTCGCTCACTCGCACAACTATTTCATCACATACAGTGTTGGTCCGGTCTTTGCCCTGTCTGCTAAATCCCTGACCACTTTTGCAAAGCTGCCTGAAATGACCTCGCCTTCCGCACTTGTTGCACGTAAACTTGAGGGCAGGACACTCTTTGTCATTGGCCATGTGCCCTTGCTTCCCACATCTATAACAGGCGCCCTTGAATGACCCTCCCGGTTTGTTCTCTTTCTGCTCTTTACTCACTATTTTATGGCCCTTGATCACAGACACAGCCTCACATTCAGTCACAACTTCGCTCACTTTGGGTTTGTCTTCGCTTCTTTTCTCACTGGTGTCCTGTTTTATTTCACTGACGCACAGTAACATATGTTCTACTTGTTTGGCTATTATAAAACCTCCCTCAGGGTTGGGTCATCCTTAAGCCACAACTCCTCCCTCACGCGCTCCATCCTACAACCCAACACGAACTGGTCCCTGATCCTTTCATCACTGGCACCGCCAAACTTGCATGTAGAAGCCAGTTTCCTTAGTTCAGACACAAAATCTTCAATAGATTCCCCCTCCTTCTGTACTCTTTTCCCAAAATGGTATCTTTCCATTATGGTGCTCGTCTTAGGGAGATAGTGTAGGTCTAATTTCTTCAAGCTTACTTCTAGCTCATTTAGACCTCTTGCTTCCTGTGCCCCTAGATCTGGGAGGTGATCTAAAACCTCTTCCCCTTCCGCTCCTAGGTATTACGCCAATAATGCTACCTTCCTTTCTAGCCCAAGATTTGGGCCACACACAGTAGCATAATTCAAAAACACTTTTTCCATTTTTTCCACAGAATAGTAGGTTCCCCGGGGCTGGTCAAAAAGAAGGGTGGGTTTGTTACACTCTGCATGCTAGCAATGTCAATTGAAGTCCTCCTAAGTGTAAATGAGGAAGAATTAAGTACTGGGACTACAGGTCATAAGCAATAATAATAAGACTCTAGACAGTAATGCAGCAAAGTAAATGCACCTATCCTAGGAGGTTCTTGCACAGTTTCACTTAGAATAGTGACCTTACAGATAGTACAATACAAGATTTCTTGAACCACTGGGTGGCACTGTGGCGTACGATCATTTCCCACTGAGGCGAGTTACCAGCATGACATTCGCCTGTTGTTGTTCGTGCAGGGGGCGCTACAAGTCTGGGGAGATTATCCCACTTCCACACTTCCTCCCGAGGGTGTTTGATGAACGACGCGTGGGAAAGGCACAAGTAAGTCCAAAGGGTGGTGGTGAAGTCTATTGCCGTTGATTCCAGGCGAAAAAAGGCTAAGACTTCTTTTCCAAAGGAGTCCCTGATGCAAGTACGAGTGGCACGCTGCTCGCACCGCCCGTCACCACTAGTTCACCAAAGCTAGTCGGGTCACCCCCCTCGCGCCGCCAGCGCTCCCTACGGCTTCTATTCTTCGTGGCACATCCACATAACAGGTGTATTTGTAAAGCGCACGATTACCCGAAGGTGTCCTGGCGCTGAATAACAGATGTTTTATTGTTACCCAACTCAATGGTACTCATGGTACTTATTTTATCGACCTCAAATGGATGAAAGGCTGAGTGGACCCACCGGGATTTGAACCTGTGACCATGAGGTCGAACACAGGCCCCTGCAGTGGCTGCTTTAGTCCACTGAGCCACCAGACCCGGCTCTGCAGACACCTCCGGCAATCCCGTTAGCCCCCTCCGGTCCGTTGGTCTCAGCTAGTGGTCCTAAATTGGGAGGACGTTCAACGTCCAGTTCTCTACAGCCGCTCACCACACTATCCAGGCCTCCGTCCAATTTCACCGCCGAGCGATCTTCACTCGCAGATGCCGGCACAGTGCCTCCTCATACCGCTGACACTCCACTCCATTCTCTTCTGGATCTTGACACTCGCCGCACACCGCTCTGTTGCCCTCTCGCTGCCTCCCATATGCTGAACACAGCACTTCAGTCAGCACCAGGAGCGTTACACGTTACGCTTATCCGTGGATACAGGCAAAGCGCCTCTTTATGGCTGGCCCACCATTACGAAATACTCTTTTCATTCCCCCGAGCCGGATAGGGTTATTTACGCACTCCACACCCGCTCTGTTGCAATACGCTGCCGCTCCTCACCATTTAGTCTTTTCCAGCGCTACTGTCCGTTACAGGTGCACTTCGCGCTATGCTTCTTCAGCTTCACGGCGTTTCTTCACCTCATTGGCATGTTGAGGTCGCTGTCTTCCGAAAGTCCCTCGTCGCCAGTGTGGTATCGGTCAATGAATGTAGACAGGAACAGATGGGAAGTAACGCAGTATTTATTTGGGTTCAAATGAGTAAAAGGAAGAACAACGACCCCAGCCACAGCACAGGTCACAACAGGTGGCAGCTTCACACTGCCCGCCGGCGCTCGCCTTGGAACCCTGGTCGCGGTGACATTCTAAGTGATGTCACCGCGAGCAGCTCCATTACATGCAGAGACGCCGGGGGAATCAAGGTGGGAAATACCACATATGGCACCTAGATACATTTAAAACGTCCGCAGCTGAGGGGGGAACATGACTATCTGAAAATGTAAGTAAGCAAAACACATATATACACTACCTGTCTTAAAATTGCTTTGAAAGTCATGTATCGCAGCCTCTCACTACACTATTAGGTTTATTTAATTCCTGATTTTTATTTTTATTTTGTAGCTCAACAATTGTGTCTAAAATCCACACAGCGTTTCGCAAGACAATTGGTGAATTTACTATTCCTGTTGCTAACCTACAGTTAGTTTCTTTCTCATTTTCATTTAATTAAACCATTGCTTTTCTTTTTTTCAAGTGTCATAAAGAAAACAATTCTGTCCTGATGACCTTGACAATTAATACCAAAGTCGAATCGTTGTAGACCTAAAAATAAACAACTTATCTAGGTTTAGTGATTGAGGATTGTAGCAGTAGAAATGATACTGGCTTAAGCTGCTCAATCTTAAGGATTGTTGTCTGCTCTTGTACATTTACACTCATAATTTTTATCTATTGGCTGTCTGAAGTGTGTTCACCTGAGGCTCTGAGCACCTTTTTGTCTTTTTCACTTGACTATTGTGTGGATTAAATAGTCCATCTATAGGGTGATGTGTGTGCATTATTGGTCGCAATTATTGTACACCCCCTAAACCCCATTGATTGTCTTGAGGCCATCTCTTTTGCTCATGAGTTTGATACTGGTTTGTTAAATCAGAACTTACTGAACCACTGTTACATATGAACATGATTACCCAAATTCATATTTGCATACTGGGTTGCCCATGTTGTTTAGTATTATCAGCTAAATACCAGGTTGCCTGTGTCAAATGACAAGTAACCTAGGAACAGAGAGTCAAATGAAATTCTTCACTGTGCTCGGTTGTGAAGCAACAAGTGCCCTAAATATCCATTAAGACCTGACTGCCATCAACCTCTCAGTGGACTCAGGACAGGAGAGGAGGACTGGAGTGGTGGTACGGGACGGGTGGTGGCGAGGAGGACTGTCAGAGCTCGGAGGTAGTCTGTGTCTGTCTGTCTCAGTGCAGGTGGGTGGCGGTCGGGACGAGTCACGGTGGCACGGCACATGGCACGGACGGGTTGGTATTGTAATTTGGACTGGTCTGGTATCCGAGAGGGGGGGCATCATGGTGGGGCTCGGCTCGCCCGACTGGCAATAATTGGGTGGTTAGTAGTGGTTAGTAGTGACTCTCTGAGCACGTGCCACACTGCCACACATGGAGAAGGGAGAATTGCGGTTAGTAGTCATCATAGGATGAGGGCAGGCCCAGGGCTGCCCACTCAATTACTGATAGGGAGTGTGCAGGATTCTAGCACCCCTAGCCTCCTCTGCTCCAATTCGTGGAATTCAGAGACAAAATGTCACCACCGCATAGTTGGACATCTCCGTGGTGGACTCAGCGCATAGCAGACTCTGGTGTCCATACAGACCAAGCACCAGCCACCACCAGCACCGGGACTCACCCACTGGTCCCACTCTAAGTTCAGTAACAGTCCAGGGCACGGGAGCAGAAGGCACTTATCTGTCATATCATATATGTCTGGGCAGCTGATGGGCCGTGTCAAGTCCTTGGTGCTGATCGGAGCCTGCTGTGGCCTCCAGGAACCACATTCGTCTGGGCTGGGCTGCCTCCGCTTAGTTTTTTCTGGTTTCAGACAGTACCCCCTGGGCCTATTCTTTACATTTGAAATTCACATTTACTGCTATAGTGTGAGAAGGCATTTCATGAAAAGGAATATAAAGTACGGTTGCCAAAAGAAAAATGCCAGCCATGTGTTGTTTGAAGACACTAAATAGGATTATAAATAAAAATGTATGTATTAATTTGTTAAATGACTTTTCTGTCTTTGCTCCCTTTAATTATCAGTCATGGATCATTCAGGCAGCGCTTAAACACAATTAAGTGTTTTCTATTTATATTTGCTGTTTGAAGTATGCACATATAAGTGCTGAAAATACGGCTTTAGGTGACTGCTTATTTTTGTCCTTTATGGGGCATCAAAATGAGCTGGCAACCCTAATCCTAAAACTGGAAGTTTTGTTGATATAAGCACATTATTCCCTACACCTTAGATCCCTATTAATGCCAAAATAACAATAATTTAACTTATACCTGAAACCTTACGCTGTCATAAATAACATGCTGGGTTACTTCAAGTGTCCAAGAATGCACCCTGCATTCAGACAATTCACTCCTCTTTCTCGCCCTTCACTTTTACGCTCACCCTGTACTCGCAGCAATCACAACACACTGACACTGACCACCATGCACTCACACCATTCACCCGCTCACCCTGCACTCGCAGTCCTCACTCTGCACTCGCAATGCAGATGCTCTGTTTACCCTGTACTCATTTCTATTACCCTACTCTCACACTGTTGCATCACTCCTGTGTACTATTTAATCTATGCCTACTCAGTCATTAACTTTAAACACTAGGCATAGTATTTTCAGAATGGACGACTCCGTGCAGTAATCACCAGGTGGGATTATGAACAAAATATATACCATCAAGGAACCAGCAGAGATGAAAAACAAAATAGTGTGCACATCTCTCACCTCTTAAGCCATTGCTAATCCCTTTATCCTATTGCACAATAAGCTGCATGCACCCCAGTCAGTGGTCCTTATGCACAACATGGAATGGGAACACTTCTAACATAGCATCAAATTCAAAACAAATATAACGCCCTTCCAACCACACACCATATGCATATTGTATCTTGCTACGCATGTAGGCAAGCGCTTCAAAGCTCCACATAGGGGTGGGTCGCGCCGGCGGCGGGGGGGGGGGGAGGTGGCAGGGGGGGGCCCTCCATCTGCTTTGCAGGGGGCCCCCCTCAAGTTTCGTTAAGCCAAAAGTTAATTCTCAACTGGCTAACATGTCTCCTTTATCATCATTGGCTTCTGAAGAGGCAACCTTTTCTGATTTCATGGATAAAAAAAAATGTAAGAAGCGCTCCAGCGTTCCTTTGCAGCCTTCAACCTTTCAGTCAGAGCTGGGACTTATGCAGCTTATGTTGCACCGACAACACTAAAGACTTTTGGGCACTATTTGATTATATTTAGACGGGTGAGGCTGACACTCCTCTCCGGGTAATAATGAACTTTCAGCTCATTTCATATCAGATAACACTTTTCATCCCTTGAGGTCTTCAGCTTCTGCAGCAGGATCTTCTCTTGCAACACAACGACATCTTGAAGGTTGGAAAGAGGTCAGCATTCCTTAATCAATAACTTGCCATTTCTTGGACCTAGCCGTTTTGTCATGAACTCAGTTACCTAATTCAGGCACCTACAGAGAACCCAAATATACTTAATTCCCTCCCTGGGCCAAGGCAACTGTACTTCCCTTTTGTACCCAAGCCTGTGGCTGCGGGTGGGTGCATTGGCTTTAAAATCCAGGACACAATCTCAGCAGCAGCGACTGTCATCAAAATCCTGACAAGCCAGTTCAGAGCCTCTTGAAGATTCAATCCAACCATTCTATAAGGGTTACCTTGCTCTGGTTCAAGATAGCTTAGTTTTGGATGTGTTCAGGAATAGTTATTCCATAGATTACCTAGTTCCACCAGTTTGACCATAGTTCAGGATGACTCCATTATCCTGTATTCCGGAAATACACTAAATTGTCTCAGAAGGAGTAGACTCAATTTTTTTTTAAAAGCAAGCAATTGTGACAGTCCATGAGGAAGAAAGAACTAGGGCGCATATTAGAAAAACCTTGTTAAAATTATCGCAGTTTTAGCGGCAGGAAACTGCCGCTAAAACGGCAATAATGGGCTTGCTAATATGCATTAAAGAATTCCAATAGAAGTCCAGGTTAGATGTCCTGCAAAAACGGCGATAATTTTAATGAGGTTCTTGCTAACATGCCCCTAGGTGTATTTCTGAACCTAATGATGTTCCATCTTCTTTCTGACGAAGAATGTTAATTCATCTAAGCACTGTTTCAAACTAACCTGAGCTCTCTTTTTCTTCCTGACAACAGACAGTTATGGCTTCAACCTCATTTGAGACATTTAGTATCCTTTTTAGTTGCTTCAGCAAGAGTTTTAGTGTGAGTACATGGGGGCATATTATCAAGAACTGCGATAAAATTATTGCTGCTAAAACGGCGATAATAGGCTTTATAATATGCCCTTGTGAATTTCCATAGCAGCCCAGGTTAACACCAGAACCTGTCAAAAACACACGAGGGTCCCTGAAAATAAGTGCTAGGGGGAGGAGGCAGGGAAAACACTGTAGTCAAAAACAAGAAGACCCCCCCTAGGACTAAACCTATTAAGAGGCAAACACTCTAATCCATGAAAAACATCATTATAGTCCCACACAGAGAGTATTTATTTGAAAAACATATATCTATTTATTATTATTTTCTGAAATTTTCATTTGTAGATCCAACAGCAATAAAGACATCAATATATATATACAAAATCTATTTACATTTCAAAACATGTGCGACACATGCCCTCTCACGACTTCATAGCAACCACCAATGACACCCATCCAAGCCATCATCAGTCATACCATCAACAATATATACAAAGAACACAAACAATTTACAAAAATATACACCATTGAAAACAAACATACAAAGGTAAAACAAAACAAAACAGAGGCGCCGACGCGCGTTTCGGAACAGGACCGATATTCACCAATCCTTCGTCAGGGCGCAGACAGTAATATATAGTCTCTTCTGTAACTTCTCAGAACATCAGAAATATATCCGTAAGTTCAAGATATAGATCAATAGATACAGTAAATTGTATGGATTATACGTAGAAAGCTAAACTCAGGGCTGCCGCTTCACATCACTGTATTTGGTCATTAGACAATATCCCTATCAACAGACAGGGAATTGCGAAGATGGTACAAAGGCAAAGTCGGATGCTTTCACAAAGAAATGGGAAGGACTCGATTTTGGAGAAAAGTGGGTCAGGATTAATTCAAATAGATGTATCGCCTCACGGTGAGTCGGATCAAATTTAACCCTCTCTGGCGATATCCCAAAGAGAGACACCTCACGATCGGGAGGAGCACATACCACGAACAGGCTCCTTGGTACAAACACGCTTCTTTTCCGACAGTAAAAATAGGGCCATGAATCTTTAAACAATCCTGTGGGCGCCAAAGGATAGCGCGTCTCCTGTAAGCAGTGTCGTGGCGGGAGTCCGACGATATGGTCGGAGCGGTCCAGGCTGGGCTGCTATGGGAATTCACAAGGACATATTATTAAGCCCATTATCGCCATTTTAGCGGCAGTTTCCTGCCGCTAAAGCGGCGATAATTTTATTGCAGTTCTTGATAATCTGCCCCAGGGTTTTGTGGCAGCCACCAGTGCTGCGATATATTGGGCCTTGCTTCACTTAAAGATGTTGTCGATTCATATTCTGAGGTTTTGGTCTCCAATGACAATAAGATCATGAAGCCTCCATAACCATACCTCTAGAAGTGTTTCATGCTCTCTCTAGGTTATTAGTTTCATATTATCTGCAGAAGAGGTTGCACAGGCTTCCCAGAATCCAGTGCTTCTTACAACATTTGTCAGTCAATTGTAGGGGGGCACATCCTTCACGGAAAAGTGTTATAGGGTCATTGTCCCCTCTTGAAGCAAATTGCCTGTCATATTGAGGGGAACATTTTCAGTCATTCTTCCAATCTCTGGACAGGAATTCAAGAAAAGTAAGCTCTAGTCGGAACAGTCAACTATGTTGTCAAAGCCCATGTCAAGTGTCTAGGATGAACAAAATTTTCTTCTGCCACTCACGTGGCCCAGGAGATCTGTTCTTGGGCAGACAAACATCTTATTTCCCTTCATGCTTCATATCTCCAGAGGAACATGAATCCCTCTGCCGATTGTATCAGCAGAGTGTTTTTTTCTTCATGTCTTTTTACTTGTCACTAGAAGGTTTTCAGTTGATTTTGGAACAGTTAGGAGTTCCATGGCTAGACATGTTTTCCTCCTAAGAAAAGGCTTTTCTTCACCAACTTTGCTAGAAAACATTGTGTTGGGAGGCATGGGGGTAGATGTTCTTTCCTTCATTTACCTAAAGAGGTTCTTTTATGCATTTGGGTGCTGTGGAAGATTCAAGGGAGGACGCAACAGTGGTTTCCTTCTCTTCTTAGCTTGGCTGTGGTCTCTCCAATTTACCTTACACTTAATTCCTGTACCTCTTTACATTTATCTCCTTACAAATCGAGGTCTCACCTGCCTTTAGCTTGTGGCTTGGAAGTTGAACGGTTAGGACTCCAATTATGAAGATCTAAAGAAGTAGCTTTAGCTGACGAGAAATCTTGGAAACATTCTACTGTCTCCTGTTACTTGAAACACAGGAGGCATTTTGCATCATGAGGATAAGACAGATGTAGCTAGAGTATTTATGATCCTTTTGTAATTGTGGACTTCCTTATAGATGTTTTCTTAAAAAGGACTAGCTAACTGTATTCTAAATGCACAAAGGGCAGTATCTAGAGGTTTTCAAGAACCTTCCACAACGTTAACAGAAATTATTCCTTTGGCTTCTATACTCCTTAAGAATTTTGGTAATAACAGACCGGAGGTACATTCCCTCACTGAGATCTTCCTACTGCTCTGCAATCATTAGCTAGTCTGCCTCCCTTTTGGAAATTTGATCAAGGCAAAATGGTTTTATGCCCTACTACAGGGTCACTTCTTAAAAAGTCTTTACATTTTTTGTTCCTGAAATTGGGGATACTAAGCTCCATTTTTTGTATTTTCACATGGATCTGTCTATTTATTTGGAAAGGACAAAGTAATTTTGTTCATCTATGTCAATTTAGCTTGTGGGCAATCCAAGGAAGGTAAAAATCACTTGACTGCTATTTAAAGTTGTTGAGTAAGGCTTGCTTTCTGTCAAGCCTGTGTTGCTTTAAGAACAGAAGTTCCTAAAGGTCTTTAAATTAAATCCAACAGAGATCTAGCTGCATCTTTGGGAGAAGCTAATGGTTTTTTTGCAAGAAATTTTAAGGGCCGCCAATTGTCCGCATTTCAATACTATTTCTACTCATTATTACTTAGATAAGTTAAATTCTAGAGCTGATTCTTCTTTCATTTAAGTTGTGAAAGCTGGAGCTTTAGATGATGTTTTCAATAAAGTTTAGTTTATTTGCACTCTATCCTGAGTATAGTGTTTTGTGTTCTTCTATATAGTGCTTGCTTATATCCTCACGTAGGGAAGGACTGGGAGATGGACGGAGAGCTAATGTCCTAATTGCCTACTGGTAATATTCATTTGTCCTCATCCTGGTCATCCTTTTCCCAGTCCTCCTGCCAACCCTTGCTTCCTCTCTTGGATGCTATATAGGCAGGGATGCTGTGTCTTCTTGGTTTTCGTATGTGTGTTCCTAGTTGGAAGAGGCAAGAGATTAAAGGGCATGGAGGAGGGTAAACTTCCTCTAATCATGTAGCTAAGGACAGGGAAAAGGAAAACAAGCATGAGGAAAAAAGAAAATTACCTCTAGCTAATCAAGACATATTTGTTCCAAAACATTCTCCTTAAAATCGTTTTTACAGGCCAACAGTGTCTGTTTCTTTGCGTGTGTGCAGTGCTAGACTTTACCATCTTACGTCCTGGCCCCTACTTCACCTGGGAATCCAGCAGACCACTGGATCTGCACATGAGCGCATGTCAGTTAGTGGTGTATAATCCATACCATGTTTTAGAGACCTCTCATCGCAATATATATTTCTTTATGTTTCAGGAGCAATGCTTTGTCCAAACACAGCAGGAAGAGTTGAACCGGGCCCTGCAGAAGTTGATCGTAGAACACAAGAAGGCAATATTGGCCATTGATAATGAATACCTCACAAAGATCAACACTCAAAAGCAAGGTATTAGAAATACTATTTTGATCCAACTGTATGGTATATAAATGGGGATCGGAAATAGCATGGGGATCCAATTTCACATGATTCAGAAGTGTATTGGAAGTAGTGCTGGTAGTCAATTGTATGTGTTACTGAGGGGTATTGGAAATATTACATTGTACTTGTATTTATAAAGGGGTTTATTTAAGTGGTTCTTTTGTTGGTATCATTTAAATAGCATTATGCGGCTCAAACAGGAGACACAAGTGAATCTTGGTTGTCTAGGAACCCTTTTGGTGCATGGATCAAAGCATGTTGGTCGTAGGTTGTCCTGTGTGCAAGACATGTCGGGCACCAAGTATGAGGTTAAAGGCAGGTTAGGAGTGTGACGTAGGGCCTGAAACAGTGCACGAGTGTGGGTGTTGTGAAAAATATGAGATAGAGACCTAGTCATGCATGCAGGAAATTACCATTGTTATTCATTGATTGTTATAGAGGTCCTGGTGTTTCCACATGTCAACTTATTGGTTTGAAGACTGCTGGTGGGCAGTAATAGCCCTTCCATAGTTTCTGGTTTATCTTGAAGTATCAAAGACGTGGATTCTCTAGGAATTTGAAAGACCCCTTGTATACAATATGTTCTTCTAAAACTTGAGTTATCTTTTGGGAAAAGGTCACTTTTATTGCTTTTCTGGATTCTAGGACATTGTTGATCAACCGTATTTTCTCAGGTATTGTGAAATGAAATGAAATTAAATTAAATTTGATTTGTAGAGCGCATGGCTGCCCTGGAGCGTCCCAGCGCTACCTAACTGATAACAGAAAACTCAAAAGGGACCGGAACTTAGGGGGTTTTAGGGAAAAGAAACGTTTTAAGCGACTTACGGAACTTGAGATAACATGGTTCAGTCCGAATGTGTCTAGAGTTCCAGAATGTGCTGGTTTGTACTAAAAAAAAACTTCTGCATTTCCTGTTTTTCTTGAATGTAGGTGACCACATCTGGGGGTGCAGGTCACCTTTTCCACTCAGAACCCTCTATTCTGCTGCCCCTAAAGAAGACAGAAACCTAGGTGTACAGACCAGGCTGCTCACCCTGGGGTGTGGCTCCCCTCTGGGGGTGTAAACCTCCCAACTAACTAATTTCCTGCTTTCCTGGGTGCAAATGTGCCTGGGGCGGGTGGACTGTTTCCTCCATTGGGAGTCAGCCCTGATGCTTATCAGAGGTGGTGCAGCCTTTGAAGCTCACTGCCTTGATATGCCACTTCACTAGCCTGCTTAGGAGGAGGGAGGTGTGATCTCCTTCCCGACTAAGCCTTTGTGCCTGACTCCTGGGAGTGATCACACTGCCTGGAAAGAGGTTAGAATCCACTTTTGGCAGCAGTACACGTGGGAAACACGGGCTTGCCAGGCTGAGCACAGAGAAGTTGGGACAACCTGGTGGGAACCCTCTGAGGTAGCCACCTGGGTGCATGCCACATCACCCAGGGCATGAAATTAGTGTCAGGGGTGGGAAGGCACACAGTTTGATACCAAAAATGGCATATTTCAGGGTACCATAATGGAGTTGCTGACCTCGAGAATGCCTGAGTGGCAGCCCATGTTATCAGCTGACACTTATAATAATTTCCAATGGGGGATGCATTAGAGGGACATATAACCTTGCACTTATACGACCTCACCTTTAATATAATGCACCCTGCCTCCTGGGCTCAGGAGGCCTTCCTTAGGGGTGCCTGAGATATATTAAAGATAGTGTATTGACTGTGCCACACATGGTGAGTTTGCATTGCTCCTGCAGTCTGCAATGGCAGGCCTGCTGTCAGTAGTTTACTTGGATCACTCAGGGTGGCACATACCTGTGCTGCAACCCTGGGGACCCCTTTATTTTATGCCCTGCGTACCCCTGATAATCTGTTCTAGGGACTTATAAGGGGGGTAACGTCTTTGCTAATTGGGATTTCCAATTCACACAATAGTTTTAGCGAAAGAGGACTGGCATTGGAGCCTGGTTAGCTGGTTTCAGTTCACTGTCAGCGTCAAAAATCAGCACTTGTTCCTTTTTTCTTTCTTAATTTAAAAAACAAACCCAATTAACCCTTTCCTTGCTGCAGTCGCAAGCACTACCTTGGTAATGCTGCACACCTCTGTTGGCCGACGCCGCCCCGTCCACTTAATAGAACCCCCATACTCAGCGAAATTATCGCCGCGGTAAACGGTTTAATACTGAGAAATGCTGGAGTCTTCTCTGTTAGTCAACACCGCATGATATTGAGAAGCAGTGATTGTGCCCTGGGAGGGGCAACAGTCATGCTAGACAAGTATAAGAGGTGCTACAAAAAGGCAAAGGTGATATGAAGTAGAAGCTAAACTATTTCATATAACACTCTGTGGTCCAAATACACCTATTTTTGTGAACCAATAAATTATATAGTTCTTTAGTGACCATCAATCAGCAGGGTACATACATGGATTCACTGAGGACAAATGCATCACGTTTCAGAAAGCTACTTGTATTATCACCCTATGGTCAGAGCTTGATGACAGACATGTGTTATGCTCTTGCACCTCTCACTTCTACGGATACCACTTTAGGCCGGACCATAGCTCCCCACCCCTACTCCCTCTCTATCACCCCCCCTTCTGACTCATATGCTTCCGTGACCCCAGTTACCCGGACGTCCAACCCCACCTATACAAATAGCTGCACCACACCGAAACAGCCCATGCTCCCCCTACCCATCAAGGACGAGACCACTCTTGCACACCCCTACTCCCCCTCTATCCCCACCTCATCATCTCTCCCCCCAACCCAGTCACACCTCAAAACACCACAACAAAAACATCGACTCCATACCACTCAACCTATCCCCCTCCAACTCGACCCATTCTACTCACTTACATCCATTAGCAACGGAACCTACTACAGGAACCATCATAGTTCACCCTCCTTCCCCAACTCGCAGTATCACAACTTTCATGTACTTGACACACGCCAACCAGGCCCCCACAGCTCAGTCCCCTGCATGCCGCGGTCCATCCCTCGACTTCCCAGACACCAGTTCACCCTCCACACCTCCCACTCCTGCCCACCGACATGGCTAACCCTCTATCCAACCATCTACAACACTTTCCCTACCACACACGCACATAGCTGCACAGTCGAACACACGCACCCCGTTACTAGTGATAGAGCGCGCAGTCCTCCCGGGTCACCGAGGTTACCAATTCTTTACACGCACTGGGCCCTGGCGTGCAAATTTTCAATACCACACTACTAATTTGGGTGAACCGGGTGAGGATTACTTGGTTTCTCCTCCTGCACGCTGCTATGAGTAATTAAGGTTTGGTTTCACCTCTGCTTACCATGCACCTGACTTACCACAGGCACAATTCTTATGACAGATCTGGAGCTAACAGGGAAATAGCAGACAGGCCTGAGATCAAATACTCTTTATAATCAGTACAATACTTATCCACAATTTCTGTAAAATGACCACAGACACCTGAGGATGTTTAAAGCTTTATAAAAAGTTCAAAGAGAATATGACAAGGCAATAAGTGATAGGCAGAATAATGCGTCTAACATCAAAATCAACACCATAAAATAGCTATAGATTAATGCTAAGACCATTTGAGTATATGGGAAGACTAAAAGGTAGGAATTTTTAGAACAAAACTAGTCACTGCAACTTTATACTAGAACATAGGACGCGGATGGGACCTAGAACATGTACTTAACCTAAGTGCTTTAAACTATTCTTACTAAGTTCACCGCAATCATACTAAAGGAAAGGGAAAAATTGGAACATACTAATACAATATAACAGTTTGGCAATTCTCTAAGGGAGGGGAGAGAAGTGGAACAATTCTAAAAACAATTGCATATAACTTGTTTTCAAGGTGATAGAGCAATATCACAGGCAAGAGTGCTTTATTAAGAAAATAGAGAGGGAAGACGAGAAAGAGAGAGAGAGACGCAAACCCACGGACTGATAATTACCTAGTTCAAAATGAAGACTAACCCTGGCCACGGGTCAGTTGAAAGGACGGGGACAAGGACCCTCAGGAAGGAATGCCAGAATGCGAGCAGGTACAGCTCACGGACAGTAAGGACAGGATACCCCTCAGGATTTGGGATCAGGGCTGGGCTCACCAAGGTACGACCAACACCCACAGCTTCAGAAGCAACGCCAGTGTTACCCCTCTCTGCAAGTAATCCACCAGTAACCCCGATTGGGTTTTCGAATTCCCCAGCAAAGTGCTTCGCCAGCACTTAGGATTATTTCCACCCCGTAGGAGTTTGTGGAAAGTATGGACAGAGTGCTCCGCAGCACTTCAGATTGAGCACCTATAGAGTTCGTAGGGTCAGTGACAGGTCTGCTACTCGGACAAGTCGGACAATTTTCCTAAGCTAAACTAGGGCAATTATACTATTCTGGGGACCCTTAGACCACCCTCTAATGTTGCAAGTGACAGTTTCCCACATTATGATTGGTCAGGAGAGGTGGTGCGGTCATTACCACCTCCTAAAATTCAACGTTCCCATCATGAAATTTAAATTTTCTTGTCCGCCCATTAGGTTCAGGTTCCCATCCATAGAATACAATAGAAAATACGAGCGCACAAGACATCGCAACAAAGTCTCTGGGTTTTCAAGGTGAGTTTCATCATCTTGTGCTGGTTTCTCAGGCGCATTGGGCTTCAGGAGCCAGCTGGCTGGTTTCAGCTTCTGCGCAGTGGGGTTTTATCTCCTGTCATGTGACAGTGCCCAACAGAGCCTCAAGTATGGCTCCGCTCCCGATTTCCCAGCCCCAGAGACGAGGTACATGAAAAGTAAGCGAGAACAAATTAAAATCACATAAAAAATGATCACACTGTATACCATGATAAAATTCTAACCAACCCTTATTTTATAACGACTATAGCATTATTGTTTTAGTGCGAAAGGACAGATAGGCTAAAGCAGCAGTAGCAAGCAGAAAGCGTGGTGAGAGACAAGCAGCCATGTTTGCAACAGTGCGCATGAGCACAAATTTCCTCCAGAATGCGAGTGCGTCACATCACATGGGTATGACCGACGCATGCGCAGACTGAATTTCAGCGAAGCAGCCGGGTTTAGTGCAAGCTTCGTTAGTATGAGAAAAGACATACAAGCAAGCATCCTGGGGACACCCGCGTGTGGGGAAAAACACTTAATAAATGACGAACAATGGTGTTAATATGATTATACAGTTTTAGGCAAGGGTTTCGTATACGAGCAGGGCGCTTACATGCGAATCCCTGCTCCATCAATCCCCTCTTTGATGATATTTACTATCATCACCACATAGAAGGAAACAGATGCCAACTTTTCTCATTCATCCACATCACTCATTTGAATTTCAACAAATTTATTGTTGAGTTTTCTTTCAGCTTCCCTATGAGAGTGGTGATTTTTCGCCTTTTTGTAAATTGCACTCTTTAATTCTTCTAATTCTAGTTCATCAATATTTCTTTTCACCCCCCTCTGATTCACTGTATATTTCTTTTTGCATTTCTGGCATTTGCAGCAAATAAAAATGATCAATACAACTACACCTATCACAACTATTGGCATCAGTATTTTCCACAAAAGATTTCTACCTAGGTTAGTAAACCAACTACCTATTGAGGAGAGACTTCCAGTCAGTCTCGTCCAGGCACTGTCAACCTCCAATGGTTTGAGTTCTTTTTCCAAATTTGTTATGTTCTTCACATATTGTTTTAGTTCGATACTTTTATCGGGAATGTAAGTGCAACAATGTTGCGCTTTCAGCATTCTACAGACTCCGCCCTCTTTTGCTAATAGGGTATCAAGGGCAAGACGGTTTTGCAAAACCATTGATTTGATCGCAACCATTTCGGTATTGACCATCAGGAATCCAGCAGCAGTGTCCGTTGGTAACCGGTCCACTACTGTAGACAATTTGCAGATTCTATGGGTGTTCAGAACTACCCCCATTCCAGGTATCAGTGCACTAAAAATATCACCTATAATTTCACCTACACTTTCACGTCTGCTACGCACTAAGCCATTAGTTTCTTCATCGTTTCCAGCTGCATTATTCACATGGTATATTTTCGGGAAAACAATGCCAAAGTAGCAGCTTCCATACCAGTGATCCGGCAATTTGAAATAAGCCTTGTTCCCACATATATAATATATTCCGGGAAACACAGGTTCTGACCCATTTTTGAAACCCCAACCTCCAATTACCTTGTAATTATGTTCACACTCGCTGGAACCGATGAATACATTGTTATAGTACTCTGTCTTTTCCCTATGGATACAAAGTTTCCCCTTTCGTTCAAAATCCAGCAACAAGGCAGGACTAGCTTCGCCTGGCGAGGTGTTATCCATGTGCTCAGCCCACCTAGGGACTCTATCCTTTTCGTCATTCGCCTTCTTCTGAAACTTTTCTCTCCTTCTGTCTGCCATCTTTATGAACATCTTTTCCTGCTCTTGCAGAGAACAGGTCAGATTAGCTTGTCTTGCTTCATCTAAATCTATATTGCCTATAGTCAGAAAATATTCTCCCATATAACGGGTCACGTCACTTTTAGTATGTACAAGGTTCAAGTGTCCTCTAATAGGAAGTTCAGAAAACACTACATCAGCATTTGAATAATAATACTGTAAAGTGCTTCTATAAAACAAGCTAGCTAATATACTACAGGAGATTCCATAGGTTAAAGGTAAATGGTGGTATGTCACGCCTTCGGCCACTGAGGTTGGCAGCTTCATGCAGACATAACAGTCCTCTATTTCCATAGCTTCTACATAATGCACTAACAAGTTAGCAAAAACATTTAGATGCGTCTTGTTTCTCATTTTGTGAAAGTGTAGTCCATCCTCATCTGATGCTTCTAAATTAGGTCGTGTGTGTGTCAGTCCTACTCGTTTGTCGCGTCTTTCTAGGCTTCGTGGTGTTTCTGCAGTCTGTACAACCCCTACATCTACTGCTTCGGGTTCAGTAGGGGACAAGTTGGGATCTTTACTTATCATAAAAGGCAGAAAAACTGTTAGTCCTATCCACATTACTATTAGCATTGCTATACTACACAAGCATATTTTACAACAGGTTTTAAGGCACCCACACCGGGATCTCCCAGAGACATTCGGATCAGACATTTTTAGCTTACAGGTGGCTTTTGCTACCCCTCTTCGTTTCTTTGCACCAAAAGCTCACTTCGGGGCTCTCTCAAGGAGGGTCTTCGTCAGAACTCCGATCCGCGATGGACTCTTCGTCACTGTTGCCACTGTTGTGTGGTTCGTCTATTTCCTCCAACACAAAGTAAGTCCACTCAGGGCTCCGATACAGTCGGTTCTGTTTCTTTAGTCTGTCGCTCTTTCTTAGCGATTTGCCTTGGGCTGCCTTTCTTTCACTTTCAGCCCTTTTTCTGTCTTTCAGTTTTTCTTCGACTGTCTTTAGTCTGAGCCTCAGCCTCTTGACGTATCGGGGTGCACTTCTGCCTCTGTGCCTCCCAGTCGTTGAGGAAACTTGGCCTTCTTCGTGCACTCTTTTTACTTTTTGATGTGGCACCTCTGTTTCCCTGCCTGTCTGACTTGTTCCAGGTCTTTCGTCTATTTCTTCTGCCTGGTCCCTAATCTGTCCCTGCTCAGATTCAAATCGTACTTGCTTTTTATTTCTGGTTACTGTTGTTTCTGTTGTCTGAGCACTTTGATCTAATTCTATCTGTTCCTGTTCATGCTCTTCGATCTCTTCGCTTTCTTCTGCATGAACGTCAGCTCTAGTTTCTAACTGTCCCTCTCCAATTTCTGGAGTTTCAGGAGGAGTTTCGATGTCTTGATCTGACCCTACTTGGCCTACGTCCTGATCAGGTGTGTTGTGATTTTCGTTGACCTGACCTTCTTCCTCTATTTCTAACTCACCTGGACTATCCCACTCACTGTCTAAGTAGGAATATTTCCTGGTTCGTATTGGGTCATGAACCTGGTCGTCGGCGGGGTACCATTCAACGTCTCGACTTGTGCTCGGCAGTTCGATGTCCGCTAGCTCCGGACTCTCTTCCTCGGAAGCTTCTTCAGCTGCGCTGCCTTCAGCTCCAGTCGCGTTTTCTCCAGTTACCCGCTTCGTGTGGCTGGCATGGATCCACTTCGGTACACCAGCACACTTTACAGCAGTTGTAGTGACGAGGATCACTTGTCGTGGCTTTCCCCACCTTGGTTTCAGGCAACTGCTCCGGGTGTGTTTCTTTAACGCCACCCAATCTCCTGGTTGCAGTTTATGTGCCGGAGTCTTTGGCCACTCGTCTTCTGTCTCTCCAATCTGCTGAGAGAGAGAACGCACTTGGTCACCCAGCTGCTTGCAGTATTCTAATACCATATCATCAGAAATGCTTAGCAGTTTGTGTCCGGGTACCCATGCCTGTCGCATCACTCTTCCCATCAACACTTCATGGGGACTTAGGCCAGTTTTTCTGTTCGGGATACTTCTCAAACTCATCAGCACAAGGGGTAAAGCCTCTATCCAGTTCATCTTTGTGGAATCACACATTTTGGCCAATCTGGATTTCAAGGTGCCATTTATTTGTTCCACTACCCCAGAAGCCTCTGGACGGTAGGCACAATGCAGTCTTTGCTTCATTTTGAATGCTTTACAGAGTTCCTCTAGGACATCGTTGGCAAAATGCCCACCTTGGTCCGTTTCGATTGTCTCGGGAATGCCGTACCTAGGTATCAACTCCCTGAGCAATAACTTGGCTGTGGTGAGAGCATCATTTTTCTTCGCTGGATATGCTTCCACCCATCTGGAGAATAGGCAAACTATGACTAGGATATATCTATACCCTTTACACTTAGGCATTGTTATGAAGTCTGCCTGCATCCTGACAAAGGGCCCTACTGCCTTTCCGACATTACTCTGTTCCACTACAGTCCTCTTTCCTGCATTAAATTGCTGACACACTAGGCACCTCTGGCAAAGCTTTTCCGCCTGGTTCCTGAATTTTGAATTACAGAACACCTTGTCAAACACCCGACACATTGCGTCTCTTCCCATATGTGTCGGTTCATGTATCATTCTGATCATGGGGTCAATCAAGCTATCAGGCAGTACAGGCACCCCAGTCGAGTCTACCACCACACCATCATCTCTCAATTTGCATCCCTCTGCTGCCCACCTGCCTTTCTCCTGCCGGTCTGTTGCCTGTTGCAAATCCTTTAATTCCTCCCATGTTGACACATTCTCAAACAACATAAGTTGGCAGCTGGTTCCATCCCACAACGCAATTTGCAGTGACATATGGTATCGGGCACAAAACTGTGCAATTTGGTCAGCGTACCTATTACCGGCAGTCACATCATCATTTCCAGATTTGTGAGCCGCACACTTGACCACAGCCAATTCTTTGGGCAATTGGATAGCTTCCAGTAAGTTATGCACCACCTTTCCATTTCTGATAGGGGTGCCTGAGGACGTCATGAATTCTCTTTGCAGCCACAATTGGCCGAAGTCATGAACAACCCCGAAACAGTACTGGCTGTCTGTGTAAACAGTTATTCTCTTGTTCTTACCCCTCTTACATGCTCTGGTTAACGCGATGAGCTCTGCCACTTGTGCAGATTTCACCTCGCTCAGGTAAGATGCTTCTATGGTTTCTGTCAACGTAACCACAGCATAGGCAGCACTCAGACTCCCACTCTCATGTCTTAAACACAAGCCATCCACGAACATTGTTTTATCCCCATCAAGTAACGCTATTTCACGGATGTCCAGACGGGGCTTTGTACTGAACTCAGTTAGATCGATGCAATTATGTTCCCCTTCCTCTTCACCTTCTACATCCAGAGGGATAGGCAACAGTGTCGCAGGGTTTAGGACATTGCACCGGGAAATAGTTACATTTTCAGCACCAATCAAAATTCTCTCATACTTAGTCAGCCGACTAGGTGTGAGGTACTGGGTCTTAGTTCTAGTCAGTAGGATGACAACAGAATGAGGAACATATACAGTGACGTGATGTCCCATGACAATGTTCTCACTCTGTTCCAGACTGACGCAAGTAGCAGCAACTGCTTTCAAGCATCCAGGTAATCCCGCAGCCACCGGATCTAGGGTGGCCGAAAAATAGGCCACTGGTCTTCTAATTAGTCCGTGCTCCTGGGTCAGGACTGAAAGAGCACAATTCTCTCTTGTGTCACAGAATAGCTCAAAGGACTTGGAGTAATCAGGCATACCCAATGCAGGAGCGGAACATAGACAGTTTCTCAAAGTTACCCAAGCGTTCATGCTCTCACTGTCCCAACTGACGGGGTCTTCTACTCCTTTCTTTGTCATTTTTATTAAGGGTCTGGCTAGAGCTGCAAATCCTACAATCCATTGTCTGCAGTAACCCACAACTCCCAAGAACATTCTCACCTCTTTCTGAGTTCTGGGCAGTTCCATTGCTTTAATTATTTTAATTCTTTCGGTAGTAACTTTCCTGATTCCTTTTTCTATCTGGTGCCCTAGATACTTCACTGAGTTTTTACAAAATTGTAACTTGTCAGGTGACACCTTATGTCCTCCCTTTCCTAGATGATTCAGCAAGGCAATGGTGTCAGTGACGCAGTCATTTTGGGTTTTAGATGCCACTAACAGGTCATCTATGTACTGCACCAAAACAGACTCTCTTGGCAGCACTAGGGATTCAAGGCACTTTTTCAGTATCTGGTTGAAAATCGATGGACTTTCGGTGTACCCCTGGGGGACACGATTCCAGACATAGATATGACTGTCAAATTCAAAAGTGAAAAGGAACTTGCTTTCTGGATGCAATGGGATGGAAAAGAATGCATGGCACAGGTCGATGACAGTGAACCATTCTGCATTCCAGGGAATCTGATATAGTATCACGGCAGGGTTGGGCACAACAGGGCAGCAAGGCACAACAATTTGGTTTACCTTGCGCAAATCTTGCACCACCCGGTACTTTCCACTAGGCTTTTTGATCCCAATGATTGGCGAATTACAGGGACTGCTCATCACTTCCTCTATTATTTCTGCTTCGAGCAGCCTGGTAATTTCAGTCGCTACTCTTGCTTTTACTTCTGCACTCATTTTGTACTGTCTGGTTTTGGGGTATACAGCATTTGTTTTTATTGCTATTTTAACTGGGTCCACGTTTGCCATTAAACCTACATCCTTTCCTGTGAAATCCCACACTTCTGGAACTACTCTTAACTGGAGTTCTTCAGGTAGATCCTCAACTGTTAAAGGTTTGATATCAGAATCTTGTCTGACTAACATCAGCTTGTACAAACCATCTTCATCGGGTGTCTGAATTTCGACGCCTTTCGGTGTGCAATAGATGGTACAATTCATCTTGCACAACAAATCACGTCCTAGCAGGTTCACAGGACTAGAATCACAGACCACAAATCTGTGCATTTCTTTGAAATTTCCTATAGAAACTTCCATTGGTTCAGTTACTGGAGTACTTATTATTTGATTTGAGACGCCCACTACTTGGATCGCTTCTCCCGAGAGGGGTAGGTTAGGAACATCCACTGTTCTTACAGTAGATCTGGTAGCACCAGTGTCCAACAGAAAGGTGACGTCTTTTCCCTCAACCTTTCCTTCAATGTATGGTCCAGTCTGGTCTACCGGTAAGGAGGCGCCAAGCACGCACTCCTCATCCTCCCCTCTCAGGCCCCGTCAATCTTGATCTTCACAGAGGAAGGTATCATTTAACAAATACTGTGGAATGACTGCGTTTCTTTCACTCTCGACTTCCCATGCTTCCGCCCTCTCATTCTGCTGACCCTGACTCTTAAAATTCTGTCTAGGTGCGCGAGGTACGGGAGGTAATTTTACCTGTTGCTGGTTCTTTCTTGTCCCCTCTTTCGGCACCTGTGGATTTAAACCATTTACAGGGGCATTACCGGCCTGCAGGTGTGGACACTCGTCTCGCCAATGCCCTATCTGGCCGCACCCATGGCACGGAAACTTTTTCATGGCTTCTTCCCGACTCATTTTAGCTCGGGGCTTGCCCCCCCCCCCCAGCAGTGGCATTCTGACCATTATTACCAGAAGTCAATTTACTTAACTGTTTCTCCTGCTGTTCAGCTAATTTCACCTGTGCCCACATTACTTTCTCCTTAAGGGCTTTCTTTTTATTTTCGATTTCATCTTCGCAGTATTTTGCGTATTTCAGGACATCATCTATGGGCTTTCCCTGCCAACTGATTTTATTATCTCGAATCCATTGGGATATTTCAGGCCTTAATCCTAGCACAAATCTATAACTGAAATGGGTCATGTCTTTCATGTCTACATTATCGATACCACTGTAAGTTTTGAATACCTGCAGTAACCTTTCATAAAATGAATGCACAGTTTCATCACGTTCTTGGGTGGTTCTATCTATTCGGGTCCAATCCGTCTCCTTTGCTGGCACCTTTTTCTTAAGGTACTGTATGACTTGCTCATACTTCCTCATTACTTCAGGTGCGGGAGCTCCTGTTTTCTCATCTCTGGGGAATTCCTCACTGGGCCAATCAATTTCAATTTTACAGTCGGTCAACAAATCTACAGGGACCACAATGTCGAAAAACCCATCCAGGTCTTTCAAGAGGCATTTCTGAACTTTTATGAAGCGTTCTACCTGCCTGTACCAGTCAACTGGCTTCTCACGTAATTTCGGGAAGTCATTTGTAAATGACACAATATCCTGTCTGGACCAAGGGACATGGACATATTTTCCTCCCGGGACCTCTCTCATGGGGCACAATTTTTCTGTTGGTGTTACTTCCTTTAACACGAATTCTGAAGCCTGTGACTTAGCCCTGCTGTCTTCCTTTTTCTTTGCCCACCTGGTTCTCCATTTTCCCACCTCGCCCCATTTCTGCAAAAGCTTCAATAATTCCTTTACTTGGATCTGTTTTCCCATCACATTCAAGCTTTCTAAATCTTTGTCTGAAAAATCTACTCTGTAGGGTTTCTGAAGAATTTTGGAGCGACTAACATCAATTCCCATTTCTGTGGCTGTATCCATTATCCTTTCATGGAGCAACCTAGCACTCCGGGTAAGATTTTTGCTGATAAACAGTAATTCTTCTTCATTATACGAGCTTAGGCGCTCAACTCCTACATTCCCAGCCATCATTTCTTCTATTTCTATCCTTAATTTATATATCTCTAATGCTTTAGGTTGGGGAGTGGTCTCCTTTTCCAGCTCTTTTGTCCATCTGTCTAATTCTTCTGGGGATACTACGGTGGCACTCCTAACCCCAGATGCACCTTCAATCAACACCTCTTTTGGTCTAGTCTGACTTCTTGCCCCCGATGTACTAGTCCTAGGCTCTCTAATGGGCAAATCCATCAGAACCACAGATTCACACTCACTCTCCTGATCCTCATCTATGATTACTTCTTTCCTAGGGGACGGAATGCTAGGAGTAGGCAGTATTGGGGTGATAACAGGAGGATGGGGACTAGCCAGGTCATTTCTATACAGTGGAATAGCTGGACCAATAGTTACTGGAATAGTCAGGGAATCAGGATGGGGATGTATCTGGGCAATGGTTCGAACTAAATCCTCTCGCTGTCTAGCCAGGGCTTCTTTCTCTTTTTCCCGCAACACTCTTTCTGCAGAATTGTCATGCAATACCTGAGGTACCAAGGGAGGATAAATACTTGGGGCAGTCGGAGTGACCAATCGGGGTGGACCTTCTCCGAACGGCTGATAATTTGGGACCGTGGATCTAGGTCTGCAAAACCCATCCCCCTCACTGGTTTTACTGTCTGTACCCGTTCCATCTGTATCACTATCCCTCCCACATCTGGGATATTTTGCAAAGGGATTTGGAGAATGCACAGGCTCTGACTCTGCAACATAGGGAGGTGGATTTTTCATTAACAAATCTTCCAGGTGCTCATCTTCTGAGTCCCCTACAGGCATTAGGTGATGGGTCTTTTCTTTACATTTTCCTTTTCTCTCTTCTAATACCCCCATCATACGAAATAGTCCTTCAGTCAACATAGATTGCCTCCACTGTTTCATTTTCTGCTCTTTGGTCTGCGCTTGAACCCTCGGATACCATTTACTCACTCCCTTATCCATCCGGGGTTTATCTCGCTCTGCAGCCTCAATCTCCCATTCCTCCAGGGCTTCGTACTGTGTCAACCTAGGTCTAGGGTGTAATTCATTCATGCGGGTCCTTAAGTTAAACAGAATCCGACCATTAAATGTACCTTCAACAGGAAATGCTAGGACTCCGTCATCTGCAGTATACTTTGCCCAATTTTCTAACCAGACACAAGTGTGGTACCCTTTATCAAACAGCATGAAGGAGGCAGGGGTATTTGGCGGGGGAATGAGCACGCCTTCCCTCGTTCTAATGGGCTTGTCAGTTTTGAAAAAATTCTTTATTTTATCAGAGAATGACAGTTTCCTCTTTACTCCATACATCATGTGCGGTCTACCTCGTATAAGCTGATCCTTATGAAATCCTAGGTACTTTGGATTCGGTATGAAATCTGGATACCACATGCAACTCTCCAGACTCGCTTCTAACTCGGCTTGATTAATTTTGTTTACCTTTGTGCTTCCAATGCTAGCGCGACTTATATTTCGCACTACCCAATCAGGTCAGAGAATACAAACACCCTTAACCAATGGGTGCGCGGCCTTTTCGCAAGACAGAGTCTCACGCTTCGGCACTCACCCCTCCTTTACAAATTCAGCTCCACTACACACCCGCTGTCTTGACCAATACCAGCGCGGCACGGAGTGACGTCAGAGCAGCTCTCCGACTGACTCCCTCCTTCACAAGGTAACGGAAACTTTTTACTCTCTCTAAAGTGCAAATGCAAGTCTTAGTCAACAACACACAACGTTTGCCACTATGTCTGAGTGTTCTAAAGAGATAAAAGAATTTTCTTTCACTACTAGTAAACCACTTCTGTCTACTTTTCATTCACTCTGGATAGACTTCTTTGCCTGTCCCTTCACACTAGTAACATAGAACCCGTTATTCTTCTGACTCATCCACCTCAGTCGGGGATATGTACTGAGCCAGGATTTCACCAGCGAACTATCTTACTTACCAGACAAGCCTCGGAGACCCTACTACTCCTTCCGTATGCGACCCTTACTAGGTGATATCGCAATGAAAGTTTTATAAAGGACTCGTAGCTATCATTCACTCCAGAAAACAAAGGTCCTAATTAGTGCTTCCAGTTATCCTCAACCCTGCACTAATACCTCAAACCTAGTGACTTCAACAGCTAACCGGATTCTGCTCACCGTAAGCTAAATACTTCCCCGGGGATTCGGACTACACTGAACATTCACAAACAATGGTTAATATAACATTTATAGCAGCAATGCAAAAATCATATACATTTACATATAAATCCTTTAAAACATTTCAAAATATTTGAACCAATACAGTAGAAAATCAGCAGCACATTTTATTTTCACGGTTTGTTTATGACCTATCCTGTCTACCTAATCTAACTAGTCCAAACCATCCTCTGCTTACCAGAAAATTACTGATAGAGCGCGCAGTCCTCCCGGGTCACCGAGGTTACCAATTCTTTACACGCACTGGGCCCTGGCGTGCAAATTTTCAATACCACACTACTAATTTGGGTGAACCGGGTGAGGATTACTTGGTTTCTCCTCCTGCACGCTGCTATGAGTAATTAAGGTTTGGTTTCACCTCTGCTTACCATGCACCTGACTTACCACAGGCACAATTCTTATGACAGATCTGGAGCTAACAGGGAAATAGCAGACAGGCCTGAGATCAAATACTCTTTATAATCAGTACAATACTTATCCACAATTTCTGTAAAATGACCACAGACACCTGAGGATGTTTTAAGCTTTATAAAAAGTTCAAAGAGAATATGACAAGGCAATAAGTGATAGGCAGAATAATGCGTCTAACATCAAAATCAACACCATAAAATAGCTATAGATTAATGCTAAGACCATTTGAGTATATGGGAAGACTAAAAGGTAGGAATTTTTAGAACAAAACTAGTCACTGCAACTTTATACTAGAACATAGGACGTGGATGGGACCTAGAACATGTACTTAACCTAAGTGCTTTAAACTATTCTTACTAAGTTCACCGCAATCATACTAAAGGAAAGGGAAAAATTGGAACATACTAATACAATATAACAGTTTGGCAATTCTCTAAGGGAGGGGAGAGAAGTGGAACAATTCTAAAAACAATTGCATATAACTTGTTTTCAAGGTGATAGAGCAATATCACAGGCAAGAGTGCTTTATTAAGAAAATAGAGAGGGAAGACGAGAAAGAGAGAGAGAGACGCAAACCCACGGACTGATAATTACCTAGTTCAAAATGAAGACTAACCCTGGCCACGGGTCAGTTGAAAGGACGGGGACAAGGACCCTCAGGAAGGAATGCCAGAATGCGAGCAGGTACAGCTCACGGACAGTAAGGACAGGATACCCCTCAGGATTTGGGATCAGGGCTGGGCTCACCAAGGTACGACCAACACCCACAGCTTCAGAAGCAACGCCAGCGTTACCCCTCTCTGCAAGTAATCCGCCAGTAACCCCGATTGGGTTTTCGAATTCCCCAGCAAAGTGCTTCGCCAGCACTTAGGATTATTTCCACCCCTTAGGAGTTTGTGGAAAGTATGGACAGAGTGCTCCGCAGCACTTCAGATTGAGCACCTATAGAGTTCGTAGGGTCAGTGACAGGTCTGCTACTCGGACAAGTCGGACAATTTTCCTAAGCTAAACTAGGGCAATTATACTATTCTGGGGACCCTTAGACCACCCTCTAATGTTGCAAGTGACAGTTTCCCACATTATGATTGGTCAGGAGAGGTGGTGCGGCCATTACCACCTCCTAAAATTCAACGTTCCCATCATGAAATTTAAATTTTCTTGTCCGCCCATTAGGTTCACGTTCCCATCCATAGAATACAATAGAAAATACGAGCGCACAAGACATCGCAACAAAGTCTCTGGGTTTTCAAGGTGAGTTTCATCATCTTGTGCTGGTTTCTCAGGCGCATTGGGCTTCAGGAGCCAGCTGGCTGGTTTCAGCTTCTGCGCAGTGGGGTTTTCTCTCCTGTCATGTGACAGTGCCCAACAGAGCCTCAAGTATGGCTCCGCTCCCGATTTCCCAGCCCCAGAGACGAGGTACATGAAAAGTAAGAGAGAACAAATTAAAATCACATAAAAAATGATCACACTGTATACCATGATAAAATTCTAACCAACCCTTATTTTATAACGACTATAGCATTATTGTTTTAGTGCGAAAGGACAGATAGGCTAAAGCAGCAGTAGCAAGCAGAAAGCGTGGTGAGAGACAAGCAGCCATGTTTGCAACAGTGCGCATGAGCACAAATTCCCTCCAGAATGCGAGTGCGTCACATCACATGGGTATGACCGACGCATGCGCAGACTGAATTTCAGCGAAGCAGCCGGGTTTAGTGCAAGCTTCGTTAGTATGAGAAAAGACATACAAGCAAGCATCCTGGGGACACCCGCGTGTGGGGAAAAACACTTAATAAATGACGAACAATGGTGTTAATATGATTATACAGTTTTAGGCAAGGGTTTCGTATACGAGCAGGGCGCTTACATGCGAATCCCTGCTCCATCACTAGCACATTCACCCAACCAGCTGACACCCCAGACACACACACTCAGCGCACCTCCCCCCCACCACAACCTCAGCAGACACTAGACTGGATAAGATCATGTCCACACTTCATCTAATTAAAGAAGACCTCCACGCGTTTAAAATCATTCTATCGTATCATCCATGGCTCCCAAGATCCAACATTCCTAACAAGTCCCACACACACCTCCACTACAACAAACACATTGCTCCCAAGTGGATATCAGTACCCTCCCGTAACCTACCCTCCCGCCCTTTGCGTACCAACAACCATCTCTCCGAGACCGATCTTCTCTCCCTCCTGCTCTCCTACGAACCGCCCTCCACTACCACGGATCACCTCACACACATGCTCATCCCCTCTATCCTTGCAAACGCTCACAGGCCCTCAACTCACAATAACAGAGGAATCATCATCAATAACCTCTGTAAAGTCCCACTCATCCAAGAACAAACCTCATCCCCCATAACCCTCCGTCTTAAATGCTCACTCTTGAATAGCAGATCGGCATCGAAACACGCCACTGACATAGCCGACCTCATTACCTCGACTAACCTTGACATCATCATTCTCACAGAAACATGGCTTACAAATTCTTCCTCGCCCCTCATCAACATTTTGGTTCCCCCTAACTATGACATCATCAGACTAGACAGGTTGGGAGGCAAGATTGGAATACATCAGCCTCGACATCAACAGTAATGGTAAACCTGTCTGCTCGCTCCACATCATCTATCACCCACCTGGCGACAACCTCCTATTCACAGAACAATTCATGGACCTGATAACATCACTCACTGGTCGACGAAACACACACATTTTCCTTGGTGACTTTAACATCCGCTGGAATGACCCTAACGGCACAGTGGTCAACAGCTTCAAAAACTTCCTCAACGCCTTAGACCTCAACCAATTGTGCAACAGCCCGGCAAACGATAAAGGCGCAATCCTGGACTTAATAATTGCTAAGACTGATTCCACCCATCTGGAATCGATCCTCCCCTGTGACTGGTCTGACCATCACATCATCACATTCTTCATCAATGAAACAATCAAGCTGACCTCTGCCCAAGCTACAAATCCTAGGGTATGGAAAAGGGACAGGAAAAAGCTCAACACAAACACCTTACCCGCCTCTAGCAAGAATCTCCTTCTACCCCCTGCTGTAACTTCCAACATAACTGACCTCACCAATCACTACCTAAACTCCATGACCTCGATAATTAACAAATGTGCTCCCCTGCAACTAAAGAGAGTCTCAACGAAAGACTCTAAACCCTGGTTTAACGGTCTCGGATACGAAGACAGACGTTCTCTCAGAACTGCCGAACGCAACTGGAGATCAGTACCATCCGCCGAACTCCTCCTGACTCTAAAAAGAAAGAGAAATGCTTACTTTCGTAAGGACAAACGCACTAAAGCAGACTTCTTTACCCAACAACTTGACCAGGCAAGAAATCGACCAAAAAAACATTTTGAATTAATCAAAATGCAATCTAAGGACCAACCTCAACGGCCACTTGAACTAACTCACCCACAACCATCTTGTGATAACTTTTCTAATCACTTTAACCTAAAGACTAAGAATATCAAGAAAGATCTCCTTAAGGACCTAATCTCTCATTCTGACCCCTTCACCAAATCCCCCTCCACCCCCAAACGCTTCTCAACAAATCACATCAAAGTTTACCTTGAAAAACAACGCAACATGGTCATACTTCTACCCCTATTCTGAAGAAGCAATAGGCAAATTTCTCAGTGCCCTGAAGCCTTCCAATCACCTAACTGACCCACTCCCCGCAAATGCGGTTAAAGATCTTACTCCTATGCTACTACCCATATGGACCAAGATCATCAACAGTTCACTTCAACAAGGCTGCATCCCGGACTCCCTAAAGGTAGCGCAAGTGTCTCCCATCCTTAAGGAACCCACCTCTGACCCCACGGACCTCAACAACTACCACCCAATCTCCAATATTCCCACTCCGGCCAAACTTCTGGAAAAATGTGTTCATCACCAACTGACAAAACATATCGACCACTTCAAGCTCCTAAATAAACACCAATCCGGCTCCCGTGCAAATCACAGCATGGAATCAGCCATGACACACATCATTGATGATGCTCTTCAACTACTTGATCATAACAAAGCATGTCTCCTCATCTTATTAGACCTCTCCTCAGCATTTGACACGGTCAAACACGAACACTTGATAGATCTGTTGAAACACAGAATGGGTCTTTCAGGACCAGTTCTCGACTGGTTTACCTCTTTTCTGCATAACCAGACTCAAAAATTCAAGGTCAACAACACACTGTCCAAACCAGTTCCTGTTACGGTAGGAGTCCCACAAGGGTCCTCGTTATCCCCTACACTGTTCAACCTCTTCATGGAAACACTCTCCGATCTGTTACAAACATCCAACGTGCAATTCCACATGTATGCAGACGATACCCAACTCTACCTCAAGATCAACACCTTGGATGACATTAGTTTGCTCAACAATACTCTTAAGACCACCCAAACATGGCTGGCAGTGAATCACCTCAAACTGAATGCTTTAAAAACGGAATTCCTCCTTATTGCTCCACCCACCAAAGTCCCCACTATGCACAATTTGATAAAACACCTCACAGCACTCGATGTTCAACCAACCATTGTGGATTTGGCGAAATCACTTGGTATTACTCTAGACTGTAACCTCAATATGCAGAAGCATGTTAGTAATGCAACAAAGGGAGCAAACTTTCAGATCAATACACTAAGGAAGCTGAAGCCCTTCCTACCTCCCAATGACTTCAAGTTTGCGGTTCAGGCTCTAGTTGTACCTCGGCTGGACTATGGAAGTGTTGCGTTATGGTTCTCCCCAAAGCCACCACAGCTCCTCTAAGAGCCTCCACCAACGCAGCAGCAAGACTCATCACTGGCTCGAAAAAAAGGGCCCACATTTCCCCGGATCTAAAATCTTTAAACTGGCTGCCATCTGAAAATAGCTTGCATGACGCACAAGGCCCTACATCATAGTGCACCCAGCTATCTCACACAAAATCTCACAATATCTGGAGGATCAAGATCAACAAGAAGTGCGGAAAACCTCCTTCTGAAACCACAAAAATTCAATAAGGAAAAAACGTATAATCGTTCCTTTTCAGGAATGGCACCCAGGATATGGAATGCCCTACCACCAGAAGTAAGACTGAACCCCCTCCACCTCCTCCTTCAATTTAGAAGTAAAAGGCATCCTTATGGCGAAATTTACGTAAACATAGCCTCACATGACTGTGGAGAAACCCCATTCCACTCTTTTTACCTACCAATCTAATGCTTGGCTTGTTATATGTACAGTTTTGTTCCACTTATTGTGACGTTTTCATCTTCAATGTATTACCATCATCCTTCAAAACTGACCGGTCCAGTTTTTGCACCTTATCTGATGTGCCCTTTTATCTGTGATTGTTTGCTGCTACCATTCTCTATGGCCATGTTTACCCTTGAACGTTTGATCTGTCCTTTTGCTCGTTTATTAACACCTTGGCTGCTGTGGTTATTTTTCCCCTGTGCTGAAAAATTCAGGATGTCATATATTCATGACGAGCTCAGCTCGTCATCAGCACACGACCACCGTGGCTGATGACGAGCTGAGCTCGTCATCAGCATCGAAGGGGTTAAGCTTTTTGATGTTATTCTTACGGTCCTGCTTATTTTTATTGTTTGATATGCCTATACACATTTACTGTAAAGCGCTCTGATACCCACAGGGGTCTTGTTTGCTCTCTATAAAACTTTCAAAATAAACAAATAAATAAATAAATAAATAAATTAGGCAGCAGATCCCATGAGAAAGATATTATAGGTATCACTAGATGGATGTGCTTATTAAAACAGAAATGTACTTAACACCATCACTGCTATTGATATTTTCCTCCGGTGCTGAATTCTTTGAAAGTCCATTGTTCATGACGAGCTGGGCTCGGCATCAGCGTGCGAGGAGGCTACGCCACGACGAGCCCAGCTCGTCATGAGTGTGGAAGGGGTTAAAGTACAACCAGAGACAATAATCTCTAGATACTGCAAAAAAAAGTGATGGCAAAGAAGGCCATGGGGGCCTTTACTGCAACAAAGGACTGTGCTCCTGACAGGACTGAACTGAACTTACAGATCTGTCTCTGTATATCAATGCTGGTATAGCAATGAGTGCTGTAGGTCAAGATTGAGGAGTTTGTTTAGAGTTTGGCAAACAGGGTACTCCACCAAAACTGTAGTGGAGTACCTGTGTGCCAAACTGACAGTCTGTCCACTCTAGTTAAAGTTGGGTAGATAGTCATGGTTACAACAGCATTGCCTCGCTTGCTCTGTCAGCAGAAACCCCACACAAACCGCCTGATATGGTTGGGGCCATCAGTGTAGGTTCATGATACTGTCTCTCCTAATTGGAGTGGATGGTCCTATGTAGTTTATTTAAGTTTTGGACCGCCAGGGAAATCTTCACAGTCTTGCACAGCAAACAACTAAAAATGACGACTTCACCTTGGGAGAAAAATCCCAGGCTGTCAGTGTTGTTGTTAATTGTTTTTTTAAATATGTGTTTGCACTTTAAAAGTTTGTTTTTGAAAAACAATAATGTTTGCCTCAAAAATGGCAACTGCTCTGCAAACTTTCAGAGTCTTCAGGGGGCTCTCAGATGTGCTGACTCATCTGAATGCACAGAGATGTCTGCAGGGCCTGCAGTGATCTCTATATGTGGTGGGCAGTAGTCAGGCCTGGGTTGGGGAGACAATTACCTTCACTACTCTGACAGACAGCAGGTCACCTACACCTCAATATGGCCCTGAATTGCATTTGCAAAGGGTTCTGAGACTTCCAGTTTCAGCAGGCCAAGACTGGGGTGCACTCTTCATGTGTTTGTGGAAGTAACAAGAGTGCTGCAGGTCAGACTCTGCTGCATTTCCTAACCATGCCTTTCACTTCTTTTCCTTTTCTCTTCATGTATTCCTGCATTAACGCCTTTGCCCTCAGCCCGGGAGTCAGTGGTCTGGGACCTTGAGGAGCGTCATCTGCATGAGAAATATAATTTGTTCAAGGAGCAAGTGAAGGAGCAGCATTGCCAGCAACTGCAGCAGCTATGTAGGCGGCATGAGAAGGTGAGGATACAACATTTATAACATTTACAAGGGAGTGTGGCAGTAAGAAGATTACAGGTTGCTAACCCTACTACTCCAAGGGGCTGCCCAGAATTGATGTAGAGACATATAAAGCCAATCAAGGAGGCTATAGAAACAGAGAGACCAGCGAGGGGTGGTAGACCCACCCACAGGCCAACAAAGGACTATCAAATATACGCGCCCATCGAATAGCTGTGGAGACATTTAGAGGCCCCCAAAGAGGCTATTGAGACACACAGGGACCAGCAAGAAGGCTGGTTTCAGAGATGTATATGGGGCTTTGAGGGGCTGTAGATACAGCTAGATGCCATCAATTGGCACTAGGAATACCTAAAGGCCCTTTCAGTGATGTAGAGACATCCAAGCCCTGTAGAGATATACACTGGTCACCAAAGGGTTATAAAGAAATTAATTCAGGGATCATCAGATGGCTTCAGAGTCATCCTGAGGTCATCATGGGACCTTAGAGGTGCTCATGCACCATAGAGGGCTGTAGAGACATCTTTAGTACACCAAGCCGCCCTAGAAACCTTCGTAGTCCATAGAGGATCCTGGAGACACTCACAGGCCCTTGAGAGCTCTTGTCACTGCCATTCTACACAAAGCTATATTCTAATTCATATCTTAATTTAGCACTTTTATTTCTGACAGAGTACACTTCTTTATAGAGAATAAAGTGGTCTACAGCGAAGCACATTTAAGCATGCATTACATTGTGACACTTCATTATTATCTCCTAGTTTCACATTGTACATCTCTCCACTCCCTGCACCTCGTTTTAAAACCATATCTGCATTCTTTGAACCTCTTTTTTGATGCTGCACCTAGTTTATCACACATGCATTTCTTTCTGTTCTATTCTCTTCTCTCTCCCAGGAGATAAGAGGGATGGCCCATTTCCAGCAGCAGCTTCTTGAGGAGTTGAAGACCCGCCATGCACAGCAGAGAGGCAACCTGCTCAAGCTGCAGCGCAACGAGTCCAAGATCAGGCTCGGCATCTTCAAGCAGAACCTGAAGTGCCAGGACATTCACCCTGCTGAGCAGAGAGAGAGAACCAAGCAGGTACTGGAAAAAGAGGATCCTGAGATGGACACAGACCTGAATAAGTATGTGGAGATGGAGGCTTCTCTTAGCACTGAGAGATCTGGAGACATAGGACCATCTGTTGAGTAGGTGTGAGCTAGTGGGTGCTACATTGAAAGGAGTGAGTGCTTCATCGAAAAAGGGAGGGCTACTAGTGGAAGAGAGATGACTTAAAGATTATGACACAGAGCCACCAGGGAAGGATGAAGGTGCAAACTGAGAAGGAATGAGGACCTTTCTGGAAGAGAACAAGCCCTTGGGAGAGACTGGAAGGCCACCTGCATAGGAGGGAGTGGGTGGAGAAGAGCTACCGCTGGAGGCGGGAGGTCTATCTGAGTGGCTGCAAGGGCATCCGACTACCAGTTGGTGTTTCTCTTTTATGTATGAGGAGTTATCCTAGCTTGCTCCTTTAAAGAACACTACATAAGAATGTATTGACAGTTTACAAAATAAGCTACCTCGCCTATCACTTGTTGACTTTATGCTTGTTTTTGAACATGTACAGCTCTTCGCTTCCTTTTGACTAAGTTTGTGCTATAGAAATACTGCACACATACATCCTGTCTACCTGTACAGGTTGACTCAGTTCATATTTGAAGGGATTCTCTTATTAAGGCTTTAAGGAGAGGTGGGCATCCCCACATTGGGTAGACGTATTGCCTCTAGGAGATGGTAAGGGTGTCATAAGGATCTGAGAAAAGTAGCTACAGGGAGGAGAGCCATTGGAGGACGTTTATGGCAAAACAAAGAACCCTTTTGCAGTCTGAGCAGCAAGAAAATCTAGACCAAAGCATTCTGAACCTTGAAGGTGGATGTGCATCCCACCTGTGAAGTTAGTAAATCATTTGGACTTCAGTTTGGATTCAGTGTTAAGCTTGCAGCTCCAAATGCAATATGACTGTAATTCTTCTTTTCTGCAGCTTAGTGTTTTTGGTGACTAAATATGTGATTGTGGGCAAAGTGTTCTATCTGTCTGACTCCCACATATATTATACAGCCTTGTAATGGTACTGTAACCTCACACATAATGTTGGTATACATCATGACACAGCCTTTTCTAGGCATCCCTATTTCTGATGTCCCATAGTACTGTGGACCTTGCAGGGCTATATTCACAGCCAATCTGTTAGTTCACATATTTCCAGTCTTAGAAACCAAGATAAAAGTCATCAGGAGAGGGTGTTGTCCAGCAAATGCGACTGCCATCCTGAGACAATTCTACTTAATATTCCTTAAAAATGTAAATTGATACTTGTATAGCTCACTACTCACCCACAAGGGTGAGTAGTGCTACTCATCCTCAAGGCGCTTGTACGAATACCGTTGTGGAACCCATCCTGGCTTTCCCTGTGAGGCGTCCACTCCTGGGCACCCCCAAGGTGGAGGCCAGGCATCCTTAGCATTGTGAGGATTAAGCAAGCTAGTGCCCAGAGTTGCAGAGTGGGACTCCATGATTGGAATAGGCACCAAGGCAAGAATTATCAGGTCCGTGGAATTTTGAGCCCAAGACCTGCCGAGGTGGGGAATTGAACCCTGGTCCTGGGCTAGACCTCTGCATCAGGGTCTGCCGCTCTAACCATTGAGCCACACTTCTCCACCTTCTCCTTACTGGAAAGAATAGAGATTTACAACAGAAATAGGGAGAAATAATACCACGTGTCCCCTTTCCTCCCACTACATACCAAAAAAATGAATCACAAAGAAACAATTTTAATCAATCGCAAAGTCTCGCTTTAGCCTCTGAATCACCTTCAATTCGCCCGCCACCTGCCTACCCTCTCCCAGATTTCATTAGGAGTTCTTCCACAGGTGCTGATGTACTATTTTTTTGTTAATCAGTCTTTTAGTTAAAAAGCTAGAGTGAATGACGTAGATAAATCTATACTTCTCTCTGTTGTGACTAATTGTATTTGCCTAATCTTTGTAATATTTCTCAGTTCTTGCTGCAGGAAGACACCCGCCAGAAGGAAGACATGCGGCAGCTGCTGCAGAAGCAAGAGCTGGATCTCCGTGAGCTGCAGCAGCACCAGGATTCAAACCTCAGCGAACTTCAGCAGATGCAGGTGAGGCTGGGGGGTGGACCACAGTATACGTGAGCCATCTGCTAAGAGCGACCTGTAAACCAGGGGCACCAGATTACAGGAGAGGTAAGAAGTAAAGGAGACCGGGAGAAAATGGTACCCACGGTTCATTGGCAGAAAGTCATGAACATTAGGGAAGAAAAATAAGCACAGAGGGAGCAGTTCCTCAAGTAAGGGACAGTACAGGCCCTGATAAATGGAACAGCAGGTCCAAACAGTTGGATCAAGGGGGATCTGAATGATCAGATGAAAGTGCCATCACACACCTGGTAGGGTGTGGTGCTTCATCATTGGATGCTCCTCGTCAGGCCGGCGCTACAATGCCTGATGTCATAAAGCCGTATGATGAGTGCAAGTGAGGGGATGGTACATGGTGGTGGGTGAAGAGGTGAAATAAAAGGGTCTAAGGGAACCAAGGAGATGTGAATGAAGTAGTGGTCCCCCCACTCATTAAAAATAGAGACGCTATCTGAAGTGATAATGTATATAGCTATAGTGTGTGTAGAGTAAGGTCAACATGTTTCATGCCTAGTGTGCCAGGAGGTTCAATAGCATTTCATCAGGACCAGGCTGGTACCTACCCTATAAACAAAGAATGTGGGGCCCAAAAAGAGGTCTACAATAGAAACTGCAGTCCCACCCTGCTTCCCTTGTCTATCAAATGGCAGTGTTTAGGTGCCCCATGCTAACAAAGGACCTGATTTAGATCCTGGTGGAATGGTTACTCCATCACAATTGTGACGATTATCCCATCCGCCGAAATATAAATCCCATTATATCCTATAAGATTTATATTTCGGAGGATGTGTTATCCATCACCATTGTGGTGGTGTAACCCGTCCTTAAAAGATCTAAATCAGGCCAAAAGTCTAAATGGAATTTCTAAAGGTATTCCTGTCTCCATCCTCTTTGCGTCATTGTCTGGATCACTACCTTCCTGCCACAAGAATGAAGAAATTACACTTCTACTGTCCAGGGAAGCAGTCCTCATATTATGTCATGTGAGATCAGGTACATCTAAATTAGATTCCACTGGCTCCAGTGTAAGACTCACACACAGCCTTACTGCAACACAGTCCTACATGCATATGCACTTGACATACATACAGGATGTCAGCGTAAGGCTCTGGGGTACACATAAAAGTAGAACTTAACACAAGAGGGGTCAGAGTACAGCATTCTCATTCACATAGACAAAAAGGTCTGGTCGTACTAAGGACTCACAAAACATGGTAAGCTAATATCACTGCTTTATGTGCTATACCCACAGCAGGAGCCGTAGCCCTCTGTCCACTATGAGGGCATGCTTGGTGTGCCCCCTCCAGGTCACAGGAGAAATCCTGGACCTTGCATTGTCACATACAAGTCTATGCTGCTGTTGACACAATAGATTAGTGTGATGCCAGGGACAAAATTAAAGTCAGACTACCAGACTCACATGTAGTCAAGCACTCAAGCAGGGGAACATTTCCATATACCATGCAAGGGACATTCCTGTTCCAATAGTCTCGCTTGTGTTTTTTGCATTTTTTGACTTGTCCTTTAATGTAACTGACTAGGGTGATTTAAAGACGATCTTGCGTTTGACCATGTAAGTTTGATCACCCATTCCCTGATCACCTACAGGCGCATCAGGGAGAATTTATCAGAGGACTTGGAGTTGTGTTTGTCCCCTACACATCACAAACAGACTTTGTGCAGGTCCATCACCTACATCTGTTTCCAACAAGTGAAACATTATTTGAAGGCTGTAGTGTTGACATCTCTACCACACTTTTAAACAAAAGGAGGACACTGTTCCTGAGGCAGGGTGCAACAAGTTACCCATGCGCCTTAAAAAAGAAGAAAAAAGAGAAGGAAAGAAACAGACTCCTAGGTAAAAGAGTGCCAACCAGTTATAGGGAAAGAACAAGCCTTATCAACCATTGCCCTCACAAACCCCGAAGGGTTTCATCATTGGCCGTTTGCTCCTCGCAGGGCCAGTGCTGCAATTCCCTACGGGTCCCCCGAAGGTCTCTTTATCGGAGATCTTTTTGATAAAATCTCTACCACAGTGCCAGGAATAAACATTTTGGAGTTAAAATACGACAGTATAAATTTAAATCAATAGTAGCAGTGCTCTGGATCTGTGTTGTAGGATATGAAAAGAGGAACAGATGTCAGCATGCAGATGCATTAACAATATGTGCCTCATTGTCATCATGTCTGAGCCAGGACAGAGCCACACTGGAGGCCGATGGTCTCACTGACCAGCTCACTAGAGCTATTGCATGAGTTTTCTAGATCAAGGGGCATAATTATTATAGGGTTGCTCGCTTTTGTGCCACGCAATGGGGTGCAAAAGCTACCCAACCCTTAAGTTTGATTTATCAAGCAGGACATTTTAATCGCTAGCTTTGGGCCGCATGACCCCTGCAGACATTGAGGGCATCGGGGGACTCCATTCCCACATGTAGGCAGGTCTCTTGAGGGGGGCGGGGTCTCCTCATCCGATGCGCTAAATAGTGTTCCAGCTATCCCGCAGCCTGGGACATATTAATTGCCAGCTATGGGCCGCCTGATGCCTGCAGACATTGAGGGCATCAGGGGACTCCATCCCCCACATTACAAAGTGCCAGTAGGAATAGCTGCAGGCAGTATCTCTTGAGGGGGTGGGGTCTCCTCGTTCAATGCGCTAAATAGCGTTCTTGTCGTCCTGTAGCGTGGGATGTGCGCCGCCTGCACCTGGGCCAAGCACGGGCCTGTCCTTCACCCATCAGCAACAGGAAGAGGCAGGTCGGGGCCACCCCCATTGGCTTGACTTTTCGAAGAGCGGGTGCCTGTAGGTGCTGGAATTGATCTGGTGGCTGTGAATAGTTGCCTTGGACCATGACCTATCAGGAGGTTTCATTTTACACTTTACTTTTCCAACCTGTTTATTGCAGATGACTAAACAAACAATTAACTTTGCCCTGGTCCTCACGGTGGTACCTGTGACTGTTATTCTCAAGTTCTTGTTGGGGTTGTGGTTTGGACCATTGTTATTGTGGGGGTTTGTCCTCGTCAATGGAGCTAGCTCATGAGAGCCATGGGTGTTAAGCGCATTCCTTACTATAGTAGGTGAATTCTTTATAAGATGGTGTCTATGTTTTTTTTGCCTGTCCTCTTTCTACTTACATGTATCCCTTTTAATCCGAGCATCGCTTATCATGGCATTCACCTTTCCATATGTAGCCAATGCGGACCAGCTATTGAGGTATGTTTCTTGGCATCACATTTTACTAACAGGGACACAGCTGTTGGATTGTTTAACATTCTTACTGCTACCAATTATTTTGATTGGGAATTCCTTCGACTTACGCATTGTTACGAGGTTCATTTTCCAAGATGGCGCTCACGGTTTTTGAGACTGTCCACTCTCTAATCACATGTATTGTTTTTAGGTCTCGTGGCGTTGAACCGCGCGAAAGCGCGGTCTCGCCAGAGACCTATTGTGAGCGACTGTGCTTTCCGGGAGAGGGGACAGGAGCTGGCCACGCGCTCGGAATTGAGCGGGTCACACGCACATGAACGCGTGAAGCTCCTGTCTCCTCTCCTGGAAAGCTGAACCACACAGCCCCACCTCCCCCTGCTTACGCATGCACACGGGGAGCTCAGGCAGGAAGCGCAGCTGAAGATGGCGGAGTCTCCGCGGCCGCTGGAGGGCTGGAGCGGAGCGACCATGGTGGGCGGCCAGTGGCGACACAGGGACCCCCTTGTGTCAGGGGACCACGACGAGGGAGACGGCGCCCGGTGCGACTCCCCGGTGTCCCCGCTGCCCCCGCCCGTCTTTCTCTACCCCGGGGCCCGCCGGAGGCAGCGTCGGGGAGCAGCCCAGAGCTCAGTGGCAGACGGACGGCAGCGGCGGGGGACGAGGACTCCCCCCTGTCTCCCTCCTCAAATCTACCGCTGCTGATGATGATGATGAAGTACCCGGGGGCGCCCGGCGACCGAGCGGCGCTGTGCAAGAAGTGTGAGTACCCCCGGGGACGGGTTCATGGGGTACATTGTGGGTCCAACAGGGCATCGGCGGGGGCATGGATTAATCCATGACCTGAGCAAGCGAGGAGTGAAATTGCTTCAGTTAGTATCGGACTAAAAAGAGGGCAGAGCAGTCTAGACCCTCATGTGCACAGAGCTGTCACATGCATGCTGTGCTGCCTCAGCTGAGTGTCCTCTTGCATTGTCTCCTTCCCACTGCTGGCACCTGCCAGTGCATGGCAAGAGACCGTGTTTCTATAGCATCTGATTTAAACGTAGGCAATACATTAAGTTAAATAGATTGGAAACCTTATTCTAGTTAAGTACGTTTTAAGCACTTTGGTTCGAAAGGGTCCTCTTAAAGCCTCAGTCAAAATATCAAGAGATTTCGCCATAAACCACGATAGAAGTTGCTGTCGAAAATCTTTCAACGTGATACTATTATAGAGTCGCTACTTTGCGTGTGGTGTTTTCAGAAGAAGGCAGACAACCAGAATGCCTTTTTTTTTGCACAGATACTGGGCGTAGTTAGCGAGAGCACCATGCAGTAAGGTTGCTTTGGACATACTGTGGTAAATTAACTTTACATTAAAAGCAACAGTGTACACTGTTCAGAAAAGTAGCAATCCGTTGCTTATTTCGCACACAAAAGCCTCTTTCGTCTGTAAAAAAAAGTATGAGGTCTAAAAGACTTTGAAACATGGAGGGTGGAAAAGGAGACACACGTTATAGTCTTCCACTGATTGCTCAGACTTTAGGTTATTCTAGCGAATTGAGCAAAAATCAATTCCTTCATGAAAAGAATTGTCTTACATTTAGATAGGAGAGTGCTGGCAATATTTGTTGACTATCCTTTCAGCTTCATGGTCATTCAGTAGCTGCTCTTAGGGGATGTACGGCATTACGATGCGTACTTTTACAACGCGTACCGTTACAACGCGGTTATTTCAAAGCAAGTCGTTACCACGACTTGCGTTGGAGGGGGTGCGGACTCAGGAATTTTTTAATTTACTATTCCAACACCAGCCTACGTACAGTAGGGAAGGTGTTGGATAGTAAATTAAAAAATTCCTTGTCCTGCAGCGCCCTCCAGCGCAAGTCGTGGTAACGACTTGCGTTGAAAAGACCGGGTTATAACGGCACGGCGGTGTAACAGCCGCGTCGTAAAGGCTGTTCACCCTTGCCGCTGTGTCCCATAACATTATAACTTCACCCCGGTGATCAACATGCACAACATTAGAAGCACTTCCCACATAGGATCAAAACAAAGACCACATCCTTCCAACCCTCACCCTAGACGATGTAGTGTGCTCCTTATGTAACCAAGTACTTTAGAGGTGTAGTAAGAGCTTTATAAATGCTGCAATACAATATTCTATCTTGCTCAGCATAGAAACAACGCAACTATCAGACCAGACTCTGAGCATAGGTTATCCAGTTCTTTTTATCAGTTGCAGGTATGTTCATTTGAAGGCCCTCATCCAGTCAAACATTGCATTCAGTGTTAGACTTTGGGAGTTGCTGGTAATGAAGGCTGGTGGGCAGCCTCACCCACCCTCACACACCCTCACTCACCCTTACAACCTCACACCCTTCAGCCTCACAACCCTCTCACCCTCACAACCCTCTCACCCTCACACCCTCACCCTCACACACCACATCACTCAGGAACACCACCGCATCACTCAGGGACACCACTCAGGGGTACCACCACGTCACTCAGAGACACCACCACATCACTAAGGAACACCATCACATCACTCGGGGACACCACCACATCACTCGGGGACATCACCACATCACTCGGGGACACCACCACATCAGCTAACCATTCACAAACAAGGTTTATATACCAATTGCAAATTTAAAAAAAATTAATGCAAAGCATTGTCATTTACAATGCCAGTAACTCAAACGTTAATGCTGCGAGACCTATTGCATTGTAAATGCTTGTTATAAAACTTAGCATCGCTAATCACAGTGTTCACCAGTGTTCACAGCGCCAGGACACCTCCGGGTAACAGAGCGCTCTAGAAATGTAAAAAATAAATAAATAAATGTGAAGCTAACGCGGAGCGGTTTCACCAATTAATGGAGATTTTTGGTTCTTGGTTTTATATTTTACTACAGGGGCATGGCAGTTTGTTTGTTTGACAACTTGCACCGTTACTGAAATCTCTGATTGGGTAATTTCTTTTATACACGTACCGTTCCAATGCTTCCTTCTCTTTCCTACCGTAGACTCCCATTTACATATGGAGGTTTATCATGTCACTTTCCCTAGTTTTCAACATTGACTATTGGGAGACTATCAGTAACATCTGGAGGTTGCCGGCCATATATATTCTTACTGAATCACCGCCAGTTGTGTTTTTTTCATCGCTGAGATATTGATCCAGAAAAGTTATCTCAGTTTTGTAAACACCAGAATCATCCTGTAGTACACATACTGTTCGCATGTATCACTGGGGGATTCACCTCACAGGTTTATTATTATTCATAACACATTGACAGAATAGTACCAGATGCTTGGTTAGTTAGTTCCATAGTAGAAGATTATCCAATATTCATTACATTTTAGGAGACACTCCCCTGATGAAGGGCCTGTTCCGAAATATATTAGGATACCTGAGCATTTAAGAAAATATACGTTATAGTGTGATGGATTAACACTTTAAAATTGATCATCTCATACTAATAAATGAAAATAAGTATTGATTATATTTACGACGTCTATTGATTACCAATTTAAAAAACATTGATTTACAGTCATCCTGAAAAGAATGAAAACTAATTGTTACCGCCGAGTGCAATGTGGGGACGATACTCTCTTGTTGGATAATGCATCAGAGCCTATCTGGCAAAGGCATTTCCTAAGCCCAGCTTGAAGCAAACATAATGGGTGGACAAGCCCAAGTTGGCATGGGGCTCCTTCCAATGACGGTGTCACTGTTTTATGGTCCGGACAAATGGTATGTTTCCATGTATTTTCAGGACTAGGCAGAAGTTGTAGGAAGCATGGTTTCTCCCACATTGGATCTATCATAATTTATAGACTTGCGATGCAGTTTAATGCCCAGCCTTCTACACCTGAAAGGATACTTATGTACAGTAGGCCATTTAATTGTTGATTGAGAATGCTGGAAACCAGTTATCACACAAGTTAATTGCGGTTGCTCTTTTAGGCGATTGGCCCCTGCATTATGGAACTCTCTTCCCCTACACATCTGCAGTAATTCTGACCACCAGGCCTTCAGATGGCTTGTGAAGACCTGGCTTTTCTCTCAGCTTTAACTCCTTGTTTACTCCCCGCCGAGTCCTGCTCCAGCGCTGGGACGCCTCCTTGCAGAAGCAGCCATGCGCTTTACAAGTATTATAATCTAATCGAATGTTTTTTCTTGTTTCCAGCGTCTTCCTGTATTGCTTGTACCCTTCTATTGTTTGCCTTAGTCTCTGTGAACACAAGTTTCTCCACTTCCTCAGGCAGAGAAGCAGCAGGTGGTGGTGGAGCAAGAGAAGCAGCAGCAGAAAAGGTTGGAGGAGGAACATGCCATTGAACTGCGGGAGTGGAGATCAGCACGTTGCATGCAAGGAGGTGAGCACACCCTTTCCCTTGAGATCCTGTCACAGCCTTTGTCACTCTGTTTTAAAACCTGCTTTTCTGCTCACTCTACAGGCAGAGCCGACCCACGACAGCCGAGTGCAGATCAACAGCCCACAAGTGACCAGCAGCCCATTCCAAATACTTCTCCTTCCTAACAGCTACTTCAATTTTTGGGCAATAAACACAAATAACCTGGAAATGCCATAATCTCAAACACTCACGGGATCCAGCACCAGCATGAAGTACCAGAGATTAGGTCAGCTGTCCAGGAGCTGGTCAAGTCTTTGGTTGGAATGAGGTTCTTACTTGCCTCCTTGCTGCAGCATGGGTTACTCTGCAGAGACAGTTGTTTCGAACCATGCAACATCCCAAAGTAAGGAACTCTACTGCTAACCACAGTAGGCTAGGATGCATTTGAACAAAACTTCATCACAAAAATAGTCACTGTGTTGTCGGCCCCGTCTGTGTTTGGCTGAAAAGCTCAGGTTGTAAGTGTGATGAGGGCCTTGCGATTTTCAAATTGAACTGTTAAGAGTTCCCGCCAGTCCCAAATTCACACTTCATGTCCGTTTTTTGAAATTAGGATCATGACAAGTTTTCTAGTTTAGGAAAGTTAAGTGTGTTAGTTCATTCTTCCAGTCATTTTTAACTAGCCACAGTTAGCAAAGCTTGGCTAGTGCCTACTTTTTAGGTCGAAGCCTGCGTTGCAGGGAATGCCCTGTGCCCTGCTGCAGGCAAAGAGATATTGTGAGCAGGGGATTTCAGTATGGCGTGAAGCCACGCCCCTTTTTTCCATTGGCAGGCCTCTCGAAACGGAGGCCTGCCATTGGAAAAAGCTCCTGTTTAGCAGATTTGTCTGCTCTGGATCCGCCTCTCGAGGACACCATGACCTGCCTCACAGTAGCACAACAGTATTTTTAGAAATATCGCCTTGGCAACCATGAGGCAGGTCAGGGAGTCCTGGAGGGGCGGGATTCAGTATCCTGTTTCGCCCAGTTTTTCTTGCGTTTGTGCCGACGTCATTCCTGTGCGTTCCTCGGCGGTGGAGGAGGTAGGGGAGAGGCGGTGCTGGGCAGTGAACGGTGCTTGTTCTGATTTAGTCAACTGAAGCTTGGATGCAGCACAATTAATAAAGTGCCTGGTACACAATAAAACATGCAGTTTCCCACATCCAGATAATACACTCTCCCCTTTCAAGAAACACTACTTGACTGTCTCCTGCTGCAACTACCGCAGGCAGTTCAAAAAGACTGTCTTGGGAGGACAGTTGCCATTATTGATGCGTTTCATCTGCCAAGAGAGTTTCCAGATAGCTCGGAATTCAACAAAGAAAATGAATCAAGCGGACAGGAAGGAAAGTGACTCGCCATAATCCGGGTGGCCAGCGCTAGGCTCAGCCCGGAGCACGAGGACCTACTGGAACAAACCAAACACACAACTACCAGGGAAGTGTTGCAAGGCAGGTAAGACGGCTCGCTGCCCAGATGATACAAGGCAGGCAAAGGAGCTCACTGCCTAGGTGATACAAGGCAGGTAAGGCGGCACACTGCCCAGATGATACCAGGCAGGCAAAGGAGCTCACTGCCTAGTTTTTTTAAGGCACTGAGGCCGGTAATGGGCATCTTGATAGGATATTATTTATTGCACCCCTCGCAAACCAAGGCTGGCACTTAATTTACGACTCGCAGGGAACTGGCCTTTTCCAGAGCTGGGGGGGGGGCTTAGAAACATACCGGCTGCACATGAAACGGTCACATAGTTTGATTGATGCAATCGAACCCAACAAATAGTCTGCAAAAAAGAGCGCAATGATGTGTATACCTGCCTGTGCGTCATGGTGTAAGCATGTGAATGCGTCACTGCGCATGCATAGGGTATGCCAGTGCCTTCATTGTTTATTTTTTTATTCATCTGTTTCACGATGGCTGACGCCATTAGGAGTACTAAATAAAGAAAAATTAATTGAAATATTTACAAAAGTGCCTTTGTGAAATGGAGTGGCCCAGCATCAAATAGCAGTTGTTTGGTGCTCTCAAATAACATTAAAACGTAGAATTTTTGTTTTAAAGCACCTTAGAAGGATAAAGGAGCAACGGAGAAGCGTGTGGGGGAGAAGTAAAGGTGGGGAGAAGTGAAGGTGGGGCGGAGAGAGCAACAAGCAACAGGGATTGAGGAAAGGGAGGACCTTGAGTAAGGTGCAAGGAATAAAAACAACCATTGGCAAAGCCAAAAGGTCTCGTATTTGGAAAATATTGGATTGCCAATATGTTTTAGCCATGCTGTACAGCATCTCAGACGCTGTCCAAAGTGGCTAGAGTATTAAAAAAAATAAAACAGTTGGTATGAAGAGTCCTATCATTTTGTACAGGTGAAAACAAAATTAAATGGTGAAGAGGGACGCAGAACTAAAACAAGGGATGTGGAAGCAATATGGGTGATGGAAAACAACACGGGTGAGGGGGCAGAGAAAGCACACAGTGAGAGCACAGAATCACACAGTAACAAAGCGTGACATGAGGACGGGGCAAAGAAGCACATGGCAAGACACAGCACCATGGAGATGGGTGGGGAAGCAACACAGGGAAGAAACAAAAGGGAAACAGAAGCACAGAAACCAGGGATGGGGTAGGGGGCACAGGACAACAAGACAATGCATTACAGACACTTACGTGGAGGGGCAGAGAAGCATATGGCAACACAGATGGAGGGGCTCAGAAGCATACGGTGAGACAGCAACATGGAGAGTGTGGGCATAGAAGCACAAGGCAAGAGAGCAACACAGAGACCGGGAAGAGAAGTAAACAAGGGAGACAGCTGTAAAAACACATGCACTCTCAGAGTGCTTAACTAAAAAGGACAAGCATTTACAATGCAATAGTTCTTGCATTTGCGAAGGTTTGAGCTATTGGCATTTGTAACTGGCAATGCCTTTTATTTATATGTTGTTTTTTTAAACGGATAAATAAAAGGCATTGTCATTTACAATTCCAATAGCTTAAACTCTTGCAAATGCGAGACCTATTGCATTGTAAATGCTTGTTTCTTCATGTCACAAATTCCCACCTGTATTTTGCTTTTAAATGACATTTTTCCATCTTAATGTGCAACACTTAAGTGCTGTTTTGCCTGCATCATAATCTGAGGACAGAAGCACCTTTTAACACCAGCGAAGATACCATCACGTTTATGAAGTTCCAACCAAGATAAGATGCAAACAGAACCCATGCCTGTCCTGATTCTACCTCAGAAGACTATCAAAGATGCTTTAGGTGTTCTGCAAAGATAATCTGTGACCTCACTGCATAAGTATAACTTTCCAACAGAACTCACTGCAGATTTATAATTTCCCGACATAACTCACTGTAAATTTGTATTTTCCCTATAGAACTCACTGTAGATTTTTAAGATTGTATACCCAGGTTCTGAGGGACTCAGGGCTACCCCATTGTGGTTAATGATGGGTACTGCTGGGTCCATTGGGCCAAAAAAGACACGGTGGAATGAGTGCACTGGGCTTGGGATGGGCTCCGCAAATACACTCGAGAGAGGTATTTATTTGCACCTTCAATGCAACTCGCTGATAACCCCTCCTTCCCTCTATTGCAAACTACCGGCAACGCACGCCGCGACATGATTTTGGGCATTCACACCAACGCTGACCTGTATCCCAACAACAGCTTTCTCCCTCTCCCTGAGATCGCAACACCACTCAATAAACTGCGGTACTACCAGATAAGAGCTACCTGCAAAAACACCAACCCTGCATTTCCACTCGCTCTCCAGCCTAACGCCACTCTGGAGTACATTCATCCTGCCACATCCCCACGTAAACTTGTCACGATTATATGCACATTCATTAGCGACTTCCCCCTTTGACACTGAGCGCGCCTGCAACGCATGGGGGTCCAGCCTAGCTGACGGTTTCTCACCAGCGCAGTGGCAGTACTGCTGCAATCTAACTAAACAACTCTCCCCTAGTTACTGGCTGCGACTCATCCACTTTAAATTCTTACACCAGCTCTACCGGACTCCAACTGCACTACACAAGATGTATTTGACCAATAGCAATAGATCTGCACGCTGCACTGCCTTGGATGCGACTTTCACACATTTGGCTTGGACGTGCCCCAAGTTAACGGCATTTTGGCAGGAAGTGTGCGCAATCATCAGCGACATCACCATGGAGCTCATCACTCCTTACCTTGCCTACTGGGCCACGTCAGAGACTGACGCCAGCCGTAAAACTGATCGCTATGCTACTAGTCTTGGACAAGCGACGAGTGGCAATACACTGAGGCCAAAGACCGGCGCCGCAACCCAAGCACTGGCAAGCAGGCGCAGCTCATTGTCAGATACATCGGGGTGAATCTTGGGACTTGATTAAGCATGGGCGGAAAATCCGTTACGCTCGCGGATTTTGCGGATTTTCGGTAAATTCGTAATCCGCGAGATTCGCGAATTTCCCACAAAATCCGCAAATTCGCGCGCAGCGGATTTTTTTTCTTTGCGGTGTAAGTTCGCAATTGCGAACATGTAGGTGCGGCGGGCAGCAACAATCTCGCACTCGCGAAATTACAAAAATTGCAATTCTGCACAAGAAATCTACTAGCAAGCAGCATAGACCTTCTGAAAATGATTATTTTTATCAGAATAACTCCTCAGGTTGACATTTGCCTGCACTTTTTTAGATTTGAGGCCTTTTGATTTTCTTTGGATAACTTTTGGATTAGAAATCAACTTTCTCATATAAGCTTGGTGGGGCATTAAAGTTGCTGTAATGCTGCTCTGCAGAAAAACGAGTTTTGCAAAAGTGAAAGCAGGTTCAAAAGTTCAAACTCATCATTAGTAACCGTTCCCTGTAGTGCTTCCTGACAAGGGCCCCTCCAGAGTTCAGTTGCTAGTTGCAACAATTGTATGACCCTGCTCTGACCCTCACAGCAGGCTCATAGAATAGCTACAAGTAGGCCACAAAGGTCCTGGAAAAAAAAATTGCACTGCAACAGAAAGCAAATTACAGATAAGGAAGCAGGTGCCAGACTGGAATTTTAAAACAGTGACACATTAATAAATCAACCCCAAATTAATTCATGTCAGTTGAAGCAGGCAGGTGTGCTTGCTTTTTCCCCCCATAATCTACAGTGATGATGAACCAGAGGGTGGCATAAGGCATTGATGTACCAGAGGGTGGCATGGGTGAAACAGAGGAGGCAGGGGTGAAACAGAGGGTGCTGGGAACCTGTGATGATGAACCAGACGTAGAAACAACATAATCGTGACCGTTGCGAGCCGACATGTAAGTTTCGAATTGCGAACTGTTACAAAACCCTCGCGAACTGTCAGAAATCCTTGCGAACTGGCAGAAATCCTTGCGAACACCAAAAAAAAAATCTGCAAATTCCCAGTTCAGTTGCTAGTGGCAACAATTGTATGACCCTGCTCTGACCCTCACAGCAGGCTCATAGAATAGCTACAAGTAGGCCACAAAGGTCCTGGAAAAAAAAATTGCACTGCAACAGAAAGCAAATTACAGATAAGGAAGCAGGTGCCAGACTGGAATTTTAAAACAGTGACACATTAATAAACCAACCCCAAATTAATTCATGTCAGTTGAAGCAGGCAGGTGTGCTTGCTTTTTCCCCCCATAATCTACAGTGATGATGAACCAGAGGGTGGCATAAGGCATTGATGTACCAGAGGGTGGCATGGGTAAAACAGAGGGTGGCAGGGGTGAAACAGAGGGTGCTGGGAACCTATGATGATGAACTAGACGTAGAAACACATAATCGTGACCGTTGCGAGCCGACATGTAAGTTCGCAATTGCGAACTGTTACAAAACCCTCGCGAACTGTCAGAAATCCTTGCGAACTGGCAGAAATCCTTGCGAACACAAAAAAAAATCCGCGAGAATTCGCGGATTTTGCGGATTGCGAGTTCGCAAATTCGCAAAATTCACGAACGCCAGATTCGCAAAATTCGCCCATGCTTAGACTTGATGCCCGCGGCTAACAGACCACTCGACATATGGGGACCTTTCATCTCCTATATACAACGAACAGCCAACTCTGGGGACCCCCCTGATGGGCGTTCCACCCCTGATTCCCATACTAGAAATGTTGGCCCCGACAGAACTGACTCTTAACACCCGACATGCCTCTTGCACACAGTGCACTCAAATCGGCCATACCGTCTCCCATCAGCGGTATGTTATTTTATGAACTGTTTATCTTTCTTCTGATGTAGTCAACTATGCATGTTTTGTAATGGCTGCCATACTATTCAATCGGAGTGCATAAATGTATCATGCCTTAATGCTCAATAAAGGTTTTTGGAAGAAAAAAAAGAAATGATGGGTACTGCTGACAGCACAGCTATCTAGAAAGGGCCATGCAAGGCACCAAGCAGGAATACTACAACAAAGTGTGTACGGACACAGGGGGCACTTACCACCGGTAAGGTTGCTACTTGTCAGCAGGTTCATAACTCTCAGCCATGTGTGTGGGACACATAAGCGTTTGAGCTAGCTACAGCGGCCTTCTGAACGGGATGTGATTCATTGAGAAGTAAGAGTAAAGATACATGTGGAGCAAACTTAAGAATTGGGAACGCTTTCCAGTGCATGAAAGGATTTTCCCTCAGAGATATAGGGCCTTCCAATAAAGAAAAGATGCATGCCATGGTTAGGACAAAGTGTCCGCTAACTAGGGTACGTTAAGTGGCCATCACGCTCCATGTCATCACGGACAGTAGTTCCAGTCCTGAATGTTTCACATAACTATTATTGTCATCAGATGTGCAAGTCTGATGTGTTTGGTAGAGGCAAAACAAAAATTCAGAACTGGAAACTGTCCCTCATTAATGGACAGTGGCCACCCTCAGACTGTGGCTGGTAGGAAGAGGTACTGGTACCCCAGGGCCTACGGGTGTGAATTGGTGTGAAGGCAGCGTTTGAAACATGAAACTCCAAAATGTCTGAGCTTAGAGCTCGGTAAGGAATACATTGGCATGGAGAGGTGCCTACGAAGGAGGGTATAGTGTCAACAGGAAGAACACAATATAGAATCTTTACTGACAACAGACACTGAAAATGAGCTAGCACACTCGTTGACATAAGATGCAAGTAGCTTGTTAGCAAAAAACGGAGACCAATCGATTGGCAGCAGGTAGTACAAAGAGTTTATCTTATGATTGAGGTAGCAGCACCAAACGGCCCAGTAGAGATCATAATATTACCTATAAGTAAAACATTTACAGTGGATTATCCAGTGCATAAATAAATGCAATAGGTTTCGCCCATGTGATTAATAATAAGTTGTTTCATATTGTAAGTTGTAGCTTGGTGAGCAGTTGTGCCATATAAGTTACTGAAACTCCGTTAAAGTGTTATGACTTGTTTATTGAGAAAGGCATTATATTTGGCTGTTACTGGTGGTACTATAAAGCGGGGAGATTAGGTAAAGGACAAAGAAAAAACAATGTTCTTTTACATGTTGTGTATGCTGTGTAACATGGTATAGAGTAATTTAAAAAACACTTGGATAATGCTAACTTCAAATCTTTTATTCTCCCCCCTAATTTTGCCTTTTATTCTGGTGCCATGGTCTCTCTTTCACTGTTTTTTTAAATGATATATTTTTATTGCACTTCATATATAAAGGCAACACATGAAGAGATTGTCTAGGACATAACTCTAAATAACTTAAAAAAGGCAACAGTACAAAAAATGCAGGAGGAATTAATAAATATACATGACAAACAGAGTCGTCTCATTTCATCATTTACATAATTGAAGAAAATCATGAAACTGTGATATATTAATAAATTACCTGTAAACCCCTTTGGGTATAATAGCTGTGATCTAAAAAATCTTAAAGTGCCAAGTTTACAGAAAGATACTAACTGATTTTAAAAGCAAACAAAGTCCCCTAGGCGAACACATTATCAAACCCCAGAGAAGCCACAACTGACGTCTTTTAATACCACTTCCCCAAGTGATAGTCAGTCCATCCATTAAAAAAATCTCTAATGAGGGATTGCATCCTAGGATTGACTACTACGCCAGTCTGAAAAGGGTGCCCAGATCTGTCTCCCTTTCAAATTGGCTTTTTTTGTGCCTCTTTTTGAGTAAAAGGCCAGTTCCAAATTAAATATTGCAAGCAATCGGGCAAACCACTGTTGAAAAGTCGCGGCAACTTTGTCTAGTCAGGATGAGGCAATGCACAAGTGAACCACTACCATGGCAATAAACATAATTTGCTGGACTCGGCCCTGAACCACTTTGCCATGTACCCCCAATAAAATGAGTTGAGGAGTCAACACAATCTTAATACCTAAGAGGAGTCAAGAAATGTAGGCACATATTAACATAGCGGTAGGAATATTATCGCCGGCTATCGCTGAAAATTATCGCCATGATAACTATATTAACAATACATAGCGCCATGGCGATAATATTTCAGCGATAGCGGTGTTTACCAAGGAACATCGCTGGTTTTCCAGCGATGTTCCATGGAAAACAGCGATAACATTGCTGATACGACCCTGTGGTCGTATTAGCATAATCCACCTACCATTATTAGTATGCCTTAGTCTGGAATTTAACAGATGTTAAATTCCAGCGTTAAGGCAGAGGTAGCTCAATTTTTTTTAATTGCTGCACCTCCTTGTTAATATCGCGAAGCTGCCTTCGCGAAATTTTCATGTGTTGTTTTCACAGCCATGCCTTCTTTGCATCTCATTAGCGATGTGAGGCGAGGCTGTGAAAAAACGAGCTCTACATCAAAGAAACACGCGCTAGCATGTCCTTGATGATATTACGATATAATTATCACCGCTTATTGCCCGAAAACGGACGCTAAAGCTGCGATAATTATATCGCCAGCCCTTGCTAATTTGCCCCTTAGTAATTTCACTCCAAAGTGGTTCCAAACCAAGGCAGCTGCAAAACATGTGAATTAAGTCCGCCTTAGGTAGTTGAGAATGTGGGCATGTATTGTCTGCCGAACCTCCCTATCTAGAAACTTTCCTGAGTGAATAGGGCAAGTCATAGATAGTCTTATAGTTTTGTGTTTGTAGGTTGGCTGAGAGTAGTGTAGTACAAGTTAACTCCAGCAATTCCAAAAAGAAACAGTCTACTGCCCCCCACATTGTCTCTCAAGATTATCTAGCATGTGGACATTCAGATTTTTATAAAGTTGGCTTATAATACAAGGAAACCCGTCCACTGACCAACTGTTCCACCAGCTCTACTTTCTGGAAACCCTGCTCCTTTTCGAGTTAAATAAGCTCGAATTTGTAGGTATTTAAAAAATAAAATCTGGGACACCTCAAACCTATCACGCACTTCTACAAATGAATTAATCCCCCAACCGCTTAATTCCACAGGCCTCCTATCCCAATATTAGAAAACCCTGAAAAATATCTGGGAGTGATGGATTACTTTGGAGAGAAGTATAGTGATGAAAAACAAAGAGAAATCTAAATCCTATCAGCACCCTGCAAAGTTTTAAACCGAACCTTCTTAAAGTAACTGGGTTCAACTTGTTGCAGGAAGCAATCTCTAATTTATTTTCCGAGCAATAGTTCATATATAGGAAGAATTCCCCCCACCTATCCATCTGTTCCTTGATCCCTAAAGAGTGAGCATATATATTAAAGGGCTGCTGCCCAATAATAGAGTTTGATGTACGGTACTGCCCGGCCACCTATTTCCCTGGGGAGAGCTAGCTACTTAAGCACCCATTTAATTTTGTAATACGCCTTACGTTGTCTTACGGGCGGATTGTTACTGGAGACTTTGTTGCAATATATGGCACTCCAAAAAGCGTCTCTTAAACTCTCCGTATGGCCATCAAAATGATTACATGTTTGGGACAAATAGAAGAATATAGAGACAATCGAGTTGATCGAGTAATATAAGAAATCCCTGTAAAAGACAACATTTGTGACTTATCAAGGAAACAGGAACCCTTCTAAAACAAGTTTCGAATAACCGCTACTTCACTAGGATTAAACAACTGAACAAGTTCCTCCTTGGATATGGATGGGCTTTAAGGCCTACAATCATAGTTCCCAAAGGATACCCTGTATCCACACGAAAAAGAAGAAAGTGTTTCTGTTGAGGTCCTGAGGAAGGTGGTACAATCCCACTGAAACGCGCGTCGATTTGGCGTGGAATCCCACAAAACACTCTGTGGTTCTCACTTTTCTCTGCTGATAAGACACCTTATATACAGAGATAAGATTGCTTGGATGAGAATTGATTTGTGTGGAAGTGTATGTATGAGTAGTTTGTGAGTGCGAATAAGTGGTGTGGTATCAGGTTTGCTCTCTTACTTATGTATAAAACCTTAAATGTATCTAAATGATGAATCATGTTGTTATTGACTAAAAGAGCATAATGAATTTAAAAAGATTTTTTTAAGTTGAAAAAAAGTTTTTGATATATATACAAAAAAAAAAAAAGTTTTGAAAATATAAAGAAAGGAAGTGTTATTGATATATCTTGAAGGACACAGAAAATTATATGAACCATACCATAACATACAAAGTATATGGGCCATGAGGGAATTTTTGCTTTTTGTGTTTCCCGAGCAATAGTTCATATATAGGAGGAATTCCCCCCACCTATCCATCTGTTCCTTGATCCCTAAAGAGTGAGCATATATATTAAAGGGCTGCTGCCTAATAATAGAGTTTGATGTCCGGTACTGCCCAGCCACCTATTTCCCTGGGGAGAGCTAGATACTTAAGCACCCTTTTAATTATTGAATACGCCCAAATAAAGCATATAATCATGTTGTTCATGGCCTTAAACCAATGATTATTGAATTCTAGAGGAATGGTTCTGAACAAATACATCACTTTTGGCAAGAAGGTCAGCTTAATAACGTTGCTATGGCCTGCTATAGACAGATGTAGTTTATTCAGGGTAGATCCCGATTTGTCTTCCAGATAACGGGGACTAAAATAACTTCAACCAGATTAGCCAGCTCGGCCGTTAAGGTGACTCCCAAGTAAACAGCCTTCTCGACCACCCTCTTCACTAAAGAGAAAATACCTGTTTAGAACTACTTGGGTTTAACTTTGATTTAACAGATAATAAACGCCCAAATTCTTGAGCCCCTCATTTTTGCTTTAAGGCCTACACTGAGCTGTGGGTAGTGTGGCTCACTGGTTAGAGGCGGCAGACCCGAGAGCAGAGGACGGCCCGGGACCAGGGTTCGATTCCCGGCGCGGCAGGTTTCTGGACCAGGGTCAGCGGACTCGATAATTCTCTCGCCTCGGTGCCCACTCTGATCAGCGATCACACTCGGCAACTCTGGGCATTAGCTTGCCTAATCTTCACTAACGGCCCCACCAGACCGCCGGGGATGCCTGGTCTCACCCTGGAGATACCCATTAAGGGACCATCTCTCAGGGAAGCCAGGAAGGGTTTCGCAGCGGTCGAAGCGCCTTGGGACCCTCCGGGTAAGTAGTGCGCTATATAAATGCCTATACATTTACATACATTTACATTTCATTTACTATCACCACATCATCTGCATGTCAAGCACCTTAGTATCCCATCCCATCCCTGATATTGCGTAGGTACTATCAAAGGGTTCAGTGCTATTTTCCAAATTAATGGGTTGATATACAGTGCAAAGAGTAAAGGGGAACAATGACACCCCTTCCTGGTGCCTCTTTGAATTTGAAATTCCCCTGAATGCCCACCCATCAATTGGAATCTGGCAGTCAGTCTTTGATATACTGCTCTCACCACCTTGATATACCCGGGTCCTATTCCAAATCGCCACCTCACTATCCACAGATATTTCCAGGAAACCCTATCAAATGCCTTTTCTGCATCTAAAAGTATCAAGGCCATAGGGTTCCAAGACACAGTTGCAGCATCAAACAATGTGACAATGCGGCGAATATAGCCGTGGCTCTCTTCCTGGGTATAAACCTGCGCTGTCTTGGTGAAACTAAATTACAGTTGACTAGGCTCAATCTTGACTCTAGGATTTTAGAATAGATTTTGGTATCACTATTAAAAAGGGTTATCGGCCTGTAAGACCCTGGCTCGTGTGGTGGTTTACCCTTTTTTGGAAAAACCAATAATGTTGCTGTTGACCATGAATCTGGAGCTGTTTGGCCCTTTTGAGTCTGCACAAATGTAAATAGCAGGTCTTATTTTAATTCTGTGAAAAAAACTTGTAAAACTCTAAGGGGATCTTATCCACTCCTCCTGCTTTCCCCAATGGCAGATTCGTAGTAGCGGATTGCACCTCTTCTGGCAAGAAAGGGCGTCTAGTAAATCCTGGTCCTCCACACTGAGATTCCCACAGGAGACTGAATCGAGAAAGCATGTTATATTCTCTTTTAAGTTATTGTCGTCCATTTCTTTATTATATAACCATTCATAGAATCCCTGAAATACCTCCTGATTTCCGTCAGGGTTGGAGACCATGCTTCCATGATGGTCCTTTATCTCCCTTATTTCAGACTGTGTCTTTTTGCCTCGTATAGACCATCAACCTGTGCCTCACCCACTTACTATATTCATAGCACTCTCTTTTCCAAACCATGTATTTTTCAGCTGCTTTCCTTCCTGAGACATTGGTTATTACTGCCCTAGCCAGCACTACCTTGTGTTGAGCCTCCTCGATATTATGCCCTTCAGATGAAGCTAAGATCAACTGCTTTTTAAATTTTTTCTGCGATTTAAACCAAAGCTGAGAGTTTGCCGTCACACTCCACTATTGAAGGCATCCCACACTGCCCCCAATAAAGCACTCCCTCGATTAATCTAGAAAAAAGCCAGTGATCCAACCATTCATATGTTGTATATAGTTTTCATCTATGAGTAGTGTACGCACAAAAGTTCAGTTCAGTACCATAGGCCGCAGGCCCATCCCGGATAATTCCAGAACCAGCGGTTATGGTCAATCATGACCCTGGGAAATTTTTCAATCTTAGACCTGTACAAAAAAATATGTGAGACATACATTTTCCAAACTGGCATGAGACCTGTGCAGTGCAGAAAAGTAAGTGTACTCCAGGTCTGGGGCTTAAAGCTTATTTCAAGCATCTATCAGCCCATAGTTATTCCCTAGATGTATCAAGGACCCTAAAACTCTTGGCGTTCGACCTGTGTATAAGTGTGTCCCTTTCTCTAGCCACCCTCCATCTCCGTTAAAATTTAAAACCCTTCATATTACTATCGGGGTTGGCATTAATGCCAGTTCCATGGTCAGCCAGTCAAAAACTGACAGGTCGTCAACTACTGACACGAACACCGATCCTAGGGTAAAAAGAGAGTTTGCATGCTGACATTCAGGGATCACCCATCTTCCAAACCTGTTGAATTGTACGATGAATCTGCAAACATTGCCCTGTGCCATAATAGCAACCCCTTGGGTCCATACCCCTGAGTTGTGCACCCAAACAGTTGAAGCAAATGTTTTCTTGATTCTTCTATGTGTGTCTCTTGCAAACAGAATATGTCAGTGTGCAGTACATTTACATCTCAAGCTACCTTTCTCCTCTCACAGTTATCATTTAGCCCACAGATACTGACAGATGCTATCCGTATTTTACTTATACTCCTTATTCCATAATCGATACATCATTGCCGATCTCCTGATTTTCATTTGAAAACCTGTTCCCCCTCCTCCGCCTGTGGCCCGCAGGCCCCCCACCACACGGACACCCCCCCCCAACTTCCCTCCCCACTGCCACCAAAAAGAGGCAGTCAGGCCATAGTCCTGAGTGATGACCATCATATCACCCATCTCGTGCCCAACCCCAGCTCAGTGGTTCCAAATTTTTGAGGGAATATCAACGTGCCAAAACCAAAAATACCACAATAAGCCAGCATCCCCTGCCTAAAGGACAAATACTCCACATCCTCTTTTCCCATCTCCATCTCAGTCCCCCCTCAGAGTGCCAAATCATATACCCCAAAATGTTAAGTCAGCCCAAGTTGACAGACAGTGTAGAAACAAGCAGGACACCCCTCCTCCTGGGTCCTGAAATGATTTAATAGGTTGCCTGAGCTGCCATGTTTTCTCTACTGTAGTATGGCAAAAGTCTGGGAGAGCGAAAATAGAGTGTCCATCAAAGCTTTGTTTGGCATAAGGCCTGGCTTTTTCAAAAATTGCCCGTCTCAGCAGAACACTTCCACAGTAGACCAATACCACTCTAGGCCGCTCATGTTCTCTTCAACACTAGAAGGAACTGATGCACACGCTGGACTTCCAGATCCCAATTCCAAATAGCAAATTCAGGAAAAGCCCTTCTCAGAAGGCTCACCCTGAAGGCCCTGATATCACTGATTTCTATTCCCTCTGATAGGCCCAAAAATCTTAGGTTAGTTCTTCATTGTCTATTTTCAAAGTCTTCCATCTTCCACGTCAGGGCAGACATCTGCACTTGCTGCAATTCAGATTGCCAAGTAAGTGCCCCAACATCTTGCTCCAGCATCGTGACTCACTCTTCCACAAAGAAAATCCTATCCCCTATTTCGGCACTGGTCTTGTTGACTTTCCTGATAGTTCCTTGAAATTTCCTAGTGTCAAGACATGCCCTGCGGCTCTCATTACGGGTCTCATCCTGTAGCTGTCTGATGGAGTTATATATGAGACCCAGTGAGAATTCCCCTACAACAATATGGGCTTTTTGATCATTTTCCTGCGGGGTGAGTTCTTATGTCCTCCAATTAAACTTGCCTTGTAGCGGAATATTCCCACTTTAAAGCGAGCTACTGGAGATCTATTCTGTCCTTCACTCCTCTTTTTAGAACATTTCCACTCTCAACTTTTTCCTCTGACATTTCTTCTGCTTGCTCATACTATATGGATCGTCAAGTGTACTACTTGAGCTGGCTTCTGAGCCCACCGAAGTGAGGAAAAGCATTCTTCTGATCGGCATCATTTGTACTGAGACTCCATTGCTTTTTCAATGCCATCTCGTGTCAAACACTTCCACATGACCCACCTGGTCGTTTCTGCTGATGCCTGAGGAAAATCTAACTAACACGACAACAGCCATCTTGCAGCCTGCATTTCTGCCCAGGAGCTGTCGCACACCCAACCCCCCCTGTTCTTGCAGTTCAACAAAAAGCCATGAGACACTCACACACTGTGTAAATGATTTGTTTTCCATCTCCTGCTCCCAGCCTGGTAAACATCCTTGACACCATGATCAGGTTATCTGGACAACGGTCTGACTGCTGGGCCTTGATCAGGGTGATTAAACAATGACCTGAAAGACCAGGCTTTGATCAAGGTGATTAAACAATGACCTGAAAGACTAAGCCTTGATCAAGTCGAGTGAAAAATGATTTGTGTACCAAGCCTTGACCAGGTCACCATCTACAAACGTCGTCTGGATCTGGTTATCAACTACAAACACTGCCCTGATTGAACAATGAACTAACAGCCAAAAGACTGAGATTAAAAAGTATAAAAGGCTTGTAAGCTGCAGAGTAAAGCAGCAGCCTCCTCTGTCTTGTTTCTGACGAGCTTGGGACTCTGTTCCATAACCCAGGCTATTTGAATAAATCTGGGTTCCTCCTGCAGACGAAGGCTCCTGTGTCTCCTTTTACTACGTATGAAGGGTATGGAAGGCTTGGGCGGCTCCCCCGCCGCCGAGACCCAATAAGTTGGTTAATCCGATTCTTCAAATGGCGCCCGAACAGGAAATCCATGTAATGACGGATTTTTCTGCTTCAGTTGATTATACAAGCAGCCATTACTTATCCAGGTCTCTTCTCTGACTTATCTTAAGACACCTCACTTCAGAATACTCGCCTGAGGAACTAACTACTAAATATGAAAGAAATCATAGCTCTGAGGGTATGTATAGCGAATCTACATGAGCAACGCACCCTGGTGCGAAATCAGCAACGTCTCCTGACGAACAACTCGAAACTACGCGAGCAACGCACTCTGGTGCGAAAATCAGCAACGTCTCCCGATGAACAACGTGAATCTAGGTGAGCAACATGTCAGGCTCTGCTTTCTGGCCTCTTCGGGGCTGTGCTGAATTACCTATAACCTACCCTATAAACCGCCTCAGAGTCCGAAGTAATAACACAGACTACTAAGTGAGTCCAACCAGGGAGGGAAAGGAAGGGGACAGCGGGGAGAGAGATCTGCAATGACAAATGACAGGTATTTAGAAACACCGCCCGTACCTTCCACTACTATCCCACCCGCCTGTGCCCCTTAAAGCCAACACCTCAAACGAGCCCCCCACATACCTGAAAAGGAAAATACAATTGACTACTTCATAGGAGACAAGAAGGCACCGGAGATTCTACCCAGCTGTAGGAGAGGAACAGAAAGGCAAATAATGAAGTCATGCAATCTAATGAGAGCTGTGTTATAATCAATGAGGTCCACCACACATACCAAAGTTATGAACGAATACCCTTCAATGGGTTAGATTTAATCTCTCTGAATAGGTGCCCTTCATGTGTCTCCTGTTTTAGGATATAAAAGATAAACAACGATGTGTAAGGAAATCCAAAGAACAAAAGAGCAGACTGGGTAACAGGATCATCAACACTGTCTGCTGGTGCGGCTGTGCGTTATTGTACGAGTGTTCTGGACACACCCTTAGCACTTAGCACATTTAACCGCTGACCAAGAAATACGCCTGCGTTTGTAATCAATAGAATGCAAGTGCGGCAGCGCCCCGGCAACACCAAAGTTAAAGGCACTTTGGAAATCGGGGTAAAGTTTTTCAATAACAAACCACCAAGTACGCTGTTTATAGCAATAAAGCTAGTTCACTCTCAGCCGAGAGGAGAATTGCTAGATCAGAGCGCAACACAGGAAACGTGGCCCGCAGCTCCGATATCAAGAAAGTTACGAACTAATACCAAGAAGGTGTCAAGGCTCCGTGGGGGTAAGACCCTCTATCTTACCGCATCTTCAGGTATACCAACCGACTGCAAGGTACTGGAAAGAATAATCGGCACCGCCGATTCCGTGTAAGGCCCTTTAACTTCCGGGGATGTGCGGGCAACGCGCGTCACCTGCGTGACGTGCCGCCTAGCATGATGGATATTGTAGTTATTTGCCTTTCCGATGCCTTTTAAAGTGCTCTAGATGGATCAGCGCACTATACTCATGCGAGTCTTGACACAACGCACCCTGGTGCGGAAATCAGCAACGTCTCCCTACGAACAACGCGCATCTGCATGAGCAACACACCCTGGTGTGGATCAGCAACGCCTTACGACGAACAACGCGAATCTACGCGAGAAACGCACCCTGGTCCGAAAATCAGCAACGTCTCTCGACGAACACCGCGCATCTACACAAGCAACACCTTTCGGTGAAAAATCAGTACATACCTCATACGCTATGTTGGGTTGATCTACTTATACTTTTAGCATTCTTGCTCAGGAGCCGATTTCCCTCCCATATCAACAACTACTCATTAGAGGGGAAATAGCTCATCCCTCTGTAAATAATCAATGGTAGCTCTATTTTTCAGAATAGCGCGACGCTCACCCTGCGCATCTAAAAGAAATTCAGATAAAACAGTTGAAGTATGGTTGGGAGACTTGACCATCAGACAGGCAAGCTTACTAATAACAATGTTGTGGCATTTCAGTAAAACAGGTTTCAAGGCATGTAAATCAAGTCCAGCAGATCCAGGTGTAGCTCTATGAGGAGCCAAAGCACCAGAAGTAATTTCCCAATACATAACAGTACTTTCAGTTGTGTGAGATTGAACATTTACAGGGGGTGACAACATTCTCATCAAGGGAGTCTCAGAATTCAAAAGGGGCCATTATTCAAAATGAACAAAGCATCATTCAGATAGTCTTTCCAATTGTGCAAGGAGCCATCCGACAGTTTGCATAATTGGCCTTTCAGCAATCCATTCATCCGCTCAATCAGACCTGATGCCTGTGGGTAACAGGGTACATGAAAAATCCATTCAATGTTATGCCGAGCACAATATTCTTGCATCAATCTACCTTTAAAATGTGAACCGTTGTCCGATTGGACTTGTAACGGTCTTCCATAGTATAAGGTAAGCAAATCTAGGGTTTTAATTGTGTTCAATTGGGTAGCACGTTTGTAAGGAGCAGCAAGTACATAGCCTGAAAAGGTGTCCACTATTGTATAAATATATTGACAATTCTTACTCATGGGCAAAGGACCTACATAATCTATTTGTCAAATCTGTGCTGGTAACTTACCTCAGTGTAACTGACCTCTTGGTATTTGGGGAACTTCTTGCTGCCGAGAATGCTGGCAAATGGGGCATTGCAAAATAACAGTTTTAATAACATCTAACGGAATACATATTCCTCTATCTGCAGCCCACCTGCTAGTAATTTTCTCTACAAAGTGTCCTGCTTTTTGATGTGCCTACCTCGCCAGACCCATGATATTGGAATCTTGCGCATCACCTCTGCCTCAGAGGTTTTAGATTTTTCATCTGCAATAACATTAAAAAGTCTATCAATGGAATATATGGAAGTGTGAGCATCAACATGAAAGACTGTAACAGTACTTTGAGATAGCAAACTCCAAATTTCTTTCGATATCTCCTTTCCCAAAAACTCTTTCGAGTTAATTTTCCAATCATGATCATACCATGTAGTGAGTTTTATCAGAAAGGAGAATGGACACTCGTAGCTTCATAACCATTGATTGTGATGGTGCACCCTCATAAACGCTTTGATATTAATTGCGGTGTATATCTGTTATCCGCCCATTATCAGCGTTATGACATAGTCATCGGACGCCCAATTTCGTGCTATATGCCAGCCTCAACCTGAGGCATCCTCTGGTCTAGGTAGCAGTGTCTAGAGAGTAAGGGACACCCCCAGAGGGAAGGTGCAAGAAAAAAGTAGAAGTGAAAAGATTTTTTGTGAGATAAAAAACAGAATCTCTCCAAAAGGAACTTTAATATAAAAGGAGAGTAGTGTTTGTTAAAAAATGGAAGGATACTTTGGTAAATCGAGTTACTAGATCACCTTATGTATATAAAAAGAACGGTTGACATGTTTCTGCTCTTTCTGGCCCAGCCAGGTCTGTAGAGCATTCCTCAGGACAAGCAAGATAACAGGTAAGTACTTACACTAATTGTGTAGTTTTCATAAAAGTGTATAAATTCTGAACACTTGATTGAACTCAAATTATAGGTTCCTGAAAAATAAAATAAAACAAAAGTACAAACATCCATGTTATGATAGTAAGCACAGTATAGCACTAAAAATGTTCTCTATTTTAAGAGAGAAAGACGTGCATCACATTGTTAGCACTCAGGACAGAAGTAGAAGACCATGAAGGTACAATAGGTCCGTGCTAAATGGAGTGAGGTTTTTATTTCGGAAATGTTGTTAGGTAAGCAGTTATTAGCATTAATTAAACAGATATGTACACCATATCTATGAATCACCAAGTGTATTAATTCACAATAGAATGCATATGAGTATGTAGAATTTAGTGTTGATTCTCGCTGAGTTGGGGGTGGAGGGTTAGTATTAATGCACTCAGAGAAACAAAGCCAGCCTCATGGCAGAGACAGAAGTAGTGATAAAACGGCTATGTCCTCATTGCAAGTAGAGATGTAGGGTATTTCTGGTAAAGAGGTTTACCCATTCATTCCCATAGTCAGTAGGGTGCGCATTAAACAGGTTCTATAGCACTCGATTTTGCATGTAAGAGAAGGTTACCTGATAAACAGAGTTAGGTTTCTTCCTCAGGGTGCGTGGGTAATGTGCCCGAGCTAAGGAGAATGGACAGCGTAAAGTCAAACTCGAAATACGCGAGGTCGAGTACAGGGTTGTAATGTTACAAAACTGACTACTGGAACGGGGAATTGAATGGACCTCGCTTTCCTCCTCCCTACTGATTGATCACTTCATACCATGTAGGGAGCCATACTGTCAAACCGTTTGCAATTGACCGAGAATCAGTATAAAGATGACAAATACCTGGTAATTCCTGTTTCAAAGCTTGATAAACAGCATATAATTCTGCAAATTGGCTACTCTTTCCTTCACCAGTGGTACTCAACAACTTCTTTGTGACAGGGCTGTACGAGACTGCCTTCCAATGCCTCTTTGCTCCTATGTACCTCGTTGAACCATCCATAAACCATACGTGCATTCTATCCTCCACGGAGAGATCACTAAATGGCTTACCCCACTGCACAGGAGATTCCCGTACTACAGGTACGAAGCAATTACTTTCTGCCTCTTAGATTGGTGCCTGCGCCACCTGTTCATGTAACATCGCAGTTCCCTTAGGACCCACACGAGCCCTGTCCTGAATGTACCACTTCCACTTGATGATACTAGCTTCTTGTGCGTGTCCAATTCTATGAGTCTCAGGGGAGCTTATCAGCCACTGCATGATAGGAATCTCAGGTCTTAAAGCCACATCGTGCCCTAGTGTTAGCTGTTCTGTATCCACCAAAGCCCAATAACATGCAAGTAGCTGTTTCTCAAAAGGTGTATAACGCTCACCAGCATCAGGTAATTTTTTAGTCCAAAAACCCAAAGGTACTTTCATTCTGCCCTGTTTTTGTCACAAGCTCCAATTTGCATAAGAACCTTGAACAGTCACGTTCAAATCAACAGCGCCATCACGCACTGGCCACAAATCTAAAGCATGTTGAATCGCCTCTTTCACCAGCTCAAATGCAGTCTGCTGCGCCTCACCCCACTCATACGCATGCTTTTTACGTGTAACTTTGTACAAGGGGGCCAAAATCTGACTCAAATGGGGAACATGTCTCCAAAATCCAAACAAACCAATAAACTTTTGAGTTTCTGTTACATTCTCATTTATTATATGTGTGTGTTTTTCTTTAAGTATCAAACCTGACGCATGCACCTGCAGGAGCTCCTGCGTGAGCCATGGCATGAGACATGTTATTACTTAAAACAGGTTCCACATTCCAGTGGAGTTAGTTAGGTTATGCACAGTACTATTTTTTTCAGTTGAACCCTTGCCACAGCTCTGCCTGGACTTGCATATCGTGCTGCATTAAAATCCAACATAATCTACTTCAGTCTCCTTTGAATTTATCCTACAAATTGGCGACGATTTATACCACTCTGCAGCACGAAGAAAGAGTGGTACTTGGAAAAGGATCTCTGCTTTTTGAACAATTTCCGAAGTTTTCCCTGGTAGTTTATTTTATGTTTATTTTTATTTATTTCAATGTACATTTGATAGTACCAGCGGCTGTCTTTAATTACTCCGTGCTCTGATTGCACCCGCGGCAGTGTTTTCCCTTGACAAAATACTTCATTCATAACAGAAACATCGGTACCCTTTGTTTTTCGCACTATAACTCTGCCTTTAAAAAACAGAATTTTATCTGCTTAACATTTCCTCAACCTTTTATTATTATTTGAAAAGGAACATCGTATCGAACTTTCTAGCGTTCTCCCCGAGATCATTGAAGCGTCTTCACGAAGTATACACGCAAGTACGCCGCGTACTATGTCATTGCGCTGACGCTACGTCCTACGTCATCGCGCTGACGCTGTCGGCCATTTTCTGTGTGTTTCTCAGTGTTTCCTTGACAATGCTTGTATTTCTCTCTGCGCTATTTTCGGACAAATACCAGTAAATGGAAAACAGTATATTACTTCACAATTTTTCACCTTTTTTTTGGCACAAATGTTTTAATACTCATTTTCTTGTTCATGTACTCTTTAAAGTTAAATTCTTTACCTATTTTTTTGTTGATCAATTTATGTCGTTGAAATTTACAATACTACTGGAAAAGGAAAATACACTTATTTTTACTACTTTACATTAAGTTCCACAAAACACAATGCAATTTGATCCACCAGCTAAATTCCTTCAACTCAAAGGCGATCCTCCTATGCCTTGGTCCAAATGGAAGGAAGAATTTATGACTTACATGAAAGCAATTGATGGAGAAAGAATGGGTTCTGAAAGAAAGAAAAGCATTTTGCTTCATTGCTTAGGATCCGAAGGCCAAGTCATTTTCAGATCATTACCTCAAATTGTTTCACCTTCTGATGGTAGTGGTGACTCTTTGAATGTTTATTCTGAAGCGTTAGCAAGACTTGAAAAAAGGTTCAAACCTAACGTTAGCATTTGTTTAAATCGCTTCAAATTTTACACCAGAAAACAAAAAGAGGATGAATCTTTCGATGATTTTTTAACTGCTCTCAGATCACTTAGTGTTCACTGCAACTTTGGAACTATTTCTGATGAAATGATACGTGATCAAATCATTGTCCATGTAAAGTGCAAAAAAAATTCAGGATAAATTATGGGTCATGGGAAATCCAAATCTCAGCAAGACTATTGCTACTGCTAAGGCTCAGGAACAGTCAGATTTGTGAATGGACACTGTCAGAAAAGATTCTGTTAAAAAAGCTCAAGGAGAGGAAGTTTGTGTACTTAAGAACAAATTTGATGCTAAGAAACTTTCAACAAATTACTCATCAAAATCTAATTTTAGTGGCCCAAGATATTTCCAACAACAACGTTCTAACTTTCAACCTATGTGCTTTAGGTGTGGTAATAAATCACACTATGCATCTTTTCCTGGTTGTCCGGCGTTAAAAAAAGAATGCAAAAACTGTAGTAGAATTGGACACTTTAGTAACATGTGTAGAGATAAACGTCCTTTTTCACAAAATAGAGGTGCAGTTGCATCCATGTCTGAAGAAAATGTAAATACTTTCTCTGATATTGACGTTGGGGAGGGAGAAGGTTTTGTGGTATCAATTATAAATGACCATGCAAATTTAGTGCTCAAATCCCCAAAATGTATTTTTCAAGTTCTTGAAATTGATTTGTGTTTAATGGTTGACTCAGGTTCACCATGGACCATCATTTCTCTTGACTATTTTAATGTAACTTTATCTAATAGTCTTTCTATGGTAGATCTCAAACAGCCTGATATTGATGCTAAAAGTTTTAATGGTAATAGAATTGATTTCATTGGTTTTTTCCACATTATTTTGCATTTCAGACACAGGAAAACTAATATAAAATTATATATTTCGCAAAAAGGTGTGAATGTTTTAGGCTAGACCAATGGAAATTGGGTATTACCTTAAATCCTCGCTCAAAGGAACAAGTTTCCTTATGTGATGAAAATTTAATGGAATCAACTTTATTAGTTGGAAACATTGCTGAATGTAACTCAGGTAATTCGGAAAAGGCATGCAAGTTAATTAATCATTTTAAAGGAGTATTTTGTGATAAATTAGGCACACTAAAGAATTTCTCACACAAGATTGTTTTAAAAAGTAACCACACACCTGTAGTGCAAAAGCTTAGAGGTGTCCCTATTAACATCAGAGAAGAACTTAAAGGTATGTTGGATGAACTTTTAAAAGATGATATCATAGAGCCAATTGAGTCCTCCGAATGGGTTTCTCCCATAGTTTTGGTGAGAAAACCTGATCAGAAGTTGAGAGTGTGTGTGTGGATTTAAGAGCTTTGAACACAAATATTGTCATTGATTGTCATCCTTTACCGAATATTAACGAATTGGTCTCTCTATTTGATGGTGCACACATTTTCTCAACTCTAGATCTTCGATCTGCATACCATCAGATCAGGTTGACAGAAGATTACAAGAAACTCACAGCGTTTATAACTCCATAGGGTTTATTTCAATATAAACGTATGCCATTCGGACTCGCTTCCGCTGCCTCTGTTTTTCAGAGAGTTATGTTTCAAATTTTCAGAGATGTTGACAGTTTTGTTAAATGTTTCCAGGATGACATTTTAGTGTTTTCAAAAAATATAGTTGAACATGAACAACACTTACACATTGTATGTACTAGGTTAGAACAAAGTGGATTAACTCTAAAAGCACACAAGTGTAATCTCTTTAAAGAGTCAGTGGAGTGTCTAGGACACACCCTTTCTGGTGAAGGTGTGGTTCCCAAGAAGTCGAATGTTGAGGCTATCATTAAGGCCCCAGCACCTGAAAACAAAGACCAGTTGCTATCGTTTGCTGGCTTATGTGAATATTATAGTAAGTTTGTTACCAATTTTGCTACTAAGATGGAGCCGTTAAGAAAATTACTTAGGCAGGGTGAGAAGTATGAATGGTTAGATGTGCACAACGTGCGTTTGAAGAGATCAAACATGACATTGTAAATTCTCCCACACTTAAGCCATTTCGCATGAACAAGGAGTGTATAATAACAGTTGATGCTAGTCTCTACGGTTTGTGAAGTGTTCTTTCTCAAAGAGAAGGGGATGATGAGTGGAATGTTGCTTTTGCCTCAAGGACTCTCAGTGAATGCGAACGAAAATACGCTGTCATCGAAAGAGAACTTCTTGCTTGTGTTTGGGCAATAGAGCATTTTAGGTTGTATGTGTGGGGTTCCCAGTTTATGCTTAGGACCGACCATAAACCTTTGGTAAACATTTTGTCAGTAGGGGGAGGATGGAATTCTACAGCTAGAATTGCAAGGTTAACATCTAAACTACAAGAGTACAATTTTGTTACAATGTACGTGCCTGGGAAGAAAAATGTCACCGCGGATTGTTTATCGAGGTTACCTTGTAAACAAGATGAGGTCAGTGCAGTGTGTGATTTGGATTTTGTTTTAACTATTAGAGATGTTGTTAGTGAAAAATTTCAAGAGATCTCTGAATCATTTTGGGAAGAATGTGTACAGAAAGATGATTGTTGGAAAGGGGTAAGAGAATTAGTTGGAAAAGGTTGGCCTAGGAAAGATAGAATATGTCCTGAAATGCTACCATTTTACAATGTTCAAGAAGAATTTGAGTTGGATAGTGGTTTTATCTTCAAGTCTGGGAAATGTATCCCTCCTGAGGGCATGTATGAGGTTATCTTGAACATTGCACATAGAACTCATCCTGGTATTTCTTCAATGAAAAGATTGGTAAGAGATTATTTTTGGTGGCCAGGTGTTGATAGGTTCATCGATAAAACTGTTAGAGAATGTACAGAGTGCTGTTCGAGTGAGAGAATGCTTAAAGTTTACACTCCACCTTTGAAAGTAGTGAAATGGCCATCTCAACCTTGGGAGAAGATAGCGTTTGACATATCAGGTCCCTTTCACATGTTGCCTGAGGCATCACGCTATGCTTTGGTTGTTATCGATTACCACTCCAAGTGGCCCGAAGTCACGTTTGTTTCTAAAGCTACCACTGAGGCCGTTATAAACTTTTTCAAAGACATATTTTCAAGAGAAGGTTGTCCATTGTGTCTAGTAACTGATAATGGAGTGCAGTTGACCTCGTTAGAGATGAAAGAGTTTCTTAAAGAATGCAATATTGTTCACAGGCTTACATCTGTGTATGAACCTCACGAAAATGGACAGGTAGAGAGGTTCAATCGAGTGCTGAAAAACTTCATTGTGGACTCAGTTAAATACGGTGGGAGTTGGGTAAGTGCGTTGAGAGAACGGTTATGGAATTATCGTATTACGCCACATTCAACTACCCAAGTAAGTCCTTTCAAGTTGTTCAAGGGAAGAAATCCTGCATCTAAAGTTTTACCATGGTGGTTAAAAGTAAAGTCATCTCACTTTACAGGTGATAGAATTTGTGTTGATGATGTGGCTAAATGTGTTGAAAATAAACAACTCAAAACTAAGAGGTGGTATGACAATAAATGGAAGGTCAAGACACAAATTTTCCATATAGGAGATTGGGTTAGAGTTCTAAAACCTGGGTTGATGAGAAAAGGCTTTGATAGGTACAGTGAGCCTATACAATAAAAAAAAGTGTTTGATAACAGTGCCATGACACAAGATGGTAGAATATGGAATTTTTGTAGATTGGCAAAATGCCATCAACCTCATGATGTGGACAGAAAGGTAGAAGGGAGATATGTACAAAATGTTCCAAATGATTCCATTGCGCATAGAGTCAAGGTCTCTAAAAGAGTTATTTAAGTTCCTCCAAGGTTCACAGATGATATGTAACTTACAGCTGTTTAAATTTATGCATTACAATGTATCTACGTTTATCTGTATATATTGTTCATCCATTTTTCCTTTTATCCCATTTATTTTTATTTTGTTAAAAGGGAGATGTGTTACATTCTCATTTATTATATGTGTGTGCTTTTCTTTAAGTATCAAACCTGTTGCATGCACCTGCATGAGCTCCTGCGTGAGCCATGGCATGAGACATGTTATTACTTAAAACAGGTTCCACATTCCAGTGGAGTTAGTTAGGTTATGCACAGTACTATTTTTTTCAGTTGAACCCTTGCCACAGCTCTGCCTGGACTTGTATATCGTGCTGCATTAAAATCCAACATAATCTACTTCCGTCTCCTTTGAATTTATCCTACAGTTTCCTTCTTATTCCGTGGTACAGCAAACTCTTTAATGTTCTGCTTCACTTGCGGTATCACTTCTCTGTTTCCCTCATGCCATTGTATACCTAGGAATTTCCAACTCTGCGATGGACCTTGAAATTTGTCAGGATTAATTTCCCATCCTCTACTCTGCAAATGAGTGACAATTTGATCTAGCTGACATTGGACCTGTTCTTGTGTTTCACCTTGAATCATAATATCATCAATATAATGACAAATCTGTACTCTTGAGCTCAAAGGTACTTCATCTAAATGCTCCGCCACCAGCCGGTGACAGATTGTAGGACTATGTATATAGCCCTGGGGCAAACTTCGAAATGTCATTTGTCTACCATTCCATGTAAAACTGAATTGTTCCTGACATTCGGGGGCAATAGGAATGGAAAAGAAAGCATTAGCAATGTCAATAGTTGCATACCATGTTCCTGGGTGATTTTGAACCTTCTCTATTAAAGTAACAATGTCTGGCACAGCAACAGTCAAAGAAGGTGTATGCTTGTTCAATTCACGATAATCAACTGTAATACGCCAAGAATTATCACTCTTACACACGGGCCATACGGAATTGTTAAAAGCAGAATTAGTCGGAATTACAACTCCGGCATCCATTAGATCTTGAATAGTAGCACTAATTTTATCATGTCCACCTGGAATTCGATACTGTTTCATTGAAATGACTTTGGTCGCTTGGGGCAATTTCACAGTAGGAGTTTTTAAAAGTCCTACTCTCACAGGTTTAGTTGAAATATAATTCTGCAAACCAAACTGATAATAACCATCACTCAAATGTATATTCTCGTTTTGGTATTTTCCCTATTCTCAAATGGAGATTCGTTTGCAATGCTGGGGTCTCTTTACCACCCAATCCGGTGATAGTAAAATACTGTCCTCTAAACTTCTTGGGATTTCCATATATCAAAGTGACCTCCGCTCCTGTATCTACCAATGCCCGGACCCGTCGCACATTACGATGCTTCCAAAAAAATTCTATATCTACATAGGGTCTGTAATCATTACGAGCCCAATTCTGTACTGGAGCTTGACCTATTTCCTAGTCAGCTTTGCCTTTGTCAGACGCCCAAGACAGATCGGGATAAAGACTCTCATATCGTTTGGGTTTAATTTCTTGCTAGGAAACTCTTTCATTATAAAATTGATTCTTTCCACTTCGATAGGACTGTGACCCACGATCGGGATATTTTTCTCGTTCATCTCTCATCCTTCGATCAGGAGAGTTACCTCTCTCGTCTCTGTCTCTGCATTCAATATATTCCTCTCTCTCTCTCTCTCTGTCTCGAGATGTTCTAAACCTGGGAGATGTTTCCCTCTCTCGTCTATCATGATAATCCCAGACATCATCTTTCCTCCCTCTACGGCAGCCCTCGTCACCCCTCCCATCAGAATCTCTTCGATCATGGTCTTGTTTGTTAACTCTCCTACTCCCTTCCTTCCTGTCTAACTCTCGCTTTCAGAACATTTCCCATAATTTACTAGTAGTCAACCCATCAATCTCTGCTGGATCCACCCCATCCTTCAATAGGGCAAGAAATATGTCTCGTCTACTTAGTCGATTATTGTCTGTACGAACTTCAGGTCTAGATGGTCTTTCTGCCTTCATCCCTTCTCCCTATATTTACAACAAGGGGTGGTGAGGGACAGAGTCTCTGAATTAAGCAGAAAGCTCTCACCCAGTCAAGAGATCAGGGCTAGATCCAACACCGTTTTTTAGCTCACTGCACCATCCCAGTTTCAGAACCTGGCTGTATGCAAATTAGTCTGTTCCTGTCCCAGTGCATGATGGGAACAGGGCAAACCAAACTACAAAAGCCAATTCTTACACTGGGAAGGAAACAAGCTCCCGGGGACCGGTTTCTGGCATTACAGCCGTCTTCGGCCCGGTTTGCTTGAATCCTGATGGTGCAATGAGCAAGGGTCTCACATCTGAGAATACCCTTCCACGCTTAAGGTGGACAAAAATATTTACAACAAGGGGTGGTGAGGGACAGAGTCTCTGAATTAAGCAGAAAGCTCTCACCCAGTCAAGAGATCAGGGCTAGATCCAACACCGTTTTTTAGCTCACTGCACCATCCCAGTTTCAGAACCTGGCTGTATGCAAATTAGTCTGTTTCTGTCCCAGTGCATGATGGGAACAGGGCAAACCAAACTACAAAAGCCAATTCTTACACTGGGAAGGAAACAAGCTCCCGGGGACCGGTTTCTGGCATTACAGCCGTCTTCGGCCCGGTTTGCTTGAATCCTGATGGTGCAATGAGCAAGGGTCTCACATCTGAGAATACCCTTCCACGCTTAGGGTGGACAAAAATATTTACAACAAGGGGTGGTGAGGGACAGAGTCTCTGAATTAAGCAGAAAGCTCTCACCCAGTCAAGAGATCAGGGCTAGATCCAACACCGTTTATTAGCTCACTGCACCATCCCAGTTTCAGAACCTGGCTGTATGCAAATTAGTCTGTTCCTGTCCCAGTGCATGATGGGAACAGGGCAAACCAAACTACAAAAGCCAATTCTTACACTGGGAAGGAAACAAGCTCCCGGGGACCGGTTTCTGGCATTACAGCCGTCTTCGGCCCGGTTTGCTTGAATCCTGATGGTGCAATGAGCAAGGGTCTCACATCTGAGAATACCCTTCCACGCTTAGGGTGGACAAAAATATTTACAACAAGGTAGCTTGTCTCCTTTCTGGTGAAGAATTGGCTTGGTAGTTTAGTCTGCCCTGTTCCCATGATGCACTGGGCCAGGGACAGACTGATTTGCATATAGCCAGGTTCTGAGCTGGGATGGTGCAGTGAGATAAATAACGGTGATGGATCAAGCCCTGATCTTTGGACTGGGTAAGAGTGGTCTGCTTAATTCAGACACTCTGTTCATCACCACCCCCTTTTCTGAATCGTTTTTGGCCACTATAGGTGTGGCAGGGTATACTCAGACATGAGTCCCTTTCTCACTGCACCATCCGGATTCAAGCAAGCCGGGCCGAAGAAGGCTGAAATGCCAGAAACCGGTAAAAGCCCGGTAGCTTGTCTCCTTTCTGGTGAAGAATTGGCTTGGTAGTTTAGTCTGCCCTGTTCCCATGATGCACTGGGCCAGGGACAGACTGATTTGCATATAGCCAGGTTCTGAGCTGGGATGGTGCAGTGAGATAAATAACGGTGATGGATCAAGCCCTGATCTTTGGACTGGGTAAGAGTGGTCTGCTTAATTCAGACACTCTGTTCATCACCACCCCCTTTTCTGAATCGTTCATCCATTCTCCCAGCTCACCTAACTCGCGAACTGCTTCAATCACATCAGCTAATGTGTTTCCCGTTTGATTAATTAACAATGTCATCATAACCTGCTTATAAGCAGGGGGAGAAGTACGAATGATCTTATTTCTCACAGAAGTATTAAGCACTCCCTCCATTATTCGGTGTGCCATATCTAAAACAATAGAGGTTTTCATCACCTCCTCTTTCAATCTCTGTGTTGCATCTCTCAATGTATACCATGGTTTCTCATTTACCGGCCAGTCTGATTCAGTTGGATATTTATGACTACAGCCATTCACAGCCAGTTGCAACAAACTAATTTGTTCATCATTCTCATAACGTCTGAAATGTTCTTGAACAGTTGGGTCTGTGCTTAACGTGCAGAATTTCACTGCATCGCCACGATCTAACATTATGCCTGCAGCACCCAAATCAAAAATTCGAACCATCCAGGTAGGTAAACTCTCACCAGATTTCTGCCGAAATCTGTCTAAAATGTCATTGATCTCTTGTTGCGAAAAGTCCTCTAGGCTATCAAGAGGTACCCCATGAGGATGGTTAAGACAACCCTGCAATTTTCTTCGATGAATCGGTTGCGCCTGCACTTCCCTGCGCACTTCTGTTTTGTCTTCTCTTTGAACCTTAGCTAGCTCTGCCCTGTTATTTTCCTCCTCACCTGATCCTGAAAACTCCGAAGATTCCCAAATGTTTCCATCCCACTCTTCAGGATTCCAATCGAGTCCTGCCTTTGCAATAGCTAGACTTACTTTCCTGGTGTTAACTCTGCCTCGTCTATGTCTGTACTTGTATTTAGCGATACGCACTGCAGCTTTTTCTACAACACTCTGGTTCATTTCCAACTTATCTGAGAGCAATTTGTTCTGATGTCTCAATAGCGTATTCGCATTTTTCACTTCTACATACTGCTGTTCAAATTCTTTACCCTCACATTGCATTTTCACATATTTTTCATGCACTATTCTATAAGCATTTAAAAAAATCCATCCTCTTCGTCCTAATATAGGAAGCTCCTCTCCCCTCACTACCGGCACTTTCTGTAAGCATGATACTACCTGAGCCGGTTCAGCCTCGAGCAAACACGAGTTCCAATTTTCACTCAAACCCGTCGAGTTAGCCCACTCATGAGCCAATACTCCATATGGAGTCGATTCCCATCCAGGAATCTCTACAGGTAATTGAAATTCAGTCTTTGTTTTCCTAGAAAACATCTTGTATCTTTTCTTTAAGATTCACTCAACCTCAATTCCGGAATTGTCACAACGCCAAGATATTATCGATTTTCCCTGCACACTCTCCACCCGACGATCCCGTGAGTCACGACGCCAAGATGTAATGACTGATTTTTCTGCTTCTTCTGGTGTTTCAGTTGATTATACAAGCAGCCATTACTTATCCAGGTCTCTTCTCAGACTTCTCTTAAGACACCTCACTTCAGAATACTCACCTGAGGAACTAACTACTAAAGATGAAAGAAATCATAGCACTGAGGGTATGTATATCGAAGTCTCCCGACACCGCAAATCTACGCGAGCAACACACCCTTGTGCGAAATCAGCAACGTCTCCTGATGAACAACACGAATCTGCACGAGCAACACACCCTGGTGTGAATCAGCAATGCCTTACGCCGAACAACGCGAATCTACGCGGGAAACGCACCCTGGTGCAAAAATTAGCAGTCTCCCGAGGAACAACGCGCATCTGCACGAGCAACACCTTTCGGTGAAATACCAGTACATACCTCATACGCTATGTTGGGTTGATCTACTTATACTTTTAGAATTCTTGCTCAGGAGCCGATTTCCCTCCCGTATCAACAACTCCTCGTTAGAGGGGAAATAGCCCATCCCTCTGTAAGCATGTGGTAAAAAAGGGGCCCGACCTTCCTTTACAAAGAATAAGAACCAAATTTACATTCCAAGGGTCTTTATTATATGATAATAGTGGTGGCAAGAAAGAAATAATGGTTAAACATCAACACGCATATACACATGAAACCTGAAAATGAAAAGCAGAATTAGATAGAGTTACATATACATGGAACATCTCACCATAATGGTGTTCATCTGTGTCTTGAAGAAGGGTCCAACTCTCTCTCTCTCTGTCCCTCTCTGGTTAGGCAAAGACTCTCTGCTCCACAAACATGACTGCACGTCGGCACCGTGAAGTTTCGTCAGACCATCAAAGCCGCCAGACTGTTGTCTCTCAGGCTATCAATCCAGCTCATCTCGCTTGGACCCGCTTTCACTAATAAAGAATCTAACCACCTCTCAAAGCTTCTTGAAGAACCTGCCTACCGTTCTCATAGGATTTCTGTACCGCCACGTACCAGGCACACAACAGAAGCTGGCCAAGCGTTTGATGTGTCTCCGGCGCGAAGAGAGCACATTCCACCGATAAGAACCGGTTCGTGCTGGTTCACTGCTAGCGAATGACACCTCAAACATAAAGCATTACCCTTCACTTAGAGAGGCTCAGCAAGATGGTGAAAAGGAAGAACATGGCGTTGCTTGAGCACAAGCCTCTAGGCCCGAAAAAGAGCAAAAACAGTGTATAAGGCAGCATAAAGTTGTCAAAGCCTATCGGTAAGCTCTGCAAATAGGTGGAGTAAGAGTCGAAATTACATCATATACTGAGATGGTGGTGGGCAATGGTCATAACCACGCCACTCAAAACCGGTATCTCAGTCACTACACTCCACGAGCACAAAGGTCAGGCCCGGTGGATGTGAGGAGGTGCACGGAGATACTCCGACGGAGGTACCCTACCCGAGGGATTCTTGCAATCCGGTAAGTCGAATGACTCTCCCTCTGTTCCTCCTCATCCAGTCTGGGCCACATGTCCGCGTTCCCGCTGTAGTCCCCTAGCAAATAATTTCTGGAGCAGGACACAGCCCAACTTCTGTAGAAGAGAACTACCCCTGTAAGGTAAGGGTGGACTGATCACCCACCAAGTCTGTATAATTCTGTTATTGACTTTCGCAAAAGCCAAGCTGTTATTGACTTTTGCCAAAGCCAAGCAAGCGAGGTGAGTTTTAAAACCCGCTGGTGTCTCTTATCTGTTTTCAAGCATGCCAGTCAGTAGTAAGTTCAAGAGATTATGTTGTTGTATGTGTACGTAGGACTCCCAGCTGGATGCGGCTTGTCCGCTTCCTCCAGAAGGCACCCCTGGCCATACGATATATGTTAAACATGGCCCTTCTGCCATAATGTTTTCCTCATTCTGGGTAAAATATACGAAACAAAGTAACGCAGAATTACAATGGCCACTTTATGGCTCCTTTAATTCCCAAATTCTCGCCAACCTAGAGGAACAATTAATGAAAAGAAAAACACACCCGTCTATGTTTGAATCTGGCCGATTTTGGAGGAAAGAGATAGAGCAGAGAGCTATAAAACAGAAGGCTCAAGAAAGAAAACAAGAACGTATGTCAATGGACGACCACGCCAGAGAAAATTTACAAAATCAAATGACAAAATCAGTAGAAATAGCCGATAGGGAGCATGGGGCCCGGGTATAAAAATGTTATCCAGCTCGTGAGGAGAAAGGAAAGGGCCATATGGAAGGGGGAGAAGAAGGTGATTCCTTGCTTGATACCATGCTAGAAAGTCTTCCTGCATATGCCCCAATGTACCCTGCCCTGACACCTCACAGCCCGCATGTCCCCCACCACAGCCCACTCCTGCCCCCACTGCCCCTCTTACTGTTCTCCCTGTCACACCATCGCTCCCAATTTTTCCTATGACACCGACCACGCCCGCTAACCCTGTCCTTGCTGCGGGAATGACAACAAGTCTCCATCCGCCCAACCCCTGCGGCTTTACCCCTCGACGCGCTTTTCCTGCTTCCCCGTGGTCTACAGTTAAGCAGGATTTATATAAATTGTTGAATTCCCCCCGAATGGCCTCCTTGTGCTCTGCAGTCAGCTTTTCGTCCCTTCGAGAAAATGACCTACAGAGGCAACAGTGTGAATGTTGGATTAATAACGGGAATATTTATGCCTTTAAAGAAATATGGTCCACCTTTTCTCAGTGGACGTTTATGGAACAGACCACCTGGGCTGAATACATGTGTACCCTGTTCATGCAAAGATTTGAGAATGTGCTTATGCAGATACCCACCGGATTAATGGACCTTAGGTCACAAATAAAAAGAGGCGATGTTCAGGGAGAGGGGATGTTTGGCACTAGGTCTGCTTTAATGGCTTACCTTGATATGACGCTTTTCTCAACACCCCTCTAGAAACAGCTATGCCAATGAGAGAGGTGGCCTCTGTCTTTGTTAATGCACTTACCGATGCCCAAAATAATGGCAGAGGGGCTGTTGAGGCACACTGGCGCAGGCTTTGAGTTCATGGTCCTTGGAAACGGTCAGAAGTGATGCAGGTAAAAGGACAATTGCCAGAACCCCGGAAGAATCTGGCTGCCTTTTACAGAGAATTAGGTCAGATTATATCTGCAGGTACTCTCGTTCTTGAGGATATAGATTTACTTTTTGGTACAGTTGTCCCCACTGAAATTTGGGACAAAATTCGACATACTGACCATGAAATAGCTTTGGGAGGTAAATGGGCTGACCTAGAGGCTATGGAAGAAGCAAGGGTAGGAGGGACTAAACCAGAAGCTGCCATCCTGACTTTGCCCAGTAAAATAATGACGTTTATGAAAACACTTTTGCCGGAAACTGTCATTAACTGGGATAAAATAAACGCCTGTAGGCAGCGAAAATATGAGAATGTGGCTGACTTCTTTACCCGTTTTGAGACAGAATAGAAGGGACATAGTGGTGTGGATCCTCGGACCCCAGGTTCTGGCCCAGTATTTGTTGATAAGTTTGTCAACAACTTCCTTCCTGAGATCTCCGCCAGGCTTAAGAAAGTTGAAAGTACGTGGTCTGCCCAAACTATGACTGGTATCTTGGCTATGGCACAATATCACGAGAATAGGGAGAATGAAGATAGAGACAAGGAAAGTAAGAAGGTTAGGGATCTTAAGACTAAGGCACTTCTGCAGCAGGCTTACCCTCCCCGAGCTCCAGATGCCCCCTGGAATTTCATACCTCGAACCCCAACACCCTCCGAGGGCTCGCCAGTCTACCCCCTACAGCCCTCAACGTACGGGAGCCAACCAAACAGATCAGTGTGCTTATTGTAAGTGACAGCCCTCAACGTACGGGAGCACTCCAAACAGATCAGTGTCCTTATTGTAAGGGGCACGGCCATTGGATAGATGAGTGTCCTGAGTTAGCTGAAAACATCCGATCAGTCTCGGCCTCGCGCTCCCAGGGAGGGGAGGCCCACTAGGGACCATGGCCCCCCATCCACAGGAAAAAGAACGCAGGCCCTGGATGACGCTCCCATCCGGCAGCGCCCGGCCAATAGGTTTGATGGGTACAAAGAAACACGCACTTATTACAATGATGATTATGATGAAGTTGATGAGACAGGGTCCTACCAAGCATAGGACAGCCAGGAAAGAGGTATTACCAGAGTGCAAATTCCAGTGGATCAAAGGGGCCCGTATGTTCAAATGTTAGTTGTGGGGAACAATCAGAATTTTCTTTTGGATACTGGGGCTACCAGGTCTTCTATGCACTTCTATCAGTCCCGGAGGCACTCCTTTCTGGCAATATGAATGTCTCAGTGGGTTTTGCAGGAACACCTGTGACCAGCCCTGTCTCTGAACCCCTTCCTCTTGATATTGGCCCTGCACATGTTGACGCTCCCTTGGTCCTTACTACAGGTTGCAGTGAAAACTTGTTAGGCATGGAATTACTGAAAGCTCTGTATGCGACCATATCATGTAGTCCCCAAGGTGTATCCCTAACAATTTCCCCCACCACAGCTTCCTATATGTATCTATCAGGTCCCCTCCCACCAGAGTTGCAGTCTTTACCTTCCTCCCTCTGGGCATCATCAGACACTGATGTAGGGTATCTCAACATATCCCCTCATGTGTTACGCATCCAGCCAGGTGCACTTCTCCACCGCCTCCGGCAGTATCGACAGCCCGGTGTAAGGAGAAATGGCCCTTTTAATAATAATATCTGAATTAATGGACAAGGGCGTAGTGGAGGAGTCACGTGGCAATATCTGTAAGAGTCCCATCATTCCCGTTCTTAAAAAGACCAATGGAGATGCTCTCTCCCCTAAAATATACAGATTTGTGATTGACCTGAGAGCCCTTAACAAAATAACAATCTCCCAATATTCTGTTGTCCCCGACATTACAGCCTCTTAACGATGGTCCCTTCTGATGCCACGCACTTTTCTGTCATAGACCTGAAGAATGCTTTTTTTCAGCATTCCTATACATCCTGACAGGAGACATTTTTTGAGTTTCTCTCTTAGTGGGCGGAGCTTTAGATTCTGCTGCACCCCTCAAGGTTTCACCGAAAGCCCCAGTATCTATAGTCAAGCCCTAAAAAGTCAACTAGATTCCTTGGAACTCCCTGATAATTCCACACTATTACAATATGTAGATGACCTCATTGCTGCAAATTCTGCCCCAGCATGTAAAGAAGCTACTCTCTGTTTGTACGCCGCCTTGCCCTCCATAATCACAAAGTCTCTTTAAGAAAAGCTTCAGTTTTGTCAAGAAAAGGTGACCTATTTAGGTCATCTCCTCTCGAAGGAGGGAAGGCAGCTCACTGCTGATCGTGTAGCCATTATCAATGCTATGACGGCGGGGGCGTGGCCAGCCAGGCAACATGGCGGACGCGACTTTCTAAAGCTCCGTCCGTAGGGCCCTGACTTCCCCTGAATTTATCCTGCGAGAGTGCTTTACCTTTCCCCATACCGGGCGGACCTGGCGTGGGTACGGCAGGGGGAGCTGCCAATGCGAAACACGGCAAGAAAGGAGGCGGCGGTGACGCAGGAGCGGCCACTGAACTGAGGCGGCGCTGGGAGACCGGAAAGGCACGAAACTCACCCGGGGCCTTGGTGCGCAGGAGGAATCCTGGCGACGGAACGGAGGAGAGGGCAGAGTGAGTCGAGGCCCGACCAGAGCTTCGGTCTTCTGCGACCTGCTGGGACGAGCAGCGGTGGCCCCAGAGTGAGCGGGCAGTCGGCGTGTGGCACTGGAGGAGGCCAAGAGGGGGCCCCGGAACAGAGCCTGGCGCTGCAGGAGTTAAGGTGGCGGACCCCAGAGTGCCTGGAAATGGCGGCAGAGGAGAGCCGCGTCTGATCTGCACTGCGGTAAGGTGAGGGGGGGGCCCCTAGCGTGCCTTCAGGGAAGCTACACTGAAAGAGAGGGCGACGGAGGTAGGTATTTAGCTACCGGCCATCCCCAACCCAGGTGGCAGTGCAGAGGGAGGTTGAGACACAGCCCGCAGCGCACCCATCTCGGCGGCAGTGAGACCTGGGGATCCGCGGCGAGACCTGGAGTGAAGCGACGGCCTAGCAGGACCCCCGCGGAGCACTGCAACGGTCCAACAACGAGCTGCAAGGACGAGCCTTGGTCCTGGTGTGCGCCCATCAGCGGACGACCTGCGCGCCTGTTAGCTGGCACCGAAAGTTGCCGTGCGGAACCACTGGTGTTGCTTGCCGCCATCAGGTGGGTCGCCGGGAAGGGAGAAACTACATGACCACAATACACCGAGCCGCTTCACGACTGCGGGGGCACCAGACATTGGAGCTGAGACTGGGAGGCGCAGGAGGGAAGTGGAGGCCGCGGATTGAGAGGCGAGGAGGGTGCGATAAGCTACAGCATTCTACACAAGGGCGCCATCTTGTCCTGGGCACCATTTTGGTCATTTCTGCACCAAGCGGCCTCTACCCCTAGGCCATATTAATCACTCCCCCTTCGCTGACACTGCTAAAAACTGGGGCCACGCCTGACGCAGGAATTTGGGGGGCCACCCTGTGCTGCTGGAGCTGGAGTGCATCTCGGTGAGGGTCGCTGTCCGTACCCACACGGCCGAGTGGGAAGGTGCAAGCACAGGAGAATCAGAGCTGACCTTGGCGAAGGACTGCCCTTGAGCTTTTTGGCAGCGGCGCCTGGCGGTGGAGGCCTAACCCAGCTGATTTCCCCTTAGCCAGCGTGCAACATTGTCTATCTGGGCGGAAGGTCCCTCCTACATCCACTACTGGACATCAAGCCAGACGGGTTGATGCCCACGGCGCAGCAGCTCGTAATGGGCAGGCTTCAGGACAAATCTCAGGTGAAGCAGCAGGAAGCGAGCGGCCCTGACCCCACGCAGGAGCAGAGGCGAGCAGCCATGGAGCCCACAGCCACCCTGGCGGCCAAAATGGACACTGTTCTGGCGGCGGTGGAACACATTGGAACTACCCTAGCGCAAACCAAGACTTCTCTGGAAGCACAGATAGATAAAGTCACATCTGACTTCACGCTACTACATGCGGACCACTGTAAACTGTCGGAGTCAGTTGCCGCGCAGTGCCAGACGGTCCAAGAACTGCAGCCTGTGGTGCACAGCCATGCCTCAGCACTGCAAGACCTGATTGACAGAGTCCATGCACTGCAGGGCCGAGCGGAGGATGCAGAAGGACGCTCTCGACGCAACAATGTCCGGGTGGTCTGAGGAAGAAGAAGGGAAGGACCCTGAGCAATATACGGAGACTTGGCTGCGGACACTCCTGCTGGCTGGAACATTGTCCCCGCACTTTGTGGTGGAGAGGGCGCACAGGGTGCCTGCGCAGGCTCAGAGACCCGGAACTCAGCCTCGCCCATTTCTCTTCAAGCTCCTCAACTACCGGGGCCGAGATACGGTACTCCGCGAAACTTGGAAGATGAGTGACCTAAAGTGGGTAACAGCCAAGTGATGTTTTTTCCGGACTACACCGCAACAGTGCAGAAGAGACGTGGCTCGTACCTGGCAGTGAAGAAGCAGCTGCGGGAACTGGAACTGCCCTATTCGTTGTTGTTCCCCTCCCGTCTGCGGGTGGTCACCAAGGAGGGTACCCGCTTCTTCGAGGCTCCATCGGAACTCTGGGACTGACTGAAGGAGACCGGGCAGTGGTCGGGGACGAGGCCAGCGGGCCCGGAAGAGGGCAGATGGCAAGAGCAGTGCTCCAGAACGCGGAGGAGGAAGAGGGGGACACGGCGGGGCGTGGGCCTGGGTCAGGCCGCGCCTAGCCCAGCGAAGATGCGGCGAAAGTGGCAGGAAGCACTTGAGGCGGTTGCGACACAGAGTGGTGAATGCAAATGGCGGCCCGGACTACAGGCAACAGAGTGAAATGGACGCAAGTGGATCGTCCTCACCATCCACTGTGATGTCGGATGACATTACTCTACCTGTGGTGACGCCCCAGACAGCTGACTTCATAATGTCCGACGGAGACCCTATGTCCTTAGGCTCCTACCGCCCACTGGCAATGCTTAACACCAACTACAAGGTATTCCCCAAAATCCTTGCAGAGCGTCTGGCGCAGGCGGTTTCGCACTTAGTCCACCCGGATCAAAACGGGTTCATCCCGGCAAGGTCCACATACCTGAACCTCAGGAGGTACTTCAGGGTAGCGGCGGAAGCGACGAAGGCCTGGCCCAGAGCGGGGTGCCTGGTGCTGGACCTGGAAAAGACCTTTGATTGCCTAGAGTGGGGCTATTTGTCGTCAGTGCTAGAGAAGTACGAGCTGGACGCAAACTTCCTACAGATGGTGGAACTCTTGCACAGGAACCCTGTGGTCCGCGTCCGGCAGGGTCCATATATTTTGGAGGCAGTGACGGTGGGCAGGGGCACTCGTCAGGGATGTCCTCTGTCTCCGCTGCTCTTTGCGCTGGCCATGGAACCCTTAGCTGTGGCCATGAGACAAACCATGGCGGATGGTATTCCACTGGGCGACGGCGTTCATCAGGTGTCTTTATACACTGATGACCTATTGGTATTCGTCCGGGACGTAGGCCGCATACCGGAGCTGCTGGCCCACCTGTTGAGCCGCTTCGCCGGCCTATCGGGGCTCCGAGTAAAGGCAGGCAAGTCATGCCTCTATGCATTTAGCAGCGAGGTGGCCGATCCGAAGTATAGCCTTCATGGCACGCGAGTCCAATGGAGAGCAGATACGTTTATGTATCTGGGGATTCAAGTCTACCGCCAGCCGGCAGACCTGCTCGACGTTAATCTGGGAAGAGTGGTGACTGCGCTCAAAACTCAGATTGACTTCTGGTCCACGCTCCCCCTGACACCCACAGGCAGGGTCGACCTTGCCAAAATGGTTATGCTCCCTCGTCTTTTGTACTATTTCGCAAATCTGCCCTTGTTCATACCCGCTTCCTTTTTCTCCAAACTTAACAAGGTCCTGCGTGACTTTATTTGGGGCGAGTCCCGGCACCGCCTGGCTCTTGGGAAACTGTTCCTACCCACGGACAAAAGTGGATTAGCCGCTCCCTGCTTTGAGCATTATTACCTGGCGGCGCAGCTGCAGTGGAACGCCCGCTGGTTAGCGGACGGGGGAGAGAAGACACTGCCACGAATGAGCCGCCCTACACCCTGGAGTGGATCACCGCACTATTCCATCCACTAGCGGCACCGGCGCGCCCCGCCCCACTATTGCTGGCGGTGGCATTCAAATGCTTCCGCAGGGCACTGCTACTTACGAGAACGGTGCCCCCATATGCACCTGCGGTGCCGCTGGAAGGCTCGCCGGGGGGCGAGGGGATCCTCACGCGTTCCATGCTTGGAGCAATGGCAGGAAGCGGACGTCCAGACCTTAGGTGACTTGTATCAAGATGGAGCGCTGATACCCTATGAGACGCTAGTCACTGAGATTGGGCTTCCCCCTGGGGGGTTCCTAATGCACCGCTCCCTCACGGCTTGCATGGCGGCTAGGTGGGGTGATATTGCGGAGGAGCCAGTGCAGCACTTGACCGTGCAATATCTACATGTCATGGGTAGGGGAAGGCATCTAATTCAGTAGTTTGGTGCATCCCTAAGGACGCACACAGAACTAGATCTGGCCCCACTCCACGGAAAGTGGGAGAGGGATATGGGGCGAGCGCTGGCGGATACAGAGTGGGAGAAGATTCTTAAAAGCCCGGTGCGCATCCCCAGGAACATGCGCTTCCGCCAAATCCAAGTATACATAGTTCACAGGGCCGATCTCATCCCCGACTTAATCAATAAATACTTTCACAGGGCTGACGCGTCTTGCCCTAGATGTGGTGAGGTGAACGCAGACCTCCTTCATCTTTTGTGGCACTGCCCAGGGCTCGGCACTTACTGGAGAGATGTTAGTGTACTGCTTACGCAGTACACTGGCCACACCATCCCAGGCCTGAGTACCTCTTACATCATTTCAAGCGGTCACCTAAAGATAAGGCATCGTCCCGCTTCCTGAATTTGGGGTTGATAATAGCAGCATGCCTCCTCACGAGGAGATGGAAGGCGAGTGATTCACCTAATGTACGTGCATGGATTCTGTCTCTCCAGTCGTGGGCCCGGGCAGAATTGACTGCCATACGGAGGGAGGAAACAGTGGGGCTCCGTAGGGAACCTATGGCAGAGCACTGGCAACGCATGCTCAACGCTCTACAGGCAGCAGAAAGTGCCACGGGCGAGGGGGTGACAGGGGACTAGACAGGGACAGCGGGTGACCGGTGGGGTAAGTAGCGGACAGCACATCTGACACATTGACTGGTGCACACATAAAACGCAGTGAGAAAGCAGTAGAAATAGAGACATGCACGCTTGGGGGGAGAGGGTAGGAAAGGGCAGGAAAGGGAGGGGGGGCGGGCCGGGGGATGGGAATGGGGATGAAATGTAATGTATCTCTGTGACAGTGCCGCAGTTTGTTGTTCCTGTTTTGCTGCAAATGACTTTTTGCAGTTGTTATACACATATTAGACTCATCTCTGCACACAGGGCTAGGGCACATTGACTCTTTTATGCTACGGACATGCCCAGGCGCCCAAGGTTAACCTACTTGCTATCTATGTGTAATGTTATAGCGCCTCACGGATATGCCACCTTGCTTGTGTATAGACAACCGGGCACAGTTGAAGAGCTGTACTATTTGCAATAGCGCACCTACTGTAATGTTGAAATATATAAATGCCAATAAACAGATTTGACAAAAAAAAATCAATGCTATGACAGCCCCACGAACACAAAAGCAGGTGCGTGCCTTCATAGGCCTAACCTCATACTGTAGACAGTGGATTTCCAATTTTTCTGCCATGGTCAAACCTCTTCTTGCCCTCACCACTAAAGACATATCAGACAGTTCCTTTCCATGGACTAGAGAGCATGCACAGGCCTTCCAAGGTTTAAAAAAGGCTGCTCCAGTCCTCGCTACTCCTGATTATAACAAACAATGTTTTCTTTTTGTATATGAGACAGACGGCTGTGCATGTGCTGTCTTGACCCAGATGTTCGGAGGTCACCATCGGCCATGTGCCTATTTTTCAGCCACCTTAGATCCTGTTGCAAGGGCTCTCCCAGGATGCCTACCGACGACCGCTGCGGCCACCTCATGGTCCGTCAGAGTGCGGGGATCATCATGAACTCCCCCCTCACTCTAATGGTCCCCCATTCTGTAGATACCCTCTTTAATAACACCAAGACACAGTACCTCACTAGCGCACGACTCACAGGATATGAAGTGACACTCTTTTCCAGCCACATTAACATCAAAAGATGCACTGTACTAAACCCCGCCACATTACTCCCACTGGATACTCAGGATGCATGCTTAGACCCACATAACTGCATATTAAGGACAGAGGAGGAGACGAAGGGACGGGTTGACTTACAGGATACCCTGAGAGCAGAACCAGAAGGTACACTGTATGTGGATGGATCATGTCTCAGAGGGTAAGATGGTAACACCTCAGCCGCCTACACCCTCACAACATTAGGGCGAGTGGTAGAAACAGCTCAGATTCCGCAGTGCTCTGCTCAAGCAGCGGAATTAGTGGCCCCCACTAGAGCCTGTGAGTTAAGCAAAGGGATGATGGTAAATATTTATACTGACAGCCAATATTCCTTCGGGGTGGCCCACAACTTCGGGAGGTTATGGAAAGAAAGGAATTTCCTTACTTCCCATGGGACCAAGATTCAATATGGCCCCCTAATTCACCGATTGTTAGACTCCCTGACACTCCTCAGAAAGGTGGCCATTATAAAATGTAAGGCCCATAAGAAAGTGACAGATGATGTTGGGAAAGGCAATGCCCTGGCTGACCAGGCGGCCAGACAAACAGCTCTTAGGAAAAGGGAAGGAATGTATGTAGGAGGTCCCTCTAGGTAGTTGGCAGATGAGGGCATGGTTGAAAACACAGTACAGAGTGTGATTGATATTCAGTCCCATACTACTCCTGAGAAACTACGGGTGTAGAAGGAGTAATTAGCAAAGGAGGGAATTAATGGTTGCTGGGTCCGTACGACTATGCAAAGACAATGGATGTTACCTGACAGTCACATGCTACCAGTGGTTACGATGGCCCATGGTCCTGCTCACATCAGTGCAAAAGGGATATGTAAACTGTTGGAACCTACATGGTACAACCCTAAGATACCAGCATATGCTGATAAACTGGTCAAAACATGCATGATTTGCCTAATGTATAACCCAGGAAAAGGCACAATTACTCCTAAGGGAGGGTTCCCTCCTCCTAACTTCCCTTTTGAAGTCCTCCAAATGGATTACATCCAGATGGACAGATGTAACAATTTGAAATATGTCCTGGTAGTGGTCTGTACCTTCAGCCGATGGGTGGAGGCCTACCCCATCAAAGACTGCACCACTGGCACTACCGCCAAAGTACTATTAAAAGAGTACCTCCCACAATTCGGTTTGCCCCGCTTGGTCTGGAGTGACAACGGGGCCCACTTTACGGCTCAAATTATGGAATATGTCTGTACAGCATTGGGTATAAAACAAAGATTTCATGCAGCTAACCACCCCAGTCAGCAGGTCTAGTGGGGGTGTACAATGGCATTCTAAAAACTAAAATGGCTAAAATAGTAGCCGAAACAGGTGTCACTTGGGTTGATGCTCTGCCCTTAGCCCTACTGTCCACAAGAACAACCGCGAAACCAGGATATGGCTATCTCCCCATGAGATTGTGTTCGGGAGGCCTGCCAATGTATGGGGTGTCCCGCGGCCTAAGAAACTGTTTGACGTTGAATACCCTGTATTAACTGATTATCCGTACAGTCTGACTAATACCTTTCGTACTCTTTATCACCAGGTGCATGAGGCCATACCTGACAAGAGCGAGGGCCCAGGACACGTCATCCAACCTGGGGATTGGGTCTTGGTGAAAAATTTTCAACGGACTAAGAGCCTCGAGCCCCGCTGGACACAGCCCCGTCAGGTGTTACTGGCCACTCGCACGCAGTGAAAGTAGAAGGTCGGAAGAATTGGGTGCATTTGTCGCACTGCTGGGGTGTGCCTCTGCCCCTCCCCTATGATCAGTGGGTGAGGGAAGGACAAGGAGACTCAGAAACAGAAACAGTCCCGACGTTTGTCCCATTCAGTGATTCCAGACTGCCTTCTACATCCACGGAAGTAGAGAGGGATAGCATTTTGAAAGGAAGGGTGGAACCCTCCCATAACTCTAATCAAAACCAAGAACAATTGTTTCCCGACCATACTGCCCCTACTTCCGACCGATACAAGTTGCGCCCCCAAGGGAAGGCTTGCCCTTGACTTCGCCAAGTACCTATAGGCTGTAGGGCTGTGATCTTCCCCGGCTGAGAGTAGTACTGGTGTGTCAGACTAAGGTACGCCATAGGGCCCTTGGCACCTGCGCCCAGTGAAGCAACCACCAATCACACACAGCCACTAGAGGTCCCTGGCTTAGCACAATGGCAGCCGTCCAAAACACCCGAATCCAGAAACAAGATGTCAGTCTCTGACATAGTAAATGCTTCATGGCCACCGTGGTGATGCTTGTCTACAAGCAACCGATGGCCTTATGAACATTGACATTTCTTAAAGTATTTGCCACTCAATGGCAAAAGGAGGGTCTGAGGAAAAGTGTTCTTCTGATCAGCATCATTTGTACCGAGACTCCATTGCTTTTTCATTGCCATTTCGTGTCAAACACTTCCACACGACCCACCTGGTCGTTTCTGCTGATGCCTGAGGAAAATCTAACTAACACGACAATAGCCATCTTGCAGCCTGCATTTCTGCCCAGGAACTGTTGCACACCCAACCCCCCCTGTTCTTGGAGTTCAATAGAAAGCCATGAGACACTCACGCCCTGTGTAAATGATTTGTTTTCCATCTCCTGCTCCCAGCCTGGTAAACATCCTTGACACCGTGATTAAGGGTGAGCGGGAAATCCGTTACGCCCGCGGATTTTGCGGATTTTTGGGAAATCCGCGAATTTTGCAGATTTCCCGCAAAATCCGCAAAAAAAAAATCCACGGACGTAACGGGTTCAAAAGTTGAACCCCCATTCATGGAACTATTTTACAATGGCGCCAGCAAGCTGCCAGCGCCATTGTAAAATAGTTACAAAGTTAGCTTGCACAGGAACCATTAGATAAAACGAAGCAGGTGCTGCTTTATTTTATCTAAGTGCTTCCTGTGCAAGCTAACTTTGTAACTATTTTACAACGGCGCTGGCAGCTTGCTGGCGCCATTGTAAAATAGTTACAGGCAGCTCACAGCTCACTCAAGGGACCCCTGCGCCCTTCGGGGCTATTGCATAGTAACACACACATGGTCGCTCAAACTAGTTGATGCTCAAATTCAGTGACTCATTCATTAGCCCAAAAACAATCGTGAGCGTCGTCGAGGCTGGACAGGTGTGCCTTCTTCCCAAATCTACCGTGGAAAATCAGCTGTGATGCTGGATAGGCTTTGCATCCTTGACTTTCACGAGCGCAATACCCGTGCTGTTCCTGTGACCAGGAGCTTCTTTCTCTTCATCTGCTGAACTGATCTTTCTCTGACCTTTTATACACACAAGAGGCACATACCCTACTGGGCACATTGTGTTCGCACGGGTTTCTGCAAGGTCGCGAGCTTTTTGTACAATTTCGCAATTTGCGAAATTGTACAAAACCCTCGCGAACTTGCAGAAACCCGTGCGAACATTAAAAAAAAAAATCCGCGAGGATTCTTGGATTTTGCGGATTTCGCAATCTGCAAATTCGTAAATCCGCAAATTCGCGGATTGCCAATCCGCAAAATCCGCCCATGCCTAACCGTGATCAGGTTATCTGGACAATGGTCTGACTGCTGGGCCTTGATCAGGGTGATTAAACAATGACCTGATAGACTGGGCTTTGATCAAGGTGATTAAACAATGACCTGAAAAGGCTGAGCCTTGATCAAGCCGAGTGAACAATGATTTGTGTACCAAGCCTTGACCAGGTAACCATCTACAAACCTCGTCTGGATCTGGTTATCAACTACAAACACTGCCCTGATTGAACAATGAACTAACAGCCAAAAGACTGAGATTAAAAAGTAGAAAAGGCTTGTAAGCTACGGATTAAAGCAGCAGCCTCCTCTGTCTTGTTTCGGACGAGCTTGGGACTCTGTTCCATAGCCCGGGATATTTGAATAAATCTGGGTTCCTCCTGCAGACGAAGGCTCCTGTGTCTCCTTCTACTACGTATGAAGGGTATGGAAGTCTTGGGCGGTTCCCCCGCCACCGAGACCCAGTAAGTGGGTTAATCCGGTTCTTCAGAAGCCTCTAAAAATGATAGCCGGTCTTTTTCCAGTTTATTGAAGCTTGAATTGGGGGAGTCTGACCCTTCAGTTAGTGAACAGTACTTAGCCTCTTGTTCGGGGAGGTCTACTGTGGTGCCAAGAACATTTATCTGTCAGGTATTGGGACTCTGTTCTCTCTGTGTGGGGGAAGATAAACCATGAGCTTGAGGGGGCATTTTGTTGTCATATATCGTTGATGGAAGAGGGCTAGCAGTAGCTGGAGAAACTATATGGGGGGGGGGGGCAGCCACACTGATTCCTTTCCTGCTTCCCTCACTGCCCTCTACCATCTAGGACTTTCTCAGCCCCTGCCCCATTTTCCAAAATATTCTGCAATAGACTGCTGGAAAGGCGGTCTTTGCTGCCCGAAACTGGTCTCCCTAGTTGGAAGCCTTACTATGCATTGGCACCAGCAAAGAGGCATCCTCACCTTTGTGGGCGTTTGGCACCGGTTTTCTAACCTCCGCACTGGCTGGCTCGATTTACTGGGTGCAACTGCCCCAAGTCTGCGGTGCATCTGTTTTCTCTCGCTGCAGTCTTGATCCTTTGGGCAACATACTCCTTCCCCAGTAATGCCTAAGCAGGACGCCAGCAAAAATATCAATCACCTGCGGCACAGTCTGCAGTGCGGATACAGCAGCTGTGAGTATGGCTTGAGTCCCTGTTTCATAGGTTGTTTGCAAAGACCGGCATGTATTCCGCGGGTGAAGAAATCTGCAGTACAGATAAAACCACATCTCCAATCCGCTGTCAAATTTTACTTTACAAGCTTCAATCCCCCGATATGTCACCAAATTACACACACAGACCAAGAGCTGAGAAAGGAGCCCTGAGACAGATGCACTACACCAGTGTTTCCCAAACTGTGGTCCGCGGACCCCTAGGGGTCCGTGACACATTCCCTGGGGGTCCTCAGACAGCAGTTTTAAAAGCACTGCAAAGCTCCAAGTATAAATAGACGTTTTCGAGCAACAATAAAAGTGTCAAGATGGGGCGTGGTTTGAGCGCCGACCGGGATGGCTGTGTGAGCGTGCAGCTCCACGCCGAGTCCCGATATTTATCCTGCTATTTCTGCCTGTAGTACCTCTGAAGGTACGGATTTGCTACACGAGGTGTTTGCTGAGCGGAGAGGAGAGTTTGGACACCAGCGGGACCTCGGGGGACGAGGGGAGATCCAGTTCCGAAGTCCGGAGGAGCCGGGCCGAGAACAAAGAAAAATGGCGGTGTGACGATCCGGACAGACCCGGAGACGGAGTGCGCCTGAACTGAGCTGGTGTTCCGGCGGCTGCCCAGCAGAGCGAGCGGAGCGGGGGCACGACTGAGGGCACCTTCAGCGCCGAACGAGGGAGGCGAAGACATCGTAACACCAGGTCTTGGTGAGTGCGGTGCCCCCTCCCCCCCTGCTCCCCGACCTAGTAGCTGGTGGACGGCGGGCTGATCTTGGGTGGCCACGCCTGCAACCGGCAGCGGTCGTCTGGCTTGGGTCGTCTGGAGGGGGCCGCACGAGAAGGCAGGCTCGGCCGCCTAAGGAGTGGACAGTGCAGGCGGGCAGCGGACTCCGATACAGTAGCGGAAGCGGAGTCAGAGCACGCATATTTAGGGACCCTGACCACCGAGGGGCACGGCAACTCCAGAGAGCGGCTGGGATTTAGAAGTACCCTTCACACTGGTGAGGACCGCGGGGAGCTAATATTAACAGCGGCAGCCACCCGCCTGGACAACTAATAGTGTGGTGGTGGGGAAATCGTGGAGCGAGGGCTGAGACAGCACCATTAGCCTACCGCAGTATACTGGTTCGGGCAGCCGGCGCGATCGGCTCTGGGGGGCGCCCGCCTACTTGCTCGGGGAAGTGCTGCTGGCTCGTGAAGCTGGCTTGGAAGGTGACCCGGGTCCCTGTTGGTGCTCTGGAAGACCCACATGGCATACAGCTGTGAACTATCTGTAATAACCAGAGACTGAAAGTGTGTTCTGGGGGTACAGAAGAAGAGAGGAAGGGGCATGGACAGTCTTTGATGGTGTGTGTGGGGCCCTTGTACTCATAAACACTGTCTCCTCTGGGAGGTGGCAACAGGTGGTGTGACTGTGATAGGAGCACTGTGGACTGGCGTGGCCATAGGTGGTGGCCTGGGTGGAGCACCTAACGCGGTCAAGATGGCCGCTACTAGCAGTGTTTTGAATACCCCACAAGGACAAGATGCGTCAACCGCCTTGGTCCAAGATGGCGGAACCCGAGCCCCACCGGAGGCGTCAACGCCAGAACAGAGGCTGAACCTGCGTACCATACTATCCTGGAGGCGATTACCGCGATGAAGGAATCGCTGTACCACGACATAGCGCAGGTCGCAACGGGGCTGGGCCAACTGAGAGCAGACCATGCCAAGCTCTCGGACAGAGTGAAAGAAAATGAACAATTACTCCAGGAGCTGAAACCAGCGGTGGTGACGGCGGAACACAAACTGATGGATATTCTTGGTCGCTTGGCGACTCTGGAGCGCCGGGCAGAGGATGCTGAAAGTCGTAACCGGAGGAATAACGTGAGGGGGGTGGGCCTTCCGGAAAAAATTGAAAGAGGTGACGCTGTGGCATATATGGAGAACTGGTTTAAAATGGTCGTAGCACCGGAGGGTCTTTCTCCCTTCTTCTCCCTGGAAAGAGCGCATAGGGTCCCGGCTAGACCGCTGCTAGAGGGCCGACCACCTCGACCGATGGTGGTAAAACTACTGCACTACAAGGACCGCGATCTATTGATACAGAAGGCACGGTCTCAGGGCCCCTTCCCAGTGGACAATAGCAAAGTCACGATCTTTCCGGACTACACACAGGAAGTTCAGAAAAACAGAGCGTCCTTTTTATCTGTTAAAAAAGAACTGAGGGAAGAGGGGATTCAGTACTCCTTGCTCTTCCCTGCCAAATTAAGGGTGATCCTCGATGACAGGACACACTTCTTCCAGACTCCGGACGAGGCATGGTCGTGGCTTGAAATGTACCGTGCTGGAACGGACTGCACGAACAAAAGCGGAAGGGAAAGGCCAAAGCCGGTCCGGATTAGGCAGTCGCAGCGCATTCACACACGGAACAAACTCAAGAGGGCTATGCGAGAAGCCCAGATGGCAGATGACAGGAAGGGAGCGTTGGCTGCGACGGCGAGCATCACAGGGTCACAGCAGGAAAGAACATCGGGGGGGTCGGACTCGGAGGAGGAGGGAGAGAAATCTGGAGGAGATGAATCGGAAACAGGGAGTGCAAAGGGACCAGCGGTCACCCCGCAGACTTCGGATGGACTGTTTAACGAGTGACGTTTCAGAGAACTGAGCAACTCCGGGGTACCTGTTGGGACAGACTCTCCAGATTTTTGGTGACCTATCAGGTATGGGGCTGTGCAGGCAGCATGGGACTGAGGGCGCGGGGTGGGAGCTCTGCCTACTCTGGATCGGCGCTCTATCACTCTCTTGTGGCCCTTAAGGCCTTCTGTGGTGACGACCACGGATTAGTGTAAAGTGTGTGGTTTTGATGGTTTGGAACGGGGCTGAAGCTGGGTTATTAGGTCCTGTCCTGGGGAGTGGGGTTTGGGGAGTTTTGTGGGGTGTTTTGAAGGGGAGATACAACTGCTTCGATGCGGGGAACAACTGTTTGGTGGTGATACTGTACAGAAACGTCTATTATGGGGTCGTTACCTAATGTAAAATGTATCACATGGAATGTCCGTGGACTTCGAACAATGGTGAAACGCCACAAGGTGCATGCTTATTTGGTGAGGCGGGAGTGCAGATAGCAATGCTTCAAGAAACTCATTTGACTAAGAAAGAATGCGAAGCCCTACAGAAGAGGTGGTGGGGTCAGGTGTTTGGCACAACATACTCAGCATTTGCCAGAGGGGTCCTAATATGGATAAGAGCGGGGACGCTATTCCAAGTCACGAACCAGCGGGTTGATCTCGAGGGTAGATATGTGGCGGTCGAGGGACGACTTTACGGTAGGGAGGTGGTCCTGTTTAGTGTATATGCCCCCAATTCCGATCAGGCCCGCTTTTTTGATGGCTTAACAAGTTTGCTGGCCTATTTCCTGGCTGGTCCTGTCTTATTAGGGGGCGACTTTAACTCGATCACTGATGTGGTACTGGATAGGTCGCATCCGCCATTAGCCGACTCCCCAGTGCGCAGGCTGGCAGCTCACAGGAAAGATTGGCAGGAGAAGTGGGGACTGATAGATGTGTGGAGGGAGCAGCATCCTGAGATTAGGGATTACTCCTACTTTTCCGCAATACACGAATTGCATGTTAGACTAGACTTGGTACTCTGTAGTAGCCCCTTGGCGACTGTGATGACTCATACTGAATATCTGACCAGGACCATATCGGATCATAACCCCTTATTGGTGTCAGTGCAGTGGCAACAGGCGAGGTCGGCGGTTCCATCATGGCGGCTGAGGCCTGAAACACTGGAAGATCTGGTGTTCAGTGACACGGTTCAACAGGGCATTGACCGCTACTTTGCGGAGAATGAGGGCTCAGCCACGTCACGATCAGTAGAGTGGGATGCGATGAAAGTGGTGGTGAAAGGCGTGTGCATGGGTAGATTCTCGAATGCGAGGACGGCTGTCCTGAATGATCTGGCGAAAGCGGAAGAGGTGTTACGCGGACTGGAACGGCAGAGGCCTGAACGACCGGATCTGCAGGAGCGACTGGTGGAAGCTAAGGAGGTAGTGGCGACTGAGACTGAACGGCTGCGGTGCTATGACTATAAGTTGTACAACATTAAGGTGCATGAGGAACGAGATAAAGTGGGTACACTCCTTGCCAAGCTTGCCGATCCGGAGCCCAGGGGGTGTCCGATCATGAGTATAAGAGCAGAGGGGGGGGGATGTAGTCTACTCGCAGTCAGCAGTCCTGGCGTGCTTTCAGTCCTATTATAAGGGACTATATGAATGCCACCTGTAGGCGGAGGGTTCTGAGATAGGCGACTACTTGGCCTTGATCCCATTACCGGTGCTGGACAGCGAGGAGGCGAAGGAACTGGGAGGTCCCATAACGCTAGCAGAGGTTAGAGTGGCTATTAAGCAGATGGCTCGAAATAAAACCCCAGGGGTGGACGGCTTACCGATAGAATTCCATGCCAAATTTGTTGACACCCTAGCACCAAAACTATTGGTGGTGTACTCGGAGGCAAAGCAATTGGGATGCCTACCTGAGTCAATGAGGGAGGCGCTAGTAGTACCACTGTTGAAGCCAGGCAGAGATGCGTTGAATGTGACATCCTACCGACCCTTGTCTATGCTGACGGTGGATTATAAGATCTTGAGTCGCATCCTGGCCACCAGGTTACTGCCGCACATGACCACACTAGTGCATAGAGACCAAGCGGGATTTATCCCGACTAGGAACACTTCAATGAATATACGACGTCTGGTACGAATTTTGGATGGTGCCGGGACCTCGGCTCTTACCTCCGTGGTGTTAGCAGTCGATGTCGAAAAAGCTTTCGATAGCCTCGAGTGGGAGTATCTAGATGAGGTGTTGCTGAAATTCGGAGTCGGGGAAGGATTCCGGAGATGGACAAAGGTGCTTTGCACGTCGGCAAGGGCAAGGGTGCGCCTGGGGCCGCTCGTATCTTCAGCTTACCCTGTTTGTAGAGGGACAAGACAGGGCTGCTCACTGTCTCCCCTGCTGTTCACATTGGCGATGGAGCCGCTGGCGGCATGGGCAAGGTCAGGCATCATGTACAATGAGATCGCGCAAGGATCAGAGTCACATTATATATCATTGTACGCTGATGATCTGCTATTGTACCTAGCGGACGCTGGACGATCCCTAGAGGGAGCAGTGGATATGCTAGCTAGATTCGGTCGGCAGTCAGGCCTTAGGGTGAATTGGACTTAGACCTGTATATTCCCATTGCGGGCGGGCACGCCCTGTCCCCCACTAGCGAGGGAGGTAGTGTGGGAGCCCTCCGGCTTCACCTACTTGGGGGTGCGCATTTACCATGAGGCTGCGGTCCTCTTGGAGGGGAACGTAGGGCATTGCATTCGCGCACTGAAGGGCTGCATGGATTTTTGGGCCTCCCTCCCTCTGTCGGTGTTAGGCCGAGTAGCATTGTTGAAGATGGTGGCGCTTCCGTGGCTGCTTTATTATTTCCGAACACTGCCGGTGTGGATCCCACAGCGGGTCTTTAAGGAACTGAAGATGCTGGTGACTTGCTTCCTTTGGGGCCATGGCCGGCGTAGAGTGGCGTTGGATACCCTGACTAGGCCCAAGTTTGAAGGGGGGATGGCAGTCCCCGACTTTGAACTATACTACCTGGCAGCGCAACTGCAGATCTTAACGCAGAATATTGCTAGAGAATTCAGGGGTCCTGAACCCGACTGTGGTACTGGTATCCAAAGGTGTATCCTATCATATATAATCATGCAACAGAAATTGGACTCGAGGGATCTTACGGTGGAGGAAAGGACGCTTAAATTGTGTTGGAAAAGGAGTCTGAAAAGAGTGAAAGGAGACCGGCCATATGCACCGGAGATACCGCTGGGGATGCTGACCGCGCTGCCGCATGGGGGCGATTGGTCCCAGCTGTTGGAATGGGAGGAGTTGGGCTTACAGATGGTGGGGGATCTGTACATTGATGGGGTGTTGGTTCCCTATCAGACATTACAGGGGCAGTTTGGCTTGCCAGACGGTACCTTTCTATTGCACGCGGCAGTGGTGGCGGCGATGCAAAAGCATTGGAGGGAAGGGCTTGCCGAGCCGGAAGTGACCATGGCATGCCAATACGTGGTGATGGCCGCGGGCACTACTAAAGCAGTAACTTGCCTCCACACTAGAATGTTGAATGAGGGGCTGGTACCACTGCTAGCTCTTAAGTCGCAATGGAAAGACAGTATAGGCAAGCCCATACCGGACACGGTCTGGAGCCATGTCCTGAGGCGGACGTGGAAGGGTACAAGAAACGCACAATTTCAGCAGGTGCATTTCTTTATAGTAGATAGGGCATACCTGACCCCGGAGAGGATAACGCGATACTTCCAAGTGATTGACGCAATGTGCCCAAGATGCTTGGAACCCGAGGCTGATTTGGATCACCTGTTATGGGGGTGTCCGAAACTAGGGGCGTACTGGCCGAAAGTGGGGGAACTCCTGAATGCGGTAACAGATAGGGAGGTGGACTTTGATATGGCAGCATGTCTACTGCTCTGGTTCCCTCATACTAAGAAAACGAAAATTACGAGTAAATTTGTTGATCTGGGACTCATGTTAGCTCAGAGAGAGATAACTTGGCATTGCAAGTCTAAAGAAGGCCCATCAGTGAGGAGATGGATGAATGAGCTGTTGAAATGGTCAGGCTGTGAAAGTATCATCAGAATGCGACAGGCTACTAGACTTGGCAAGGAGAGCTGCTTGGAAATGGTGAGAGCTTGGGAGATGGTGGTCCAGGCATTGCGTGATTACATGATAGGGGATGAAGTGGAGGAGCAATAATTGAAGAGGATTCCTTGTAAACTTAGTGATTGCAAACAACTCCTAATGAGTAGCGAGCTCCAGAATTAGTACGGATTTAGTGCGCCCGCATTAGCAGCAGTTGAGGGGGGGGAGGGGAGTTTCAAGGGAGGTAGTTAAGCATAACGACACGGATTAGAATCGTAGGATAGAACTTAGGACTGATCCAGGATGTGGGGGGCTCCCGAGAAAGTAGGCAGGCACCTTGGCAGTACTATTAGGGGGATCCGGGAGGAGGACTCTGGAGTGCTATGGGTGGGACTGCATCGGAACGGGTAGGAGCTGCTGACGGTGTCCCCATGAGAACTCTGTGTCTGCTGGTTGGTGCATGGAGGGGGGATTTTAGGGGGGTAAAAGCAGATACTGAATGGTGAAGCTGATCGAATACCCGGGAAAGGAGTACACTGGGGCATCTTCTTGAGAAAGGTAGATCAGGCGCGCCGCCCAGCCTCCGGGATGTGGGCTAAGTGGCTGTGTACGATACACCCGTCACTTCCATGTTTGTGATGCTATAAGTGTACTGGTTGGCCTATTCTGAGGTCTTGTTTCTAATTCTGCAATAAAAATAAATAAAAAAATAAAAAAACAATAAAAGTGTCAAGATAACACCAGTGATTAACGTTCCTGCTGGAGAGAGGTGAGTTTTGTCCAGTGGCAAATTACTTATTTAATGTAGCGCAGAAGGTTAATATGCCTCTTGCAAAGAAAGTGTACCTGCATTTTTAAAAACCAACTGTGTTTTATCTGCATAGGTCAGTGGGTTACTGCTTTTGTCACAGAGATTCTTTAGTTACTGTGCAGTTTATAAGTGACAATCATGATCTAGCACAGTGACGTATAAACTGGTATCAAAAAGATGTTTGTAAACTGCATGGTAGAAGATAGTAACTTATGTTTTTTCCAAGTCTTTCATTATCCTGATGCTTCTAAAAAGGTTTATTTGAACGGTAATAAAGTGTCATTGTTAAAGTCAATGCTAAACACTGTATTATGCCTACCAGTATGAATGACATGTGAATCCTACAACTTGTAGTCGCCTTTGCCGTATGTCACATTTTCTATACACTGGTTTGCATGTATGATTCATTGTCTCTATGGGGCAGCTTTACAAGGAAAGTGACTCAGTGAGTGCTGCAAGCCTTAGTCACTTTCAAATTTGAATTTGAATTTAAAAACATTTATTAAGCGCACATATACCTGGCGGTTTCTTGGCGCTGAGGAACGTTAGGGCCTGGGTGGAGACTGTGGGAAACCTTTAAACTGAGAAGGCTTGCAGAAATAGATGGGTTTTTAGGGCCTTACTGAAGTCGGGGTAGGACAGAATGGATCTGAGGGCAAGGGGGAGAGAATTCCAAAAAGTAGGACCGAGGAAAGCAAATTTTACCCCCCCCATCCTCTTCTTTCTAAAACGAGGGACTGAGAGGAGGGCCGAGTGGATGAATGCAGCTCTCTTACCGGAATGTAGCTTGAGATTGCCGAGTTTATGAACGCTGGGGCAGTTCCAGCTCTGGCCTGAAACGCGGTACAGCCAAGTTTAAAGAGGGCCCGCTCCCTAATGGGCAACCAGTGTAAGTTCTTCAGTACAGGGGTGACGTGATGTAATTTAGGGAGACCATGAATAAGGCGGGCCGCTTGGTTCTGAGCCAGCTGTAGGCGTCGGAGGGCATAAGCCGGGGCGCCATTATACAAGATATTACCATAATCCAGCCATGAAAATACCATTGCCATCATGATGAGTTTGAGAGCATAGGGAGAGAAGAATCTGGAAATTTTCCGGAAAGTGCGGAGAGTGAAAAAACAAGAGGATACCACCATACCAATCTGGGAGTGCAGGGTAAGATTTTGATTTAACGTGATCCCAAGTGTTTTAACTGAGTGGGAAGGTGAGGGGGGGCCGAGTGAAGGGGGCCAAAACGTGGGGTTTCAGGGACTCGATGTACCACCCGTCAAAATCAACTCGGTTTTATCTGGGTTGAGTTTAAGGTGGTTAAAGTTCATCCAGTCCCTGATAAAAATCATAATAGATTGGAAGTTATGGATGGATTCAGGAGAGTGGGAAAGGTTAAAGATTAACTGGAGGTCATCTGCATAGTTAAAGACAGTGACCTCCAGTTGCTGTAAAGCAAAAATGAGGGGGAAAATGTACAGGTTGAATAAAAGGGGGGAAAGGGAGGAACCTTGAGGGACACCACACTGTACCTTACGTGGGGGAGCAGAAAACCCTTCTAGATGAACAGCCTGGGTACGGTCCCTCAGGAAGGATGTAAGCCAAGCCAGCGGAGGCCCGCCGATGCCGGCTGCCCTGACACGGCCGAGAAGAATGGAGTGATCCACCGTGTCAAAGGCAGCGGACAGATCTAGGAGGACCAAAACCTGGGGGCGGTCCTTGTCCATCCTCTCCCTGAGGCTGTCTAAGAGTGAAACCACGACCTTCTCAGTAGAATGACGAGGGCGGAATCCAGCCTGGCAGGGGGACAGATAGCTGATGTCCTCCACAAAAGAGCTGAGGACAGAGCAGGTATGGCATTCCAAGATTTCAAAGCACAGGGATGCAACATATTTACCACAGTATGTTGCATCTCAGTTCTCTCCCTGCGCTGGTGCACAAACTGCTCCCATGCGCCGGCACAGGCACCCTTGAACCATGGTGCAAGGATGCTTGCATTGTGGGGAGATTGTTTATGTGCAGGTAGGATTCTCTTTCTGTACATAAACAATACCTAGAGGGGATTTCATCTTCCTAAACAACGAGGAGAAATGAATACATTTCTTCTTGTTGCGCCTCCCTTGAGGAGGTGTAGCATTCAGACGCATTTCCAGATTTACGATTTCTCGTAAAGCTAGAAATGTGTCTGGTTTCATGGGTGTTGTGTGGGAACACTCACAGCAAAACCCACGGAACGCACCTTTCACGCAAAGTGCTGCGTGCAAAGGGGCCATATTTACAAGAACAGGAAAATTCACACAGGGTGGCTTTTCCTGACCTTGTAAATATGGGGGACTAAAATGCACCAGCCGAGCGTCACTTTTTGTGATGCACCGGTTGCGCAAGGGGCTTGTAAATCTTGCCAATATGTGTGTTTGTTGTAAAATGTTCTGACATCCTACAATGGTATGAGAGATGCTATAAAACAAATTAAATACATGTGACAGGGGGACTATGGAGAGATGAGCGGCACTGTTGAAGGGTGAAAATAAGGGAATCATTGAAGAACCCCAACAAAGATTGTCGTATCCCGGTGCATAGTAAGTACATCATTTACTATTCTTTAAAAGCTAATACAAATAAATATATAATGATAAATGTGTTGTAGAATGCACTATTGTTTCCTAAATTGTCATTGGAGGGGAGAACCTCCCAAAGCCCCCTTTGTAGTGGTTAGACTCACTCACTGCACTTGGTGTGCAGCGTATGGGGACTGGTCTGAAAACATTTGCCAGGGCTGCTTTGGGTTTCCAATCTGACCCTAGCAGGCGAAAGAGTCTCGTACTGTGAAATAAAACCAACTATTTAATAAAACCAATCATTTAAAAGTTAGTCACGGAGATGCAGAATCAACCTTCCCTATAAAGTTTTTTGTTTTTTGCAGATACTTTCAATATAAAATACTAAAATCCTTAGTAATTCGGCTATTTGTTTTGTGTGCACACCTGTGTTTTTTTCAAATTACTGTTTTAATGTTTTTAATTTAAATCACTCATATTGCTTGGGGGTCCCTGGCATCCAGTACTGACACAATAGGGGTCCTCAGGAGCCAAAAGTTTGGGAACCACTGCACTACACGATTGCCATCTTGCCTCGGAAAAAAAGGTCTCTCTAACTCTTATTGTGTATGCTCTTGCGCTGTGTGTGGAAATAAGGAACACATGCACTCGTATGGAGTGGGGGGATCCATTTTTTCTAAAAGTCCCTTTGAAGCTTTTGGGCAGTGTAAGGACACTGGCCACCAGCAACTGACTGATAACAAGAAAGGGTAATTTGTCCAAGCTCCAGGGAACAGCAACCGAACCCGGGGAAAGAGAGGAAGTACAACCTGATGATGGGAGAAGCTGCTGCCGACCAGTGAGAAGGAAGAAAACAAGAATGACTAGCAGAGCCTACCTATGTAAGTAATGGCCTCTAAGCCCCTTTTGAGATTTTCTTTTTTTTAATTACAAAAGATTTTTCAAACACAGCACAACAGCTGTGCAATTCAAGCCGAACGAGCACAGCGTAAGCAATGTGCAGGTGAAACCAAAAAACATGAATCGAGAAAGCATGTTATATCCTCTTTTAAGTTATCGTCGTCCATTTCTTTATTATATAACCATTCATAGAATCCCTGAAATACCTCCTGATTTCCGTCAGGGTTGGAGGCCATGCTTTCATGATGTTCCTTTATCTCCCTTAACCAAAAACCAGTATCCAAAAAAAAGCCTGGTCTACTAAACATGAAAATATGGCTTTGGAAAGTAAAAAAGTTCTAACTGCTTCACTAACACACAATGATACACCACCGCAATCAAGGATATACATGCTGTACTCATACAGAATAGGTCACTGGCAGAGTACTGAAAGTTTACAAAGCTGTCGCTTGGTGCCGTGTTGAAGACCAGTAATGGACCAGAGAAGCTTTAATCTCTCGACTTTGAGAAATTAATGGTGTTAAACAATAGTTACATAAAGGTGAGCTGTAGTTTACAAGCCTCTGCATTCTTTTCTTTTTTAAAGCATATCCACCCATAAACATTAAGCTCAGAAACACAAGCCTGTGCTTTATTGCTACTTACGAATTTTAATAGAAGAATGTTTTGTCTATTTAATAGTTCTGGTGGCAAAACAAGCACAGATAACAGAAAATCCAGGTGATCACAAATAAATGGTAAACCAAAATTGCCATCGCCTTCTAACTGGGAAAGGTCATCCTTAATGGAAGAGGAAATCTCACACACTTCATAGTGTCATGATTCATCATCAGAATCCTCTCCCCACCCTGGAAGGGCAATGCCACCGAGGCGGACTCAACATCCTCGAAGACAGTAACGGAAGGAGGAAGGTCTTAAATAAATCTTACTGGACAACACCGACAGAAGAGGGGGCCCATATTGAAAGTAAAAATTCCTTAGTGTTCTTAGTACAATACCTTTATTCAATAGGACACTAGGTATGATTAAAAACCGAAACGAAATGGGTAAATCGAGATTAATGACTCACACCCATTTCCTATCTGCCAACATGTTTCTGCCCATATATATTAGCCTAAATGGTCTGAAGCATTCTTCAGGGCATGTGGATCCCTATTGGTTGTTTGTGTGATTGTATTCATAGATAACACTAAGGTGCTTATTACGATGTCGATCATAGTTGACTCCGACCAACCTCTGGTCGGCAGTTCCGACCGTCTGATTACGATGCAACCAAACACTCATCGATCGGATACTCCCATTTCTCTATGGAAACTTGTTTTACGGCCATAAACCAGCCATAATACAGGCACCCATTAGAAATGTGGGAGGGAGGTGTGAAACCCCGCACCATGTGTCAGGCACCCCATGGTGTCTGCCACACAGTGCATGGATTTACAGGGGGGCACCCTAGGTACCCCTATGGCCATCAACCATAGGCCACCGAGGCAAGGGGACCCTGCTAGGGGCCCCAACGTCGCTTTCCACCAACCTTTCCATGAATGAAAGGCCAGCACAGAAAGGCTGTGGGAAACCAACATCGTAATCCCAATGGCAGAAATGCCGTCCATAGGGGATTAAGTTGCGGTTATAACCGGCCGGAAGACTCAGAAAGCTGATCAGAACTGCGTCAGAGTGACCAGCTGGTTCACGCTTCGACTGTCGATATCATAATTTGGCAGTCAGACCGCAAACCGACTGGGTCGGTCAGAAAGCCTCTGACCACGGTGAAAAGGTTCCAACTAGCAGTCGGAGGCTTTCCGACTATCATCGTAATTGGCCCCTAAATGTTCCAGATTTGGAGGCTATCTTATTAGATCACTCAAGTTGGTCCTACCTGATTCTTGATGAGTAGGAACTTGATACCCTAGGCTTTAGGGGATACCGGCATCTTGTTCACAGAGGAGGTGGTGTCTTTTATAGTCACACCTTCAAAAGGTACCCCACTCATTACTCCCTAAGTTACCAATGGCACAGAACAGACGTAACTTAGGTAGTACCGAGTGACCATGGGAAACTGATAAGAGAAACACTTAGATGAACAACAAGAAATAGTATGATACATCCAAAAGAAACGGGAAAGGTAAGTAATGAGCACAAGAACCAATGAAAAGCAAGGGCAGGATGTAAGCCCCTTTTAGGATTTATATTAACGCCTTAACCGCGGCGGCAATTTCGGCCCGGTGCGGCCGTTCTAAAGAGTGGGCGGGGCTGCAACAGCCGTTCGCCGTTTGCAGCACCAGGGAGGGAGTGCTCTCGTCGGCCGTTGGTGGACGGGAGCACGGAAGGGGTTAAATACAATTGATTTCACCAGCACAGAGCAAGCGCTGTGCAGACGAAACCTAAAAAGGCTTGCCAGTGTTTGTTTTTGACCCATAGTAGTGCCCGTAGTGCCTAGGCACAGCTATGCTTCTCAGATCTCTAAGGAGAGGAAAACAAGTGTCAGTCAGGGGCTGCTTTTACTTATTCCAGGTTAGCATCAGCCAATAATGTACAGCATCAAATTATTTGATGACACAGCCGCTGTATGTGGCATCATTTTGTAGGCATGTGGATATGTTGTGACATATGCATCACCATGCATGCACGAGCCTATATAATGACGTGCACCATTTTTTTAACCCATCCGAGATGACAGATGGCACTTAGACTAGCAAAGAAAATTTAAATTTTACATGCAAGAAAGCACTTTATTTTGGTAGAGCATTAGACAACAAATGGCAAACATGAGTTAGTAGAAGAGCACACTTTTCCACCCAGTACTCCCCAGGAGTAGCGTGTTATCGGTCTGAAAATGCCCTCTGTTAGGGCTTCCAAGAGCTATATAGATGCAACTACAAAGTAATATAGTCAGTTCTTTCTCGAGAAGCGAAACAGGAAGTTTCTCATTTACTGCTATTGTCTGACAGCTTTAACGGTTTAATAAAGGCCCAGAAACCATATTTTGCAATCACCAGACCGATCAACATAGGTAGCAGGTTTGTTGATACCACCCATACCTTAGCGGGGTGCTTGCACCCTCTACTGCTGCGGCCGGTGGTTGCTGCATGAGGACAGAAGCAGAGGAGTCACAGAGAGTGGACATCCCTAATTGAGACAGGAGGTCGCACACCAAGAAACTTCAGAGCAAAGAGCACTCGGTGATGAAATATAGGTTGTTATAGGGCACTTTAAATAAATATAACAGACAGCATAAATTAAGGATCACAAAAGGGTTTGATATAAGAGAGTGATGTAAATTGAACAGGGGCAAACGATCACCCTAAAAGTGAAGACGCAATATATGGAGATAGGTGACATTTCACTGGGCCAGATGCGTGGAAATGGGCTGAGAAGCGGGCTCTCAATTACGTGCAACTAGCCACAGTTCTATATTCTGTGCAGTATTTAGTTCAGGTGCTCAACTGTAATTGCAGAGTGGTTTGCACCACATAAACTGGCACGGAAATGAACTGTCTGAAATAACAAGACACATGTTTAAAAATGCAGGAATCGAATCAGGAGTGACACTATTTATTTACACAAGTGAACAATACATGTCAAAGACACATCATTAATCAAAAATAACACATGCAATCTAGCAAGTAAGAAGTGTCAAAGACACATTACAGATCAAGAGCAAAAACATGCAATCTAGTAAGTTTAAAATCACAGCAATTCAAAGAAAGAGAGAGAGAAATTGAATATCAAAGTACTATGAAGCATTATAACCTTTATCAAAATGCTAAATAAATCAATTAACTGGGAGCACCTATGTCGTAAAAATACACTGTAAGAGGTAGTCAACCAGTAAGGAGCTCTTTTACACACCTTAAATGAGGAACCGTTGACCACAAGATCTAACTTTAGGAGGTGTTTGACAGCAAAACATAACAAAAGTTGAACAATTTATTGAGAACATTTTGTGTCACTTTCTCCGAAGCTTTAAGGTGGAATCTCCTTATATGGTACATAGTGCATTGAAAGGTTGTTGTGTCATTTTAAGCCATGTCGCTGTCTTAGTTTCCAAAGCAAGGAAAACATCTGGTGAGAAGCTGTGGAAAGTTACAGTTAGCCCCCACCCCATCTCTTACCCCATCTTGTTCTTCTAGATGACTGATGCATTCTGTTATTGCTACATCCTATTGATGTTCAGAAAGATGTAGACGCAGAGGACAGGGGCGGAGATTGGGGGCCTTGTGACCTGCTTATCATAAAAGCAATGAACTGAGGTTTGTGGCCTTCACAGGAGAGATAACTCTAATATGTTTAGATAGGCGTGAGGCCTACTGTTTCAGTGAATACTTAAGGCAGTATGGACAATTTAGCCTACCCTTACCTATTGACTGACAGGGACATTCAGGACTCTCATGCTTTAGATGTGGAAACAATAGCTGAGGCATTATATGGTAACGCTGGGTCCTGTTTCACTGTTTCTAAGCATTCAACATTTTGACAAATAAGGAAACAGAGACACATTGTGGTAAAGGTTAGATTAGGGTTTCAAGTGGGAAATCAGGGTTACAAAACTGTTCTGGTTTCCAAACATAGATTTTAAGCAATGAAGGTGGGGGGAGTCTGGCACAGGGGTTATGTTCACTGTGCTATCACCCCAACACCCTCCTAGGGGCCTCTGCAGCATAGGTTCCTAACAATCCCACCTCTCAGAGCCTTCCTCTTTGACTAGTTGCCGCACAGAAAAGTACGCATCGGATGCTATCTCTGAACAGCACAAGTTCCCCTCCCGCTCCACAGCGGTCCAGTCGGAAAGTGCACTTGGTGATCAGAGGTTACCGGGCGTATCAAATACAAAGAATTTAATAAGGCAGCCAGCACAACTGTAAATTTGCCCCACCGGAAGTGCACCGGACGGACGTTATTTTTCAGTACAAGAGCCATTACTGATAGCGACCATAGAGACCGAAGAAAGACTCCATCACCGCTCTTTATATAGGAATGTGTACATACATTGGATCAATGTCTTTTAAGGAGCCTGAAACAGAGTTTTAGTGGTGAATCCGAACGTTTCTCTGTGAATGGCGTACCAAAATGGAAGCAATAGTGAACGCCATGTTTGCTGTCGGAATAGTGTGCATAGAAATAGGGCTACAATTTGACAGTGCTTATATACGCCCATCACACTGTGGACATTTTTCCAGCATGTTAGAAGAATTCACTGACACATCTTCAATAAGAGATTGCAGACACAGCAGGCCCAACTTCATGACCCTCAAACAAAGGGCACCTAGAGGATTAAGTGATGCCGAACTGGCACTGAAGTGAAACCGCGTTAAACCAAGTGACGGGATCAAGACAAACTATAGAGAGCCATGCACTCAGCAGAAAGTAAAAACAAGCACAGGGCAAGTGCTCTGCAGGCAAAAGCTCAAAAGAAAAGTCATACAAAGTGGATGAAAACAATACTTGGGCCATGGGGGACTGATAAGTGGAACACACAGAGGAACAGCAAATAGTGTGCTGCAGCCAATAGAAACGGAGAAACAGTAAGTGGCAAGCACAAGAACCAAGGGAAAGCAACGGCGGGATGTAAGCCCGTTTTCAGATTTCTATTTAATTCAATAAATTTCACAAGCACAGTGAAAGCGAAACCTAAAAAGGGGGTTGTGGTAAGTTCGCCTGATATGTAGTGCTCACTATTCTAGTGATCACTGTGTATCATTCCAAACGACCCTTATTGATGATTGGTTGTAAGTCAACCGTAGACCAGCTATCCTAGTAGCATGGACAAGAACAGTCTTTAGGCTAAACTCTAGAGGGCGTGTTAAGCCAGCTGTTATACCATCACATATACCCCTTGAACACCAAGTGAAAGGACACCACACAAGTTGTTATGAAAATAAAAGTATATTTATTTAGAACACAACAGCCCTGGACTCTTTATGAGGACAGGGCGCTAAGCACAATACAAAGCTCTTAGGAAAATACGCAAAGTCGCACAATTTACACAAATGCCCGAGGGGCACGAAAAACCATATACTCTAAAAGTGGAATGCGAAATTACTAGCAGGTAAGTACTACTCTAATAGGCTTTGGGATCGCTAGGACTTGACTACTGAACCTTCAGATTACTAGCAGGAGGCCTAGGGAGATCGGGTGCAGAGTGTGCACTCTCACGCGGGACAAAGTCTATGGATGCTAGATTTCGTAAAGTTAGTGTTATCGGACGAATCCGACTAGGTAAAGCTGAAACGAAAAAGGATCTGGACCACCGAAATGCTGAGTTTACCTAGCCCAGGGGCTGCGGATGCATAGGTCTGGAAAGACGTCGGGAATCCTCGTTGCAGTCTATGGAGCCTGAAAGAAGAAGTTGCTGGCAGGCGACCAGTGAAGAGATTGGGAGGGATCCAAGCCTGGATCGAAGGTGGAAGACACCTGTAAGCAGAGGGGACCAAGTTCTGAATCACTAGCCAGTGATTAGATGGGCACCAGGATGGCACCGGCTGAAGTCACCTCGACCAGGTGAGTGGGCGACGCTGGGCTCTGCAATCTCACGGACCAGGAGGTGTTGTCGGTGACCAGGATGGAGGTGCGAGCTGTCCCACGATGGTATCTGCTGTCGACGTCGCTGGACCCAGGATTGGGGCAACAAGTCATGGCAAATGCAAGCTCACGCGGTGGACTTAAAATGGCGTCTGGAGTGGACCAGGAGGGTCCGGGGTGCTCCTCTGTTGGAGGGGAGCAAGGGCCAGTCTGGAGCAACCAGACCAGTGGTGTTGATGTCATCGTTCGTCGTCGGGAAGGCCACAAGCCAGCAGGCTAGTAGCCAGACAACGCGGTGAGCAGCAAAGAGCAGAAGGGCCCCACGCAGATCTCGTGGAGGCTGGGAGGCTGAACTTCGGTGCTGGAGCTGCTCAGGGTTGGGGCTTCTCACACCCCAAAGCACTCACTCGAGGATCCCTCGGCGGTCGTGCTGGGCAAGCGTCGTGCAGTCCTGAAGATGGCCGGTCCCTCGAGGTCTCGTCACACCCACGAATCTCAGCTGGGCTGATGATGCAGGTAGAGGTCAGAGGTGCCAGGGAAGCCGGTTCTCGTCGAGCTGGGCAGTCTTGATCCGGAGGAGAGACTTACAGCAGACCGCGATGCTTGGATGGTGCCTGTGGATGCAGGGTGACTACTCCTTAGTCACAAGGGAGAAATCTTAGGAAGAAGTCTTGAGTTCCTTTCGTAGAAAGTAGTTTCAGGATTCAAAGATGATCTAATTTGGAAGGGGGCCAGCTCCTATCTTTATACTAGGAAAAGGGGCTGGCACGTGACTAGGTCCTGCCCATGGGGGGGACCAGGAAGGGGGGTGGTTACACCCCTCTCCCAATGCCGGACTTTCCCCAGCTCAGGGGCAGGTGTGCCCCTGGAACTGGTTCTAGCCGGCAGATGCATAGTGAGCATCGGGGTGCCACTTGCAGTCACCTTCCTCTAAAGCCCTGCCTACCCAGGATACACAAAACCCTGTCTGGGATGGTGCTAGCACCGCCCCTGACAGGAAACCCTTTGTCCAAGCCTCCCTCGCTGGAAGGACTCCCAGCAGCAGGAGGTCAGACTTGTGTCTGTGGTGGCAGCATCCATTTTGTGATGCTGAGGCTTGAGTTAACTTTAACCGGGGTTCACAGTTACATACATGTCGTGTCCCTCTAGAAGGGTGGAATGCTAACCCCGTCACCAGAATTGGCGAGGGGTTAGTATTCCAATTCGTATGACACCTCACTCAACATGTTTTGATAAAGCGATACCAGAGTACGCATATAACCGCGAGGATTATAATGCACTTAAGAGTATATGGTATGCGTTATCATGGAACAGCTATTAGGACTTGGTTCCGCAAGCTGCAAATGGGCTCAGCTCATGCCAGAGCACCATCTCACACGATTCCAAGCACTCTGCCTTCAGGATTGTCAAGGCCTGCCATAGGAGTGACTGATAGGAATACGGGTGTCCATTTTAGGGTTAGATAGAGGTATACTATATCTAAAGCAAGGGGTGATTACACCACCTTGCCCCAGCTGTCGTGCAGCCAGTTGTGTCAGATTTAGATGGCCAGCCAGGGGTGGCATAATACATGCTGCAGCCCCTGGTAGACCCTGGGTACACCTATGCCCTGAGTTACAGGGTCTGATAAGGTGGCCCAGTACCAATTGGTAAATCCACCTAAGGTAGACGTGTCAATTTAGTGAGAGAACAGCAAGGCTGTGGGTCTGATTAGCAGGCCCACAGCCAGAGAAGTCGTAAACCAGTGAAGCAAAAAGCAAAAATCTGGGGTGATCAAAGGATTGCAGACCCTACTCTCCTACATGACCCCCCCCCAAACTTTGGGACAATAAACTAACCTTGACCAGGTGAGTCTTCTTGCTCCAAGTGGAAATACCTGGAGAGCCCATCTGCATTGGCATGATCAGTGCCAGGTCTATGCTCCACTGTAAAATCCATCCCCTGTAGGGAAATGGACCACCTAAGCAGTTTGGGGTTTTCACCCTTCATCTGATTTAGCCACAAGAGGGGCTTATGGTCGGTCTGAATCTTGAAATGAGTGCCAAACAAGTATGGCCTCAGTTTCTTCAGGGCCCAAACCACAGCAAAGGCCTCCCTCTCAATAGCTGACCAATTTTTCTCTCTGGGGGTCAGCCTTCTGCTTATAAAAGCAATGGGCTGGTCATGACCATCAAAATTCAGTTGAGATAGAACAGCTCCCACACCCAACTCAGAAGCATCTGTTTGGACAATGAATGGCTTGGAGTCGCCTGGACTCTTTAGGATAGGTGCTGTGCACATGGCCTGCTTTAGGTCATCGAATGCTTTTTGACAGCCTGCTGTCCACTGAACTTTCTTTGGCATCTTTTTACTTGTCAGTTCATTAAGTGGAGTCACAATTGATCCATAATTTCTGACAAATTTCCTGTAATAACCAGTCAGGCCCAAAAAAGCTCGAACCTGAGTCTGGGTGGTTGGAGGAGCCCAATCCTTGATGGATTGTAATTTGCTCTCCAGTGGCTGAACCTGGCCTCCACCTACAAGGTGGCCCAGGTATACAACCTGTGTCTGCCCTATCTGGCACTTGGTGGCCTTGATAGTGAGACCTGCTGCTTGCAGTGCCTCTAACACTTTCCTCAGGTGGACCAGGTGATCCTCCCAGGTGGAACTAAAGACAGCTATATCATCAGGATATGCTGCACAGAAGTCATCCAGCCCAGTGAGAACTTGATTCGCCAGCCTTTGGAAGGTGGTAGGTGCATTTTTCAGACCAAAGGGCATTACCACAAATTGATAATGTCCACCAGGGGTTGAAAATGCTGTCTTGGGCTTGGCATCCTCAGCTAACCTGATTTGCCAATACCCAGCTGTCAGGTCAAATGTGCTTAAGTAGTTGGCAGAAGCCAATCTATCTATAAGTTCATCTGCCCTTGGTATTGGGTGGGCATCAGTCTTAGTGACTGCATTGAGGCCTCTGTAGTCTACGCAAAACCTCATCTCTTTCTTACCACACTGGGTGTGAGGCTTTGGCACTAGAACTACTGGACTAGCCCAAGGGCTATCTGAGGGCTCAATGACTCCCAGCTCCAACATTTTCTGCACTTCTGTCTTAATGCAGTCTCTACCATGATCAGGCTGCCTGTAGATTTTACTCTTGACTGGCAAGCTGTCACCAGTGTCAACCTCATGGGTACCCCAATTGGTTTGACTGGGTGTCAGAGAGAACATATGTCTGAAGGATTGAAGAACTTGTTTGCAATCCTTCTGTTGATGGTCAGAGAGGCTGCCACAAAAGACAACACCATCTACTGATCCATCATCAGGATTCTGAGTGAGCAGGTCTGGGAGAGGGTCACTCTCCTCCATCTGTCCCTCATCTGTGGCCATGAGCAAGCTCATGTCCTTTCTGTCAACATATGCTTTGAGCCTGCTCACATGCAGCACCCTGTGGGGGCTCCTGGGAGTTTCAAGGTCCACCAGGTAGGTGACCTCTCCCTTTTGCTCAAGGATTGTGTGGGGCCCAGACCATTTGTCTTTGAGTGCTGCTGGGGCCACTGGCTCCAACACCCACACCTTCTGTCCGGGCTTGTACACAGTCAGGACAGCCTTTTGGTCATGCCAAGCTTTTTGGAGTTCTTGGCTTGCCTCAAGGTTTTTAGAATCCTTTTCCATATACTCAGTCATCCTGGAGCGGAGACCAAGTACATAGTCCACTATGTTGGTTGCAGGCTTTTTGAGAGGTCTCTCCCATCCTTCCTTCACCAAACATAGGGGTCCTCTCACAGGATGCCCATACAGAAGTTCAAAAGGGCTGAAGCCAACCCCCTTCTGTGGGACCTCTCTGTAAGCAAACAAAAGGCAGGGTATCAGGACATCCCATCTACGCCTGAGCTTTTCAGGTAGTCCATGAATCATCCCTTTTAGGGTCCTGTTGAACCTTTCAACAAGCCCATTGCATTGTGGATGATAGGGTGTAGTGAACTTGTAGTTGACACCACATTCCTTCCACATAGCAGTCAGATATCCTGACATGAAGTTTGCACCTCTGTCAGAGACAACCTCCTTAGGGAAGCCCACTCTGGAGAACACTCCAACTAGGGCTCTTGCCACAACAGGTACTGTTGTGGTCCTAAGGGGAATAGCTTCAGGATACCTGGTGGCATGGTCCACCACCACCAGTATAAACTTGTGCCCTGATGCTGTCTGGGGTTCCATTGGACCAACAATGTCAATCCCCACTCTTTCAAAGGGCACCCCCACCACAGGCATTGGTATAAGGGGGGCCTTTGTTGTGCCACCTGACTTACCACTGGCTTGGCAAGTGACACAGGAGCAACAAAACTCCTTGGTATCTTCATTCATGTGAGGCCAGTGAAAGTGTGAGACAATTCTGTCCCAAGTCTTATTCTGGCCTAAGTGTCCTGCAAGGGGAATCTCATGGGCCAAGGTGAGAAGGAAACCTCTCAGAGACAAGGGGATGACCAGCCTCCTGGTTGCGCTTGGGGTCTCTTGACTCAGAGTACAGGAGTCCATCTTCCCAGTATACCTTGTTGGCACCTGTGGTGTTCCCTGCAGCCTCAGCAGCAGCCTGCTGTCTGAGGGGTTCGAGGGAAGGGCAGTCTAACTGTGCCTTCCCCAGGTCTTCTCTGGAGGGTCCCCCTGAACCCAGAAACTCAACCAGATCAGGTTAAAGGGCCAGATGTAGGTAGCCCTTTACCGATCGGAATCGGCTGAAAATACCGATTTTCGGCCGTTTCCGATCGGTAAAGGGCTAGGGAGATGTAGGTGCACATATTCGGTAATTTTACCGAATCGTTATTATTACCGATTCGGTCATAATTACCGAATCGGTAATAACCCAATTTTCCATTGGCACATGGCTTACAGAATCGGTATTTTACCATGGAATACAAATCCATGGTAAAATGCCGATTCCTGTGTACATGCACATCTGTGCATGTACACATGTGCCATGTGACAGAGAGACGTGCCCTTAGGGCATGTCTGTGTGCCACATTGCACACATGCCCGTTTTGGGGGTGCTAGAGGGTGTCAAAGTGACACCCCCTGCACCCTTGTGAATTCATTAATTACCGATTCGGTAAATACCGAATCAGTAATGCCTAATCATTCCTATGGGCTTCAAAGCCCATAGGAATGAATGGGCATTACCGGTTCGGTATTTACCAAATCGGTAATTAAAGAATTGTTAAGGATTCGGTAACGAATCCAGATGTTGGGACCTACATCCCATTTACCGATTTTGAAATACCGAATCGGTAAAATTCGGTATTTCAAAATCGGTAAATGGGATTTACCTACATCGGGCCCAAAGTTCTTTAGGCTCAGTTTCCCTCAGCTCTTTGAGGTCAGCCTCCTCTGAGACTTGATCCACAACCTGGGGCAAGGGGGAAGGCAATGCCTTAACCCTACTGCTCTTCTTCTTGGAAGGTGTCTGGTCCATTGTTCCAGGATCCAGCACCTGTTCAGTGGGGCATCTTCTGGCCTGTGACCTAGTCACAGCAAGGACATGTGCTGGCACACCTAACATTTCCATGTGAGTCCTCTGCTCCACTTCTGACCATAGGGATGACTCCAAATCATTGCCCAACAAACATTCAACTGGGAGGTCTGAACTAACAACAACCTTCTTTTGGCCACTTACCCCTCCCTAGGAGAAATCAACAATTGCCATACTATGGTGGGTAGTGACATTGCTGGCATTGGTCACTAGGTACTCTGGACCTAGCATGATCTGTCCAGGGTCCACAAAGTTAGGTGTCACCATTGTGACACTGGCACAAGTGTCCCTGTAGGCCTGAGCCATCTTGCCATTGATAAAAGGTGCCTGTCTGTATTTGCCCAAAGTATTGGGACTGGCATCAGGGGATATATCCACATCCCCTGTACAGACAAGGACAGCCTGAGTGAGTGTGCCAACTAAGTTGTCATACCCCTCAGAACCCAAGGTTAACCCAACTAATCCCTTGGGAGGTGCAATACCACTGCTGACTGTACTAGGGGGTGCAGGTGCCTTAGGGGCTGCAGTGGCAAGAGTTTGCCCTCCTTTCTTGGTGCACTCACTAAACCAGTGAGTTTTACTTTTACAGTACTGGCACCACCTTTTAGACTGGATTTCTTGAGTCTTCTTCTTCTGGGAAGCCTGGCCCCCACCCTCTTTGGTTTGTTGGGGACCTGTCGAAGACTTCTGGTCATTTTGTTCACCTTTGGCATTATTACCCTTCTGGTCTGCTTTCTTCTGACCACCCTGGTTCTGGCCCTGGTTCTGCTTAACCCTTGTTCTGACCCATCTGTCTGCCTTCTTTCCCAATTCTTGGGGAGAGGTCAGATCTGAGTCAACAAGATGCTGATGCAACAACTGGTTCTGAACATTGTTTAAAATCTGTTCCCTGGGGGGCGTGGCCAAGATGGCGGAGTGAACGGATGTGTTCCTCCCGAGCTCCCGCGCCCGCCTAGGCCCTGAACCCTGAATTAACGCTTTTCTCCCCCCCCAAAAAAACAGCCCGGAGGGCCAGGTGTGGTCGGGTGAGCATAGGGGCACAGCTGAGTGGAACCCCGGTTCCTCCGCCGATCGCATTATCAGAAGCGGCGAGCCCGGCGGCTGGAACCCCAAGCGGCGGTGGCGGAGTAAGGCCGCCTGGAGACCCGGCTGACGACAGCGCAGACCCTAGGGGCTGCGGAGGAGGATCTGCTGAAACGAAGCCCTCTGCAGACGAACCGGTGGTGCCGACGGCCTGGGACCGACGTGAGCTGATCGGTGCGTGGACAGCGCGGTAAGCCCCGGGCCCGCCCCCGAGCCTAATCGAGGACGCGGCTGCGGCCGGGCTGGGAGGGGACGCAGGCCGGGACCGCTGTTGCAGTCGCAAGTACTGGCGGAAGGTCAGGAAGGGAGCGGAGGACTATTGGCGAACCACCGGCACGGTGAGCCGAGGCTTGAAGATCGCTGATCGGTTTCCCGGTGGCGGAGGGGACTCGGTCCCGGCCCGGAGACTACGCAAGGCTGCGGCTGCGGCCTAGTTGCCGAACGCGGAGTGCGCAGGAGCGGTGGCATCAGAGGAGTGGCGGATACTATCGGGAGGTCCGCCGACGATCGGCGAACTGCCCCCGGGGCTGAAGCGGCACTGGTCGGTGATACCGAGGCCAGATTGCGACGGAGCCGGGCCCTGGGCATAATCCCGCCCCACGATCCGGCAGAAGTGTCTCCGGGTGACGAAGGGAAAGCAGAGCGCTCAGGGGCATGGTGGATTGACCTCAAGGAGAGCCTGGTTTGCGGAGCGCGACACCAGAGTGGGACCGGCGCCGCAGCGGCTCAGGGCCTGCGACGCACAGCCTGAAAAGGGACGCTGCCCCAGGGAGCAGAGACGGGGCTAAGAGAGGCTCCCATCGAGAGGACAGTTGCCAACAGTAGAGGATCCTTGGCGCCGTGCGGATCGCACCAGGGGGCCGGAGTGGTGCAAGCCAGGACGTCGGGGACGGACTGCTTGGGGCCGGGCCCTGGACAGAGCTGTCCCCTTCCCCCAAGACTTCAGCAGAGGAGGTTAGGAGCGGGCTGGGGGAGTGTATTTGGATGCGGAGCCCCCAGAGGAGTTATAAATCACCCTGAGCAGAGCGGAAGCTTGCGACATACTGCACCGGGGTGGACTGGAAAACACGACGGCGCCTGGTAGCCGGTGCACAGCCGGGAAAGAGAAGTAGGCTGGGGACAGCAATTGAGCGGCGCAGGGCCCCCCCTGAGTGAACAGACATTGGAGGTGAGGGGGGATCATTCGAAGGGTGTAGTACACACTAAGACAGTGGCGAGCTGGTCCTGAGCAGCAGAGGTCTGGCGGCGCCTGCGACAGGGGTGAAACACCTAATCTGGGGTGAGGAAACGCTCACGGGGCAGGGCGGAGCAGCGGCGGCTGTTGACACGGTGGTGCTCCCGCCCTGAGCGATCGGTGGGTCCAGCCCTTGCTAATGCCAGTCTCTGGAGCAATCGAGGAACATACAGCTGAGACCGACTCACGCCTGACACGCGGCCAGTCTGGACCTTTTGGGGGCTCGGCCTCGTATCGCAGTAACCACCCGGGCAGGGCCACATAAAGGAGGCTCCCGAGGAATCACACCGAAGATAAGGGCCTGGTCGGGGGACGCCCTGGCGGGGGCCTGCTGCTGGTAGCATCCGAGTTGCGGAGCAGTAAAGAAGATGGCCGGGCAGAAGTGCGGCAAAGGAAGTAACTGCACGCTCACGGACATGCTCAATAAACCACCGGGTAAAGGGGACAAGACCGCAACACAGTCGGGAGGCGCAAGCGGATCTCAAGGGGGGAGCAGCGGAGAGCCCCCGGTCACCAGATCCTTTTTAGAATCACTTTTCGGGACATTGAGAGAAGATTTTCAAGAGTTGAAAAAGGAAGTGGCCGGTGAAGTGCGGGAACTGCGCAGAGAGGTGGACGGACTCGGGGAGAGGGTAGACGCAGTTGAGAGCTCTACGCAAAGACAGGACAAGGAGATTACGCACTTACAGCAGGAGGTACTCCGCCTCAGAGACCAGCACATAGATCTTCAACTGCATAATGAGGATCTGGAAAACAGATCGAGACGGAACAACATTAGGGTCCGGGGAGTGCCGTCCACAGAAGAGACCTCTGGGATTGTGGCCTACCTGCAGGAACTGTTCCGCACCGTCCTTGGCGAACCTACAGACTTCCCCATTAAGATCGATAGGGCTCACAGAGTAGGCCCGCAACGGCGTGCTACAGGGCCCCCGCCGGATGTATTGGCCTTCCTTCCTGAATTTCCGCTGAAGGAGCGGATTATGTACGAAGCAAGGAAGAAACAGACAATATCTTTTAGAGGTCACCAAATAGCGTTGTATCAAGACCTAGCTGCGACCACGCTCCAGAAGCGCAGAGCATTTAAGATTGCAGCAGACTTCCTGAGACAACACGATACGCCCTATTCATGGGGGCACCCTTTTCGCCTAATATTCCGGTGGAATGGTGAGTCCCACCAGCTGTGGTCTCTTCAAGACGTCTGTGAAGTTCTAGGGATCACAGCAGAGGAGGAGGAATCACCCACGCCACGGAGGAGGAACTCAGTCAATGGAGGCTGGCGGAGGGTCTCGAGACGCAGGACACAAAGTGCCTCACAGAGACCGAGTACGCCCACGATCAGAGCTGGGATGGAGGAAGCAATTTGAACGGCGACGAGACCTCAGTGGTTGAGGAAGAAGTGGCGCTAACCGCATAACGTGGCTCCGGGGGGAGAACGACATTGCATTACTGATGGAGCTGGCTTGGGGGAGGTGGTGGGCGCGGGATGGCGAGGGTGGAGTGCTTGTGGCAAGTCGCCCAAGAAGGTAATTCACAGCAGACTTGTCCGGTAAAGGCCGGTCTGGGACTATTTGGACTACAGGAAGTTGAGGGGGATGGGTTGGAAGGGTCTGTTTGGGGTTTCAGTTGGGGTAAGGGGGAAGGGAGTGGGGGGATCGGGGAGTTGGAAATTGGGGGCCTTGGGATCCGGGAAGGGGGAGTTCGGGGAAGCTCTGTCCGGTGCTTCGGTTATGTTCACTCAGCTTAGCCAGAACTCACAAACCGATCCGGAGGTAGGCTTGGCGCTTGCTGCTCTTGATCGACAGGTGATGGAAGGTTACGTTAATCTGGTATGGCAGACTTGAGAGTGGTGACTTTGAATGTGAAAGGGCTAAAGAATCCCACAAAACGTAGAGCAGTTCTCTCCTTGTTAGAGGCCTCACAGGCAGACATCTGTCTGCTACAAGAAACGCACTTGCTGGCTGGTGACTGTCATAGGTTGCGGTCCCGCTCCTTCCCCACGCAGTTCTTTTCCTCCAATACCACTAAAACGGCAGGAGTAGCTATCTTAGTGTCTAAATCCTTTAAGGGTGAGGTGCTACACAAATTGGCTGAGCGTAAAGGGAGAATGCTGGCATACAGATTTAAGCTGGGGCCTCTACAATTCACGGTGGGGTCGGTTTACTGCCCAAACGAGCGTCAGGACCATTTCCTTCATACAACACTGATTGATGTCACGGCATCTCCTGACAGGCATCTCATTCTAGGGGGGGACCTGAACCTGGTGTTTGATTCCTCACTAGACAGATCAGCGCAGCGCTTTCCACAGACCGGGGAACTGTCGAACACTATGAAGACGCAACTAGCTGAACTTGATATGCACGATCTTTGGAGAGGCTTTCATCCCACAGATAGGGACTACTCATATTTCTCGCACGCACACAAAACATACGCTCGGCTGGACTATCTGTTGGTCTCTGGCCCGGTTCGGGACATGGCCACTGCCTCCGAGGTAGGGGTCATCTCCCTATCGGATCATGCACCGGTCTCGGGGACCTTCCGGACCCCGTCGACCCCAGTTCAGCGCGGAGTCTGGCGCCTTCGAGACACTCTTCTACACAAAAAAGTTGTGGTGCAACGTATCACCGAGGCAGTGACTGAGTTTCAATTGCATAATTCTACCCCAGACACTACATTGGCGACTCAATGGGGAGCGCTTAAGGCGGTTCTACGAGGAGACTTTATAGCGATATCTGCGGCCAAAAATAAAGAGAGGAAAGTTAAACGGGAAGAACTCACGCAAAAGGTCAGGGAATTAGAACAGGTGCACCGGCGAACGGGGGCTCCTAGAATTTGGAAACAACTGAAGGCAGCACGGAAACTCCTGTCGTCTATGGACCTAGACAGAGCTGAATATGCGGCTCTCCGTCTGAGACACGCATATTATATGGGAGGGGATCATTGCGGCCGGTTACTAGCGGCTAAGCTCAGGATCGCACACCAATGCCGTCGAGTCCAAGAACTTGCGGTGTCAGGAGGGCGCACGGTTACAGAAGACATCGAAATAGCCGAGGCTTTTCGACAGTTCTACTCTGAGCTCTATGCGGAGGACGACACAATGACTGGGGACCCTGATGACTATCTGGACTCAGTGACTCTCCCATCCCTAGCTCAAATACAAACTGACTACCTGGACCGAGAGATTAGGATAGAGGAGGTTATTGCGGCGATCGCTAGGCTGAAACTCGGGAAGGCCCCGGGACCAGATGGATACACCACCCTCTTCTATAGGACATTTTGCACCACCTTAGCTCCTATATTGACCAAGCTGTTTAACTCTTTCGACTGCCCCGGTGCTATCCCTCCGGATCTCCTGCAAGCCACAGTGTCAGTAATACCCAAACCGGGGAAGGACAGGGCTCAGTGTGGCTCGTACAGACCGATTTCCCTCCTAAACGTCGACCTTAAAATCTACACGGGGATCCTAGCTGCGAGATTGGCACAGTATCTCCCCGGGTTGATTGAACCGGACCAGTCCGGCTTTGTACCCGGCAGGCAGACGGTGGATAATACCAAGCGGTTAGTACACATACTGGAAAAAGCTTTGCGGATCCCTGGGGAAAGGATGCTCCTTTCGGTCGACGCCGAGAAAGCGTTTGACCGGGTGCACTGGCCGTATCTTGAACGGGTGATGACTCGAATGGGCATAGGGGAGAAATTTAGATGCATGGTCTTTAATTGTTATAAATTCCCGTCAGCAACGGTGCGGGTCAATGGCTGTGGATCAAAGCGCTTCTATATTGAACGCGGCACGAGACAGGGATGCCCACTATCCCCTCTCCTCTTCGCTCTCTACATGGAGCCCTTTGCTCAGAGAGTGAGACAAAACCCAGATGCCACTGGGGTGCGGATGGGAGGTTACACCCACACGGTCAGCTTATATGCGGGCGATGTAATTTTTACGCTAGAGGATCCACAGAGGGCTTTGCCCGCGTGTATGGAAGAGCTTGAGGCTTTCGCGGGAGCGGCCGGGTTTAAGATGAATATGGGGAAATCCACGGCATTGGATGTCTCCCTGACACCTGGAACGAGAAGAGATTTACAGAGGTGTTACCCGCTAAGGTGGTCGCGGAACCACGTGCCTTATCTGGGTATCCTGCTGGCTCCCACGCTATCGGCGATGGTGGCAGTTAATTACGAGACGCTAAGCAAGAAAGTGAAAGAGGAACTAGGGAGGTGGAACAAGGGGACGATATCGTGGCTAGGCAGGATAGCAGCACTGAAGATGACAGTACTGCCGCAGATCCTGTATCTCTTTCGGGCACTTCCGCTGCAGCCCCCTAAAGGCTGGATAATGATGATGCAGACGGCACTGTCCCAATTCGTCTGGCAGGGCCGCAAACCCCGAATGAAGAGAGCATTGACGACTTTAGCGCCGGAAGCGGGGGGATTGGGTGTCCCTGACCTTCACAAATATTTCCAGGCGTCGCAGTTGAGGTACCTGGTGGAATGGAGCAGATGGGAGTCAGATAAGCACTGGCTCTTCCAGGACCAAGCAGTGGCGGGCCGGCCCTTGCAGGAAATACCATTCCTGCGCAGACAACACAGACCCCCGAATCTCTACGCCTCCTATGTGACAAGGGTGCCGCTGAGGGTATGGGATGGCACTAGTGACCTATTCGAGCTTACCTCGTTCCCCTCTCCGTTCACTCCTATTGTGGACAACCCGGACTTCACGCCAGGGACAGAGCCGGGAGCCTTTACACACTGGCGGAAGAAAGGATGCAGAGCACTTTTTCATGTGTACGGTGAGGAAGGGATCCTCCCCTTTGAGGACCTTAAAGAGAGTTATCAGCTGGCCGAGGCAGATAGGATGAGGTATTGGCAAGTCAGACATTGGGCACTACAACCACAGGTGCGGGAGGCGGCGGACAGGAACCTGCTCCCTTATGAGAGGTGGATGGCGACACGTACATCGGACGCAAAACTCATATCAGATCTGTATAAAATGCTACAGCCACCACCCACACACATCTATAATCCGGGTAGGGAGAGATGGAACAGGGAACTGGGGAGAACGCTTAGCCACAAGGAATGGGAGCAGATCTCATACCGGGCGCGACATTCTGCATATCATGTGGGGCTCACTGAAACCTTCACCAAGGTGTCAACGTACTGGTACCACACTCCCGAACGCTTACACGAAATGAACAGGCTCATAGACTCTGCATGTTGGCGCACTTGTGGGCACACTGGGACACTGATGCATATTTTATGGGACTGCCCACTGATTCAGGACTACTGGAAGGAGGTGATCGATGAAATAGATAAGTGTTTTGAAATAGAGTTACCCCGCTTCCCGGCCTATACCCTGCTGGGCCTGCCCAATGCCTTAATGTACCCGTTGAAATCCCGGAGAGGGAGACACATTGCCATCGCTTTGGGCTCAGCTGTGCAGAACATTCTAATAGATTGGCGCACCTCCACCATTCCCTCAATCACGGGTTGGCTACACAGGCTGTGGCACGTACTGGGTATGGAAAAAATTTCGCTTACACTGGCTGGGGAGGTCGACCAATTCACAGAGCTGTGGCAACCATTCCATACATTACTAGCTACTGAATTCAGGGAGCTTACGTGCCCTAGATACCTACGGCTCCTTAGACTCACACCACCGATCACTTGAATGACCAATAGGAAGAGGGGGGAACCCTGTGCACACGATGGGTACGGAGCAAGATAGGACTTGTGAGTATCTGAGATCTTCTTTGCACAACACCGGACAGAGGGCAGGGGGGTGGAAGGGGGGGGCTGGGGTGGCTGTTGGGGTAGTTTGTTAAATTAAACGTGAAGTACAGAGGGATCGTTATTTGCTTTCTGATCGATATTCGGACTCAATGCTCGAGCAGGCCATCCAAGGCGGCTCTCACCTAGCTGGGACTGTAGAACTTTGCAGGTAGCGGTGAGCTCTGGAGAAAGCATCAATTTCTCACGCAATAGACTGTCCTTTATTGTCTGGTTTCTTCTTGATTGTCGCTACTGTACCACTGTATTTCATCAATAAAATAATTTAAACCTAAAATCTGTTCCCTCATGATCAGATTGTACAATCCTGTATAATCAGTGACCTTACTGCCCAGCAACCAGCCCTCCAAAGCCTTAGTGGCACAATCTACAAAATCAGACCAATCCTGAGACTGAGTTTTCTGGGTATCCCTGAACAGCAACCTGTACTGCTCAGTGGTTAGGCCAAACCCATCTATCAGTGTTTTTTTCAGGACTTGGTAACTGTTAGCATCTTCAGCTCTAGTAGTGAGGAGCTTATCTCTACCTTTGCCTTCAAAGGAGAGCCACAAGACAGCTGCCCACTGACTCTGGGGGACGGACTGGACAGTGCAGGCCCTCTCCAAAGCAGTTATCCATTTGTGGATATCATCCCCTTGTTTAAAGGGGGGCACTATCTTACTCAGGTGTCTAGTATCTAAACTCCTGTCTTTTTCTCTTGGGAGAATGCTGCCACCAGTGAGATCTAGCCCACTTAACGTTTGCTCTCTAGCAAAGGCAACCCTCTCTTTGGCCAGGGCAAGTTCTTCCCTTTCAATCCTCAGATTGGCTTCCCTCATCTTAGCTTCATGGTCCCTTCTCTTAGGGGATGACATCCCTCTATGAGAAGAGGTCTGAGAGCCATTGGTTCGAATGGATCTGTTAGAGCCTCTGGATAGAGACCTAACTCGTCCATTCCCAATGTTAAGTCCACCTGAGAGTGGCCCTGGGGGTCCCCCAAGTCCATTCTCATGCCTACTTAAGTTGGTCCTAGTGAGTCTACTGACTTCTACCTGACCTTTGTCTGCCTCATCCTCTGAAAACTCCTGTTCCTCCTCCTCCTCTTCACTACCAGTGCCATTGAGGAGGCGGTCAGAGTCCCCAAGGGTTCCCTCTAAGGGGGGCATATTCCCATCTGGATGAGAAGGATCTGTGTTGGCAGTCCTCCTGGCATCATAAGACTCTAAGAGACCAATCAGAAAGGGAATGGTAGGGTTAGAACCCTGTTTTAGCTTCCTGGATGTACAGATTTGTCTCATCTCCTGGAAGCTAAGAGCAGCATATCGTGAAGTGACCTGTGGAGGATCCACTGACACAAGGGGGGATTCTGAGTTCCCTCCTTTGTCCGACATGCTTCTAGTGTGGTGTAAGTAATGCACCTACCTACACTGTTTGTTTGCCTACTGATCCCTTGCTAAGAGTTGTAGTCAGGGTGTGCTAGGCCCTGTTGAACTACAACAGCTGGTTCAGTAGAACTCAGAGTATTCTAAGCTAAGTTATATGTACCTGGGTACTTATGTGATCTTTCACAATGATATTCTTAGGATACGTGTGGTAAAACAACAGCAAGCTCAAATCCCAACCGCTGCTCACCAATGTGGTAAGTTGGCCTGATATGTAGTGCTCACTATTCTAGTGATCACTGTGTATCATTCCAAACGACCCTTATTGATGATTGGTTGTAAGTCAACCGTAGACCAGCTATCCTAGTAGCATGGACAAGAGCAGTCTTTAGGCTAAACTCTAGAGGGCGTGTTAAGCCAGCTGTGATACCATCACATATATCCCTTGAACACCAAGTGAAAGGACACCACACAAGTTGTTATGAAAATTAAAGAATATTTATTTAGAACACAACAGCCCTGGACTCTTTATGAGGACAGGGTGCTAAGCAAAATACAAAGCTCTTAGGAAAATACGCAAAGTCGCACAATTTACACAAATGCCCAAGGGGCACGAAAAACCATATACTCTAAAAGTGGAATGCGAAATTACTAGCAGGTAAGTACTACTCTAATAGGCTTTGGGATCGCTAGGACTTGACTACTGAACCCTCAGATTACTAGCAGGAGGCCTAGGGAGATCGGGTGCAGAGTGTGCACTCTCACGCGGGATGCGAGACAAAGTCTATGGATGCTAGATTTCGTAAAGTTAGTGTTATCGGACGAATCCGACTAGGTAGAGCTGAAACGAAAAAGGATCTGGACCCTTGGATAGCAAAGCTATGCTGGAGCACCAAAATGATGAGTTTACCTAGCCCAGGGGCTGCGGATGCATAGGTCTGGAAAGACGTCGGGAATCCTCGTTGCAGTCTATGGAGCCTGAAAGAAGAAGTTGCTGGCAGGCGACCAGTGAAGAGATTCGGAGGGATCCAAGCCTGGATCGAAGATGGAAGACACCTGTAAGCAGAGGGGACCAAGTTCTGAATCACTAGCCAGTGATTAGATGGGCACCTGGATGGCACCGGCTGAAGTCACCTCGACCAGGTGAGTGGGCGACGCTGGGCTCTGCAATCTCACGGACCAGGAGGCGTTGTCGGTGACCAGGATGGAGGTGGGAGCTGTCCCACGATGATATCTGCTGTCGATGTCGCTGGACCCAGGATTGGGGCAACAAGTCTTGGCAAATGCAAGCCCACGCAGTGGACTTAAAATGGCGTCTGGAGTGGACCAGGAGGGTCCGGGGTGCTCCTCTGTTGGAGGGGAGCAAGGGCCAGTCTGGAGCAACCAGACCAATGGTGTTGATGTCGTTGTTCGTCGTCGGGAAGGCCACAAGCCAGCAGGCTAGTAGCCAGACAACGCGGTGAGCAGCAAAGAGCAGAAGGGCCCCACGCAGATCTCGTGGAGGCTGGGAGGCTGAACTTCGGTGCTGGAGCAGCTCAGGGTTGGGGCTTCTCACACCCCAAAGCACTCACTCGAGGATCCCTCGGCTGTCGTGCTGGGCAAGCGTCGTGCAGTCCTGAAGATGGCCGGTCCCTCGAGGTCTCGTCACACCCACGAATCTCAGCTGGGCTGATGATGCAGGTAGAGGTCAGAGGTGCCAGGGAAGCCGGTTCTCGTCGAGCTGGGCAGTCTTGATCCGGAGGAGAGACTTACAGCAGACCGCGATGCTTGGATGGTGCCTGCGAATGCAGGGTGACTACTCCTTAGTCACAACGGAGAAATCTTAGGAAGAAGTCTTTAGTTCCTTTCGTAGAAAGTAGTTTCAGGATTCAAAGATGATCTAATTTGGAAGGGGGCCCGCTCCTATCTTTATACTAGGAAAAGGGGCTGGCACGTGACTAGGTCCTGCCCATGGGTGGGACCAGGAAGGGGGGTGGTTACACCCCTCTCCCATGCCGGACTTTCCCCAGCTCAGGGGCTGGTGTGCCCCTGGAACTGGTTCTAGCCGGCAGATGCATAGTGAGCACTGGGGTGCCACTTGCAGTCACCTTCCTCTAAATGGCAACCGCCCTTCCAGCAATTCCCCTTTCCACAGAACCAATTCCGTCCTCCTTTTCACAACAGAGGCAGGCGCGGAAGGGGACGCAACAGAAGAGGCAACAACGTCCACTGGGAGGAAGAGGACAACACGGGCAGCATCACCAGGAGCAAATCAGGAGCGAACAAGGCCGGCCCCAGCAATGCGAGGAGCTAGTCACGAACTTATCATCACGCACACTAACCATCACGGAATCAAACGTGCTTAATAAGGGACTAGGGTTTGTACCAACTGCATCCCTAGATAAGTTCAAGTTACATTGCGAGTTGGCTTCCTTTTTCCGCAAACTCAAATTGAAAGCCTTCTTCGAAAAGAACCCTACCAATGATAACACAAGTGATGACCAGACAGACACCCCTAATGAAACAGGTCTCAGGTTACGGTCAACCTTCATACCTCCACCACACTCGGTTCCAGTCGAGATTAACACTTTTGAACAGGCAGTATTTAATGATGTGGAAAAATTGGAAGCAAAAGGCCAGTTCCATAACAACACCAGAGCTGAAAGTAAAGCCATATCTGACCTGAGAAATGATGAAACCATAATCATAAAACCGGCAGATAAAGGCGGAGGACTTGTAGTGATGAATAAAGATGACTACGATGCAGAATGCAGACGCCTACTAGGCGACACAAAAAACTATAAAATACTACCCAGAGATCCAACTGAAGATCTGAGAATTGAAATCACCAACATGGTGGAAACAGCTGAAGCCCGAGGTAACATCTCAAAACAAGAAGCAGACTATCTGAGCAAAACCGACAATAAGATTCCTTACTTCTATGTGGTGCCTAAAATGCACAAGGGCAAGATCCCCCCACCAGGCAGACCTATTGTCTCAGGTATCGGCTCACTTCTTGAACCATTATCAAGATTCAGTGACTTCTTTCTGAAACCTGTGGTACAGGGAACATCCACGTACTTACGTGACACCAAAAGCTTATTGAGAATGTTGGAGGACATCAAAATGGAACAAGACTATATTCTCCTCAGCTTTGACATCGAAAGCCTTTACACGAACATCCCACAAGACGCCACCATCAATGTGTTGGAAAGAACCCTGGAAAACATCACCTGGAACTACCACACACCAAAACAGTTCGTCATGCAATGTGCCACCCTGGCCCTTAAAAGGAACTACTTTGAATATGAGGGCACCATGTACCTACAAGTAGGGGGTACATCTATGAGCAGTGTTTTTGCCCCTAGTGTGGCGGGGCTCTACGTATATGACTTCGAACTGAAATACATCCTGGCAGAGGATAACCCATTTGGCAGCCACATAAAATTTTGGCGACGATACATAGATGACGTCTTCTCCATATGGCAAGGCTCAGAAGAAACCCTTATGGAATTCATAACTTGGCTGAATACCCGTGACAGGAATCTACGGTTCACCCACTGCATAGACAGGAACAAGATGGTCTTTTTGGACATCGAAATACAAAGGGAAAATGAGAACCTAATAACCAAAACACATTTTAAACCAACGGCAAAGAACAACTTGCTCAGATACGAGAGTTTCCATCCTCGCCCCCTACGGGAAAACCTTCCCTATGGACAGTATCTTCGCCTCAGAAGGAATTGCAGTAAATTGTCTGATTACAAGAGCCAGGCAGATGACCTAACACAAAAACTCTCCTCACGTGGCTATCCCAAGAAAATTACTAACAAATGCCAGAAAAGAGCTCGTAACCAGCCACGACAAGCTCTATTGGAAGACACAACCAAAAACGAGGATGAGGTTCCACTAGCCTGTGTCACGACATACAATGCTATATCCAATCAGGTGAGCAAAAGCATAAAGAAACACTGGTCCATACTCCATACAGGAAACTACAAATGGGAGAAACCGCTGTTTTCTTACAAAAAGGCACGCAGTCTAAAAGACACTCTGGTGAACACTAGACCTAAACCCACCTTGACCATTACCAACCCCACAATCACGGAAATATGGGGGCTCCCACGTGTCACAGGACATTCAAGATGTGGGGATTGCAGTGTCTGCCATTTGACCACCAACACTAAAACATTGAACCTTGAGGAAGGCAAAACTTGGGAACAGAGGGCACACACAAACTGCAATAGCCAAAATGTTGTATACTTGATCAAATGTGCCTGTGATATACCATACATTGGAATGACCACCCGCAAAGTGAAACAACGGATATCTGAACATCGTAGCACAATCAGGTGCAAGAAAAACAACACAAGACTCACGGACCATTTTTTGGCAATGGGACATACCCCAAACGACATGTGGTGGACTGTTATTGAGCAAATACAGCAGGGTCCCAACATACAGTCACGCCTCTATGAGAAAGAGCAGAGGTGGATTTATAGACTTTCCACGCACAAAGTTGGACTCAATGACAACATTCCATGGGCCAGTGTGCTCAAATGACCCATGAACTTTGTTCCTGCAACACACGATGAGAACCTGCACAACTGTAGTTGTATTCCTACATTTAGCTTCACCCACTAATAATGGGGCCAATTCATTCCTTCTTTCCAAAGTGCATTATGATCCCACGCACTTGTCTCTTGGGACAAACCTGCATAATCTAAGGTGGTTTCCCACATGTAGCTCCACCCACTATTAGTGAGTCTTTATCACACCCCCCTTTTTCATGCGCTTTAAACTTCCTAAGCACTTCTCTCTGACACGCGCTTTTGTTTACCAACAAACGCGTAATCCGCGTCACCAGGTCCTGGGATTCACATCAAGATACTAATGCCCACCAAATAACAGTATCCAGTGACCCTAATCCCCTAACCATCCCTTACGATGCTTAGCAACCGGGACGCGCTTTGTTTACCAACATACGCGTTTACCGCGTCATCAGGTCCCGCCCTGTAACTCCTCCCCCTCCGGCGCACGGCACCACGCCCTTCCCGGAAGAGAATTTCTCATTTAACGGAAGAACTCCCGCACGGCACCACTAGCCGAGCAGAGGAGGATAGGAGTAGGTGAATGGCCGTTTAATTCTCCCGCAAACTGTAAGTAAAATGCACCACGTTTTCCCAAACAGAGATGGAACCCAAAACCTAGAACTATTTCGATCCCTACCGGGCACTTCGCTCGATATACTCACTCCACTATTATCTTTCGCGCCATTTCAGAACTTGGTTTGGCGGTTAGAAGAACCTACCCCCTGCCCGTTGAAGTAATCTAGAGGCTTATAACAAGTAAGCCCCCTGTTCGAACCATGAAACCTACGCGTACTCCTACATGTTATATGTTTGTGTGTCTTGTTTGTAATTAGGTATAATTCTTGGCACAACCTAGTATAATTCTTGGCACTACCTAGTATTATTGTACATACGAGGAGACGCCACAACCTGCCACACCTACCTAGAGACGCCCATAGAAATTCACTGGGCACAATAGACGGTTGAATGAGACGAATGATAAATCAAGTATGTATGCATTTGAAATGAAGTGCATGCACATATATATCTTTATGAAGGCAACAATTATGTACTGCATGACAAACACGAGCACCTATTGATAAAAGTGCACACTCGGATAATACTTCCCTGCCAACCACCCGTATTGAACACAATACTTGATCACTCGGAGGGCACGCCCCTTGGCATGATTAATCATATCACAGAGACACTTCACGACGTTACAGGAAAGTATAGTAATTCTACTGAAATCAGTACTCTTTTGCTTTTCCCTACAGGTCTCTTTTCTTTTTTTGTAACCAGACGGCTCTCTTTATTTTAAAAGAGCACATCTACCACTGGTAATTTTTCCAGTAGGTTTACAGGGGATCAGGAGAGGGTGTACCTTTTAGGGGGCGCACACCTCCCATCCACCTGTTTTTGGTCCTGAAGAATACCGGGCTACTGCCCTGAAGGTAGAAACATGTCGACCAAGCCACTCAGACACATATAGAGATACCTTGGCCGTAACTCACCAAGGAGCATCTCGCCAGCAATTTTTTAACATTGTTCTGATTACTTTGTAATAAAGATTGATTTTAAGATAAACCAGGACAATTTTTAACACTTTTTTTGCACAGACAGTCACAACCTGCTCCACTGTAACCCAGGTGTCGAAGCACATCCTGGTGACGCTAGGTCACCAGGGTGGACCCCGATGATGAAGCAAGTCACCACTAGGTGGTGAGTGAGGGGTTTCCTATCAAAAAGGTTGACTTTTTTCCTTTTTTTGCCAAACAACTCACCCTCCGTAAGTTTTTCCTTCAAAAACCTGACGTTGGGGATACTCCTTCTTTTTGTTTGCATAAATATTCCTATCAGGGGAATAGGAGGTATCTCTTGTCACTTCCTAGTGACAATATCCCTTGCTCTCTCTTTTGATTTCAAAATCACCTTCCTCTAAAGCCCTGCCTACCCAGGATACACAAAACCCTGTCTGGGATGGTGCTAGCACCGCCCCTGACAGGAAACCCTTTGTCCAAGCCCCCTCGCTGAAAGGACTCCCAGCAGCAGGAGGTCAGACTTGTGTCAGTGGTGGCAGCATCCATTTTGTGATGCTGAGGCTCGAGTTAACTTTAACCGGGGTTCACAGTTACATACATGTCATGTCCCTCTAGAAGGGTGGAATGCTAACCCCGTCGCCAGAATTGGCGAGGGGTTAGCATTCCAATTCGTATGACACCTCACTCGACATGTTTTGATAAAGCGATACCAGAGTTGGCATATAACCGCGAGGATTATAATGCACTTAAGAGTATATGGTATGCGTTATCATGGAACAGCTGTTAGGACTTGGTTCCGCAAGCTGCAAACGGGCTCAGCTCATGCCAGAGCACCATCTCACACGATTCCAAGCACTCTGCCTTCAGGATTGTCAAGGCCTGCCATAGGAGTGACTGATAGGAATACGGATGTCCATTTTAGGGTTAGATATAGGTATACTATATCTAAAGCAAGGGGTGAGTATACCACCTTGCCCCAGCTGTCATGCAGCCAGTTGTGTCAGATTTAGATGGCCAGCCAGGGGTGGCATAATACATGCTGCAGCCCCTGGTTGGCCCTGGGTACACCTATGCCCTGAGTTACAGGGTCTGATAAGGTAGCCTAGTACCAATTGGTAAATGCACCTAAGGTACACATGTCAATTTAGTGAGAGAACAGCAAGGCTGTGGGTCTGATTAGCAGGCCCACAGCCAGAGAAGTCGTAAACCAGTGAAGCAAAAAGCAAAAATCTGGGGTGATCATAGGATTGCAGACCCTACTCTCCTACAGGGGTATTTTCATGCTTCGCCACCTTGGTGATAAAAACCAGCCCAAAATTGTTTTGCAAGAAGTCCCAAAAATTAAGAATACTCAAGCTTCACTAAAGGCATAATTTTTAAGCTGTCTAAGGGGAAAGTGGATAGTCTAGATGAGAAGATGGGCGCTTTGTATGAGGCCTGCTCCAGCACTGATGATTGCCATACCACTCTGAAAAGATCAGATATTGTTTAGACTTTGTAGATTTTCCAGTTAAAGAGGGAATCTTAGAGGAAGAGACACCTCTTTCTTCTCACCTATCTTATTTAAACTTGTCCATTACACATGACCTAAGGCCACTTATTGTTTTGTATTATTGTTCTGTATTATTGTTTTGTATTATTGCTTACCTTATTTACTTATGTAACTTAATAAAAATCCTTTGGAATGAAAAGAGGGAGTCTTGTCTAAGGCAAGGGAGGAAAACACTGGCCTCCTGTTGCCCTGGGTGCATCTTGCCATGTTGAGATGGTTTCCATCGATGCCCATGACCCGGGTCCGCCATTTTGTTGATTCTTGTCCTTTCCTTTGGTCCCTTGGATTCCATCCTGCTGACCTTCAGACATTTCTCTTACTCTGGACTGCCTTATCTCTTTCTCCCCCTCAGGTCCCCCTCTCTCCTCTCACCATTCTCGGCCTCCAACTCTTCTCCCCCTTATTATTTAAAGCATTTTTATTTTTTTATTTCTCTTTTCACTCTGTAAATATGTGATATATACTTGTCCAAGCCGAATCGCTGGTAAAATGGAATCCTGAGAAAATCTACTATTTGTATATATATATATGTTTATAGAGATAACTCTAACCACTAGTATATGTAGTAGACCTTTGTACTCACTACCATTCCTATGTGATTCTTAGAGTTTATCCATTTGTATCTCTTCCTTGTGTGACTTTACAACTGGGACATTTGCAATTTTTTCTATTTGTATCTCTTCCCTGTGTGACTTTATAACTTATACATTTGCAATTTTTTTTCTGTTTGTATCTTTTATGTAACTCATGTAATCCTAAGTCCTTATGTACCGCAACTGGTTCTTTTGTAAAGCGCTCCAACACCTTCGGGTAATGTTCGCGCAATAGAAAATCACATTAAATAAATAAATAAAAATAAATAAATAAATACTTTTTCAAAAGCTGGGTATACCGACCTTGATTGTCTATGTCTAACAAAGATAAATGGAAGTGGGACATTTCAATTCTATATGGTGGTAGAGGATGGTAGGACGTGTTTTAGGTCTCGCCTGACCCAGCGCATGCGCTAATCTGGCGAGACTTTTAGTAAGGGCTTCAAAAAATGCTGCCGTGGCCGGCCTAGAGCTTGAGTGCATGTGCGCACTTTGCGTGCCTCTCTCCGCGCTTCAATTCCCTCCCCCTCCCCAGATCTCATCACACTGCTGGCCTCATTAAGTGCATCGCGATCACTTTCACTTTCGCACACAACTCCCGGGCTTCTCTTGCATTTCTTCCCCCACTGTTCTTCCCTTAATTCCGGCTTCTGCGTCAGCTCTTGTTTTCTCTTTCCTACCATTCCTGTACTTCTCTTCTCCTACTGTATCTCCCTCCTGCAATTCTGAGCTAAACAGCGGCGTGTGCAGTAATGTGTTTTTTCCAGCCAAGCCTACCTCTGGAGGGATTTTTCTTCACAGATCGCTCTTGAAGAATTTAAGTCTCCCATTCTCTAGAACTCGCCCAAGGCTTTGTAACAATAATCTCTTAATTAAAGAACAAAAGCTTCGCCTTCCCTCAGTCCTTCACCAAGTCTATCCTTTAAATACTGCGCATATCCCGAGTGTTCCCAAACGTGCACACTTGCGCTTCAAGGATTTTTAATTTATATCCACTGAATGAGTGCACTTGTAATTGTATTCAAATGAATTAAAAAAAACAATTCCATGTTTACTTCGACATGTTTTTTTAACTAGAATATGGAATTTTGCTAGTTTTACAAGTTTGTTTTTTACGTTCGCTCAATTATTAAAGAAAAATAATAAAAGAGATTACCCTGCAGAAAATATTTTATTTACATTTAGGTCTGACCAGTGGCATCTACAGTTGTGTTAAACAGACCATTTCTATTTGGCTCTGTTTAACTCAGAATATATATAAACAATAGCGAACACTTAAATATGAAGCTTCCATCACCTGCAGGGTCTCATGTTTGCAATAAAAACAAGCATTGGCATAGCCAATAGGTCTCGCCTTTGAGACCTTATAAGTATTTAGCCATGCAACAGTTGATATTGTTGCACCAAGGATATTGTGCTGCATAACTAAATACTTATAAGGTCCCAAAAGCGAGACCTATTGGCTATGCCAATGCTTGTTTCTAAAGGTAATGGTTCTAAAATGTAAACAAGGGTAATTCGTATTTGGAACTAAAGATAAATTCTGTCACTGCATGAATTTTGTGTTCAATGTTGGGGACTGATGGTGTTAATGGTTGTTAGGGATGAGGTAAGGCAAGACCATTGGTCAATAGATGTGTGCCCCAAAAAGAGCTCTATAAGATGTCCTAATGCTACTGGCAAGGAGTGGTGCTAAAATACAATGGGGAGGTCACAGCAGGGTCACCACTCAATTTCCGGTTGAGCGTGGTGTGAGGCAAGGTTGCTCTATGGCTCCAACTCTGTTCTCCTTGTATATCAACGGTATAGTTGATTGTTTGGCACCAGTAAACACAGATGCCCCCACGCTTGCTGGTACCAAGGTCTCGATTTTAATGTTTGCGGATGACAAGCTAATTATTTCTAAAACTCCAAGTGGCCTTCAGCGTGCTTTAGACATTTTTGAAAAATGTTGTTCCACGCGGGGCCTAGAAGTTAACGTGGCTAAAACTACAATCATGATTTTTTATCTGCATCGTACTTTTAGGGGGAACGTTTTTATGAATGGGAAACCACTTGAACTGGTCAAAGCTTTTACTTATTTGGGTGCCCATTTGGGCAAGGACCTCAAATGGGAACACCATATAAATATAGCAGCCCTTAAACACCACCAAATTGCAGGTGCTCTTACTTTGGAACACATAAAGTTGTTGTCCAAACCAATTCAGCCTGTCCTGAAAGTCTATGAATGTAAAGCAGTTAGCTCCGTGCTCTACGACGCCGAATTATGGGGCTTCGAGAAGTTGGCACCATTGTCCCTATCTGAAAACAACATCATTAGTCTCCCGCAGAGCACACCCCTAGTGCCATTAAGATAGGACTTGGGAAGGAAAGCTATTGTTGATAGTGCCAGGATACGCCCTATCTTATACTGGGGTAGGCTTTGGACGACACCTGAGCTCTCTACATATGCCGCAGGGTTTTTAGATGTTATTAAATCTCACTCCTTCCACAAGATTCGTTGGCTTGCCCACTTAGGAAATACTCTGGTAGCTCTGGGCATGCAAACGCTCTGGGACAGCCCTACGGAAGTCGCATTTCCTTCGAAGAAAATCTTGAAGGAAAGATACTGGGAGCAGATTGTGTACCAGGCATGGAGTGGCATTGATTCTTCCACTATGGCGGGGGTTTTCCTAGGGGCAAACGTAGTGCCCAAATTTGAATCTTATTGGGACGATACAAATAAGCCTGGGTATGGAAGCTCTATTTTCAGCTTAGAGCTGGTTTTCTATCCCTGAAGGCTTTAACCTCTAGATGGTCTTCTGCAAGTATTATTAACACCTGCCCGGCCTGTGGGAACTTTTGCAGAAACTCTTTCACATCTTCTTTTCGTCTGCCCAGTGTATGCAACCCTGAGGCGTGTTTGGCTCACACCAATGTGTAAGTTACTGGGCACTAACAAAAGCTCTGTAGCTGAGAGGCTGATATGTACTAGCACTGTGCCATTCATTTAAATAGCTGTAGCTAAATATTTGGGATGGGCATGGGTTCTTCAGCATAATTCAATTCGAGGTCAATTGACTGTTTTGGAATAATGTATGATTAATGTCTTTGACAGTGTATCGATTATTTGTTAATTGATTTTACTATCTTTTTTAAATTGATATCAAATGTCTATATTTATTCTATTTTATGAAATGTGCTGCTTATCTCCTCCACTAGTGAATAGTACTTGTATTCTATTTTAATCTTTATCATTTTTTTTTAAAATGCTAGTTTTTAAATTTAGATTTATGTAATCATGTTTGAATCATGGATAAATTGTACTTGTCCTGCTTTTATGAGTTTTATCTTCAATAAAGCAAATTTTGAAGGCTTGAAGGCAAGGAGTGGTTTGGAGTGGAGGTAAAAGAGACGGAGGCACGATGGCGATATTGGCTCATCGTGACCTCCTGGTGGGAATGCCTTACAGCTGAGGATGCTGAGATGTGGGGGTTATTGCAGGCCGACAGTGCTACTTCCGTCATGGTGAAGGGAATAGAGGGTAAAGGCAGGGGGGAAATGTAAAAGGAAGATAAAGTTACAATCCTTTGAATAGTTATTTGTATGTTGCACATCCGCTAATCGAGGCTTAGTCATTAAACTCCAGTAAGGAACCCTAACTTAATTCTACTCTTCCCTTAATTCTAATGAATTACTTAATCACTGGAAGAGGAAAACATAATTTGGGAGGCAGCAGGGCCCACATAATTTTGCTTTGGGAAACACATCTTTCCATCCTTTAAAGAACAAACTATGCTAATACTTATAAGGCAGTTGGAGATCTTCCAATAAGTGAGCTGAAAACCCAAATAGCACTCAGGATATTCCATAAATTGAATACCAGAGGCAGTTTAAGGGCCTCAAATCTAGAGTGCTACAAGTGAGCCTAGAGACTTGCTAAAATAGCAGGAATCTAAATGCAAGATTAAAATCAACCAAGCTGGTGGGCATATCCAAGTGTAATTATACCCGGGATCACTTGCATCAACCAAGAAAGAAACTGAAAGTAGAGAGCTCTGTGAAACATGGCAGACGTCACGCATAGTTTTTGTTAAGAACAGAAACACGCAGTCCAACCATCATTGTTCGATGCTGCAAAGGAATACAAAAAGGCAAGCCGGCAAGAGGGCTGAAAAGAAGGCTGCACAGGAAAAAAGTATGTGAAAAAAATATGATGAACACCACCTGGACAAAGATGGTGCTGGGCACACAGAAGTATGTATAGTCGTAGCTTGTCAAAATGAATCACTAAACTTAACAAATGAGCAGCTACTTTTTTCATATAATATTTATCAAAATTTGATGCAGCACAGTGCAGCAAGACAACTTGCTGCACTGCACCAAAATGGAGAGAGCAGATATGCGCCATATTCACTGATTTATGGTGCATTTCTGCTCTCTCACTACGCTGGCACTCTATGTGCTTCCTAGTGCCAACGCAGGCCCCTTTGTACTATGGTGCTTGTGTTGGTGATAAGCAGCACTTGTGAAGCCTTCCCAGTGCAGAGTAATGCAAGACCGCGACTCGTGGTGCCTTGCGTTACGGCAGGTTTACCAAGCCACGCACCCTGGCACCATCCTAAGCTAGCACAGGCGTAGAGGACTAGAACCGCCCCTGACTATGTGAGGTCCAGTACCTGTTCTATGACCTGTAGTGGCGTACCAAGCAAGCCCTCATTGCAGACAGGCTACTACATTTCATGTCCTGGGTGTAGCACAGAGTGGTGCTGGCAGCGTACCGTGTTTGGTGAATCCTTATTGTGATCAGATCTTTTTTTCTACGTGTCAATGAGAGTGTGAACCTCCCACAGCAATGTATAGTTATTCAGAGAGAAGCTAACATTCCATCAACAATAGCTTCCTATTTTTTCAAATGGAACTGGCTCAGCATTTGTTGTTCCAAGAACACCTTCAATTCTACCACCTGTCAAGAAGAAACTCTACTACTATTTCTTCGTCACTTGGCCAACTCAGGCTTACAATTCTCTTAAATCAAAGTTAATGTGGGAAACATTAGTGTCTTTCAAAGCTGTCCTTCACAAACTTCATTTTTCAAGATCCCAGTGATTAAGGACATCTTCGGGAGAGTTAACAACGTTTTCCTCAGTGTGAAGGCCCTCCTTTCCATGGGAGTTGAATATTGTACTATCAGAAGTAGTAGGCTCACAATTCGAACCAGTTTACAAGGCTTCCCTTCAATACCTTTCCTGGAATGCAGCTTTACTTATGGTGATAATATCTGCATGCATAGTCAGCGAAATACAGGTATTATGTTCCCATGAGCCATATAAGGCATTCCGTAACATGGTAGTCATGAGAACAAATCCAAAATATCTGTTTAAAGCAGTTTTGGAGCACTTTTAGACCCCTTCTTTTCCGGCAGCCAGATCTTGATGTTAAGAGCGCTCTACATTGCTATCTTAATAATGCAAAAGACATTAGAAGAGGCAAACAAGTGTTTGAAAATTTTAGGTCACATGAAAAAAATCACTATCCTGGTGGATAGTTTTTTTCACCCTGCTATGCAACCAAAAAGCAAATAAAACTTTAACTGGCAAGCCGAAAGCACACTCTACCAGAGGTGAACCATATACAGCTGCATTACTGAGGAATGTCCCTTATTGTTGAACTGTACAAAGCAGGCACCTGGAGAACTGTTTACACCTCTATTAGATAACATTGGCTTGATTGTGATTCTAGAGCAGATTCCAGAGTGCGGGACTGTATGAAAAATCTCTTAGGGTGTTTTTTCCGTTGATTTATTTTTTTCACCTTCGATGCAGTTTTTTGGGGATCGGTTTGCTATTCTATTCAGTGCTTATGGTTACCAATGGAGATCCTCTGAAAGAAAAGGAAAGGTTTCTTACCTGTCATCCGAGTTCTTCAGGAAAATATTAATTGAAATTATTAGCAACCCGCCCTCTTCTTTAGAGGGAGGGATAAAGATGATTTCTATGCTCTATGTAATTCTATCCTTTATTTGCATTGTGAAAAAAGAACTCATGAAAATACATCTACATGGCATGGTGGGACACTGGAGGACTTTGAGCTCTTGAAGGCAGTGACACTTTTCAATTTAGCATAGCTACAGCTTATGCAGCGACATTGTTCTGATTTCCTTTCCTTCATTTAAAAAAAAAAAAAAGGTTTGTGAAAGAGATTTTTGCAATGTCACTTAGATGTTTGAGTGATATTCTTGTATTTTAAGTATATTGTTGCTTTGTAAAGTAAATTGGATTGGAATTAGCTCACACATGCTGTTTTATAAGATGCTACCTTGTTTTTATGCAACATAAAAAGTTATGGCCTTCTTTTCAGTAAGGTGAAGATGAACTAGAGAATTAGATATTTAGTAAGACTATTGCTTATTATTTCAACTGACATCCCCTGAAGGAGAACCAATGCTGTTGTCTACCTGATAACCAGCCTGCTGGAAGTGAGGTCTGAAGTCTGGACAAAGGGTCTGACTACAGAGCCTAGAAGGCTGCCAGCTGAGAAAGGGGATGAGCAGGCCTGGCCCATGCAGAAGGAAAGACTGGCTAGGAGAAGAAGCCCTGTCCACAACTAGGGGAACCCCACAAAAAACCTCTGACCCATGAGAGGCCCCATGTTGTGCAAGAGTCTTCCTGACCTCTCGGCGCTCGAGTAGTGAGCTGTATCACATTTGCATCAGAAACGTGCTATGTGGCAGTCAGGTGCAGGTTTGATCACCTGGTCTCGGCATTTCATCTGTTTCATTATAGCCAAGCTCTATATAATGTGGATCGATAGGAGCATTGTGAACCTTGTACTGGATCCTACTTCAATATCGGCTTATCTTAGTCTTTACTTTTCAGTATCCATGACCTTTATGGATTAGGTCACATAGACACCCTATGCAATTGGAAAGTTTTCAGAGTTACAGGTGGAAAAGAGTTTTGAATTTACACCAATTTAATTGTGGATAAATTCATTATTGGTTATAGCATAGGTACAAACTCCTCATCTGCCACATTTAAAGTGTCTTATGATGGGAGGAAGGCCCCAGAGGTTGGTTATTAGAGAACTGTTGGGAGGTCTTTATTCACAGGCATGGTATAGTATTGCAATCTCTTTTCAAAAGAAACCAGAGTAGACCCAGTGTAGTAACCCACTGTTAGATCTTAGAGTGGTCTTCCCCCAAACATGTAGCCATCTTACTTCCTGTTTGCTGAAATGTGCTTTGTTGGTTTTAGGACTCTGTGCACATTAACACTGCTAACCGATGCTAAAGTGCTTGTGCTCACTCCTTAAAACATGGTAAAATTGCCCACACCACATTTCATTTACCTATAAGTACCAGGTAAAGTGGTACAACATGTACCAAGGGCCTGAAAATTAAATGCTACTCGTGGGCCTGCAGTACATCTTGTGCTACCCACTTGAGTAGCCGTTTAAAACATGTCTCAGGTCTGCCATTGTAGCATGTGTGCAGTTTTAACCTGCCAATTCAACCTGGAAAACTAAACAATTTGCCAGGCCTAAAAATCCCTTTATGATAGTTACATGTCACCCCTAAAGTAGGCCCTAAACAGCCCACATGGCAGGATGCAGTGCGTTTTAAAAGTACGACATGTATGTTTTACATGTCTTGGGAGTGAAAAACTCAAATTTGTTTTTCACTGCTGTGAGGCCTACTCTCTCCAGGATAACATTGGGTAGCCTTATTATCCTTAATAAGAGGATAACGTGTGATTGGAAGCAGTTAGAAATGTCATGTTTACACTCAAAAGAATTGCAATTTAAAATCATCTGTAATGGTAAAGTCGTTTGTTAAGTTACAATTCTGAAACTGCCACTTTTAGAAAGTTGGCACTTTCTGGTTCTAACAATTTGGTGCCTGTATCCTGTGTCAAATGACTAAATGTAGTTGGCAGTGGGACTTTGTGTATTTCTCCCAGACAGTGAAGGGCTAGGTTTGGCAGGCTGGGCTGAGTTGTTCCAAAGACCTTGGCACCAGCATATTGTCTGGCTTAGGCAGGAGAAGGAAGGAAATGTCAGAATCAGATAGGGAGGAGTGGGGTCTAGAAGTTTCTCCCACTTCAATGCTGACACCAGGTATGAATATTGAACACTCAGACTAACTCTTTAGTACACTCCTGACCCCATGGGCACTATACATGAAAGACTACCCTGCTGCTTGAGGTCTGCCCTGCAGGCCTGCTCTGCTCTCTGAGAAGGATGACTAGACCTGCTCCCTTCATCCAAGCATGAGTGATTCCAAGGGTCAGTTGGCTGACCTCATGTTGTGTGCTACAAGGACACAGCAAGCTCCAGAGGCTTCGTGCAACAGCCCAGCAGACCTGCTGCACTGGACATACCTGGATCTGCAGCTGGACCTGCCTGAGCCCTGCTGGCCTCTGCTGGAGTAAGTTCCTGATACTCAGGAGGTGCCTTCCCAGCTCCTGGACCCTAGGCTGCGTCCGTTGAGCTCTTCCTGTGAAGAAAGGGAGAAATTCTGACGTTTTGACCTCTTCGCAACCACAAAAGCGTCCATTCGCAAAGACATCTTGTCACTCGCAATGACCACCAACGCGAAGCTTCAATGAACCCAACTCTTTGCGCTACAGCGACTACCAGTGATGACCGTCAACATGAGATCTGCACTTTGCGCTACAGTAACAGCAGCCTGTTTGGGGCCACCAACGTGAAGCTCCATCAACGACCATTCATGATGCCCAGCAGGATATTTGCGCTACAGCAACAACTGTCCACGGCATCCGGCCTGATTTTTGCATGACTATGATGGCCATCCACGATGCCCTCCTCGCGGCCTCCTCCACTGTGAACTGGACACTTCATACTGGTCTTTGAGAAGGTAACTTTTTCAGCGGGACTAACCTAGTCCCTGTATCCGTCGAGAGTTCCATCACATTCAGCCTGAACATGTAACTTTTCCACGGTCTAGCATGACCAAATGACCATGAGTTTGTGCTGGACTTACCTAAATGTTTGAAACAGCATTTCTCTGGTTTTACTGATTGGATTTTAGTCGTTTTGGTTTCGAATTATTTATTAAATTCTACTATATTTTTCAAAATTGGTGTGGGATTTTTCTTGTGTTGTGTTATCACTTTATTACTGCTTGTGTGCTGCATAAATACTTTTAACATTGCCTCCAAGTTAAGCGTGACAGGCTTTTGTGTCAAGCTACCAGAGGGTTAACTACAGGTTAATTCGGTGCCTTTTGTGGATCACCCTGATGGGGGATTATGGTTGTTGGTTGAGAAGGGCCTTCACCCTCCTCAACCAAAAACCCAATTGCCTACACCCACCTGCAAAACAAGTCAGTGTTTAATGACTATGAATTTGGAACTAAATGTAGTAATTCAAATAAGTTTGTTGTTCTGTGCCTTAGGCTTGGGAGGCAAAAGGGCTTCTCTGGGGAAATAGCAAGCCCTTTCCATGGAATGTCTAATGCGACTCCTAGGGTAATGTCATACTCTAAGCTCAGCACTCAGAATCACCTCTACTTCTCTGAAGTAGCCGTTCTTCCGGTTGCAACGGCAATGAAACCTTAAAAATGGCTGAATAGAAAGCCCTTTCATAGCGCTCTGGGATGGTTATTCTTGCACTCTAACAAGGTACTGCATTTCATTGCCTTCCTAAAAAGAGTGGTGTGCAATTTAGATCAACATGGGAGGTACTGAGCCAAAGAGCAAGTTCTAGTAGCTGAGATAGACTGCCATTCTCAATCACTAACACATCATCAGCATCTCCCCTCCAGAACTTTATGTTGCATCGAAGGAGTTACTGGGAGGGAAAAGACCAGTATTTTCAAACTGATTGATAAATAGATTTTGCAAAGTTGTAGTAACACAAAAGCACGTCAAATTGCCCTTAGTCCACAAATACAATTTTCCGTCAAAAAAATTGTCTTAAGGGCAATACAGCAAAATGGAATTATGAATTTCTGCGAGCACCCATAAGGGTGCAGGGCCAGTCTTTAAAACCTGTAGTGCAACCAATATACCTTTCTCCTCAGTTATATTGGTGTAAAACGACTCCACCACTAAGGAGACTAATAGTTAAGGTTCTTGGTTAAAGGGAACATCCTCAAGAATGAGGGTTAATATGTTACACGTACATACTGGTTTATGGTACAAAATCCTTAATAAGACAATCAGTTTATTGGCCCAATGGTTCTAAAACTGAGCCACAACTCCTGACGAAAATACTCCCAGACGAGTTGTCAAGTCTTGAGTAGTGGGAATATCAGGGGCTACTAGATTGTTAATATTTAAAAGAGAAATTAAATCTGACTAATTATCCCTTCTTCTTTAGCTGCACTTGTGATTTCATCTCTAGCGGTCTGTAGTTTAAGAAATTAATTCTGGCCCAATATAATTCTTATTGCTGGTTATTTGGCTATATACCATCAAACAACAAAAGAGTGTATCCATACAAGGAAGAGTTTGGGGAGAGAGTCACTAACTAGGTAAAAGAACCCTCTCTCACCAACCTAGTTGGTGACATGCATCATCATAGGGTTCCCAACAGAGATGCCGACTGCATCTCTGGTGTGCTACGACACCTGATTACAGCGGAGCAGGTTGTTTTGTGCTCCGGCTGGATACCTATCCGGTCCCAACAGACCTGGAGATGACCAGATAGGTATCCAGCCGGCGGTCGATTCTTGCTGAATTCTGATTTAGAGTCCAGCTACCCAGCCTCTGGGTGCCGCTCGCTCAGAGGAGTCTTCCAGTCTAAAACCTGATCGTGCTACAGGAGTAGCTAAGACCTTATCCAGTTTGTTTTCACTGCCAGAGTGAGGAGTTAACAGGCGCGAGACCGCAGAGGAGGCGAGAGGTGCGGCCCCGGGACTGCGAGGACCAGCCCACAACATCTTCAGCTGTGTCCTCTTCCCGGGAGAGCCGCGCCCCCTCCCAGTGCCCGCCCCCATCAAAGTGCTCTTCATTCCTCGCGGCCCCCGCTCCGCGGGAGCCGCTCGCTCAGAGGAGTCTTCCAGTCTAAAACCTGATCGTGCTACAGGAGTAGCTAAGACCTTATCCAGTTTGTTTTCACTGCCAGCGTGAGGAGTTAACAGGCGCGAGGCCGCAGAGGAGGCGAGAGGTGCAGCCCCGGGACTGCGAGGACCAGCCCACAACATCTTCAGCTGTGTCCTCTTCCCGGGAGAGCCGCGCCCCCTCCCAGTGCCACGCCCCCTTTCCACTAAGGAGAATATCAGAAAGCACAGAGACGCGCATCGCGGAACGCGCGCGGGTCGCAGCCCGGGGCTAAGCCCGGGCCAAGGGCGGGCCCGTTGTTGCCCGTTAGCGCCCAGTAGAGACCGGACCGGGCCATCTCTCTTGGCTCTTCACACCGTCCTAATACTCATCTCGTAAGCCTCTACATATGTCTGTTATGCCCGGAAGAACAAGAAGTAAAACCAAAACAGCGATGGCCGTAGCCCAAATCACTGGGCCTATAGACCAATTCATATCCCGGGTCAACGAGACAATCAATCACAGTATCTCTTTACTGGAACGAAGAGTATCCTTGGACCTTATGAACGCTAAACGCTCGTCCTTGGGCCCCTTATCAACTGCAAGCTCACCTCCCCAGCAAACTGTATCTAATCGTTCTCTTCCTTTACCTCAACCTGCTGTTGGTCCACTTACAGTACCAAACTTAGTTGACTTATCAGTCTCTCAATTAGAGTCTGATTCATCATTTGTTGACTTAGAGGCCACTCCAGACCTTGAAGCTTGCCAATCACTTGAAAGGCCAGAGCCCACCAAAGACAAATGTCCTCAAGTATCAGGGGAAGGAGGCATTCCTGTATCGTCAGGACCAAGGAATATCCCTAAGTCCAAGAAAAAACCTAAAACCACCATCAGGAATCATAATCTTGTGTCACCAGCCCCAACTTCAACTTCAGGCATTCCTTGTTGGGTCGAAAATATGGTAGCAGACTTAAAATCAGATCTTGAAGCTACAATATCGGCTCAAATCAAGCCCTTAATTTCAAAAATTGATAGACTAACATCTTTAATCAACACTAAATGGACTAATAAGTCAAGTGGAAATGTGACCACTCAGATACAAGGGAAAACCAAAGAAGCGACCTTGGTGAATAACATCAATAGCAACCTACCTAAAGACCCCACCGTAAAAGCCAAAATTATATCTGATAAACCAGGAGCAGTACCGCACCATCAGGCTCAAAGGGGGGAAAAAGTTCCTGCGCCCTTACTAACTCCTAGCGGTGTAGACCCTACTGCAAAGCCTCAAACACCTTCCGCTCCAAAAAAGTACCTAATCAATCTGCAAAGGGTCCCAAAAGTTCAGCCACCACTTCGTCAGCAACTACCTCCCTCAACAAGCCCTATGATTCTAAAACAAGGCCGGCTCGCTTTAAGTCAATCAACTTGCCGCCGGAAGTCTCACCCTTTGTGGTTGTACTGACGGGGGTGCCACCACTGAAGGAGGGTAGTAGAGAAACCCTTGTCGAATTAAAGAATAAATGTGCTCAGTGGCTCCACCTGCATAAACCACTGCCCAATAACATGTGTGGCGAAATACACGCAGTCAGAAGAGGTGATTGGGTGGGTAGAAACACCAAGACCATAGCAGGTGATGTTATAACTATCAACTTTAGGGACGTAGGGGTAGTGAATTATATTTGCAATTCACCTAATAGTGGGCCGGCTACTCAAATTCACCCACTTCCCTTGTCCTACTTTTTACCCATGCCTCCCAGACAATATCCCCCCCAGTTCAGCTTTCCAATAAATAGAGGGTATATACATGCTCCACATCATACTATCCATTAGTGGCAGCAACCATGGCAAGGTCCACCTCCTCCTTTTGACCCCTTTGTATCTCAGTTTGCCCACTGGAATAGATTCAGCGCGCTAGAAGAGGTGGACTGACTTAATTCTGTTGAAGCTCTCCCCATGCATTTTGTCATTAATAGGGGTGAGAAGAAGGGCTCACCAGTCATGTCTTACCCACTATGTCCTAATTCCCCAACTGAGACAGCCGCTAGCCTGACTAAGTCACCATCCCCTGCCTTAGAGAGGGAATGTGCAGAATCCCCTAGTTTTAGAGACATCGATGGTACAAGAGGGAAAACCACCAAGGATAAAATAAAAATCCTTAGCTGGAACCTTGCGGGCATCCATAGGAAACTGGATCTGCCTGAGTGGAGTGATCTGGTTGAAGCACATAAGATCTGTATGTTTCAAGAGACCTGGAGTACAGAACCACTCCTCCGGGTTGGGTTCGTCACCTTTTTTATCCCAGCAGAGAAACCCATGAATGGGAAGGGGCGCTCTTCGGGGGGTCTTATTACTTGGGTAAGCATCTCCCTGAACTGTAGAATAACATCCAAGCAGATAAATAATCCAGACATCTTAGGCATCCTACTAGGTACTCCATGTAGAGGTTTGACTCTAGCTCTTTACAATGTTTATGCTAGAGGCACAAAAAATGGGCACACCTCACCCGTATTATCAGATCTGGAGGTGCAGCTCAGGGATTGCAAAGAAGCTGACCATACCCTAGTAGCAGGTGATTTCAATTGCACCTATGAGCCACTCCCCCTAGATGGCATCCCTGATTTGGGCGAAGAAGACAGTAGGTGGGGCATCCCTTCACTTTCCATCCCTCCGATTAGGCGCTGGTCCAGCAGTGCAGTACAGCTAAATGCACTGACTCTTGAGTTTGGAATAAGAGCCGCTAATGGCCGTACGCCTTCCGACCGGATGGGCGCCCCGACGTTCAACAGGGTTGGTCATACCTCAAGGATTGACTATATCCTGTTGAACCTGGGGCTTTGGAGCAGGGTCGAAGATATGACGGTCATACCGACTGTCGAGAGCGACCATAACTCGCTTTCCCTAACTATTATGAATCCCTGGTCTAACGAAGCACTGTCAGCACCTTCCAAATGCTCACAAAAGGTCACTGTCTCCTCCTGTGGAAGGCGTTTAAAGTGGGACAAAGTTGCCAGTAATCCTGACAAACTTGCTAACATAGAGGTGGTTCTTGCGGCCTCACAAATAGAATTTGACACTATTGACTTAGCCACGGCAGTGGATAGGGCAACACCCATTTTTGAAGCTGCTGTTAAGTCTATAGGGGAAGTCTTTTGGGTAAAGGGCAATGCAGGGAGGTTCACGTCCCAAAATAAAACCAAGGGTATGCATGACTGGTATACAGCAGCTTGCAGGAAAGCTAAGTCCCGGCTAATTGAGGCCGTTAAAGGCAAATCTCAACCCCAAATACAGTTAGCCAGGAAAGAACATAAGAGAATATTAGGTCTAGCAAAAAAGGAGTGGGAGGAGGCTTATTGGTCTACTCTTAAAGAAGCTAGCTCCAAGAGGGATCCAAAAAGTTTTTGGGATACTATTAGAGCTCGGAACAGACCTGATAGTGATTTAATAACTTGTAATATCCCTAGTCAGGCGTGGGTCAAACACTTTTCCAAGCTCTACACCCGCCAAGCTGATCAATTGCAGACGAGCGACTCACAAGGGGGGGTTGGGGGCTCATCCATGCTCCCTCCAATTTGGAACATCCAGCCTAGCGACTTTGATTTTACCATCAAGGAGGTCGAATACGCAATAGGCACTATTATTCCCCAAAAGCGGCTGGCCCGGATGGTATCCCTGGTGACCTTTTAAGATCAGATACTTCAAAGTAGGGAAAATTGATCCATTCCCTACTCGTCGCTATCTGTAGGGGCAGTGGCGTCACTAGGGTTGGTGTCACCCGGTGCAGGTAACTCATGGTGTCACCCCCTCACGACTTACCACATGGACCTCCCCTGCTCCGAGTCCGCCAGTGGACACAGTTGGCAAATAACGGAAAGCAATATACAATCCTCCCTGCAACCAAGAATTTATTTCTGGTCCCTCCACTAAGGATTTTTGCTAATGGGCGTTGTTTCTACATCCAGTGTAGCTTCTACATTCTGCCACGCAAGACCACTCATATCTGAAAGGTGCATAAAAAAGTATGGGAACTGTGATTGTGAGTATGATGGGGAAGATCAGTGAGTGTGGGAAGGGGGTCCAGGCAGGTAACTAAAAAGAACAAAATATTCTATAGCTAAAAGGTATGGCCGCTTAAAGACTGTAGAATGCAACTCCTCATTTTGCAGCACTCGTGCTCACCGCTTCCTCCATGCATAGGGGGCACGCAGCTGCCCTCCTCTGTGCCAGCCTCCCAGTAATCAGAACTGGGATTGCGAGTGCACACCATCCCTTTAAACAATGTTACAGTTTCTGCTGTGACTGCAAATTAATGTGTGCAAAACAGCGCTGTGCTCGTCCCCACACAGCTTTCATAATGATATAAGTAGAGGGCGACATTTGCGTCCCCAGCTGCTGCACTGCTGAAATGAGGAAACACTCCTCGTAATCAAACCATACTTTCACATTTTGACCCAAGTAATCCATAGTAGTCCAATGATTGTGTCCCATCTTTGTAATCCATATGTTTCAACAATTATTTAATCACTCCAGAGACAGCCAGATGAAACAAGAATATTTTAATTCGCATTTTCAAATGTCATATGTTGCCCAAGCTTAACCATAGACATGTGCTTTCAACATTCCTTCGAACAAGCCAAAATTAAACCCAATGCATTTCGAACTCTTCATTAGTTCTTCATCAGGGGTACTGAAATAAATTAGAAAGGACCACGTAAACAAATACCCAAAAATGCAAACCATGTATTACTGCTCATTAAATGATTTAAATATAACCAGTGTGCCACCTGCTACTGAATTCCCTTCAGTCAACCCTCGTGTTACATAATTAAAACCAAATTACCATAAACTACTGCCCCACAACCCCTTCCATTACAGCCTGCCTGAAATCAGTGTTATATAAGAACCATTGCTCTGTAGACTCTCCCTTCCGTGTGTTCATTAACAAGAAACAAAGACTGAAATGCCGATGAAATGCTCTCCCCATACCCCTTGCTGTTCTCTCATTTATACCAATAAACAGTACTTCTTTTACCTTGTTACCGTAACCGGTGGCTTCAGCTATGTGTCCTCATTCTTGTGCCACGTAAACATGAACAACGTGAACACCAGCTTTAGCCCTCCCTCCTAAACCGTTCTTAAAACCTCCTTACACACGTTTTCTAAATGAGTCCTTAGTTGAAACCCCGTGGCCTCCTGCATTCTCTGTGCTGTGTTTTCAAAAACTAACATCCCCATCATGCACTAGTATAGTAATTGCAAATAGTGAACCAAAATCAATGCCCAAATCCCCAACTGTGATACATTGCCAAATCGAATAAGGAATCTAAATGAAAAAATAAAAGATGTAATTAATATGACCAAATTATTATCACAGAGAGTAGGTGGTTATATGAAACATAACGCTGCCAAGATAAAACATAAATCACTCATTGCAGTGAACAGACAAATCAACCCCTCTCGAATCGTGAAATGTAAATAAAACATGAAGTAGACGTAGTCCAGACTCGATGACATATTTGGCACTCCGCTCGAGTTCAAGAGATGTAATGCTGTCTCTGCAGTGAAAGTCTTCAATAATCCAGTTTTTCCAATAGCAAGTAAACTCGAGGGGTGCACGCCGCTTTAGGGACAAGATATTAGTGTTTGCTAAACAGAATTGGGATTGCGAGTGCTGCGTGCACACCTTCCCTTTAAACAATGTTACCGTTTCTGCTGTGACTGCAAATTAATGCGTGCAAAAGCACGCAGCCGCCCTCCTCTGTGCCAGCCTCCCAGTAATGCCAACAGGAACCAATGCCCAGGACGCAGGTGGAAGGGGGGTTGCTGCGCCCGTGGTTAGCGTTTACATCATCATGATGATCTCCTCAAGGCAAGTTTCGGAAGCCTTCTTGGAAACGTCAAAAAGCCTAACCCCTTGCCCTTTCCTTTTAAAGTTTTCCTGCCTTCGGCCCGAGCCCTGAACTTTGAAAATCACACCATCTATCGCCCCACTAACCTTTTTATTTAGACTCCGCTGTGGTTGTGGCTGGGCCCCTCTAGTAGGGGTTCTGTAAATCACACAGGAGCACTCCCCTGTCTCCCAGACTCAGTGGCGCGCTTGCGTGCGTGCGTGCGTCGTGGGTGCGTCAGAGGAGCACAGCGCGGGGGCTGGAAAATTTGCTTGTAAGCAGGTGCGCTGATTGGTGTCACCCCATGTGAAGGTGTCACCCGGTGCGGTCCGCACCCCCCGCACCCCCCTAGTGACGCCACTGTGTAGGGGCGCCCCTGTCCCCTCCTCGTGGAAGGGGGCGGAGGTGGTCCCTATTTACAAAAAAGGCCCCAGGGATGATCCGTCAAATTATAGGCCCATTAGCCTGTTAGACATCAGCCAAAAAGTAGTTGGCAAGGTTCTACTGCTAAGAATTCTTAATTGGGTAGACGAAAATAAAATCCTTACTGACTACCAGGCGGGCTTTAGAGTGGGAACTGGGACATTTGAGCAAGCTTTTAGGCTTATGATGGTCTACTGGAAAGTTGTGGTTATAGGCAAGGGCAGTCTTTATCTCGCGTTTATCGACTTAAAGACTGCCTTTGACCTTGTACCTAGAGAGACCCTATGGAGCGTACTGGCCGATATGGGGTTACCGCATCACCTGCTTGTGTTGCTTGTTAGGCTGCACGAAAATAGTTTTGCCCAGATTAGGTGGGGCCCAGGGGGGGAAAAACGAATAGTATCCCGGTACAGAGAGGTGTCCGCCAGGGATGTGTGTTAGCTCCCACCCTTTTCTCCCTCTACATCAATGGGGTGGTTGAGCATCTTCGGAAACACCCCTCAGACGAACCATCCCTGGCTGGCGAACGCATACCAACCCTCTTCTTCGCGGATGATACGCTCTTAATATCCAAGACCCCAATAGGCCTCCAAAGACTCTTAAATAACTTTCAATCTTTCTGTGCTAATCGCGGCCTGGTAATCAACACAAGCAAGACAAAATATCTTGTTCTGAACCCTCCCAAAAAACCAGTCCGCTCTCCTATCTTGAATGCTGAACCACTGGAGAGGGTAGAAGTTTTTGACTATCTTGGGATACGCCTTTCACATAAAATGGATTGGACACCACACTTGGACAAAATGCTTTTAACCCACAACAGAATAACAGGAGCTCTCTTGAAAGAACAACTCTCCTGCAAAATAAGACCTATAGCTACAGTCCTAGAAATATATTCGGCTAAGGGCGTCAGCTCTGCTCTCTATGGGGCCGAACTCTGGGGGACATCCATTTCCGATGCTCTACCAAGATCAGAGATGAAATTTTGTAGAGCGATTATGTCCTTACCGCAGGGAACTCCCACGGTCCCGCTAATGTTGGACCTGGGATGTCGCCCAATTGATGACCTCGCAAAATTTCGTCCACTTCTGCTCTGGGCGCGGCTTTGGCGTGTGGAGGAACTCAGCAAATATGCTCAAGGCCTTGCAGAAATCATGTCACTACCAGGGTGGCACAAAATTAAATGGTTAAGAGACATGAAGTTGCTGCTATCCAATCTGGGCCTCAATGAAGCGTGGTCAAATAGAACTTCACCCCCGAAGCTAACGCTCAAGAAACTATATTGGGACTGGATCTCCATAAAGAGAAATACTAGTACTACTATGGGCAGACTTATGGAGGATTTCTTGAAGTTTAAAGACCAACCCAAGCGGGAAGTGTATCTTGACATTATTGAAAAACCCTTTGATAGGGCTTTATATTTTAAATTCAGAGCAGGAACCCTTCCCCTTCATTCTTTTACATCGAGTTGGAAATCACGTGAACAAACCACAGACCTTTGCCCAGCGTGCTTAATCAAACCAGAGACATTGGCGCATTTTATGTTCGAGTGCAGTGAGTATGCAAATCCAAGAAGGGTTTGGCTCAAAAATCTATGTCGGCAGTTGGGTACCAGGAGTCATGTGACTGCAATCAGGATATTAATGTCTGATAGCCATGCCACCAATGCTTGTGTCTTAGCCAAATTTTTATCATGGGCTTGGTCCATCCGCACCAAAAGGCTTAAATTGACTGTTTAATTCCTTTTTAAAACATAGTTGTTTCCTTAATGAACTGCTTTGTAAATCTGTGAGAACGTTTTACATATGCTTTTCTGATTTTACAAATTGTTGTACTGTGATTTACGTGCTGCTTTTATGATAATTATTTTATCGAAATAAAGCCTTTTTGACTTGACTGCTACCCAGCAGAACCTATGGAGTGGTGTTACTCGTTTATGAACACTTTCTTGGCTATTGAGAAATTCTTGAAGGCTACTACAAAACTGCGAGTTGTTTCGGTTGACTCCACCACAGGTAATGGTAAGCCGTAGCATGCTTATACCACCGTGGTGGAACTGGTCCTGAAGAAAGCTTCAATTAAGATGCCCCGGAGCTGAAACATGTTGACCATAGTTGATTGTTTAGGATGTATCTGGTCAATTTAAACCAGTGAGGGGCATCCACTTCACCTGTTTTTATCCAGTGCCTTGTTTTCGCCATTAAATTTTTTTTTGCTAAAACAATCGGCACTTTTTATCTCACTTTTCGCACTCATCACACTCCTCGATAGGCACATAATACAACCTGCTCCGCTGTAATTAGGCATCGTTGCACACCAGAGATGCAGCCGGCATCTCTGGTGGGAACCGTATGATGAAGCATGTCACCAACTAGGTTGATGAGTGAGGGTTCTTTTACCTAGTTAGAGTGACTCTCTCCACAAACTCTTCCTTGTATGGATACACTCTTTTGTTGTTTGATAGTTACAGTCTAGGGGGACTAAGAGTGGTTTCTATTTTTTTCGCCTTCTCTTTGTTTGTTATTATTTGGCTATATATTAATACCTTGTAATATGTAATTTGTCTTGTAGCCCTACCACACCTGCTGCGCTGAATGCCCCTTTGCCTAGTTTAGAGCATAGTGCAATTTATCCTCAGGCACCAGTTTTTCAGAAGTCGGTACTTCTGCAGGGACAGAGGAATTGGAGAGGTTACAAGCATAAGAGTTATAGGCAATGAAGATGGCAGAATGTGTCAGTATGACAGTAGAATTTACATCTAGGCTTCTGAGAGATTTTCATAATCTGTGGCTAAAGTGCTAGTTTCATTCAAACTGGATTCCTTAGCTGACAGACAAGATAGCTGCATCTTCACAATGCCCGTCAGTACCTTGTGTTTAGATTCGTGAATATTCAGCAGTCATTACTGTCTGAGAGTTTATGGCTGCTTAAGTTATTGACATACATAGTTGCTGTAAATAAACATGTTTAATCGGAGAAGCATATTATTCTAATAGTGAAAAAAAATACATAAACGAATTGCCTTTTGTACAGTATTTAATGCAGCCAATTGTTGAATTTCTTGTCTGCGTGAAAACAGCGATGCGTCACTTTTCACTGCGCACTCCTTACGACATTCCTGATGCGTCATATTTAATGTATGACGCATCATGTCGCAAGGAGTTACAGATACGTCAGTATTTCTGACGTATCTGTAAGCGCAAAAGTGACGCATTGCTGGAGTGTGTCACAAAAGTGACGCAACTCCAGCAATGCGTCCTTTCACATGGGGAAAGCCCCATGTGAAAGGGCTTGCGTCAGTCTTACGCCTGCTGTGAGGCAGGCGCAAGATTTTGACGCAACAGCGTCCTAAAAGTGACGCAGTGAAATCTCATAGATTTCACTGCGTCACTATTGCGAGGCTTTTTGCGAGGGAACGCCCCCTCTGCATACATTATACCTGACGCAGGTATAATGTGGCGCAGGGGTTTAAAAAGTGACGCATCTAACTAGATGCGTCACTGTTTAAAAATGGCGCAACAAGGCGCATGTTTTACGCCGCCAATGCGTCACAAAAAGTGACGCACCGGCGGCGCAAAAGTGACGCAAGGTCTCATAAATGAGGCCCCAGGAGACTTGGGTATCAAGCGCAAGTACAGCCCGCTTAGGCTTCTGAGCATTTGCCTTACACCCAACAACCGAATTTTACAAATTTGACTGCCGCTTCCGTTATTTCTACTATATTGAAGGCTGGGAGACACACACGGAAAGCTTACTTACAATCATTGACAGGCTTAAGAAGCTGTGGTAAGATGAAGAAATGGTATGTGCAGCTTCCTATCACCAGCGATTGTCAGGAATAAAAAGGCTTGTCATAGAAAAGATGGCCTACCAGCTCAAGAAGAAACAGATCTATCTCCCGGTGTTTGAGACTTTGTGCAGCCAAGGATGGGGTCTCTGATATCTCCAACTGGCAAGTCACACAGAGCAGCTTCATGGAGGGAAATGCTGTCACACTGCCTGGCACCTGAACATCAAATGTCTGTTGTGTGGGGTGGTCCAAAAGAACAAGTTTCTTAACTTCAGTAACGCCTTATCTGATGGACTCCAATAGCATGCCGGTAGGTGGTGCCGTTCTGCTCCGTGTGGCGCACCAGAAGGTATATGCCTCGTTCCTATATAGGCACTACCCCAGTGCGCTGCCGTCAGTTTCTTTTTGCAACTTTCCACACTAGGAACGTGGAACCACGAAGAACACTGTCCACTGGCGTGGAAAACTAGGGCCCTGAACGGGGCCGGACTGGCCATAGCGGGCACCGGGCAATCCCCCGGTGCGCCGCACGGGTGGGGGCCGGTTCTAGGCCCCTGGGGGCCGTTTTTGTTACAGGACAAAATCGGCCGAAACCGGCACCGGCAAAGAGCTTGGCGGCACCTCCAACCCCCCCCCCCCTCCCCTCCCCAGTGGGGAGAGGGGGGGCCGGCCGAGCACTTTGCCGGGGCCGGTTTTGGTTCCCAGTCCGGCCCTGGCCCTGAAGCGGAGGCATAGTCCTGTCCCTAGAAATCTGTTTGCAGAACCGGGAGGATGAGTGGCTAGGTAAGGAATCTGCAGCTAGATAGAGTCTCTACCAGACAATTTCTACAAAAGACAATACTAAAGTTCCGGACATTGTCAAAGGCAAACAAATATTCGGCTGCAAGTGACCACACTTGGCTGGGACTCTCCAAACCACCGATGGATATGCAGAGCTGCTGGCCACAGCAGAGGCCCACACACACATTTTGTGCTGGGCAAAATTGATCCATCATGGACTGTCTGAATGGATTTATACTACTGAATATCGACACCAACAATATCATGGTATGAGAATATTGAGGACAGAATATCAAGGAACAATATATTGAAAGGTAGGTGTATTTAGGGAAGCATTGATTTACAATTCTTAACTCCATATCTACGTAGTTTGAAGATACATGTACCACAGAGGTACATATATGTGGAGTTAGATATAGAAAAATATAGACTTAATTACTTGTTGATATTTGTTTTTCAATACTTTGTTCTCAATTGTCTGTCCCACCGATATTGTGGGTTCAATATTCAGGAGGCATATTCCTGAACAGGCATCTGAGGTGCCTGGATGAGATGCTACTTGATATACTGCTCGAAGTCGCTTGGGCCTTAAAACTTCCACTGGACACCTGTAATCCACGGATTCCTGCCTCGTTCACTGGGGAGAACTGCTGAGCTGAAGAGCGGGTCCCTGTGTGTCGCCATCCCTGAACTGCTGCAGATTGCGGGGAAGCGGGACTGCGAGGACCAGGGTTCTCTGCGCTCCTGACATCGCGCGCACCTGGTGCCTCTTCCTGCCCCTCCCCCCGCCTACCTGGTGATAGAAATACGACTCGCGGCCCCTGCTCCGCGGGTGCCGCTCGAAGTCGCTTGGGCCTTAAAACTTCCACTGGACACCTGTAATCCACGGATTCTTTCCTGCCTCGTTCACTGGGGAGAACTGCTGAGCTGAAGAGCGGGTCCCTGTATGTCGCCATCCCTGAACTGCTGCTGATTGCGGGGAAGCGGGACTGCGAGGACTAGGGTTCTCTGCGCTCCTGACATCGCGCGCACCTGGTGCCTCTTCCCGCCCCTCCCCCCCCCCCACCTACCTGGTGATAGAAATACAACTCGCGGCCCCCGCTCCGCGGGAGCCGCTCGAAGTCGCTTGGGCCTTAAAACTGCCACTGGACACCTGTAATCCAAGGATTCTTTCCTGCCTCGTTCACTGGGGAGAACTGCTGAGCTGAAGAGCGGGTCACTGTGTGTCGCCATCCCTGAACTGCTGCTGATTGCGGGGAAGCCGGACTGCGAGGACCAGGGTTCTCTGCGCTCCTGACATCGCGCGCACCTGGTGCCTCTTCCCGCCCCTCCCCCTACTTTAGGAGCATTAATCCCGCAACCGCGGGACGCGCGCGGGCGGCGCCAGGCGAAGCCCGGGCCAAGGGCGGGCCCGTTTGTTCCCGTTAGAGACCGTTATAGACTGCGCTGGGCCACCCCCCTAAATATTTGGTCCGCACATTCTCACCCCAAAATCCGTAAATTGTTCTATACCAACCTTGGGGTCCTGCCTGCATATCTACACCTCAATCCCCCCTTCTTTGTAAGTGAGACTGTATGTTAAATGTCCATCATGTCTACATGAGGTAGTAGAAACAAAACCACCGCTAAGGAGGGACAAATAACAGGTCCTATAGATAATTTTATCACTAGAGCCAATACTTTTATAGATCAAAGTATCTCCTTGGTAGAACGTAGAGTGTCCCAAGATCTAGCTAACGCAAAAAGGTCCTCTATGGGACATCTGGTGGATGCACGAACGTCGGATCAACATAGGGACCTAGGACCAAGTGAAGCCTGTGGCCAAAGGCTTAGCCTACCAACCACGGTTGATCTATCGGTCTCACAGCTTTCCGACTCACAACTATCGTTGGACTTAGAAAAGACACCAGATCTAGTGATTCAAACCACCCCAGAGGAAACAAGACAGTCAAGAGGGAGGAGCGAGGGTGCAATAAGAAAGAAAAAACCTACAGCCCCGAACAACCAAAAGTCAAAAAATTCACACAAGATTCCTAACAAGACAGTATAGACCCGAACCACTACACCACAGAGAAGAGACCAAGAAATTTCTAACGTGATTGTTCATCAGGCACTACTTGATACCCCGGCACCTAACACGGGGGAAACTATAACTGCCCTCCCATTAGGCAAGGAGGCAGATGACAACACTAATTCCAATGACCAATTATTAACCAAAATTGGAGACCTTCTTAAACATTTACTTAAACCATTAGAAACGAGACTGGGGAAAATAGAAAAAGAATTAGCTGATTTGACAACTCCTGCAAAAACCAAAATGAATCAACTGGCACAAAAAACAGGGGGAGTCAAGCAGCCTTGTGCAACCTCAACTGTACAAAATAAACAACCTATTCCACCAGTAGCTAAACCAGCCCAACCGTTAGTGACCAAAGGAAAGACATTAGACAACACCCTAAGCAATACTCCGATTAATACCACTAACACTAACTCGGCACACAACAACATAGGCTCAAAAACACCAGCTATACAGCCGAATAAAGGGTGGGATAGAGGACCTCATGATGGAAGATTCCCTGTCAACCTCCCACCGGAGGCCAGTCCTTTCACAGTTGTAATGACTGGCGTACCAGAACTGGGAGACCAAACTAATGAAGCTACCTGGTCCCTAAAGAATAAGGTCCAACATTGATTAACCCCTTCCATGCTCATGACGAGCTCAGCTCGTCATGAGGCACAGTTGAGCTGTGCTGATGACGAGCTGAGCTCGTCATGAATATAGCAGAATGGCAATTTCCAGCACAGGGGAAAAATAACCACAGCAGCGATGTGGTTAAATGTAAATCGCCCACCTCCTCCTTACTGTTCAACTAAGATCGTAATGGTATAAAGCCCCCTGGGTAGGACATGGTAAAAAAACGATACAGGGTAATTGTGCCCTTATCACCTTTGATGATCCTAGATTAGTTGATCACATCTGTTCATGGGACTACCCGACCTCAACTGGGGCCATAGGAACAAAGCGCCTTTCCTTCTTCTACCCCTCGAGACATCGAAATGGCTATCATTCCGATGGATCCTGGCATACAGTAGGCCCTCGACATCGGGGTAGAGAAAGGGACGACTGGGGAGGACCTTATCATAGGGATCCCTATAGAGAACCATTACCCTGGGAGGGCTTGAGTGGTATCCCAATATCAAATAGATATAGTGGCCTTGAGCTAGTTGGCTGACCATCACAGGCTAAAAAACATCTCAGCCCTAAAAAAAGGGAATCAGAGGGTAACATTGGATCACAAATAACTAAGACCCCAAGCAGAGATCCCCAAACTTTAAGTGTCGTGTCTTGGAACATTGCCGGTCTCCGTCCCAAGATTAAGGACGGTACCGCCATAAGTTTCCTAGACAGTCACCAAATTGTATGTCTCCAGGAGACTTGGTCATTAACGGAACTACACCTTTTGGGTTTTAGGACGTTCTTTTCTCCAGCTTTGGCCGGGAACATGGGCAGAGCAAAGGGGGGATTAACTATTTACATAGCAAATACTGTCCAAATAAAAATAACCACTCTTGAATTGGATCCAATTTTCCAGCTTCTTTCCCTTTTCCTACCTAAAAATGAGACTGTCATACTCATTAATTTCTATAATAACTTGGAGGAAGGAGAATTTATGATAGTAATATTAAATCTAAATGAAAAACTCTCTAATCTTAGACAGACGAAAGGAGGGAAAGGCGTTGTCTTCTTCCTATGGGGAGGGGACTTCAATCTGCACCCCTGTCCTTACCTCAGCAAAAATTGTAGTGAAATGGCTAACGAGCTGGACATCCCCCATATTCATTTCTGTCATACTAAATCAGGCATAGCTATGAATGACCTTATGTCAAACCTGGGACTTATAATAGCCAACAATTGAAATCCAAAAACAAGAAAGTCAGAGCCGACATATGTAGGGAGGGGTTACCAGTCCACTGTTGACTATGTTCTCATATCAGATGGGCTGTCAAATAAGATTAAACACGTTGAGATCCTATCAAATACACTAAGTGACCATTCTGCCATCAGGTTAGAACTCAACTTATTACATCAACAATCCCTTGAGACAACGATAGCTCAAGCTCTGAATCAGAATAACCTACAATTGGCACAGGTAAATGGGTATAGCCTAAAATGGGGGAAAATAGACCCTGGGCAAATCACCGAAGAAGTGATTAAAGCAGCATACCCTCATATCATAAAATGCCTTGATCTAACCACGACAGAGGAGGAAGTCATAAGCAACTTCTGTAAAATTCTAACTGTCATCAAGGTATTTTTGACAAAAACATCAAAGGTATAAACTTTAAATAAAAGAGGTTGGTTTAACCACAGCTGCACCTCGGCACATACTAAGCTTAAACTGGCCCTGAATAATGAAAATAGAGACCCCCGGTTAATTGCCAGACTCAGAAAGGAATATCTCTCCGCTCGAAAGCAGAGAAAGGCCGAATTAAAGCAAACCTTGTGGGATGAACTACATAAAAGGGCCCAACAGAAATATAGTGAGGCATTCTGGCGTGTAGTAAAATCCCCTTTTGTAGCTGACGATAACCTCCCAAAAATAGAAGTAGCCATAGAAGAAGGAGCTTGGATTTCTCACTTCTCAAAAAATTTTAAGAAACAGACGCCTCTTGAGAGTGAAGAAATAACTCAACCACTTGTTGACTACCCTATTCAAATAGAATTTGATATTTCTGAAGTCCTTATGGCCATAAATTTAAGTAAAAATGGAAAAGGTCCAGGCCCTGACGGAGTCCCGGTGGACATTTTTAAATATAATACAGATCTATGGGCCCCCATATTGACCAGGGTGTGTACGGCAGCTGCAAAAAAAGGGCTCCTGGAATCCTGGACCAAGTCTGTTATGGTCCCGATTTTCAAAAAAGGAGACCGTCAGGACCCTACCTGCTACCGTCCAATCTCACTGTTAGATTCAGTGGGTAAGGAAGCCGGTAGGGTCATTCTCGAGCGTCTCCAACAATGGGCAGAGGATAGGGGGGTACTGTCCGATCTACAATTTGATTTTCGGGAGGGGTTTGGTACAGTGGAGCAGGCTCTAAATCTGTCAATAATTGTGGGAAAATATATCCATGCAAAAAAAGACAAACTCTACATGGTGTATGTGGACCTCTCCGCAGCCTTTGACTGCGTGTCCCATACCAAGCTATGGCTAGTCCTATCACAAATGGGTGTGGACCCCCCACTTCTAGACTTTCTAAGGGAACTATACTCCAAGGCTTCAGCAAGAGTACGTTACGGTGTCAGGGGCGAGTTGACTGCATCTTTTGGAGTAGAGCGTGGAGTAAGGCAGGGTTGTGTCTTGGCCCCCTTCCTATTCTCCTTATACACAAACGGTTTGGAGATGGAGCTCCTGAGAGGGGCTCAAGACCTCCCCCAAGTAAAATCACACCTTATTCCCGCTCTGCTCTATGCAGACGACGCCGTCATCCTGGCCCGTACCCCACGTGAGCTGCAAAAAGTGATAACCAGGTATGCGGATTTCATGGGCAGCCTTGACCTCCATATCAACATTAAGAAGACCTTCGTAATGGTGGCCGGCAAAGGGAAAACATGGTTTTGAAACATATCCCTCAACAACCAAAACCTTGAACTGACGGCCCAGTACCCCTATTTAGGGATCACAATAGATGATAAACTAAATTGGAAAGCGGCAGTTGAGGCTAGAAAAAACTCCCTTAAGCGGGCAATAGCTGCTCTGATGTCCTTTTCACAAAAATTAGGCAAACGATCGCCTGTGGAACGGCTGAATATTTATAATGCAAAATGCAGAGCAGTAGCCTTGTATGGGGCTGGGGTCTGGGGGCATGTCGATGTCAGCGCTCTACAGGTGGCAGAAAACTCATTTCTAAGATTCCTCCTGGTTGCACCTAGGCGAATTTCTATATATGCATCCCACATTGAATTAGGCATACCCCATATTGAGGACCTAGCAAAAATCCAACCTCTCCTATTATGGAGGCGCATTTGGACCTCAGATAAAAACATGCTAACTAGAGGAATTATGGCGGATTCAATGGCACTAGATCATTCGGGAAACATAAAATAGCTCGCCTACATCAGAAACTTTCTTACGGATCTAGGCCTAGAGGATTATTATATAACACCGGAAAAGATCACCGAGATATCCAAGAAGGAGTTAAAAGAAATGGCCCTGAGCCACTTAGAAGAAGTAAGACTTGCAAGTGAAATAGGGAAATCTTCTGTTCATCATGCAATTATGGTCCATCTTGTTCCCACAATCCAGCCTTACCTAACGCTTGAAATAGGCATTTTTGATCGCTTTTTACTAACCAGATTTAGATTAAATCTTTTCCATCGGTTAGTAGCCTTCCCAATGAGAAACACCTAGGAACAAACGTTAGGCCACTGTCCCTGCGACGATACATCTGTACAGACCACCATACATACAGTATTGTTTTGTAAGTACTACCATGCTCATCGCAAAATTTGGCTGGTACCATTGCTGAAATCATGGGACTTAAGACAGTGTCGCCCTGCTATGCTGCGCCTTCAACTGTTGGACTCTGAAATTACCTGTTATTATATGGTTAACTTTTTAAAATGTATTTTTAAACATAGAAATAATCTGTGAGAAAAATTGCTTAAGTTATAAGGAACTCAATTTAACAAAAAAGATTTGAACTATTTCTAAGCATCCTTTCTCAAACTGTTATTGAAAAATGTTTTATTGTAAATATTGTAGTTTTTTCTACTTTTATGGTATAATGTGTACAAAAATGCTTTTATGGATTTCTATTATGAAATGCCGAATAAAGAAATTTACTACTACTATTACTTGATATACCAGTTATCGCTTACTGTGCTTTATGGTCTGTATTGGGCCAAGGGGAACCTCTAGGCCAGAGTGGTACGTCCGGTGGCGACCCAGTCTATTCTCCAGGTGGTGTGCCTTTAATGAAGCCCCAGGAAAGGCATGAAGGTAATTCGAGATGGAACTCTGTTTAGGACTGTGACAGGAAGCCCAGTCAAGGTACAGAAGGTTGTGAAGAGGAAGATTCCAGGTATGGTAGAGGGAAGCAGCCCTGTAAGGTACTATTAGAGTTAATATCATGTGTTGAATCTTTCCCAGAACTGGGAACACCTTGGGAGGGAATTCAGGATGATCACTGCGATTGTACATGCACAGCATGGGTGCAGAGGGACTGTGGAATGGGTTTGTGGTTGTTATCTGACACGAAATGCACCACCATGCCTGTCCTAAAGTTACAAACGTTAACCAGCTTGATGATGGGAAACAGTACTTCCCGTTGTACTTCGAACATCCAATGATTGTTTCAAAGGATCCGTGAGGCCTGTGTAGGTCTTCACCAGGCGTGCTATAAAGAGGCGGTATGTAATCCAATTGGATTTCTGAAACTTGCACAGTTTATGGACAAATCCGATTCATGTAATTGGTGGATTTTGCAAGCCAGTCTGACGAACAATCGAAAACCAAGGCCTTGATGCCCAAAGCCACCTCCTTCCCCAAAACGCCTCCTCCCACCACCACAACATCCTGTTCCTAATCTCCTATACTCAGTGTGCTTTCATCATGGTAGAGGGAAAGGAGACAATCTGTGGCACAATTCACGCAGTTTGTAGCTCCCATCTCAATATGTTTAACTCTCAGTACACTTCCCTCTCTGGTGCGATGAGGAGTAACATAGGGGTCATACCCATCTGGAGGACAGAAGACAGGAGTTCTGGTGAAGGCTTTTCCCCAGACTCCCAGGAATCTTCTTGGGAAGCCTGGGCTAGCTTCACAGTGAACAAATATACTTTAGTATCCAGCCTTCTCGTCAACAACGAAGCCTCCATTCTGGCTGAACTCACCCTACCCAGACATCATTCACAATCATTGCCAGGGGAAATAAAGCTGCATGATTTCATGAAATAATTTTATTTTATTCGAAGTTCCAACAAATTTCTGAATTTAAGATTTTAAAAACACACACACTCCCATCTGGCATTTGATGTTATGCAGTCAGAACAAACAGTAACAAAAGAATAAAGAGCTGGCTCCTCCGGCATAGATAAGTCCCATAACACCTAGACATAATACAGAAGTTCGCGACAAGGCAGCTATGAAGTTTTCAGACCCTAGCAGTGTCAGACATCAATCACCTGGAGTACCTGTGTCCGAGGAGCATGCTTTATTAGAACATTGGAATGTTGGGGCCTTAATTGAAAACAATGGAGTGATCCGGGCTTCTAATGGCCGGTAGAAGCTCGGAACTCCAATATTCCAATGCTGTCCTTCACAGCTGTTGCTGGGACCAAAAGCTCAGGGAGCCCCCTTGGCTCCATGAGGCCTTTTATTGTATTTGTTAGGACATTCTGCTCTCTAGTGGCAGGATGTTTTAATAGCCTTATATCCTCCATAGCTGGGCTATCCCGGCATTTATGTCCGGCTCCCTTGTAAAAGGCCCTCGCTTTCAGCTTGAGCCTTTAAAGCTGGAGCAAGCCTTTAATGGCCTGTTTAGCCCGCTATGGCGGGCTCTAAGGCTATATTTCTTTTTATAATAACTTTTCATTGAAAGATTTGGCATGTTAAACAGCAGGAATCCAACTTTCCACAGGCATATAATAGCATAGGGTGCAATAAAACATTAGAGTCTCTTTTATCACATTGTAGCCTAAAAGCATTCGGGAATGGCACATTATCCAACATCATCAATTCCCTCTCCCCGGCGGCTCACACATATCCCCCCAGAACGTATTCCAAGGCCCCCAAATTTGAGACCACTTCCTCGGGCATCCCCTGGAAACATAAATAGGTATTTCCGTCACCATACACCAGTCCACGTTTTTGGTCCATTCCGCAATGCTTGGTGATGTCGGAGCTTTCCACAGTCGTGCAATATTTTGCTTTGCCACCATGAAACCCAATGTGACCCACATCCTCTCTTTGGCCGTAAGATCAGTGGGGTCCCATACATTTAACAAAATGACTTTAATATTGCATGGTATTTGTTGCCCCAATACTTCCCCCATCATTGCTACCACCCCTTCCCGGAATTTCAGAATTGTCTCACATTCCCAGAGTGTATGGATAAAGGTACCCTCTTGCCCGCAGCTTCGTTTACAGCCACTATCTTGGGTATAACACATATAAACCAAAGTGGGACCTGACAAGTACGTCGTATGGATGATTGTTTGCTGAACCAGTCGGAATCTGGAGTAGATGGCAACCTCCCGGGGTGAAGCCACTGCGGCTCGCCGCTCCTCATTATCCAAGCATGCAACATCGTGGTCCCATTTACCTCTTAGCCTTAATAGGGCCTCGGACATATTATTGATATGTTTCTTATAAATGAGAGGTATGGCCTTTTCAGGTAGATCGCCATCTAGAATTCTGTCCTCAAGAGGGGGGGGGGGGATTCTGAGAGGTCTGTTCCTTTTAGGGAGAGCTGAGAATAATGCATGCCTGATTTGAAGATACCGTAACTGTTCAGAGCTGGCCATTTCAAACTTGTGGCGTAGTTGGGAGAATGGTACAACATTCCCAGACTTCCAAAGGTCCATAACTCTGGAAATACCAATGGTGTCCCATTTGTCGAACCCCAGGGATCGCAATAGACGACCTAACTGATCACAGTGCCAGAGTGGCGTTGCTTGGGTGAGTTTGCCCTCCCACCCCAGGCTTCTGGTAGCATATTGCTCAGTGGTTAAGCCAAACCCATCAATCAGAGCACTCTTCAGGACTTTGTAGTTATTAGCATCATCATCACTATTTGTGAGAAGCTTATCTCTACCTTTTTCTGAAAAGGAGAGCCATAAGATTGCTGCCCACTGACTTTGGGGTACCTGCTGTACTTTGCAGGCCCTCTCCAAAGCAGTTATCCATTTGTGGATATCATCCCCATCTTTGTAGGGTGGGACAATCTTGCTTAGGTTTCTATTATCATAGGACCTATTTTTATCCTTGGGGATATTGCTGCCACCAGTGGGTTCTAACCCTCTCAACTTTTGCTCTCTTGCAAGAGCGAGTCTCTCTTTAGCGAGGGCAAGTTCTTCCCTCTCAATCCTCAGATTGACTTCTTTCATTTTGGCCTAATGCTCTCTTCTCTGGGGAGAAGTCATTCCCCTCTGAGCAGAGGCATTAGAGCCCCTTGAAGCATTAGAGTGGAGAGATTTCCTAGAGTGGGATCTTCTCTTCCTATACCTCTGGTTAAGTCCACTTAGGGGCCTGTATGGGGCTATCCCATTCTCAGCCCCATGTAGGCTTAAGTTAGCCTGGCTAAGTCTTCGAACTAGGACCTGGCTGTCTACTTCCTCCCCAGAATCTTCCTCTTCCACCTCATCCTAATCTATCAGAGCAGGATCAGGGGCATCATCTGTTGAGGGCAGCCCCTCATCTGCATTACCTGAGGGACCTGGGTTAGAGGCTTTCTGAGCATCATATTCTTCCATAAGCTCTATCAGGTGCTTGAGGGTAGGGTTGGAACCCTGTTTTAACTTTCTTGAAGTGCAAAAGTGCCTTAAATCATGGAAAGTTAGGGTATCATATCTGGAAGGTATCTTTAAAGGACCTACCTCCACTGGGAGAGAACCACTTGATTCTGCTCTCAGAGACATGATCTAGTGAGGTGTGGTGTGTGGGCCTACCTACACTAAGTGTTTCCTACTAGAACTTCTCTAGGAGTTGTAGTCAGGGTGTGCTAAGCCCTTTGCTCTACAACAACTAAGTTCAGTAGAACTTAAGTATTATAAGACTTGTTATATGTACCTATAGGTACCTAATGTGGTCTTTCAAATGATATCTTAAGATTACAATTGGTAAAACAACAGCAAGCTCTTATCCCACCGCTGCCACCAATGTGAGACGTTGGCCTGATATGTGATGTCCACTATCCTAGTGGGCACCCTGTATCAGTCCAAACAACCCTTATGGTGATGGTTGTAAAGTCAACCTTATAGACCAGCTATCCTAGTGGTAGCATGGACAAAGCAGTCTTAGGCTAAAACTTCAGAGAGCATGTGAAGCCAGCTGTTTTACCATATGTAACCCCTTGAATGCCAAATTAGAGGACACCACACAGGTTATATATAAAATATGCATGTATTTATTACTAACACAACCCCTCTGAACTCTTTATGAGGTCAGAGGCACAAGCACTTAACAAGATACTTAATTATCATACAATAAGTTGGACAAAATACAGTCGAGCCCTAGGGGCGTTGCAAACCATATATTAAAATAGTGGTATAAGAACCACGTCACAAACAAGGAATAGGCCTAGGGCCTAGGGAATCGCATGGGGCTACACTGAACTACCAAAGGTTAGGAAGCAGGAGGCCCACAGGAGGCGTGTGCAGTGTCTTAACACACACGCGGGTTCTCATAGGAATACAATGGGAACATAAGAGTTAGAAACTAGTTGATTTAGGACACTTCCAGATGGACTAGGAAAAAGCTACTGAAAACTAGGACACTTGGATAGTCAATACCCACAGGAGCACCGGAGTACTCGCGTTACCTCACCCACAGGAGCCGGGTGCATAGGTGTCAAGTTGTGTCGGGTTTCGTCGCTGAATCCTATGGAGACCTGTGAAAAGATGCTGCAGGCGACCAGGAGAGAAGTGTCCGGTTGGATCCAAGGGCGGATCGAGGATGAAGAGTACCTGAAAGCAGAGGGGACAGAGTCTGGGTCACTAGCCAGTGACCAGGAAGGAACCAGGCGATGTCGTGAAGCAATCAGGTGATGTTGTGAAGCTTGTCTCTGCAGCCACGTAGACCAGGGGGTGTCGATGACAACCAGGAGCTGGATATGGACTGTCCCATAAAGGATCTAGATGTTGGCGGTGTCAGCTTCCGGATTGGAATCAAAAAGCCTTGGCAAAGGCAACCCATGCAGGAATCGAAGATGGCTTCTGTTACAGACCAGCAAGGTCAGGGGGGCTGCTCCTTTTCAGGGAAGCAGGGGCCAGTCAGTAGCAACCAGGCCAGTGGTGTAAGTTCAAAGGTTTGTCATCACAGAGGCCACTGGCCCACGGGTAAGTGACCGGACAGACGCGTCAAGCACAAAAACACTAGCAGGTCCCACACGGCACTCGTGGAGTAGGGAGGGCTGTGCGTCGGTGTAGAAGGTGCTCGGGGCTGGGGCTTTTCAATCCCCAATGCACAACTTCGAGGGTGCCTCAGAAGCTGCACAAGTAGCAATGAGCAGGTTTTCCAAGATGGCTGGTCCCACGTTTCTCGCCGCCTCCACGGGTATCAGCTTTGCTGTGGCTGTGGATCGGCGTCAAAGAAGTCTGAAAGTTTGGTTCTTGTTGGGTTCTGTGCTCGGGCTCTGGCGGGAGCGTCGACAAAGCAAACCACAGATCGCTGGATGGTGCCTGTTTGCACAGGGTGGTCACTCCTTGACCACAAGGGAGATTTTCAGTCTTCTAGTTGCAGTAGAATGTCGAAGGTCCAGAGTTTTGTTTCAAGTTTCAGTTCAGGATGAATCTAAAGTCTCTTGACTCAGCTCCTACCTTTATACCAATCAAAGGGGCTGGATTACCTGCTTGGTCCCTCCTATGGGTGGGACCAGGGAAGGGGGTGGTTACACCCCTTTCCCTTTGTCCAGTTTCACGCTGGGGCTGGAGTGCAACAGCAACTGCTTTCAACCGGACTATGCAAGGAGAACTTTGTGTGCCCCAGGAGGTGTCTCATTTCATTCAGCCCTCCCTGCCCCAGTACACTATGGCCTGTCTGGGGTGGTGCTAGCACCTCCCAAGACAGGAAACCTATTGTCCAAGCCTCCCTCGCTGGAAGGACTCCCAACAGCAGGAGGTCAGACTTGTGTCTGTGGGAGCAGCATCTATTTTGTGATGCCGAGGCTCTGGTTACTTTTAACAGTGATTAACAGGAACAACATGTCTTCTCCCTCTAGAAGGGTGGAATGCTACCCCCGTCACCAGAACTGGCGAGGGGGTAGTATTCCAAAGCATATGACACCTTACACGACATGTTTTGGATAAAGCCAAACCTAAGTTAGCATTAACCGTGAGGATTATAATGCACTTAAGAGTATGTGGTATGGCTAGATCATAAAACAGCTATAAGGACATGGTTCCGAAAGCTGCAGACAGGCTCAGCTCATGCTAGAGCACCATCTCACATAAAACCAAGCACTCTGCCTTCAGGATTGTTAAGGCCTGCCATAGGAGTGACTTATAGGTATATATGTGTCTATATGTAATGGCAGGTATAGGGATACTATACCTAAGCAAGGGGTGATTACACGACCTTGCCCCAGCTGAGTGATCAGCCAGTTGTGTCAATGTGTATGGCCAGCCAGGGGTGGCATAATACATGCTGCAGCCCCTGGTAGGCCTTGGATGCACCTCTGCCCTGGGTATCTATGGTACACTATTTAGAGGGCTCATAAGGTGACCCAATATCTAATTGGAGATGTACCTAAAGTACATGGAGTCCATTTTACAGTGAGGGCAGATAGCCTGGGTCCCTGATTAGCAGGATCCCAGGCCAACTAAGTCGAAAACCAGCTAAACACTATGCAAAAAGTTGGGGTAACCATATAGTCAGATATCCACCTTCCTATAGTCATTGCCAGCGTAATCTCTCACTGGCAGAATAGGTTTACCACATGGAAAGGAACCACGAATCACTCATATAGATACAGCAACAAGCAATAGCACTCCCCTGGAATGATCCTGCTAGATGCAGAGAAAGCCTTCGATTGATTCACATTGTATGGATGATCATGGAAATTATGGGATTTAGCCTATGATTTATTAATTCAGCGGAAATCCTGTAAGGAGCAACAAATGTGAAGCCACAGATCATGGGGGGAATAATCCAACGATATCAGGAAAACATGTGGAACTTGTCAAGCCTGTCCTTGCTCACCATTGCTCTTCGAAATATACTTGGAACCCTTCCTCTGTAAGCTCTTAAACATTACATCTATCAAGCTGATACTAAGGCCCTCATTACGATGTCGGGTGGACCGCCACTATATGATGTCAGTGGTGGTCCACCCGACATCCAGGCTATCGGTTGAACCATCGGATTACAATACTGGCGGTTGGAGCACTGAGGTCGGGGGGGGAGACAGCCGCCTCAGACAGGCTCAAGGAGCTTGTAGGGCGGCAGTCAGAATCTTATCCCTAAAATGGAGGCGGTGCCTGCACAGGCACGGACATAGGGATTAGGGTGTCACTTTTGAACTGCCTTTTCATGGTGGTCCAACCACCACGACAAAAAAGGAAGATGGAAACAGACTTTGGGGGCCCCAAGCAGGGCCCCGTCCCGTGTGAACCACTGTGAAGTGGTCTGGGGGCACATGTAGTGCCCTCCATAAATCCATGCACCAGGCATCACATGGTGCCTGGCACATGGTGCATGGATGTGCACAGAGAGCTTTTTGCCACTGCAGCTTGTGCTGCAGCCCTTTGTCTGGCCCGCGGCACATGCTGCAGTAGTAAAAAGCATGTTCTGACCGCCGTGCTGGTGGTCTCATCCTAATTCGGCAGGTGGGTGCGCTGACTCATTGTCGGACGGTCTCCTGCCCGAGACGACGTCGGTCGGCAGTCTGACAGACCGCCATCATAATAAGGCCCTAAGTATTGTATGGCAATTGTATTGTAATTGCATTTCTATAGCGCTTACTACCCCTTATGACAAATTACCTCTGACACCATAGATCAAACAAACATTGTTGTCTCCCAAACGATTTTTTAATTATCTTTGGGATATATTCATTTATATTTGTCTTATTTTTTCACATTTGATTTACAAAATATTCATGCCTGTCACTGAGCAAGCTAGACCAGAGTTTTCTTGCCTTCTCATATTAGTATTTACACATCAATAACCAATAAACAATAAAGATTTGTTTACAAAAGCTATGTGCCCAGCAATTATATACACTGCAAAACAACTTAAACATACAGTGCATTATTCAATAAAACATTTATCAAACAGTGATTTGTTTTTTGTACATGTATTAGGATTCCAGCCTCTGTCTAATCCGAAACTGAATCATTCCCCTATGTTTTACTTACTACCCCTAATGAGGCGTCAAAGGGCTTTTTTGGTGAGTAGCACACTCGGGAACCAATAAAGGATTAGTAGTGAATAAGTAAAGTGAAATATGAAAGTAATTTGAGTGGTGGATGTGTTAGTCAGTTATTTGGATTGAGAAGGATAGTGGAGGGATAGAAGAGGGAAAAGATGTGCATTTATATAACGCTTGTTACCCCTGATGAGGTATTGAAGCGCTTTTTTGGAGAGTAGCACGCTTCTCCGGAACCCATAAAGGATTAGTGGGGGCCAGAACATTAAAGTGTTGGCATATGCGGATGACATCGCCATAGTAACTGCTTCCCCTGAAACAGCCATTGATGACATAGAATAAGAAGTTACCAGCCTTGGCATAAGTTCAGGCTATTTATTGAATAATAAAAAAGCATACTAGCCAATGACCACACAGCAATCCAAGAGAACAGTAAAATGTATAGTGGATCGTATTTGGCAGTTCATGTAACAATGTATAGTGACAAAATAATGGGAGTAAATTATAGGCCGTTCATAAAAAAAGATCAAAGATTATTTTAAGAAATGTAATCATTTACACCTTACCCGAATTGGCTGTTGTAATATTTTTATGATGGTTTTGCCTACATTTTTATACCTATTTAGAGCAATACCCTTGGATGCTAATTTAAGCTGGTTTAAAATATTGACTCAATATGTCTTCGTTTTATTTGGTATCACAAGCATACACGGAGAGCAATAAAATATCTACGGCTGTCTGAAATAAAATGGGGTTGGGCATTTCCAAATTTCAGATATGATTATTTTTCATGTTTAATCCAGCATATGAGCTACCTAATTATTGGATGTACTGTGGACATACAGAAAGATTGCAATCTTCCATCAGTTTATGAATCCAGTTTGGGAAATAGAGCACAGGGTTTTTGAAGAAATTCTTGAACAAAGCCATTTAAAAAAAGTTGGATTTAAGGTAGTCAGTAGTGCAATTAAGATCTGGAAAATATGGTGTAGGATGTTTGAAATAAAACCTTATCACTATAACATTCAACTATGAAACTACATTATTACGTGAGAGCTGTGCATTGGATTTATTGTACTGATTGGCTGCATGAAGACGCTATTTGAAGGCACAGTGCGGAGCCAACGAGTGTGAACTACGTAGCGGTACAGCTGCGGTGCTCATAGCGTGGTGAGGTTGACCTACAAGTTGTGTCCAGGGTGGCTGATCGGTTCTACTGGGTCACTTAGCTACACAACGCCCGGAGACAACGCCCATAGACAAGATGGAGACTTTCATAGAAGGTATGTTGCGTGAACTCTTTGGGCCCGCTCTCTCTAATGTGCTGATAGTGGAAAGGGCGCACAGATCCCTGGGACCAAGACCTAAACCGGGAGCACCGCCACGCCCGATCATTGCGCGCCTGCTCAACTATGCAGATCGGGACTCCATTTTAAAGGAGGCCAGGGCCAAGGAACCGGTGATGTTCAAGGGAGACAGACTCATTTTATCCAGATTACACGCCGGCGGTACAGACAGCGAGAAGGGAATTTGTGCCTGTGAAAAAGTTGCTGAGAGAGGCATCTGTACCATACGCCATGCTATACCCAGCTAAATTGAAAATTACGCATAAGGAGCAGTCACCCCTGGCGGAACAACTGAGAGCGCATGGTGTGGATTGGGGGATCCCCTAGCGGATGGCCTTTACACGGTATCTTTATATGCCAATGACCTCCTTTTATATATATCAGAGACTTGACCCCTCTGCCATTGGCCCTATCTGACATCTTCCGTACCTTTGAGGCTATGTCGGGGCTTAAAGTTAATTGGACCAAGTCTGGGGTGTATTCATTCAGCGCAAACACACAGGAGTGTGAGATCACTATTAATGATGAGCGACTCACTTGGTACCCTTCCACGTTCCGCTATCTCGGAATATATATTTATAGAACCCTACCAGATGTGTTGGAAGGCAATTTAGTGCGGGCTATCCCTTCCCTACAAGCGCAGATGAACTTTTGGAAGACCTTCCCCCTAAATGTGCCCAGCCGTGTCACACTGACGAAAATGATAGTTTTGCCCAGGCTATTGTACTACTACGCCAACCTCCCGGTACATGTCCCAACACGTATATTCCGTGACTTGGAAACTTCAATTAGGAATCTCATATGGAATACAGGGTCCGACGCTGGCGTTGCACAGGGCGCTGGCTCTTCCCTCCTCAAAAGATCCTGACCACAGCAGCGGCATGTTTTCTGTCTCATATACAATACATACCCCACAACCAATGTCTCGCACTAGTGGTAGCACACCAATGATCTTGCTATCTACTTACTATTCTTTTCCCTTTTCTTTTATTATTTTTGAGTCTCATTTTTATATTGTTACGAATATCGAAACGTGCACATGATGCCCTATACCTATTTACATTTGTCAGTGATAATGTTTCGGACGATCCGTCCTGTGATAGTTTAAAGATGCAGGCCAATGGAGGCCACGGACAAGATCATACCCTTTGTATAGCATTATCAGACACCATGGCGAATAGATATGACCGTGATGCTGTATACTCTCTGAAAGTTCATCCTGATTCATGAACCCTTCTGATCATCCTACACTTTGGGCCTTGTAGTGGCTCGCTGTTTCCCGATGCACCCTCCTTTCCCAGATGGGCCTATCACTATTTGACATGTAATTCTTCAAACGGCACGCCCTCATGTGCATATTTGACGTGTATAGGGTGAAATGCATGTAGTATACTGTGGCAAACTGTTGTTTAAATTGAATGTTTCTGTATAGCTACCGGATGTTATGTTATGTTTTCCTATCTATTACTCTGGTATTTAATATATGCAAAGAACGAAATGCAATAAAGATATATATAAAAAAAAATGAGTAGCAGTCACATTTCTTTACCGATGCAAAGTCTGCGCTAAAGTTCACCAAACATATTTGTAAGATGAAGCCACGGCAGAAACTGCTGGATGAGGAAAAGATGATGTCAGGACTGGATGATGCAGACTAAGGATGAGACAGTAGAGAGATACCAGTGTACCTCATTACAAAACACCTGCTTTGGTTCTGTTTGGGCTGGTATAGCGCTTGTCAGGTGATGTGCTGGAGGAGGGCGAGGGATGGAGGTCACACCTCTGCATTGCTGTTTGTAGCGGGTCCCGGGTAGGGTTGTAGATTACAGTTCATTGAAATATGTTGTAGTGAAAATGTAGACGGGACAGTTGGATAGTTCCGGCAATCGCACTCAGGTGCGAGAACACGTTGCTGAGCCTCTTCCCCAAGAGGGTGTTCCCCACATGGCTGTTGTACTAAGGGCGGGAGGGGAGGTATGGTCTCAACCTGATTGGGAGGTTGGAGGGGGGAGGGGGGAAGGGATTGGGAATGTGCAGTTTTTGTTATTGTTTGTTGCCTTTTGCTTTGAATCCAGTCAACTGTGTAAGCCAAATTGTGATGATCTCGATGAGGTTTTACTGTATAATAGCAGCATACCTTGTGCCCTTCTAGGTCCTGATATGGTAGCTACTGATAACGGGATTGAATATGTCTAATGGTAGATAAATGTGCGATGCTCACCTGGGGCCTTATTTATGAAGGCCTTGCGCCACCGGTGCGTCACTTTTTCCCATGTTAAAAGTGGCGCACCGGCGGCGCAAGGCCTTCATGAATAAGGCCCCGGGAATGTCCGAGGTCTAAACTCACCAAAAAAGGTGAGACACGTACTAGTATATTTAAATCGGCATGGGATACAAATTGCCCTGATGCAGAAAACGCACCTGACTAAGGTAACTGAGCATGGAGTGATGGGCAGGTGGGCATGTTTTCGGCTGACCGCTTCATACTCCTCCTATGCGAGAGGGGTGATGATTTTGGTTAAGAAGGGGATGGACTTTCAGGCACTGCACACATACACGGCTGAAGATGGTAGATGTGCGATGGTGTGTGGGAAACTGCGCGGCAAGCTGGTCACCATTATAAATATGTATGGGCCGATAGTTGATGACACGGGTTGTGTGGACCACATATGTGGCAAATGGAGAGATTGGCCTGCTGCCCCTGTTATATGGGGGGGGGGGGGGGGGGGATTAGAACACTTATCTGAATGCGCAACTAGATAAATCGAACCCCATTTCGCATCGTACCCCCAGGGTTGCTGGGAGTATATCGCGAGCTAAGGAAGAATTTGGGCTGTGCGATGTATGAAGAGTGGGACACCCACAGAGGCGAGAGGGCACACATGCGACGCCAATGCATAGTAGTTGGTCACGGCTTGATTATTGGTTGATTGGTGGAGAACTGATGGAAGGGGTTGATGATGTGGCGCCCCTTGCTCGCACACTTTCAGATCATAACCCGGTGAGGCTGGTTCTACGATACCCGATGGTGGTGCACCGTCCTTTTACGTGGAGATTGCGCTCTGAGGCACTCCTTGATCCTGTATATGACAAGGTGATACGCGAGGCCATAGTTCAATATTTTGCGTTAAATAAAGGCACTGTAGGGGGGTGTTAGAGGGCCGCACACAGAATGGCCGCCTGACGGTGAGGCTCCTGTACCCTGGAGTGAACTATCCGCTTATAATCCTTCTTGCTGGGGCGATTGCGGCTCCATAACCACATTGCTCTGCTCCGGCTTTGATCCTTCACCCCCGTTTAAGTTTGGAGGAAATCCGTCCAGAGACGCTCGCACTGGGGGCCCCGTCTGCTGCGACCGAGGCTACTGTTGGTTGTGCTGCGTGACAGGGATCGGCAGGAAGAGGTCAGGAGAGACCGAGATCTGACACGAGGCTGTGGGCCTCAGGAGCTGGTGCTGGTCGGGTGCGTCCCAGCCCTGACCAAGTGGATCGCGTGGGAGCTGTGCGGACCCTGTGCTCGTCCCGGTATCTGACTGACATCTGTGCCGGTGTTTGAATCGGGGCTGCGATCCCCGGCTCCGGTCTGGTGGCGCTGGGGACGCTGGCACACGCATCGGCCCTTTGACTCAGCTGGGCGGCCCGGGATTCTAGGCACGCACGAGGTGCCGGTAAGCCCCGTGGGATCCTGCGCAGCTCAGGGGAGGTGGTGCATTGGCGGAACGCCCTGCTGGCGCTATTTGTCGGTTCGTTGTGCAGGACTCCAGGCGTCGGCTGCGGCGGAGGGCGATCCCCCTGCGACGCCATTAAGGACCTTCATGCCGCCAGTTTTCGGACCAGTCTGAGTACGCTTGTGTTCCTGGTTGCGCCGGGGGCCCCGCAGCGGCACTGTGAATAGCGGATCGTGTGCAGGGACACTGCGCAATGTGGTGATTGGTGGGGACTCGGTTTCCTGCTCTGCCGTTTTTCACACACACATCGAGGCAGCGCCGGGCCCTCCCTGCCTGCCTTCCATTGAGCTGGGCGCTAATCTGGTGCCGGAGACGGTACACCACCCTCTGCGTTGACTTCCCATTGGGGACGGTGTCTTCCTTTGGTGGCTCTGCTGTGGAGCTGGGTGACTGCCGTACCCCTTGCCACGTATAAACGCTTTGATCATTGTGCCTCTTCACCTACCTGTGGACTGCACGAGATGCAGGATAGCTAATCGCACTCTCAGTGCCGGGGACTGACGCCTTCCCAGGTGGTGTTACAGTGGCCTGCATCTTCCCTAGCCCATACTGACAGGAGCAGTATCTACGCGGATCCCGGAGGGGTGTACGCTGTACTACAAGGCGACACGATGGTGAGGCAGGATGGTCGCAAGCAAAAGCTCTCCTTTGAAGTCGCGAAGAAGGGACAGAAGGCGGCTGGGGAGAAATACAACTTGCCCAGTGCAGGGGCGACTGGCAGCGAATCTTCAGCTGAAGGGCCTGAACTGCAGCAAATCCTCCAGGAGATGAGGCAGGGGTTCGCAACAGTGGTGGACCGGGTGGACAGGATATCATCGAGGATGGATGCACTAGTGCACAAGGTTGATCAGCACGAGGAACGCATAACAACCGCTGAACAGCGCATTTCTGACAATCATGACACCACAGCCTCCCACTCGCCCAGCTTGCCCGGATGGATAACCTGCTGCGGGTCATCGCGGCGAAGAATGAGGATTTGGAGGCCCGCAGCAGACGCAATAACATCCGAGTCACGGGCATTCCAGAACCACAGACACGGGTAGGATGGAACTTTACGTGGAGAAGTTACTCCAAACTGCCATCGGGGAGGAGGCGTTTTCATCGCAATTTATTGTTGAGTGGGCGCATAGATCTCTTGCTCCGGTACCTAAACCGGGACTGCGGCCGAGGCCCATCATAGCTCGATTACTGAACTATCGCGACCGAGACACTGCATTGAGAGCGGCATGCATGAAACAATCCCTTTCCTATAACGGCGTAAACTTCTCTATCTTTCCTGACTTCACCCCTATGGTTCAGGAGGAAAGGCGCAAGTTCATTGACATTAAGAAGAAATTACAAGCTGCACAAATAGACTACGCCTTATTGTATCCTGCAAAGCTCCGAGTCACATACCAAGGGACGCAACGCTTCTTTACGAATCCACAAAAGGCGGAAGATTATTTAAAGACAGTCAAGAAGGCACGGAAGGGAGCGCAGGATCGCAGCGCTGTGCGGGACGAAGACTCACCAGACATTGAAGCAGAGGCTTAATATATCTTCACTACAACGCTTGCTGACTCAGATTCAGAATCATCATACGAACTTGGAGCTGTGACTTACTCCCAGTGGTGATGTACTCCACAGTCCACTATCCCTCCTCTGCCTCACCCAAGGGCGGTACAGAATGAGAGGCCTGGGGAGAGAGTTGTGGTTGTGTGTTCTTCTATGCTGTTCCCCTACGGGTATACCCCTTTCATGGGTATTAACTTTGGAAGTTTGTTGTATTGTAAGGGTGGGTAGGTGGGTGGCAGTAACGAATACCTCTTTAGAGAGTGGGGGCTGCTACAGGGGGTGGGGGGGGGAGACTGGGAGGGGACGGATGGCTGCTGGCATGATTGGGATGCAGTAGTGGGAGGGTATGAGAGTCAGTTCATATGGGGGTTTCTTTTTCTAGGGGGGGGGGGGTTCGTTGATCAGACTGTACGGGGCAATGCTTCGCTTGTGCGGAAAAAATGTTGTTGACAGTGACGTGGTACGCTGCGATCATAAAATGTTTTTCAGAATATGGCAGGGGTAGGGGCCGATCCATTGTTGAATTGAACGTCATGGAATATCAGGGGCCTTAACGATGCACGGAAATGTCGTAATGTTCTAACATATCTTGACCGTCACCATGTGCAGGTTGCCATGTTACAGGAGACACACATATCGCCGGAGACACACATATCGCCACAGACACGCGCCACGTTTGCCAGCAAATGGGCCGCTGCTCGAACTTTCTCATCTTACTCTGCATACGCACGGGGGGTAGTTATATTGCTTAGACGCACATTGCCATTCCAAATGCTGGGTGAATTGACTGATGCTGAGGGTCGCTTTGCTATGATGTGGGTTTGCCTGGGACGCAATACTGTGATGCTGGGGAATTGTTACTCTCCCAATGTGGATATACTGACCTTTTTCACAACCTTGTGGGGTAAGATACTGGATGTGGGCTCACAACACGTGATCTGGGGGGGTGACTTTAATGTAGCCCTGCTGCCAGCACAAGACAGGGCAGATGGGGTTTTCCATTATAAACCTAGATCCCGGGAAGCCCTGGCCGGAATAATCGAGGAGAGCGACTTGACGGATAGCTGGCGACATTTACACCCACACCAGAGAGAGGGCACTCACTTCACGTCTTTCACAGGTACCTGGGCTAGACTAGATTATTTACTCCTATCTAGGGAATTGAGTGCTGGGCTGACCAATGCGGTGCATTTACCCAGGACTTATTCCGACCACAGTCCGGTCTTGATTCACCTACGGATGCCTGGTTGGGATGACCCCCGTCCTCGTTGGAGGCTACAGCCAACAGCCCTATTGGACACGGTGTTCCGCGCGGAACTTGGTGAGGAGATTGCGGCCTTTTCCCCCCAAAACAAGGGTTCTGTATACTCAGTTGAGGTCATCTGGGAGGCGTTTAAAGTTACAGTTCGAGGGTACTGTATATCGAAAAGCTTCGGTGTACTACGTGACATACGTTGCACACGTTAGATAGAGACCTGTAAGGCCTGGAAATTCAGATGGTAACGGGAGACAGTCCTGAGGCACACGCGACATTTAGAGATAAACTGACGCAATATGAGGAAGAGGCGGCCAGGGAGGCCAAGTTCAGGGGAAGTTACTGGACGGCTATACAGTACTGCGAGGTAGATAGGCCTGGCAAGGCCCTGGCAGTGCTGACACGCACACCTCACACTCATAACACGATTCTCGAATGCACTGATGACGGAGGGCTAGCGGTCAGGGACACCGACAGCATATTGACTATCTTCACATCGCACTACCAGGCTTTATATACAACATCCACGACCAGCGACGTCCACTATGATGATTTCCTGGGCGAAGTAGCCCTTTGCTGGCTCAGCGATGCACACAGGGCATTTCTTGCTGCCCCTTTCGAACTGGATGAGATTAGAGATGCCATAATGTCCCTTCAAAATGGCAAAGCCCCAGGTCTGGATGGCCTGTCTGCCGAATTTTATAAGGCCTATATAGACGTGATGGTGCCTGTTCTCCGAGAGGTCTTTGTAGAATCTATTGCTGATGGGACCCTCCCTGGTTCGATGAGAGAAGTCGTTATCACGTCCTTGCTTAAGCCTGGAAAGAGCCTGGATACCTGTGACTCATACCGCCCACTATCCTGTTAAATTGCGATGTGAAGATACTTGGCAAGGTGCTTGCTACCAGGTTGTCTCTACTGATGACCAAAATTATACTGCCTGACCAGTCGGGGTTTGTCCCTACTCGCTCCACCTCGCACAACTTGCGCACGCTATTCTCTCTGCTTCGCACGGTACGTCCGGAGCTCCCAATTGCGGCGTTTTTTTTGGATGCAACCAAAACCTTTGACTCGATCGAATGGCCGTACTTATTCACTGTATTGTCCCGTATGGGATTTCCTAAACTGTTTATCTCCTGGGTCCAGTTATTATATACATGGCCGACTGCAAAAGTGCTTATTAATGGACGCCTTTCTCCCTCAATTGCCATAACGCGAGCCACCTGACAGGGATGTCCGCTGTCCCCTCTCCTTTTTCCAATTGCAGTTGAGCCCTTAGCCTGTCGGGTGCTCCAACTGCACCGGGAAAGCGCTTTTCGTTGCTTTCAACGTCAGATAGATATATCTCTGTATGCTGACGATATGACCCTTTTTGTCACGCATCCGCTGCAGAACCTGAACCCTATCCTGCGAGAATTCGTAGTCTTCGGCAGATTGTCCGGAGTGCACATAAACTGGACCAAATCGCAATTCTTTCCTCTCACTGCTGCAGTCCCTGATTTCCCACTCGATTATCCATTGGAGTGGTGCCGGTCAGATTTGCGGTACCTTGGCATCCAAATCTCTAGAGATAAGGATGAGACCCTTAGACTTAATTATGGTGTTGCAATTGCGAAACTCGCTACATCGGTTGACCGATGGCTGTCCCTCTCCCTTTCTATGGCAGGCAGGGCATCGCTACTCAAAATGGTCGTACTTCCCCGCTTTCTGTATTTATTTCTTAACATTCCATATTATCCTGGTGCGTTCTTCTTTAAAACATTGAAGTCTGAAGTGTGTCGGCTATTCTGGGGAGGCAAGCACCCACGACTTCGGTGGTCGATACTAACTCAGCCCTACGATAAGGGGGGTTTTGATGTCCCCGACTTTGAGGCTTACTATGTATCCGCGCAGGCACACTTCCCATATCACTGGATGATCCCCACACCTTTTATGCCCCAACTGGCAGTGGAGGACTGGATCGCGAATCCCCTGCCTCTGAACGGACTAATACATTGTCCTTTGGCAGCCATAGATAATCCACCCACCACTGTTACATGCACAATAGATGCCTGGCATCGTATAAATAAGATGCTCGGTTGCACTTTGCCCTACTCTACTCGCATTCCGCTCGCGTATCACCCCAAACTAGAACTCTTACAGGAACAGGGATTTCAGATGCTCTGTCACCGCCTGCAGATCAGATACTGGGGCGACCTCTTTACTGATGGCCAATTCCATACTGCAGCTCTGTTTTTTAAATCTCATAACCCCACCCCGCTTGACGCATTCTACTATATGAGACTAAGGCAGGGGATGAAGGAAATTCTGCCTGATTTTCCCAGAGAACCTGAGGTTCTTCCCCCCTTGCATTTTATGCTAAACTTACAGGATGGTTCGCATTTGGTGTCGGGCCTATATAAGCAAATCAGAGCGTCCAGGTCGGGATTGGAGGGTCCGGCTCGTTCACACTGGTCTACTGACCTGGCTTCTGAACTCACTGATGAGCAATGGCTTTATTGCTGTAATCTCACGGCCAGAATTTCAGCCAATTGCAGGCTCAAGATGATCCATTATAAGTTCCTTCAAAGGTTGTACTATACACCAATTAAAAAACTCAAATTCCACTTATCTGACGATGACAGATGTGAACATTGTCGTGCTGAGCGGGCGGGATTTCTCCATTTGTCGTGGGAATGCCCCCTGGTTCACGATTTCTGGCAACAGGTGCATGGCGCTCTCGAATCCATGGATGATGGGCCGATAAGCTTAGACCCTCTGCTGATGCTGCTAGGACACACTCCACATATTCCCAAGAGCGGTAGGAAGCTTCTAGATGTTACCCTTCTCCTTGCAAGGCGCCGAGGGGCGTGTCGATGGGGCCAAGGTAGGGCCCCGAAGTTCAAGGAATGGCTCACGGATGTGAATCATTGCCAGGAGCAGTCTGCGATTTTTGCTGAGACCATGCCAGTGTCTAGTAAGCCTAGGGACATCTGGGGACCACTGACCACATACCTGCTCGCCCGAGCACGCGGGGATAATGCCCGCTCTGTGGGTGAGATAAGACCTACTGATGATTGCAATGCTGACACTTAAATTGCATATATTGATATTCCCTGCGCATTGCTTTTATACTATGAAACTGGCTCTATATATGGGGATGTTTGAATGGTAGTCCAATACTTCCTGATATCCTTTACGTTTCTATTACTTGGTGCGCCCATTATGGCTTGCTGTATACCTCTATATGAATTGCATTGCAATGTTCCCATGTAAATTCTGCTGTCACCAAACACCCCACCACTATGCCATATCTCCCTGCTGACTGCTGCCGCATTTTCTTATATGTGATGCTATGTTACTGTCATATAATGATTGCTCTTGCTGTTATAGATTTCGATGCTTTGCCCTGTGCTTTCTACCTTTTTGTACCACGCAAAACCTCAAAAATAAAGTTTATAAAAGTAATAAATTAAAAAAAAGGCACTGTAGAGGAAGCTTTAATGCTCTGGGAGGCCTTTAAGGTCACCATCAGGGGAGTCTGTATCGAAACGGCAGCAGGTATATTGAGGGACATAAAGACAACTCCAAAAAATTGAAAACAAATTGCGCGACCTAGAAAAGGAGTATGAGGCTGCACCTGAGATGCCTAAACTGGCACGGATACAAGAATTGGTCGGGGAGTAGGATACATTTGCTGAGCAGGAGGTCAAGTATTTGTCCCGTAGACATGTAGCTCGGCGATACGGTGAGGTGGGTAGACCGGGCCGTACACTGGCGTTTAAAATCGGGGAGCGTCTTGAGCAGCAGCGAGTGGACAGAATCGTTGATGATCAGGGAGTCGAACATTATCCTCCAGAAGCCATCACGGAGCAGTTCCGTGTGTTTTATACGGATTTATATAGCTCGCGTGGTGTGACACCTGCGTCAGAGTTTGACGCATATTTGGAAAACATAGCATGTGCCTGGCTTTCTGACGTACAAAGGAAATACCTCTGCTTGTCCATAGATGAGCAGGATATCAAGTTGACGATCAAAAAAAGAAGGAAAAAAAACTACGAAACTACATTATTGCCTCCCATCTTTAATGACAGTCGTTTCAAAATCTGGACCACATCAGGAATTAGATGGCTGGCAATCTTTACATGGGAAATATGTACCAGATGTACAAACCTTTTTAGCATTTCTTAATGGGACGAATCACTATTACCATCGACTTAAAGTCGATGGTAACGATGTGCAATTTTTTACAAAAGCACTCCAGAATGCTTTTTTTTAAAGTTCAATAAAGCGCACACATGACCGTACGTGTGCTTTGCATGTGCACCACTTTTGCAGGGTGCAGCAAGGGGGGCTTAGGATGAACGTGGCCCTTGCTTTAGCATTTTTCTAATTTGCGGTTTCCTATTGGAAAATCACAAATTAGGAAATACAAAACCATTCGTATCTATGGGCCAAAGGCCCATAGGAACGAATGGCTTGGTCTTACGTACATAGCGATTTTCTAATAGCGAATCCTACTCTTTAGGAATCACTATTAGGAATTCTCTATTTTGTGCATACCATTTAGCATTTCCTAAATAGCAGTTTCTAAGGAGTCACTATTTAGTAAATGCAAAATAAGTATTGCATACATCTGGCCCTAAATCTTTTACAGAACTCCATGAAAAGGTACGGCTTGTTTAAGAGAACCTTTTTTAAAAAATGTGCAGATTTAGAAGACAAAATGTTTAAAACTATGAATGAAAAAATTGTTTGAAAGATGTTTGGAATGAAGTAGTGATGATTTGGAAGCCCAGGCAGGCATATTTAGTATTTATCAGAGAAATCAAATATTTGCGGTAAGATTAACGGAAACTATAAAGATAAGGAATAAGTTACTGTTTTCAGCAAATTAGAAAAATCAGCACTAAAAACTGCTTGATTATTATTACACACCTGAAAAATGACACAAAAGGAGACACCTAATGGACAATCGATGCCCAGGTTGCTCTCTCTCAGATGCAGATCAGGTACATATGTTGGCAAGCTGTCCTAAATTAGAACATTATTGGATCTAGGTTTGTGGCTTTATAGGAATACTTCTACGGGCCCAGGTCAATGGTACTATAAAATGAATTATGATGGGAATAGATAACATAAATATTAAAACAAGGAAGCCCCTTAACGCCCCTTTTGATGCCGCAGTTATAGCCCAGAGAAATATAGCTTCATGCTGGCTATATAGGGGCGAACCTACCAATCGGCAATGGAAAGCATATAAAGGGCACCATTGCGTGATATTTCATGCCAGTGAGGTGTTGCGGGGGGGAAAGCATCGAAATGCGTTAGCCTAACCCACGAAGCGTAGCACTTGGCAGGGCTGCTGCGTAACATAATATATATTATCCTGGTAATTGCATTTGTACGACCTATTTTTGTAAACAATGATCTTTAAGCTGTTACGGTAACCATAGAATGAATGTTGCATAACACTTCCAAAAAAAACGCAGCACATAAACCCGTTTTTGAGAACTTGTAAGCCCTTGTATTACCTCATTGCTCAACATCTTGAAGTGCTACCCAAATTACTGGTTTTATTAAAAGTTGTTTCTCTTTGTATTAAGTGATCAAAGACATACGATTGCGCTCAGTTGTAAGCACTAACACAGCCCACCATGGGAGCCTTACAAAGAGTAAAGCTGACCCTTCTCATAAATTAGAATATTTAATAAGATCTGCATAGTATCAAATTTGTTGCATGTGGACAAGGCCAGAGAAGACCGTTATGACTAATGTCTCTATTATTTAAAAAGTAAAGGCTTACCTGTGATCTTTGGCTCGAACATATATATTTTAATTGAATAGTAAGCTTTTTTTGTGAATGTTCATAAATTGGAAATATATGTATTTTACCATAATACAGAGTAAGGCAGATATGTGAAGTATGTTATCCTTGGAAAGCAGTCTACACTTATCGCTCTTCACACTAATCACCACGCCATACTTTGGCTGGTATGATAGCTCATTGGGTTAACGCATCTGCTGTTGGGCTCATTCAGCCTTGGGTTCCTCGGTAGACAGGTGAAGCTGATTCCCATAGTGAAACCTTTTTATTACCAAGCTCAGACACGGAGCCGAGTGACCCTGTCTTGCTTGATATCTTTTTTTAAAAAACAGTGTATTCCATAATAATCAAAGTTTGATTACTTTTCTGTTTCCATTCAATCTCCAATGGAGGTGATATTCACAGGTTGTCGGCCATATACTGTTTAGCTAGAGGTCGGTAAAATAGCGGAAATAACGTGTGCACCAGTCCCATCCTCCTCCCGTGCTAAGATTTTTCCCTGGCTGCTGGCACTCACCCTGAACATCGTGATAGTTGCCGTGGAACTCCGTGCATTCAGCTCTGCTGTCCACCGTGAAGTGGATGAGGTTACTGGTCATCGTCGTCAGCGGGGGAGCCGAAAAAGAACGGCACTGCACCCGGGCTGGTGGCGGTGCATCAGTAGCCGACAGAGGTGGTATTCAGAAGCCACTGATAGTAGAGAGCTGCTACTCCGAGAGCAGCTCCCGAGATCCGTCAAAGATGAGGGAGGTTGCCACTCTGCACTGCCACAAGGATAGGTCAGCTGACTGAACATCTTTGTAGCAAATTAATTGTATCTGTACGGGAAGCGCCATCACTGGTTTCATCCCAAAACGGTCTTTAAAAGAAGCAGAGCAAGAGGACTTCAGTTCCCATCATCCATCTGCAAAGGAACTGATGTCACTGTACTTCACATCATCCATCTGCACAGGAAGTGACATCACTGGTTTCTAGTCAAAACCGCCTTTAACCCCTCCCATGCTGATGACGAGCTGTGCTCGTCATGAGCCACGGTGCTCGTGTGCTGATGACGAGCTGAGCTCGTCATGGCCGTTAAAACGCTCACAGGCGGGGATAATTCCCCTGCTGTGCTGAGTGTTCTAAGAAAACGGGTGTGCGCACCCCCGCCCTCCAGCACAGCGGGGGAATAACACCCGCAGCCAAAGGCTTAAAAGAAGCCAAGCAAGAGGACCTTATTTCCCACCACCCATTGCCCCGGTGCGCCACTCCCCTTCCAGGCCCTACTTAATTGCAGACGTGCAAGCTCTCCTGCCCCTGTGCCTGGACCGCGCCCACCCTGCTGTCACACCACACCAAACAACACAGAGGGAGTGTTCACACACACCTCTGGCAAGTTCTCATTTACTCTTACATCCTACACCTGCTACTCCCACACCAACAGCATCCAGAACACCACTTACATAAACCAGACACCCGCTAATGCTCAGTCATGGATGCAAAAATAGGTCAGTTCATTGAACCTCTTGGATATCCAAAAATATTGGATTAGATGCCTCACTCACTTAATCGTGACATGCTTCATCATCAGCGCCTATCAACAAGAATAAAAGAAACTGATGGGTATACCTGTATATATTTTTAATAATATACTTCCCGCCTCGATACCTGCTTATTCTGTTTTGATTTATCTAAGAACTCACATTCTATCTCTGGTTGAGTCCGCCCTGGTGGTATCATTCTACCATGGTGTGGATAGGCACAGACGATCAAGCATGTCACGATCAAGTGAGTGAGGCGTCTAATCCAATATTTTTGGATAGCCAAGAGGTTCAGTGAAGGAACCGATTTTCCCCTCAATCAGCAACATCACAGTCAACAAGTCAGCAACTATGACCTGGACAGACCATGCCCTCATTAGGTTCAGCATACCCATCAGACACCACCACAGACCTGCCACCACTGGACCCACCCGCAGCAGCAGAACAAGCATCACAGAAGGGGACTAGGCTTCCACTCTGTGAACTGGCCCAAGCACACCAGCAACTTGGTGACAACGATCAAGAACCCTAACAACTGGATCACTGCATACACCAACACCCTGACTCCTCTGAACTGTGAATTTCTTAATGACGCTCTTAATGATGATTCAACAAACTTTGTTTGCGATATATTTTTCCTCTGTTAACCTCTGTAGAAGAAAATGGGTATTCCAATATACTCCAGCCATTTCTCAAACTTGTCCTGTATTGACAAAGATAACCATCAGGGTTGGGTGGAATAAAAAACAGGGAGGGATAATATTAGCCTCTGTGTCTTTAATAAAATCAAGATTTTCAGTCCACCAAGGTTGGAAAATCAGCATTTTATGTCAAGACCCAGAGGCCAATAGTATGCAAGTTCAAAGCTTATTCACTAAACATCTTGCTGCACTTTCAATAGGTTTGAAATAAAAATGTCTAAACAGAGAGTCTGAAGACCAATCAGCACAACGTAAGATGTCTTGCAGCCTTCCACCCACCATACAGGATTTAGAAGCAGCTGCACCTCAAACTGATTGTGCTCCAAACATACTTATATCTATACCACATTTTTTCATCATTTCTTTCACCCACCTCGCCAAAGTGGGTGGGGAGATGGCCTTGTGGGGGTATCTAAAGAAAAAAGTAATTGTTCCCCCCCAGGGGGTCTTAACAACCTAATTCTACCTTCATATTCCTTCACATAACGCACCACACACAATTTTTCATTTTCCTCCAAATATCGGTAAAAAAATAGTTGAGGAATTAGTTTTTGTTCTCTGTTTTATACGGAAACAAACAACTTCAGGCATAAAACATTGACTAGCAATTTGCAAAGCACGAACATCTGAGACTCTACAGAAAGGTAACAAGCACATCAGCATCATCAATTTGAAGGATAACTGCTTTAAATTTTAAGTATGTGTTGCCATTCCACAGTTCCAGAAAAAGGAGAACATACGAAACATCCCAGAGGGCACCTGGAGATTTAGCCAACGTAATGCTTCTCCACAATCTCCTCACTGTCACATCCTGTCCAACAGTTGGGCCACTTACCAAAAAGTGGCCTACTGAAATAGCTAATCTATGCAAGTTCACTGATCTATACGCTAAACTTTTTGAAAACAAATCAGTAAAAAAATGTAACACTAGAACTACATCTTCTGATACGAGATCAAAATCCCTTCCCACACATCAACTATTCCATTTATTCCAGGCCGATCTGTAGGCCTGCTTAGTTCCAGGTGTCCAGGATTCCTCACAGAGTCTTGAGGTCTCTGATGAAAGTCCTGTCTTTTCCAGACTGTTCTGAAATTTTCCATGCACTACTCGACCGGTGTCTACTAGGCCATGTACCTCTCCTTGAGGTCCCTGTAAGAGCTTTGGAAATATTGGAAGTAGTACTGGAAAATCCACACTCATCTCTAACATTATAGGGTACCATGCCTGAGAACTTCAGAACAGGGTGATTAGCACCATTGTCCCTCTCCACTTGCGAAGCATACCTGCCACTCTGCTGATCACAGCAAATGGAGGAAAAGCATAGGGATGGAGCCCTCTCCAATCCTGGAGATAGGCATCTATCCCAGCCACCTCCAGCCAGCCCGCCAACTGAAGCATCTCTTCATCTGAGCAGTGATTCTGGTCACAAATAGATCTTTCGGGCCCCCCAGTTAGTTCAATTTCAGAAAGACACTTTTGTCTAGCGTCCAAAAGCTTAAATCGTAAAACTTTCTCGAGAACCTGTCTGCCACTGAATTTGATGTCCCTGGAATGTGTTCTGCCTGAACGAATATTCCTCTTTCCATGCAATACTCCCAGACAACTCTTGCTAGGTCCGCCAGGCCCTTTGAACGAGGGCCTCCCAGCCTGTTCACATACATTACCGCGGACACTTTGTCCATTCCGAATATTACTGAACATTTGGCAGTTTGTTCTCCCAAAGCATTTTATCACAAAAGAACCTGCTAAAAGCTCCAAACAATTTATATGTAAGTTCTTTTCCTGCTCTGTCCAACAACCGCCAGTTCTCTGCAATCCGCAGCTTGCACCCCAACCTTCCAAGCTTGCATCTGCTTCCACAATTAAAACTGCATTTTCTCCAAAACTTGCAAGCCCATTCCACGCTTCCATATTTCTTAGCCACTAAGCTAACTTCTGTTTCGCTTCCTGAAAAAGCCATACATTCTCTGAATATTTCAAACCATTCCTCAAATGCAAAGCCTTTAGTCTTTGTAACATGAAGGTCCAGGGAAGATAGCATGCATTGGTGTTCTCTTGTCATCTATAATTCAAGCTAACATCCTCAAAGAAACACAGTGTGACCCAAGTGTATTTCTTAACTCCTTTCAAATCCTTTTCAGTCTTTCCCTTGGTAACCTCAAGACACCCTCCACTGTGTCTACCACAAATCCGAAAAATTGGGTTTGTGGACATGGTACAAACCGATTTTGTTCTGATCACCACAAAGCCCAAATATTCCAGAAAACCCACTGCTAGCTTTGCATGTGATAATAGTTCTACTCTATCCTGTTCCACTATCAACATATCGTCCAAGTAAATTATCAAACGCACACCTAATGGAGCAGAATTCCTCTGCAGTCAGGCATTGTTTTATTTTTTGTGCTTCACACAGACTGCATTTAAATTGCCACGCACATTTTGGTGCAAGTTAAAAACATGGCACATGAAAAACATGAAAGTGAGGCCTATTCAGTCTGAAATGATTTTGCTGAATTAACATGTGTTTTTTTCAGTGTAGAGAAAAGTGGCCTTTTTAGCTTTGAAGATTAATAGAATGTGTTTCTCTCTTCCCAGCTCATCCCTTATAATCTAAATACACTATTTCTGTCTTAAGAGACTTTGACTTGTTGCATATTTTGATAAATATTTTCAGTTAATAACACCTCTTTTTATAATGTGTGTGAATTAATAATGCACCAAACACTACACAGGGGGCTAAATGCTTTTTTGCATCTTGAGTTGGGCACTCTTGGTTCGGCGCTCTAGTCGCCAGTATTTAAACAGCCCCTTGAAAGCGACGCGAGAGAATTGCTCATTACTCTCCTGAGGCGGAAGCCGGGAGGCACTGTTAGTGATTGTGCTTTTATCTCTTTTACTCTGTCACTTGCTCATTGACCCTTTGTGTCCGCTCCCCCCCTGGCACCTAGCGCTTGCGGATCTTATCGTGGTGCTCCTTTCACTTTTAACCTCACATTGCTTGTCACGGGCAATTTCATTTTCTTTGTCTTGCACATTGCTCCGTTGACACGGGTGTTATCCTCTTGATCCTCGCACCCTGGGCGGTTCTCGGCCGATCTTGGGGCTGAGTCTCCCGGGATGCGCAAATCGGCGGCGGCCATCTTGAGTTGGGAACTCTTGGTTCGGCGCTCTAGTCGCCAGTATGTAAACAACTAGTTATGGCTCCGCGCAGCAGACGCGCCGCAATCGTGCCGGAGTCGAGCCAGAGTCTAGCCCGTCTGCGCCCGTCAGCGACAAGGAGGCACCAGGGGCCAGGTATGCTGTCCGCTCGCCTTCCTACACCTTAGGTGAGCCCCTATACGCCTCTTTGCTCTGCGAGCGCTTAAACCATCTAAACTGCCTTGCCATTATTCCTGCGCCCCTGAAATGTTTGTATCCGCTCTAATCTGTGGCTGCAATGACACTACTACCCAGTGTAAAGTCTCTGATACGGCAATTCACTGCCGCCCTCCTCTTATGCCACCTCCTCCGTCCACTACTGTTCATACAGGCTTCCTCATTAATTCCCGCTCGCTGGTCAAAAATAACATCTCTTTTAGGGATTTTATTTCACAGAGGAAACCCTCCTGGGCTTTTATTACTGAAACATGGGCCACGGACTCGTCTGAACCTGACCTGTTAAATGCCATCCCGGATGGGTACTCTCTGGCCAGAATGGACAGAGTGGGTAGAGTGGGAGGAGGCTTGGGGATACTGTACCATAACTCCATAAAATGTCGGACTGTTCATCTGCCCTCCTCGCTCGACCATCTTCAGGCGATGTATTTCACCCTTAATCCCTCCCCCACAATCTCCTTTACCGGGATACTGATCTACAGACCTCCTGGCCTTATGTCTGTTTTTAGCTCAGAACTTCTTAAGATTATTGAGCCCTATATTGACAGACCTAGTCCAACTATTTTAGGGGATCTTAATTTCCATTTGGAAAATCATAATTCCCCTGATACGATTCATCTGTTGGACTCTTTAGCCTCTTGCGGCCTGTCACAATTAGTGACTGGTCCTACCCATTTAGCTGGGCACACTTTGGATGGGGGATTTAGTAACGATTCTCGCCTCCAGACTGGCATCCCCCTTCCCTTGTCATGGTCGGATCATTTCGCCGTTCCCCTTGACTTTTCTTTCTCCGCTCCCACCGGCTTACAGCCTGAACACACCAAGTGGGTTCTGAGGAGGAATTTTGGGGAAATTAACAACGATTCCCTTACCCCCTTTCTATCTACTCTTAAATCCCGGCCTATTGGGGATGCTCATACTGCGGCTCTTGACGTGACTAACATCATAGCGGAGGCTGTCGATTGGCTCGCGCCAGTCCGGCAGCGCTACTCTGCCAGGAAACGGCCCTCGGCCCCTTGGTTCTAGGATTCCTAGACAAGGATGCAGGAGGCAGGAAATGCTCTGGAGGGCACATTCGGACCCCTTAGAGAAGAATAAACATAAAATCCTTCTCAAAGACTATAAAGCCTCGGTACTGACAGAGAAACACGCGTATTACTCTCTTAAGTCACCTAGGGATTTGTTCAAGATAGTTGATAACCTCTCTCTTATTCAGACTCCTGATCCGATAATAGCCTCCCAGGTTTTGTGTGATGAGATCTCCACATTTTTTCACGTGAAGATCTTGAATATTTATACAGACCTGGAGGCCCTTAATTCCATCTCCCCCCGTCCACTCCCTCTGTCCTTATACCGGAAATCCAACTGCCTGCCCCTTCCCATTCTCTCTCTGTTTCCCCCTATCACTCTTGAACATTTTAGTATGCAGCTGGACAAGCTTAAGTCTGGGTCGCCGCTTGACCCTTGTCCTTTAAGGGTTCTTAAAGATTGTTGACAGACCATTCTGCCCCCTTTGAGGGATATAATGAATCTGGCCATTTCAGAGGGGGAGTATCCCCGGTCCTGGAAACTGGCCATTATCAAGCCCTTACTTAAAAAATCCACTCTAGATCCTGGGATATTAAAGAACTTTCGTCCCATTTCCCTTCTCCCTGCCTCTGCTAAACTCCTGGAGACTTATCTGAACTCTCATCTGAGTGCTTTCATTGACAATACCAATGCTCTGGATCCCTCACAACATGGCTTTCGTAGGATTCACAGCACTGAGACGGCGCTCACAGTGGTTGTCGATGGCATCTGGTCTAAGGTCAACACCGGCTAGACCACCTTGCTGGTGTTATTAGACCTTACGGCGGCCTTCGACACCCTGTCCCCTACCATTCTGACTAACCGACTCAGTGAGCTGGGAGTCAAGGGTCCTGCACTCAGTCTTCTGTCATCCTTCCTTGTCCAATGGAAACAGAGGGTTCAGCTGGGCGAATTTAGGTCACCCTTCAAGCCTGTGAAGTGTGGGATGCCTCAGGGCTCTTCGTTGAGCCCGACGCTTTTTAACGTCTACGTTGACCCACTCGTCAGGCTCATAAGATCCTTTGGGTTGGAAGCTCTTTCCTACGCCGACGACACACAGATCATGGTCTCTATTTCTCAATCTGGGGCCATAACTGCCCATAATTTTAAAAACTGTATGGAGGCGGTCGCCGGATGGATGGTCAAGAACTTCCTTAAGCTGAATGGGGAGAAGACGGAGGTCCTCATTTTTGGGGGCAAGAGTGAGATTTGGTCTATGGACTGGTGGCCTTCTGTTCTTGGTACCTGCCCCATGCCGTCCCTCTTTGCCCGCAATCTTGGGGTTATCCTGGACACCACTCTTTCGCTTGACAAGCAGGTCAGCAGGACTGTGTCCACCTGTTGCAATGCTCAGAGGATTCTCAGGAAAATTATTCATTACCTCTCCCCTGATGCACGCAAACAGGTTGTAGTTGCGCTTATTGCATGTAGGCTAGACTATTGTAATGCACTTTGTTTGGGCATTAGCAATGGTCTGGTCCAGCGCCTTCAGACTGTTCAGAATGCGGCTGCCCGGTTTGTTGTGGGGGCTCCTAAATGCTCCTCTGGAACGGCTATTAGAATGAACCTGCATTGGCTCCCCATGCAGGCGAGGATTAATTTTAAGGCTCTCTGCCTTACACATCGTGCCCTTAATGAGTCTGGGCCTGAAGCCATTCGTGCTCTTGTGGCCTATTACACCCCCGGTAGAGCACTTCGCTCTTCCAGTTAAAATCTGCTGGCTGTTCCCCGAATATCTAAAGCTAGATGGGGGGAGGGCCTTTTGTTTTCTTGCTCCCAGACTCTGGAATACGCTCCCCAGTGAGCTTAAGGGGATCTCTTCCCATATCTTGTTTCGCAAAGCTCTCAAGACCTGGCTATTTCAAAAAGCATATCTGTAACTTTTTCCTTGGTGACTCTTGAGTTCTTGAGCTCTCTTTTTACCATCCTTTAGCGCCTTGATGCCTACGGGTTAAGTTGCGCGTTATAAGTCCCTATTAATAATAATAATAATAATATTAAAACACTAAAGCATGTCCACAGATTTCCTTATACACCTTATCCAGATTAACTATCGATATCTGAGTAATTACAGCGTTGGTCCGGGCTCCCATTAAACATCTTCGGGAGGGTTAATCTTATAAAGATGATTATACTACCAAAAGTAACTTTCTTGTTTAATTCAATACCCTTATCTTTCGACACAAAGGCGGTGGGAAAACTACAAGGAAAAATAGGCTCATTCATCTGGAATTCCAAAATGCCCAGAATTTCTGCTAAAAAGTTAAGAAGACAATTAAAAATGGGAGGTCTGGCGCTACCTGACATCTTGCATTATGCCCATTCCTTCCACTTTAAAAATTTTAGAGTTATGGCAGGTAAGGCAGATACATCTTTTTTGGGACGTTTGTTTCAAGCAATATTGCATGGTATCCCCCAAGGTCACGAATACTTTTTATTCAAGTTTGGAGACCCCAGATTCTACAAAAAGGTCAGGCTAAAGGTTTTAGTCACGGCTCTGAAGAATTGGGTTTTCTTCAGGAGAAAATTACAAATTCCATACTACGCCTCTCAGGCCCCAATATGGGACTCTCCAGGGACCCCAGAATGCCTTAGAGACCAACTGTCAACCCCTCTCAAATTAGCAGGGTTAATGCAGTGGAGAGATTTACAAAATGATCAACAGCTATTGGGGTGGGACTCCCTCTCTCTGTTGACGGGAGGAACCCTTACAAGATTTAAATATTACCAGTTGTCAAGCTGGTGGTCTACGGAAATATGGGATTGTACATCTAACCCGAAATTTGAGCTTGTAAATAGAAAGGGGCGTTGGGATAAAGAACTCGCTTTTTGGTATGAGACTTTGATGGAAAAAGAGGGAGTTACTGATTTGGAACTTCAGAGTCTCTGGGGAAATGTTGTGGGGCTGGATAGCAACAAACTGGTAGATTTGTGGGGGGGACTCTTTTAGTCTGGTGAACCGAATAGTAAAATCCGCTCCTCTTAAACGAAACCATCTGTTCACACTGTACAGGGTGTATTTCTCCCCAAAAAGACTGACAAGGATCACAAACATACAATATAGCTGCCCAAGGTGTAAATCTTTAGAGGCAGATGATTTGCATATGTTTGTAGAATGCCCTAGCCTTAACTTGTTTTGGAAAAAAATTGAGGGTTTTTTGATGGATGTACTAGGAACTCGGATCGTGGTTTCACCGGCAATGATTCTGTTCGGTCTAGGGACGGATTACCAGCTTGCGAACCAGCAGACTCAATTTATTTTCTATGTGATGTTATTGGCTAGACGAGAAATATGTAAAGAATGGAAATCTGAAGATGCTCCTACCTTTTCTGAGTGTTTAAGGTATATTATTTATATTAGTGAATCTGATATAGCATGTGATAATTCCTCAGAGTCTAAGATCTGGGAGCTCCTTGTGGCATGGCGGAACAGATGAGAGTATTCCGATGATTTCACCTGGGTACTGTTGGTGCTTAGTCCTCAACCAATCCGAGGGTCGCCAAGTCACAGAGGCTGAGTTGGATAAAGCAAACAGTAAACACTAGAGGGGAGTATCTTTTTCCGGCTCTCTCTGGCGTCGAATTCTGTGGGCGTAACATCGTGATGCCAGGGGGAGGGGAGAGGATCTCCGTCTAGAGCACCCAAATTGGTATATGAGGAATAAAAAAAAAAAAAATATAAAAAAAAAAGAAAATATAAAAAAAAAAAAAAAAAACACTAAAGCATGTTGCTGTGTGTGTTGTATTAACTGTGTGCGCTATATAAACTGTGTGTGCTTTTAAATTTTACACTAAAGCATGAAAATGCTATGTTGCACATTGCACATTTATTTTGCATGTTGTCATAAATAATAGAAAAGTTGCTTGAAACTAATAGCTTGGCTAGGTAAACATTTATAAGGGGTATTAGTATGGAGTTGGGAAACATAATGGTCTGATTTACATGAAATTAATATTCTATTTGTGTTTGTTTTATTTTTGGGCCTACCATTTAATGGCTGCCTGTGAAACCAGCAAGGTTATGGCTTGCTTTGAAAGAGAAGAGAGCATGCGCAGACACCAGCTTGACTCAAACTGCGGAAGGAGTCAAGGACATCTTGAACTGTACATTCTTGTGATTGTGCCAATGAACCAGTTTGATAAAGTATCCGTCCTGCTGCGCTGTGACAGGAAGGAAGGAAAACTATAGAAACATTTTCCCTAGCAATTGTTGCAAACTTATAAAATGTATTTATTATGTATGCTTCTTTTGTTAAGACTGGTTAGTCAGGTTTTTAGAATGAGTCAGGGTGGTGAGAACTCATGCTATTGTGGCTGACCAATCACGTACAGGTTTTCCTGAAAATGCAACATTTTTGTGTGGACTGCCAAAAATTAGAGTATAAATAATGACCTCTCCGAAGGGGCTTTGGCTTCTAGGCTCATTAAGGGGGTGTGAGTGCTCTTGAGAGAAGGAACAGATTAGACCAGACATTCTATGGGTTAGGTACGAAAAAAACGTCCCGGGAGATTGCTGAAGGGCGGAGTTTGCGTCCGAGAAGGGTCAGGGGGAGGTTTCTTGCTTCCACGTCATATTTTGGCACTGCAGGCCACATTCCTTTGAGGCCTGGTGAAGGAGGGGCTGTTTAGCCTCTTTAGACACAGACAGACAGAGAGTGCAGCTGATTAAGATAGAATTAGATGCTAAACTTTAAGTTTATGCTTTGACTAATTAATTAGGTCTGAAAAGATTTATTTGACTTATGCATTTATTTCTCTTAATGGGAGATTTTTGCAAACTATTTAATTATTGATTAGCCTTGCAAGACTATTTTTCTTAGAAACTCTTTAAGAATTTTGACTGATATTTTGCGCCACATTTTCTTTCCTATATGTAATGCTTATATGCAGACTGTAATATGTTCTGTATTAATGCTATTTTTCCTGTTTTCCAAATTCTCTAACCTGATTGATATTTCACTAATGAATAAAGGGTGAGAGAAAAATTAACTTTTGACTAGAAAATAAAACCCTTTAAATACCCAACAACTCTCTTTATTGGCTTAAAATAATAATTGCATTTTTGACTGTTCATCTTTTTTTAAAGTCTCCTGAAGGTAATACATGGTGTGAAGGGCCCAACACCATTTACAGTGGTAAATTAGAGGTAGCATGAGGGTTTTGCATTGAGAAATTACCAGAAGAAATTACCGCTCCATCACAACCCTTTCTCTCATATAAACTGCCACAGGTTGAAGGACCTTTGTAAAGCACCAAGGTGCCGAAAGGCAGACATAAAAACTTTCACATCTTTTTCCACACAAACCTCAAAATCCCTTGGTGATTTTTCCATATTTGAACATTGAGGTAGGAATTTTCCAAATCCAAACATGTCACCCAACCCCCCTTTGACTACACATCCTTCAATAGGTGAATCCCTTCCATCTTGAAGTGATGGTAAACTACCCAGTCGTTCAGTGCTCGCAAGTTTATTACTGGACACATACCTTAGTCTTTCTTTTCTATAAGAAAGATATTGCTTACAAAGAAATCCACTTGATCTCTTTTCGTCACAATGGCTCAATTTTTTATTAGCTCCTGAACTTCTATGTCATTTGATCTTTTGGAAACAGTACATTTCTTGCCAAACATTCTTCAATTATTTTTTTTTTATTGTTTTTATTTGATTTTATTACAAACAACATAACATTAGCCAGTACATTGGGATATACATATTGCATTTTTAACACGTGACAATATAAAATCACATGACAAGAAGTCTGGGCATCCATGGCCTGTATAGAATTCACAACCCCGTTATCCATCACCTGGGTGCGTTCACTGCTAATATCTTCCATACCGTGCAAGTTTTCTGGCGGGGTAGGGGGGAAGGGGAGGACAGTCCCATCCTCTCTTCCCCAGACCTTAGTATGTTAGTGGGGATTCTCCTCCTCCGCTCCTCCATCTCTAGTCTGTAAAAACTCAACCAGGAGGACCAGATTTTCATGAACTTTTTTGGGGCATCCTCTTCCCTTGTATGTCACCCTTTCAGTGACCATATACAGGTCCATGCTTGATCTCCACTATGCCAGTGTCTGGCGCTTGGGTTCTCCCCAGCATCAAACTACATCTGTCTTCGCCACCACCAGTCCTAGATCACATAGTAGGAGTTTACTACGGGGAAGATCTACATCAGAAGGCACCCCTAATAAAACGAATTTTGCATCCACGAGGATTTCCACTCCCAGTATCTTGCTTAACTCTTCCAGTATCTGGGGTCAATAGGTTTTAACTTGTTGAGATTCCCAAAGTGTGTGTATAAATGTGCCCCTTTTGGTCTTACAACGCCAGAAGCTGGGTGCCTGCTCTTCCAATTGCATGCAGGTGTGCCCTGTCAAAATATATCTTGTGCAATATTTTAAACTGGATCTGGTGAAGTCTTGAACTGATGGCCACCTCTCGAGGGTGAATCAAGGCTGCTTCCCGATCAATATCGTCCAATGTTCCTGTGGTGTTCTCCCATTTAGATCTTAATGCTTTCAAATTGTCGGGGTTATTATTAAATAAAGTTCTGTATGTCCATGAGACTGTCTTACTGGGCATCTCCTCCTGCAATAGTCTACCCTCTAGGGGCGCAAATTCTGGGATATCTGTGATGTCTCTCTTCTCCGCCCACCAGGCATGTTCTAGTTGGAGATATTTATATCTTTGGGGGTCGCTCAGTTGGTATTCAGATTGAAGTGCCACAAAGGAGATTTGGGCTCAGTCTTATAAGATGTCCCGCAATCTTTGGCAAACATTCTTGAATCAGACAACTTACAAATTAGATCGAGAAATCTCCGAACAGTTTCTAGAACCCAAAAAGGATACCTTGTGATCAACAACCATCTTCGATAAAACTGGGCAAGTCTGCTGCACAATTTTAAAGGGTAACAGAAGTTTTCCACTTACCTCTGTTTCTTCTATCCCCCATGGTTATATCTTCCCCTTACTCTCTGGGGATAAAAACCTCCTCCACGGAAGGAATGTTGTCCCAGATATCCTCTAGAGCCAAGAAAGAGCCTCTGGTGATGCCTTGCCCTCAGCCAGGGAACCAGCTTCTTGTTCTCCCGGCTGAACCAAAAACACAATCATTAAAAAAAATTTGATCTCCTTCTGAGATTTTTGTAGTGAGCTGAAGGCAACCACACACCTTGAGAGGTCTTTAATAAACGCCTCTCCGAAAAGGAGACCATTAGCCGAAAGCCCTTTTTCCTTATTAGCAAGATCCACCAACTTAGGATCTATTTTGAGCAAGATATTCTTTATCCTTTCATTAGAAAGAGCTGTATTTGGCATTAGCTATTAGACAAAACGCTCTCTGAACCCAATGACGTAATTCATGGACATCAGTATTATTCTTGAAAACATAGGCTTGTTCATCAATATCAACATTTTTGTCAAATGATTGATAGGTTTGTCAGTTATTTGGATTCGGAAGGATGGAAGGGGAAAAAGGTTTGTATTTATATAGCGCTTGTTACCCCAGATGGGGTGTTGAAGTGCTTTTTTTTCCCTTTCTTTTTTGGGCAGTAGCACGCTACTCCGGAAACGCATAAACGATTAGTGGTGAATTAGTATGGTGAAATATGTAAGTAATTTGAGTGGTGGATAATAGTCAGTTATTTTGAGTGAGGAGGATAGTGGAGGGATAGAAGGGGGAAAAAGGTTTACATTCACATAGCGCTTGTTGCCACTGAAGGGGTGTTGAAGCCCTTTTCTGGCAGGTAGCACGCTACTCTGGAACCCATAAAAGGATTAGTGTTGAAAATTACTATAGAGAAATATGAAGTAATTTGAGTGGTGGATAGATTTAGTTTTTTTAATTGGCATTTAGTCTCAATTACAATGCACATTATTACAGGACATAGCAAACTACAATACTCTGCTAAGTGTCAGTCACAATTCAATTCAAATAAGCGATACATAACTTTGTGACATCATCTCCACCCTATACAGATACAGACGGTAGACAGCTCAAAACGTTGGGGTGTGTCCAGCTTTGGTGCCAATAAATTGTAAATCTGCAATGAATTGATAACAAAAACTCCCACCTCTCCCATCCCGTCCTTTGGAGCAACACAGTTCATAACGACATGACCACCCTCAATAGAGTGTGAACCACCTGCTCCCTTCCCGGACTGAGCTATTGGTATTCACGCAGCCCTGTGTAGTGTTCCCCCGCACAACATGTTGGGCGGTCTGATCTTTGTTCCCCTGGTGGTCTGTTATCATGGAATTCCACGCCAGTTTATCGTCTTCCGCTTTGTTGTCCTTTCTTACAAATTTCATCCTAACTAATTCCGCCATCGCCCACTCTTTCATATCTCTTAACCAGTCAGTGTACGTCGGTGGGTGGGGTTGCATCCATCATATAACTACTCGACGTTTAGCCAACACCAATCCTAGATTCACAAATGTCCTACTCAGTGCCTTTTTTGGATTTAGGTAGTAGGCCCAAGAGCACCTGTCTGATTTCCCCTGGTATAGTCCACCCCGCCGATATGTTATTCAGTTATTTGGATTGGATAGGATATCGGCAGGATAGAAGAGGGGAAAGAGGTTTGTGTGTGTATATATACATATATATATAGCGCTTGCTACCACCACTGATGGGGTTTGAAGCCCTTTTTTTGGTGAGTAGCACGCCACTCTGGAACCCGTAAAGATTAGTGTTGAATTAGTATAGTGAAATATGCAAGTAATTTGAGTGGTATATATGTTAGTCAGTTATTTGGATTGAGAAGGGTTGGGGAGGGGTACAAAAGGGAAAAGGTTTGCATTTATATAGCGCTTGTAACCCTGATGGGGTGTTGAAGCGCTTCATTGGCGAATAGCACGCTACTCCGGAAACCCATAAAGTATTAGTGTTGAAAATTAGTATAGTGAAATATGAAAGTAGTATGAGTGGTGGATGTGTTATTTAGTTAGATAGAGAAAGGTAGCGGAGGGATAGAAGAGGGAAAAAGGTTTGCATTTATTTAATGCTTGCTTACCTCTGATGAGGTGTTGAAGCACTTTTTTGGCGATTAGCACCCTATTCTGGGACCCATAAAGGATTAGTGGTGAATTAGTATAGTGGAATATGAAATTTGAGAAGTGTACATGGTAGTCTGTTATTTTGATTGAAAAGGATAGGAGAGTGAAGGATTTGGATTTTTTGTTTTGGTGGTCCTAGCAGTAGGAGGAGGCTTTTGGATGAGTAAAAAGGGGTTGTGGAGGGGAAGAGTCACAGGGAAGAGTTTAGAAAGGTTTATTTTGGGGATTGGTATAGTAAAGGAGGTGTCAGATGATGCAAGGAGGGGTAGAGTAAGGGAGAGTCTAGAAAGGGTTATTTTGGGGACCATAGTTGTGGTATGGGGTTTGGGATAAATGAGAAAGTGGGTGTAGAGAATATATTGATAGATGTATAGGGTGAGAAATAATAGTAGAAAGAAGTTTGAGAGGAGTCAGAAAGTTGGGTTAGAAGATAAATTTAGGGTAGTATAGTGTGCGAAATAGGGTAGTGCATTGGGTATGCTGAATTAGAATAAAATTATAAATATATAGATCCATAAGTACATTGAAAGTATATAGATGCATAAAGGAGGTAGGTACATGTAGATATAAGATACTGATAGAGGGGCAGGATGAGAAATAGGGTAGTGCATTGGATATGCTTTTCAGGAGGAAAGTAACAAACACAAAGATCCAAGTACATGGAAGGTACATAGATGCACAATGGAAGGAGTACTGTAGAACAAAGATGCACCAGATAAACCCCGGTTTTCAAGTGTAATTGTACTTTAATTTATTTTTGTTTTACATAATTATTCTACAAAGCAATACACAAATATAGGGACATATCTATAGGAAAAATAAATGATTATATACAGGGGGATATGCTGTAAATTTCGGTTTGTGTATGGCGCTTATGTGGGGAAGAGCCAATTCTTGAGCAGTTTTCTAAAGATAAGGTGGCTGTCTGTGGATCTTATGTTGGGGGGTAAAAAGTTCCATAGTTTGGCTGCTTGAACAGAGAAGGATGTGCCACCCAAGGTTTTTGTCTTGTATCTTGGGATTTTGAGGCGAGTTGCCATTTTAGAGCAGAGGATCCTTTGTTGAATGCGTTTGGTGATTTTATTTCTGATAAAGAGCGGTCCCATTCCATGTATTGCTTTGTGGGTGATACAAAGCAGCTTGAACGTGGATCTTCTGGTAAACAGTAACCAATGCAGGGCTTTCAAGGCAGGTGAGATGTGGTCCCGCGGTTTGATATGCAAGAGTAGTCTGGCAGCTGAGTTCTGAATCCAGTGTAGTCTTTTGATGGTCGTTAAAGGTGATCCGTGGTAGAGGCTATTGGCGTAATTAAGTTTGGACAGAACAAGGGAGATGGTAGCTTGGACCTTGTGTGGAAATCCCAAATGAGGGAAAATTTTATTGCAGTGTTTTTATAGTGACTAACCTTGAGCTTCCATACCACTTTCTCATTGGTTCTTTTCCTTTCCCTTCAGTTCCCTAGCAAGTGTTCTTCCCTTTTCCAAACCACTTTCCCTTCCCAATGCCCTTCCCTTCAGTTTACGTCACTACTACCTTAACCCATCTATGTATTTATCCTTTCCTAGCTATTCCTTTCCAAAGCCAGTTTTATGCATACCCTATCCATATCTTTGCACTCTTACTTCTCTTATTCTTTCCGTTTCCCCCTTGCTAAATTCTTGGTGGTTTCCCTTTTCCTCCCCTTCCTTCCTTTCTTTTTCATTCTCATCTCCCCTCTTTTCTTATCTTCTTTCTTTCTCTGGTCTTCCATTCCCAACCCCCTTCCCTTGGTTGTTCATTTTTAGATTTCCTTTAAGCCACAAACTAGTATTTAAACATGCTGAAGTTTTAAAGATCATCTTAATACAAAACCTCCACATAGGTTTTCTCCGCATCAAATAATCGGATCCATCCATAATGAAAAAAATACTAGATTTAATTAAAGGCTGCAAGCTGATGAAAAAGCAAACCTGTTACAACAAAGATATGCCCATTATTTCGAACAAGCTTCCAGATTCTTGGCACACAAGGAAATGTTGGTTATTCCACACACAACGAACAAATTAAACTGCTACTGTCATGATCATCCTAGTACTGGTCATTTTGGTCAAAAGCAAACATAGAATTAGTACAAAGATGTTTTAGGTGGCAAGACATACATACGACGATTCTGGAGTACGTAAGTAAGCACGTGTCCCGCAATTGGAGTTTTTAAGACAAGCTCCCAACTTCAATCCAAATTATTTACATTCTGGAATCAATTCAACTTTGGACAGATCTCTAGTAATTCATTACTAATTTACTTATCGCAGACAAAATGAAACAATAACGATAATTGTGGACTATCCTTTGGCACATTTTATATCTTTCATTAAAATACCCGACACCATGCAATAAGCCTGCCTTTTTCTTCTGTATTAGGCATGCAGATTGCATGGCTTACTGTTAAAAAACGTTACTAATCAAGGAACAGTTTACCTTAACGTTTTGGAAGAAACTAAGGGTCTGGTTGTGTTTGTTGGGCAATTTCTATGTAGTGGCTATCCGTCCGCTGTATTTTAAGTGCCTGGTATCCGTTACACTTGCAGTATACTAGACCAAATATCAACCACATTTGTGATGGAGTAACCCGTCTGCCAAACTCTAAATTGTGCCCCAACTCATTTACAGCAATTGAATTAGCATATTCTACTTCTTACCATCCCCAAACTGATGAGCAAATCGAGAGGTTGAAACTCATATTAGAGAAATATCTATGTTTATAAGCTCAAGATCAACATGAAAGATGGAATACATTTTCTGCTCTTATGAAATTTGTATACAACTCCATTGATACAATTCTGGGAAACTTGCCATTCTTTAGCTCTTACGACTATCTACGCTTTTTTTGTTTACCCATATAGTTTCCAAGATGCTTAACTCCTCCTGCTTCTAAATTCATACAAGACACAAAAAATATATAAACATCTTCTGCAAGATTTCATCTTTGTTAAATTGTCCAATTCACATTGCTTCCTTGCCAGCCTGTAGTCTTATTCTTGCCTGCTTCAGCCTTTCCCATGCTTCAACGTTTTTGAGTTATCTGGTGAAGGAAAAGGGTAAGCAAAGTAGAGGTCATTTAGCAAAGGATGAAAGGGGAAGGAAACAGAGAAGAGTATCAAAAAGGAAATGGATACAGAATGGTGTAGAAGGAAAGGTGAAAGGAAGAGGGCTGGGAAAGGAAAGCAGAGCAAAGTGACTACAGCAAAGGAGAAAAGGAAAGAGGGACTGTAGGAAGGAGAGAGAGGAGTATGAAGACAGACATGGATGCTGTATTGTGTAGAAAGGAAGGGTAGAAGTGAAGGGCAAAGGACAAAAGTAGGAGAGGAGTAGCAGAGATCAAAGGAGCAGATAGGAAGGGATGAGACAATGTGCGGAAGAGAGGGACAAGGGAAGAGGGAGAGGACGTGAGGGTCAAAGAGAAGTTAAAAAGAAGTGGGGAAGGGAGAAAGCGTTGGTTGGTAAAGCAAGAAAAAGGAAGGGAAGATGGGTTGGAAAGAGAATGGGATAGAAGGGGCTGGGAGGATAATGAATAGGAATGGCGCAGAGACAAGGAGTGAAAAGGGCAAACAAGAGAGGACAGGATAAGAGAAGATATATAACACAACGGTGGGTAAGGTAAGGAAAGGATTAGAATGAGATGGGGAGAGAGGAACAGAGGAAGAAGAAAGGACGGTAGAAAAGAGACGAGGGGAGGTACGAGAGGAAGAGGGAGAAAGAAAGATGCAACAAGAGGACACTAGAAGGGATGAGGGCAGGTGGTACAAGAGCAGAGAAGAAATGAGGAGGGGAGGAAGGGAAGGCAAGGGGAGAGGAAATAGAGGGGACATGAGAGGAAAGAAAGGCACGGAAAGTGAGGAGGTGTATATGCAAGGGGAGGAGAGAGGAGGGAGGAGAGAGGATGGAGACGAGAGGAGGTAAGGGCGTAGAGGAAGTAAGGGAGAGTAGGGGAGTAGGCGAGTGGGAGAGAGAAGGGGGAAGGAGAGAGGCGAGGGAAGGAGAGGAGAAGAGGGAAAAGAAAGATGAGACCAGCAGAGGTACAAGAGGACGGGGAAGAGGAATAGAGAAAAGAGGTCAGTGGAAGGGATGAGTGCAAGTGGTACAAGTGTAGAGAAGAAAGGATGAGTGGAGAGGAGGAAAGGGGGGCGGGAAGGGTAGGGGCAAGGAGACCAAATCAAACAAGAGACGAGGAGGCGAACAGAAGAGGGGGAAGAAGAGGGGATGGGAAGAAGAGGGAATAGGGAAGGGCAGAGGATGGGAACAGAGTAGGAAAGGAGAAATGAGGAGAGTAGGGAGGTGGGATCAGAAAGGAGACAAAGGGAAGAGGCAAGGGTAAAGGAGGGGACAGTAGGGGTGGAGAAGAGGAGGGAGGCAGGAAAAGAGGGAATGAGAGGGGACAAGAGGTTGGGAGACTAGACTAGTGGACAAGAGACTAGAAAAGATTAGAGGTGGGGGAGAGGCACTAGAGACAACAGAAGAAGGGATGGGAGAGTTGAAGGAAAGAGGAGAGGGGGCATATGATGGGAATGGAGTGGGGAGGGAAGATGAGAGGATGAGTTTGGGGGAGATAAGAGGACAGGAAGCAGCAAGTGTAAAGGAAGGGTTTGTAGGGGTGGAGAGGGACGAGGGGAGAGATAAAGGAATGCAAAAATAAAGACTAAGAGGGAAGAGAAGGTGATGAGAAGGGAAAATGGGAGGGAAGTAGAAGGAAAGGGAGTGGAAGGAGGGGGCTGGGAGGGGAGAGAAGAGCATGGAAGGAGGAGAGGAAGAAAGGGAAAAGGATGGAGGAGGGAAGTGGAGGGGATGGGAGAGGAGCAGATGGGAGTGGGGGATGGGAGGGAAGAGGGCAGGGAACAGGAGTGGATTGGGGATGGAGGGAAAGGAAGAGGAGGCAGTAGGGAGGTGAGTGGAAAGGGACTGGAGGGTAAGGGATGTGGAAAGAGAAGGGGATGGGTGCAGAGAAGTGAAGAGGGGTGAAGGAGAGAAATGTCAAAGGGAAAAGGCGAATGAGGGGGAAGAAGAAGGGAGGGGTAATACGGAAAGGGAGAGGAGAGTGGGCCGATAGGAGTAGGAAGTGGAAGACAAATGGAGTGGGGAGGTGGGAACTGGGGGATAAGAGAAAAATAGGTAGTGGGGGAGGGAAGTCTAAGGGAAGGTAAAAGGGGGAGTGGGCAGGACGGAAAGGGAGGGGGAAATAGTAAAAATGGGTTGTAAGAAGTGAGGAAGAGGGGATAGGGAAGGGGGAGGGATGAGGGGGGAAGAGGGCTGAGGAAGGGAGTGGGAGGAAGAGAAGTGGAAAGGAAGAGGTAAGAAAGGGAGAAAATGGGAGGGAGAAGAACAGGGAAGGGGAGGAATAAAAGAAGTGGGGATGGGAGTAGGCAAGTATAATGGAGAGGAAGAGCGAGAAGAACGCATCAAAGGGCAGCAGCAGAAGAGAAGAGGGCAAGAAGCAGATGAGAGCTGGCAAGGGGAGGAGGGGAATGGAGATTAGATGAGATGGAGGATGATGGAAATGGAATGGGAGGATGGAAATGGGAGAGACATGGAGGAGAGGGGGATGAGAGTGGAAGAGAAGAGTAGAGGATGGGAGGAAAGAGGAAAGTTGAGGAAAGGAAGCGGGGAGGGGACAAGTGGGGTTGGGAGGAGTAGTGTAAGGGAAGAGAAAGGGAGAGGAAAGTGGAAGAAGAAAGGAGGGGATGGTTAGTGGAGAGAAGTGGACGAGGCGAGTGGGGAATGGGAAAGAGGGGTAGGAGTGAGGGGAGGAGCTAAGGGAGGGCGAGGGAAGTGGAAAGGAAATGGGAGGGAGTAGAGACAGGAAGAGGTAAGAAGAAGAAAGGAGAGGATGGAGAGTGAAGGGGGTAGAGAAGGGAAAGAGTAACGGAAGAGGAAGAGGTGAGTTTGGGGTGAGAATGGAGGTGGACCGAAGTGGGAGTGTGAATGGAAAGAATAGAGTGTATAGTGGTAGCAGGGAATAGGAGAATGGTTGGATGAAGAGAAGAGGGTAGTGGGGAGAAAGGATGTAAAAGGGAAGAAGGGGAGGAGGGAAGAAGATGGGAAGAGGAGTGGGGAAGGGGGAAGAAAGGAGTGGGGAAGGGGGAAGAAAGGAGTGGGGAAGAGGGAAGAAAATACGAAGAGGGAGGAGAGGAAAGGGGATGAGGGAGAAGATGGGATCAGATGAGGCAAGTTAAACGGAGAGGATATGAGGGAATGAGGGGAGAGAAGGGGATGGTGTGAAGAGGAGAGGAAGGGATGGGAGGGAAGTTGAATGTGAAGGGAAGAGGACAAGATAGGAGGGGCAGAGGAGAGGATGGGAAGGAAGTGGATGAGAAGAGAAGAGTAGAAGGATGGGCCAAAAGAGAGGGAAGGTGGAAGGGAAGAGGTGAGTGTAGAAATGGAGAAGAAGGGAGGGGTAAGAGGACTGGGAAAAGTGGGGGATGGGGAGAAGAGTGAAGGATGGGAGGAAAGTTGAAGGGAAGATTGGGGTGGTAGAGAAGGAGGATGGAGGAGAGAAGCAGGGAGTTGGGGATGGCAGAGAAGAGGAAAGTTGAGAGAAGAGCAAGAGCGGACGAGGAAGTGGAAAGGAAGAAGCGAGAAGAAAATGGGATGGAGGAGGGGAAGAAAAGGAAGGAAGGAACAAGGAGAGATAATGGGATGAGGCAAGTGTAATGGAGAGGTGGTGAAGGGAAGAGGAGAGAAAGGAAGATGGGAGAGAAAGGAAGAGGAGGGGTTGGGAGATGGGGAGGGAAGTGGAATGGAAGAGCAGAGGGGAAGCATAGGCTAGGAAAAGAGTGGCGGGAGGGGGCGAAGGTAATGGTAGAGAAGGAGACAGAAGGGGGTGGAAGGAAGAGAGGGTATGAGTAGGGCTAAGGGAGGAAGAGGGGAGAGGAAGGAGTGAGGAGGGGATGAGAGGAGGTAGGGGCAGAAAGTGAAAGGGAAGAGTGCAGTTGGCAGAGAAGAGGAAAGTGGAAGGAAAGAGGGGAGTGCACAGATTAAATGAATGAATGAAAGGAGTGAGCAGGGATGTGAGTGCGAAATATGGGAGCGCTGTGAAACCGAAAGATGAAGGAAGAAAGGAGTGGGGAAGAGAGATGAAAGGAGTGGGAATGAATGAGATAGAGGAGGTGGTGAGGGAAACCGTGATGAGAGGGGGCAGGGAAGTGGAAGGGAGAGGAGTGGTGGGAAGAGGGAAAGATGAAAAATGGACAGAAAGATGGGGAAAAGGAAGGCAGAGAAATGGATGTGAAAAGGAGGAGGGACGTAGACAGGAGGAGTGGGGATCCGGGAGGTGGAATGAAAATATGAAGGGGAAGGGCAGTAGAAGGGAAAAAGAGGACGGGCTGGGGAGTAATGTGGAAGGGAAGACTGGGGGAGAAAAAAAGAGTGGAGAAGAAAGGAGCTGGGAGGAATGCAGTAGAGGTGGTGATAGGGAGGGAAGTGAAGGAGGGGATGGGTTGGAGTGGAAGGGAGCAGAAGGGATGGGAGCGGGACATGAGGGAGGTGGAACGGAAGAGGGGAGTAGAGAAGGTGGGAGAAAAGTGGAAGGGAAGAGGTGAAGGAAGGAAGACAACAGGATGGGAGGGGAAAGGAAAAGATGAAGGAAGTGGAAGAGAAGAGTGGGAGGATTAGGAAAGAGGGGGAGAAGGGAATAGGAAGTAAGAAAGGAGAAAGAGTGACGATGGGAGTGGAGTGGTAGGAAGAGGGGAGTGAGCTGGAGAGAAGAGGAAGGGGTGAAAGAAGTGGGGGAGGGAAGAATAGAGGACAGGTGTAGGAGGGAAGAGGGGAGGGTGGAGACCGGAGCACAGGAAATGAAGGGAGTAAGGAGGAAAGATGATGGGACAGGAGTGGGCAAGGGGACAGTAGGAGAGAAGAGGCAATGTAGAAGAGGAGGAGAGGGGAAGTGGGGGAAGGGAATTGGAGGGAAGAAGGGAGTAGAGAGCATGGGGAGGAGAAGAAGTGGGCAGGAGTGGAAGTGATTATAAGGTTTTAAGTTTAAGTTTATTTATTTTGCATAGTTATTAAAAACCATTGCAGTATTTGCTTTTAAAAAGATGCAATAAAATTGTTGTTACACAATAAAAAAAAAAATCAAGCAGAAGCTAACATTATTGTGGATTAAAAAAAAGCGGAAACTGTACAGATGAATGTTTTTTTTTTTAACACAAGTGCTAGTGCTCTGTCCTCATGCAATGAATAGAAACCATAATGAGTAGATAACATTATTATACATTTAAAACAAAGAACCGTTGCTATACAACTGATTATTATTCAACGAAAGAGCAAGTGCTCCGTCCTTTGGAGAAACCCTGTCCCAAATTTTAAGTTAGTTGCGCCGTAGAGGGTTCTCACTTGTCTGTCTGTTGTTCCGCTATGATGATTTTAGGTGTTTTTTGTTCGGCCAGCTTTAAGTATTTTACTAATCTGCAATTCAGCTGCATGTTTCCTGGGTTAAATCAAGCCAACACCGCTTGTCTTCTTGTGCGGGTTCCTAATTGCTTGAGGGAAGCTTTTAATAGCAGTAGCCTTTCTTGATGTAAATTCTTACAGGTGCAGAATGTCTCCTTGCTTGTTGTCACTCAGCTTACACGTGCTAGGAGTTGTAACCCTTAGCCATGGTGGAAGATGCTGAGTGCATGGGAGGATGCCAAGTCTGTACCTTAAGAATTTTGTTTTTAACTCTTTGGAATAGCCCTGATTAAAGTACTTCTGTGGTGCAAGTGAATTGTACAAGTTAAAGGTCATCCAGGCATGGGAACGGTCTGTAAAGGTTGCCTTGTCCTCTACAACTGCAATTTGTTTTACACTTTTCCTTGCCAATTCTTTTAAAGTTGAAGGAGCAAGTGTTCCAGAAGTCCACGAGCTTGGTGCTTTTCAGAGATATCTGAAGATATCTCCTTGCTTGGATTAAAGGGGGTAGTGGAGAGAAGTGAAAGGGAAAAGGAGGGATAAGAAAGTAGAAAAGGGAAGGTGAGAAACAGTGAGAGGAGGGGACGCAGAGAGGGAAGTGAGAGAAGTAGGAAGGTGAGAGGGGAGGAAGGAAGTGGGAGGGAAAAGGGGAGTGGGGGGTGGAGAGAGGAGGGAAAGCGAAAAGGAAGTGAAGAGGGGACTGGAGGTGGAAGATAGGAGAGGGGAGGAGGGAAGTGGAAAAGTGGTGGATTGGAAAGAGGAGAGAGGGAGAGGCAAAGAGGAATGGAAGAGGGGTTTGAGAGAATTGTGGGGAGTAGGAAAGTAAAAGGGGAGTGGAAAAGAGGGTATGAAGAGGAAAGTGGAAGGGAAATTGGTTGGAGGACGACAAAGGAATGAAAATGAGTAGGAGGAGGAGAGCGGATTAGATGGAAGTAGACAAATGGAGGGGAGAGAAGAGTTGAGGGAATGCAGACGAGAAGAGATAGTGAAGGCTGGGAAAGGGAAGAGATGGGGCGGGATGGAAAAGAAGAGGAAATGGGAAGGAGACGAGAAAAGATCAGGGGATGGAGAGGAGAGTGGATTGGAGAAGGGGGCAGTAATGAATGAGGGTATGATATAAAAGTTGAATGGAAAAGAAGGTAAGGGCAGTGAAGGGCAGCGTAACGGAAGTGGAGGAGAAATAAGCATAAATGATGGATGGGCAAGGGTATTTTAAAGAAATGATTTGTAGGGAAGGGGTCCGTCTGACCTTCGAAGAGAAGGAAGGGGGAGGAATGTCAACTTGCAAGGCAGAGGGGATTGAACGGAAGAAGTGGAGAGAAAACACACTGCAATAGGAAAGGGAAGGAAAAGCAGAAAGGGTAGAAAGTTTGAGGGGCGGGTAAGTGAGCTACAGGGAAGAAAAAGTGGATGTAGTAATGGCGGTTTTGGTTATGAAAGGGAAGATGAGTAGGGAGAGGATGAGGATGAATTAACCCGTTCGTCTCAAATGAGATAGCACCCACAAACATAGTTGAAAGTAAGCTTAAGATTCATTAACAAGAATAACACCAAGGAATACATGAAGGTTTAAGGATATAGACAATGCAAGGGCACAGGAGCCGGGTTCCCTTCCATGTGGAAACATCATGGTTCAAGGCATTTCAAGCATTATGATAAAAAAGAGGACTACAATATGATATGAATTGTTTTAATGACTTACAAACATGTTATCTAATTTTACAGTAGGCTGAACGGGGTAGTTTAATATATGATAGGCAATGAAACAGGAATTATATTGCATCTTGGGACATGTAGTATAGCTCTAAATACAAGTCGCATGGGGGCGTGGCCAAGATGGCGGCGGAGTAAGACGTCTTGTTCGGTCCCTCCGTCGCCGCTTTATTTATAGCCTTGTTTTTAGCCCTGTGGCGCTCCCTGTCCGAATACTGCGGTCGTCGCTGGGCGCCTGGACACTGCCTGGAGGCTCCCTGCGAAACGAGCGGCCTTTTGGAGGCAAAGAGAGTGGCCTACGGGGCGCGGCCTTTCATCGGCGCGCGACCGGGGTGTTGCGCCTGGTGCCGCCGGAGCTTGCTTCCGGCGGGCTGCTACTGGAGTCCCCTGCGCGAAAGGCTAGCATCAAGAAGACCTGCGCGGAGAGCTGACGGACACCGTGGCGCCGCCCTGAAAACTAGCGGGCGCTGCTGGGAGCCCTGTGAGAGCGGTGCTGCCCGGAGAACCATCGGGAGGGATTGTGCGGAGCCCGAGGAGCCGGGTGAGCAGTTCACCGTGTGGGGTGCGGATCAAACTCAAGTGGCCCCGCACTGCATACCGGCGGCCCCGGGATCCCGGGGCTCGGCCCCACAAGAAAGGCCTGCCTGCCTTAGGGACCTATGAAGAGAGAGTGCCTGGCGCCTGAAAGTTGGCGAGGTGACCCGGGTGGGTGGCCGCACGGTGGAAGTAGCCTGCGCCCACAGTGCGCCATACGCTGGGTGGACCCCTGGACAGCATGCTACCCCGGGCCCTGCCTGCGACAGAGGGCCCCGGGCCCACAGTTGAGCTCCTCCCGCCTGGGATCGCGCCGAGACGCACCAGCCCAGCAAAGGCGTCGAAGGGTCGGCAGACTCAAAGATTTGGCGTGGAGCCATTGGCGAGAGGCCCTTGCCGAGCTGAGCGTTGTGCCCGTGGTGTCCAAGTAAAGGGGACCGCCACACGAAGCAACCCCTGGGTCTCGTAACGCTACTGCGACCTTGGGGCCCGAGACGGAAGGGAGTGACAGCGCGCCGGCTATCCCCTGGGGGCGCCGAAGGCGAGGAGGCATCATGGCGTCGACCAGGCCTAAGAAGGATAAGCCACCGAAAGATGGGGTTTTGAAGGCCTCGCCGCTGCGGCCCGCGCCAGTGACCGACAAGCAACATACCCCGGACGACAGTGAAGCCCCTGCCACCAAAGCCTTTATGCGAGAACTCTTCACGGCCATAAAGGAGGATATTCAGGAGTTGCGAACTCAGCTGGCCTTAGATCTAAGAGAGGTGTGGATGGACGTCGACGCCATTGGAGATAGTCACAACTCTGGAGGAGCAGGACCTGGAGACGGCTGCTTCAACAAGATGTCCTACGCCTCACGGAGCAGAACCTGGACCTGCAGGCGCATACAGAGGACTTAGAGAATAGATCCCGGCGCAACAACGTCAGGATCAGAGCTGTCCCGTGGAAGGGTGAGGGGACAGACCTGCGGGAATACATCGATAGCCTCTTTCGCCACGTCCTGCAGGAAGAAGACCTCCGTGAGATTCAGATGGACAGGGTCCATAGAGTCGGCCTCCCCCGTGGATCAAACGCACCTCCCCCTGATATCTTGGTGTGTGTTCACGACTTTCAGCTTAAAGAACGGATTCTGAAGAAAGCGCGTGAACAAGCCCCTCTTCTGTTTCGTGATCACCGCCCAGTACTCTACCAAGACCTGGCTGCGTCCACCATGGCCAAGCAAAGAAAATTTCGGCCGATCACCACCTTCCTGCGTGAACAGGGGGTCCCCTACTCCTGGGGGCATCCCTTCCGTTTGGTCTTTAAGTGGAAGGGCAAGTTAATCCAAGTGCGATCCCTAGAGGTGGCTCGTGACCTGTAAGGACTGGAGGGTGCTGAGGACAAGAAGGAGGCCTCGTCATTCCCGTCGAGGCAGCTTCGCCGCTCCATGGAGAGGCAGACAGTGGGCAAACCAGCGAAACCCTCAGGCCCGGACTTATCCATCAGCCTTAAAGAGAGGGGGGCGGCGGTGGCCTCTGCGGCGCAGGCGACGGAGACGCCAGAGGGATACTGATCTCTACCCTTGAGTGCCTGATCTCTGCAGGATGATGGCTGGCGTCGGAGGGACCGGAAGTATAGACTCTGATGGGTAATGTAATGCCACGTTCCCCGAAAATACTGTCCTGTATCAGGACCTGGGTGGCTGGTGGGGTTAAGTCCATGCCCCCAGCCCTTTGGACTTCTGTGACAAACTATTGTTCCCTCCTCTTGTCTACTACTTGGGAGGGTGCTGTCAGACTGTTGGGGGTTTTGTTTTTGGGGTGGTTCCTGGGGGGGGGAGTAGACTTCGCATCAGCCATTGAATGCCTCCATTTTGGAAATGACCGATCTAATGTCCCGTGGTGGTGTGCCCAGCCTTAGAAGAATGATTTGTGTTTTGCTTTTACGATGGGGAAGGATCTGAAAGTGGTTAGTTTGAATGTAAGGGGCCTTAATAGCCCAGTTAAGCGGGTGGCGATTTTGTCACTATTAGAGGGGGCGGAGAGTGATATTTGTCTGTTGCAGGAAACGCATCTCCTTTCCAAGGACAACAAAAGGATGAGAGATAGGCGTTTTCCGATTCAAGTATGGTCCTCATGCACTACGAAGAAACAGGGAGTAGCGATACTGATCAGTGCGAAAGCGCACTGTAAAATACTATCTCAGGTGGTAGAGGTCAGGGGCCGATTTCTAGCGGTCAGGATCCAATGGGGCGACACACGCCTTACGGTGGGCTCCCTCTATGCTCCCAATGTACAGCAGGAACCCTTCCTGACCTCTGCGCTGGCGGACGCTCTAGCATCTCCTGACCCCTGAGTTCTAGTAGGGGGGGATTTGAATATGGTGATGGACTCGTCCCTCGATAGGTCAGAAGCACGCTCCCACCAGACGGGGGCCATGTCCAAAGGGGGTCTGCTGTGGCTACAGGAAGGGGGGCTCAATGATGTTTGGCATTCCTTGCACCCGCTAGAGCGCGACTACACCTATTACTCCGCGGCCCATAAGACCTACGCGTGACTAGACCACTTCCTTGCCTCTACTTCCCTGATGCCCCAGCTCTCCTCGGACGAAGATTGACCCGCGCTCTTTATCCGATCACGCTCTTATCTCCGTGAAGGTGTCGGGGGGCAGCGGCTTGCGATCGCCCGGGGGCTGGCGCCTGCGCGACTCTCTCCTCAATTCCGCCTCGGTGGTGGATCGCCTGCAAGACACTATCACACACTACCTCGCCACCAATGATGTGAACGGCATGTCACTAAGCTCGGTGTGGGAAGCGCTTAAATTAGTCGTGAGGGGCAACTGTATAGCGGTCTCGGCATCGCTAGCTAAACTGCGCAAGCAGAAACGGGAAGAACTCTAGCGCGATGTGCAGGGGTTGGAGGCGATCCACAAGCGAACCGGGGCGCAACGGGTCTGGAGGGAGCTGGAGACGAAAAGGCGCATGCTTAAGCATCTAGACCTTGACCGCGCCAAATGCACAAGTTACTACTTGTGTAACGATATATCTGTAAGAGACATTAGTTAGTGATAGATTCCTAACCTTAGAATATCCCCAGGCGTCAGACTGGATCCGGAAACTTTTGCGTAGCAGTACCCTTGTGCGTCGGTAGGCGTCGTCTGCGGCTCCGCGTCAGTCGTCGGCGTCGTGGGCGCCGTGATGACATCGTTGGAGTACTTAGACGCCGCCTCTGCGTGCTGACGTCAGTTCTTAGACACAGCTTTTCTGCGCCAGAAGCGCTGAGCCATGTTAAAAACCAACACTGGTGCCATTGAAACTAGGGCCCTGAAAGGGATGACCCTAACCCAGAACGGGGAGGATGGGTGGGTCGGTAAGGAATCTATCACTAACTAATGTCTCTTACTGATATATCGTTACACAAGTACTAAATTGTGCATCTGAAAGAGACACGTTAGTGATAGATTCCTTACCTTAGAATAGATACCCCAGCAATACCTACCCCGGTGGTGGGTCTGCGAATCAATAATCACACCAGAAAGTCCTGGAGGGCAGAACGGCAAAAGAAGCCATCCCTCCGGACTTGACTGTCCAGGCAATAGTGTCTTGCAAACGAGTGCTCCGAGGCCCACGTAGCTGCCTGGCAAATGTCCTGCAAGGGCACTCCCCAGCCCAGGGCAGTTGTCGCCGTGGCTCAGGTGGAGTGAGCCCGCAATCCACAGGGGGCTCCTTTCTAGCCAAGGAGTAGCATGCCTGGATACATAAGATGATCCATCGGAGGATGGTCCTCTTATGTACCGCCTTCCCCTTCTTAGCGCCCACGTAGCCAACAAAGAGTTGGTCATCCACCCGGAACTGGCGTGTGCGATCCAAGTAGAATGAGAGCGCACGTTTTGGGTCCAGACGGTGGAGCCGCTCTTCCTCTTTAGAGGGGTGCGGTGGCGGAAAGAAGGTTGGTAAAGTGATGGACTGCCCGATGTGGAAGGCTGTGACAACCTTGGACAAGAAAGATGGCTTAGTACGCAACACAACCTTGTCCGGATGGACAGAAAAAAAAGGAGGAGTACAAGAGAGGGCCTGGAGCTCACTCACTCTCCTGGCAGAGGTGATGGCAACCAGGAAAGCAGTCTTCAGTGTAAGAAGGCGGAGAGGACAGTTGTGAAGTGGCTCAAAGGGAGCGCACATCAGAAATGTAAGTACAAGGTTCAAGTCCCACTGAGGCATCACAAACGGAACAGGTGGAAATGTGTGTGGGATGCCTTTCAAGAATCGATTTACAATAGGGGACTTGAACAAGGATGGTTGATCAGACAGCCTTAAGAAGGCTGAAAGAGCAGAAAGATAGCCCTTGATATTGCCCAGAGCAGAGCCCTGCTGGGCAAGAGAAAGAAGTAAGAGAAGAACCTCAGAAAGAGGGGCAGAGAGAGGATCCACAGCCTTTGCTGTGCACCATGCCACAAATCTGTTCCACCTGCAGGCGTATACCGACTTTGTGGAGGGACGCCTGGCTGCCAGAATGATGTTACAGACTTCAGGAGGCAAGTCAAATGGCCTCAACTGTTAACGCTCAATTGACAAGCATGGAGGTGGAGACTGGACAGGGTCGGGTGGAGGACCGTCCCCTGTTGCTGCGACAGAAGGTCCTCCTGAAGAGGCAGACGAACCGGGGGATCGACTGACATACTGAGTAGCTCGGGATACCAATACCTTCGTGCCCAGTCCGGAGCCACAAGGATGACTTTAGCCCGGTCGCGCTTGATCTTCTTCAGCACTCTGGGCAGAAGTGGTATAGGCGGAAAGGCGTACAACAGACCGCAACTCCACTTGCGACAAAAAGCGTCTCCGAGCGAGTGCCGCCTTGGAAATTCCAACGCGCAGAACTGATGACATTGCACGTTCTCTTCGGTGGTGAATAGATCTAACCAAGGCTCTCCCCACTGCAGAAAGAGAACTTGCGCCACATCCGAGTTCAGACGCCATTCGTGATCCATCATGCACCGGCGGCTGAGTTCGTCCGCCCTGGCGTTCAGAGAACCTGCCAGGTGTTGAACCATCAGGGTCACGCCCTGATGTTCCAGCCATTGCCAGAGGCGCAGAGCCTCCTGGCAGAGGGTCCACGACCCCACCCCGCCCTGTTTGTTGCAGTACCACATGGCGGTGGTGTTGTCCGTGAGCACCTGCACTACACTCCCTCGGACAGAGGGGAGGAATGCCTTCAGTGCTAGACGAATTGCCCGCAGCTCCAAAAGGTTGATATGGAGCCGGGACTCCTCCGGAGACCAGAGGCCTCTGATCTCCGCCTCTCCCATGTGGCCTCCCCAGCCCTAGAGGGACGCGTCCGTCACAACTACGTGCTCCGGTTGGGGAAGGGATCTGCCGCAGACCCAATCGCGGTCTGTGAGCCACCACTGCAGCTGTCTCGCAGTGCCCTCCGAGATCAGGACGTGGTCGGATAGGTTGCCCTGATGCTGGGCCCACTGAAACTTCAGGTCCCACTGTAGAGCCCGCATCCGCCACCTGGCGTGATGCACCAGTAGGATGCAGGAGGCCATCAGCCCCAGAAGCCGCAGCTTCAACCTGACCGAGATCCAGGATAACGGCTGAAAGATGGGAATCAGAGCCTGAATATCCAGGACCCGCTTTTCGGGCGGATAAACCCGAAACTGCGCCGAGTCCAGAACCGCTCCGATGAAGAGGAGCTTCTGAGAGGGGCACAGGTGTGACTTCGGCACATTGATGGAGAACCCCAGCTGGTGCAGGAGGTCTGCCGTCGTCTGGAGGTGGTTGACAACTGTCTGGGGCGAGCCCGCCTTCAACAACCAGTCGTCGAGGTAGGGGAAGACTGAAACCCCTAACCTGCGCAGATGAGCTGCGACCACTGCCATCACCTTTTTTGAACACCCGTGGGGCGCTGATAAGGCGGAAGGGGAGGATGGTGTACTGAAAGTTCTCCTGGCCAACTGTGAACCGCAGGTAGCGCCGGTGGGCCGGCAGGAGGGGGATGTGGAAATAAGCGTGCTGCAAGTCCAACGCTACCATCCAGTCTCCTGGGTCCAGGGCAGCTAGGACCTGAGCCAGTGTCAGCATTTTGAACTTCTCCTTCCGGAGGAAGCCGTTGACGTTCCTTAGGTCCAAGATAGGGCGTAGACCCCCTTTGCCCTTCTTGGGTACCAGGAAGTAGTGGGAGTAGCAACCACACCCTACTTCTGGCCAGGAATGCGCTCGATGGCCCCCTTGGCCAAGAGGGCCGTAACTTCCTCCTGCAGAAGTCGCAAATGATCCCCCGATACACGGTGGTTCTGCGGTGGCATGGCTGGAGGAGTCGCCTCGAAGGGGAGGGAGTAGCCCCTTCGGACGATTTGCAGCACCCACCTGTCCGACGTGACAGTGCGCCAGTGGGAGTGGTGATGGCGATCCCTGCCACCCACTGGCATCACTTGGGCTGAAAAGCACGGACTTGGAAGGTTTTGAGGCGGATGCTGCGGGGGAGGGTGTGGACTGGCCTCGCCGTTGTCCCCGACCGCCTCCACGGCGGTTTCCACGGCCGCCACCGCATTGGGTATTACCCTGCGGGGCGTGGCTGGCAGCACGCGTGGGTGCACCCCTTCCGTGGGGAAAGGAGTGAAAGGCAGCCAATTGCTGGTGTGCGGCCGAGAGGCCCAAGGACTTGGCCGTAGCCCTGGAGTCCTTAAAATGCTCGAGCGCATGGTCTGCCTTGTCGCCAAAGAGGCGACGGCCATCGAACGGCATGTCCATAAGTGTGTTCTGGACATCGGCCGAGAAGTTGGCTGACCTCAACCAGGAGTGGCGTCTGACCGCCACCGTCGTTGCCATCGCTCTACCCAGTGAGTCGGTGGTATCCAGTCCACACCGCATCGAATATCTGACTGCATCCTGACCTTCCACAAGGGTTTGGCCGAGTTTGGCCCGTACCTCCAACGGACACTCAGGCAGCACTTCCGCGACCGTATCCCACAGAGAGTGGGTGTAGCGGCCCAAGAGGCATGCGGTGTTGGAAGACCGCAGTCCCAGACTAAGGAATGAGAAGATCTTTTTGCCATACTGCTCATACCTCTTGGATTCCCTGTCCGGCGGAGCCGACGGGAATGCGGTTTGGGAATTGGAGGCCTGGATGACCAGGCTCTAAGGGGTGGAATGGGTGGACAGGAAACAAGGGTCACCCGGGGCCGGGCAGTGGCGTCTGGCCACGTTCCTATCTACGGGCAAAACCGTAGCGGGCTTGGACCAAGTGCCCAAAAGAACGGCAGCAGAGGCTCGGCTGAGCATGACTGCGGCTTAAGGACCTCGGTGAGGAGGTTAGTCCTCACGGCCGCGACGGGGAGCTTAAGGCCCTGGGCCTTGGCTGCCCTCATCAGCACCACACTATCGGTTGCCCCTCCTCTGCAGCCACGCTAGGAGGGGAGACAAAGCCAGTGTCAGGTGAAGTGTCTAACCCACTGGCTTCCCCAAGTTCACCTGCCCAGTCCTCATAAGACTGGCACTCACGTGTCAGAGGGTCCTCAGACCCTTCCCAATCCTCCTCATCACCCCACCTGGTACTCAGGTTCAGTAAAGGATGGGGCCAGTTCATGGAAAGTGAACTCACCAAACGGCGTCTGAATCGGCGCCGGAACCGGGTTGAGGGAGGCATCAGGGACGGCGCCGCCTGAGGACGGCGCCGGAGGTGACACCTGTGGGATCGGTGCAGGGGAGGTCGTTAAATCCACCGGCGACGACCCGGATTCGGAACCAGATCCAGCGGGACCCTGCGGTGCCGGGCCCGAACGTGCAGGCGGCATCGGGGCCGAAGAACCCGACGGCGTCGGGGCCAAAGGCCCCGACCCGCTAGGACCCCCAGACGGGGCCGCTGGGCCCGAAGGAACCGCGAAACCCGTCGGGGGAGAGAGGGATCTCATGGCAATGAGGAACCGCTCGATCTCCCCCGGCGTCCCATTAGGCCCAGGGACCGGATGGTATGAAGCCGGACGCGACGCTTGAGACTCTGATGCCACCTGAACCAAATCCCCCCCCGTCCCCGCCTCATGCGAGGGTCGGGGGGGGGAGGGGGGAGGCGGAAGAGCGATGAAGTCTCTTCAACTTCTTGTGCTTACCTGGCGAATTTGATCCCGAGGAGTGATGTCGACTCCCGGAGCTATGATGGCTCCGCTCCCACGACCGGTCCCTAGACCTCCGTTCGGACCGGGACCTCTCTCGGCGCGGGCCGACTGCCGGAGTTCGAGTCGCTTACGGGACCGCTCCCGTCTAGCTTTCGAAGTAAGGGCCCGGCAGTCGAGGCAGGTCTTGTCGTCTTGGTCGACGCCGAGACAGTGGAGACACCGACGGTGAGGATCCGTGACCTACATCAGTCGATCGCAATCTTCACAGGGCTTGAAACTAGGCATTTTCCTATCGGCACCGATCGGAGTCGAAGACTCGAAAAATGGAAGATCAAAAGATCAAAAAGAGTTAGTCAAAAAGTGACTAAGGTACCACTTTTTCCGGATCTGCGCTGCTGGTGCGGAAAAAAGAAGAACTGACGTCAGCACGCGGAGGCGGAATCTAAGTACTCAGACGACGTCATCACGGCACCCACGACGCCGACGACGGACGTGGAGCCGGAGACGACGCCTACCGACGCGCAAGGGTACTGCTACGCAAAAGTTTCCGGATCCAGTCTGACGCCTGGGGATATTCTAAGGTAAGGAATCTATCACTAACGTGTCTCTTTCAGATATGCACTCTTGCACCTGCGCCACAAGTTCTATCTTAGCGGCGATAAAGGGGCAGAATGCTCGCGCACCGCTTGCGGGCCCGCATGCAGCAGGCGGCCATCCCGGCTATTAGGGACGCACACGCAGTCGAACGGACGGCGGATGGCCACATAGCGGAGATCTTTCAACGCTTTTATCACACGCTGTACACATGTGAGCCCCCCGAACCCGATCGGGTCCAGGCCTACCTAGCAACCTGTGGAGTCAGGCCCCTCTCCCAGAGCTCGGCAGCTTCTCTTGACGCGGAGATACTCATTGAAGAGGTTATCTCTGCTATTTCGCGCTTGAAGACGGCCAAGTCGCCGGGGCCGGATGGTTTCTCAGCCACTTTTTACAAGAGGTTTTGTGGGGTGCTGGCACCCTTCTTGACGCGCCTCTTCAATTCCTTCAGGGAGACGGGGAATGTGACTCCCACTATGGCCGAGGCAGTCATTACGGTCATCCCCAAGGCGGGTAAGGATGCGAAGGAGTGCGTCTCGTATCGCCCCATCTCGCTCCTCAACATTGATATGAAATTGTTCTCCGGTATCCTGGCCGCGCGCCTTAGCCCGTTCATGGACGGAATCATTGAGCCTGACCAGGGGGGATTCGTCCCGACACGACAGGGGGGTGAGAACACCAAGCGACTTCTACATCTGATGGACTCGGTACACCAATCCCGTACACAGGCCTTCTTCCTCTCCATAGACGCCGAGAAGGCGTTTGACCGAGTCGACTGGTCATACATGTTTGCAGTCCTGAAAACTTTTGGGTTGGGGGACACCTATGTCAACTGGATACGCTGTCTCTATGCCTCCCCTAGTGCGGCGGTGAGGGTCAATGGCTGCCGCTGGGAGCATTTTCCCATCACGCGCGGGACGCGACAGGGTTGCCCCCTGTCGCCCTTGCTCTTCGCGCTCTACATGGAGCCATTTGCTCAACGCCTCCGGGACAATGAGGCCATATATGGGGTCCGCTTCGGTGCTGAAGATCACAAAGTGAGCCTCTACGCTGACAACGTGATCTTGTCCCTCACCCAGCCTCATTCCTCTTTGATTAACTAGAAGAGGGCAACCCAATAGTCCCCAAGGAACTGGGTAGTATAAGCTTATTAGAAAAATGCACCTTGAGGAATTATTTCATACAATCATTCGTTTAACATCAAGTCATATCCATGTATCATTGATTAAAGAGAACATAAGAAAGTAGGTATCTCTTGTTCAGCTTTATATCATACTTTAGACAAATAATTGTCAAGAATTGTTACTAAAAAAATAACAACGACAAGGCAACAAAAACACTACAGTCTTCAATACAACTTTTTGTAGTGCATTATACCGTTGGTACAATATGTATCACACATATATATACATAAAGTGCTCCTGATACATCAGTCAGCTGATTATTCAATTGTTTGCACAGATCCTGTTGTTGGTAATTGCAAACCAAACGGTATAGGGGCGTCAACGTTTCGGTCTTTACTCCTCGTCTCTTTCAGTCAGCTGACTGAAAGAGACGAGGAGTAATCCCGCCGTTAGCTGTGCGTACAAATGAGATGGTATGCCCTTACATTGAATAGCGGACTTATCCCCATTTACAGCACTACCTCGACACGTTTGTGGGAGGTTTATTTTTTAACCATACTGGTCTCCGGTGAGATACCTTGATCTATAAGGCTTATTTGATTGACTTCAGTGCAATATCATGTGCAACACAGAGTCCTGATGATGGTCTTGGTGTGAATTGTACGATAAAGACCTGTTCCCTCAGCCGCACTCCTCCCACACCTTTGAAGTGAAGCTTCGCTTCACTTCAAAGCCCCCTGCTGCTTTCACACCCTCTCCCCGCTCTGCCCCCTCCCCTGCCCGCTGTGTCGCATTTCTCCTCCCCACCTTCTCTGCCTTCCCTCCGTCACTCGGCCCCCTCCCCTGCCTGCGTTTTACGGACTTCCTGGAGGAGGGAGAGAAACATTTGCTGCTTTAGGCTACCAGCTGTGAGGGACTGGTATACAGAACATTGTACACCCAGTATGCCAAAGTTTTCGGTGGTAAACGTGATTCGTCCTATATTAATATTTTAGGACTAGCTACACAGAGATTTTAAGAGTAAAGAAGGCGGTTGCTTAAATAATCCATACAAAAGGCTTTACGATCTCCAGTTACAGCTTGCAATGCCGTGCTGCATAGCTTTGTACTGAATCACAGGCCCGTTGCATGTGCAGACCCATCCTTCTAGATAAACACACTTTCGAGCTGGGATCTCTATTTGTAATGTGCCTTTCACGCACTCAGCTGGCCAGAATTGCTGCGCAAACAGCTTTTCATTGTCAGAGTAAACTTTGAGGAAAATTACACTCCACCAGTAGGAATACTATAAAGATAAATGCCTCTAAACGGCGAATAAAAATTAAACTGGCTAATGTCGCTGAGCTGTTACCAATGCGCCATTCCGTGTTTATTTCTTTTTTTTAAATTACTTTTACTCATGCTTAGATTGGAATTTCTGAAACCGGAGCATGACTTCAGCATTTCACTTCCTTCCAGAGATGATTTTTTAGGTCTCGCCTTTACCATTCCGCAGGAATGGGAAATGGGGAGAATTCAAGTCGGCAATTTTCTCTTCAAACTAAGGGCTTTCAGCCGCGGTTTTCTTGCAGTTCACGTGAATCACGTGAACAAACATGCACGAGCATTCACGGCCAGGGCTTCTCCTCCCCTAGCAGCATTCCTCCCACACCAGCAACTCCCCCCTCCCACACCAGCACCTCCCCTCTCTCTCCCCGCCAACACAGCCTTGCCGTATCAGCACTCCTCCCACACCAGCACCTCCCACACCAGCACCTCCCCTCTCTCCCCGCCAACACAGCCTTGCCGTATCAGCACTCCTCCCACACCAGCAACTCCCCCCTCCCACACCAGCAACTCCCCCCTCCCACACCAGCACCTCCCCCCCTCCCACACCAGCACCTTCCCTCTCTCTCCCCGCAAAGACAGCCTTGCCGTAGCAGCACTCCTCCCACACCAGCACCTCCCAGTAAATAATGGCGGCCGCGCATCTTGTTTGTTTACATCTCTGCCATATCCCACTCCGTGTCTTTTCACGTCCCAGCGCTCATTTCTCCCCCTTCCTTGACCCAGCTTGCTTTCTTTGCCTTCCCTTCCTCCTGCTCGGTGTACCATCTCCCCCTGCTACTGTCGCTTCCTACCCCCACCTCTCCCTCGAGCACGTTTCAGACACATCTTTGTCTTTGTTTTAACAGTAAATAATGGCGTCCGCGCATTTTTTAAAAATATATATTTTGTGGTGACTTGGGCTGTCACCTACAACGCCCTACAGGGTCCTTCAGAGTAAACAAGAAGCACAGCTCACCATGCGTCTCCCCTCTCCCTTGCACACACTCTTTCAGAGAGACGCTTTCCGTTCGTGCAGCAGGTGCAGTGGCACCGGCCTCAGAAATCCATAAAATCGAATAATTTCCCTGTCTTTCACTTGCTGGGACACATACACGAAAAAACATCTCTGTTCGTGTCTCTTGGTTATCCTATCCCAATCACGCCCGCCAACACGCACAACACGCACAAACAGCCCACAGACTTTCTCTCTTTTCCATTGACGCACGGAAACACGCACACGTTGACCACATTTAGACGTGCATCTTGCAAGCAAACCCCCCCCTGCTACTGTCGCTTCCTACCCCCACCTCTCCCTCGAGCACGTTTCAGACACATCTTTGTCTTTGTTTTAACAGTAAATAATGGCGGACGCACATTTCTTTTTAATATATATCTTGTGGTGACTTGGGCTGTCACCTACAACGCCCTACAGGGTCCTTCTGGGTAAACACCAAGCACAGCTCACCATGCCTCTCCCCTCTCCCTTGCACACACCCTTTCAGAGACACGCTTTCCGTTCGTGCAGCAGGTGCAGTGACACCGGCCTCAGGAATCCATACTATCAAATAATTTCCCAGTATTTCACTTGCTGGGACACATACACGACAAAAAACATCTATGTTCGTGTCTCTTTGTTATCCTATCCCAATCACGCCCGCCAACACGCACAACACACACAAACAGACCACAGACTTTCTCTTTTCCATTCACGCACGGAAACACGTACACGTTGACCACATTTAGACGTGCATCTTGCAAGCAAACCCCCCCTGCCTTGTGTCTCATTCATTCATCTACACGTTTCTGCCTTTCATATTCAGACGTGCACTTTTTTATTACTTAAGCATAACACCCTGTCTTTCAATTCCTGAAACAATTACACCAAATCATCTCTCTGTTCCATTCACCACGCAAGACAACTTGCACAAACAGTCCACCAAAATCATCTTTCTGGTCGTGGCTCTTGCTTATCCTATCCCAATCAGGCCCGTCCACACGTACAACAGTTACAAACATCCCTCAGACTATCTCTTTTCCATTCATCCACGGAAACACGCACACGTTGACAACATTTAGACGTGCATCTTGCAAGCATACCCACCCTGCCTTAGCTTATCCCACCCTGTCTTAACTTCAGTCTCATTCATTCATCTGCACCTTTCTGCCTTTTACTCGCGACAATACGCACTAAAAGAACTAACACTCTAGACTCTTTCACATTCATGCACGACAACTTTTTTTTCTTCTTTATTTTCCCCTCTGTAAGGTGGGGAGGGGGCCAGAGCCAAACGTCTGGGGCCTAACCACCCCAGGAGACTGAATTGCTTTCATCACAGTCGTAAAGATTGTAATCTGTTGTCGGCTATCCGCTGGGAAATGCAAATGTTAACTAAAGAGACCGAAAGGCGCCTTTTCCCTGCAAACCATAAAGCAAGGGAAGCAACTTTAGAAACAATGTGTCAAGCGGCACGTTCTTTTACACATTCGATTACATGCACGTACAATGGTCTTATTGTTGTTGATTTATAGTTACGTTTCATAGTGCAAGTTACACACAAAACACGCATAGCAACATCCGTAAGGGCCTGCTTAGGCCATTCACCCACAACAAAACGACGATAATGAGAAGACATCTTACGTGTGCGGACAAAGTAAAACATTCAGTATGAGCCTAGGAAAATGTACTAGGATTACGAAAACCACTATTGTATTTGGATAAGAGTGTTGGGAGTGATGCTTAAACACGGAATCACACATTTGTAACACCTATTTTAAGAAACCATAATCGTGCAAATATTGTGCCCCCACGGAACTCATTGCCGAACAGAGGCAAAATGAATGACTCCCGAATGTGCTATTGCTGCGTGTTGCTTGCTGGAGCTCAGTGATGCTGTTGTTGGGAGAAGTGCTACTGTTGTGGTGCAGAGTTATGCTGTGGTGGTAATCATTGAATACCACTCTACAACGACACTGCTGCACTCATCACCACCACTCATCACCACTACAACATTACTCACCAGACAAACGTCACAGAAACAGAACATAAACAGTGCATACATACTACGTATAAAAAAAAATGAATGTGAGAAAACAAAGGAGAATGCAGAGCGGCGAGACAAAACACGTACGGCGAAACACAAGAGAAAACGAGCCAACAGCGACATAAAAAAAAATACAGGATGCGAGCTCAGACGGAAGTAGACTACAGGACCCGCATACCAGAACGACACGCGCAAACATAACTCAATGCATGGCGAAGAGACGAACTAAATAGCAGCCATTGATAGCATCAAAAAGCACACTCACAATAAAGGAGCCGGACACAAGCCAAGTGCGAGCAAACAAAGACACATAACAATAATTACATTCACATCACAAAAATAAAATTCGTAGCCAAAAGTGTAAAAACTCACAAAGGCACTCTTTAATGATATTAAAAAAAAATAGTAATTACCTGTCGATCGTAGCAGCTCATTCAGTGAAATGTACAGATTAAAAAAAACAACACACAAAGAGAACATAAACAGTGCATACATAATATGTTTAACTAAAAGAATAAAAAACAGCAACAAAAAAATGCCAAAAGCATAGCGGCGAGACAAGCCATGTACGGGTCGAACACCACCCAAAGACAAGCCAAGTACGAGATAAAATTAAAAAAAAGAGTGCGACCTCAGGCGAAACGAAACTACAGGAACAGCATACCAGGACGACACTAGCAAACATGAGTCAATCAGTTCAATACGAGCCAGTGATAGCATAAATAAGAAGAAACGACCCAGACACAAGGCAAGTGCGACCGAAAAATATGCAAACTCCATAATTACAATACATTCACAGCAATGAAAACGTATACAATTTTGAGTAACAAATAACAAAGGCACTCTTTAAATATATTTATTCAAAAAGGCAATTACCTGTCGATCGTAGCAGCTCAGTCACTGAAGTATAGAGATCAGAAAAACTACACACAAACAGACACAGTGCATACATAATACGTTGAACAAAAAAAGTAAAACAGCACCAAAAATAGCACAATGCAAAGGGCCAAAAATAGACAGATACGAGACAGACACTAGCCAAACACAAGGCAGTTGCGAAATTAAAAAAAAAACAGGGTGCGAGCTCAGGCCAAACTACACTACAGGACCCGCATACCAGAACGACACGCGCAAACATAAGTCAATGCATGGCGAAGAAACGACCTAAACACCAGTCAGTGATAGCATTAACAAGCCACATACGGGGCAAACACAAGCCAAAGACGACCCAGGTGCGAGATAAAATAAAAAAAACAGGGTGCGACCTCAGGCGAAACTGTACTACAGGACCCGCATACAAGGACGACACTAGCAAACATTAGCCAATGCATAGCGAAGAGACGAGCTAAACACAAGCCAGTGATAGCATAAAAAGGACACTAATCAGAGACGACCCGGACACAAGCCAAGTGGGAGGCCAAAAAAAAGACTAGTACATCATTACATTACATTCACAAAAATGAAATGTATACAATTTAGTGTAAAACTTCACAAAGGCACTCTTTAAATATGTTATCCAAAAAAGCAATTACCTGTCGATCGTAGCTGCACAGTCATTGAAGTGGAGGGACGATACGGAAAAGAACATAATAACATTTAGAATAAAAATAGGAAAACATACACTAACACAAACATTGCAATTAATTAAAGACACAATGGTGAAAAGGCTAAGAGTAGGCATGTACATTATTAAAACAACATTCCAAAAAATTAAAGAGATACAATAAAGTAGAAGAAGAAAAAAATCTGCATCAGAAAATATCAAACAAAAATAACATTAATTACCTGTATGTCGCTTGAAATAAGTCCGTGAAATATACAAATATCACCAGCGGTAGACGGAAAGGACCCTAAAAGTCAATAGCTGTAAATACAAAAAAAATACATCAAAACATGTACAAAAACCCCTACAATACATTACATCAACAGACAAAAGTTGTTTTTACATGCAGAACTTCACAAAATATATACGTCATTAACATTTACGTCTAAAAAATCACCCAACAGTTACGTATTACAATCAGATAATCACCAAAAAATATTAGGAATAGCACTTTCGACACCTAAATACAGTTAACAATTAGAAGATCATTTTTCATAAATAAAATAACTGATAAAAAGGGAAAAAAAATGTAATACACAATACATGCAAATTCAATATCAACATTTATTTAAATAAAACATTTACCGGTATGTTGCAGCAAGTCGCCCATTGAAGTCGAGAAATATCACAATAATGACACAAACATAAAAAAATAACACATTTACAAAATATTACAACTACTTAGCAAAAACAAACATTATTACATTTATTTAAAAAAACATAATGTTACCTTACCAGTAGAATTTCACAAACATCGGAAAGTGACTTTCACGGACTCAAACAGGAACGGTACACTCAAAAGCTGAAAATAAACAAAAAAAAATAAATATTAACGTATAGAAAAAATAAAGAAAACGTTATACCAACAGACAACATTTGGCCTTACCGCGAGAACTTCACCAAAGATATCGGTAACTGGCATTTACGTAAAACACCTGCCACACCCGTGACGTATTACAATAAAATACTCCTCCTTTTCCAATTATGAAATGCACTTTCGGCAAATATATAAAGCATACAAATCACAAAAAAAATTATATCTAATGCAATTACAGCTATAAGGCAACACAATACATAATACAGAATATAACTGAATGGTGACAACAAAAAAAACATTTTTAGTACCTGTATCTCGCAGCAACTCCGACATTAAGTGTACAAAACCCACAAGCAAAACAAATACATTACATACTTACAAATTTTACAAAGATTAAAAATACCGCTTAAATAAAACATTCTTCCATTACACAGAAACGCATTATCACACAACAACAAGACTTTAACACTTACCTACATGTCCTAATCAGGAGCAAAAAAGGACTCGAACAATGAACAGCTAAAAATAAAAACATTAAACAGGTATCTGATTGACAAACATCCTAAAAACACATTACATTAACTGACAAAAGTTACTCTTACCGGTAGAAATTGGCGAAACATAACGGGAATTAACCTCACAGCAGCAGAGACGGACAAGTGTCGTAAAATCCCAAACGGTCAAAACAGAACACAAAGAAGCTAACTTCATCGAATGAATACCACTAAAAAATTACATCCTAAACAAAATACATTATATTACATTCACATAAAAGGTGTTCTTAACTGCATCAATTGGCAAAATAACTAGACATCTGACCTTTACGTAACAAAAAAATCCCCCCCGCACGCTCGTATTCACATTAAGTATTCAACATAGTAAACGCGAAACAACACTTTCGTATATTAAATTAAATATATATATAAAACTATACATTGGAGATTACATCAACAAACAAAACTTGGTCTTACCTGCAAAAAAGCACGGAAGATATATGTAACAGACGTTTACGTCAAAAACGTCACACAAGCATAACGTATTACATTCAAATATTCAACAATAACAATTAGGATTAGCACTTTCGACAAATATAAGAATTACGAAATTCCTAAAACATTTTAAATAATTAAACATACTGATTAAAAGGAAAAAACACAGTAAAACACAATACATTCAACATCTAAATTAAAATGGATTTTATAAATAATTACCAGTATGTTGCACCATCTCGCACATACGCTAAAGGAAATAATACCAATACATAACACAAATACATAATAAAAGGAATTTACATAACCATATACTACATAAATAAATAATACTAATTTAGCAATTCACAAACTTCTACTATTTCAAGAGATAAAAAGCAAGTACATACAACTAATATAACAACGATCGAAATTTATAAAACAGAACACATACAAAAGTATACATTGCTATATATTACATTTCTAACGATTACAAGTATTAGAACATCTATAGTTTAAAACAGGTGAAAAATAGATTCCAAGTACATACGCTCGGAAATAAACAAATCGCAATACAAAAACATCAATAATACATCCTAATAATTAATATATTTAATAACAATATAAACACAAGCAATAATACATTCAGCTTCATGGACTAAATGTTATAAAAATGTAATCTTACCTGTCAAACTACGCAGCAACAAAAACGGAACAACAACACGCCTTTCCCGCACGAACATTCACACCAATCTGGAAATTTCAGTTGACGCATTGAAAACACAACGCTACGTCACCAAACTTAGCGCTGCAATTGGCTACATAGTAAACGCGGGACAACACTTTCGCTGAAATAAATAAATACATATATATATAGAACAATAAAAATTAACACATAACACATTACGTCAAAAAATAATCATTGCTCTTACCTGCACAAAAAACACGGAAGATATACATAACTGACGTTAACGTCAAAAACGTCCCACAAAAATAACGTATTACATTCAAATATTAGACGAAAACTATTAGGATAAGCACTTACGAGTAATAAAAATATTAATAAATTCATAAAAAATCTATAATAATTAAAATAACAGATATAAAGGAAAATACCAAGTAAAACACAATACATTCAACATCTTTAAAAAAATGCATTTTTTAAAATAATAACACTATGTTGCACCAACTCGCACATACGCTAAGGGAGGAATACCAATACATCACAAAAATACAGAATAAAAGGAAATAACATAAGCATATACTACATAAATACATACTCAAAACTATGCCATTCAAGAACTTCTAGTATTTCCAAACATAATAAGCAAGTACATACAAAAAATATAACAACGTTCGAAATTTAAAAAACATAACACATACAAAAATATACATTGCTATATATAACATTTAGAAACATTACAATTAAAAGAACATCTATCGTTTAGAACACTACAACACTCTATTCTAAGTACACACGGTAGAAAATACACAAGTCGCAATACAAAAACATCAATAATACATCATAATAATTATTTACTTTTTTAAGTATATAAACACAAGTAATAATACATTCAGCTTCATGTACTAAATGTTATTAAAATTTAATCTTACCTGTCAAACGACGCAGCAACAAGAACGGAAGAAGAACACGCCTTTCCCGCACGAACATTCACACCAATCTGGAAAATTCCCCGTTGACGCACGTCAAACGCAACGCTACGTCACAAAACGTAGCGCTGCGATTGGCTAGAAATTACGTCACACTAAACATAACAGAAAAATAAAAAAAAGACTAGAACGCTAATCTCACTTACGTAACAAACGAAAAGGGAAAACATAGCATACGACATTTTTACTTAATAAAAAAAAAACACAGTTTAAAAACATTCACTCAACACTTATAATCCCAATATAAATACACAGATACACACACACATTACATTAAAAATATAAATTAACACATGCAAGACACTCACATATGCCAATAACGCATGCAACTCCACTCACACATGCAACGCCACTCAACCACGCAACGCCACTCAACCACGCAACGCCACTCAACCACGCAACGCCACTCAACCACGCAACGCCACTCAACCACGCAACGCCACTCAACCACGCAACGCCACTCAACCACGCAACGCCACTCACACATGCAACGCCACTCACACATGCAACGCCACTCACACATGCAACGCCACTCACACACGCAACGCCACTCACACACGCAACGCCACCCTAACACGCAACGCAACTCTAACACGCAACGCCACTCTAACACGCAATGCCACTCTAACATGCAACGCAACTCTACCACGCAACGCCACTCACACATGCAATGCCACTCACACATGCAACACCACTCACACATGCAACGCCACTCTAACACGCAACGCCACTCTAACACGCAACGCCACTCTAACACGCAACGCCACTCTACCACGCAACGCAACTCACACATGCAACGCCAGTCACACATGCAACGCCAGTCACACATGCAACCCCACTCAACCACGCAACGCCACTCAACCACGCAACGCCACTCACACATCCAACGCCACTCAACAACGCAACGCCACTCAACCACGCAACGCCACTCTAACACGCAACGCCACTCTAACACGCAACGCCACTCTACCACGCAACGCAACTCACACATGCAACGCCACTCAACCACGCAACGCCACTCAACCACGCAACGCCACTCAACCACGCAACGCCACTCACACATGCAATGCCACTCACACATGCAATGCCACTCACACATGCAACGCCACTCACACATGCAATGCCACTCACACATGCAATGCCACTCACACATGCAACGCAAATCACACACGCAATGCCACTCTAACACGCAACGCCACTCTAACATGCAACGCCACTCTAACATGCAACGCCACTCTAACACGCAACGCCACTCTAACACGCAACACCACTCTAACAGGCAACGCCACTCACACATGCAACGCCACTCACACATGCAACGCCACTCACACATGCAATGCCACTCACACATGCAACGCCACTCACACATGCAACGCCACTCTAACACGCAACGCCATTCTAACACGCAACGCCACTCTAACACGCAACGCCACTCAAAAACGCAATGCCACTCAACCACGCAACACCACTCACACATGCAACGCCAGTCACACATGCAACGCCACTCAACAACCCAACCTCACTCAACCACGCAACACCACTCAACCACGCAACGCCACTCACACATGCAACGCCACTCACACATGCAACGCCACTCACACATGCAACGCCACTCACACATCCAACGCCACTCACACATCCAACGCCACTCACACATCCAACGCCACTCACACATCCAACGCCACTCACACATCCAACGCCACTCAACCACGCAACGCCACTCAACCACGCAACGCCACTCAACCACGCAACGCCACTCAACCACGCAACGCCACTCAACCACGCAACGCCACTCAACCACGCAACGCCACTCAACCACGCAACGCCACTCAACCACGCAACGCCACTCAACCACGCAACGCCACTCAACCACGCAACGCCACTCAACCACGCAACGCCACTCAACCACGCAACGCCACTCAACCACGCAACGCCACTCAACCACGCAACGCCACTCAACCACGCAACGCCACTCAACCACGCAACGCCACTCAACCACGCAACGCCACTCAACCACGCAACGCCACTCAACCACGCAACGCCACTCAACCACGCAACGCCACTCAACCACGCAACGCCACTCAACCACGCAACGCCACTCAACCACGCAACGCCACTCAACCACGCAACGCCACTCAACCACGCAACGCCACTCAACCACGCAACGCCACTCAACCACGCAACGCCACTCACACATGCAATGCCACTCACACATGCAACGCCACTCACACATGCAATGCCACTCACACATGCAACGCCACTCACACATGCAACGCCACTCGCACACGCACGCAACACACACATCCAACGCCACTCACACATGACACGGAACTCACACATGCAACACCAATAAAAAATGCTACGCCACTCACACATGCAACGCCACTTACACATACAACGCAAGTCACACATGCAACGCCACTCACACATGCAACGCCACTCACACACGCAACGCCACTCACACACGCAACGCCAATCACACATGCAACGCCACTCACACACGCAACGCCACTCACACACGCTACACCACTCACGTTGCCAATAGGTATCGCAGTAGGAAAGTTGGAGCCATTACTAGTGCAAATAACAAGGCCTTTTATTTTTTTATCATTTTTAAAACAAAGGGCTTTTGTCATTTACAAAACCAATAGCTCAAACTTTCCTACTGCGAGACCTATTGGCAACGCCAGTGCTTGTTTTTTCCATCAGCCTACACTCCTGTGCCTCGCGATTGTGACTCCAGCAGGAAATGGGAGGCAGAAAAAAAGCAGCTTTTTAACTTTGTTGAAACAATGAAAATGTGCTTCGGAGTTCCTTTATTTTAGTTCGTATTCGTAGCCGCAGGAGCGCTTTGCACGAACCGTATAATTACACTCAGATGGCGGTTGAAAGCATGTGCGTCTAAAAATAAAACTGCTTACCTGGCGATTGGTTACTTTACTTCCTGTTTGCACGTGACTGGATAGGTAATCCTGGTAGTGGGATTTTTCAACTGCCCCCCTATGGTATCTGAACTTGCAATCAAATATGATGGCTATGGTTTAGTAAACTATACATTTACGGAACGCTTTATTTGTATCCTTTCTTGGGCCGTGCCCCCCCCCCCCCCCCCCCCGGCCCCCATTCCGCTGGAATGCCCAGTACTCTGGGGGCTCGGCGATCAAAGTAGACCTGGCGTAATATTTCATGTTAATGATTTACTGCACTTAAATAAATATCTAATTAGCAGTTTTTAGAAGTTGTATGATCCCCTCATCAAGGCCAGCACTTTTAAACATATAAATAGTATTCAATGGAGTCTGTTTAATAACATACTTTGCAGCTAAATTTCCTGGGTCTGCACATTATTCCTACACTTGTACAACCGACCTATCAAGATGAGACGTTGGTGAGTACCTCCTAAAATGTATTTATATTAATGTAGATTTTATTTTAAATATATATATTTGTACTGATTTACCTTGTAACATTACATTTGTGTTGGTTACAGTGCATAGGCTCTCAGTACTTAGATCAGGACACCATACCTAAATGATGTAACTCACAGACCACGAAGATACAATGTTACTCACAGATGACCCGGGTAATAAATGAAAATACATTTGGACTTCTAAAGGTCACATTTTGCTACCTACATAATATTAGTGGCACTCTCCAATATTCCCCATACGTGGATAATAAAACTGTGGCAGCTTGTAATATTGAAACCAGAAGGAGCCTTCTCATACAGGCTTATGTTGATACTTATGACAAAGAAGAGGAATTCCAACACACAATACATTTCAGGATGCCACGACCACACCCACCACCACTACATCCACCACCATATCCACCACAACCACCACCACCACATCCACCACCACCTCCACATCCACCATGACATCCACCGCCACATCCACCACCATATCCACCACATCCACCACCATCACATCCACCACCACCACATCCACCACCACCACCACATCCACCACCACTTCCACCACCACCACATCCACCACCACCACCGCATCCACCACCACCACCGCATCCACCACCACCACCACCGCATCCACCCCCACCCCCACCACCACTACATCCACCACCACATCCACCACCGCATCCACCACCACCACCACCACCGCATCACCCACCACATCCACCGCATCCACCACCACCGCATCCACCACCACATCCACCATCACCACATCCACCATCACATCCACCACCACCACCACATCCACCATCACCTCAACAACCACCACCACCACATCCACTATCACCTCCTCATCATCCACCATGACATCCACCACCACCACATCCACCACATCCGCATCCACCACCACCCCATCCACCACCACCACCCCATCCACCATCACCACCGCATCCACCACCACCGCCGCATCCACCATCACCACATCCACCGCATCCACCTCCACCGCATCCACCACCGCATCCACCACAGCATCCACCACCACATCCACCATCACCACCACATCCACCTTCACATCCACCACCACCACATCCACCACATCCACCATCACCTCCACATCCACCATGACATCCACCACATCCACCACCACCACACCCACCACCACTACATCCACCACCCCATCCACCACTACCACCACCACCGCATCCACCACATCCAACGCATCCACCACCACATCCACCACCACCCCCACCACATCCACCACCACCACATCTACCATGACATCCACCGCCACATCCACCACCATCACATCCACCACCGCCACATCCACCAGCACCACCACATCCACCACCACCACATCCACCACCACCGCATCCACCACCACCACATCCACCACCACTTCCACCACCACGCATCCACCACCACCACATCCACCACCACCACCACTACATCCACCACCGCATCCACCACCACCCCATCCACCACCACCGCATCCATCACCACCACCGCATCCACCATCACCACATCCACCACCACCGCATCCACCACCACATCCACCATCACCTCCACATCCACCATGACATCCACCGCCACATCCACCACCACCACATCCAACACCACCGCATCCAACACCACCGCATCCATCACCACAACCACATCCACCACCACCACTCCCACCACCACTACATCCACCACCACATCCACCACAACCACCACCCCATCCACCACCACATACACCATCACCTCCACATCCACCATGACATCCACCGCCACATCCACCACCACATTTACCACATACACCACCATCACATCCACCACCATCACATCCACCACCGCCACATCCACCACCACCACCACATCCACCACCACTTCCACCATCACCACTTCCACCACCACCGCATCCACCACCACCGCATCCACCACCACCACCGCATCCACCACCACCACCGCATCCACCACCACCACTACATCTACCACCACATCCACCACAACCACCACCACCCCATCCACCACAACCACCACCCCATCCACCACCACCACCGCATCCACCACTACATCCACCACCACATCCACCGCATCCACCACCACCGCATCCACCACCACATCCACCATCACCACCACATCCACCATCACATCCACCACTACCACATTCACCACCACCTCCACATCCACCATGACATCCACCACCACCACATCCACCACATCCACCACCACCACCACTACATCCACCACCACATCCAATACAACCACCACCCCATTCACCACTACCAACACCACCACATCCACCACCACATCCACCACCACCACCACATCCACCACCACATCCACCATCACCACCACATCCACCATCACCATCACTACCACGTCCACCATCACATCCACCATCACATCCACCACCACCACCACATCCACCATCACCTCCACATCCACCATGACATCCACCGCCACATCCACCACCACATCCACCACCACTTCCACCACCACCGCATCCACCACCACCACATCCACCACCACTTCCACCACCACCGCATCCACCACCACCACATCCACCACCACATCCACCACCGCATCCACATCCACCACTTCCACCGCATCCACCACTTCCACCGCATCCACCACCACCTCATCCACCACCTCATCCACCACCGCATCCATCACCACCACATCCACCATACCCACCACCATCACTTCCACCACCACTTTCACCACATCCACAACCACCACCACATCACCACATCCACCACCACCACATCACCAGCACATCCACCACCTCCACCACCACCACATCCACCATCATCACCACCACCACCACATCCACCACCACCATATCCCCCAGATCCACCACCACCACATCTATATGTGTGTGGCTCTGTGTGTGTTTAGGTGCAAATGCAATGTTCTAACAAAAGTTATTTACAAACGTTTAAGCTATTGCCATTATAAATTACAAGAACTTTTATTTAAGTATTAATTATTTACAAAATTAAAAGCCATTGTTATTTGTAATATCAAGACATATAAGTTACGTAAATACATCACACATTGCATTACAAATGCTATAGGTGTCACATTTGCAAGAGTTAAAACTATTGACATTGTAACTGACAAAGCTATTAATTTTGCTACTTTCAAAACCAACACATAAATAAAGTGTCATTTACAATACCAATAGCTCAAACTTTCCTAATGCGAGACCTATTACATTTCCAATGCTTGTTTTACATGGGAGTTAGGGCTATGTAGTATGTGGTCACTCTCCAGGCCCTCAAGCAGTGTCTCTTTCAGTGCCTCCAGCAACCACTATGGCACAGAGAGGCAGGAGGCAGTATGGCTGTATTTTAGCAGTCATTTTGTGGGAAGGGGAGCTGTTGGAGATGTATTTGTATTTGTACTGAAATTTCATATTATTGCACTGCACCTTATACGTTGTACTTTGATTATTGACAGGTTTATCAGCAAACAACAAGAGGACCCCAACCTCCTTTGCTGCTCTCTCACCCCGGCTGCAACCCAGCAAACACTAGTGTTAAAGGTAATCAAACTGATGCTATATATTTTTCCCCTTTTCTTCCCCCGCCTTTCCTTGTTTTGTTTCCCTGTTTTCCCCTGGTGTGTCATTCGTTACTCTACAGTCTTATAGAGTCGGAAGGCCGTAGGGGAAGACTGTGGACTTTTCTTCAAGTTCCTGACACTCCTGCGGAACGAGCCTGGCAACCATTACACTGTTGTGCAACTTCTTCTACTCTTAGAGCTGAGATTTCCATGAAAGTCTTATAGTCTGAATTCAGCACCTGAGCATAATAGGGCGGAATGTATGAAGCTCTGTGGTTATACTGAATAAGCGGCTACCTATGTTATGCCATCTATTAACGTAATAACTGCACTTTCACAATTGCTTTATTAATGTGAATAGAACAAAAAAGAACACCCTGCCTCGAGATATAATGGCCCTAACTAGAGGGTCCAACAAATATATATGGAGGGGTGATTAACCTAGGAGTTGACACTACACACAACAATCACAAGGTCAATCCAAATAGACTCTACAGATCATGTTAGAAAAATATATATTTTTATTTCTTTTTGGGATAACAAGGATATAAAAAGTAGATAGTACTTTCGTATCACAAATACATTTAGAGCATAAAAAAGACAAACATAGATATAGGGGCAACAACGAAAGGGAAGATAGGGCTACATTAAGACCTACCCAGTACCAGCCACACTTCAAACACACTGTCTCACTTACTTCAGTCTCTTCTCACTCTATCTCATCTTATACCATTCACCTTTCATTCTTCCATTCATTCTTCTAATCCTGGCGAGTACAACACATAGATGGTTAATGTGTTGTATGGATCGGGGTGTTGGTCCAGGTAGATGATTTTTACTACGAGTCCTGATGTAATTAGGACAATGACCGTATTCCTGGTGATACGAAAGTACTATCTACTTTTTATATCCTTGTTATCCCAAAAAGAAATAAAAATATATATTTTTCTAACATGATCTGTAGAGTCTATTTGGATTGACCTTGTGATTGTTGTGTGTAGTGTCAACTCCTAGGTTAATCACCCCTGCATATATATTTGTTGGACCCTCTAGTTAGGGCCATTATATCTCGAGGCAGGGTGTTCTTTTTTGTTCTATTCACATTAGTTTCTCCCCCCTACGACCTGCCCATATCTTAAAGTTACCCACGGGGAACCCCCTTCTATTGTTTACAATTGCTTTATTAACCTTCCTGCTTTCTCAAATTTGCTTAAAAATGCACGATTTTTCTTCGTTTTTTTTCAAAATTTTCTTGGGGGGGTTAACCCCCCCCAAACCACCCTTTTGGGGTTCGGGCTCGCTTGCTGCGCTCGCTCGCTACGGTGCTGTATGCAAATCACTTTCCGCCCCCCCCCCCCTTTAAAATCTCACCCACCGCCCCTGCACACTGCTACTAATGTGGCTGGGGCCGAATCTGCCTACAAAATGGTGTCCTACTGGTTTCATACACTGGCCAGGATTCACGGGTGGGACCCCAAATGTCCGAGTCTTTGTTGGCGGGGCTGCGGTGTGACGGGTACCCTGACACATTTGCTTTGGCACTGCCCCAAGTTGGTGCGCTACTGGCAGGTGGTGCTGGATGACATAGATAACGCCTTTGGTATTACATTTTCCAGGGCCCCGGAGCTTGTGCTACTAGGTCTCCCTCACCCTAAAGCATTCCCCTTGCGCTCCCTGCGAGGTAGGCAGATAGCCCTAGCTTTACTGGCCGCGCGCCTAGTTATCCTTGCGCAGTGGCGCTCCCCTGCTGCCCTCGACCCGAGAGATTGGATTAGGTGGCTTTGGTTGTTGTTGGGTATGGAGAGGCTTTCCCTCTGTGTGGATGGCAAAGGGGAGACATATGCGGAGCTGTGGGAACCATTTATACATTTGCTGTCACGGGATATGCAGGAGGTAACATGTCCAAAGTTCCTGCAAGTTTTGCAGCTTATCCCGTTGGAACCAGCGAAGGCTAGTTCATAAAGGGATTGGAATGGCTTTATGAGGGCGGAGATGCGGTGGGGAGCAGAGGCAGAGTCGGAAGAACAGGTAAGGCTGGTGCAGAGTGGGAGGGAGGGGAGGAAGGGGGGGTCCATGGTGGGGGGGATGGTGGGGTTGGGTAGGTTTCTCTTTCCTTATTAGTGTTTGTCTTTCCTTTTCTGTAAAATGCAGCACCAGCACACAAATTGGTTGCGCCATATGGCTGTCAGTTTATCTTCGCCGGGTCGCCCTCCGGGATGTAGACCCCATGGCTGTGTTTCAATGTTGTCAAACTTCGCTCTGCCAGCCGGTGGATGTAGGCAGCCCAGCTGTGTTCATTGATATGTCACTGCTGAATAAAAAATGTTTGATTCTAAATACAAGTCGCATAAGCATCGTGCACTTAGTCCATTATCAATGTTAGCAACAAGCCTTTTTCACACACAGGTGTTATAAATTATTTTGAGGCAACAAGGGCAGAACTTAAAAATAGCTGCTACAGACACAGAGTTTAGCTTGAAGTAATTCAAGAGGAGACGCGCGGCTGTAAGCCAGGAGAAAAAATGTTAGGAGGATTTAATTATTGCATTTGGAGTACCCAGCATGCTATGGTAAGCGTAAAGCGATTAATAATTGCAAGTCTGTTTTTTGGCTAAAATTACGATCTTGAGCATTATATGCAGTAGAAGGAAGTAATTTTGAATTTAAATGCTAAGCTAAACATGGCACAATAATGAAGGGGTACCAGGAAGCAGTATGTGTTTGGAACAGAATGAAAACACTTTCTTTATATAATGGTTATGATTAACATTCACAAAATAACACGTGTTTGGCAGATCAAAGTAGAATTGGTCTTTTAAAAAATAATGTGGAGCATTAAGTTGCAAAAAATGATTGAAATATGTTTATGCTTGTATTTGTAGATACCCCTGACAAAGGGAAGTATATCCCGAAATGCATTGGGTTGACGGAAATAAATCATGGCATGTGAAACCCACTGTGGACTCCTGAACCTTTTATGAACATCGGTGAAATAATGAATAAGATTGAATAAAATGAATTGAACTATTAAGTATGGATGAAAGATTACGGTTTAAATTTGAAGAATAAAGTAAAGAGAAAAGCATAGGAATTTAATTCCTTTGATTCAAATGAAGAAGTGGCAGTGCAGCTCGGTGGAATCGAAGGAGGTTCTGATCGTGGATTTGTAATGTTGCGCGCGCAACGAGACGAAGCGCGGACGAGCTTTGCACGCCTTAAAAAGTGGAATGTGAGAAAAACTGGTTAAAGTTTGAATTAAGAAAAAAAGGAGTGCATCTCATCTTCTTTAACCTCAAGGGTATTTTAAAGAAATGATTTATAGGGAAGGGGTCCGTCTGACGTTCGAAGAGAAGGAAGGGGGGAGGTATGTCAACTTGCAAAACAGAGGGGATTGAACGGAAGAAGTGGAGAGAAAAGACACTGCAATGGGGAAGGGAAAGCAGAAAGGGTAGAAAGATTGAGGGGCGGGTAAGTGAGGTAAAGGGAAGAAAAAAAGTGGATGTGGTAATGGCGGTTTTGGTTATGAAAGGGAAGATGAGAAGGGAGAGGAGTGTACGGCCTGTGTATTGAAGGCTTGAAAAGGACATGGGAAGGGTTTAGGGGAAGGGTCAAGGGACATCGACGTTGTACGAGAAGAAGAAAGTGAAAGAAATATGAAAGTTAGGGGATAAAAGTTGTGGAGAAAGAATGGGATGAAGGAAATAGGCAAGGATGGGAAGGAAAAGTCGTAATGGGGAGGAACGATGACTCAAGTCAACTGCAAGTGATGGAGGGATGGAAAGTGAATAAAGAGAAAAACGTTAAATGAAGGAAAGTGTAAATGGAAAGAAAAACAAGCAGTTACAATGCAATGGTTTCGCCTTTGGAAAAGTTAGAGCTATTGGCATTGCTCACACACAGAGCCCCACACACAAATACACACACACACAGAGCCGGACACACAGAGCCAGACACACACACAGAGCCAGACACACACACAGAGCCAGACACACACACAGAGCCAGCCAGACACACACACAGAGCCAGACAGAGCCAGACACACACACAGAGCCAGACACACACACACAGAGCCAGACACACACACACAGAGCCAGACACCCATTCCTAAATATAATATTTCTACCATGAATAGTTTGCAGGTTTTGCTCTGAAGCATCTGGACGCGACATACCATATTTTTCGTGAAATCCTAAAATAAAAGGTTGATCGGGTTGTGATGAGAGTTCTTCCAATTAATAATGCTACCCGTTCACAGCAGTCTAGCGGAGGAACAGGCGACCTTCACGGAAATATCAAGCTTTGGCTCCTGACTAGGGTTGACATCTTTCTTAGAAAAAATACTAGTCATTGATTACTTTTTGCTATTCTGGAACAGCCAATGGAGCTGGTGGGTGAAAACGATTTAGTGTTAAATTATCAGAATTCTTTTGTAACGTGGCATTTATCCTTCTGTTTCCTCTAATAATTCTGAAACGATTTTTTTTAAAACAGATTTCTTTGTGATTTTGCTGTTTACGTTTGTGCATGAGAAGGGGAAACAATATCGGATTTTTGTGCATTTCCAACATTTTTTACCGGCCTGTATTCTAATGCATTCAACACAAAACAAGCGCCCCACACCGCAGCAATCAAGGAGGCAGTGTGAGGTGCTGGCTAAGGAGGCAGTGACAGAGGAGAGCTGCGGGCTCTAATATAAATGAAAGATTGATTGAGCCACATGGTATATTCTAACCCGTAGAATCCAGGTTAAACTCAGATATTTTGCTGCAGGTGCATTGTCACTTCACCATTGTACCACTTCATCTTTTGTGTAATAAGTTATATGTATTAATTCTAAAAAGTTAGCTTATTTATGCCAAATGTCATTCCTAGCCCATGTACTAGTCACATAGATCAGGCTGGGCTGAAAATGGCGGCATTAGAGACTGCTTGGTTTATTTAAATGAAAGCCACAAAACCATTAAATAAGCCCACGTAAGCATTTAAGGCCTCTAACTGCATTCACGGTGTCATTGGCGCAGGATATCGGTTTCCCCTTGCTGCAGCAGCCTGCTGTGCTCTCATTCACAATGAATTCTGCAGCACCGGCAAGCTACTACCCTCTTCAGAAGCTGCTGTACTAGAACACTGCACGGTGGGTACTCTAAGGGGTGTTTTTGTTTCACAAACTGAACAATAGGTGCAAGGGGAATGCTGATTTGCATAATTTATCTCCTACATATTCATAAAAGACGCATAATCTCACTTATTTTGGAAACACTTTCATTTTGCATTTAGATTGTTATTCCTCTGACTTAAGAACAAATAGTTATGAGGGAAAAGTCTGTATCGCAAATGCAGCAGTCTTCAAAATGCCACAAGTAAAAATTAAGACAAATGTATTTAATTTTTGTATTTATTTTTTGCCTTGCTTGCCGTGCACATAAGTAAAACAATCTTCATATTTCCTGCTTTTTTTCCCCTTTGTTTCTCCATAGAGACTGGTAGTCTTTCTTTCCTGCTTTTCACTCCTGTTTTTGAATGATATTTCAAAGATTTACAACCATTAACCTATCAAACGGGTATGTCCCTTACTTCTAAGCCAATAGGTCTCGCCTACGCGAGAGCTATTAGCTTTGCCAATGACTTTTGGCTGTGTAACTTTTTAAACTAAGACAACATCCTTATTTTTACAATTTAGTGTAAACGTAGCTGTGCCGTGTTTTGGATTGTTATCATTGATCTGAAATTATTGTAAGTGGCAGTGTTTGTATATCGCAATATGACTGTAATAAAAAGTGGTTGATTGACTTTACCAGGTATTTGATTTTTTACCGGCCTGTAAGGAGATGTGATTATGGGCAGAGCTCTGGGCTTTGGAACTGGGGAAGGAGAGCTGCGGGCGGGGAACGGACAGCGGGAGGGGGGCGGGAACACGAGCAGCGGGACGGCATGAGAAGACAACATCCTTATTTTACAATTTAGTGTGAACGTAGCTGTGCCATGTTTTGGATTATTATCATTGATCTGAAATTATTGTAAGTGGCAGTGTTTGTATCTCGCAATATGACTGTAATAAAAAGCGGTTGATTTGGCTTCAAAGAGGACATAAAACATTTGTTGCTTGCTGTAAAACTGACCGAGGGTTTTTTACTCTGAGGATGAAGCAAGGAGATGTGATTACGGGCAGAGCTCTGGACTTTGGAACTGGGGAATGAGAGCTGCGGGCGGGGAACGGACAGCGGGAGGGGGGCGGGGGCGGACAGCGGGAGGGGGGCGGGGAACGGACAGCGGGAGGGGGCGGGAACACGAACAGCGGGACGGCATGAGAAGACAACATCCTTCTTTTACAATTTAGTGTGAACGTAGCTGTGCGGTGTTTTGGATTGTTATCATTGATCTGAAATTATTGTAAGTGGCAGTGTTTGTATCTCGCAATATGACTGTAATAAAAAGCGGTTGATTGACTTTACCAGGTATTTGCATTTTTTACCGGCCTGTAAGGAGATGTGATTACGGGCAGAGCTCTGGGCTTTGGAACTGGGGAAGGAGAGCTGCGGGCGGGGAACGGACAGCGGGAGGGGGGCGGGAACACGAGCAGCGGGACGGCATGAGAAGGGGAAACAATTTCCGATTTTTGATTGTATCTAGATGTCAGAGCGTTTTACACGGACTGCGGGAGGCGGGGCGGACGGGCACACGGACAGCAGGGGGGGCAGGGAACGGCACACGGACAGCGGGAGGGGGGGCGAGAACGGGCACTCACCTGGACTTCTTCCGGCGGCGGTCAGCCTGGAATGAAGAAAAGAAACATTAAAAAAAACCAACACGCCCACCGCAGAGATGACGAGCACAGAGGGGTGGAGAGGGAAAAAATCTCGGGAACGCCCACAAATCTGGTCCGGCCATGACGGACAGATCTCTGTTCCAATGGCTAGCCTCCATTTAAGGAGCTAGCCAATGGAACAGAGGGCGGGACTAAGCCCCACACTGTAGGGACATTAGATTTCTCCTGGGCGGAGCTAGGAGCTCCGGCCCCAGGCGAAACCTAAAATATGGGGCAAAGATGTGTTTAGGAAATGGAGAAATGCGTGGGTTTAGGAGGCAAGAGAATGGACAAGAAGAGACCAGGAAAGGAGTAGGGCAGAGAGAGAAGTGAATCGCAGAGGGTGGAGGGAAGGAAAAAGGAGAACAGGAGTAAAAGAAAAGGGATGAGGTTGAGAAAAAAATAGGTCGAGAAACAAAGAGTGTGAGTAGAAAGGGAAGCGAGTTTTAGAATATGGGTGAAGAAAGGAAGGATTGAGGTAAATTAGAATTTTAAGGTAGTTTTCATTTTGGTTTCGACTTAAGTTTTCATTTGGTTCATGTACTCACCTTGTTCCCCTGCCCCACCCAGTGCCCCCATCCTTTTTGGAACCTGCTCAGCCCCTGCAGTTTACGAATTCTCAGTGCTCCCAGGTCCAGTCACCCACAGTGATCCTCCCGGTCAGGTGTCCTTGTGTGGAATGCTAGAGAACCCTAGATACCCGCCTTTTATATCAAGGAAACGTCACAATGTAGAGCTTTCATTGTGTCATACTACTGAGGGCGATAACAAGATTTTCATGTACAGATGGGGGTCAAATCAAATTCAAAATCCGATATCTTGACGAGATCCGTCTATTTCACACTCACAAATCCACCTGTGAAATTGAAAGACGAACTTTAAAGCTCCCGTGCTACCAGACATAACGTCCCCAACAGTGACTGGTCTTCCATGTTCCTCTGCGGCAGTGGAGGCCACCCCTCTACAGTACTCTGGACCTCTATTCCAGACGTCACGTTGCATGCATGGCCTGTGATCTCATATGTTTTCTATTCCCTGGGTTCTGCTTCTGGTGTGAAGGAGCAGACGCGTTCACATTTTAATGTTGAAATGTTTTTAGGTCGAGCTCGACCTGCATTCAATGCGAAGCATTGATTGCTGTCTGCTCGGCAACTATTGTCAGCCGTTTCTGGGAATGAAGACACGAGTCAGACGTGCGCTTTGCAGTCTCAGTTTTGACCGCGGGAGCGCGCCTCTGAGACGCGCTTGTGCAGATGCACACACAGCCCCTGCTTTCGCTTGGCTTACATGCAAACACAATACAGAAAAGGGGGTGGTGATGAACAGAGTGTCTGAATTAAGCAGACCACCCTTACCCAGTCCAAAGATCAGGGCTTGATCCATCACCGTTATTTATCTCACTGCACCATCCCAGCTCAGAACCTGGCTATATGCAAATCAGTCTGTCCCTGACCCAGTGCATCATGGGAACAGGGCAGACTAAACTACAAAGCCAATTCTTCACCAGAAAGGAGACAAGCTACCGGGGACCGGTTTCTGGCATTTCAGCCTTCTTCGGCCCGGCTTGCTTGAATCCTGATGGTGCAGTGAGAAAGGGACTCATGTCTGAGTATACCCTGCCACACCTATAGTGGCCAAAAACAATACAGAAAAGAGGGTGGTGATGAACAGAGTGTCTGAATTAAGCAGACCACTCTTACCCAGTCCAAAGATCAGGGCTTGATCCATCACCGTTATTTATCTCACTGCACCATCCCAGCTCAGAACCTGGCTATATGCAAATCAGTCTGTCCCTGGCCCAGTGCATCATGGGAACAGGGCAAACTAAACTACCAAGCCAATTCTTCACCAGAAAGGAGACAAGCTACCGGGGACCGGTTTCTGGCATTTCAGCCTTCTTCGGCCCGGCTTGCTTGAATCCTGATGGTGCAGTGAGAAAGGGACTCATGTCTGAGTATACCCGCCTCTGAGACGCGCTTGCGCAGATGCACACACAGCCCCTGCTTTCGCTTGGCTTATATGCAAACACGGCACACACACACAGCCAGCCCCCCACCCCCTGCACACACGCACACACAGGCGCGCGCGCACACATACACACGCTGCCGACCCCCCTGCGCACGCACACACACACACACACAGACACACGCATACACCCGCCGCAGCCCCCTACCCCCCCTGCACGCACACACCCCCCGCCCCCCCCCCCCCTTACAACTAAGCCCCACTCACCGCATCGCCGCCACTCCTGACTTCGGCAGCCACCGGGAGCCCCGCCCGCGTCACCAATGCTGCTCTCTGGCTCTCCGTGGATGGGGCTTCACGCAGAAGGCGGAAGTCCCGCCCCACGACCGGCTTCACGCTGCCGAACTTCCGGTTGCTAGGTTTTGTTTTGAGATTTCTTCTAACGGGGATTGGACTTGATGTCTCGTCTTCCAAATGCTATTTTTTCTGTCATGGTTTCACTCTGCTGCTCAGGAAGTTGCTTTGTCGCACTGAAACACCTCCTCCTGCCGGGCTCTGGTACCCTTCGTGGTCTGTGGGTTAACAGCCCGCAGTCGATTCGTCGGGTGTGGCTCTCTTTAAACAACCACAAGATAGAGCTACCCTGCAACCGTGCCTCTCCGGCAGTCTTCGGACTCATGCCTAATCAAGGTGCCGGTTTTCACTTAGCTGTCCGTAAGCCTCAGCTCTGCTCAACTCGCAGGAAAATAAATTACATGCATCCCCAGACACATATTTATTTGCTCTTGATACATGCACATTTGCCACTATTGCCTTATGTAACGTAACGTTTGCTTTTGTAACATGCTGACTTGTAATTTTTCCTCATGTTTCACTACTATTGTGAAGCGCTCTGACACCTTCGGGTAAAGTTCGCGCTATAAAAAATCTGCATAAAATAAATGGGTAAATTAAATAATACCCCTCCCATTGTTCCTTTACAGACTGGTCGCCCCCTGCACGGGACAGGAGTACTGCCCCAAGGCCCCCCACTGCTCCTGTCCCGGAACAGGAGCTTGAGGTGGAGTCTGTCAGACCAGCCCCACTCCAGCGGTGGCTCCATCCAGATGTGCACGGCAGTAGTCCACACCTGCAGGCCTGTGCCCTGCCTCTGGTGCCTCCTGGGGGGTGAGGCTCCCATGGGGCTGGGGCGCACTGGCAGAGGAAATATCGCGAGGCGACTTCCTGGGGGCGATGCTGACGATTAGGCACCCAGGTAAAGCAAAGCCGAAAGGGCGGAAGGGCACTCCTCTGTTTAGGTTCGTTTCAGATTACAGCCCATGTTTTGATGATTCTCAGCCTCCCACGTACATTGCCAGTAAGGTGAGGAGAAACCTGGAAAGATGGACAGGAAGCTCGGTGTGCAAGTGCACCTACTGCTGAGAGCTGCGCAGACTCATCCAGCGGCCCCTCATTCCAAGGTATAAAACAAGGAAAGAGGGCCGCGGAGCTGGGAAGCGCCTCTCTGAGAACACTACTTAATGCAGGCTTCTAAATCCAAAACAATGGGAAGCAAGCAGGCTGCCGACTGAAAATTTTACAAAGTATGCTGAGCTGCTTTAAGGCCACGAGGCTGAGCTCCCAGACAGTCCTTTCAATCTAGCCTCTTAAAAAAATCACCCTACCTGATAAACATATACTTTCAAATTCCTTACCTCAAAATTCCCCAATGAAGTAAAGTCTCTCGTTTTAATTTTTGTTTTTTTTACACAACACAAACTTTCCACCACCGTGCTTATAAAGTGGTCGTATTATAATAGCACACCAGCTGACCAGACCCATTACAAATCGTACTAATTAATAATTTTCTGACCATCATTAACAATCAGACTGATAGTCTGCCCCTTAAATTAGATAGGTAGCTTACTAAAGCACTGTCCTTGCTTGCTACCAACAAGCATTGTCATAGCCAGTAGGACTCGCATTAGGAAAGTGTAAGCTATTGGCTTTGTGAATAACAATGCTATTAATTTATATATTTTTAAAGCCTACACATATTTAAAAAATGTGTAATTTACAATACCAATAGCTCACACTTTCCTAATGCGAGACCTATTGCATTGCAAATGCTTGTTATTATTATATAAAGAATGAGAAACTGTTGACATAGTTGAAAGTGAATTTTAGAATGTTTGTTTTTCTCCGTTTAAAATTAATTATATTACATACACAGCGAGTACATCATGTTTATTGATGAAAGGCATAAAATATTTTATAAACAAGTGGTTCCGTTCCGTTCAGTATCATTATTATATTGTTATACATCAACCACTGACAGAATGCATTTTCATTCTACATTAATCACAACATTCGTATCATCATTCATATCACCCAACATATTTAGCAGTGTACACAAACTCTATTCAATAGTAATGCAAAATATCTAACAGTAACCCTTGATTTTGAATTATCGCAAAAACAGTCATCTTGATAATCCATTTAAGAGTACAACATACTTATCCAAAATCTATAAAGTGACTAAGTCAACTAGTGCCCATTATAGCTGCCGTATGTTCAGTCTTCTTGTGGCTTTGATGAAAGCCACAAGACTGAATATAAGGCATCTATAATGATAATTCAAAATCAAGGATTTCGGTGTTAGATATTTTGCATTGCCATTGTATAGATTTTGTGTACACTGCTACATATGTTGGGTGATATGAACGATGATACGAATGCGCAACTGTGGCCTTTACTGTTCTTTGAGTTTAAGGGACAATACTACCACCAGACCCAGGGCACTTCCATGGGGAGCACATTTGCCCCTAGTGTGGCCTGCCTCTACATGGCCTATTTTGAGAGACAGCACATTGACTCACAAACGAACCCATACCATAAGAACATCAAATTATGGAAGAGGTTTATAGATGAGATCCTGGTGTGCTGGGAAGGCGACCAGGAGTCGCAGGAGGAGTTCTTCAATTGGATTAATACCCTCAATCCATACCTACGCTTCACGATGTTAGCTTCCACCACACAAATCGCATTCTTGGATCTGACCATCAAATTGGAAGAGGGGCAACTTACGACCACCATGTTCCGAAAAGCCACAGACCAAAACAGTCTCCTGCATTTCGGAAGCCACCACCCGAAATCACTTCGGGAAAATTTGCCTGTAGGCCAATTCTTAAGAATCAGGCGCAATTGCAGCAAACTGGCTGATTACAAGATCGAGTCCAGTATTCTCTCCACGAATCTGTTGGACAGAGGTTATCCTACTAGAGATGTGGCTAAAGCCAGAAAGCGAGCCCAGAACAACAATAGGGAAGTCCTTTCTAGAGAGGAGAATACCAGATCCAGATAAACAAGAACCCATGACTTGTGTCACCACGTTTACACCAGCATCCAACGCGGTGAAAAGGGTACTGAAGAGACACTGGCCAATTCTCAATACCGGCAACCTTGTGTTTGAGCCGCCCAGGTTCGCCTTCAAAAGGTCACAAAACATGAGGGACATCTTGATACACACAAGACCCAAAACACATAAGACTAGAACACAGTCAACCCTGTGGCAACTTCCACCAGTCCAGGGCCACTACCCCTGTGGGTCTTGTATTGTTTGTCCGTTGACCAGCACATACAAGAACATCCAACTAACCCCCACCTTCTCATGGAAAATACGCAGCCACACTAACTGCAATACTGCAAAATGAGTCTACCTGATCTTATGTCCATGCGGACTTTATTACGTGGGCATGACCACTCGCCCTGTGAAGACCCGCATGGCTGAACACTGTAGCAACTTCCGTTGCAAGAAAACCAACACAAAAATGAGTAAACACTTCAACCATAATATGTATCGTCTTTGACCAGGTGCGTTACAGGCTCCTACCAACTTACTCCAGCCACTAATGTTGCTCCATACCCATCCAATATGGCCACTACCTGCACTCTTACCTAGCCCCAACTATTATAATCGGAACCATGCCTGCAATATTATAATAATACCGAAATGCAAGCACAATACTTATCCAGTGGTTTATCAACTTTAATCTAGGGTGGTCCTGGTGCAGTTTATAACACTTAACTACCTGCACTCTTACCCACCCCTTACTATGACATACTCCCCAACAATCTTCATTGGAACCATTTCAATATCGAGATTACAGTGCAATATATACTAATTGGTTCATAAACTTTAATTTAAGGGGTTCCTATCGTAGTTTCCCACATTAAACATTAGACTACCTGACACAGAGAAATGGCCGCTGCTTTCGCGATGCATTTCACTTCCGCTTTTCATGGAACAAGACAGCCCCCACGTGATGCCGGGCGCGGTTATTACCCCGCTGTGGCTCCCGTCCAGCTACCTCCCGGACCTAGCAGTGAGGGGTAGGTCTATCTTTGGAGACCCGGAGTATCATAAGTAAGTGTTTTTATAAGAAGGGGCATTAGGGTATGATCGCGTGTCCGACTGTCCGTTTTTTAATCGGATTTTACATGCCTGCCGATCGCACTACTATGCGTGCTGACAGTGACTCTGACCGGGTTTCTGGGTTGTCTCCAGGCACACCACACCCACGCAGAGGGTACTCCTCTCATTCCCCAAGAGAACAGTATACATACACAGACCTAATCGGTGGGGATTAACCCCGTAAATTACTATTGGCACATGAGACAAATCCGAATTCTAATCATGCCCAAGAGATTATTTACAGATCACCCGTTTGTGCTCCCACGAGCGCCGGAACTAATATACCCCGGTCTTTGGGCTTACACTAGAGAGCCACCGTCCCACTCCGAGGGTATCGCCTCCACTCCCTTTGGCAGTGGTGATAAACGCTTGTGCACAGCTAGTTCAATTTACCCCGAGAATTGCTTTAGGCTAAACAAGTCTGTTGCAGCACTTTAATGTGCCCGGTTTGACTGAGCATCAATCGATACCTATTTATGTGAATGAGTTGGACTGACATTGCCGCCTCCAGTATTTTCCACATAACAGCAGGAGGGGCACACTTTTAGTTTCAAAAGTGTTTTTTATTGAAATTTGTAACAGGCATATAGTAAGACATCTCCGTGAGAAAAGTAAGCTTAGAGCATACATTGCGGGCGGGACAGACAAGCATGTCTTCCCTTGTGCAGCAGAATAAGCAATGAAGATATGCCCAATGAGTGATTTGATATCATGCTTGGAAGGGCAAAAGATTGACCTGAGAAAAACAACACGAACCAAAAACCCCCACCCCCTCCCCACAAAATCCCCCTTCCCTCCGCCCCGACCAGTGTGCCCAGGAAGGTCAGTGACATCTGCATTATGTCGCGGGAGTATGACAAGGCCAGGAATAGAGTCACCGGGAGTCATCGGTGGTGTTAGTGAGACGCAAAACCCTAAGGTATTTGGGGCAGGTAACTTCATTGAACTCCTTGGACAAGAGGGTCAGCAAAGGAAGCCACGTTTTGCGAAAGGGGTCTGTGGAGCTGGTGAGAGTGGCGTGGATACGCTCCATCCCAAGGGTGAACCACAGTTTGTGGAGCCATCTCGTGTGTGTAGGTTTAGTCGTAGTGCCCCATAGTGACAAGATGTGTTGTGTGGCTGCCTGCATAGCAATGCCCATCTGTCGACCTCGCAGTGATTTGAGGGGAAACATTAAGGCATTGGGTAGCCCCAACACGTTGCATGCAGGGAATCTCGGGACTTCAGTTTCGAAAGTGGAGTCTATGTCATCTAGGACTTGTTTCCAAAAGTCTCCCAGCTCGAGGCACTCCCAGAGGATGTGGGTTAGGGTACCTCGTTCCCCGCACCCTCTCCAGCAAAGGTCGCTGCGCTTCGGGTTTCCCTGGTGTAGTCGGACTGGAGTAAGGTGCCAATATATGGCGAGTTTGACTGCCGCTTCCCTTGCTTTGGTGTTTCGTGTAGTGTGTGAGGCTCTGTGGTAAATGTACCCCCATTCTTTGGATGACAAGGTTCTCCCAAGTTCAGCCTCCCAACGCCGTTGACCGGGTGATTTAGCCTGGGAGGGTGAAGGGGCAAGCATTTTATAGAGTTCGGAGATGAGGCGCTTGTCTGTGGTTTTAGTAAGCAGCCACTTCTCGAAGTCCGTCATGGGGCGGCCTACTAGGGTAATGACGTTTGGGTCAGTGAGCCAGTGTCGGAGCTGAAGGTATTGGAAGAAGTGGGGGTGTTCTATCCCGTATCCTTGTTTAATGTCGTCGAAGGAAAGAAATCCGTTCAGGTCAAAAAGGTGACCCGCAGCTCAGCATGCCGAGCCCCGCCACTGAGAAAATGCGCCCGGGCCCACACCTGGGGGGAAGTCAGGGTTGTCCAGTAGGGGAGTGAAAGGGGAAGGGAAAGTAGTCAGTCCGCGTTTAAGTGCTACCCGATTCCACACCTGTAGGGTCGTGCGAGTGATTGGGGACCGTGACATGTATTTGGGCCTGTGGTGTTTGGCCAGGAATGGAACCCGCCACAGCGGCGACTGCGCCATAGCTCTATCTTGGAAGAGCCATCTCTTCTCCGATTCGGGTCTGTACCACTCCACCAGGTACCGGAGTTGGGATGCCTGGAAGTATCGCACCAAGTCCGGGATTCCGAGACCGCCCTCGTCCATGCTCCTGTATGCAAGCAGTTTGTGAAGTCGGGCTCTCTTCCCCTCCCAAATAAAGCCAGACAGTAAGTCTTGTAGGGTTTTCAACGTGCCCGTCGGGGGCATAATTGGGATTGTTTGAAACAAATATAAAATCCGCGGCAGGACTGACATTTTTATAGCCGCCACCCTCCCCAACAGAGAAAGAGGTTGTTTGGACCATCTCGTCAGGTCTGATCGTATCTGTGTGGTGAGAGCTGCGTAATTAGTGGAGACCGTGAGGTCGGTTGAGGGAGTCAGGGTGATACCTAGGTATGGTATCCGGTCGGCCACCTGTAGGCCGCTGTGGTGACCCACTGCCGGGGGCCTGCGGGCGCGCATGTTTGCCTAGAGGTAAGATGAGGGATTTTGCGATATTAATGCGGAAGCCTGAAACAGCCCCAAATGAGTCAAGTTCCTCCATGAAGGCAGGTATAGAGGTATCAGGGCTGTGTAGAGTGGCTATGACATCGTCTGCGTATAAACTGATAGGATGAGGTTCGCGCCCGAAGTCGATGCCCTCTATCCTCGGGTTATCTCGGACTCTCTGTGCTAACGGCTCGATATACATCGCGAATAGGAGGGGGGAAGAGTGGGCATCCCTGCCTGGTGCCTCGCTGGATCTCAAACGGAGGCGAGTGCAGGCTCCCCAGGCGAACCGTGGCCTGCGGGTGATGATAGCAGCTCGCTATGCGCGAGCAAAAACGGTCACTGAGACCGAACCGGCGGAGTACGTGTTGTAAATAATCCCAGTTCACGCGATCGAACGCTTTCTCCGCATCGATGGCAAGAAGCGCAGAGTCCGAAGCTCGAGAATGTGTCTTATCAATAAGGTGGAGCACCCGTTTAGTATTGTCTCCACATTGGTGGCCTGGAACAAAGCCAGATTGGTCTGGCTCCAAAAGACCAGGAAGGCACGGGCCAAGGCGGGCAGCAAGGATACCTGTAAAAAGCTTTAGGTCTAGGTTCAGTAACGAGATGGGGCGGAACGCAGAGCAGTGCGTGGGTTTTTTCCCCGGTTTAGGAAGCACCACCACTTCAGCGGCTAGCATGTCCGGAGGTATGGCTGCTGCCCCCTCGAAGGAGTTGAAGAGGCGAGCAAGCACCGGGGACAAACGCCGATTGAAGAGCTTATAGAAGCCCGCTGAGAAGCCATCCGGTCCTGGGGATTTAAGTGGGCGCAGTCGAGCTATGGCAGCTAAGACTTCTTCCTGGCTTATGGGGGCATCGAGAGCTTCTGCAGTAGACTCAGGGATCGCTGTAATAGCCGCAGTATTTAGGTATGCCTCAATACCCCTGGATGAGACTTCCTCCCCCCCCATATAGGGAAGCGTAGTATGAACGAAACGCCTCGGCCACTTGGGCGTCGTCTGTGAGCACTTCACCATTGGCGCCAACCAAAGTGGTGATTTTGGCCCGTTGGGTCTTGGCTTTTAGAGCACTGGCCAGTAGACGACCCGTTTTGTTCCCTCCGACATAGTAAGTATGTCGTAGGCGGAGAGCTGCAAATTCCGCCCTGTCTGTATCCAGACTGGAGAGTTGGGCCCGAGCCGCCTTTAGCTGTTTCCACACGCGAGGGGCACATGTGCGGCTGTGTACTCGTTCCAACTCCGCCACCCGCGCCGTAAGGTCCTCTCTCTTGCTTTTGCAGTCTTTAGCTTCCGCAGCCGCAGTAGCTATGAGTTCGCCCTGCACGACCGATTTCAGAGCCCCCCAAAGAGCCGTCGGTGAGATGCCCGGTGTGTCGTTGGTAGATAGGTAAGTGTCTATGCAGTCCCCAATACGTTTAGTGACATCAGGGCGTTGTAGCAAGGTTTCGCGGAGGCGCCATGGGCCCCGGGGGCGGCGGGGTGCGCGGAGAGCGAGGGAGAGTTCCACTGCGTCATAGTCAGAGAGGGCTACGGGCGTGATGGTAATGTCCTCAAGGGTTGTAAGGAGGTCTGAGGAACCCAGGAAGTGGTCAAGCCTGGCGTAGGTGCGGTGCACATGTGAGTAAAACGTGAATTGTGAGGCAGTCGGATGGCGGGCTCTCCAGAGGTCTACCAAGCCCCTTTCGGACAGCCATTCATGTCCGGCAGATGACAAGGCCCCAGTATCTCCGTAGCGGTGGCCAGATCGATCGGCATGTGTATCCATAACAACGTTAATGTCCCCGCCCAGGAGCAGGGGTGTATGTGGGGTTTGGAGGGCTTCGGAAATGGCGCCTTTTAAGAAGGCTTCCTGACCTGTGTTTGGGGCGTACAGGGAGCCGATTGTGAGTGTTGTGTCACCCATAGTGAGAGTGTATGCCAGGAGGCGGCCTTTGATTTCCCCCACCTTGCTACCCACCCTCCCTCTAAAGGAGCTAGAGATTAGGATCGCAACCCCGGCCTTCTTTGTTGGAAGGGAGGAAAAGAATTGCTGTGGGAAGGCTCGCGAGCGCATTCTGTGCCAGTCCTCCTGGAGGAGATGCTTCAGAGTTTTCCAAGTAAGAGAGAACAGCTCTCCTCTTGATCGGGTTGTTAAGCCCCTTCACATTAAGCGTTATAATCTTAAGGGTGTTGTCTGTCATCGCGCAAGGGGTGTGTGATGCAGCGCTGATTGGGCTATAGGCATGCCAAGGGAGCACGTGGCGGTCCTTGGCGAATAGTGCATGGTGTGGTCTCTAGTTGTGTCTGGGTGCGAACCTTTTGTGTGGGCGACTACCCCAAGTCGACATATGCACCTTGGTGAAGGGTCTCTCCGCGCGAGAGCAGAATTAGCGTGGCACACTGGTCCCCACCCTGGATCCCACCCTAACCCAACATCCCCCCCAAAAACAGCCCACAGCCACCAAAGTATGCAACGTAGTACATGCAGATAAGGACAGTAGCAGGCCGCAGCATAATAACAAAACCCCAAACCCAGCACCCCCCAACCCAATCCCAACAAAACTGAAACCTGTAGTCCCAATCCTGTCAAGGCACACAGGATCGTGGTAAAGAACAATGAAGGGGTCATTTCCGATGGCGGCTCCTCCGGGCCCCCCGCCCGACCCACCCGCCGTTAGGGCTGAGCAGGTGCGATACACAATCTCCTTAGCAAGAGTTATTATCACTCTGGGGAAGAGGTCTCCTTGATCACCTCTGCCACTGCAGTCTCACGCTCCCGGGAAATGACAGAGGCATCGGGCTTGAAGCGCTGAGGAGGGGACCGTTTGCGGTGTACAGTCTGCCAACCCCCTCTGGAGGAGCCCTGCGAGCTCCTGAAAACCGGTTCAGTATCAACTTGGTCTAGACCCAGGAGATCACAAGTGCCTTTAAGAGATCGCAGCTGCTGTAGCTGTCCGTTCCACTTGAATATGATCCGAAAGGGGTGCCCCCAAGAATATGAAACTTCCTTTTCCCGCAGGAAGTCCGTGACTGGCTTGAATTCCTTCCTATTCTGGAGAGTCGTGGCGGAAAGATCTTGGTAAAGGGCAATGGAATGGCCCTGAAACTGGATGGGCTGAGCTCTCCGGGCTTCCCGGAGGATCCGTTCTTTTAGCGGGAAGTCCGGAAGAAAGGCCAATATGTCCGGCGGCGGGGCTGGGGCTCTGCGGGGCATTCCTACGCGATGTGCCCTGTCAATGCGGATGTGGAAGTCGTCTGCCTCTCCCAGGATGCTCCTGAAGAGGGTCTGCAGGTACGCGGTGACATCAGCCCCCTCTTCCTTCTGAGGGACCCCCCGGACCCGTATGTTGTTCCGTCTGGAACGGTTTTCCAGGTCCTCCGTATGGGCCTGGAGGTCAAGGTGCTGGTCCGTGAGCCGCAGGACTTCTTGCTGGAGCAGTTCGATCTCGGAGCTCCTGGCTTGATCAGCCTCCTCGACCGCGACCACCCGTTCGCCGAGCTCCTCCACATCTCGCCGGAGTTCCCTTACTTCCCCCGCCACCTCCTGTTTCAGGGATTTCAAATCTTCCTGTAGCGAGTTGAAGAGCATCTCCAGAAAGGCTTTGGTGATGGGCACTTGGTCATCCGTGGCCGCAGGTGATGCCTTCCCAGTCCCAGGGGACGGTGGGTCTTTGCCAAGCTTGGGCTGCGATTTAGCCAACAGTTCAGGGAGAGTTTGTGATCCTTTCTTGCCTCTTTGTCCAGTCATGGCGTGTGAGGGGGCAGGGCCTTGACAGGCAGTAGGGCAGTGGAGCGCGTGTCCTAAGAGGGACCAGTGAGGAGGCGGACGGGGAGTGGAGGGTATGGCAGTGTCCAGGCGGCTATATATGCCTGTGCACGGGCAGGGACCAATGTCTCTAGATGACCGCAAGCCCAGGGGGGGGGGGCAAGGAGGCGGCAGACCGCAGTGAGTGGAGTGCGGCTTACCCCCCCCGGGGAGGCGCTCCAGAGGTACCAGTTAGTGTTCTGCGGTGGGGGCCCACAGGGATGTCCGTTCGCCGGGGACTCGATTGCGCCCCCCCCGAGGTCTCCCACTCCCTTCTCCACTCTCCTCACCTGTGGTAGGTCGGTGTGCTCAGGGACTCCTTTCGCAGGCCAAGTCAGCTGTGTTGCCCCGGGTTGCTGGGGGCCATCAGGAGATCCAGGGGGCAGCGTCCAGGGCCCCTCCGGTTGCGGGGCCTGTCGGAGCTCAGGTCGGCTCTCGGCAGGAATCTGAGGTAGGTGGAGGAGTAGCCTAGGCCCGAAGCCGGGGCCTCGAGTTGTAAAGCCACCAGGTCGTTCACCGGGCTGCTCGGGCGGCAGCCGCCGCCTCCGGCGACAGGTGTGGCAGCCCGGAAGGTATTCTATGAGGTCCGCTGTGGAAGGGACGGGCCGGCGCCTTGCTGGACTCGCCGCCGGTCCGATGCACAGGCCACTCGCGGTCCGCGAGTAGGCCAGAAGCCGGGGTCTCGCGTGGTCCGCCGCCGGATCAGGGCGGCCCGGGCAGAAGTGTTGGCGTGGCGGCAAGCCCCCAGGGCCCGAGCGGGCGGTGGTGGGGCTCAGCAAAGCCTTGCCGGGTGTTCAGGAATGCCCCCACCTCACAGGGGGACAACGGGCCTCCGGTGGCCGCAAAGGGGACCTCCTCCGGTCCGGCGGCGCGGCCGTTGCTCAATGGCGCCAAGGGCTTCAGTATCTCGGCAGGCCTTACACCAGCGGTTGAGTCCTCTGACCTCTGAGTGCCGATTAAGGGAGAATCGCGGCTATTTCTGGCGAAATGGCGGGATCGGGCAGGGAGCTCCGGAGACCTGCGTCCGATCACGCCGCCATCTTAGACACGCCCCCCGAGGGGCACACTTTTGACTCTAAATAAGTGCTGTCCATTAATATCAAGTTTGGTATATCCGATGTTTTACATCATCACAACCCTATGTTTACTATCAATAGCCTGCAAATCAAGCGGTTGTTTCCCGGAACTTACCTGCCGGGTACTGATGTTATAGCTTACACCCACATTGATAGGTGAGTGCCAGATCCTTATACTTGCATTAGAGAACATATTGCTGCTCACCGTTTTTAATTGGTTCTTTAGGTCTCTTCACACCGAGCATTCTTACAACTTTACTGTCCTTGAATGAGACCATTCACGTCTGAGTGCATGTTTAGGATACACTTACTGAAGCATGTCACATTTTAATTTGTTTGGTGTCACAATTTGTAGTCAGTGATATACGCGACCTGTTGTGATTTGCTTATTTTGTCTCCCTCTACAGGCAATTACAGCACAACACAGGTACCTTTGACCTTTACATACACTAATATATTTACCTTATCCATGTAAAGGCTCTTTGTAGACAGTTTGAAATAGCACAGACTATCCTTTTTATAGATGGTCCTGAAGAATCGCTGGTCAAGAGACCTTTAGCGAGAAACATGTCTACCTATTTGCACTAGTCTAGACTCGCACTAGGGAGCATTATTTCCCTTCGAGTTTATTCTATCTCTTTTTTTAACTTGGAGTAAGGGACCGCTAGAATAAACTTGATCCTGGTACCCTTTACCCCAATTTTAACCTCCAATAAACGTCTACTGTACTAATCCTTTCACCCGCACTTCACCAATACGGCAGTTGGAAAAAGATCTCCGCCAAAGAGCCCCTCTTTGAGGTGTTGCCCGTTGGGTATTGCACCGCCGACCCAACGAGGAGCATTGCCGATGATGAAGCATGACACCTGCAAGGGTGTGTGAGGCCATTATATCCAACAAATTGGATACCCAAGCGTTTTATCATTACGCACGGGTGTCACCAACACCAAACGTCCACCGGTGTCCTTCTGTGACCTGGCTGCCCTCCCTGGTGCTGCTACTTGCACATCATCACTTCTGAAGAAGCGCTCCTTTGCCTCAGAGCCAGCTATAAGAAATGTGTTACCTGTAACTGCAGTTATCCACTATTGGTATCTTTCATAGATTCACATGCCTGTATCGATCCCAGTCGTCGGTATGGGAGTCCCCTGTACATAAATAAAGTAATGTCCCATTAAACATACAGAGTAATAGGCCAAAGGCCTCACATTAGTAACATATCCAGGTCCTTTCGTAATAAGGACCAAACTCTAGAGAGCAACCAATCAGCTGCCACCACACTCTGGAACCTTCCTGGAAGGAGCTCTAGTCCCTCAGATTTTCTTAAGCACAGTGCTATATAGAGGAACTACTGAGAGTACTAGGTGAGCCCTTCCAAGGGAGGCGGGTGGGTTGCATGTGAATCTATGAAAGATACCAATACTGGATAACTGCAGTTACAGGTAAGTAACGCATTTCATATCCAGTATTAGGGTATCTTTCATAGATTCACATGCCTGATTCAGAGTAGAAAGCAATGATAAGCACATTTCCCTTGCATAAAGAACTTGAGACACTGTTTAACAAATGCATACAAATCTATGCATGTACATATGCAAACATCACAACATTAAAATGCAAAGCAATAAGTTGCAAATGTATTAAAATTGGTAATAGTGATAAGGAAATGTGCGTGGAAAAATAAGAGAAAGGTTGGTGGGAAGGAAGGCTCACCTTTATTGAAATAGATGACGTAACGCCGCCTGTCCCACATAGCATCCTTCGTAAGTTCTGTATCCCAGCATTAATGTTTGGGAAATGTATGCGCCGTCTTCCATGTTGGCGCTCTAAAAATCTCCTTGATGGGCACACCTGCAAATAGTGCCGTAGAGGTAGAGACTGCCCTAGTGGAATAGGCATGTATCCCTGATTGTAAAGGCTGACCAGCCTGCTGGTGACAGAAGACAATAGCACCAGAGATCCATCTGGAAATGCTTTGCTTTGTGAGAGGAAAACACTTCCTGGGTAAGCTGTAAGCCACAAAAAGTTGGTTGGACTTGTGGAAAGTTTTTGTTCTGTCAAGGTAGAATTTCTTTTTTTTTTTTAAAACAGATTTTATTGGTCTGAACGCACATATGAGGCATAGCTCCGAACACCGGGGACTGCTGCAAACATTGGCATGGCAAGAATATCATATGCAGACTTTTGCAGGAAACACAACCCCCCCAATTGCACTGCTGCTAAGATAGAGAAAAAACATTTGTACAAAAGACATGCAGAGTCCAATCAAGACACTTCACAATATTACCAAATGTCCGGGTGTCAAGGCGACGGGAGGGCAGTTCTGTCAGGCAGAGGGTCCAAGTCCAGCCCCTGGTAGTCGGCCCACCTCTTCCAGATTTTAAAGAGCTTGCCAGGGCATCCCCTGGCCAGAAATATATGTTGCTCCAGCCCCATGCAGAAGTCCATGCCGTTACTCCAGGTGGGCAGAGGCGGGGCTTGGGGCGCCTTCCAGGCTTTGGCAATGTCTCGTTTAGCTAACGTAAGGCCCTGAAGTAACAAATGACGCTTGTACCTGTTGCCCCCAATGCCCTCCATAACATGCAGCAACGCTAGTTTGGGGTCCCGAGGAAGCATCCAGGCCAACACCTCAGATAAACATCTAAAGACCCCATCCCAAAACCTTTGTAGTGCTGAACAACCCCATGTAGTGTGCAGGAGTGTGCCCACCTCTGAGCCGCACCGAAGCCAGTCCGGGGAACACACCATGCCCGCCCGCCACAAGCGCTGCCGTGTGAAATATGTGCGATGTAGATATTTAAATTGGATCTGGCGCAGGGGAGTGGAAATTGCAGCAGCCCGCGGGCTTGCCAGGGCTTCATCCCAGTCTTCCTCCTCTAGATCCACCAGTGTCTGATAGATGCGTGAGATTTTCTTATCTGGCAACTCACCCATGAATAGTTTGGCTTCTAGCGGACTAAAGTCGGGGAGCTGCTCTAGAGCAGTCAAGTAGGGTGTTCGAGCATGTCGAAGATATTTAAAAAACTGGGAGCGGGGCATCCCAAACTCGTCCTGCAAGTTCTGAAATTACTTCAGGGAACATCCTATCATCACATCCCCAGCGAGGAAATTCCTATTGCGTCCCATCTCCGGAAGCCCAAAAGCACGGCCAGGTGGGGCAGGCGACCATTATGCCAAAGAGGAGTTTCCTGAGTGAGCACATACCCCCATCCCATTCTACGTACCGCTTGCCTCCAGACATAAAACACCACTTGCGTGGCAGAGGGAAGACGCCGCGGAAGCGCCGCCGAGTACAGCAGCGTGTGGACCGGAGCTGAGCCCATGAGGAAACGTCCAACGGCATATGCAGGGTCACCCCTGTCTCCATACCACCAGTCATTCAAGACCAGCAGATGAGCAGCCTGGTAATATGAGAGCATGTCAGAAGTGGCCAATCCCCCGGTATATGTAGAGCGGAAACAGGTCCGCAACGTCACACTGTCAAGGTAGAATTTAAGGCAGTGTTTTAAATCCAGAGAATGGAGAGTTCTTTCTGCTGCCGTTTGAGGATTTGGAAAGAAAGTTTTTAAGACAATTGGCTCATTTCTGTGGAAGTCCGATGGTATTTTTGTAATACATTTTGGATTAGTCCGAAGAATTACCCTTTCATTTTTAAATTGTAGAAAGGGATCCTGTATCGTGAAAGCGTGAAGGTCACTAACTCGCCTTGCGGATGCACGGGGTAAAAGGAGCGCAGGCTTCCAAGATAGGAACTTGAGGTCAGCTCTGTATATCTGCTCAAAAGGGTGCTTCATCAGTTAAGCAAGGATTGTGTTTAGTTGCCATGTTGGAGATGGCGGCTTTACAGGAGGGAAAGTCCGAAACAGACCCTTGAGAAACTGTTTTATTAATCTGTTCGACCAAAGAGAAGGTCCAGTATAAGATCTCCTGAAACAGGATATTGCTGCCAGGTGAACTTTGATGGAAGCGTGGGCGAAACCTGAAGCAGCAAATGAAGGAGGTATGGTAACATCTCTTCTGGAGAGGAGGTGAAAGGATGCACCTTAGCCGACCTGCACCAGATACAGAATCTCTTCCATTTAAAGGAATAAGTCCTGTTTGTGCTATCTGCTTGGGCTCAGGATAGGACAGCTCTGCATTCCAGAGGAATGTTAAAATCTTGAAACTCGTGGAACTCAGGAGCCAGGTCGATAATTTGAGAGATGCTGGGTCCAGGTGCAGGCATTGTCCCTGGTTCCTTGTGAGGCGGTATGGAATTAGCGGCAATGGATTAGGTGTTTGCAGGGAGAGGAGATGAAGCTCTGTGAACCAATGTTTGCAAGGCCATACTGGGGCTACTAGAATCAGCGTGCAAAGTTTTGCCTTCATCTTCCTGAGGATCCTGGGGATCAGTGGAATCGGCGGAATGACATAGGCGAATACACCAAACCATGCTATGCTATGCTATTGAAAATGCATTTCCCAGAGATCCCTGTTGGGATACCATCTTGTGAAGTGTTGGCATTTAGTGTTTTGCCATGTGGTGAAAAGATCAAATAGGGGTTCGTCCACAGAGGGAAGATGCTGTTGAGTGTGTGTTGGTTCAACTCCCACTCGTGGCAGGTGGTCTGTATTCTGCTCAGTGAGTCTGCCAACGCATTGTCTTTTCCTGGAACGTACTCCGCTCGTACAGAAACTTTGTTCCGAAGGGACCAGTTCCACATTTTTTGCGATTCTTGAGAGAGTGAGAGCGAACAAGTCCCTCCCTTCTTGAATGAATGGGAACTTGTATTGCGCATACTTAACCCCAAAGGGCATCAAGGCGCAAGGAGCACAGACAGACAGAGAATAAGAAAACAGATAATGCAGTTAGTAAGACTGAGAGAAGAGCCATGTCTTTAAGAGTTTACGAAAAATCCCCAAAGAGGGTTGGCTAGAAAGTTTGAGGGGGGGGGGGGGGGGGGGTGTTCCATAATTTTGGGGCCATAGTGGAAAAGGCTCTGCCTCCCCATTTCGCCTTTTTGAATCTAGGGACAGTAAGCAGATTTCTAGAAGCCGAGCAAAGGGTTTTATTTGGGGTGTAAGAACTAACAAAGGTCTTGATACCCGCGGGACCCGATCCAAACACAGCCCTGTGAGCCAGACAGATAATCTTGAAGGAAATCCTGGCATGTATAGGTAGCCAATGGAGATCCTTCATGGCCTGGGTTGCAGATGAAAGCCTGGGTAGGTTTAAGACCATCCTGGCTGCGGCATTCTGGACCATCTGGAGGCGATGGGAGAGATTTCTTGTTATTGCCACCATAGAGCGCATTGCAATAGTCTATCCTGGAAGAGACCAGGGCAACTGTTGACTGTTTGAGAGCGTCGAGCGATAGATATGGGGCAATCTTTTTCAGCATGCGGATGGTATTACAGCAAGTAGAAACCGTTCTATTGACCTGGAGGTCAAAAGAGAGAGCAGGGTCTATGAGAACTCTAAGATTCTTGGCCAAGTTGGTCGGGTGTGGGTAGTCTCCCAAGGAGGAGGACCACCAGTCCTTCGACCAAATGTCCTGGCTTCCTCCAAAGATTAAGACCTCTGTCTTTTCCCCATTTATTTTTAGATAGTTACGCACCATCCATCGCAAGAATGCATTGTTGTTGGATTGTCCGTCCTGACGAGCACTTGTGAACCTTTTATTTTGGGAAGGATAGCTAGGAGGGCTAGGTAGACAGCTCTAAGTTATAGGAGGTTTATGTGTAGTCTCCATTCGAGAGGAGACCACTTCATCTGAAGCTCCTGAAGGTAGGCTCCCCAACCTTCCTGAGACGCATCTGTAGGTCTAACCCGAGGAGATTCTTGAGTCAGGAAGGATAGGCCTCGAGATAGATTGTGTGGCTGAATCCACCAGTTGAGAGCGGCGACCATCTGTGGAGTCACCTGCATGGTGTCGAAGGATCCGCTGACTTGAATCCATTGTGCGGAGAGAGCCTCTTGAAGAGGACGCATGCGGAGACAATAGTATGGAACCAGGAGGATGCAGGAAGACATCATTTAGATGAGGGATTTGAAGAGGAGCACTGAAAGAGACTTTATTATGCGCACACGTTCTGCTAATCGTAGGAGTTTTTGTTGCCACTTCTGCGATGGTTAAGCTTTTTTCTGGACCGTATCTAGGACAGCTCCCAGAAATGTTATCCGCTGAGAAGGCTGTAAAACTGACTTGTACGGATTGAGGGTAAGACCTAATCTTCTGAAAAGACGCAGACAGGCTTTGGAAGACCTTCTTGCGCTGTCGAGAGAGGGTGCCTTGACGAGCCAGTCATCGAGATATGGAAAGATTTGGTGATGCTGTTGTCTGAGAAATGCAGCCACTGGCAAAAGGCATTTTGTGAAGATGCGTGGGGCTGATTTAAACCCGAAAGCCATGACACGGAATTGGTAATGTTTGCCCGCCAAAGTGAACCTGAGAAACCTTTTGTGGATTGGAATATGAAAGTAGGCATCCTGGAGGTCCAAGAATGCCATGTAGTCGTTAGCATTGAGAAGCTGTAGGACTTCCTGGATAGTGACCGTGCTAAATTATTGTTTTTTCAACTATTTGTTTAGACTTCTCAAACATAGGATCGGTCTCCATTTCTTTTCCTTCTTTTGCACCAAGAAGAACCAGGAGTAAAAACCTTATCCTCTTTGATGGACAGGTACTTTTACTATAGCACCCTATGGAGCATTGCTGATATTTCATGAGGAAGAGGGGCAGATGCTTGTGATTTCTATGTTGAGGGGGCGTTTGCGGTGGGGTTTAGACAAATTCCAGGGAATGTTCGAACTGCATCAGTTGAAGGACCCAACTATCTGTTGTGATTTGACTCCAATTGTGAAGATAGTGGGAAATTTTTCCTTCCACTCTGGAAGGTGAAAAAGAAATAGGGCCTGGCGGTAGAGAGAAGTCATTGACGTCGCTCGGAATCATTCTGCCGTCCGGCTTTTCCACGAAAAGACTTGTTGTATGAAGTCTGCGCTTGTTGTCTTTGCTGAAACTGCGGCCTCTATTGATTAGAGGAGGAATATGAAGACCTATATTGCTGGAAGGCTCCTGTATTAGAGTATTGTCCTCCACCCCTTGAGCCACGAAAAGTGGTGTTTTTATATTGAAGGGTACCCAGGACTCTGGCTGAATCAGTGTCTTCAATGCCTTGGAGGGCCTCATGAATATGGGTACGAAAAAGGAGTCGTCAGTCATAAGGCAGATCAAGGATTTTGGTTTTAATTTCAGGTCTGAATGTTGTTGCCTTAAGCCACCCTTGGCACCGCAGAACTGCCGGACCGGCCAATTGGCGGAAACTAGTTGATGCGATGTCCATAGCGCAATCTAGGATTTCAGAAGCTGGCCTTTCGCATTCCAGAAGCAACTTTCTTGCTTTGTCCTTAGATTCTTGCGGCAAGGACTCAAAGTATGGTGCAATATCTGACCAAATTTGTCTATTGTAACGTCCCAATAGCGCCAGTGAGTTAGTCGCTCGTACGGTTAGCACTGACAGAGGAAAACAGTTTCCCCGAGATTGTCCAGGTGCCTGCCCTCTTTATCCGGGGGAGCTGAAAGTGGGACAGAAGGGTTCTTTGATCTGCATTGCGCTGCCCGAGTAATCACTGAATCAGGCTTTGGATGCCCAATGAGACAGGCTGGAGCGTCGTCTGGAACCCTGTATTTCTTGTCCAATCTTGGCGGAACTGGAAGAACAGTAGAGGGATTTTGCATGATCTTGATGCCTTGATCCTAAATATAGTCTATGATGGGCATAGACCTAACAGACTTTTTAGAAGGTTCCTTGAAATCGTAAAGGAAACAGTCTTGTTGGTGAGAGGGCATTGGTAGTTTAAATCGTTGGGCTGCTCTCTCCAGGAGATTATGGAAACCTCATATCTTCAGGAGGAGAGTCCGCCTGAGGAGGTAAAGGCGATGCGGGAAGAGGGATAACGTAGTCGTCCCATTTGTCATGGTGTGACTGCGTATCCTGAAGCTCTCACTCTTCCTGTCCTTCATGCTCATTGTCCATAGATGGAAGGGGTGGCACCGACACCTCAATAGGAATAGGTGGTAGATGTGGTGGAGGTGGGACGTGCACTCTATGTGGCGGTGATAACACTGGAGCAGGAGAAGGCGCAGATGTAGGAAACTTCTTTCTGTAGGCAGATATCATACATTGCAGATCAGAGACTAAGGCTTGAGGAAGACAGTCTGTGGTTGTTGCTGAGGAGTGTCCTCATGATAATACTCCTGCTCATCCATCTCCTGATCATCATAATCAGAATCCTGATACTGAACATTAAGTTCGGAGGGACTTCTTGCAGCCGTAAATATGCTGTCCTCATTAGAATCCTCCTCCTCATCCAAAAGGTGCGAGGGTGGCAAAGGTTGAACCCTACTGGGTGATGCAAGAGAAGGTGACAGGCTAGGTTTTGTAATTTTATGATGAAAATATGACATTTTTAGTCCTGACGTAGGTGTCGTGGACAAGGCAGTAGTCGGTATAGTCACTCCAATGGCAATCTGTGGAGATTTCGTCGACGTCAATGCCATCGTCGACGAGGTAGTCGTCGACGGGGCTGAGGAAGGCTTTTGGACAGTATGCTTCACCCTCGGGGTGTAGTTAGAGGGTCTGGAGTTGGCTTCTTTGACCCTGGAAGGGTAGAAGACTCTTTTGCAGGCAAATCTTTAAGCTTTGGAGCCTCTGAAGACTGTTTTTGCATCTTCCTTTTGAGGTTGCTGCATAGAAGGTCCTGGAGAAACTTCTCAAGGCCTTTTCTGAGGAGTTTTTGAAGAAGATTTTGAAGATGTTTCACTCCCCTCATAGGACAAGGGGTCTTCTTTGTTCTTAAGTCTCTGCAGCCAAGTCAAAAGTCTTCCCGCACAATCTTTTAACGTTTTTGTAGAAAAAGTCTGTCATACCTTGCAGTCTTTAGGAGAATGGTCTGGATAAAGACAGTAGAGGCAGTCTTTGTGCTGGTCATCAAAGTGCAATCTCTTCTTTTTGCAAGTCTCACAGGGTCTAAAAAGGCCTTTTTTAGGTGTATCCCACATGAAGACAGTAAAGACTTCACTCGGATAGAGAAATATACAAAGAAAATATCTTAATTCTAAATATAACGAAAGAACCTGAGCTGAGTGGAGACTCCCTTAGCACGACGTGCTGTAGAAAATCTGAGGGACTAGAGCTCCTTCGAGGAAGGTTCCAGAGGGTGTTGGCAGCTGATTGGTTGCTCTCTAGAGTTTGGTCCTTATTACAAAACGACCTGGATATGTTACTAATGTGAGGCGTTTGGCCTATTACTCTGTATGTCTAATGGGACATTACTTTATTTATTTACCGGGACTCCCATCCCGACGACTGGGAATGATTCAGGCATGTGAATCTATGAAAGATACCCTAATACTGGATAAGGAATATGCTACTTACCAGTATGCATCTGTTCTTGGCATGTAGGGCCGCTAACATTCATATCTTGTGCATAGATCGCCGCCTAGTGTTGGGTCCGGATGATTGCACCTTGTTGTCCTGGAAGAGTCTTTGAAGTATCACAAGATAGGTGGCTCCTCCCCTGGACTACAGTGCGCATGGGCATCCTCAGATTGTTTTTCGCCATTGTGGCAGAGATGGAGTCCAATACAATACTTGATGACCATGCTTATAGATAATTCTGACTACTACAGCTGCGACAGGCACCGGGGAGGATGGGCGGGCGATATGAATGTTAGCGGCCCTGCATGCCAAGAACAGATGCATACTGGTAAGTAGCATATTCCGTTCGAGGCATGTGGGCCGCTAAATTCATATCTTGTCCATAGAATAAATAGCAGTTTCTCCCTTAGCGGTGGTTGCCTGACCCAGCTGCAGCAGCCTGAAAGAGGGACTTTAGAACAGCCTGTCCTACAGCAGCTTGCTGCTTGGAATGTACATCAACACAGCAGTGTTTGGTGAATGTATGTATGTTATTCCATGTGGCTGCTCTACATATGTCCTCTAATGGAATGTTACCCAGGAAAGCCATGGATGGCCCTAGCTTGCTTGTGGAATGCGCTCTTGGGGGAACTGTTAGTGTGCGTTTAGACTTCTGATAACAAATCTGAATACACTTAACAATCCATCTGGCTATACCTGATTTGGAAATGGGTTTGCCTTTGTGCTGTGGTGAGAAAGCAACAAAGAGTTGCTTAGTCTTCCTGAAATCCTTCGTTCTGTCTATATAGTACAGGAGAGCTCGTTTGACGTCTAACGTGTGCAGTGATCTTGCTAGAGCGCGCAGTTTTCCCCAGGTCACCCGGGATACCAATTCTCTAACACGCACTGGGCCCTCGGCGTGAAGAACACATTAATTTCGTTTGGGTGAAAAACTGGGTGAGGATTTCTCCTCCTGCACGCTGCTAGGAGTAATCAAGTTTGGATTTACCTCTGCTTACCATGCACCCGACTTACCACGGGCGCAATTCCTTGACGGACCTGGAGCTGTTAAGAAAAAGTAGACAGGCCTAACATCCAATACACCTAAAAATCCGTAAAAATACTTTCCACAGTTTTGTAAAATGACCACAGACACCTGATTAAGTTTGAGTTTTTATATAAGATTTCAAAGTGAAGAAGCCAAAATAATAAGCGATACACAGAGTAATATATCAAACATCAAAATCAATACCAAAAGGTAACTTTGCACAAAAAATATGACCATTAGAATATATGGGAAACTACAGGGAGAAGTTTAGCACATACTATTCACTGCAACGTTATACTAGAACATAGGAATGAGATGGGACCTAGAACATGTACTTAACCTAAGTGTTCAGATTATTCTTGCTAAGCTCACTGCGATCCACTAAAGGAAAGGGAAAAACGGGAACATGCTATGGTTTTATAAAATCAATGAATTTCCAAAGGAGAGGGGGAGAGAAGGAACCAACTAAAATTCAGGCACATATAAGTTCAATGGCAATAAGGCAATAACACAGGTAAGAATGCTTTAACAGATCAGAGAGAGAGAGAGAGAAAAAGAGATACGCAAACCCACAATCTATATTTACCTAATTTAGATTGAAGACCAACCCTGGCCACGGGTCAGTTGGGAAGACGGGGACAGGGACCCTCAGAAAAGGAATGCCAGACTGTGAGCAGGTACAGCTCACGGAGAATAAGGACAGGATACCCCTCAGGTTCGGATCAAGGACTGGGCCTCCCAGGGTACGACCAACACCCACAGCTTCGGACAGCAACGCCTGCGTTACCCCCTCCTGCAAGTAATCTGCCAGAAACCCTGATCGGATTTTCGAATTCCCCAGCAAAGTGCTTCGCCAGCACTTAGGATTTTCCACCCCTTGGGAGTTTGTGGAAAGTATGGACAAAGTGCTCCGCAGCACTTTCAGGCTTGAACACCTATTGAGATCGTAGGGTCAGTGACAGGTCTGCTACTCGGACAAGTCGGACAATTTCCCTAAGCTAAACTAGGGTAGTTATACAGTTTTGGGGACCCTCAGACCACCCCCTAATGTTGCAAGTGACAGTTTCCCATATTGTGATTGGTCAGGAGAGGTGGTGTGGTCTTTACCACCTCCTGAATTCAACGTTCCCATCATAATTATTCAATTTTTCATACCCGCCCCCTTGGTTCACGTTCCCAGGCATGGAATACAACAGTACAGGATAGACTACGGTAGGTAGCAACAGTATTGCTTTTTCCAAGGTGAGACGCCGTATTCCCAGCGATGTTCCCAGGCGCATTGTGCTTCAGATGCCAGCTGGCTAGGTTTAGCTTCTGCGCAGTTGGAACTTTCTCCGGTCATGTGACGGTGCCCAGCAGAGCTTCAAGCATGGCTCCGCTTATGATCACCCCAGCCCACAAAGACGCGGTACATGAAAAGTAAGCGAAAACAAATTAAAATCATACATAAAATGATCGCACTGTATACCATGATAAAAGATAACCAACCCTTACTTTTATAATAACTATAGCATTAAGGATTAATGCGAAAGAATAGATAGGCTAAAAGCTGCTGCAGTAAGCAGAGAGCGTGGTAAGAGACAAGCGGCCATATTTAGCATCAATGCGCATGAGCACAGAATCCCTCCAGAATGCGAGTGCGTCACATCACATGGGTATGACCGACGCATGCGCAGACTGAATTTGCGGCAAAGCAGCCATTTTCAGTGCAAGCTTCGTTAGTACGTAAAAAGACAAACAAGCAAGCATCCTAGGGACACCCGCGTGTAGGGGAAAACACTTTACAAATGACGAACAATGGTGTTAATATTATTATGCAATTCAGACAAGGGTTTTGCATACGAGCAAGGCGCTATACATGCGAATCCTTGCTCCATCAATCCCCTCTTTGATGATATTTACTATCATCACTACATGAAGGGAACAGATGCCAACTTTTCTCATTCATTCATATCGTCCATTTCGATTTCAACAAACTTATTGTTTAGTTTTCTTTCAGCTTCCCTATGAGAGTGGTGATTTTTCGCCTTCTTATAAATTGCACTCTTCAGCTCCTCTAATTCTAATTCATCAATGTTTCTTTTCACCCCCCTCGGATTTACTGTATATTTCTTTTTACACTTCTGACATTTGCAGCAGATAAAAATGATCAAGACAATCACACCTATTATGACTATTGGCATCAGTATTTTCCACAAAATATTTCTACCTAGATTAGTAAACCAACTACCTATAGCGGAGAGACCTCCAGTCAGTCTCGTCCAGGCACTGTCAACCTCCAATGGTTTGAGTTCCTTTTCCAAATTAGTTATGTTCCTCACATATTGTTTTAATTCGATACTCTTATCAGGAATGTAGGTGCAACAATGTTGCGCTCTCAGCATTCTACAGACTCCGCCCTCTTTTGCTAATAGGGTGTCAAGGGCAAGACGGTTTTGTAAAACCATTGATCTGATCGCAACCATTTCAGTATTGACCAGCAGGAAACCAGCAGCAGTGTCCGTTGATAACCGGTCCACTACTGTAGACAATTTGCAGATTCTATGGGTGTTCAGAACTACCCCCATTCCAGGTATCAGTGCACTAAAAATATCACCTACAATTTCGCCTACACTTTCGCGTTTACTACGCACTAAGCCATTAGTTTCATCATCGCTTCCAGCTGCATTGTTCACATGGTATATTTTCGGGAAAACAATGCCAAAGTAGCAACTCCCATACCAGTGATCCGGCAATTTGAAATAAGCCTTGTTCCCACATATATAATATATTCCGGGAAACACAGGTTCTGACCCGTTTTTGAAACCCCAACCTCCGATTACCTTATAATTATGTTCACACTCGCTGGAACCGATGAATACATTGTTATAGTACTCTGTCTTTTCCCTATGGATACAAAGTTTCCCCTTTCTTTCAAAATCCAGCAACAAGGCAGGACTGGCTTCGCCTTCTGAGGTGTTATCCATGTGCTCAGCCCACCTAGGGATTCTATCTTTCTCGTCATTTGCCTTCTTCTGAAACTTTTCTCTCCTTCTGTCTGCCATCTTTATAAACATCTTTTCCTGCTCTTGCAGTGAACAGGTCAGATTGTCTTCCTTTGCTTGATCTAAGTCTATGGTACCTATAGTCAGGAAATATTCTCCCATATAGCGGGTCACGTCACTTGTAGTATGTACACGGTTCAAATGTCTTCTAATGGGAAGTTCAGAAAATACTACGTCATCATTTGAATAATAGTACTGCAAGGTGCTTCTATAGAACAAGCTAGCTAATATACTGCAGGATATTCCATAGGTCAAAGGTAGATGGTGGTATGTCACGCCTTCAGCCACTGAGGTTGGTAGCTTCATGCAGACATAACAGTCCTCTATTTCCATAGCTTCTACATAATGTACTAACAAGTTAGCAAAAACATTTAAGTGCGTCCTGTTCTTCATTTTGTGAAAGTGTAGTCCATCCTCATCTGGTGCTTCTAAGTCAGGTCGTGGGTGTGTCAGTCCTACTCTTTTGTCGCGTCTTTCTAGTCTTCGTGGTGTTTCTGCAGTCTGTACATCTCCTACATCTACTACTTCGGGTTCAGTGGGGGACAAGTTAGGATTCTTACTTATCATGAAAGGTAGAAAAACTGTTAGTCCTATCCACATTACTATTAGCATAGCTACACTACACAAACATATCTTACAACAGGTTTTGAGACACCCACAGCGGGATCTCCCAGAGACACTCGGATCAGACATTTTAGCTTACAGGTGGCTTTTGCTACCCCTCTTCGTTTCTTTGCACCAAAGGCTCACTTCAGGGCTCACTTAAGGAGGGTCTTCGTCCGAACTCCGATCAGCAATGGACTCGTTGTCACTGTTGCCACTGTGGTGAGGCTCGTCAATCTCTTCCAACACAAAGTACGTCCACTCAGGGCTCCGATACAGTCGGTTCTGTTTCTTTATTCTATCGCTCTTTCTCAGCGATTTGCCTTGGGCTGCATTCCTTTCACTTAAAGCCCTTTTTCGGTCCTTGTCGTTTTCTTCGACTGTTTTTAGTCTGAGCCTTAGTCTCTTGACGTATCGGGGTGTACTTCTTCCCCCGTGCCTCCCAGTAGTTGAGGAGACTTCTCCTTCTCCGTGCACTCTTTTCACTTTGCGTTGTGGCACTTCGGTTTCCCTACCTGTCTGACTAGTTCCAGGACTTTCGTCTATCTCTTCTGCCTGGTCGCTAATCTGTCCCTGCTCAGATTCAAATCGCACTTTCTTTTTACTTCTGGTTACTGTCGCTTCCGTTGTCTGAGCACTTTGATCTAGTTCTATCTGTTCCTGTTCATGCTCTTCGACCTCTTCGCTTTCTTCTGCATGAACGTCAGCCCTAATTTCTAACTGTCCCTCTCCCCTCTCGGGAGTTTCAGGAGGAGTGTCGATGTCCTGATCTGACCCTACTTGGCCTACTTCCTGATCAGGTGGGTTATGGCTTTCATTGACCTGACCTTCTTCTTCTACTCCTGACTCACCTGGACTATCCCACTCACTGTCTAAGTAGGAATATTTCCTTGTTCGTATTGGGTCATGAACTGGTTCGTCGGCGGGATACCATTCATTGTCTCGACTTGTGCTCGGCAGTTCGATGTCAGCTAGCTCCGGACTCTCTTCCTCGGAGGTCTCTTCAGCTGTGCTGCCTTCAGCTCCAGTCGCGTTTTCTCCAGATACCCGCTTTGTGTGGCTGGCGTGGATCCACTTCGGTACACCAGCGCACTTCACAGCAGTGGTAGTGACGAGGATCACTTGTCGTCGCTTTCCCCACCTTGGCTTCAAGCAGCTGCTCCGGGTGTGTTTCTTTAACACCACCCAGTCTCCTGGCTGCAGGTTGTGTGCTGGAGTCTTTGGCCACTCGTCTTCAGTCTCTCCAATCTGCTGAGAGAGAGAACGCACTTGGTCACCCAGCTGCTTGCAGTATTCTAGCACCATATCATCAGAAATGCTTAGCAGTTTGTTTCCGGGTACCCATGCCTGGCGCATCACTCTTCCCATCAACACTTCATGGGGACTTAGGCCAGTCTTTCGATTCGGGATACTTCTCAGACTCATCAGCACCAGGGGTAAAGCTTCTATCCAGTTCATTTTTGTGGAATCACACATTTTCCCCAGTCTGGACTTCAGAGTGCCATTTATTTGTTCCACTACCCCAGAAGCCTCTGGGTGGTAGGCACAGTGCAATCTTTGCTTCATTTTGAATGCTCTACAGAGTTCCAATAGGACATCGTTGGCAAAATGCCCACCTTGGTCCGTTTCGATTGTCTCTGGGATCCCATACCTAGGTATCAACTCCCTGAGCAATAGTTTGGCTGTGGTAATAGCGTCATTTTTCTTAGCTGGATATGCTTCCACCCACCTAGAGAATAGACAAACTATGACTAAAACATATCTATATCCGTTGCATCTGGGCATGGTTATGAAGTCTGCCTGGATTCTTACGAAGGGACCTACTGCCTTTCCAATAGTGCTCTGTTTCACTACAGTCTTCTTTCCTGCATTGAATTGCTGACACACTAGACACCTCTGGCAAAGCCTGTCCGCCTGGTCCCTGAACTTTGAATTGCAGAACACTTGTTCAAACACCCGACACATCGCATCTCTTCCCATATGTGTTGGCTCATGTATCATTCTGACCATGGGATCGATCAAGCTATCAGGCAGTACAGGCACCCCCTCCGGATTTACCACCACACCATCTTCTCGCAACTCGCACTCCTTTGCGGCCCACCTGCCTTTTTCTTGCCTGTCTGTGGCTTGTTGTATCTCTCTTAATTCTTCCCACGTTGACACATTATCAAACAACATAAGTTGGCAGCTGGTTCCATCCCACCGGGCAATTTGTAGGGACATCTGGTGTCGGGCACAAAACTGTGCAATTTGTTCAGCGTACCTATTACCGGCAGTCACATCATCATTTCCAGATCTGTGAGCCGCACACTTGACCACAGCCAATTCTTTGGGTAATTGGATGGCTTCCAGTAAGTTATGCACTACTTTCCCATTTCGGACAGGTGTGCCAGAGGAAGTCATGAATTCTCTTTGCAACCACAATTGGCCGAAGTCATGAACAACCCCGAAACAGTACTGACTGTCTGTGTAAACAGTAATTCTTTTGTTTTTTCCCCTCTTGCATGCTCGGGTTAACGCTATAAGCTCCGCCACTTGTGCAGATTTCACCTCGCGCATGTAAGATGCCTCGACGACTCCTGTCAGAGTAACCACAGCATAGGCAGCACTCAGACTCCCACTCTCATGTCTCAAACACGAGCCATCCACAAACATTGTTTTATCCCCGTCCCGTAGTGCTATTTCACGAATGTCAGGACGGGGCTTGGTGCTATATTCAGTCAGATCGATGCAATTATGTTCCCCACCCTCATCCGATTCTGCATCCAGAGGGACAGGTAACAGTGTCGCAGGATTTAGGACATTGCACCGGGAGATAGTTACATTTTCAGCACCAATCAAAATTCTCTCATACTTAGTCAGCCGACTAGGTGTGAGGTACTGGGTCCTAGTTCTAGTCAGTAGGATGACAACAGAATGAGGAACATAGACAGTGACGGGATGTCCCATGACAATGCCCTCACTCTGTTCCAGGCTGACGCAAGTAGCAGCAACGGCTTTTAAGCAGCCAGGCAATCCAGCGGCCACTGGATCTAGGGTGGCCGAAAAGTAGGCTACTGGTCTCCTGACTGATCCGTGCTCCTGAGTCAGGACTGAAAGAGCACAATTCTCTCTTGTGTCACAGAACAGTTCAAAGGGTTTATTGTACTCAGGCATACCCAATGCAGGTGCGGTACACAGACAGTTTCTCAGAGTTACCCAAGCATTCATGCTCTCACTGTCCCAGTGGACGGGATCTTCCACTCCTTTCTTTGTCATATTTATCAGGGGTCGGGCTAGAGCCGCAAATCCTGCAATCCATTGCCTGCAGTAACCCACAACTCCCAAGAACATTCTCACCTCTTTCTGGGTCGTGGGCAGTTCCATTGCTTTAATTATCTTGATCCTTTCGGCAGTGACCTTCCTGATTCCCTTTTCTATCTGGTGCCCCAGATATTTTACTGAGTTTTTACAGAATTGTAATTTGTCAGGCGACACCTTATGTCCTCCTTTTCCTAGGTGATTCAGCAAGGCAATTGTGTCAGTGACACAGTCGGACTGGGTTTTAGATGCCACTAACAGGTCATCTATGTACTGCACCAAAACAGACTCTCTTGGCAGTACTAGGGATTCAAGGCACTTTTTCAGTATCTGGTTGAAAATCGATGGACTTTCGGTGTACCCTTGAGGGACACGATTCCAGACATAGATATGGCTGTCGAATTCAAAACTGAAAAGGAACTTGCTCTCTGGGTGCAATGGGATGGAAAAGAATGCGTGGCACAGATCGATGACAGTGAACCATTCTGCGTTCCAAGGAATCTGGTAGAGTATCACTGCAGGGTTGGGTACAATAGGACAGCAAGGCACAACAATTTGGTTTACCTTGCGCAGATCTTGCACCACCCGGTACTTCCCACTAGGCTTTTTGATCCCAATGATAGGCGAGTTACAGGGGCTGCTCAGCACTTCCTCTATTATTTCTGCTTCTAGCAGCCTCGTGATTTCAGTCGCTACTCCTGCCTTCACTTCTGCACTCATTTTGTACTGCCTGGTTTTGGGATATACAGCATTTGTTTTTATTGTTACTTTAACCGGGTCCACATTTGCCATCAGGCCTACATCTCTTCCTGTGAAATCCCACACTTCGGGTACTACTCTTAGCTGGAGTTCCTCAGGTAAGTCCTCAATTGTCAAAGGCTTAATATCAGCATCTTGTCTGACTAACATCAGTTTGTACAGGCCATCTTCATCGGGGGTCTGAATTTCAACGCCATTTGGTGTGCAATAAATGGTACAACGCATCTTGCACAACAAATCACGTCCTAGTAGATTTACAGGACTGGAATCACAGACCACAAATCTGTGCATTTCCTTGAAATTTCCTATAGAAATCTCCATTGGTTCAGTTACAGGGGTACTTATTATCTGATTTGATACGCCCACTACTTGGATCGCTTCTCCCGAGAGGGGTAGGTTAGGAACATCCACTGTTCTTACAGTGGATCTGGTAGCACCAGTGTCCAACAGAAAGGTGACATCTCTTCCTTCAACCTTTCCTTCAATGTATGGTCCAGTCTGGTCTACCGGTAAGGAGGCGCCAAGTACGCACTCCTCATCCTCCCCTCTCAGGCCCCGTCAATCTTGATCTTCACAAAGGAAGGTATCACTTAGCAAGTACTGTGGAATGACTGCATTTCTTTCACTCTCAACCTCCCATACTTCCGCCCTCTCATTCTGCTGACCCTGACTCTTAAAATTCTGTCTAGGAGCGCGAGGTACTGGAGGTAATTTTACCTGTTGCTGGGTTTTCCTTGTCCCCTCTTTCGGCACCTGTGGATTTAAACCATTTACAGGGGCATTACCAGCCTGTAGGTGTGGACACTCGTCTCTCCAATGCCCCATCTGGCCGCACCCATGGCACGGAAACTTTTTCATGGCCTCCTCACGACTCATTTTAGGTCTGGGCTTTCCTCCCCCCCCCAGAATTGGTATTCGGAACATTGTTATCAGAAGTCATTTTACTTAACTGTTTTTCTTGCTGTTCGGCTAACTTTACCTGTGCCCACATCACTTTCTCCTTGAGGGCTTTCTTTTTATTTTCAATTTCATCTTCGCAGTATTTTGCATATTTCAGGACATCATCTATGGGCTTTCCCTGCCAACTGATTTTGTTATCTCGAATCCATTGTGATATTTCAGGCCTTAATCCTAGCACAAATCTGTAACTGAAATGGGTCATGTCTTTCATGTCCACATTATCAATACCACTGTAAGTTTTGAATACCTGTAGTAACCTTTCGTAAAAAGAATGCACTGTCTCATCACGTTCTTGGGTTGTTCTATCTATTCGGGTCCAATCTGTCTCTTTGGCTGGCACCTTTTTCTTAAGATACTGTATGACCTGGTCATATTTCCTCATTACATCCGGTGAAGGGGCTCCCGTTCTCTCATCTCTGGGATATTCATCACTAGGCCAATCAATCTCTATTTTACATTCCGTCCACAGATCTACAGGGACCACAATATCGAAAAACCCATCCAGGTCTTTCAGCAGGCATTTCTGAACTTTTATGAAACGCTCTACCTGTCGGTACCAGTCAACTGGTTTCTCCCGTAATTTCGGGAAGTCATTTGTAAATGACACAATGTCTTGTCTGGACCAAGGGACATGGACATACTTTCCTCCCGGGACCTCTCTCATGGGACACAATTTTTCTGTTGGGGTTACTTCTTTTAATACGAATTCTGAAGTTACTGACCCAGCCCTGCTGCCTTCCTTTTTCTTTGCCCACCTTGTTCTCCACTTCCCCACTTCGCCCCATTTCTGCAGGAGTTTCAACAATTCCTTTACTTGGATCTGTTTCCCCATCACATTCAGGCTTTCTAAGTCTTTGTCTGAAAAGTCCACTCGGTAGGGTTTCTGAAGAATTTTGGAGCGACTAACATCAACTCCCATTTCTGTGGCGGCATCCATTATCTTTTCGTGGAGCACCCTAGCACTCCGGGTAAGATTTTTACTGATGAATAGTAACTCTTCTTCATTATACGAGCTCAGGCGCTCAACTCCCACGTTCCCAGCCATCATTTCTTCTATTTCTATTCTTAATTTATATATTTCCAATGTTTTGGGTTGAGAAGTGGTCTCTTTCTCTATCTCCTTTGTCCACCTGTCTAATTCTTCAGGGGAAACTAAAGAGGCGTTCCTGATTCCAGATGCACTTTCAATCACCACTTCCTTTTGTCTAGGCTGACTTCTTGCCCCTACTATACAGGCCCTCGACTCCCTTATGGGCAAATCCATTAAACTTCCAGATTCACACTCACTTTCCTGATCCTCATCTATGAACACTTCTTTCCTCGGGGTCTGGAAGCTAGGAGTGGGCAGTATTGGGGTGATAACAGGAGGAAGGGGACTAATCAAGTCATTCTTGTACATCGGGATAGCAGGACCAATAGTTACCGGAATGGTCAAGGAATCAGGATGGGGATGCAATTGTGCAATGGTTCTGGCTAAATCCTCTCGTTGTTTACAGAGGGCTTCTCTCTCTTTTTCCTGCAACCCCCTTTCAGCAGTATTGCCATGTAATACCTGGGGTACTAAGGATGGATAAATACTCGGGGCAGTCGGGGTAACCAATCGAGGGGGACTTTCCCCGAATGGCTGATAATTCGGGACTGTGGACTTAGGTCTGCAAAACTCATCCCTTCCACTATGTTTACTGCTTGTAGCTGTCCTGTCTGTATCACTTTCCCTCCTACTCCGGGGGTAATTGGTAACAGAACTTTGAGAATGCACCGAATCTGATTCTGCCACATAGGGAGGGGGATCCTTCATTAACAAGTCTTCCAGGTGTTCATCCTCTACATCCCCCATAGGTGCTAGGTGATGGGTTTTTGCTTTACATTTTCCTCTTTTCTCTTCTAATACTCCCATCATGGGAAACAGTCCTTCAGTTAACATAGACTGCCTCCACTGTTTCATTTTCTGTTCTTTGGTTGGCGTTGGAAGTCTGGGATACCACTTACTCACTCCTTTATCCATTCGGGGTTTATCTCGCTCTGCAGCCTCAATCTCCCATTCCTCCAAAGCTTCGTACTGGGTCAACCTAGGTCTAGGGTGTAACTCATTCATGCGGGTCCTTAAGTTAAACAGGATCCGACCATTAAATGTACCTTCAACAGGGAATGCCAGGACTCCGTCATCTACAGTATACTTTGCCCAATTTTCTAGCCAGATACAAGTGTGATACCCTTTATCAAACATCATAAAAGAGGCAGGGGTATTTGGCGGGGGAATGAGTACACCTTCCCTCGTTCTAATGGGCTTGTCAGTTTTAAAGAAGTTCTTCAATTTATCCGAGAAGGACAATTTTCTCTTTATTCCATACATCATGTGCGGTCTACCTCGTATAAGCTGATCCTTATGAAATCCTAGGTACTTTGGATTCGGTATGAAGTCTGGATACCACATACAACTCTCCAGACTCGCTTCTAACTCGGCTTGATTAATTTTGTTTACCTTCGTGCTTCCAATGCTAGCGCGACTTGTATTTCGCGCCACCCAATCAGGTCAGAAAATACAACTACGGTCAACCAATGGGTGCGCGGCCTTTTCGCAAGACAGAGCCTCACACTTCGGCGCTCACCCCTCCTTCACAAATTCAGCTCCGCTACACGCCCGCTATCCTGACCAATACCAGCGCGGCACGGAGTGACGTCAGGGCAGCTCTCCGACTGACTCCCGCCTTCACAAGGTAACGGAAACTTTTTACTCTCTCTAAAGTGCAAGTGCAGGTTTTAGTTAACAATACACAACGTTTGCCACTATGTCTGAGTGTTCTAAAGAGAGAAAAGACTTTTCTTTCGCTACTAGTAAACCACTTCTGTCTACTTTTCATTCACTCTGGATAGACTTCTTTGCCTGTCCCTACACACTAGTAACATAGAACCCGTTATTCTTCTGACTCATCCACCTTGATCGGGGATATGTACTGAGCCAGGATTTCACCAGCGAACTATTTTACTTACCAGACAAGCCTCGGAGACCCTATTACTCCTTCCGTATGCGACCCTTACTAGGTGATATCGCAATGAAAGTTTTATAATGGACTCGTAGCTATCATTCACTCCAGAAACAAAGGTCCTAATTAGTGCTTCCAGTTACTCCTTTAAGCCTGCACTAATGATTCAAACCTAGTGACTTCAACAGCTAACCGGATTCTACTCACCGTTAGCTAAAATACTTCCCCGGGGATTCAGACTACACTGAACATTTACAAACAATTCTGGGTTAATTCAACATGCAGTATTTATAACAGTAATGCAAATTCATGAACATTTACATATAAAACCACATTTCAAAAATATTGTAAAAATACAGTAACAATCAGCAGCACGTTTTTGTATTCACGGTTTGTCTATGACTATCCTGTCTACCTAATCTAACTAGTCCAAACCATCCTCTGCTACCAGAAATTACTGCTAGAGCGCGCAGTTTTCCCCAGGTCACCCGGGATACCAATTCTCTAACACGCACTGGGCCCTCGGCGTGAAGAACACATTAATTTCGTTTGGGTGAAAAACTGGGTGAGGATTTCTCCTCCTGCACGCTGCTAGGAGTAATCAAGTTTGGATTTACCTCTGCTTACCATGCACCCGACTTACCACGGGCGCAATTCCTTGACGGACCTGGAGCTGTTAAGAAAAAGTAGACAGGCCTAACATCCAATACACCTAAAAATCCGTAAAAATACTTTCCACAGTTTTGTAAAATGACCACAGACACCTGATTAAGTTTGAGTTTTTATATAAGATTTCAAAGTGAAGAAGCCAAAATAATAAGCGATACACAGAGTAATATATCAAACATCAAAATCAATACCAAAAGGTAACTTTGCACAAAAAATATGACCATTAGAATATATGGGAAACTACAGGGAGAAGTTTAGCACATACTATTCACTGCAACGTTATACTAGAACATAGGAATGAGATGGGACCTAGAACATGTACTTAACCTAAGTGTTCAGATTATTCTTGCTAAGCTCACTGCGATCCACTAAAGGAAAGGGAAAAACGGGAACATGCTATGGTTTTATAAAATCAATGAATTTCCAAAGGAGAGGGGGAGAGAAGGAACCAACTAAAATTCAGGCACATATAAGTTCAATGGCAATAAGGCAATAACACAGGTAAGAATGCTTTAACAGATCAGAGAGAGAGAGAGAGAAAAAGAGATACGCAAACCCACAATCTATATTTACCTAATTTAGATTGAAGACCAACCCTGGCCACGGGTCAGTTGGGAAGACGGGGACAGGGACCCTCAGAAAAGGAATGCCAGACTGTGAGCAGGTACAGCTCACGGAGAATAAGGACAGGATACCCCTCAGGTTCGGATCAAGGACTGGGCCTCCCAGGGTACGACCAACACCCACAGCTTCGGACAGCAACGCCTGCGTTACCCCCTCCTGCAAGTAATCTGCCAGAAACCCTGATCGGATTTTCGAATTCCCCAGCAAAGTGCTTCGCCAGCACTTAGGATTTTCCACCCCTTGGGAGTTTGTGGAAAGTATGGACAAAGTGCTCCGCAGCACTTTCAGGCTTGAACACCTATTGAGATCGTAGGGTCAGTGACAGGTCTGCTACTCGGACAAGTCGGACAATTTCCCTAAGCTAAACTAGGGTAGTTATACAGTTTTGGGGACCCTCAGACCACCCCCTAATGTTGCAAGTGACAGTTTCCCATATTGTGATTGGTCAGGAGAGGTGGTGTGGTCTTTACCACCTCCTGAATTCAACGTTCCCATCATAATTATTCAATTTTTCATACCCGCCCCCTTGGTTCACGTTCCCAGGCATGGAATACAACAGTACAGGATAGACTACGGTAGGTAGCAACAGTATTGCTTTTTCCAAGGTGAGACGCCGTATTCCCAGCGATGTTCCCAGGCGCATTGTGCTTCAGATGCCAGCTGGCTAGGTTTAGCTTTTGCGCAGTTGGAACTTTCTCCGGTCATGTGACGGTGCCCAGCAGAGCTTCAAGCATGGCTCCGCTTATGATCACCCCAGCCCACAAAGACGCGGTACATGAAAAGTAAGCGAAAACAAATTAAAATCATACATAAAATGATCGCACTGTATACCATGATAAAAGATAACCAACCCTTACTTTTATAATAACTATAGCATTAAGGATTAATGCGAAAGAATAGATAGGCTAAAAGCTGCTGCAGTAAGCAGAGAGCGTGGTAAGAGACAAGCGGCCATATTTAGCATCAATGCGCATGAGCACAGAATCCCTCCAGAATGCGAGTGCGTCACATCACATGGGTATGACCGACGCATGCGCAGACTGAATTTGCGGCAAAGCAGCCATTTTCAGTGCAAGCTTCGTTAGTACGTAAAAAGACAAACAAGCAAGCATCCTAGGGACACCCGCGTGTAGGGGAAAACACTTTACAAATGACGAACAATGGTGTTAATATTATTATGCAATTCAGACAAGGGTTTTGCATACGAGCAAGGCGCTATACATGCGAATCCTTGCTCCATCAATCTTTCTGCTACTGAGTCTGGATTAGGGAAGAAAACTGGCAGTTCAATAGTCTGATTAATGTGGAACTGAGAAACTACCTTGGGCATGAATTTAGGGTTAGTGCGTAGCACCACCCTATTTGCGTGAACCTGTATAAAAGGTTCTTGAATGGTTAGGGCTTGCAGCTCGCTAACACGTCTCAGCGACGTGATCGCTACTAAGAAGGCAACCTTCCAAGTTAGGCACTGTATCTCACAAGAGTGGAGAGGTTCGAAAGGAGGTCCCATCAGTCTGGTCAAAACTATATTAAGATTCCAGACCGGTGAAGGAGGTCTTCTTGGTGGGATGACTCATTTGAGTCCCTCCATAAAAGCCTTTATGGCTGGCACTCGGAACAGCGAAAGGTGTTGCCTGTTCTGTAAGTAAGCCGCTATTGCCGCCAAATGAATACGTATAGAACTGTATGCCAGATTGCATCTGTATAAATGTAACGGGTAACAAATAATGTTCTGTGTTGATGCATCCAGCGGGTTTATGTCATGGTTGGAACAATAAATGACAAAATGTTTCCATTTGGCAGCATAGCAGGTCCTAGTGGTAGGCCGTCTTGCCTCCTTGATGATGTCCATACAATCAGGAGGCAGATTCAGATACCCAAATTCTATGACTTCAGGAGCCATATCGCAAGGTTTAACTGTTGCGGATCTGGGTGCTGAACTTCGCCATGGCTCTGGGTGAGAAGACTGAGTGTAAGACGCAGTCTTTGATGAGGCACCACGGAAAGTTCTAGGAACGTGGTGTACCGTGCTTGCCTCGCCCACGTTGGAGCAACAAGGATGAGAGTCATCGAGTGCTGTCTGAGTTTCCGTGCCACAAGAGGTATGAGCAGGGCCGGCGGAAAAGCGTACGCAAATCTGCCTGACCAGTTCATCCATATCGCATTGCCCTGAGACCGCGGGTGTGGGAACCTGGCGGCGAAGTTTGGGCATTTTGCATTCTCGTTTGTGGCGAACAGGTCGATGTCTGGATGTCCCCACTGCTGGAAGTACGGTTGCAGCACCGAGGGATGAATCTCCCACTCGTGCACCTGATGGCTGTGCCTGCTGAGCAGATCCGCCATCTGGTTGTCCTGGCCCGGGAGGTGCTCCGCCATGAGGAAAATGTTCCTCTGAATGGCCCACTTCCACATGCTCTGAGCCAAGTTTGACAACTGTGGAGAGTGAGTACCTCCCTGCTTCTGAATGTAATACATGGCCGTCATGTTGTCCGTCCGGATCAACACGACCTTGTTGCACAGATGTATCTTGAAAGCCTTCATTGCCATGAAGATTGCCATCAATTCCAGCAGATTGATGTGCATCTTCTGTTGATCCGACCATAGTCCCTGCACAGTATAATGAAGGAGATGCGCCCCCCACCCCAGGAGGGATGCGTCCGTCGTGAACACTATTTGTGGTACAGGCTCTTGGAACGGTCGTCCCTTGCAAAGGTTGCATGGATTCCACCAATGCAGAGAGTTGTGCGTACGACCGGTCACCAACACTAGGTCTTTCAATTGTCCTTGAGCCTGATTCCACTGTCGCGCTAAACACTCTTGGGGCGGACGCATGTGCAGTCTCACGTGCGGGACTATGAAGATGCAGGAGGCCATCATGCCTATCAACTATATGGAAAGAGAGTTCTCCCAGGTTCTTTAAGGCCCAGAGGGGGGAGATAAACCAAGCGAAAAAGGAGACAGCGAAAAAGGAGAAAGTACATTACAATATCATTATGAGAAACACACTCATAATGATATTGAAATGTACTTTTGCACAAATGTCTTTCTATAAATGTTGAAAAATGTTGAAAATGAAAAAATAGTCAAATAAATATCTCATGTTTGAATAATACTTTATAGTTTCTCGTTGGCATCTTTCTAAAAAAGTGTTTGGATATATTCCATGTTAAAAGAAATATAGGTCCGCACAGAGGTACTGCCTCCTTTTTCGCATCATGCCTATCAACTGCAGAAACACTCGCGCCTGTAGTGAGTGTTGTGGTCTGAATTTGCGAATCAGCAGTTGCATGCTATCGATTCGCACTGAGTTTGGCTGGGCTGCAGCTGTCACAGTGTCCAACGTTGCTCCCAAGTATTGCTGTACTTGAGCGGGTTGAAGATGCGACTTGGGATAGTTTAGAGAAAATCCCAAACTGTGCAGAAGATGAATTGTGCGAGACACGTGGCTGGCGCACTGCTGGGCCGACTTCGCTTGCACAAGCCAGTCGTCCAGGTAAGGGTAGACATGAATGTGTTGTCTCCGAAGGTGTGCCGCCACTGTCGCCAAGAACTTGGTGAACACTCTGGGAGCAGTGGTCACTCCAAAGGGTAGTACCTTGAACTGGTAATGCTTGTTCTGTATAGTGAACCAGAGGTATTTCCTGTGTGCCTGATGTATGGGTATATGGAAATATGCATCCTTCAGATCCAGAGTTGCCAGGAAATCCCCCTGACTGAGCAACGACATGACCTGCTGCAGAGTCAGCATGTGGAAATGTTCTGAAAGGATGTATAGGTTTAAGGGTCTCCGATCCAGAATGGGTCTGAGAGACCCGTCCTTCTTTGGGACTAAGAAGTAGAGAGAGAACACCCCTGTTCCGTGCTCCTCTAAAGGCACCAGTTCTATGGCCCCTTTTTGCAGCATGCTGGCCACTTCTTGCTGTAATAAGGTTAAGTGCTCTGCGGACATAGGATGGTGTCTTGGTGGTATGTTGGGTGGAGTGGATGTCAGTTCTAAACAATACCCGTACTGGATAAGTTGCCTCACCCACCTGTCTGTGGTAATGCCTTCCCAGACTGGCAGGAACTGCTGGAGTCGTCCCCCGACCGGTGTTACATGGTCCGGGGGCAGTGACAAGACGTCACTGTTTGGTATTTGCTGAGGACCTGGTGTTATTATTTCCACGTCCTCTGCCTTTGGCGCTGTTACCACGGTATCCACCTCTATTGTTTTTGTTAAAGGTGGTCTGTGCACCACCTTTATTGTATTGTGTTTGCTGAGATGTTTGCCCCCTTGACGGCCCTCTACTACCTGAGCGACAAAAAGAACCCCCTCTGAACTGTTGAGACTGCAAGGCCCCCATAGACTTAGCCGTCTCGGTGTCCTCCTTGATTTTTCAAGAATTGCGTCAACGTCTGGCCCAAACAAGAAATCTGGGTTCACGGGGTGATTGAGCAAACTTGTTTGTATTTCTGGCTTAAACCCTGAAATTCGTAACCATGCCTGCCTCCTTAGCATTACACTAGTGTTAATGGCCCTGGCTGCAGTGTCTGCTGAATCTAGGGCACACTTGATAGAAGCGGTTGATATCAGTTTGCCTTCCTGAATCAACATTTCCGCCCCCTCTCTATATGCATCAGGCAAGTGTTGCAACAATTGCTCTAGGGTATCATAGTGAGCCCCATCGTATCTAGCCAGTAGAGCTTGTGTATTGGCTATTCTCCACATATTCGCCGCCTGCGCAGCAACCCGCTTCCCAGAGGCTTCTAATACTTTGGATTCTTTGTCTGGGGGAGGAGCATCACCACTTGTTTGTGAGTTCGCCCTCTTCCGGGCATTGGAGACCACCAAAGAGTCCAATGGCAATTGACCCCTGATATACGTAGGGTCCACAGGAGCAGGCCTGTATTTCTTTTCAATATGTGGGTTCGCCACCCTTGCTCTGGTTGTGTCCTTGAAAATGTCAGTGGCGTGCTTAAGGACACACTTCAGCATCGGCAGCGTCTTCTCTGATCTGTGCGACGTAGAGAAGGTACCAAACAGAAAGTCCTCCAACTGGGTCTGCATGCATGACCACATCATGGTTCAACGCTGCCCTTTCAAGTAGAGCGTTGAACGCCGCAGTATCCTCTGCGGGGGCTGTCTTTACTTGGTAAGACTGGGTGTCTGCCGTGCCTTGATCGTCGAGCACATCCTGCGAGTCATCCTGATAAGATTCATCAGGATAGTTGAATTGCTAGTCATTCTGGTCATCGCTCCCACCATCCTCATTGCGAGTGGGTGAATGAGTAAAGGCTTGTCCATAAGGCCTTACGGACTCGAAAAGAACTGGCGAGGAAACAGAGTCTCTTTTCCTTTTGAGTGGAATTTGATAGGATTCCATTGGCTTTTCCGGCAAGATCTTCCGTTTGAAAAGGGTGAGTCTTCCGGTTGCAGAGTCAATGTACAACTTCTTTGAGCTTTCAGAAGAAGGTGGAGTGGAACCGATGCCTTCAGGAGTGGCGGTCGTTCCTTTAAGTTTCGACATCATTGTACCAGGGTCGGTGCCCTGTGCCGGCGTAGACGTTTTAGGTCTTGCAGTCGGAGGCAGTCCAAAAACTATAGGTGGAGGCCCCGAAGGCTGTTTGACTTTTTTCACGGCCCCCGCCAACTTAGAGCCAGGTGTCGCGCTGGGATTCCCAAAATGGCCGCGGCTTGATGCGTCACGTTCTAACGCGGCCATTTTGTGCTTGCCTTCGAGAACCTTCACCAGCATCAACTTGTATGCTTCCGGACTGAGGGGCGGCTGCGACTCAAGTCAGTCTTCAGTGTCCACGCCCCAGAGGGCAGCCTTAGATGACGTCACTCCGTCTTTGGGCCTTTGGCACTTTCTTGGATGTACCGATCTTCGGGTTGGCACCCTTTTGTGACCCCCGAAGGGGCAATGACACTTCGAGCCTTCTTAGGATCCAATGGAAGAGGCTTTGCGAAACGAATACTGCTTTGACCAGTTTCAGTTTCGAAGGCGTACCCACCGAAGGCTCTGAATTATTCTTAGCCGGGCCAGGTTGCCGGGCTGTAGAATGAGTATAAAGATCTTGGCTAAGGCCTTCCGGCGATGCTTCGACCTGAGCCTTTGACAAGACAGTGTCTCTTTCGACCCCCGAAGGTTCGGTCGGGTCTTGCTCATCGCTGGAGCCGCCCTCTGCTGCTCCAATGGCCATACCGTCTCTTACCTCGACGGCTTCATCGTCTTAGACGTTCTCATCGTCTACCTCTTCTCCGTAGTAAGAGCCTTGACAGGAGGCAGGGTCGGAGAAGTGCTCCGGTTCCTCCTCTTGGACGCCTTTGTCGTCCCCAGCCTTGAAGATATCCTACACATCCGACGCTGTCCGCGCCGGTAGTCTCGCCTCACGTCGAAGAGCGAGCGCCTCTTCCGACCTGAATTTCGAACAGGCCAAGCAACTCTCCTCGTCGTGGTCTGGAGACAGACATCTGTTGCACACAGGGTGCACGTCTGAGAGAGGGTACTTCGCGTTACAGACTGGGTAACGTTTAAACGGCGCCTGGAATTCCATCGTCTATGTCAATCTTCGATCGGGTCTAAAAGCTGGGAGCAGAGGGGAGGAGCCAAGATGGCGATCGGAATGGAGGCGTAGGCTCCCGGCTCCTCAGGCTTCCGAGCCCCGCACGGAAATCCTGTTCACGATCCTGTGATTGAACTGCAGCGGGGTGAATGTGCGCAGACATCGCTCGCGCAATCCCGGAGCCTCTGCCGGCCTTATAGCCGGAGAAATCCACGAAATCGATTTGCGGACCAGACGATCCTGGAGCCGGGACCTCGACCGCGAAACATGGCCGGGTGCTAACTTGTCAACAGCGGCCAGCTGGGCCTGGGCGGAGTCGGTCCGCCGGGACGAAGTAACGACCGAGGAAAAATTTATTGCAGGAGCTCTGATTGCCACACGACGCGGCCGGAGTACACCCTCGAGGTGGGGGCTAGGTGGAAATACTATCTGACTGCGGAGTGCTGAAGGTGAGCTGTGTCTGCTCGGTCTTAGATTCCGCCCGGTTTTCCCGGGCCGCTCCCGAAGTTGCTGCTGGTGCCGAATCGGAGAGGGGATGGCCATCGCCGGAGACGGCTCCTTGGATGTGTTTTTTGAAGGCCCCCGAGAGTCGACTTGTAGTCTATCCGAGCCGGACTCGTCCCTGTCCTACCTTCACTCTCCCTGCAAGGTGGAAACGCTTGATGGCTGCCTGAACGAGATGCAGTGCATTTACCTGCCTATCGAAACACAATGTGATGGGGAGTGCGAGTTACCGAGTAGTGCTGTGGGATATACAGCCTACCCTGTCTTGCGGTGACATTCTTGCAGCTCTTGGTGACTTACAGTCCGTTTGGTCGATATTACGCTCACACTGGGGCGATTGCGGTCAGATGACTCCCAGGTGCGCGAGGATTTGCCCTTCACTGTCCTTGAGGGGGGTACTGTGGTTGCACATGGGTGCGGAGGAGAACGGATGATCCCGAACTGTGTTGGTACCTATGAACAGATGTCCGATGCCTCTACTATACTGAAGGATTCCTTTCTCAGCAGAGGATGGTGGCCTCGTCCATCGTATCGCCACTAATGGCCCAGACACTGTCTCAGCAACTGTTGGCTCCTGTGACTGCTTCTTCTTTCCTCGCCCTTGTATTCTTGCTATGGAATACGTGTCATGGGATGGAACTGGGGGTGACGGTCGTAAGCGAAGAAGACTGTCGGTGGTTGGCGACGTCCATTTTGTATTTGCATGTTGCTCTTCTACCTTGTGTCGACATTCTGCTCTCCTATGTCGGCTGAGACGGTATTTACTCGGCGGGCTTGCCTCTGAGGACTTACAAGATCAGGCCAAGGCAAGGTGGTTTTCTTTACCGGTTGACATCTGTTTGGCTGGCGGGGGAGCGGGCTGGCGTGTTCCTATGACACACCTATTTGCGCAGTATATGATAATTCTGCCCATTTCTTATCGTATTACTTGATTACTGTTCTTGACTGTTGCTTTTGGGGTAGAGAATAAATTCATGGCAGGGTAGACCGGGAGCCTGTGTGCATGGGTGGCCCTTCTCTAGTTTTATAAAACTTTTTCTTTCTTTCTCTTTTCTGTATCTATATTTCGGGTACTCGTTTTCTGGGCGACAGGCACACTGCTAGGGGGGGTAGGCCGTAGCCTCTGCAGGCGTGCAGGTTGGGTGGTTTGTTTTGTCCTTTCTTAGTTTCCATGGGCCTTCATTTCTTCTCTCTTCTTTTCTTAGATCTTCTCATCTTTCTTCTTCCTTATTTCGGGTCAGCATGGAGGCTAGGTGTAGTGTCGCTCGCCGTTTCTGTTTTTTGGTGTCAACGTTAACATTATTGAGGTTGTTCTACGTTTATGGGGTGGGTAATGCCTGATACGAAATCTGAATATATGCTCCTATATCCTGATCAGTGTAGTTTTATGGCGCTCTTCCGATTATGACTCTCTGCTTTGTTGACATCCTGCTGTGTGCATTGCCCACTCTGTGTCTTCGATGGACTATATGGTCTCTGATCCTTCTTACTTTATATTTAAAAAATGAACCTTATTCACTCCTGGACTCGGTGGTCGCGTCCAACTTAAGTGATATTTGGAATGCTTGCTGTTTTTCGTCTTTGGGGACTGCTGAGCTTTCTTATGGTTGCCTTACGTGCTATGATCTGATTTCGAGGCCGGCCAGATTGGTTGTGGGCCCGTAACTGTATGCTACTGTTGCACAATAAAGGTTTTTTTAAAAAAATTAAAAAATAAAAGCTGGGAGCACACGTGCTCAAGTATCCGGGAAACTGGATAAAAGTTAACTCAGAACCGAACGAAGTACAATACCGACGCTTAAAGAGGCCTTTTGGCCTGAAGAAAACAAGTTTGCCCATGCGCACTGTAGTCCAGGGGAGGTGCCACCTACCTCGTGATACTTCAAAGACTCTTCCAGGACAACAAGGTGCAATCATCCGGACCCAAGACTAGGCGGCGATCTATGCACAAGATATGAATTTAGCGGCCCACATGCCTCGAACATAAAGGATTCCTTTTCCTCGCGCATAGTCATGTTTACATAAAATAACATGAATTACATTTCTCAAGTTGAGTGCCAACAGAACCCCGCCATAGTTATGGAAACAACAGCAGCTTTCGTGAAGCGCGAATCCGCATGCTCAAGCACAGCTAATCATTCTGTAAAGTGTGAAGAAGCTTCCAACTGGAGTATTACAAAAGTTTAGCTTTATTTCTTGTACTTTTCATAATATTTCACTGTAGTGTTTTGCCATGTACTACAATATGTAATGCTTGTATGCGCTAGAGTGCTAATCTTTCACGGAGTGTAGGTGATCTTTATTAGGGTCCTAACACGCAGAAAAAATGGTCACCTATACTCCTCACTGCCTGTGGGGATAGATTATCCGAGCTCTTCCGTGGTTCAACATCATTGTGGGAGCGAGGTGGGTTACAAAGTCTTTAGAAGTCATACAAGCATCTGTGCCTCTACCCGGCTTGGTAAGAAAGTGTGTGTGTGAAATCCAGCTCCAGTGTTTCCAAACTACCCTTGCGAGTTTTTCGGGAAATCGAGTCCTGAGAGAGAGAGATAACAGACCTTCATTCTAAAACCAAGGTACGGAGCGGATTAGACCCGTAGAGAATTCTTGGATAGGTTCTTGGCAAAAGAATACTGACACTAAGCTACACCTCACTTACTTCTTCCCTTGTACTAGACCTAGGTTAGGTACACTGGGGTAGGTGTATTTTAGAAGCACCAGTTGAGTACTTTTTAGTCTTTATTTATTAATGTATGAATTATATTTATGTTATGTCTTAGAAACCATATCATGCTTTTACAGTATTATTTTATAATACTCTTCGTACTGTACGCATTGTACTTTGCAACCAGTATTACGATTGTAGCAGTTCATTTCCTCTGCTTGAGAAAGAAGACTGTTCAATAAATACCTTTTTATTGAAAACGCCAGTCTCTCTATTTCTCTGCACCTCTGGTAAAACGAAGCATGCACGATTGACTGAGTGAAATAACTATCTATTGTTTCTGCAACTCTTGAAATACATTTCTTATTCTTGGGAAACAAAGTGGTCATGTTTATGCGGTTGTCAGAAACGAATACCTTCTTGTTCATTCAAGAACGTTTCTAGTGACCTCTGAGCTAGCTGGCACTCACAATTAAGTCTAATATATTCAATAGAGACCTAGTAGACTTCAGTCCCACGTCAAATCTGTAGTATTTATTATTCCAATGCGCAGAGCCTATTGGGAATATAGGAACTACACTACAGGTAGTGGTAAATGGAGGTTAATCATAATGTTAGGGTTTAGAGGTGGGGAGTGGTAAATGGAGATTAGGCATATTTTTTTTAAGGGGGGATGTGTGTTTAGTTTACCTTGGCTTACTATACTTACCATGTGTGGTAAAGGCATCTGTATTATAATTGCTGCGTGGAAAAAAGGCATGCGTTGTAATGTCATTCATCCATGCTGAAGACCCAAGCATCACATACAAGGTCAAGGGCATCAATCTTTTTCAACCTCAGAGCATTTGCTTTAGCTCTGGCAACCAAAACTTTTTTTCCCTTAGTGAGAAAAGAACAAAAATATATATATTTTTTAAATACATCTAAATAAATGTAACCGTTGGACAGGAGGCAAATGCAGTCCAGTTCACATATGTAGGAGTAGAAAAGGATTACAACCAAATACACTACCACTCTACAGTAGGACTCTCTCCACATACCCACACTCATCATACGGCTGTTCTCTTAAAAGATCTCAGACAAAGTGACCCTTCGGGCGACCCGTAGGGCATTGCAGCGCCGGCCTGACGAGGAGCACTGCCCAATTATGAAGCATGACATCCTTCGGGGTGTGTGAGGGCAACAAGAGACAAAAAATGTTTCCCCCGTCCCTTCTTGCTTCACTTGAGGGGGTCCGAGACCATACCTAGCTTTCCCCTTCTTCTTTAGGATTCCTAACCTTTCGCTTTTATTTATCTGATGTGGGTGTTAAAGTTCACAGCACACACTCGGATGGAACAGTGACCCCCGTATTTGGTTGTAATACTAGTATCAGGAGCAGGGGCACTGGACCTCAACCAGCTCCTGGTCCCCCCACCCCCCTCTTTTTTTGATTTAGTAGAAAAGGATGCTGAAGTCAGACAGGGCACAGCCTAAGACCAAGATGGCACAAGTGAGAGACCATGTACATGGGTACCAGGGTTGAATCCTGTGTCTGTGGCATTTTAAAGATAAAGAAACTATAGAAGTAACAGTATCCACAAGAAAACTGAATTTTAAGGTCGGCCATGCAAGCCATCACACAGTCACCTTAGAAACATTCTTTACTTACCACCAGTTTGTGTTATCTGGCCAGGATAGAGCACATAATCCTTGTAATTTTAAGTAGTTCATAGAAAGAAAAGATAGTTCACCTGATTTATTTCAATTGTTAAAATAATAAAAACAATAAAACCTGTTTATACAAATATTTGTTGCCTCAGAGTAAAAATCTTTTATAAAAGTTAGGAAAATTTGAATACATAAATACATTTATAGATGTAGAGCAAAGACAAGGTAGAGATATCATGTAAGGGACAGAAGTATTTTTTTGCACAAGAAAATAGTCTTTGAATGTTAGGCTACAGGGCAACAAAAAAAAGGTGAGGAATAGAAAGCCTTTCATAAAGCATTTCATATGATTCCACGGTTTTATTACCCAATCTCCAAGAAGCCCCGGCACGTCTCCAACACTCCATGGACAACCCTAGGTCCGTTGCTGTCTCCATAAAAACAATGATGATTCCACAGGTAGTGCCATCGGGCATGCCATCGGGCATGCCAAGGGCTGCTGGGTGAACCATAGAACACATGACTTCCACAGGAGCAGATATTAAACAATTCAAAGGCTTTCAGATCACGGGGCCTAGTGCCAGCAGAGGACAATATCAGGTTGCTGTTAAGTAAGAGTGCTTGTCAATACAAGACATTTGCAGGGACTGCTGTGGAAGGAGTGGCCTGCTTTCACATGGTACCCCTTGAGGACAGTTCATTTTTAGGTTCTGCAGAAAAAAAAATCAGTGTTCATAATCGAGGATTTAGGGTTATCAAAGGTGCAGTTTGCACAATCCTTGTTCTAGAAATGTCTAGAAGCACAAATAAATGCTGCAAATCAGAATGAGAACGTCATTTGGCAGCCATTCTACACTTTCCCAGTATCTGGCGTGAACATAGATTTCATTAGGTGTTTAGTAGGAGACTGCTTCCAACGTATATATCTGATCTGAGCAGGTGTGGATACAGACAACCAGAGTTGATGGTGAAAGTCATTTGACAGGAGGAGTGCCATGGTCTTCAAGAGCTGTAGATTCCATCATGCCTGCATCCAACGCTCGTAGCTTTACAATGTTGCCAAACACTCTTTTGTCAAAACTGCGACTCAGTTCCCTTGTGTGACGAGGACATCTGAGAGGTCCTCCACTCCGCTCAGCTTCAGGTTCTGAAAAGGAGGAAATAAAAAAGACTTTCAAAAACTGGCTGAGAGATTGCCTATCCACTCTTTGCAAGAAAATACGGGGTCCAAGGAGGAGACAGAAGATGGGGTTCAGAGAAATCCCTAGCCAGTGATCTTGTGACCAGAATGTTGACCATTTTAAATTGCAGGCTAAATTCTAGTCCCCAGAAAACCACAACATACTTATAACTGGCATTGCTGCTTGTGCAATACAGATTCACATCCCTTGAATAACCATGTAATGCGGATAAAGGCTTGGATACACTAACAAAATTTATGTGAAAAAAAAAAAATGGATGGAGTCTCTGGGGCTTGTCTAGTCAAAACCCTTGTGATATCAACAAGAACTCCGTCACAATACTAAAATCAATTCAGATATACAAATCTGATTGCGAAGATATGCTGAGCACTCAGGCCCAATTCTCAAATTGTTGGGTTTGTTGCATTAATCCCTACCAAACATCAGAGTTACAGATAAGTAAAAGAAATTTTGGCTGCGTGAATCACATGCGATAGGTACAGAAATAAATAGTAAAACATTTTAAGGCGGTGGGTAGCTTCCTGAACACTGCTTGTATTACCCGGGAATCCTATCTGACACCACAACATAAAGCCAAGTTTTGTGAGGAATAGCAATTACTGCCTGCTGTGTGCCCCCATTACGCTGCTTGCTGGAACTGCCGCTTTGGCATTTTAATCATTGTTTTTACTGATTTGCCGATTGTAAGTGCATTTGTGCTAGCGTGACTCATTGTGCATTTGTGCTAGCGTGACTCATTGTGTGTTCACCTCGCCGCTTTTTCTCTTCAGCATTCGTTTGCCCTAGCGCTCCTGCCGCCCTGACCCCCCCACCTCCATTTTGTTGTTGTTGTCGTCGTCCTTTGCCCGCCCCGCCTCCCAGCTGAAGCGCCCTCCCACAGACAACAAACAGCGCGCCCACACCAGGAAGCGCCGTGACTCACTCTCTGCTTCCAAGCTGAGTGGTCGCTCCCCTGCTGATGCTGCTCAGGTATCGTTTCTGCAGCGCTTAAGCCCTGACCTGGTCTGCATTCACAATTACTGCCTGCTGTGTGCCCCCATTACGCTGCTTGCTGGAACTGCCGCTTTGGCATTTTAATCATTGTATTTACTGATTTGCCGATTGTAAGTGCATTTGTGCTAGCGTGACTCATTGTGCATTTGTGCTAGCGTGACTCATTGTGTGTTCACCTCGCCGCTTTTTCTCTTCAGCATTCGTTTGCCCTAGCGCTCCTGCCGCCCTGACCCCCCCACCTCCATTTTGTTGTTGTTGTCGTCGTCCTTTGCCCGCCCCGCCTCCCAGCTGAAGCGCCCTCGCCCCTCCCCCCCACCTTCCATTTATGGCCAATGCCCCCACGCGCAGCGTCCACGCGCTTCGGACACGCCGAAGGTGCGCCAAAGGTAAGCCCGTCTACGCCCGTCCACGCCTGGACCGCGCCCAGCGCCAGACCCCCTGCCCCTCGCGCTCCCCAGCCCCCCCGCATTACCTACGATGCCGCCGCCCTCCTAGCCCTTAACCCCGGTCGCGCCCCCAACTGCATCCAAGCCGCTCCAGGACGCACCCATGGATCGTTCTCCTGCCTCTCCTGCAAATTCAGCGGCACCGTCAACGTCTCCGCTCCGACCACACCACAGATTCCCGACCCCAACCACCTAGAATGCATCCTTCTCAACACCCGCTCGGTCCACAGGCACGCCATTGACCTTTGGAACCTACTAGACACCATCTCTCCAGACGTCGCCTTCCTAACGGAAACATGGATGAACGCCTCCTCCGCACCAGACATCGCCATCGCTATCCCTGACGACTATAAGATTACACGCAAAGACCGCACCGACCAAACAGGAGGAGGAATCGCTATCGTCCACAAGAAATCAATCCGCATCTCAACCAGCTCTGACGCCAACCTCGCCAACTCCGAACACCTCCACTTCCAGATCCACATCGACCCCAAGACCACACTCAGAGGCACCCTCCTCTACAGACCACCAGGACCACGCGCAAAATTCAGTGAAGACATCACGGACTTCATCACTCCACACGCGCTCCCCTCCAAAGAATACATCCTCCTGGGAGATCTGAACTTCCACCTTGAGAAGATCAACGACCACAACACCGCCACCCTCTTAGACAACCTCGCCAAGCTCGGACTTAAACAACTGGTCACCTCCCCCACCCACATCGCAGGTCACACACTCGACCCCATCTTCACCTCTAGCAACCATGTCTCTTTCAACCACACTACGGAGCTCCTCTGGACTGACCACAGCTGCGTCCACTTCACCTACAACAAGCCGAAACCCATCATCCACCTCCAACCAACTCTACAAAGAAACTGGAACAAAATCACCACGGAACAGATCTCCTCATCGCTCCTTCAAACCTCCCCAGCCCTCTCTTCTAACGCCAACGAGGCCGCCTCCAACCTCACCCTTTGGTTATCCAACACCGCAGACACCTTAGCACCACTGAAAAAACGCCAACACAAAATCAAGAAGGCCTCATGGTTCAACGAGGACCTCAAGAAATCCAAGAAACTATGCCGCTCCCTTGAAAAGGCCTGGAAAAAAGACTCATCCACCAGCAACAAAGTCACCTTCAAAAACGCCATCCGTACTCACCACCAACTGATCCAAAAAGCCAAAAAAACAGCATTCAAGGATCGACTCGACAACAACGCCCACAACAGCAAGGAACTTTTCAACATCGTCAAGGAATTCTCCAACCCCTCGGCCAACTCCAACGACATCACCCCCTCTCAAACCCTCTGCGACTCCCTAGCCTCTTTTTTCCACAACAAGATTGCTGACATCCACAACAGCTTTGACAACCAACCCGGAAGCCAACCCACCCCACCATCAGCTGACTATCTTCCCCCCGTTAACACCCTTAACGCCTGGAACCCAATCACCACTGAGGACACCATCCGCCTGATGAATTCCATCCACTCTGGATCCCCCACAGACCCATGCCCTCACCACATCTTCAACAAAGTAGACTCCGTCATAGCTCCGCACCTCCGAGACGTCATCAACTGCTCCTTCAACTCCGCCACCTTCCCAGAAGACTGGAAACACGCTGAACTCACCGCCCTTCTGAAAAAACCAACAGCAGACCCCACCGAACTCAAAAACTACCGCCCCATCTCACTTCTTCCATTCCCGGCCAAAGTCATCGAGAAAGCTGTCAACAACCAGCTCGCCGCCTTCCTCGAAGCCAACAAATCCCTCGACTCTTCACAATCTGGCTTCCGAGCAAAACACAGCACTGAGACCGCCCTCATCGCAGCAACAGACGACATTCGAACTCTACTGGACAATGGAGACACAGTCGCCCTCATCCTCCTCGACCTCTCTGCAGCCTTCGACACAGTCTGCCACAGCACCCTTTTACAGCGCCTCAGAAACATCGGAATCCAAGGAAAGGCACTGGAATGGATCACCTCGTTCCTCTCCGGAAGAACCCAGAGAGTCCGCCTCCCACCATTCAAGTCCGAGGCCTCTGAAATCATCTGCGGCGTACCACAAGGATCCTCACTTAGCCCCACCCTCTTCAACGTATACATGAGCCCCCTCGCGACCATCGCCCGCCAACACAACCTCAACATCATTTCTTACGCGGATGACACTCAACTGATCCTTTCTCTCACCAAGGACCCCAGCACCGCCAAAACTAACCTACACGAAGGAATGAAAGAAGTCGCCGAATGGATGAAACAAAGCCGTCTGAAACTGAACTCAGACAAAACAGAAGTCCTCATCTTAGGTAAATCCCCCTCTGCATGGGACGACTCCTGGTGGCCGGAAGCCCTCGGAAAAGCACCCATCCCGACAGACCACGCACGGAACCTTGGCGTCATCCTGGACTCTTCACTTTCAATGAACAAACAAGTCAGCGCCGTATCCTCATCCTGCTTCAACATCCTTCGCATGCTCAGAAAAACATTTCGCTGGATCCCCACCGAAACCAGGAAAACAGTCACCCATGCCCTGGTCACGAGCCGACTGGACTACGGAAACACCCTCTACGCAGGTACCACCGCCAAACTCCAGAAGAAACTACAACGAATCCAAAACGCCTCAGCCAGGCTCATACTAGACATCCCACGCAATGAACACATCTCTGGCCACCTTAAAGACCTCCACTGGCTACCCGTCAATAAGAGGATTACTTTCCGACTGCTTACCCACGCACACAAATCACTCTACGACATCGGACCAGATTGCCTCAACTCTCGACTGTCCTTCTACACCCCCTCCCGCCAACTTCGCTCTTCCAGCCAAGCACTCGCCACTGTCCCTCGCATCAACAAAACCACCATGGGAGGCAGATCCTTCTCATACCTGGCTGCCAAAACATGGAACTCACTCCCCGCTTACCTTCGCCTCACCCAGAATCACCTAGCGTTCAGAAAACAACTTAAAACGTGGGTATTTGACAAATAATCCCCCTCCCTAAGGATATCTAGCCCCCCTCCCCTCCCCAAGCGCCTTGAAACCCTCCGGGTATGTAGTGCGCTATATAAATTTTATGACTTGACTTGACTTGAAAGCGAAATCTTGCTAAATTGTCTGCAGGATTTATTTATTTTGAAAGTTTTATATAGCGCGAACCAGATCTTTGCAGATATCAGAGCACTTTACAGAGCATACACAACAGGCCATTAGATATGACGTAATTGTAGGTAAAAAGTGGGGTGGGGAAGGCATAGGAGGGAGCATAGTAGAACAGTTACGTCAATAATGCAAGTGGTACAAAAAAGTGAAAGCATAGACCGACAGGTAAATCAACAACACAAGTAATACAAATAATCGAAGGGATCGACCAGATCATACAGATCGGTGCAGCTACTTTAAAACCGACGTCTTTACTTGACGTCAATAACTCAAGTGTATTTATCCATGAGGATAGCTTTTACTTCTCTCAAAGAGTGTGATGGATGATATGAGCCTGGTTTCAGGAGGGAGTGAGTTCCAGATCCTGGGTGCCATTCCTAAGAAGGAGCGTTTATAAGTTTTTTCCTTCCAGAATCTACGAGGTTTTAGCAGAAGATTGTTTGTGCCTCTAGTGTTTCTAGAGCCGCCAGAGATTGTCAGCTTCTGGGTGAGGTATCCGGGTGAGCTCAGGTGTACAGCCTTGTGTGTCATGCAGGCGATTTTCAGATGTATTCTGGCTTCAAAAGGCAGCCAGTTCAGAGATTTCAAGTCAGGGGAGATATGAGAGTGTTTTTTTGACCCAGTGATGAGTCTCGCTGCAGTGTTTAGAGAAGCTCTTAGGGGTGCAGTAGTAGTTAGAGGGAAACCGCAGAGAGCGGTGCTGCCGTATTCAATTCGAGGAATGACTAGTGCTTGTACTGCAGTTTGGAAGTCTTTGGCTGGGAGGAAGGGTTTAAGTCTCCTCAGGCTATTGATTTGGTAGTTCGCTCCCTTAGTTGCCTTGCTGATATGTTGCTGCATGTTGAGATTGGTGTCGAGTGTTATGCCTAAAGATTTTGCTGAGTCCACGATGGTGGGTTGGACATTGAGTGCAGTTAGGTGTTTAAGCCAAAGTTGAGTGGTAGAGATCTTCGCTGGAGGTAAGATCAGAAGGAACTCTGTTTTCAGAGCATTGAATTTGAGATGATTATCGGCAAGCCAGGATTGGGTGCTTCAGATTGTTGAGTTCAGGAGTAAAATGTCTTTGGGGGATTGTAATTTGAGATATAGTTGGGTGTCATCGGCATACATGGGAAAGAGTACATTGGATGCTTGAAGCAAGGTGGTGAGAGGTTCCATAACTAGGTTGAATAAAGTTGGGGATAGAGAGGATCCTTGGGGGACGCCCAACGATACCGGTATTGGATGGGGGCGCTAGGTGGCGCTTGACCAAGATGGCCGCACTGTAGTGGGGCTCGCGCCTGGTTGAGCCGCTTATAATCCAACAACTCATCCTAACCGGCTCTAAACGCTCTCATAACACCGGGAGCATCTTCTTCACATCGAGCTGAACGCTCCGACACGAAGATACCCTCTGGGAGACCTCAGAGGCGGGAGTTGGCTGCTGCGGAACTGGCGAGCGACCCTTCGCGTTCACTTGCGTGCCTGCTCTCCCGCGGCGGAAGACTACGCAACACTGGGGACTCTGGGCCCGGCAGCCTGTGCACCATCGGTGGTCCGGGCGGCTGGCCCTGAGGGTTCGACTGCGGAGGCCCGTACGGCGGTGAGAGAACATCCCCCCCCCGTGGAGTAACCCTCCCGTGCACCGCTCCCGCATCAGCCACGTTCCCCCTGCGCAGAGACTGGGCCGAGCGCGCCTTCCTGCTTGCGGCCGCAGCCCCCTCCTGCCTGCCGCGAGCCCGGCTGTTCCCCCTGCATGACTTGTTTACCGCTGCCTGTCGGAGCCGAGAGACACCCCCGCATTAGCCTCTGACTCCTGTGACGCTTTGAGGGCCCCTCCCCGGCCGCACTACTGCCGTGGGGGTCCCTGCAGGTGAAGACTGAGTGGGGGCTCCGCTCCCTTGTCCAACAGCCGCCATTTTGGTGAGCCCAGGCTCGTGAACCATCACTTCGCATACCCTGCCTCTGCAATACCCTCTGCCCTCTCCCCCCTGAACAGGCACCGCTGGTACCCTAACCTCCAACGGTCTAGCGATAGCGGCATCAGGGTCTCAAGGGCGTGCCATGGGCCGTGGCGACGCCAAAGAGTCGAAGATCCCATTCGAAACTCGGAAGGCGACCAAGATGACGCCCGGGCCGGGCGACAGCCCTACTGCTACCACACCGCCAGACGAGGACTGGAAGTCCCTACTCCTGGGCATGAGGCACAGCCTAACCAGTATTGATGCCAAAATCGATAGCATGAACTCTCGCATTGATGGCGTTGTGATGAAACTAGACCAACACGATACGCGTCTTAAGGAGGCGGAGGACAGAGTCTCTGGGCTGGAAGATGGGGCCGCCGCCACGCGCCGCCAGGTTTCCCAGATGGACAGACTCCTCAAAGTTATAGCAGAAAAGAACGAGGACTTGGAAGCCAGGTCCCGAAGAAATAACGCCCGCATCCTAGGCCTGGCGGAATCCACCAACACTGGGAAAATGGAGCCCTTTGTGGAGGCCTTAGTGGTGGAACTATTTGGGAAGGACTCCTTTTCCCCACATCTAATAGTGGAACGGGCGCACAGGTCCTTAGCGGCTAAACCACCACCGGGTGCTACCCCCAGGCCCATCATTGCCCGATTCCTTAATTCCAGGGACCGCGATACAGTGCTCCGCCGTGCCCGGGAAATGGGCACCGTGGCCTATGGCAACGCCACACTATCCTTCTTTCCGGACTTAACTCCGGCAGTGCAAGAGGCCCGGCGGAAATTCGCGCCGATTAATAAGAAATTGCAATCTCAGGACATCTCCTATGCCATGCTCTACCCTGCTAAACTGAAGATCTCCTACCACGGCAAGCAGCACATCTTTACAACTCCGCAACAGGCTGAAGATTTTCTGAAGCAGCGAAGCCGCGACCGAGCTGGGCAAGACACAGAGGGAAGCAGATCGCGCTCATGCTCGCCGCTGGAGCAGCAGGATTGACTATGTCCTGAGATAACCAGTCATATGCAGGCCGCATATACTCCCTAGGTGCGGCTCCAGGTCCTTCATTCCCGGTGAGGTACTTTTTACTAACTTTCTTAATGCCGGTTTGAATACTAGACTTGGTTCGACAACCTACCTCCATCCCAAGATGGGCGATCCGGCTGTCGGCTGGTGCCTTTTGGGTGTGACTTGTGAGGTAGGGGGCTGGTCGGGCGCCCCTGGCAAAGCTTCCCCAATGGGTGATCCCCGATATTACCTACTCCCTTCAGGGGAAAGAGTGACTTTGGAATTGTTGGTATATCATGCTTTGTTTCTTTGGGTTGTTGGGCGGGGTGGGAGGTGTTCTATGCCCGGCGGGTTGGGGTGGCTGGGTCGGGGATTTGATTTCTTACAGTCGTACTCACTGTTACTCGACGCGCATTCTGGTTGGGTTGATCTGTGTGGGGTCGATGCTTACTATCTGTTTACATGGCGTGGCATTTTACACAGGAACTGAGCCTCTGCAATATAGGCATGCCTATTTATGTCTCTTGTCATGGGTGAGATAGAGGGGACACAACTCATTCAACAAGTTAAATTGATGTCATAGAATATCCGGGGGCTTAACGACCCAAGAAAGAAGAGATTGGTGTTGGGATATCTGGTAAGGCATGATGTCTCTGTCGCAATGCTGCAGGAAACACACTTAATGTCAGGAACGTCTCCTCTATTCGCGGCCCGATGGGCCTCCAACAGAGTGTTTTCCTCATACTCCAATTATGCTAGAGGGGTGACAATTTTGGTGAAACGTGGTGTGCGTTTTGTTCTGGAAGGTTCAGAGGCTGACTCAACGGGCAGATTCTGCATGGCATGGGGTAGGCTATACTCACAAAAGGTTCTCTTCGCCTGTTATTACGGCCCCAATGTGGATGACCCGTCCTCCCTCATCACGCTGTGGGGTAAGATCCAATCTATGGGGATTCCGCACATAATCCTGGGTGGCGACTTTAATACGGCGCTTCACCCTAATGTAGACAGATCCCACGCTCAGTCCCTACATTACACGCATTCCCAGCGCGCTCTGTTGAATATAGTTGAGGAGTGCCGCCTGCTTGACATCTGGAGGCACCTACACCCAACACAGCTGCAAGGCACACATTACTCTGCAGTACACTCCACCTGGGCGCGCCTAGACTACATCTTTTGCTCTGCAGGGCTCTCCTCTTGGATAGTTTCAGCATCCCACCTTGCTCGCACCCTCTCTGATCACGCTCCGGTTTATGTTTCATTGCATATCCCGCAAGATGCGTCTCCCTATCTGAATTGGCGTTTTAACCCGGCGCATCTCACCGACTCCGCCTTTAAGGCAGAGCTCGAGCAAGATATTCAGGACTTCTTTGACCGTAACATTAACTCAGTTTCTAGCATCACCACGGTTTGGGAAGCTTTTAAAGTCACGGTCAGGGGATGGTGTATTGCCAAAGGTGGGGGGGTCCTTAGGTCCCTTAGAGACGAGTTGCGGAAACTTGAACGTGAGCTGAAGCAACTCGAGAAGGAGGTGGAAGGTGACCCAACCAGTTACACAGCTAGAGTGACACTACGTGAAAAATGTTATGAATACGCAGATCTGGCTGACAAGGAATGCAAATTCCTGGGTAAGCCGTATGTGGCACGCGTCTTTGGTGAAGGCGACAGGCCTGGTAAGGCGCTGGCCTTCGATGTAAACCCCCCCAGATACCAAAACTATATAACGACTCTGCTGGATGAACACAATGTGCCTCAGCGATCACTGCCGGAACAGCTTCGGGTCCTCTCCCACCACTACTCCAAACTCTGCACTTCCCAGCGGTCCAACCCCACTCCCTTGAACACCTACCTAGACGACACTGCACTAGCGTGGCTGGGTCCATCCCAACAAAAATTCCTTCATCACATACTCGAACTGGAAGAGATCACGGATGCGATCATGCCTATGAAGTCCGGAATATCGCCAGGTTCGGACGGTTTGCCGATTGATTTTTATAAGGCCTTCATGCATATTCTTGCTCCAATCCTACAACAGGTTTACTATGCAGCGCTGGAGGAGGGTATCCTGCCGACTACTATGCGGGAAGCTCTTATAGCGTCCTTGCTAAAGCCGGGCAAGCCGCCAGAGTCCTGTGACTCGTACAGACCCCTATCCCTCCTGAATTTGGATGTGAAAATACTAGCGAAAGTGCTTGCATCACGTCTTAATTTGTTGGAGCGGCTGGTTTTACCTGACCAGGCAGGTTTTGTCCCTAACCGCGCCACCTCCCACAAACTGCGCACCCTCCAGGCTGTCATCCAAGACATCACTCCCAAGTGTGAGGCTGCAGTCGTGTTCTTAACACCACCAAGGCGTTTGATTCCTTGGAATGGGACTATCTATTGGCTCTGTTGGAGCGAATGGGGTTCCCTTTTAGCTTCCTTGATTGGATACGACTGCTTTACCGCCAACCGATGGCCTCGGTGCTGCTGAGCGGATCCCGGTCTGATTCCTTCGAAATCCACCGTGGCACGAGGCAAGGATGTCCACTATCCCCGGTTCTGTTTGCGCTCGCTATAGAACCCTTAGCGGCCAAACTGCGACAGCACCACAACCACCGTTCCCTTATATACCCGGATAGGCAGTTGCTCATTGCCCTCTAGGCTGATGATCTGACCCTCTATGTCATGGGTACTCACAAACTTTCCCTCAGGGGCCAAATTTACAGTGTGGTATGCGGCAGAGGGCCGCACCGGTGGGGGCGTGGTCAGTGAGAGAGGGGCGGGCTACAGCCCAAAAAAAACTGTGACCATGAGGTTGAACACAGGCCCCTGCAGCAGATGTCTTCGTCCACTGAGCCACCAGACCCAGCATACACACATCTCTCTCTCTCTCTGTCTCCCTCCCTCTCTCTCCGTCTCCCTCCCTCTCTCTCCCTCCCACCCTCTCTTTCTCTACCTCCCTCCCCCTCTCTCTCTCAACCCTTCCCTCTCTTGTCTCCCTCCCTACCTCTTTCTGACTCTCTCCCTACCTCTTTCTGACTCTCTCCCTACCTCTTTCTGTCTCTCTCCCTTCCTCTCTGTCTCCCTCACTCTGTCTCCCTCACTCTGTGTATCCCTCACTCTGTGTATCCCTCACTCTGTGTATCCCTCACTCTGTGTATCCCTCACTCCCTCTGTCTCCCCCCCCCCCCCCTCCCTGCCTCCCTCCCTTCCTCGGTCTCCTTCCCTCTCCCTGTCTTTCTCTCTCTCTCCCTCCCTCTCTCTCTCTGTCTCCCTTCCTCTCTCTGTATCCCTCCCTCTCCCTGGCTCCCTACCTCTGGATCCCTCCTTCTCTCCCTCCCTCGCTCTCTCTCTCCGTCTTCCTATCTCTCTCTTTCTTTCCCTCCCTCTCTCTCTCTTTCTTTCCCTCCCTCTTGCTCTCAGTCTCCCTCTCTCCGTCTCCCTCCCTCTGTCTCCCTCCCTCTCTTTCTCTCCTTCCTCTCTCCATCTTCATCCCTCCCTCTGTTTCTCTCCCTCCCATTTTCTGTCTCCCTCCCTCCTTCTCTCGGTCTCCCTCCCTCCCCCTCTTTCTCTCTCTCTGGCTCCCTCCCTCTCCCTCCCTCTCTTTCCATCCCTCCCTCTCTCCCTCCCTCTCTCCGTCTCCCTTCCTCCCTCCATCTCCCTCCTGCTCTCTCTCCTCCCTCTCTCCGTCTCCATCCCTCCCTCCCTTTCTCTCCCTCTGTCTGTCCCTCCCTCCCACTGTATCCCTCCCTCTCTATCTCCCTCCCTCTGCCTCCCTCACTCTCTCTGCCTCCCTCTCTCCGTCTCCCTCCCTCTCTCCATCTCCCTCCCTGTTTCCCTCCCTTTCTCTGTCTTCCCCTCTCTCGGTCTCTGTCTTCCTCCATCTCTCTCCCTCCTTCTCACCCTCTGTCTCCCTCTCTCTCCCTCCCTTTGTCTCCCTCCTTCTGTCGGTCTCCCTGTCTCACTCTCCCATGACTCTCGCCCTCCCATGACTCTCTCCCTCCCTCGCCCTCCCCTGACTCTGCCTCCCTCTGTCTCGCCCTCCCCTGACTCTCCCTCCCTCGCCCTTCCCTGACTCTCCCTTCCTCGCCCTCCCCTGACTCTCCCTCCCTCGCCCTCCCCTGACTCTCCCTCCCTCGCCCTCCCCTGACTCTCCCTCCCTCGCCCTCCCCTGACTCTCTCCCTCCCTCGCCCTCTCCATCTCAGTCTCCCTATCTCTGTCTAGGCGAGGTGTAATAATTCTATTAGAAATATCACGAAAAGCAAGAGCTCTTTGCTGCACACATCGAACCACCTTCCCCAGCCTTCCCAAAATCTGCAGCACATTATTAATGACACCCTAATGTAGAGGGTGCCCGAGAGCTGGCTGGACCGCTGCAGCAGAGATCCGGTGTAATCCGGAAGGCAGAGATTCCAAATAAGGCTGGGCTGATTCAGACTTCCATCCCTTCAGTGTCGATAAAAAAAATGCTACCCGGGGGAGCACGAGCTGCGCTGAGTGATCTCCAAGTTCATGCTGGTTCAATTAGTCGTCTTTGAGTCCTGGTCACTGTAATTGTCCAACAATTCCCGGATTACAAGAAAGCAGAGAAAGAAGCGAAGTGGGAGGACTGCTCCCCGCAGCCGCAGATGCTTCCCAAGGCCCGGCTCCAACCATGCGCTGGGTGTAAAGTGAAGCTTTGCCCACTGTTAAAAGTAGGTTGTGAAGGACAGCACTGCCTTCAGCCAGGGGCAAGCAAGCCCATGTCTGTGACCAATAGAAACCTGCGTGCCAGGCCAAAGCCCTGAAGGAAATATATGTGCCACATACGGGCGTGCAACGCCCATTGAGTTCGAAGGCCTACCTTCCCCCCTCCCCCCTGCCCCTGTGTGGCAGCCCAGGATGAGACAGCTTGCCTGGCTTGCACACAGCCGCACCGGAGCACTTCACAGGTCTTTAAAAGACCATTAAATTGAGGCTTTGTTCCGTTTCACCTCTTCTGAGGCCCCTGCAGCTCCACTATGTGTGGAATCTCCCGCCTCCCCCCCCCCCCCCCCCCGCCCCCGAGCACAGCCTCACCGAGTCCAGGATGCATCAACCCTTTACAGACACTCTTGAAAAAAAATTTTTTTAAACTGGTACCTGTCTGCAAGGTCCGCGGGCCGCCAAGGAAGTTTTGCCGGGCCGCTGGCGGCCCGCGGGCCGTACTATGAGTACCCCTGCTCTATGTCCATAAACCCAAAGAAAACCTTAATCCCCTTCTCCGTGAAATCACTAAATTCGGTGGTTTCTCAGGCATTCAAATTAATTGGTCGAAGTCAGCTCTATTTCCACTCACTGACATAACACAGTCCCCCCCCTAGATTACCCTATAATCTGGGAAGCGGATGAAATCAAATACTTGGGTATAAACGTGACGAGGTGTCGTGGCACTACTATCAGAGCCAACTATGGTACGGCCCTAGACGCGCTGACGGATAAGGTCACCAGGTGGATTCACCTTCCGCTATCAATGGCTGGCCGTATCTCGATCAAAATGGTCGTGCTGCCCAAATTATTATACTTGTTCACCAACATCCCATATAATCCCGGCCCCCACTTCTTTCGCTCCCTCACTTCCCAAATGTCCAGGCTGATCTGGGGTGGTAAGCAGCCACGAATTAGCATGCGCACACTAATGCTTCCTTACAACCAGGGGGGCTTCGATGTACCGAATTTTCATAGATATTACGACTGTGCACAGGCTCACTTTGTTGCCTACTGGCTCCACCCCCCTCCATTTATGGCCCATTTGGCAGTTGAAGATGGCTACATGAGGCCGACTCCACCGTCGGGCTATCTGTATACAGAGACCAAAATCTCAGAACACGACCCCAGCACGGTGGACTGCACTGTCCTTGCTTGGAGACGCCTGGCTGAAGCATTAGACACACCCTTTCTATACTCGCCTCTGATGCCACTTTCTCATGACCCTAGACTTCGTATTGCCTGCGAGGAAATAGGACGCAAGATGCTCACACGCTTGGCGGTGCACACATGGGGCGACCTGTACCTTCAGGGTACCTTCAGAACGTCTGCACAGTTCTTTGGGGATGATTCCCCGTCTGGTATGGATACCTTCCTGTATGTACGCTTACGTCAGAATGTGAAGGCGGTCACGCCAAACTTCCCGGACGAACCAGAGAAGGTACAGCCCCTTCATACCCTCCTCCAAACCGACTCTCCAAAGCATGTTGTCTCGCTATTATATAAACACACTCAGGCAGCCGGTTCCCCACCTGCATTAAGAGCTAGACATGATTGGGACGCTGATCTGCAGACCCAAATGACGGATGACCAATGGACGGAGAGCTGTGCCCATGCTGTAGCCGTAACAGGCAATGCACGCCTCCGCCTTATACACTACAAATTTTTGCACAGGCTTTACTATACCCCAGCTAAACTGCATCGTTACCGGCTCCGAGAGGATGACAGATGCGCCCGTTGTGGGGCCGAGGGTGCGGATTTTTTCTATCTCGCATGGTCCTGTCACAGGGTGACTGCCTACTGGGAGGAGATTCGCGGCCGTATCGGACATGATTGGCGTATCTGTCTCTCCCTGCCCTAGGATAGCATTGTTGGGGCAGACTGACCTTCCTTTGCAAGCCCATCGTAAATTCTTTGCTCTGAGTTTCCTCCTAGCAAAACGCCATGTGGCGTGCCGCTGGGGGCGTGGTCGCGCGCCCAAATTTAAGGAATGGCTCGCGACGATGTCTACCTGGCAAGACCAACAGCATAATTACGCCGAACTTCTACCCCTCAAGTCAAGGCCTAAAGACATATGGGGCCCACTTACTGCGTACCTTCTGCGACTCCAGGCTCTCACGCCCATGGACTGACACACCAGACAGAGGGGAGGCCTCTGGGTCGCCCCATCTTGGGCCTCACTCCTAATCTTTCACCGCCGCACTACACTTTGGGTTCCTAGGGTGGTTAAGGTTGCAAGCTCCGTCACCCACTCCCCCACTTTTTTAATGTTGGCCTGATGAGCACTTCATGACCTTGCTCCGCTTGTTAATCCTCTCAGCTTTGGTACGGCCTACTACCCCCCCCCCCCTCCCCCGCAAGAGACCAGTCTAAAATGGCCGCCCGATAGGGAAGATAGAGACGGTAGTCCTCTGTTTGTTGTTGGTGCCTTGAGAACAGGGAAGTGCAGTTTCAGTTTCTATTTGAGCAAGCCCAGTTCCTGGCTTGCTGGGAGGGAGTCTTATCTCTGTTATGGAGGTCTTGTGTGGGGGAGATAAGTTGAGGAGCCTCGTGAGCAGCGGAGGTACAGGAGGGGATTACTACAGTTTTATGACCCCAGCCATTTTGAACAAAGGGGGTTTTTCAAAAACGTGTACAGGCGAGTGGGGGTAAATAAATACCTTTTTTGTGAGTTCTGCTCAGCAAGTGCATTGATGTTGATAGCAAGGTTCTTTATCAATGGTCTAGTCGAACAAGTTACTTACCTTCGGTAACGATATATCTGTAAGAAACATTAGTTAGTGTTAGATTCCTTACCTTAGAATATCCCCAGGCGTCAGTCTGGATCCGGAAACTTTTGCGTAGCAGTACCCCTGCGCGTCGGTAGGCGTCGTCTGCAGGCGTCCCCTGCGGCTCCGCGTCCGTCGTCGGCGTCGTGCGCCGTGATGACGTCGCTGGAGTACATAGACGCCGCCTCCGCGCGCTGACGTCAGTTCTTTGCACACAGCTTTTCCGCGCCAGGAGACGCAGAGCCATGAGAGAACCAACACTGGTGCCATGTACAAACTAGGGCCCTGAAAGGGATGACCTTAACCCTAGGTATCAGTTCGCAGAACGGGGAGGATGGGTGGGTTCGGTAAGGAATCTAACACTAACTAATGTTTCTTACAGATATATCGTTACCGAAGGTAAGTAACTTGTTCATCTGAAAGAAACACGTTAGTGTTAGATTCCTTACCTTAGAATACATACCCCAGCAATACCAACCCCGGTGGTGGGTCTGCGAACCAATACAAAACTACACCAGAAAGTCCTGGAGGACAGAACGGCCAAAGAAGCCATCCCTCCGGACTTGACTGTCCAGGCAGTAGTGCCTCGCAAAGGTGTGCAGCGAGGCCCACGTAGCCGCCTGGCAAATGTCCTGCAAGGGGACTCCCCGGCCCAGGGCAGTAGTAGCCGCCGTGGCCCGAGTGGAATGGGCCCTCAGCCCAACAGGAGGCTCCTTCCGAGCCAAAGAGTAGCACGCTTTGATGCAGAGGACGACCCATCGAGAGATGGTTCGTTTACAAACCGCCCGTCCCTTCTTCGCACCCACGTAGCCAACAAACAGTTGGTCATCCACCCGGAACTGGCGTGTGCGATCCATGTAAAATGAAAGCGCACGTTTTGGGTCCAGACGATGGAGCCGCTCTTCATCCTTTGAAGGATGCGGAGGCGGGAAGAAGGAAGGGATGGTGATGGACTGCCCGATGTGAAAGGCCGAAACAACCTTGGGCAGGAAAGAAGGTCTAGTCCTCAGAACCACCTTGTCAGGATGAATGGACAGGAAAGGAGGTTGGACAGAAAGAGCCTGGAGCTCACTCACCCTCCTGGCAGAGGTGATGGCAACCAGGAAAGCCGTCTTTAAAGTCAGGAGGCGGAGAGGGCAAGAATGAAGGGGCTCAAAGGGAGCACACATCAGGAAAGTTAGAACCAGGTTCAAATCCCACTGAGGCATCACAAACGGAACAGGTGGAAACATGTGAGTGATGCCTTTCAAGAATCGAGTTACAATCGGGGATTTGAACAAAGAAGGCTGATCAGGAAGCCTCAAAAAGGCTGAAAGGGCAGAAAGGTAGCCCTTGATAGTGCCCAGAGCAGAGCCCTGCTGGGCAAGAGAAAGAAGAAACAGAAGAACCTCCGAAAGAGGGGCAGAAAGAGGATCCACAGCCTTTGCTGTGCACCATGCCACAAATCTGTTCCACCGACAGGCGTATACCGACTTAGTGGAGGGACGCCTGGCTGCCAGAATAACATCACAGACTTCAGGAGGCAAGTCAAATGGCCTCAACTGCCGCCGCTCAATCTCCAAGCATGGAGGTGGAGACTGGACAGGTTCGGGTGGAGGACCGTCCCCTGCTGCTGCGACAGAAGGTCCTCCTGAAGGGGCAGGCGGATCGGGGGACCGACTGACATGCTGAGTAGCTCGGGATACCAGTACCTTCGAGCCCAGTCCGGAGCCACAAGGATAACTTGGGCCCGGTCGCGCCTGATCTTCTTCAGCACTCTGGGCAGAAGTGGTATAGGCGGAAAGGCGTATAACAGACCGCAACTCCACTCGCGCCGAAAGGCGTCGCCGTGCGAGTGCCGTCTTGGAAACTCCAACGCGCAGAACTGATGACATTGCGCGTTCTCTTCTGTGGCGAATAGATCTAACCAAGGCTCTCCCCATTGCAGAAAGATGCCTTGCGCCACGTCCGAGTTCAGACGCCATTCGTGATCCATCGAGCCCCGACGGCTGAGTTCGTCCGCCCTGGCGTTCAGAGAACCTGCCAGGTGTTGAACCGTCAGAGTCACGCCCTGACGTTCCAGCCATTGCCAGAGGCGCAGAGCCTCCTGGCAAAGGGTCCACGACCCCACTCCGCCCTGTTTGTTGCAGTACCACATGGCGGTGGTGTTGTCGGTGAACACCTGCACTACACTCCCGTTGACAAAGGGGAGGAATGCCTTCAGTGCCAGACGAATCGCCCGCAGCTCCAACAGATTGATATGGAGCCGGGACTCCGCCGGAGACCAGATGCCTCTGATCTCTGCCTCTCCCAAGTGGCCACCCCAGCCCTGGAGGGACGCGTCCGTCACGACAACGTGCTCCGGTTGGGGAAGGGAGAGGGACTTGCCCCTGACCCAATCGCGGTCCGTAAGCCACCACTGCAGTTGTCTCGCAGTGCCCTCCGAGATCAAGACGTGGTCGGACAAGTTGCCCTGATGCTGGGCCCACTGAAACTTCAGGTCCCACTGCAGAGCCCGCATCCGCCACCTGGCGTGATGCACCAGAAGGATGCAGGAAGCCATCAGTCCCAGCAGCCGCAACCTGACCGAGACTCGGGATAGCGGCTGAAAGATGGGAATGAAAGCCTGAATATCCCGAACCCGCCGTTCCGGAGGATAAACCCGAAACTGCGCCGAGTCCAGAACCGCTCCGATGAAAAGGAGCTTTTGAGAGGGACACAGGTGTGATTTCGGCACGTTGATGGAGAACCCCAGGTCGTGCAAGAGGTCTGCCGTCATCTGAAGGTGGTGGACGACTGTCTGGGGCGAGCCCGCCTTCAACAACCAGTCGTCTAGGTAGGGGAAGACTGAAACCCCTAACCTGCGCAGATGGGCTGCGACCACCGCCATCACCTTTGTGAACACCCGTGGGGCGCTGGTAAGGCCGAAGGGGAGCACGATAAACTGAAAGTGCTCCTGGCCTACCGTGAACCGCAGGTAACGCCGGTGGGCCGGCAGGACGGGGATGTGAAAATAGGCGTCCTGCAAGTCCAACGCTACCATCCAGTCTTGCGGGTCTAGAGCAGCCAAGACCTGAGCTAACGTCAACATCTTGAACTGAAGCCGTTGACGTTCCTTAGATCCAAGATAGGACGTAGGCCCCCCTTGTCCTTCTTGGGCACCAGAAAGTAGTGGGAATAACAACCACGCCCTACTTCTGGCCCAGGAACGCGCTCGATGGCCCCCTTGGCCAAGAGGGCCGTAACTTCCTCCTGCAGAAGTGTCAAGTGGTCCCCCGACACACGGTGGTTCTGCGGTGGCATGGCTGGAGGAGAGGTCTCGAAGGGGAGGGAGTAGCCCCTTCGGACAATTTGCAGCACCCACCTGTCCGAAGTGATCGTGCGCCAGTGAGCGTGGTGATGGCGAACCCTGCCACCCACTGGCGTCACATGGGGCCGAAAGCACGGACTAGGAGGATTTTGGGGTAGATGCTGCGGGGGAAGGTGTGGTCTGACCCCGCCGTTGTCCCCGACCGCCACCACGGCGGTTTCCACGGCCGCCACCGCGTTGGAAGGATTGTTGCGGCGCGTGGCTGGCGGCACGTGTGGGGGCGCCCCTTCCTTGGCCACGAAAGGGACGAAACGAACCCGGTTGCTGACGCTGGGTCGAGAGACCCAAGGACTTGGCCGTGACCCTGGAGTTCTTGAAGCGTTCCAGCGCGTGGTCCGCTTTGTCACCGAACAGGTGACAGCCATCAAACGGCATGTCCATCAGGGTATTCTGGACATCAGCCGAAAAATTGGCGGATCTCAGCCAGGCGTGACGACGAATCGCCACCGTCGTAGACATAGCTCTGCCCAGCGAGTCGGTCGTATCAAGACCACACCGAATTGAATATTTCGCTGCATCTCGGCCCTCAGCCACAGCCTGACCGAGCTTTGCCCGCACCTCCATGGGGCATTCTGGCAGCAGCTCCGCGACCGTATCCCACACAGAGTGGGTGTAGCGGCCCAAGAGGCAGGCGGTGTTGCAAGACCGCAGGCCCAAACTAATGGACGAGAAGACCTTTTTGCCAAACTGGTCATACCTCTTGGATTCCCGGTCGGGCGGGGCCGACGGGAATGCGGACTGGGAGGTCGAGGCCTGGATCACCAGACTCTCAGGAGTGGGGTGGGTAGACAGGTACTTGGGGTCGTCCGGACAAGGACGGTGGCGCCTGGCCACGTTCCGATCAACAGGCGCACCTGAAGCGGGCCTGGACCACGTGCCCAACAGAACGTCAGACAAGGCTTCATTAAACGGCAGCAGAGGCTCCAGTGGGCATGACTGCGGTTTGAAGACCTCGGTGAGGATGTTAGGCCTCACGGCCGCGACGGGGAGCTCAAGGTTTAAGGCCTTGGCAGCCCTCATCAGCACCACAGAATAGGCAGCTCCCTCCACCGATGCCACGGAAGGAGGAGAGATCAAACCAGGGTTAGGGGAGTCGTCCAAACCACTGGCATCCCCCAAGTCACCTGTCCAGTCCGGGTCATACTGGCACTCGCGAGCCAGAGGGTCCTCGGACCCCTCCCAACCTTCACCGTACTCCTCATCCTCTCCGTATTCGGAGTCAATGATGAAGACCGGCTCCTCGGGGTTCATGGGCCCCATCGGCGCCGGGACCGGCGTCGAGCGACGCCCGTCCGGCGCCGCGTCCGGCGTCGGAGAAGGTAAGGGGACGGCGCCGCCCGGAGCCGGCGTCGGAACCCCACCGCCGGCCGGAACCGGCAGCGGAGAACCGGCGCCGCGCGGGGGCGGCGTCGGGGGTAACCCCGATGGCAACGGTCCGGGGAGGCCGGAAGACCAGCCGGCGCCGATCCCGAAGGCCCCTGCGGCGCCGGGGTCGGAGCCGTCGGCGGCGCCGGAGCACCCGACGGCGCCGAGGCAGGGACACCCGAACCGCCAGGGCCCCCAGACGGTAGCACTGGGCCCGAAGGCGCCGTAGGCCCCGTCGGAGAAGCGAGCGCCCTCATGGCCATGAGGAACGCCTCGATCTCCTCAGGCGTCGCACCATGCCCAGGGACCGGAGGGTATGAGGCAGGCCGCGCCGGCGACTCTCGCGGAGCCGCGGGGTTGGGGTCACCCGAGCCCCCGGCCGCATCGCGCGAGCGTCGGGGGGAGTCAGGGGTACGATGACGACGCCCCGACTTCTTGTGCTTCTTACCTGACGAGGATGACGAGTGGCGTCGACTTCCGGAGCGCCCGGCGCGGCTCCGCGACCGCTCCCTCGAACGCTCTCTCGACCTCCGGCCGGACCGGGACCGCTCCCGGTCCCGACGTGGGGCCGACACCCGGAGCTCCAGTAGCTTGCGGGACCGCTCCCGCCTAGCCTTGTTGGTAAGGGCCCGGCAGTCGACGCAGGAGTCCACGTCGTGGTCGGGGCCCAGACACCGGAGACAGAGGCGGTGATGGTCTGTGACCGACATCGTGCGCTCACAGCCATCGCAATTCTTAAATCCTGGCATCCTATCAGGCACAATAGAGAAAAAAGACAATCGAAAAACTTGGTCAAAGACCGGAGTACTGCTCTTCAGATCTGCGTCCACTGGCGCGGAAAAAAGAAGAACTGACGTCAGCGCGCGGAGGCGGCGTCTATGTACTCCAGCGACGTCATCACGGCGCACGACGCCGACGACGGACGCGGAGCCGCAGGGGACGCCTGCAGACGACGCCTACCGACGCGCAGGGGTACTGCTACGCAAAAGTTTCCGGATCCAGACTGACGCCTGGGGATATTCTAAGGTAAGGAATCTAACACTAACGTGTTTCTTTCAGATAGAGTGTATCCAGCTGCAGTGTGCATCGACTTCTGGCAGGTTGCTGGATAATGATCGTGCACGGTCAGAGCAGCAGGGCTGCAGCCCCTACCACCTCGGTAGGCGTTGATGTGTGTTTCCCGATTGACTGTTCCCCCTTTCCTGCAATTCCCCTGTGTTTCTCAGTCCGCCTCAGAGCTCACTCAGGCATCCCCCCCCTGGGCGGCGCCGTTACCTCCAGCTCCCAGCGCGGAAAGGGCAAGCTCCCGACGACCGTTGTCCCCACTGATCCCGCACGCTTCAGGGCTCCACTCCGGCAGCTCCCTGGGCGGCGGTGCCACACCTCCGATCGCCTCCAGCACTCGGCGCAGATGAGACAAGCTCCTGTCGTCCGTCGATGTCCCTTCTGTTCCCGCCCGCATCAGGGCACCGCTCCGACAGCTCCTGTGGCGGCGCCACACCTCCAATCGCCTCCCGCTCCCGGTGCCTATGATGCACCGTCGTCCTTCTGAACCCCGCAGATATCTCCCCGATCCCGCAGTAGTGGTGGTCCAGGCCAGCAATCCGACCCCTGCAGCCGGTACCGGTGGCGGTTCCCTCAGGCGTACCGGACGCCTCGGATGGCCAGATCAGCTCGGTCCAAGCCTCCGACGGGGCGATAAGGGGCCCCTGGATGGCCCCACGAAGGCTCCAGGCAGCGCCCCAGCAGGCTCCGTCCCAAGCTCCGCCGATGGTCAGGGGCCGCCAGGCAGGGCAGCCAGGGACAGCCAGGTGTCCGGAGAAGGCGGAGTCGTCTCGGTCCTCTCCTACGATCACAGCTCCGTGAAAATGAGGGAATACTCAGAAAACTCCAGCCATCGCCAGCCAGGTAGGGGCACCGCCAATAATCCAGTTACTTGATGCAAAATGTTCCTGTTACTTATGTTGTTTAAGGTCCAGTTCCGTTCCTCGACATGCCTGGTGCTAACAGGGATTAAATCCAAAAATTGGAATCCCAAGCACTCGGAGTAATCTTCGATTCAGCTCCATGGTCAAATGTCAAGTTGGAAGGTGCCTCCATTAGACGGTCCAGTTAATGTAAAACTTCAGCATGTATCTAGGCTTGCAAACAATTCTGACAATACAATTATTAGCATCCAATTAAGGATCAGGAGTGGCTGGTGGTATTGAAGTACAAGTTACTTACCTTCGGTAATGATGTATCTGATAGAGACGATTCTAGCCACAGATTCCTTAAAGTAGAATTATCCCCAGGCGTGAGACTGGATCCGGAAAATTTTCTTTGCCACAGCCTTTCTGCGCGCCTGGGGCGGTACCACATGACTCCGCCCTGACGTCGTCTGCGGGCGTGACGTCAGCGAGGTCACATAAGCCCCACCCCGGCGCGCGGACGTCAGTTTCCTTCTGAGAACTTTTCCATGCCATAACGCGTAGCCATCACAAACAAAACTGTGGAGAGTAAGGGAACAGTGTGCGAAAAAGCAGTGAAAACAGAAAAGGGAGAAACAGCACCAGTTAGAAAAATGCCAGGCACTAAAGGTACAGAAAGCCATAGCAGTGAAAGAGCAGAGCACCGCTCTGAGGAGAAACCTTGCAAAGCTAAGGTGACATCCTCCCTGGAGGCAGAAAAAAATTTGAAAAACGTCATAGCAGATGATAGAGAGTCTGCAATCACAATCCACAATCGTGAAGGTCAAAAAGTCTGGAACAGATGAGTAACAGCAAATTACCCCAAGACAACACCATCAAGGAGGGTCGTATCCCCTGGAAGGAGCTAAAGGCTTAGGTACAGCCAAAAGCCCCAAACACTGAGGACTGCAGAGGAATCAGAAACCCCAAGCAATTAAAAGGGAAGAAGAGTAAAAGTAGGCACCCACACTGCAAAAAATCAGGGTGTAGGGATGCATTAGTACACATGAACCAACCGGCCTTGTACCAGCAAGGAAGGGGTGGAACAATTAAACAGAACAAAGCACCCCGTCAGTGAGGAAGTGAAGAGGACACTTGCAGAAGACAAGCCACCCGGAAGGAGGCGACTGCAGAAAACCAAGCTGAAGGTCTTCGCAGAATGAGGAGGAAGGGCGGGTCGTGAAGGAATCTGCGGCTAGAAACGTCTCTACCAGATACATCGTTACCGAAGGTAAGTAACTTGTACATCTGATAGAGACTACTAGCCGCAGATTCCTTAACATAGAATAGATACCTTAGCCATACCCAGAGGGGTGGAGGGCCTGTGAGAGAACCTCCCCAGTTAGGAAGAAACAAAGGGCCACAGCCCCGTCAAGCAGAAGTAAGCAAGTGAAAGGCGAAAGGAAGGCCAGGATACCCCATTTCTCTCCAAGGTACAAGGGACATCCGCCAGAAAACCCTGGAGGGACAGACAGCACCAGAGGAGTACCAAGGAAGAAAAGAACCACCGTAAACTCCAAGGAAAAGAGGCAGAAACCTATGCATTGAGGCAGGATGCGAGGAAGCAGGCACACTGACAACACAACCGGGAGGTGGACACAGTACACTACTATCCTGGATACGACATAACAAACATAACCGATTTCCTCATGGCACACAACTCACAACCTGATACTCTTGGGGGTGGGACGCGGGAGAACCCAGTTGCGCCCCTGCAGATCCTTACATGGAATGTGAGAGGACTAGGGGACAAAATCAAGAGAGGACTGGTACTACAGGCTATAAAACGACAAGGCCCTGCACGGGTCCTTTTGCAGGAGACACATCTAACAGGGAGGGCGTATCAGGCGTTGGATAGACTGGTTTACAAAATGGTAGTGCACTCTGAATTCACACCGGGCTCAAGGGGGACGGGCATCCTAGTAAAGAAGGCCTCTCTCTCCATTATCCTACACACCAAAGTAGATGACCAGGGTCGTTTCGCAGCTATTCAGGGACAGTGAGAAGGCAGGCTGCTAAATATAGTATCGGTTTACATACCTCCAGCCAGTCGCCATACCTGCACTGGGGAAGTTTCTCTTAGATCTACCAGCAGGGGAACTTGTTATAGGGGGTGATTTTAACAGAGGCAGATGAAATAGTAGACAGATTCCCTGTCCGACCCCAAACACCCGGACCCTCCCGATTCCATGGCTTCTTAGAGGCGCTGGGACTGTCAGACATATGGAGACGCATGCACCCCACCATGAAGCAGTACACTTTCTACTCCACGACACACAATAGCCTTTCACGGATAGACTATTTGACACTACGAACTGGGTCACTAACCAGCGACAATGTATATATTCAACCCAGGGGAATATCAGACCATTGCCCCATACTATTAACTCTCTCATGTCACGAAAGGTCTCGCAAGAGAATATACCCAATATACCCTGGTTATCTAAAGATCCCTAAAATGTGTAAAGAACTGAAGAAAACGACAATATTATTTTGAAGAAAACACGACATCAGTGACATCTCCCTCGGTCCTTTTGGAAGCATACAAAACAGTCTTGCGAGGGCAAGCCATAACATCCATTATGGGACACAAACTACTGCGTCAGCGAGACTTGACAGAGTTGGAACTAGCGCTCCACACTGCAAATGCAGCGTATATGGCGGACCCCACACTAGATTCGCCGCACACCCTGCAATTGTGTCAACAGCGATATAGAGACCATCTAAAGCGATGGACTATCGATAATATTACAGCAACCACACACAGAATATATGATGTGGGAGACAAGGCGGGAAAAATGCTAGCATGGCTAGACAAGAAAGGTGGAGGCCCTAAAGGCATATTACAGCTACGCGCGTCGAATGGGATACTTCGATCTCGCCCTGAAGAGATAGTCCACACACTAGCAGAATACTTTGACAGAGTATATACCCCAGACAGAGAAGTGACGAAGGAGGCAGCAATGGACTCCTTCAGCCATATAACCACCCAAACACTTACGCCGGAAGCGGCCAAAGAGCTGGGGGCAGACCTCACACCTGACTAAATACAACTAGCCATCAATGCTGTGCAATCCGGGAAAGCGCTGGGCCCCAACGGGATCCCCATTGAGTGGTACAAAGTAATGTCTGATACACTTAGCGCACCACTACTAGCAATGTATACGGAAAGTTTGGAGAATGCCGAACTCCCGCTAGACCAACAAACCGCGACAATCGTGGCAATTCCGAAACCCGGAAAACCACAGACGGACTGCACTTCTTATCGCCCAATATCGCTCCTAAATGCAGAAGGAAAAATCCTAGCAAAGCTTCTAGCTACTAGGTTGATGTCCCACCTTCCGCAATTGATCCACCCGGATCAATCAGGCTTCATGCCTAATAGAAATACTGCTCTGAACCTCAGACGAGTTCATGGTGTGTTGGTGCGGGCGTCACAGCTATCAACATCGGCGGTGATACTGTCTTTAGACGCTAAAATGGCATTCGACATGGTAGAATGGCAATATCTCTTCGCGGTACTGTCACATATGGGGGTTGGCCCTAAATTTATAGCATGGATACAACTCTTATACACTAACCCGATTGCACATGTCACGGCTAACGGCCACATCTCTCACGCGATTCAACTGGCAAGGGGGACCCGTCAAGGGTGTCCCCCGTCTCCTTTATTGTTTGCACTGGTATTGGAACCACTAGCAACATTGATCAGAGCTACTCCCTTGCTAAAGGGAATCAACTGGGGGGAGGGGTGGGAAGGTCGTCTCTCACTCTACGCTGATGACATGTTAGTGTATTTGACAGACCCGGAGAGTGGTATACCGGAGCTTCGTACACTATGCAATACCCATGGGACAGCGTCGGGCTACACAATAAACTGGGCGAAATCAGTGATTTAAGTACTGAAGGGACCAGAACCAGTCCTTGCCACTGATTGCCCACTAGAGTTCGCAGCAACTTCCTTTAAGTATCTTGGCATACACATCACTAGGAACTAGGCAGAGTTCTTTGACAAAAATTTGAAGCCACCACTAGAACGTCTGCGGAGTGATGTGAAACATTGGGCATTGGGCGTCCCTGACGCTGCTGGACAGGGCAGCATGTACAAAATGATGGCATTGCCGAGATTCCTCTATGCACTTGACAACACAAAGTACCCGGTGTCACCGCGCTACTTTCATCAGGTGACAGCTCTGGTCTCCAACCTACTGTGGGGAGACCGCCCTGCACGTATAGCACATATCAAGTTGAATAGAAGCTGGTTTGAGGGAGCGATTGCACTGCCGAACTTGCAAATTTACTACTGGGCAACACAGCTTAAGACCATCAACCAATAGATACATGCGCCCCAGGATGATCCAGCCTATAGGGATGACAGAGCACAAATGGGCACACACAGCTTGTTAGCAGTACTCTACCACAGGGGCTTGGCAGCGAAACTAATAGGACCCACAAAACACTCAGCGACAATATGGTACGCAGCACTGACTAAACTGAAATGGAAAGGAGTAATTACTAAGCTTACCCCATTGTGGGATACCAAGGCACTGGGTCATTTGAGACGTAGCAAGGGTTTCACACAATTGGGACAACATCGGAATATCGACAGTGGGAGACTTGTGGGACGGGGGGACGGTGATTCCGTTCACTCAACTCCAGCAACAATATGAACTAGGCCCCAACGAAACTTACTGATATGTACAAAATAGGCATGCATTGTTGGCAGCCATACCGGCAGACACCGAAGTCCCTGAAGCCTCCCTGCTGGGGGACCGGCTACTCACAGATTATATGCAGCACAACGCCACATCACTCACATATCGCAAACTGATAAACAAGTTCCCAGACCCTACATCAAAACTGCGAGAGAAGTAGGTAGAAGACGTGGGCGACAGACGATTCAGAGTGGAATGAAGCACTGGCATCCCCGAAGGAGGTAGGAATATCGGCCAAGTTCCGTCTAGTACAGCTTAAAATCCTGCATCGGATATATTACACCAGAACCACTCTACACAAGCTACAATGGGCGCAACATCCTTACTGTCTCAGAGGGTGGGATGGATATGCTGCTGACAGAGCGCGCGGTATACACGATCAGTGCTACTCCACGTAAGTGGAATAAAATCTGGACTCCTTGGAGTGTCTATAGAGGGGACTTGTGTGATCCACTACCAGAAGAGGACATTGCAGATTCTGACGAAGAGGATGAGGAGGAATGAGATAGGTTAACTGAGAAAACATGAATAGTAATGACAGGAATTAACATTAGTAACTGATAGCGAAATGTTGTGCTGCCTCCGGTATGGTCGGTGTGTCAAGGAATACGAACGAATGTATACTTGCAAAATAATGATGTATATTCTGTCAGAACTGCCATTGTTCATGTTTGGTTGACGTTTATCATAAATAAAAAAGGTTTAAAAAAAATAAAATAAATAAAAAAGGCAGAAACGAAGGCAGAGCCAGCCGCAGGAGAACAAACACACAGCGAAGGGACAGCTAAACAGGCATCAGCCTTGAGGCAGCGGACAAGGCAGGAACGGCTCCACAGCCAAGAAGCACAGGTGTGAGAAGAGAGACACAGACGAGCAAAGATCAAGCAGAACAAGAGGCAGGAGCACAAGGGTACACGCCAAGGCCAAAGTCGGTGGACCATAATGAGCAGGCGTGCGCAGCCGGCAGCTGTCAAATACCACGAAGCAGTGTGCCCAGAACAAGCCAAGCGCAAGACGAAGGCAGAAGCCAGGGGAAATCCAGAAAACCCCCCAAAGGAGGACCGTTCCAGAGACACAAACGGACCCACGAAGGTAGTAGGACCAGCCAGAAGAGAAAGAATGGAAATATGTAGGACGGACCGAAGCCGTCAACCAGAACACAGGAGAATACTAGGAGAATCCTAGCCCCCCCTTGGAACACAAGACAGAGGACCAGGCCGAAAATGCTGGACAAGAAGGCGAAAACACCACAACACGACGTAGTAGACGGCATGCCAAGCCGTTCTAGCGATGTAGAGGATACTGAGAATGACAGAACCTGGAGCAGTGCAAGCTGCGCCTAGACAAAGACAAAACAGACCGCACCAGCAGTATACAGTGATGCCAGGAAAGGCGAGGAACCCGAAAAAGAGTGTCCACACCCTCCGAGCTTAGGACAGGGCTATACAATAGCTACAAGTACCCCACTTAGGGTATGACCCGTCCCAAAAAAAACATGGGAACATCTCTTAGGAAAAGAATCCCGCAGCAGAGGAAGAACATAAAAGTCCTGCGGTTAGTACCACAGACGGCTTACCAATCAGCCAAAAAACACACAGAGGGCTCAACCTGAGGACCTATACGGCTTTACCAACACCCAAAGCCACAAGAACCATGGGGCTGTACCAGCAGCCAACAGTACAGAGAGGCCAACCTAAGGACCCCGAAGGCAGGCCAAACCACACAGTCGGGCCAACCGAACACTAGACCCAGAAATAAAGTGGGAGAACACTTCCCACAAGACACCGGCGGACCGACAAGCCAAGCTTACGGAAGGGGAGGAGGCGGAGCCCCGCAAGGAGCCGTTGAATGGCGGAGTCTTAGTGGGTTTTAAACAAAAGAACTCCATCAAAAGGCAGGTCAACCAGACACTCCCTGATATTCTCTGGGAAAACGCTATCCCGCAACCAAGCATGGCGGGGAGAGCCACAGAACACGCCATAGTGCCGCTGAGAGCATGTTGAGCGCTCGCAAAGCAGCACTAGAGGACGCGAAGATCTTTCACCCCCATGAATCCAAAGACCGGGCCTCCCGTGACAGAGGAAACAACAACCAAGGCAAGGAAGGAAAAGCAGTCTGCAGAAGAGGGCCCTGGTTAGAAGGGTGGAAAGAGGCAAACTGGGTCGTGCGGAGCAGGACAGTGGCGGTGTAGGAGCGGCTGAGGCACCTGTGGCAGGACGCCCCAAGCCCCCAGAAGAGAATTGTGGAGCGAAGCTTTGAATGGAAGAAGCAGCTCCCATCCACCAGAGCCCTGGTGGAGAACCTCTAACAAAGGGTCTGTAGGGAATGGGTTGACGAGGTCATCCATTTGCAGAATGATAGCAGCTGTGGAAATGGCCTGGACAAAAGCTGCACTCGTCTCCATAGGGCGTCGCGGAGGAGAGAGCAATTTGCGACGGCTGTAAGCTAAGCCGTCCATTCTGACCTCCGCTGGAGGAAGAAACGACCAAACCCCGAAAGAAGGAAGATCCACGGATGAATGGGGGGGGGGGGGGCCCCCGAGGGGCCTCCGGGGAAGGTGGAGAAGCCAGCGGAACAACCAACAGCGAGTTGAGGAAGAGAGGGTCAGAGGGCTGTGGTCGCGGAGACGGCGAAGAGCCCTCCCTAGAAGACGTCGGGGAGAAAGCAACAATGCGGCATCTAGTCTACGGGGAAGAGGAAACAAGACGACAACAACCCTCCGGAGAGGAGTTGAGGACCTGACGCCGGCACGGCACCTTGGAGTTTGCCACCGGCACGACGCCGGAGCGGACACCGGGGGCACAGAGTCAACCTCCACCACCACTTGCGTTTTAGGGGAATGGGGCGAGGGGGGAGCCAGGGCCGCTAAAGAACTGCGTCGAAAAGGCGCTGACTCGACCTCAGACGAGGCAGCCGCCTGCGTAGAGAGCCGAGAGGGATGCGGGGAAGCGCCCCGGACCCTAGCCACCACCTGCGCCGCCATGGCAGACAGCCGTCGGCGCCTGAACGGCGTTGACTTTGCCTCCGGCAAGGCAGCCGCCTGCTCAGAGGACCGAGGGGGACTATGGGACGAATCAGGAGTCCTGGCGACCTCCGGCAACACCACAGGCACCCCCTGGGGGGTTTGCGGCAAGGCAGAGACGCCATGGGTCGAAGAGGGGAACCCCGTAGGGCCGTACTTAGATGACACCACACCCTCAAAACCTGAAGCCGAACTCTTCGGCGCCGAAGCCGCCGGCAACTCCGCGGAAGGCCCCGCACGTGGCAAGGGATTCGCAGAAGTCTCAGGAAGAGGAGGAGGGGCTAAAGAAGCCTGCAGAGCCATAGCCAAGGCAACGAGTGAGGCAGTCTGTCCCGAGGAGAACCCACGCCCTCCGCAGAACAGGGACCAGGCCTCGGGGACAAGCTGTAAGACTTATCAGTGGGCGAGCTACGCCCCTGGGGCCTCGGTGAAGGACGATGTCTAAGTCGGAAACTGCGGTTTCTGGGCCCTTCTGTAGGGGATGGACACGGCGATGCCACCAATCTGGACAAGCAGGCCGAAAGTAATTAAATAGGAAAAAATGTATTTCTTTACTTTTGCTCACCAGAGCAGAGCATGCACTGGCTCAGGCGAGACCTAAAAAGAGGGGCCATTAACAGCAAAGTGTCATATTGTGTTCCAAGAATGTAATGGGTTGTCTCATTCCAATGAAATTCCTTTGCAATACTCACATTCTAAAGCCAATCTCCTTCACACGCAAATACATAATAGATGAGCCATCCTCGTAAAACCATTGTTTTACATGACCCAAATACTCCATAGATAACATCTATCACATCAGTTTAGCTGTTTAGAACACATTTGCGGCGTTTTTTTAATTATATTTAAACGTCTGGTAGATGAAGAGTTTGATTGATCAAAAAGGATTTATGAACTTACAGGAATTAGCTTGTCCATCGGAGAACTTTGTTTTATTTTCCAAGGTCAGCCAAGCATACCGTAAAAGATTAGATTACCAGATCCCTAACAATCATAAGCAGGCACCGCATTAAGAGTAAGAAGTTAAACAGTGCAGATCACTCATTCCTACAGCAACAAATGGCAAATCAGAGCTGTTATAAGGAGTAAAATATTTACTTGCAGCCCAAAGCCTTCTGATTTCAACCAATTTAGGGCTGGATGGAATATGATGTGGTGTTCTACAACCCATTCCAGACAGTATGTTTTTGGCTAGCAGCAATTGGTTTTATGAGTGCAGTGATATGTGGCTCAAAAGTGAGAAAAATAAACTTTCTAGCGGGTGCCTCTTTACTTCGAATCTGTGGTTCCTCTTCTTTACACAAACAGTTGATTTGTTGCCATCTAACATCATGATGAGTAACTTCCCCTCAAAGATAATCTAATCAGAGATTAGCATGGCCAGCGCAATAACATTTGTTTACAAGGACAGATAGGTGCCAATGGAGCTACCATATATGAATATGGACTCCCCAGTTCCCCAATAGATAGGAGGCTAGAAGAAAGAAGCAGACTGACGAGTTAGTTCTACAATACCGCTGACCACAACTGCTTGAGTAGTACCGGTACAGCATCAGGGCCATACCGGATACCATGATTGGCCCTGGAAACAATGTTCAAGCCAGTCCAACACTTTAGGAGGCTGTGGTTAGAATGGGACCATGAGGGGAGTAAGTGCAGCCCATTCTGGTCTGAAGGCTGCCACCAGCCTACCAGAGAAATTAAGAGTCGGAGTGACTGGTCCAACCTTGTAAACCACCATCTACTGGATATTCATTTCAAATTCTGCAAGGCGTAAGGGATCTACAGCGCCCCTTAACCGCCCTTTCTAAGGTCAAGCCTAGTCCAGAACATTACCCTCTGTGAACCTCCAATGAAACCACCTACCTTTTCATTCGCTAAATGCAAGAGACACGCAAACGCCAACGGAACAGACAAGTTCTGAGCCATGACTGCTGGCAACCTGGAAAACAGGAAGAGTGCAAAAAGATTAATGTGTAAAAACACTGAACGAGCACATAACTGTGAACAGCAGTAGACAGTACGATTCAAAAGTAAAACAATGTTATCCTGAGGGAACGAAGCGCACCCTGAACAAAGAAAAGTGGCAAAGCACAATTTTTTACAAAAAAAACAGTACTGTGAATACATAAATGGATAAAAATACAACAGGGTGCAGAATGCACCCAGAACAAGAGAAATGAAAAAGTGGCACGGTGCATCGGAGGTGGAGAAAGGAAAGAAGGCACTGTGCATCCATGTTAAAGGATTAAACAGAAGGGGCCATCTTGCACTCCTCCAAGTGGGAAATAACAGCCACCCCCAGTGTACCAGGACCTCAAAGAACAGAAAGCAACAGCTGCTCTGTCCACTTCCAAAGAGAGGGAATCCTGTGCAGGGCCAGTGTGCCACTCACGCTGTAGGTGGGTCTGATACTCACCTGTGTAAGACCCCCTTTGTGATGTTGCTGAACACCTTCTCATCCGGCACTGCTAGGTCTGCAACTATATCCGCACAATCCTGGAAAAAAGAAACAGGATGCCATGAGACAGAGAAAGTGTCACAGACAGCAAGTTATGATGCCCTCGCTTCACCTTTATTAGACAGAAACGGGGAGAATCTACTCCACCGTATTACAACAGAGCTGGATTTTTCTTCTACTGGTCAGGGCATTCCAATACACCCCCTAGCTAAAATTCGAGTCAGGTGGCACCTAACCAGAAGTCACTGCTCGGGATGAACAGAAGGCTTTCATGGCCAACAAGCATCATGAGAACTAGTTGATTTCTTTGTTCATTCTTGCAGAGTGAGAAAATAGATTGAAGAGCTTAGAGAAATCACATGAAATCTTTAAAAGCCTATTGGAAGTTAACGTTGCTCGAAAAAAAGAAAAAGAAAAAAAAGCATATTGGGCAAAACAACCGAGGCACGGAGGTGCACAGCAAAGTATGGCAATTCGGAAATCAACAGCTCAGTTCATTTTCTGCCACTGAACTTTCTATTGGCCAACCAATAGAAAATTGCAGTCTTATTTCGAGGCTGTCCATGGTGCAGAATGGAACATAGCTATAACATCAAGACTGTCGTTTAAAAAGGTACTAGAAAGAAAATCTTACAAAGACAAGAACACACTAAACAGTAATACTGGAGTATTTCGAAATCATTCAAGAGTGAAGTATAATGGAGACATTCTTTAAACTACTGAGGTCTGTTACCTAGAGATGTGCACAGCTGGAGCTCGTTCCTGGTCATTTGTAACTATCTGGAGTGTTAACATGTCACAGAATAGGTTTAAAGGCCATATTCTTGAAGATCCAGGACACTATCTCCTTACGGACACGGAAAATGTTGATGTCTCGGAAAGCAATTATATGCATCCTTTCAGAACTATAAGCTAGAACTTTGTAAACAATATATTTGGAAACATGTTCTGGAATCGGGAGAATCTGACCCCACCCTTTCAAGGATTTCTCCACCAAGTCCTCCTGGAGAGCATCAAGAATCTTCCTTTACTTGCTCAGTGATACTGGCATTGCCTACTCCTATGCTATTTGTGTGGTATCAAGGAAAGTCAGAACCCCACTCACACTCTTTAAGTACAGATAAAGCGAATATGAACCCCGGTAGGCCGCTCCGAGAGTGGACCTCTAACGCCCTTTACTGCAGAAAAGTTAGATTTGGTATACCCCATACTGTAAACTGGCTGGAAGCCCGTTTCTTACAATACGCAGGTAGACAACTTTGACATAAAAAAAAATTATAGCAGTCAGTCAATCTGGATTTCTGTAGGAGACCACCAATATTACAGCTTAGGATCTTTACACAACAATCAAAATCAGACTTTCACCTGGCCGCTGATCGCTTTGGGGCTGCAGCAAATGTAACTTCGTGAGAGCTGTCCGTGTCAAAAGTTCTATGTTAATGTGCCCTTTGCAGTGCCACAAACTCAAGAGGCGTTAGAGGAAAAATATATTGTTTCTCTCCTGCACCCAATGAGGATAGCACAAGGATTCTCAGAGCAAAGAATAAGCTACCTATCAACCAGCTCTATGGGCATCAAGTACTGACATCTTCGTCTCATACAAGTCGTAGCATATATGCAGGCTGGGACCCATGGTTACGAAATTGTGCTCTGGGTTACTGGAGTGGACTAATCTTCTGCTTACCAGACTTGTTCGTCAATTATCAAAGTTGGAATTAATGCCCGAGCTGGACGTGGTTCTGCGAGTCCTCATAGGAAAAAAGGGTACATTCAAAGGGACACTTTGTGACCTTAAGTCCAAAATTTGGCAACTTCCATATGTGGACCCACGAGATGTTACAGTGCTCACTGCTCCCAGACACCCAACGTAACCTAGTTTTCCCATTGTGGTTTTCTTCAGCACATGTGCAAATTTCAACACAGGCTGCATCACTCAAAATCCTGTCTTGGAGGGAATCTAAAGACTTATTTTTCAAAGGGAGGAACCAGCACTTATCGGTTCAGCATATGTGCTCCTCTTGGGCTTAGATATTTCAACAAAGGGGATCCGATTCCTTATGGTGTAAAAAGAGTAAATATGTGGTTGCTCATAAACTGGGGAGTCAGTTTCCTCGGGAACAAGAGCCGTCACACCCAGATGGGTGTCATGCTTCATCATAGGGCATGCTCCTTGTCAGGCCGTCACTGCAATGCCCACCAGGCATCTACAAGGGAACTCTTTACTGGATATCTTTTGTTCAACTCCGTATGTGAAGTGTGAGTGTAGGGCTACTCGTGTGGAAGAGTGTAAATGCACGAAAAGTGCATATTAAAATAGACTAAGTAGTCCTCAAATGAAACTTTAATAGGAGTCTACTTGTCCAATAAAAAATGGCAACAGAGACAATGACCTGTGATAGCTCAGAGGGTCAACATGTTTCTTGCCATTTGTAAGTCACGAATGAACTATTGGCAATTCATCAGGACCATTTATCCCTAATCTACATAGTTGATGGGTTCTGAGATTGTGTGATACCAACATTTTTTCCAAACAAGTTACCCAGATTGGTATAGGTAGATGCCTTCATACAAAGGTTTTCGTGGTAGCAGAAATCGGGTAGGTCATCTTGTGGATTCTGCACTACGATGTTCACGCTGTTAGCGTCAACTCTGCTCCCACTGGAGGAGGCATTACCGCTACCCGAAGTGGGTCGGCTTGTAGAAAAACATTACATGAAGGCATCTACCTACACCAATCTGGGTAACATTAATGACTGGCAGAACAATACGGCGCTAAGGTGATATCTTACACCGATGAAACATAGTTATTGGTCACCTGCGGTAAGGATGATGCCCTGAATGGGAACGAGTTAAACATCTGCCTGTCCGAGGTATTAGAGTGGTTTAAACAGAATCAATTTTTGTGCAATCTCAAAAAATTTGAAATTATTTTTTTGAGTGAGGAACGGCGCAAAAGGTGGCCACAGAATATGTCCCCCCCCCCCTGCAAATCCAGTCACAACCGTGAAGAACCTCAGGGTGAAAATGTCGCAGACATGTCCATGAAATCCCAGGTCCAAGCAGTGGCTGGCACATGTTTTGGCCTACTGAAAATGTTGAAGAACTTCCTCCCACTACTTCCGGTTTCCCATAGGAAAACAGTAGTCCAAGCATTGATTACATCCTGCCTCGATTATGTTAATATTCTGTATGTGGGCCTCCCTGATTATCCTCTTGGCCAACTACAGGTGGTGCAAAATGCTGCGGCAAGAGCCATACTCATGGTGGGCCTCAGGACACACATGACCACTCACCTGAAGTCCTTGCACTGCCTTCCGGTGCGCAAGAGGACAATTTTCAAAGCCCTGGTGCTGGCTTATAAGGCCTTCCATAATATAGGGGACTCACTCTTGAGAAACAGATTCCAGAGCTATGTTACACCTAGAATTTTGAGGTCTTCGAGCCAGCAGCTTTTGTTGATTTCTAGGTTCTCTTGCTCTCGCCTGGGTGGTCAGTCCTTTCAGGTGGTAGCCTTTCATTTTTGAAACAGCCTGCCGCCCGCCTTACGTCAGGATCAGGATCTCCTCAGTTTTAGGTGAGGTTTGGAAACCTGTTTTTTCTCACAGTAATCAGCTGTCTGGTGGGTGCCTGTACTGCTCTGTCACTGGTTCTCTTTCTCAGCGCCGGGACACTCCAGGGAGTAGTGTGCGCTTTACAAGTGCCCAGTAACATTAACTTACAAATGGCAAGAAACATGTTGACCGTCTGAGCTATCAGATCATTGTCTTTGAGAGCGATCACATTTTTAATTGGATAAGTAGACTCACCTATTAAAATTCCATTTAAGGACTACTTAGACTATTGTAATATGCACTTTCACACACACACACGCTTCTACACTAATCTACACGAGTAGCCCTACACCCAAATTTCACGTACAGCATTAAGAACATAAGATCTCCAGAAAAGAGCCCCTTGTGGGTGCCAGTCGGGCATTGCAGCGCCAGCCCGACGAGGAGCATGCCCTATGATGAAGCATGACACCCATCTGGCTGTAAGGGCTCTTGTTCCTGAGGAATCAGACCCCTCAGTCTGCTTCCCCAGTTTAAGAAAAAGCACATATTCTCTCTTTTCATTATTAGGAACTGCATACCCTTTGTTGAAATACCCCTCAAGAATTAAACAGATGGAAACAATTACTTCAATGTTAGTTTGTACCTAGCCATCAAAGTATTATTGCAATTCAAGTCCATATGTTATAAAACAGAACATTTGCTCAAAAACATTCTTTGAGACTGCATATCTTTTCAATTTCCATATCCAAACCTCCACCACAAATCCAAATAGATTCAACATAATTCATTACCAACCGATGCATTTTGTTCCGATTGTGACCTTCAATTGGCAAAAATACATATAAATACCACACCAACTATTAAAAACACAATCACCTTAAAAACATCTTGTAAACATAGCGACTTGTCTAACACAGGACTTGTGATTACTCTTTAAAATCCAGGGGTTCGGACCATTACACCACTCCCTCGCAATATAATCCCATGAGCAAATAGACCAGAGTATATTTATAATACCAATATTGCTTTATTCAAACAAATGCAATCATACCTCACTTTATATCAACATTCCTTGTGCAAGCTTATCAAAGTAGTATATTCCTAAAAATCCATATACTACATTGCCAGAATTCAATACTCCATTCCAAGATTATAATTTCTATACAAGTAGTACTTCTCACAAGTTTACATTTTGTGTACAAACAGTGGGAGACCTTCATTTAGATATCCACAAACTGATATTCTTAATACAAATCCATCTGATTTATTAAAAATTAAAGAAAAAAAAAACGGTTATTTCCGGCCTATCAATATTCACAATTGATTACCATTTTTATTGTCACATTCATGAATACAGCACAATTCCAAGTTGTGTTCAGCTGTGACTGTATTGGTACAAGAGTGGAGTGTTACCTGGTAAAAATATTATGAATTAGATCTCGGTGATAGATTTAAGTTGCTAGCTATCACTGATAGACTGTTTAGTGTTTTGTATCATTACTGCATACAACTGAATAGATGTTTTGATGGGCGGCTAACAGTCGAGAGAAGTCATTAATTGAAGATAATTAGGGTGATTTTATACCTTGGGCTTGGGGTATGAAACCAGGATTGAAAGAATTTTCGAAAGAGGTTCTATGTCACTAACTTTGTTTGACACAGGGAGCAGAATTATAGACATGCTACATTCTTTGTGCAGCCAAGGATATTATGCATGTTCTGATTACATTAACTAATAGATCTGCTAACACTGAGACTGCCCTCATCGCTGCCACAGACAACATCAGGCGCCAACTAGAAAACGGCAAAACATCAGCCCTCATCCTCCTGGACCTGTCAGCTTCCTTTGACACGGTCTGCCATCGCACTCAAGACATGCCTCCTAGAAGCCGGAATCCAAGAGAAGGCCCTCGACTGGCCCTAGTCCTTCCTCACCGGCAGAACCCAGAGCGCGCCTCCAACCCTTCCAATCCTAAGCCACCGACATCTGCGGCGTCCCCCAGGGCTCATCCCTCAGCCTGACGCTGTTCAAAATCTACATGCCCCCCCCCCCCTCCCACTAGTGGCCCGCCACCACGACCTCAACATCATCTCCTACGCCGACGACACCCAGCTCATCCTCTCCCTCACCAAGGACCCACACACGGCCAAAACCAACCACCACGAAGGAATGAAGGCCGTCGCCGACTGGATGAGGAGCAGCCATCTAGAGATTAACTCCGACACGACTGAGGTCCTCATTCTCGGATTCACCCCCTCAGCCTGGGACGACTCCTGGTGGCCGACAACACTGGGAACAGCACCAACACCCACCGACCACGCACGCAATCTAGGATTCATCCTCGACTCCTACCTCTCCATGTCCAAGCAGGTCAACGCCGTCTCCTCCTGCTACAACATCCTCCGCAGAATCTACAAGTGGATCCCGACCGAAACAAGAAGAACGGTGACACAGGCCCACGTCAGCAGCAGCACTGGACACAGGGTACAGAAATAGACTGTGGGGGTGAAAGGGCACAAGCTGATATAAGACTAACAAAATTACCCCTGTTCTGTGTCATGGGGCCCTTCAGAGAATTTGGGGTCAGATCTAGTTTAAATTGGTCAAAGGCACATTAGGGTTCGAATGTCATACGGTAACTTGCCACTTTTGTCGATTGGGGCACAGGAAAAAGACGTCCATCGGCATACAACCTTGTACCTAATTTAAGAGACTGCACATCACTTTAAATTTAAGGATGCTCTGTAGTCTGAAAGCAGATGATAATATGCTTAGGGTTAAACACGGGTTTATTCATCACCTAAAGATAAAGATTTAAATATGAAAAATTCTGTTGTCTTCCTCCAGAGTGTAACTCCCTTACATTTCATTTTGGTATAACAAAAGCTAATAAAGAGGAGGCAGCTACAATATCTGATGGTAAAAGGTTAGGAGTGAAAAGTGGGAATTGCATTTACTCAGTTTATTTGGCATTCAATAGATTTTATTTATTTATTTGTAGAGCGCGACATTTATCCCGAGGGATGTCACGGCACTGAGGACTATGGTAGCAGGTGGGAACTGGGGTGACCAGATGTCAAGAATCATTCTTTAGGGAAGAAGTGTGATTTAAGTTTTTTTTTTCTAAAGATGTTGTAATTATTGGTTAACCGGAGTTCCACTGGGAGTTCATTCCAATGTCGTGCAGCCAGGTAGGAGAAGATGCGTCCTCCTGCTTTGGTCTTTTTTATTGTCTTTGTTTTGTCAAGAGCAAGGTGTTGTGATCTTAGTGGTCTGGTGGGGGAGTAGAAGTGTAGTCTATTCTGAAGAATAGTGGGTCCTGTGTTATTGAGTGTCCTGTGGACATGACCTATGAGCTTGAAGCAGGTTCTTTGGCGCATGGGCAGCCAGTGAAGCTGTTTTAGGCATTCTATGGCGGAGCTGTATTTGCCTTTGCTGCATACTAGCTTAGCTGCAGCGTTCTGCACTACCTGTAGTCGTTGAAATAGGTAGTCTGGCATGCCTACAAAAAGTGCATTGCCGTAGTCCAGCCTGCTGACCAGTAGAGCCTGTGTGACTGACTTCTTGCTTTCTAGGGGGATCCATGGGAAGAGCCTTCTCAGACGTTTTAGAGTGGCAAAGCTTTTCCCACAGGGTTCGAATGTGGGCCTGAATGGATAGTGGGTCGTCCCACTGCTTCATTCTTGTCTGCATGTTTCTGCGGTCACCATTGTGCTGCTGTAATCATCTAGATTAGGACACTGGCTCCGCCTAGTTTGGCAAAATGTTAAAACAAGCACCTTGTCTGTGTGTCTGATTGTGGCGCTGCAACCGGGTGAGTCAGACTTTATAGGAAAGCTGCCATTTCCGGTCTTGCAAGACACGATAATGGTCACCTTTGTTATTTCCCAAAAACAAAAGGCTACTTTTTACCGTTAAAAATAATCTTAACGTCCAAAAACGTCGGTTTTGCTGCGCATCAATATGAGAACGCTGGTGTTTGTTTAATTTAGTGACTGGCGACTCTTTATGCATCATTTTGTGCTTCATATAGTTCCCAAGGAGTTGTGGTTCCCTATGTGCTGTCGTCGTTGGGGTGACGGGATCTGACTATCTTGGAAATTGCTTTTGTGTGGCACGCAGGACACTCCGAAGCATCAACCCATTGCCTGTACCGAGAAAATAGAATTCTGCGCCTGCTACTGTTACGTTAGGAGCATTCTTGAACCAACCACTTGAAATTCTTTTTTTAATTGAATGTCATTCTTCAGGAAGTGACATAAAATCGTTAAAGTGCTGCTTGATTTATAAGCTGTACTCCTCTGGTCTTTGGGCCTGCCCTCTGAGGAAGGTAAGCCCCGTAGAATGACAGTGCGGACATTATTAAGGGACAACACACGGCCCATGAGCTTCAGCAATCGCTTAACTAGGTTCTTGTCCTGCAGCCCAAAATCAGGCAACGCTAATTGTTTGTGTTTTTAATTATTCATCTGGGAGGGAATAAATAAATAACAAAAGCCCTCTGCTTGCATGCTACTTTTGCGGCTTCTTTGATGTGCGTCCATTTGCCACCAGCCACTTAGCCACTTTGTGTGCGCGCGCCGCCTCTGCTGCCAGGCTTCAGCACACCAGGCTGCACACCCCCTCACCCCCAGTCACTTCATCCACGCCCACTTCACACGCGCTCTGCAGGTCATAAACAGGACCATCTGCTCCACTCCCAGCGCTGCATGACCGTCTTCAAAGCAAGCTTGTAACACGAGCTGCCCTCAGACGTTCCAAGAAACACACTTTTCATGCTTCTGAGGTCGATAACATGAGCCCCGTTGCATTGACACACACAAGTAACTGTCACACACACAATGCTCTCAGACACACAGGCTGCTCACACATACAGGCACTGTTCACACACACACACACACACACATACACTGCTCATACACACAGACGCTGCTCACACACACCGGCACTGCGCGCACACACCGGCACTGCGCGCACACACCGGCACTGCGCGGACACACACAGCCAAGGGTGCCAGGGAAAACGTATAAATAGAGATGGTTTTAAAAGAAATTTTCACTTGTTGTGCCTTTCTGCCCTCTGCATCACCACACTCACTCAGCGCCACCACATTCTCACTCAGCACCACCACATTCTCACTCAGCACCACCACATTCTCACTCAGCACCACCCCAGCATCACTCAGCACCACCCCAGCATCACTCAGCACCACCCCAGCATCACTCAGCACCATCCCAGCACCACCACAGCACCACACAGCACCACCACAGCATCACTCAGCACCACCACAGCATCACTCAGCACCACCACAGCATCACTCAGCACCACCCCAGCATCAATCTGCGCAACCATTCAACAACTGGTTCAAATATGTTCTCTCAATGGTTCAAGCTTTATTACAAATGTCACAAAAAGATGTTAATATTTCACTTATGTTCTTGGATTTTCGTCACAATAAAATACACTGAACATAATCTTCACAAAAGTTATTTACAAAAGTTTAAGGTATTGCCATTATAAATTACAATCACTTTTATTTAAGTATTATTTAAAAAAAATTAAAAGCAATTGTTATTTGTAATATCAATACATCTAAGTCACGTAAATACAACATATGTTGCATTACAAATGCTATAGGTGTCACATTTGCGAAAGTTATAACTATTGGCATTGTAAATGACAAAGCTATTAATTTAGCTATTTTCAAAACCAACACATAAATAAAAAAATTGTCTTTTACAAGACCAATAGCTCAAACTTTCCTAATGCGAGACCTATTGCATTGCAAATGCTTGTTTAGTAGTGGGGTGACTATGGCTTGTTTCCATATTTCCGGGAAGACGGCTGTTTCTAAAGATTTGTTGAAAAGTTGCATGATGGCAGGGGTTAGGATAGGTATGAGCTGTCTAAAGATAAAATGAGGGCAAGGATCAAGGGCTGATCCAGATTTGATTTACAGCATGGTGCTGGTAACTTCATCTTCTGTTATTGGGGTGAAGCTATTTAGGTTAGCAAGGTTTTTGGGGGAGGAAATGGATTCTTTCGCGCTGTTAGTGTTAAATGTGGCATATATTTCCTCTATTTTATCTGTAAAATAGTTACTGATCATTTTGCAGTTCCCAATTGAAGGGTGTAGTACTTGGGACAGGCAGTTGGGTTTGCACAGTTAGTTTATGATTTTATATAATTCTTTGGCAGAATTTCCGTTTTCGTTTATTCTTTGTGCATAGTGTTTTTTTGAATTTTTTTATGGCTAAGTAGTACGCTCTGAGCTCAGCCTTGTAGGTTAGTTTGTCCGTATCTGAACGGGACATTCTCCAGGTATGCTCCCTGTTTTTACAGTTTCTTTATAGAGTTTTAATTTCTGGGGTATACCATTTTTAGAAAGGAAAATGCTACTTACCAGTATGCATCTGTTCTTGGCATGTAGAGCTGCAGAGTCCTACACTTAGCAATAGATCGCCACTTGGTGTTGGGCTCGGATGATTGCAGGTTGTTGTCTTCTTGGAAGAAGTCTTTGTAGTCACGAGATAGGGGACTCCTCCCTTGGACAATACTGCGCATGGTCATCAACTCCATCCTCAGATTGTTTTTCGCCATGATGGGAAATTGTGTAGTTAGTAGAAGTAAAGAGAAAGGATGTCCATGTGTGTGCAACTAAGTAAGATGAGTACTGGAACGGATGCAAGTCCAGGGGAGGCGGGAGGGCGTGTAGGACTCTGCAGCTCTACATGCCAAGAACAGATGCATACTGGTAAGTAGCATTTTCCGTTCGAGGCATATGAGCTGCAGATCCTACACTTAGCAACGATTGTGCAGCAGTGTCTCCCCTAGCAGTGGTCGCTTGTATCCGTTGCAGCATACTGAAATAGTGTTTTAAGGACAGCTTGGCCCACTGCAACTTGCTGCTTGGCTTGCACATCAACAAAATAGTGTTTAGTGAAGGTGTGTATTGTAGATATTTAACAAGATTAGAGAGTAAAGGGATTTTATCCACTGGGGTGGACGGAAGGGTACTCCCAATCCCCTGGTTAGGTAACTATATAACAAAATTAAGGAGTACCACCAAAGACAAGGCTAGACAGCCAATATTGGTGGAATGAGACGCTAGTGTAAAAGAAGAAGTCCTCCTTTGTTTTTAAGGAACCCCTCACTCACCGACCTGGTCGGTGACATGCTTCATCATCGGGGCCACCTCGACAGCCGAGTGCCGTCAAGGTGTGCTGCGACACCTGAGATACAGTGGAGCGGGTATGTGAGTGATGAATGTGAAAAAAGAAAAAAAAGTCAGTGGGTTAAAAATTGTCCTGGTATGACTTATCCAAACATTATTTATTCTAAGGCTACTGGACAATATTAAAAACAGTGTATGTTGATACAATAAAGGCTTTAATAGGACCTAGTGTATCTGTGATATGTGTTCGGTCTACATGTTTCAAACCAAAATGGGAGTTACTTAGGCATGACACAATCGTGCTTGTGTAAGACTGGTTAAAATATAGAATTATATGTGCCTGCTCACTCTCACACCCATATTGATAGGTGTGCCTTCTCAGGAACAATCAGTTCCTATTTAGAAATTATGCTGATACACCGCACTATGGATAATTCGCATTAACTGATTGTGGAATGAATCACAGATAGAGCGGACTACGTCACTTCACTACGTTACAGGCATGTAAACAGCCTTTATGACTTATGATCCTCTCTCTTTTCACAGGTTTTTGCATTTTTTGTAACCACATTTGGGTTACAATTATATTTACCCATATAGCAATTTTGCTATTTAGGGTCCTGAAAGGGTTGCAGGTATGGCAGGGTGTTAGTGTACCCTGACCACCCAACTCCTTTTACATCTTTTTGGTCCTGAAGAAAAACCGGTAACTCCCATTTTGGTTTGAAACATGTAGACCTAACTCATATCACAGATCACTCACATACCCGCTCCACTGTATCTCAGGTGTCGCAGCACACCTTGACGGCACTCGGCTGTCGAGGTGGCTCCGATGATGAAGCATGTCACCGACTAGGTCGGTGAGTGAGGGGTTCCTTAAAAACAAAGGAGGACTTCTTCTTTTACACTAGTGTCTCATTCCACCAATATTGGCTGTCTAGCCTTGTCTTAGGTGTGTATTGTAGACCATGTTGCTGCCTTGCATATGTCCTCTAATGGTATGTTTCCTAAGAAAGCCATAGAGGCTCCTAGTTTGCGAGTGGAGTGTGCTCTAGGAGAAGTGTACGTTTAGCTTTTTGATAGCATATTTGAATACACTTTACAATCCATCTGGCAATTCCTCCTTTAGAGATGAGATTGCCTTTGTGTGGGGGAGAGAAAGATACAAATAGTTGTTTTGTCTTTCTGAAGGATTTAGTCCTGTCTGTGTAGTATAGTAGAGCTCTTCTAACATCTAATGTGTGTAAAACCCTTTGTGCAACAGAGTCCGTTTTTTGAAAAAATACTGGTAACTCTACGGATTGGTTTAGGTGAAAAGGAGTAATCACTTTTGGCAGGAATTTAGGATTGGGTCTAAGAACCACTTTGTTAGGATGTATTTGAAAAAATTGTTCTTCTATTGTGAATGCTTGTATTTCACCAACTCTTCTGAGAGAGGTGATGGCAACAAGGAAGGCAGTTTTCCATGTTAGAAATTGCAGTTCACACTTCTGTAAAGGCTCAAAAAGGGGGCCCATGAGTCTTGTAAGGACCTCATTTAGGTTCCATACTGGAGCAGGTGGTAAACTAGGTGGGATTATTAGTTTTAATCCTTCCATAAATGCTTTTATTGCAGGTACTCTCAAGAGAGATAGATGTTGTCTATTTTGTAAATACGCTGCAATTGCTGCTAGATGCAGGCTTATGGAAGAATAAGCCAAATTGGACCTTTGTAGGTGTAGAAGGTAGCAAATGATATTTTGGATGGAAATATCCAATGTGATTGTTGTTACAGTATATTGCACATCTATCTTTCCCACTTAGCAGCATAACATGCTCTGGTAGTGTGTTTTCTAGCTTCTTTAATGATATTCATACAGTCTGATGGTAGGTTTAAGTAACCAAACTCTAGGACTTCAGGAGCCAGATCGCCAAATTAAGTTGGCTTGGTTCTGGGTGCCTTATATTTCCATGGTTTTGTGTTAACAGGGATGGCGTGAGCCGTAATTTCTGATGTGGAACCAGTGAGAGATTTAGTAGCGTGGTGAACCACGGCTGGCGTGCCAATGTGGGGGCTGTGAGAAGTTGGCCTGATATGCAGTGCTCACTATTCTAGTGATCACTATGTATCAGTCCAAACAACCCTCATTGATGATTGGTTGTAAGTCAACCGTAGACCAGCTATCATAGTAGCATGGACAAGAGCAGTCTTTAGGCTAGACTCTAGAGGGCGTGTTAAGCCACCTGTTATACCATCACATATACCCCTTGAACACCAAGTGAAAGGACACCACACAAGTTGTTATGAAAAATAAAGTATATTTATTTAGAACACAACAGCCCTGGACTCTTGAGGACAGGGCGCTAAGCACAATACAAAGCTCTTAAGAAAATACACAAAGTCGCACAATTTACGCAAATGCCCGAGGGGCACGAAAAACCATATACTCTAAAAGTGGAATGCGAAATTACTAGCAGGTAAGTACTACTCTAATAGGCTTTAGGATCGCTAGGACTGGACTACTGAACCTTCAGATTACTAGCAGGAGGTCTAGGGAGATCGGGTGCAGAGTGTGCACTCTCACGCGGGATGCGGGACAAAGTCTATGGATGCTAGATTTCGTAAAGTTAGTGTTATCGGACGAATCCGACTAGGTAGAGCTGAAACGAAAAAGGATCTGGACCCTTGGATAGCAAAGCTATGCTGGAGCACCGAAATGCTGAGTTTACCTAGCCATGGGGCTGCGGATGCATAGGTCTGGAAAGACGTCGGGAATCCTCGTTGCAGTCTATGGAGCCTGAAAGAAGAAGTTGCTGGCAGGCGACCAGTGTTGAAGTTCGAAGTGATCCAAGCCTGGATCGAAGATGGAAGACACCTGTAAGCAGAGGGGACCAAGTTCTGAATCACTAGCCAGTGATTAGATGGGCACCAGGATGGCACAGGATGGAGTCACCTCGACCAGGTGAGGGGGCGACGCTGGGCTCTGCAGTCTCACGGACCAGGAGGCGTTGTCGCCGACCAGGATGGATGTGCGAGCTGTCCCACGATGGTATCTGCTGTCGACGTCGCTGGAGCCAGGATTGGGGCAACAAGTCTTGGCAAATGCAAGCCCACGCGGTGGACTCAAAATGGCATCTGGAGTGGACCAGGAGGGTCCGGGGTGCTCCTCTGTTGGAGGGGAGCAAGGCCCAGTCCGGAGCAACCAGACCAGCGGTGTTGTCGTCGTGGAGCGTCGTCAAGAGGGCCACAAGCCAGCAGGCAAGTAGCCGGACAACGCGGTGAGCAGCAAAGAGCAGAAGGGCCCCACGCAGATCTGGTGGATGCTGGGGGGCTGGACTTCGGTGCTGGAGCTGCTCAGGGTTAGGGCTTCTCGAACCCCAAAGCACTCACTCGAGGATCCCTCGGCGGTCGTGCTGGATAAGCGTCGTGCAGTTCGGAAGATGGCCGGTCCCTCGAGGTCTCGTCACACCCACGGATCTCAGCTGGGCTGATGATGTAGGTAGAGGTCAGAGGTGCCAGGGAAGCCGGGTCTCGTCGTGCTGGTCGGTCGGATTCCGGAGGAAGGACGTGCAGCAAACCGCAGTGTTCTTAGATGGTGCCTGCGGGTGCAGGGTGACTACTCCTTAGTCACAAGGGAGAAATCTTGAGAAGAAGTCTTGAGTTCCTTTCGTAGAAAGTAGTTTCAGGATTCAAAGATGATCTAATTTGGAAGGGTCCCCGCTCCCACCTTTATACTAAAGAAAGGGGCTGGTACGGGACTAGGTCCGGCACATGGATGGGACCAGGAAGGGGGGTGGTTACACCCCTCTCCCATGCCGGACTTTCCCCAGCTCAGGGGCTGGTGTGCCCCTGGAACTGGTTCTAGCCGGCAGATGCATAGTGAGCACCGGGGTGCCACTTGCAGTCACCTTCCTCTAAAGCCCTGCCTACCCAGGATACACAAAACCCTGTCTGGGATGGTGCTAGCACCGCCCCTGACAGGAAACCCTTTGTCCAAGCCTCCCTCGCTGGAAGGACTCCCAGCAGCAGGAGGTCAGACTTGTGTCTGTGGTGGCAGCATCCATTTTGTGATGCTGAGGCTCGAGTTAACTTTAACCGGGGTTCACAGTTACATACATGTGTCCCTCTAGAAGGGTGGAATGCTAACCCCGTCACCAGAATTGGCGAGGGGTTAGTATTCCAATTCGTATGACACCTTACTCGACAGGTTTTGATAAAGCAATACCAGAGTTGGCATATAACCGCGAGGATTATAATGCACTTAAGAATACATGGTACGCGTTATCATAGAACAGCTATTAGGACTTGGTTCTGCAAGCTGCAGACGGGCTCAGCTCATGCCAGGGCACCATCTCACATGATTTCACGCACTCTGCCTTCAGGATTGTTAAGGCCTGCCATAGGAGTGACTGATAGGAATCTATGTGTCCATTTTAGGGTTAGATATAGGTATACTATATCTAAAGCAAAGGGTGATTACACCACCTTGCCCCAGCTGTCGTGCAGCCAGTTGTGTCAGATTTAGATGGCCAGCCAGGGGTGGCATAATACATGCTGCAGCCCCTGGTAGGCCCTGGGTACACCTATGCCCTGAGTTACAGGGTCTGATAAGGTGGCCCAGTACCAATTGGTAAATGCACCTAAGGTACACGTGTCAATTTAGTGAGAACAGCAAGGCTGTGGGTCTGATTAGCAGGCCCACAGCCAGAGAAGTCGTAAACCAGTGAAGCAAAAAGCAAAAAGCTGGGGTGATCATAGGATTGCAGACCCTACTCTCCTACAGGGGCCACTAGTATTAGTTTGAGAGACTGTTGTCTGAGCTTGCGTACTACTAGTGGAATGAGTGGGAGAGGCGGAATAGCGTACACAAATTTGCCTGAACAGTTCATCCATATTGCAATCCCCTCCGACCGTGGGTGTGGGAACCTGGAGGCGAAGGTTGGGCATTTTGCATTTTCGTGGGTGGCAAACAGGTCTATCTGTGGATGCCCCCACATTTGGAAGAATGGTTGTAGAACTTGTGGGTGCAACTCCCATTCGTGAATCTGTTGTGACTGACGACTCAACAGATCTGCTATCTGGTTGTGAATTCCTGGAAGGTGTTCTACTGTGAGGTGTATGTTTTGAGGGATGGCCCATCTCCAAATGTTTTGTGCAAGCTTGGACAGTTGCAGAGAGTGTGTCCCCCCCTGTTTTTGTATATAATACATGGTTGTCATATTTCCGGCCGGACTAGGACAGCTTTGTGCTGTATTTGTACTTGAAAAGTTTTGCGTGCTAGGAAAATTGCTAGCAAGTCCAAATGGTTGATGTGGAACTGTTTCGGTTGATTGTTCCACTGACCTTGTGTGGTATAATGCAAGAGATGGGCTCCCCATCCTGTGAGGGATGCATCTGTCGTGAGCACTATCTGTGGAACAGGGTCTAGGAACGGTCATCCCTTTGTCAAGTTTTTGGTGTTCCACCACCATTGCAGAGAGCGATATGTGCGGCTGTCTACTAACACCAGGTCTGTGAGCTGACCTTGAGTCTGTTTCCACTGTTGTGCTAGACATTCTTGTAGTAGGCGCATTTGCAGTCTTGCGTGAGGAACTATAAAGACGCAAGACGCCATCATGCCTATTAGTTTCATGAACACTCTGGCTTGGAGAGCATGCTGGCATTGAAAAAGTGAGACTAGGTTCTGAATACTTTGAATCCTGGCTTGACTGGGATACGCTAGAGCTGCAGATGTGTCTATGGTAGCTCCTAGATATTGATGAGCTTGCGAATGCTCTAGGTGCGACTTGGTGTAGTTTATCGTAAACCCTAAGTCGTGCAATGTTTGAATTGTTTGTTTTGTGTGTTGTACACACTGGTTGAACGATCTTGCTTTTATGAGGTAGTCGTCGAGGTAAGGGAAGACATGTATTTGTTGTCTTCTGAGATGTGCTGCTACCACTGCTAAGCACTTTGTAAACACTCATGGTGCTGTTGTGACCCCAAATGGAAGGACTTTGAACTGATAGTGTTGTCCTTGTATGACAAACCTTAGATACTTCCTGTGCGTGTATAGGAATGTGAAAGTAGGCGTCCTTTAGGTCTAGTGTTGACATGAAAATCTCCCTGTTGTAGTAATGGGAGTACTTGTTGTAAAGTGATCATGTGGAAATTATCCGAATGTATGTAGTGGTTGAGGGGCCTGAGGTCGAGAATTGGTCTTAATGTCCCGTCCTTTTTGGGAATTAGGAAGTACAGGGAGTAAACTCCTGTTCCTTGTTCCTCTAAAGGAACTACTTGAATAGCATCTTCCTGTTGAAGCAGAGTTATATGGTCTGTGGACATTGGACGCTGCCTGGGTGGTATGTTTGTGTGGGGGGGGGGGGGGGGGGGGGGTTGCTGTGAGTTCTAGGCAGTAGCCATGTTGGATAATTTGTCTTACCCACCTGTCTGTTGTGATGGAGTTCCATACAGGTAGGAATGTAACTGGTGATGTCTGAGGATGGAGTCTATGACCATGCGCAGTATTGTCCAAGGTAGGAGTCACCTATCTCGTGACTACAAAGACTTCTACCAAGAAGACAACGACCTGCAATCATCCGGGCCCAACACCAGATGGTGATCTATTGCTAAGTGTAGGATCTGCAGCTCATATGCCTCGAACATAACTTTTAGATAATTTAGATTTGATTTTGGGGGTGCATTTGGCGTTGATAGAGATGGTCTGGCGGGTAGTGAGGGTTGGGCAAATGAGAAGGAGATTAGGGAGTTATCTGTCCATGTCGCTGGTTTAATCTCCTCGATCAAGGTGGTATCTATGCTGGTGAACAGTAGATCCAATGTGTGGCCTGCACTATGTGTGGGTCTTTGAATCCACTGTTTAAGCTGGAGGATGGACATGTAATTGTTTAGGTGTGTGGTGGCTTGATTGTCGGATTTTTCAAAATGAATATTGAAATCTCCAATTATAATGAAGTTTTTGTATTTGAGGCAAGCGGGGAAAATTTGTGAGAGTAGCCTTGCACTAAAGTCTGCATGATGGCCTGGGGGATTGTAAACTACAGCTCCTCCTAGTAGGGTGTGATTGTCTTTGGATACTTGATAAGCTAGTAGTTTGTGTTCATCGTACAGAGCAGTTATGGCGAGACAGTTGAAGTTGTCCTTAAATATAATGGTGAGTCCCCCTCCTCTCCTCCCTTGTCTGTCCTGGCGTATAGTTTTGTATCTTGGAGGGAGGGTGGTGGCAATGTCAGGGCAGTTATTGTCACTTAACCAAGTTTCAGTGATGAAGACTAGGTCGGGATTCGATTCGTTGATAGTGTCCCAGATCTCCAGAGAGTGTTTTGGTACTGATCTGGCATTAAAATATAAACATTTAATTCTTGAGCCGTTTTCCCCTATGTTGTATGCGAGTTCTGTGGTCGTTAGGCTGCTCTATTTGCATTTCAAACAGGTGAATGGTCCTTCTGTGAGTTCGAGTGAGGCCTTGATACAGTCCGCGTGGCTGTGTTGGGTATGAGTATTCCTAGGGTTGGCTCGGCTGGGAGCAGGGGTTCTGGCCCCTGGTCCCAGTCGGACACGGACGGGCTTGCCTTTGGCGCGGCTTCGACACGCCAGCGGCGCGCGTCCTCCGCGCGCACGCTGACAAATTGATTTTATGGCGTGTGAGGCTCAGAACTGGCTGCCGGAAAATGCCCTGCGCGTTCTAGTGCCCGGTCTCCACGCCCTCCACACAAACAGCAATCCGCTGCGGGGACCGAGGCGGGAGCCAAATGAAGTACAGGTCGGCAAGTACAATTGTTTGTCAAGGCAAATATGCAAAAAAGGCAGTTGAAACAGTTTTTAAAATCGCTTTTTAAAATCGCTACTGCATTATTTCCTAGAATTTCATACCAAGCGTCTTTTACCCCCAGTGAATGTTGGTGAGGTCAAGCAGCCGCCTACTCACCGCAATCCTCTGAGGACAATGCTGTATTGGGCGTTTTGTTGAAAAATGAGAACCCGCGCTAGTGGTGGAGGATTTACCAGATGGGGCAAATTAGGTTCCCTTATGGCTTGAAGTATCTGGCTGGGTCTCTTCAACTGGCAAAGTTTCCTCAGCTTCTTTTTATTACAAATCAGTACAATGTCATCTTCCATTGGTAAACTGGCACCATCTCCACTTCATTGGGTATTCAGGATTAGGACTTCTGTCTCTAATGGAACAACATTGTCTCCTACTTTCAATGCAATACCTTGGCAGGTGTTACCTAGCATATGGGCAGTTTCGCTTAGCAAACATGGATCAACAGAGGTCAAGGGGGTTACCTGTGCCAAGAAAGGCTCCTTAATGCTGACGTAGAACATCAATTTTCCAGCTTTGTTTTTAAGAGTCTGAGCTCTTCGAGAATATCAGCTCTTAAGTGTTCAGGAAAGCTTTCAACCAATTCAGGCAAGGATTTTAGTTTAGACTCTGCAGCTGAATGATTCTTGTAAAGAGAATCAGCAATTCTTTTCAGCTGTATCAGTTATAGATTAATTTCCTGGGTCAGAGCCAGCAAGGACAACGATAGAGTTGTAGGTTTAGCAATTGCATCTGTAGCTGCAAGGACTGGGATGAGCAGTGGACTGTCATGTGTGCTCTGATCACTAGCACAGCTTTTGGCAGCAGGTGACCCCCCTCCCCCCGCCCTTGCCACTGCCTGCCTGGGCTCACCAGTCTGAGAAACACATCAGCTTGATGATCTCCACGCTTAGGTGTATCTTTAGTCATACTTTCAAGTTATTGGAGAGCATCTAGGGTCACAATGGTAAATGCCTTCTTGGTCCTGAGAGGGAGATGGCGATCCACGTACCCACAGCTATTATAGTGGACCTGTATTGAGTCAGGACTACTGTTGAATACGGAGGTCGACAGTGTGCCCTCTGGTGCCAGTGAGCTCACAACCAGGAGGTTTATGTCACCACCCATGGTGCTTAAATTCCTGCCATCCATATCAGTGAGATCAGCAACAACCTCGCAATCTAATTTAAACAAACATTGTTAAATGCATTAGATTGTGCCTATGTGAATATTAATAAGCTGTTTATTGTTCGAAGTTGTAGCTCACTGAGTAGTTGTACAATTTAAGCTACAAGAAAGTCTTTTAAAGTGTTACGACTTGCTCATGTGCATAAAGGCAATATATTGTGCGGTTACTAATGGCACAATATGAGTAACAGCAACATTATGAGGTTAGAGGAGTTATGACAACTTTAGGGCCCAGTGCCACTGCACCACCATTGAAATCATGGCGCCAGTGCCAGCTAGATAACTGCACTTGAGTCTTTCTGTTTAGTAGTAAAGATTAGCTTTTAACTGCAAGATAACTGAAATTGTGTCTGCCTGTACAGTAGTAAGATTTAGCAATATTAGGGGTTCGAGGATGTCATGACAATTGTTGGGCCCGGTGCCACAGTACTAATCAAATCATGACCCTGTTGTCTGCAAGGTAACTGTACTTGTGACTGCCTGATGGTACTAAAATACAGCAATATTAGGTGTTTAGTGGAGTATCTAAAGCTGTTGGTCCTGGTGCTACTGCACCTGCTGCACCATTCAAATCATGACCCTATTGCCTGCTAGATAAATGCACTTGTGACCGTCTTGTTAAGTAGTAAAATTTAGCAATAATCTGGGTTTAGTGGGGTCCCTACAGCTTTTGGCTCCAGTGCCACTGTACCTGCTACACCATTCGAATCAAATGCCTTTTAACTGCAATTGTGACTGCCTGTTTAGTAGTTAAATATAGCAATATTATGTGTTTAGAGGAGTTCTGACAACAACATTTGGGCCTGGTGTCACTGCACCTGCTGCACCATTCAAATCATGACCCTAATGACTCAAGATAACTGCACTTGTGACTGCCTGCTTAGTTGCAAAATATGGTAATCTGTGCTTAGTGGGGTGCCTGGAGCTTTTGGTCCCGGTGCCACAGCACCTGCTGCACAATTGAAATCAGGATCCTAGCACTTGATAGATAAATGCACTTGTGGCTACCTATTTTGTAGTAAAATATAGGTGTTTAGAGGAGTTCGGATAATGTGGGCCCAGTGCCACTGCAACGGCTGCACCATTTACATCAAGCCCTTTCACCTGCAAGGTAAATCCAATTGTGACTGCCTGTACATTAGTAAAATATAGCAATATTAGGTGCTTCGAGGAGTTCTGACAACCTTTGGGCCTGGTGCCACTGCACCTGCTCCTCCATTCAAATCAAGTCCCTTTTAACTGCAAGGTAACTGCTAATGGTACTGCCTGTTGAGTAGTCAAAAATAGCAATAGTATGCATTTAGAGAAGATCTGAAAACTTTTGCTACTGCACCTGCTAAACCATTCAAATCATGACCCTATTGCCAGCAAGGTAAATGCAATTGTGGCTGTCCGTTTAGTAGTAAAATATAGTATAGCTCTTGTATATTAACATTTTCAACGTGCAATGTTTATTACAACATTTAGAATTTGATGATCATTACCAAATAGATGAAGTTGAAAAAAATCAATCCGATTATGTCTACAAAGTGCTAAGAAAGGTTCTGAGGCATGAATAGAAAAGGCCACAAACTTTCTAAGGCTAAAAATTCTGTTTTACACAACTAGGTAATAAAAAGCAAGCATACTCTTAGAAGCGGTCGGCCTTTTCTGTGGGTAAAGATCTGATCTCGACAGTGAATGGGACTTAACAGCTTTAGTAGAAGTATCGTAAATGTGTGTAGCCAGGGGAAGTTCACCAAAAAAAAAAGTGCCACACAAAAGCGAATGAGCACCTTTTAAGATGTATTAAGTACAAGAGATTTCATAAGCCCTCTGTTATTGGGACCGGCCTCAATAGGTTTTCAATGGGTTTTGAACGGACAACATAGAAGAACTTATCTCTGTTGGACAATGTGGAGCTTTGATGTTACCGGCCTGTCCAAGGTCAGGGGACTGCACCGCCGCCATAAGGAGGCGGACTGCTACTTTCACGATTTCGGAAAGCGGCAGAATGTAGGTCTCTTTGAAGCATACTGGCAAAACCAATTGGAGGCTCATTTGAGCTTATGATGAAGGACAACATTTTTGTCTGAGGCAGTGGAACCTATCTGTGGGTAAATTGGTGGCACTACAAGTCCCAGAAGGACCATCTGTGGGTGTGATGTATAAACATTTTGGGACTGTGCGTGCACACGTAAACCACCTGCTGCATCCCCGTGATCAAGGGGATGGATCCCCGAAAAGCGTTGGGCTTTAGTTTTGCTCATTTGTGTGCGCTGGATGAAAACACACACACACACACACACATTCGAAGGTAAGAAGCCTCAATGGGCAACGGTGCAAGGGTTCAGAAGGAGAAACCTTAAGAAATGAATGTACAAGATTTAGAACCCACTGAGGCATTGCAACCGGAGTGGGAGGAAACTTATTAGTGAGACCCTTAATAAATCTCATAACTATAGGGGCTTAAAAAGTGAAGACTGATCCAGCAAACAAAGAAATGCCAGTACCCTTTAAGAGTTGCATCAGAGCAACACTGTTGCACCAGGAATAGAGCAACATTTAAACCATCAGATAAATGGGCTTTCAAAGGGTCAATTGACTTCTCTCCACTCCATTTAATGATTTTCGCCCACTTGTAAGCATAAACTGTCTTGATGGAGTGTTTTCTGGCCGATAAAATTACGTCCACCACAACAGGTGGTAGAGAGAGAAAGAACTCTGGTTCAATCTCCAGGCATGAAAGTGCAGGCTCTGGAGGTGGGAGTGTAGAATCTGCCCCTTCAATTGCGAGAACTGGTCAGCCCTGAGAGGGAGACAGAGTGGAGGGCACAATGAGAGGTAAAGAAGGGCCGTGTACCACACCCTTCGTGTCCCCCAACGCTCCCTGCATTGGATGCTGGAGGCTGAGGAACGACAGGTGGTGCGTGCGCTCGCGAGTGGCAACTGAGGAATCCCTCACATCTCGAAAACGTGTTGTACCACTTCCGGATGGAGACACCACTCATGATCGGCTGCATACCGCTGACTGAGACTAACTCAGAGCTTCCTGGTGAGAAGTTATGACCCTACCCCTCCCTGCTTGCTGATATATACCACATCACAGAAGTATTGTCTGTGAAACGAAGATACTTCAAATGCAATTTCAAAATAGAGATGTGAAAATACGCATCCTGCAAATCGATTTAAGCCATTCAGTCTTCCTTCTCTAGTGCAAGAACCACCTCTTCTAGGATAAGGATTTTGAAAATTTGTTTGTGGAAGAAGTTTAAGATCCTGAGGTAGAGGATCGGCTGCAAACGACTGCCCTTCTTGGGAATCAGAAAGTATCAGGAAGAACATTCCTGACCCCCATTCCTGCTCTGGAACCAACTCTATTGCACCTTTTTGAAGCAGCATTTGTACCTCCAGCTGGAGGAGTAGAAGATGCTCTTCAGAGAAAGTCCTTGTCAGGGGTAGGGGGTTGGGGGGTAGAGAAATGGAAGGGGATAGTCCTGGAAAGGTAGGGCATATCCATTTATTACAATGTCTATGACCCAGAGGACTGTAATGACAGACCTCCAGTGAGGCAGTCAATAGGCCACCAGTTCTCCAACTCGGCAAGCATGCTAAGATGGTGAAGCTACAGCTGCTTTCCTGCAATATTGGCCGGGGAGGGGGAGGAGGCTTGTTGATGGGCAGGACCAAGCCGACTACCTCTTCCCCTTCCCCTGTAGCTCTTATAAAGGGGATTTGAGCCCTGCTGCCAATTTCTTCCTTGAAAATACAGGTTCCTGCTAAAACATTGAAACCCATGAAACGGTCTATAGTTATTAGGCTGTTAATGAAGCCCTAAGGACCTCGCAGTCGCCTTGCTATTTTTAAATGTCTGCAGTGCAGCATTAGCCTTGGCCCTAAAACAGTTGAGCCCCATCGAAGGGCAAATCCAAAAGTGTAGCTTGAACATCTAGTGTGAAGCCTGAACCCCTCAACCAAGCATGCCTTCTTGTAGCCACAGAAGAACCCATGGCTCTTGCCAGAGTCTGCAGTTTCCAGGCCCGATGGAATAACCTGGCGGGCCACCTCCTGGGTATCCTTCAATAGCTCTGAGAAATGACCCTTGAGCTCTCCAGGTAACTTTGGAACGACCTCCTTTGCAGAGTCCATTAGGGCATGCACATATTGCCCCAAACAAGTGGCGTTTGAGGATTTGAGGGCCATACTTCCAGAGAAGATCTTCACTGACTGCTCCATCCTCTTAGATTCCCTGTCCATTGATGTAGTAGTGAATGAACCAGATACAGGATCACTTGGAGCCCGCTTATATCTTTTGGTCACTAATCTCGACATTGAGGCAGAGGACATCAGCTTTTGCAATATCTCAAGGATAGACTCCACCAAAGCTTCATTAAAGGGTAACAGTGGTTCTATAGATGAAGCAGTGGAATGAAGCACTTCTGCAATATGTTGGAGTGCAAGTCTGTAGGAGGGAAATAAATCTAAGATATCTGCCGCCTTTATTACCGCATGATAGTAAGTGCCCTCGGGAGATGCCAAACCTTTAGGAGCCAATAACTTCCACGCAGGAGTTATCCAGACCACAGGCCTCCTCTAAACCCTAAAAATCAGGATCCAATCCTACAATCTGTCCGTCACCCTCATGCTCTTTCAAATATCTCTCTTCCTTCAGCAATCTCTGTGCCTCCCTACGGGATCTGATATTTGGCAGCACCAGCATCTTCAGTACTGGCGCCGTAGGCTGATCAGAAGGGGTTAGAAGCGGAGAAGTCTAATCTGGACGATGCTGCGTTGGTTCGGATTCGGACAGCGCTGGTGCTGGTTTATATTTATTTATTTATTTACTCAGAGTTTTATATAGCGCAAACAAGATCTTTACAGATATCAGAGCGCTTCACAGAAACAGGGGTGGGGGTAGCATGAAGGTGACGCAACATAATATTGGGTGCAATATAAAATTCAGTAGCATGATCGGATGGCAGTCATGTTCTAATAAAAGATCAATAAACAATCAAATAAGCGATAATATAAGACGATACTGAGTCTTTCATACAGCTACGATAAAAATCAGGAGAACTTATGCTAAAGGGATTGCTTATGCCAGTATCTAAAAGTTACGGGGAGCAAAGGGGACGGGCATCGAGATTCAGTAGGCTAACGTGAATAGTCTAATAATAGATATTTCGTGAGTAGTATAAAAGGATCGACTAACCATCATGGAATTATGGCAAACAAGAAGAATAAACAAATCTAGATCCTGAATAATATGACATTATTTGACATTAGACAAACATGTAAACAGTAATACCTAAGCGGTGCGAAGTCTCTGAGCAACAAACATTAAAGTTCAGGTGAACTTAGCCATGAGGATGGCTTTCACCTCTTTCTTAAAGACGGCCGTGGAGGAGATAAGCCTGGTTTCAGGAGGGAGTGCGTTCCAGATCCTCGGTGTCATTCCTGAGAAGGAGCGTTTGTATGTTTTTTCCTTCCGGAATCTGCGAGGTTTCAAGAGTAGATTTTTTGTACTTCTATTGGATCTCGAACCTCCTGATATAGTCAGCTTTTGAGTGAGGTAGTTAGGTGCCTTGTGGTGTACGGCCGCATGTGTCATCACAGCAATTTTCAGTTGCATTCTGGCTTCAAAGGGCAGCCATTTCAGAGATTTCAAGTCAGGGGTTATATGAGAGTGTTTTCTTGAGCCCGTAATGAGTCTCGCGGCATGGTATTAAAGACATCAGCTGTTTCAGTGCTGGCGGAGGCCAGGCCACCGGAGTAATCGGCATCAAAGGCATAAAGGGTGCCTTTTGAAAATGGGCCAGATATCCTCCAAGAGAATAAGAAAGTGGACCCATGGGGCCCGCAGACACACCAGCTGGATTTGTAGCCCATGTAAAAACACTAACCATAGCATTCAGAAAGGAGGAAGGATAGGATGCAGGAACACCGGGTACTCCGGAGTCGTGTGCAGAGCAGTGGTTTTAGGAAGTCCTTGTTGATTTGGGAGAGCTATGGGGAAAAGTTTCTGTGGAATGCTGCACATGGGGTACAGTCAAAAGGTGAGGAATCTACAGGCAGATGTATACATCTAAAGGACATCACACTGCGAGGTCTCAAAAGCCTCTCCAATCTCTAAAATTTGTTAGCCCAAATTCCAACCAGCTCCCTGCAGCACCCTAGCTGGCGTAGGCCATGCTGCTGCAGTAGGAGCAAAACTCAACATGGACTCACACAGATCTCGTAGGTCAGCAGAGCCCACCTGAAGCCTGCTGCATGCCCAACTAAAAGGGGTCAGGCAGTGAAGAGAGTCAGTCTTGCAAAGTACAAAGAAGCAACAACACAGCCAAGCAGAGATTTCGGAGGGAGTCTCAAATATACGGCAAACACAGATACTTGCCTCCCACACAGGAGAAAATAAAGAACCCCAGGCTCCCCCAGATATCCACAGATTTGTAACTTTGCTACACCGAGATGTGTTTTTCATGTGCATCAATATACCACAGTGTGACTGGGTCTCGTTGTCAGCAGCCTCAGTGATGTTTTGCATCACTTTGGGGGAAGGGCCAGGAAGTGGGGGTGGAGGTTGATGGCTGGGAAGGCCCGAGCAAGGCTTTGTCAGAGCTGCACTCCATTCTACATTCGGAGTACTCAACAAATTTATATGGTAAACTGTTGTGTGTGTGAGAGCTGGCTGCAAAATGTGAAGATCAGTATTGCAGCTTCCTTCTCTCTACACAGCTTTACTCTCATATACAGGTGACAAACCGATGCATAGTACCTTGCCATTGAACTACATGTTCACTATTACACTGCGTCCAATTTTGCTACTACTCTGGCTAAACGTGCTGATGGAATCAGTGTTTAGATCGGTCTCCACCTCATCTGTAATGTGATTTGACAGCATGTTTCCTATGTTCGGAAATGTAAACACATGGTTGAAATAATTAATCTGAATACAAAGCTCTTTAGTCTGCACCTGTATAGCTTCTGTCAACATTTCCCTTTGAACCAACGGTATATGTTGGTCCCTCGATTAGTGTTAATAAATCCTCATTCATCAGAGGTTCTGACATTGGCTTCTAGAAGTCCACAATCTGAAGTGAGAGAACTTGAGTGTCATCCAATTATTTGCAGTTCAGAAGGGAAAAAAAAGCGCACATTGGCTAGGTGTTTTCCGATTATTGACCACAAATATGCAAAAGATAAAATAAAACCTAAATATATCAAAGGTAGATAAAAAGTTTCAAAAAAATGGGGCAAATGTAAAGGCAAAAAAATACACGCAGTAACATTCCAGATCAATAAGAGAATCTTCAGAAGCTATACCTATTAATCCCTTCCAAAAATAAACCGGCGGTGGGGGCACCAATTATAGTTATTCCTATGCAGTTCCCCATAACGTCACTACATACTTCCGTCTTTCTTGCCAAAGAGGTTTCACTAAACAGCAGACACAAGTTGCTACATTTTAAATTCCTCCGCAGGATATATTACACCCCTGCCCGCCCTCACAGATTAGACCCAGTTAGGCCACATCACTGTCCGAAGTGCTTGTCTCTCTACGCCGACTTAGACCATCTTGCCTGGACCTGCCCTCAGTATTGGTTAGCAGTTCACGCCACGTTGGGGTATATTTTGTCCATGCAACTGCAGCCCACCCCAGAGATAGAATTGTTGGGCTATACAGCAAACCTCCCCCTGAAGGTCAGGAAACTGTCGGCACTGGGTCTTCTACTGGCCAAGCGCGAAATCGCTTTATTATGGGGCAGCAAGAGGGTCCCCACTTTGCAGGCTTGGCTCCGCAGCCTAGCTTACTGTAATGTTAATTGTGAGGTATTCTCCACCTTGATACCCAGCGCCTCCCACCCTGTAGATATTTGGGGACCATATCAGGACTATGTTGACAGAAAGAGCCGAGCTGGATACGTCGGCTTCTAGCGGCATCCCACCTGAGGGCATTGGCCCCCCGTTGCCTGTTATGCCAGAATGGATTACCCTGTGAGAGCTCATGCTCAATGCTAATATTGTTGCCCATGCACAGTATGCATGTCTCTGCTTGACTGTCGTAATGTACCTCCCTTTTTTTCACATTTATTGAATTATGCTGGTCAATTATGTGCAATGCTCTTATTTGTAAGAAACCTGTTGCTCTTATTGCTGCAATTACCACTGTAATGCCAATTCATTTATTATGCAAAAATCTGAAAATAAAGGTTTAAAAAAAAAAAAAAGGAGGGAAGGCTAGTCTGGAAGAAAGAAATGTCAACAAGGCTGTAAAGTAACCCTTTACTGTGCATACCACCAAAAACTGCTGAGCTAGTGAGATGACAAATCAGAAAACCTGAGAAAGGTGAGCATTCAAGGATCTACTTTGTTTTCAGCACACTAAGTAACCAATCTATTTCACCTTTCAAAGTAACACCAACTTACACTTGCAACGTGTAGACAAATTGACATCAACCATCTACAATGGTAGCTGAAAGGAAACTAGATGTTTCACTCGCTCTCAGGAATGAAGGTCTAGACCCTATAGGCTGCGGGGTAGGACTTGCCTCTCTTACAGGGAGCGGAAGTGCACGGAAAGACCGCCCAAGCAGGAGACACAGACAGACCTAGAAAGAACGCATACCACACCATTCTCAAGCCAGTCTATGGCAATTAAAAAGGCCTGGGTTCAGTACTGTCAACTCCTTAACACCTGAGGAATCAAAAGTATGGGAAGAAGGGCGTAGTGAAGTGGAAAATTCCACATCAATGGAACCAGGTCCCCCAGGATCTGTGTAGAAGATACTGGAGAGTACAGAACAGGTAGCAAGGAGCATTGGCACAAGTGGCAAAGAGATCCACCACAGGGTTGCCCCACAGGTCAAAGATATAGCAAACCACCTCCGAATGGAGATGCCTCTCATGGTCGGCAAACTGGCGGTCACCAAAGTTCAGGGGGCCAGCCAGATAAATGGCAATTAGCCGAAGCCCATGGCATTGCACCTACGACTAGAGCTGCAACACCTACTGACAGAGAAGACCTCACTCCTGTCTGCTTATTGACATACCACATCACTGTCCTATTGCCCGTCAAGATCTGGATGGACTAAATACAAAGGGAAAAGAGGAAAACTTTCAGCTCCAGCCAAAGCGCCCTCAGTTCGAGCAGGTTGATCTAAAACTACCTGCTTCTCTGGAGACCAGAATCCTCTGATCTTCAGCTCCTCCAGCTGGCATTTGTCTTCACTTTGGCCACGGGAGGTGGAGGGTAGAAGGACAAGTTCTTCTCCACAGACCACTGTAGGAAAAGTGGATCAACTGTCTTGGCTGTGCAGCTTCCTCGTGTAATAATCTCACAATACCAGTTCAGGCCCAGTAACGTTTTATTTGATAAACCGTAGCTTAGTACAGAGTAGCTGTGGCACAGAGTAGGCACATCATGGGCAGCAAATAAGTAAGAGACAAAACTCTAACACCAATTTATCAAAAATATAGAATAATTTTATCTTTCATTTGAGACCCTCACAACAGGAATCCTACGGAGGATTCCAGAGAAATTGATTTTTTAAATAAGTTAACAAACAAATCCGCACAGGGATGCATTTCACATCCTCTTGTCATGTGGAGCTCTGTGGTCACGAACAGATCCAAAGTACAATTTCACAACAGACTTCGAAGTCATTTTTGGTGGGCAAACCGCAGTCATGGAGACCCACCCTGAGTGCCCCAGGCAGCTACCAGTGGTAAGTCCGCAGATTAAGATGGCCTCCTCCATCATTTTGGATCAGCGAAAGTGGTTGTGATGCTACACAGAGTAGTTGTCCAGTGAAGCTTGCGACCATCTGGCTGTGATGTAGGGGGCAGTCCTTCCAAGGCCACTTAGGAGTCCTCCAACATCGGGAGTGGCTTCAGGCTCTAGGACTGTCTTCAGCAATGCATTTGTGGGGTCCCGTGCCAAACGAATTACAACTGAATGTTAAGGAAAACTGCAGGTGCCTTGTAATCCTGGCTGCTACCTCAGCTGGGCTTAGATGTAGAGTCTACTCTGACCCTTAACAAGTTTTAAATGCCCAGGGATGCATGCACAGGCCTTGGCAGCGGAAATCCCAAGTGGCCACGATGGTCAAAGGGCAGTAGCTTCATTTTGCCTGCTGTGGTCCTGTGGCTTGTAACAAGGAATTAGACCAACTAATTCTTGGATAGCTCTACAGAAGTGGTTCTTCCATTAAGGCAGATGGCCAATACCGTTTTATTATTCTATGTGCCGTCGTCCACGCTAACTCAAGCAGGATGGTGGGGCGGGGCAGACAGATTCATGGATCTTGCACATTACAGATCGGCCAGCTGTACAGCTGGCCTGTCATGAGCACTTTAAAGCCTGCAATCCCAATGCTGTATAACAGCAGAGGGATTGCAGGCACAGGCCCGCAGCTTCAAAATGAAAGCTGGGTTAGCCTGCTGCAACCAATCCTGGAGAAGCAGCTCCAGGATGGGTTGGATTCATAAGCAGGGAGAAAACAAGTTACTTACCTGTAACTACAGTTATCCAGTATTGGTATCTTTCATAGATTCACATGCCTCAATCATTCCCCGTCGCAGAGGCAGGAGTCCCATGGTAAATTACAAAAGTAGTGCCATAAGTAAATAATAGTAGTAGGCTAAAAGAAAAAAACCTAAGGCCTAAATCTTAGTAGCCTATCTACATCATTATAATAAAAAGAACCAAAAGTTAGCTCCAACCAATCATCTACCAGCACCCTCTAGAACACTCTCAGCAGAGGCAGTTCTCAGATTTTCTTAGCACAAGTGGGAAGTAAGTATCCCAAATAATAGAGAACTGACTCACTGGGGAGGAGGGTGGGTGCATGTGAATCTATAAAAGATACCAATACTGGATAACTGTGGTTACAGGTAAGTCACTTGTTTTCTTATCCAGTATTGGGGTATCTTTCATAGATTCACATGCCTGAATCAATGTAGCAAGTAGTATGCCAAATGTACTGTAGTTTGCGGATGGTGGGAAACAAGTGTTCATAAACTCCCAAACTGCATCGCATAATGTTGAGAAATTTAAAATAACCAATATAAAAAATGAATACATAAACATTAAAATATGTGAATATATATATACAAATTTCTTTAGACATAAATATGAATGCTGCATGAATTTTTAAAGTAATAGAACAGCATATAAACAAAGAAAAAATACCTGAATCTGACCTTAATGAAAGATGAGGTAGGACAGCCTGTCCAACTGCAGCATCCTCTTGTTGTGCAGATTGAAGACAGTAATGCTTCGTGAATGTGAGGACATTCTTCCATATCGCAGCACGACCGATATTTTATAGAGTCACTGCAGCAAACAATGCTGTAGAAGCTGCCATAGTTCTTGTAGAAAGAGCTTTGGCTTTCCTCTAACGGTTTGTTGGCCTTGTCATGGCAGAAATTAATTGTAGATGCCAGCCATCTGGCGATTGTTGCTTTAGTCACTGCACTTCCAAGTGTTGCTTGACCAAAGGCCATGAACAGTTGGTTGGATCGGCTGATGTCTTTAGTTTTCTATAGGTAGAATTTTAAACAGCGCTTAATATCCAGAGAGTGTAAAGCTCTTTCAGCTGGAATGGATGGGTTCGAAAAGAAAGTTCCTAATCTAACCGGTTCATTCAAATGAAATTGAGACGGTACCTTAGGGATGAATCTAGGATTTATTAGAAGGGTTACGTAGTCCTGAGTAGAATGCAGAAAGGGTTCCGTGATAGTGAAAGCTTGGATTTCACTAATCCTTCTAGCAGAAGACAGACCCATTAATAGGAAGACCGTCCAAGTGAGGAATTTGAGTTCAGCTTTGTGGATCGGCTCAAATGGACGCTTCATTAATTGCGCTAGCACTGTGTAGAGTTCCCACTCTGGAGGAGGTGCTCGTACTGGAGGAAACGCTCAGAAAAGCCCTCTCATGAATTGTTTGACTAGTGAAGACGAACAGAGAGAATGAAGCTTAGCGTATTTTCTGAATCTGGAGAGGGCAGCAAGATGGACCTTGACCGACGATAAGGTAAGCCCAGACTTAGCTAGAGAGTAAATAAGGGAGAATTTATTCTGCCGGAGCTTGAACTGGGTGAATATTATTCGCCTCACATCAACAGCAAAAACACTTCCATTTCAGGCGATTAGTCTTGATTGTGCTCTGGGCTCGAGATTTTGCCAAAATTAAACGACAGTCTGGTGAAATGTTATGGTCCTTGAACTCTAATAAATCAGGAGCCATGCGTGCAAGTGTAGGGACTCCGAGTCCGGGTGAACCACCTGGCCTTTGTCCCTCGACAACATCATCTACGTTGGAATAAGGCGAATCGGCTTGTCCTGAGATAATAGCAGAAGTTCCTGGAACTAGTACTGCAGTGGCCTACGGGGTGCAATCAGAATCAGACGGCAACCCTCCAGCTTCATCTTGCAGAGCACTTTCGAGATCAATGGTATTGGGGGGAAAGCGAATGCACAACTCCCTGACCATCGCATAGACAGGGCATTCCCCCTCGAGCCCTGCTGAGGGAACCTGCTGGCGTAGTATCAGCATTTCTTGTTCTCTCTCGTTGCAAATAGATCCAGTGCTGGTTTGCTCCAAGCCTGGAATACTCTGTCCGCCTGTTCCTGTTCCTACTCGTGACAGTCTGATTAAGACTTGCTCAGTGTGTCTGCCAGAGTATTGTGGAGACCCCTGACGTGCTCGGCTCTCAGGGTTATCTTGTGGTATGTGACCCATTCTCACAATTCTTGAGCTTCCTGCGAGAGCGTAGCTGATTTTGTTCCTCCTTGTTTGTTGATGTAATACATGCTGGTCATATTGTCGGTACAGACCAGCACTGAGGAGCCTGCAATCCTTGGAAGGAACGCTTGCAAAGACAGAAAGAGTGCGCAGAACTCCAGCCTGTTGATATGCTGTTGCTTGTGTACATGAGACCATTTTCTTTGAATCTGCAAATCTTGCAGATGACCTCCCCATCACTCCATGGAGGCATCTGTAGTTAAAACGAAGTCTGGAATGGTTTGATGGAATGTGAGATACTGGGCTAGATTTGCTGTTTGTGACCACCAATGCAGAGAGTCTATCATGGGCGGTGTGACCCGGATGGAATCGTCAAATGAACCCACAGCTTGTTTCCATGGAAGGTGTAACTCCTCCTGAAGAGGCCTCCTTTTGAGCCGTGCCAAGGGTATGAGATTTATTGCAGAAGAGCACATCCCCAGGAGTGAAGCAAAATCCGGACAGAAATGGACCTTGAAATTATAGTTGCCAGTTTTTGAAGACTTATTTAGCGGTTGTGAGATAAGAATGCTTTGCACTGGACCGTGTCTAACATTGCTCCGAGAAAAGGAATGACTTGGAGCGGACGCAACTGTGACTTGCTCTGGTTGAGAGTCTGCCCCAGAGAAGCGAAGAGATGAAGACATGCTGTTGTGGCAACCTTAGTTTCGTGTTCCGAAGGACCTTTGAGCAGCCAATCGACTAAATGAGGGAATACTTGGATTCCTCGAGATCTTAATGCTGCTGCCACTGGTGCCAAGCACTCCATAAAGATTCTTGGTGCCGATTTGAGTACTTTGAAATGATAATGGGTGCCAGCCACTGTGAAGCAAAGATATTTGAGATTTTTGGGGTGGATAGGTATGTGGAAGTACGTGTCCTCCATATCCAGAGACACCATAAAATCTACTTTGTTTAAACAACTTAAAATCTCGGAAAGCGTGACCATCCGGAAACTTTGCTTTTTGAGGAATTTGTTGAGTTTGCGAAGTCTAGAATCGGTCGCCAATCCCCTGACTTCTTTTTGATCAGAAAGAAACGAGAATAGAGACCTGTTCCTTTCTGAGATGATGGAACCTTCTCTATCGCATTCTTGAGGAGCATCGTTAAGGCTTCTTTGAATATTAAGTGAAGACGAGGGGGACCCTTGGCCGAGTACTAGGTGGCTGTTTGATAAATTACAGGGTGTGACAGTTGGTTACTAGGTTTAGAACCCATCGATCGGATATAATTTCCTGCCACTTGTGAACAAAAGCTGAAATCTTCGCGCCCACTAGTATGGAGGGTAATATGGTTGGCGCCCTGTGGAGATCACTGTTTCCTGTTAGAGACTCGACCTTGATTCTGTGATCGCTTTCGACCACCCTGACGGGAGAAACTAGTCCTAGAGGATTGCCGGTATGACGACTGGTTATAAGGCTGTCTATACTGGGATTGGTACTGCCTGTTTTGTTGGTTTTGATATCCTCCTCTTGATGAAAAACCACTTCCTCTTGCGCCTCTGAAAGATCCGTGCTTGTATTGAAGGGCGCCTTATGATCTAGCGGTATCCGTGTCAGTTTTGATAGCTAAGAGGGCTTCATCAATGTGTTTCCAAAACAAAGATTCTCCGTCATTTGCCATGTCTAAAATCTTTGTTTGCACCTCAGGTCTGAAAGCAGTGCCTTCAAGCCATCCCTGGTGTCTAAGCACTGTAGCATCAGCGAGTTGACGAAAGTTGCTATTCCAATAGAATTTGCCTTGCTTCCTATCGATGGTCCTCAGGAATGAGGTCAATGGGACCCGCCATGTCGGACCATAATTGGCGGTCATAACGGCCGATTATTGCTAGAGAATTAGCAGCTCTAATAGAGGCCGCTGCCATGGTAGAATTTTTTTCGCCTATAAGGTCCAGTCGACGTCCTTCCTTGTCAGGCGGTGTAGTAATAGCGTTGCTGGATTTTTAGATCGCTGTTGGGCGGCTTGTGAAATTACAGAGTCTGGTCGTGGATGGCCAAACAGACAAGCTGGGCTGTTTGCAAGGGGCACGGTATTTCTTTTCTATGCGAGGAAGTACTGCCGGAATGGATGCAAGTGTCTTCATGATCTTAACTCCCTCATTCCAGATATAGTCTATGATTGGAACAGCTCTAGTGATTTTCCTGGACTTCCTTGAAATCATGTAAGGAGCATTCTGTCTGTTCGACAGTAACAGGCAGTTGAAATCTAGCTGCATTAAATTATGAAAGCCCCCGATGTCCTCAGGGGGAGAATCAAAAGATAGAGGAAGGAGTGGAGAAGGCATTGGTATTACATACTCGTCCCAGGGATCTGTAGCATGAGTATTTTCAGGCAATTCGCCCTCTTCAACCTCCTCTTCAGAGGAGGTAGTGTCATGCTGCACATGTTAAGAAAAACCTGAAGGTTGAGCCGGTGTAACAGGAACCTCATACTGAAGTAATGGATCAGGAACTACCGCTGGAAGGGGTGGATTTTCTGGAACAGCCTGTTGTGGGGGAACCTCTGCCAGTAATCCGACAACATGGCCTGGAGATCCTGTATGCGCGTAGGAGGTACGCGACTCATTTCCCTCTGGCGTGACTCTGTGGTGTAATCTATGGCGTGGAACCAAAAGTTCCTCCTGGTAATAATGTTCCTGATAGTCGTCATCACCTTGACACTTGATGTTGAGCTCAGAAGGATGGTGAGCTGTGCCAAAAGGTCCCTCATCCTCCATTTAAGTTTCTAGGAGATGCGAAGGCAGAAGCGGAGAAATCTTGCTGTAATCCTGATGTCTCTGAAAAGTTTTGAGTTGGTATAGTCCAGACGAAAAGGGTGTAGACGGCGTAGGTAAAACTATCACAGTCGATACATTAGACTGGATTGGTAAATCCGTTGTCGACGAGCTCTTCGTCGGTTGAGGCTTCGATGATTTTCTGGTCAATGATTTTTCAACAACAGGCTTCTTGGAAGTGATAGAGATTCTGGTAGTCAGAATCTGCGAAGTAATGGTCATCGTCTAAACAGTAGCCGTCGATGAGGGAGCAGAAGTCACAGAAATCGTCGACGATTGAGTCAAAGTGACAGATTCAACGTGGCTCTTACTCAGTTTTTGAAGAAGACGCCTTCTTGGATTCCTTGACTGATGAAGATGTTGAAGACAGCATTGACCCAGAGGAAATCTTAGTTGACCTCTGTGAAGGGTCAGAAACATCATGGGAAGATTTATGGTGTTTTCTTCCCTCACTTGAAGAGCTATCATGGGATCTAGCTCTATTGCTAGAAGTTGAGGCTCTGTCATCCTCCTCAGCCTAAGAGGATTTGAGCCACAAAAGCAATCTTGCCTCTCTATCCCGAAGAGTCTTGGTAGGGAAAGTACGGCAGATCTTACACTACTTTGCCTCATGCTTAGGATAAAGGCAATACATGCAGTCCTTATGTTGATCAACATGGACCCTCTTCTTATCCCAGGTCCTGCAGGGCTTGAACAGAGCTTTTCTGTCAGACATTCTGAATTTGAAGAGAAGAAAACCGAGTGGCACTCAGGGAGACTCCCTTCCATATGACGTGCAGTGAAAATCTGAGGAGAACTACCTCTGCTGAGAGTGTACTAGAGGGTGCTGGTAGCTGATTGGTTGGAGAGGACTTTTGGTTCTTTTTACTATAATTATGTAGATAGGATTCACATTGTGCTGCCGATCCTGCAAAGGAGTAGGTCACATATCTCCACCTGCAGGTCTTTTGTTCCAGCTCCTGGAAGTAGTTCACACCGCCTGTCAGAAACTAGTCTCAGACAGCAAATGTGTATCACCGTCTCAGGCCCTGTAAGTCTGAGGCGAACAAAAAAATTTAATAAAGTGTACAGTTCAGATAAAAGGGAAAAAACGCAACTCACCCAAAATAGCCATATTTGATTTAGACAACTGGTCTCATTCAATGGTTGTGACCATTGGCAACATGGTTGCTGGGCACAAGACCTGACCAATCAAATGGTGGTGTGCTTCAGCATCGAGCTAGGCTACTCGTTGGGCTGGCGCTGGAATGCACAATAAGCCCCACAAAAAGACTCTTTGCCAGAGATCTTTTTCCAAAAAGCCAACAAAAGCCAGGTAAAAGATACAGAGATCCTGGATTCACCCACGAAGTTTCAACCTTTTTATTAGTAAAGGGTGACGTCTACACGTACCCTTTCCAGATTTTTGCTTTTTCATGAATAATTATAGTGGGCTTTGCAGTCACATGTGCTTTCTAGTGCTTAAAAGTAATTCAAATGACCCGTACTTAATAAAAAAGCTAACACAGAGCATTTTAGATTTGCTTTGTAAAATCATTAAAACATTTTTTTAAAGTAACCTGAGAAAATGTGTTCCGTGATAACGTATGGAGATATTCTAATTGTTAGGATTTCATAGAAAATACCCATCGTGAAAAAGTAGTCTTTCAAAGGGATGTAAACACTATCCCTACCACTATCCCTACCAGGACCTCTATAAACAATATTTAACTGGCCCCACTTCCAAGACTGTACTGCATGACACACGATCAGGTGGCTGCCAAACACATCCCACTAAATCACAATGGTGCAAACGACTCCCAACTGCACAGAAAGAGCACAATTAAAAACTGAAAAATAAAGCAATGCCCTTTAGAAGACATTTTGAGTTACAGACCACCTGTCTTTCTACTAAAATGTACGGAAGAAATATTAGAACTAATTAACGAAAAGGTAATGAAATCGTTACTTAAATGTAGGAGTAGTTTTGCAGCTCAAAAAGTGTTCTGGATTCACATGCTATGAATTATTCTGTTATCTAATGATTGGGTTAGGAACTCGTCTCTTGTAGTGGTCGTTTTCTCGCTCTCTTTCTGTGTAGGGTCTCCCTCACTGCTTCTATGCTACTTCTGCATTTGTTGAAGGAACTCTCCTTTACTAGCCAGTCGTCCAAGTATGGATACATGTATATTCCCTTTTTTCTCAAGTGTGCCGCCAAGCATTTTGTGAAGATCCTGGGTGCTGGTTTTCAGCAAGATAGCACTTTTAACTGGTATTGTGTGCTATCTGTCATAAGCGTAGAAATGTCTTGTGTCTGGGATTCATCAGTACGTCCTTGAAGTCTATGGTTGCCATGTAATTCGTCTCTCAAAGCAATGGGAGTACTTCTCACTTCTCGGCCGAGGAATTACTTTTCCATCTTTGTATGGGTTGTTTCTTTGGTCCCCATTTTGGTGGGTGTTTTATTAGTTCTATGCAATGATGTTGATGTTGAGTATCCACCTGTCTGACGTGACCTCCCTCCACTCCTTGGAAAAAGGCTATTCTACTTCCCCCAACAGGTGCTGCGTGTGGGTCCTTGATGTGCAAGTTACTTGTTTGTTGGAGCTGCCTCACTAGATGGTTGATCTCTGCTCCTTGCTCATTTGCGAAAGCTCCTTTTGGCTTGGCTGCCTTTCTTGCTCGATAGTCCAAGATGGAGTGTCTTTCTGCCCCTTAATGGCGTAAAGTGGCTGCCTCTGTTTCTCCTTAGCTCTGTGCGTTGGGCTTGAAATCTGCCAAAGCCTTGCAGCCCTCTATCTTGCGGCCTTTCAGGAGGCAGATATTACACACCTGATGGTTGTCTCTCTGGGCAAACTTGTGATGGCACTCAAGACCGAATCAGAAAGGTGAGTTTAACATCTCCTTCAGAACAAAGGGCCGCCCTGACCCTGCATTCTCCCAAAGGCTGTCCACATATCCCACCTATGTCGGAGTTGTTTTGGGGGAACATTTTGATTTCACAACAATAATCTGTCTAGTGGTGTTTCTTTCCCCTTAAACCACAAATTTCCCTCGATGACCTATCACCTTATATCTTTCGACGCTTGGAAAGCTTCCAGACCAAAAAGGAGAAGATTCTGAAGATGGCACTACATGCTGAGGTTCCAGGGAGGAGCATCTTACGGTAAGAGGAGGCTGAACTAAGGATCAAATGGTGGAAACAGTCAACATCCAACAACAACAAAGAAAAAAAATAGAAAAGGGACTACTACAAGACAGTATTGGACCCAACCACCATGTAGCGGAATAATGCACAGCATTTGAATCTAGAAAATATTCATGCTGCAAAACTGTATTCACAACTTTCAAAACACTGGACTGGTCAGAAAGAACAAAGTCTTCTTCCAAAAGAGCATCATAATCCCTTCTAGACCCATTCAGGTCTGTGTCAACCTCCAAAATTCTATCTTGAAGGCCATTTGCCTGAGAATTTTTTGCTTGAACTACTTAGCACTTCTTTCACTCACTGGTGATTGTGCACTTTTTCAGCTCACATGTTAAATTGTTATCTGAAATATGAAGAATGCGGTTGGTCTCTCTCTGATGTACTGCTAATTGAATTTGTAAAAGGTGTCTTAATAATGTATAGCTGTTTGATAATGTGATGTTTCATTTGACCTTAATAGGTCCTTTGTGAACACAGATTAACTAAAAACAGTGCATGCCAGGCCCTTTCGTTTTCCTGAATCCATGTACTATGTGATCTAACCTCAGCAGCATCATGGAACCACCTCCTTCTTAGACCATTGATCATCCCAGCCATGGCTATCAGTTCTTGACCCCTAGCCCATGGTTTTAAATGCTTCACCCTATGCAAGCCAAACGTTGCCCATTCCCCCTCACCCTCCTTATCTTGTTCTTTCCTCAGCAACTGAAACTACATTAAACAGGCTGAGTATGATTGCCTCCCTCAGCCACGGTTCTGTGTGTTCTACTTCCAGAATGTATCCTTCTTTCCAGTCACTGATGGCACCACTCACTTCAATCTCTAGTTGCTTCTCCTGTGCACTTGTCAACAGATTCCACATGACATGTTTCAAACGTTTCATGTCCATTTTCTTGGCTGTCTTTGCATAATGCAGCTCGATCTTGTTCACCTGTAACAGAGGACAGAAAAGCAACTTTCAGTCAGCAAGACAGCAATGAATACGGTGATCATGCAAGCCTCTGTCTCAAGCAGTATTGCCAATGGACCACTACACTGACCTGCCAAAGTATGACATTTCAGCACTGGGTAATATTGAGCCCTGCCAATGACCAGCAGCACAGGCTACTATTCCAGCCCAACACACATGTATCTACACACCTCTCACCTGAAATCACTGTTTTAACACTTAAATTGCCATGCATTTGAATGGCCACCCACTCCTGCACCAATCTACAGTTTTGCTCTTCTGCCTATGAATCAATGTTTCCACTGAATCTCATGACCCCGGAAGACACCCAGGTTCAGGAACAGAACTCCCAAGCTTAAGACCACTCTTGTTGAAGGCTCCCACTGGCTAATACATCTACAGGTATTTCCACCAATAATTTTCTATTCACTCAGAGTAGCAGCATGGTTCAAGGAAAAGCAGATTTAAAGTACTTCAAGAGTGAGCTGATCGCTATAGAGGAGTAGGACTGAACAGTAACACCCAACAGCTTTTTTTCAGTCATTAGAAAGTATCTTTCTTTCCCAATTTGAATACACTACACCTCTTATTGGAAAACACTCCACCACTCTCTCCAGACTGCTAAAAACAGAAGTACGGACACATTGCATGATCAAATCATCATGGTTATTTAGAGATCCTAAACCTTAATTCTTACATTTTTCTGACAGACACGCACTCTGAAATGATCTTAAGGAGACATGACGGGCTCAGTAAAATATCAACATAAATGAATTGTGGCAGTAACAGAATTTGACTCCTCTCAATCCCTGCCATGCAAATAGCATTTGTCCGCATCTAATACAGACTACCAATCTCTGCAGCCCTCGTCGCCATCCTACCATGAGATTGCCCTTTCTAACTGTAATGACTATTGGCGTCTCATCTCTGCGAGCATGCGCCGTTTGCCGTGTGATCAGATTATTGATTAGAGATATTTACCTTTAGCGGCTCAGCCACAAGGTTGTCCTCGCCATATGTGGTGATTACTAATCTGTCTGCATGTGCACCCTGCTCAGGGTCCAGATCACCCATTGGGTTGGCAGTGAACTCAAACATTCCATTTGGGCCCATGAAGTCGCCAGGGCCATCATCATCATCATCACTGTCTGCAGCCTAAAGAAAGGAAGAAAGCATAAAATGAGCAGGATAAACAACTTTCCAACTGTCTCTCATACTCAAGCTCTAAACTCAACAACACCTTATTGATGGCCCCTTAACCATCTCACCTGTAATCCAGGACAGAAGTTGGAAGTGTCATTGGGATTATTGTAATCGTAGTCCCCAATTCCATCATCCTGCTCTGCAGTCTCACTTGGTGCCATCATTTTTTTTAACTGGGCAGAAAAAACAAAAAGTAGGTCAAAAACCAAGAATATCCCCGGTCCTACACAGTGCGGTGTCAACAAGCATCCTTTCTTGCAAATGGCTTGCTTAACAGCACTAACCAAGCAAGCTCTGTGCCGACTAAGCACAAACGAACACCCTCCCTCCCCGAATAACTCCCTCCCTCCCCCACTCACAAGCAGTGCCAGCCATCCTCCCCATCAGTCAACATATGTACTTTCTAGATATGAGCACAGAATCCCCAATACCAGCACATTAACAAAGCTGATCATATGATTCATACAAATAATAAGGTTTCTTCACTTATGGAGGATGTTAAGCCAGAACCAGACATGTTGCTATGTATAATTTGGAAGTCAATAAAAATTATGCAAGTAAAACCTCATAACTGAATTGTTGTACAGTTTAACACATCACAAATATAAAACCTGGAACTCATCTCAAAGTTAGCACAAGTTTAAAAAAAAAAAAATAAAAAAAAAAAAAAATCACCTCATCGAGATAACCCTAGGTTTCCAGAAAAGATTTAAAAAAGGAAACTGCCACTTCACCCATCTAAGACCAAAATCATCTCCATTCTGCACCGTACTGTCAAAACTATCTGCAGTTTAACCAACAAATTAAAAGCAACCGGAAGCAACAGTACCAACACTTTATCCAGTTTTATTTAAATCAATATGGACGACGAAAGTAAAATAGGTATACTGAAAGATTTTGCAGCCATTGGGGACGCGCGTATGAAATGGAAACCTCATAGGTATGCTTTCGCCAAGCTAGTTGAGCAGTTTATCCAACAAAAAGCCCAACTGTTGTCTTGAAGATGCGTTCAACAAAACAAATACCCAAATTCAATAGTGACGGTGCAGGGGAATGATGCAGAGATCCTGGAGGGACAGTTCTGCCAAGCAAAGGTCTGGGGGAAGGGGGTTGACACAGTGATCACAGAGACCACCAACATGCACATAAATTGAGGAAGTAAAAGCAAGAGAATAGCCGCCGTAGGCAAAAAACGATATAGGAAGGTCGATGTAATGCAACTAAGGGTTTATGTGGCAAACATAACAAAGTGTCCTGAAAGGCGAGGAGACATGGTACACCCAAGAAGTGGCAGAATGACCCAAGCTGTCTAATGTGTTAGACAAGGGTTCTTCAAAGTCAGTCCTGGAGGGCTGGATCCATACCAGATACATATATATATATATATATATATATATTTTTTTTTTTTACATATTTTATTACATTTTCCGCATACCAGATGGGCGAAGCCCAACAAGAAAGATACAGTGGAAATGCATAAAATGATATCTCTGGATACATTATACAACCCCCCAGTAGCCTGCAGAACATCAGACCAAGGAAACATGACCCCCCCCTCCCAAAGAGCACCATACAGACTTCAGAAACATTACATGTAAATGCCAAGGAAGCTCCCAGCCACGTTTCAATAGCCCCGATACACTAAACCGGTATATTATTCACCACTAATTGTTCAATAGGATCACAAGTGGCAGACTGCGGCATTGGGGGCAAATCTATACCTCTGTAAGCGGCCCACCGAGACCAGATCTTTCCGTGCTTCTGTGGCATCCCCTAGCCTGAAACACTACAACCTCTACAGACATGCATCTACCCAGTGCTTTTTTCCAGTTAGTGACGCTGGTTGGGGACGGGTCCTTCCAATGTTGTGCTATATCACGCTTAGCTAAGGTGAGGCTTAAAAATAAAAGGAGTCTCTTGTAGCGATTCCCCCTAATGTCCTCTGTGCTGTGTAAAAGCGCCAGTCTGGGTCCCAACGGGATATCTCACGCCAGGACACGACCTAGGCAAGAAAACACACCGGACCAGAACGGCTGAATTGTCACGCAACCCAACACCGTGTGTAATAACGAACCATCATCCGTGTGGCAGCATAGACAGACTGGGGATTGGATTGCTCCCATTTTCCAAAGCCTAGTGAGAGTGTAATACACCCTATGTAGGTATTTAAACTTGATCGGTCTGTATCTGGTAGACATGGCTGCATACCGAGGGCTAGCCAAAGCCTCGGCCCAGTCATCTGTAAGGGTGTTGATAAAACTGGGATTCACGCTAGATTTGAAATGACCCAATATGATGGGGGTACGGGTCTCACAAATGGCTAGACCCAAGAGCCATTATAGGAAGGGTAAGTTTAGGCCGTTGGTGGAGGTTTGTACCCCTTAATTTTGAAATAATTGAAAAGGTGTTATCCTTATTTTTTAGTGTCTTTATTTATTTTCATCATTACACCTTGTCACGGTGAACAATGCACAGAGAAACAGCCGACACGTGATTCGCCCGGTGGCCCCTATTTTCCCCCCAGCGCCTTGAGACCATCACGGGTAAGTAGTGCGCTCTACAAATTCTTGATTGATACTGGTTAGAGTATTGCCTGCTAGGGGGGTTGGGGGGCACCGGCAGCGTGGCAGGCGCTTCCCACTTCGGGACGCAGACAGGCTTGTCCTTCGGCGTGCCCGCACATTTTTACGCTGCCAACCCCCTTGGACGACTAGAGCAGGCACTGATCACAATGGCATCCCATGGTGGAGGGGACAGGGGATGGGGGTTTGAGTCAAGAATGAGGAAGTGGAATCGGGCAGAGTAGAGGCGGCAAAGCACATTAACATCAAATTCATCAACAAGTAGGTAGATTCCGTCAAAAAACTTAAAATAACTAAAAACACTTCCAAATTAGCAGCGAGTAAGAACGGTGCTAGATGGGACGTAGCTGCTAACACTATGCACAACTGTGTCAATGTAAGTTTAGTCTACCACCCTTGCACCTCTCATATGTAGAATTGTCCAGAGATAGGCATAATGCACCTATAATTAAGGCCTCCCTCATTAATGCCCGCTCGGTCTAAACACTTCCAGGACATCTTTGATCTACTCACAGATGAGTCCTTAGATCTGCTCTTCCTTACTGAAACCTGGCTTACGCCCCACTCCAGCCCTGTGATCAAGAAGGCCATCCCAAAGGGGTTTAAAATCATTAGAGCAGATTGCAAATCTGGGCGAGGGGGTTGTCTAGCGGTGGTAGTGAGGGAAGAATGGGCATGTGTAGTATCTTCCTGTTGTATTTATAATGTTCTTTTACCTAGGTCCTACCTGCTCAGCCAGTGTGAGTGTTCTGTATGGAATGTTGGTGTGAAAGACATGGGTGGAATGCTTGGGTGCCTGGTGTGTGTGTTGACAGTTTGAAGATGGCCTGAGCAGCTAGCAGGCTGCTTCTGGGGGGTCTGCTACGATTGATTTTATGGACTCAAATAACTTAAGACACTACTCGTCTGCTGTTTCACCTCTGCGCATGGGACTTACTTATTACAGAATGCCAGAGCAATGAAGTAGAGGACACACTGGTCATTGAAGCTGTGGATTTTTGCATATAAGTCTCCCCTCATTACTTCCTGGGGGGTATTCGGTTATACAGACCCCGGGACCCATGGCCAATTTTCTTAATTTACTTAAAGAGTGGATCATGCCAAGGGCACTCGCTACTCGCACAATGCTTCTAGGAGATTTTAACATACACGTCAATAACACGGGGGTGGGGGAAACTCATGATTTTCGTGCCTTGCTGCAGTCGGCATAACTAAAACAATGTGTAACATCCACCACACATAGCGGGGGCCACACTCTGGAGGTTATTTGTGCCAGCTTTTCACTTGTGGTGGCTGCCCCTCTGCTGGTAACATGGTCTGACCATTACCAGATTCATTTCTCGTGGCATATCCCTAACAAATCTCAACCAGCTAGGCCCCGCAGAGACTGCCTGGGTAATGCCACTCATAGAATTGATCCGGGGGTTTTCAGTCAAGTTCTTGATTAATCTCAGCCTGAGTTAGCTGGTGACCTCAACTTGGCACTTGTGAACTTCAATAACTGGATCAAGAAGGTGCTGGAGCGCCAAGGCAGAAATAGAATAGAGACCGGATTATAGCATCAAGGCTAAAGCCTCCCTCTAAACGGCCCAAAAGTCCTAGTATGCCACTATTGTGCAAGCTAAACACAACCCACTATGGTGAACGCATTGCCCTATCTGGCAATAACGTCAAAGAACTTTTTAATATTGTGCAAAGTTATTTAACACCTAAGGCCATGACTAATAACCATACACCATCCCTCATGGTGTGAGGAACTGTCTAATATCTTTATCAACAAGGTTCGGGGACTGCAATCACACTTTGGTGAATGGAACAGCCAGGCAACTAATGGGACATCTTGCCAACAAGCACCCTCCCCTTCCGAGGCCGCCCGGTCTACTCTCAAATCGGGTTTCCCAAACGACCCTTGCCCTGCCAAACCTTTGGCTAGCGGAGCAGCAGTGATCAAACCCCACTTGAATCAGCCACTGTTCCTCCTCCTGGAAGCAGGCATTCATTATTCCCCTTCTCAAAAAGGCATCCCTCGATCCCAATCTCACGGCCAGCTATCGCCCTATCTCTTTGCTCCCTGCAGTGGCTAAGGTCTGTGAGAAAATGGTCAATCAACTGACCTAGTTTGTGGAACAGCATGGCCTCTTTCATCCAGCCCAATCAGTTTTCAGAGCCTCCTACAGTACGGAATCGGCATTGGTGCAAATCGCGGAGGCCATACGTGAAACATTAGGTACTGGGTGCAGGGCAGTTCTGGTCCTGTTGGACCGGTCGGCTGCTTTTGATACTGTGCCGCACTCGCTACTCTTAGCCCGCCTTCAGAAGCTTTGCATCACTAGTTCTGCCAGAAAGTGGCTGAACTCTTTTCTGAAAGGCAGAGCACAGCAAGTCTGGATAACCCCTTTCACGTCAACTACCCAGAAACTACTGACTGGGGTTCCCCAGGGTTCCGTTTTGAGCCACTGCTGTTCAACGTTTATAGGTCAGCCATCATCCAGATGGCAGAAGACTTGGGCGCTAAAGTCGTCGCAAATGCCGATACACTCCTCTTCTCTTCACCTAGAAGAAACAAGAGTCATCATCTTCCCATGTCAAAATCTGTCTCACAGCATTGTTCAATTGGCTCACCACCGGCCAGCTCAAACGTAACGAGGATAATACAGATTTTATTCTTCTGCAATTTTCCCCCTCTGTACTGGCATGCCTTCTGGCCGGATGAGTCTCCCAAGCCTTCCCCTTGGGGCCTTCCAGTCAAGAACCTTTGAATTTGGTTAGACGAAAAGCTATGTTTTAGCAGTCAAATTAATAAACTGACAGGAACATGCTTTGGCATACTGAAATGTCTGCCTCTTCTGCTATTAGCAGCAAAGGAAACAGTCACCACAGAGCTCATCACCTCCCGTATCGATTATGCCAATGCACTGTATGCCGGCCTGCCTTGTTACCTGCTGGATAAATTACAGATGGTCCAAAACGCTGCTGCTAGAATGAATTTAAATCTCCATAAAAGAACCAGTGTCAGGCAATACCTGTGTAACTTACACTGGCTACCTGTGAAAGCATGGGTCAAATTCAAAGCCCTGGTAACGGTTCATGCTGCTATTTACGGTTTCGGTTCAGTCTATTTTAGTAAGCGTTTCCAGTTTTATGCCCCAAGCAGGCAACTGCGCTCTTCCAATATGATGAGGGCGTGCATCCGAAGATTCTGCCTTAAAAGAAAAGGTGGCAGTTGCCTGGCCTATACGCCTGCGGTGGCCTGGAACTCAGTCCTATTGGACTTGTGGAGCCTGCAGGATCCAAACAAATTTAAAAAGAATTACAACTTTTCTCTTTAACTGACTGTATCTCCTCTTTTGCCAAGTCCTTTTGTCACTGCCTTTCCACTCTGGGGCTCACGCAGGACACTCGAGTGTAACTGTGCATGTTACAAATCTTATTAACATAACAAACTTAATTAACATAACTTCTTGCCTTTCTTTGCCCCAAAAAATCCTACAAAGAGCTGATCGTCCACCCGATGTTCCTTGGTTCGATCAGTGTAGAAAATTAAGGCTCTTTTAAGATCCAAACTATGAAGTCTCTCTTCGTCCTTAAAGGGAAGAGGCAAAGCAACGACTGTTGGAAGGGCAAGAGTACATGAAACAGTGACTACTTGTGGTAGAAAAGAAGCTTGGGTCCTTAATACCCACTTGTCCAGAAAGAACTTGGTGTATGGGGGGTTGACATAGAGGACTTGTAGCAAGGAAAGACTGTCTTAAGAGAGAGAAGCTGCTGTGTAGTGATTCAAAGAGGTACACATTAGGACTATGAGGACTAAATAGAAGTCTCACTGTGGCATAACAAAAGGCGCAGGTGGGAACACAAGCTGTAAACCTTATAAAAAAAACCCGCATGATTTCAGTCTAGAAAACCAATTCAGCAACTGCAAACAACGTGCCCAAAGCAAGCACTTGCTGGGCTAAATATAACACAAAAAGCACAAAAAGCAACACTTCAGATAGTTTGGCCTGCAGTGGGTTGATATGCTGGGTCTTGCATCAAACCACAAACTTGTTCTAACAGCTGGCTTATACTGAAGTTGTCGAGAGACAACTTGCTGCCAAGATGAAATGTACATCTTTAGGAGGGAAGTCGAATGCAGTCAACCGTCGCCCGCTCAAGATGCCTGTGTAGAAGAAGGATGACTTTTGAATGTTCACCCCCTCTTTTTAAATGACTTTAGGTGATGGTGTACTGATTGCACCCTGGTGCGCTGACATCCAGCACACCATGTACTTTGACCGCTAAATGTTTGTACCAGTTAGCACAAATTGGCTAATTCGTCATTGGCAAGGTTAAAATGCATGCAAGTCCCTAGTAAAGGGTATTAGAATGCTAGGGCCTGTAAGCTAAGGTGCCTTTAAGGGACTGCAGCACTATTTGTGCCACAACTTAACTGGCAAATGAAAACTTGACAGTTGAAGCACTGTCAAATTCAACCTGTCAATTTAACCTTTTTAATAGTCCAAAACATCACAATTTATTACTATCTTTAAAGTTGACCCCAAGTACCCAGAGGGAAAATTCCATGGTTCTAAATAGCAGACCATGTATTTATTTTATTTATTTATTTTAAAAGTTTTATATAGCGCGAACAAGATCCTTGCAGATATCAGAGCGCTTTACAGAGCATAGAATAGGCCATAGGGTACATCACAGTTGTAGGTATAGGTGGGGTATGTACATGGGGGAGCATAGTAAACAGGTACATCAATAATGCAAGTAGTAAAAATTGTTGTAAGCATAGACAGTCTGGTAATTCAGTAATGCAAGTAATACGATAATCGAGGGATCATAGATAATACAGATCGGTGCAGAGACTTTTAAAATTCACGTTAATAGATCAAGTGTGTTTAGCCATGAGGATAGCTTTTACTTCTTTCCTAAAGAGTGTGATGGAGGGGATGAGTCTAGTTTCAGGAGGGAGTGAGTTCCAGATCCTGGGTGCCATTCCTGAGAAGGAGCGTTTATAAGTTTTTTCCTTCCGGAATCTGAGGTTTTAGCAGAAGATTATTTGTGCCTCTAGTGTTTCTAGAGCCGCCAGAGATTGTCAGCTTCTGGGCGAGGTAACCGGGTGAGCTCAGGTGAACAGCCTTGTGTGTCATGCAAGCGATTTTCAGATGTATTCTGCTTCAAAAGGCAGCCAGTTCAGGGTTTTCAAGTCAGGGGAGATATGCAAGTGTTTTTTTGACCCAGTGATGAGTCTCGCTGCAGCGTTTAGAGAAGCTCTTAGGGGTGCCGTAGCAGTTTGAGGGAGACCGCAGAGGGCAGTGCTGCCGTATTCTATTCGAGGGATGACCAGTGCTTGTACTGCAGTTTGGAAGTCTTTGGCTGGGAGGAAGGGTTTGAGTTTCCTCATTGTATTGATTTGATAGTTCGCCCCCTTCGTTGCCTTGCTGATGTGTTGCTGCATGTCGAGATTGGTGTCGAGTGTTATGCCCAGAGATGTTGCTGAGTCCACGATGGTTGGTTGGACATTGAGTGAAGTTAGGTGTTTAAGCCAAGTTTGAGTGGTAGAGATCTTCGCGGGAGGTGCGATCAGAAGGAACTCTGTTTTCAAAGCATTAAGTTTGAGATGATTATCGGCCAGCCAGGATTGGGTGCTTCTGATCGTTGAGTTCAGGCGAACAATGTCTTTGGGGGATTGCACTTTGAGATATAGTTGGGTGTCATCTGCGTACATGTGAAAGAATACATTGGATGTTTGTAACAAGGTGGTGAGAGGTTCCATAACTAGGTTGAACAAAGTTGGGGATAAGGAGGATCCTTGGGGGACGCCTAACGACACAGGTATTGGCGAGGACAAAAGGTTGTTGCACTTGAATTTCTGCGACCTGTTGTGTAGAAAGGAAGCAAACCACTTGAGAACATTTCCAGATATACCGATTCTTGTGTTTAATAGTTCGAGTAGTTTCTCATGTTTAACGGTGTTGAATGCTGAGGAGAGATCAAGAAGTTTGTTTTACATGCCCTGGTAGTGGAAAATCTGCAAAGTCTGTTTTCCTTATGGAATAACATTGGGAGACGTATTAAGTCTAATAAAGTAACTTCCCAATAGAACCAGACTGGGTAGTCACCCCTCTAGAGTGTTTCACACGGAAAAAGAAGTGTCTGGGCATGCTGGTAGTGGGTAGACTAGTGTATTCTGGAACAGTCAGATACCACATGTACCCGGAAGTAGTCACAAGGTGGGTGGAATTGCCCAGGGGAACGGTAGCCCTATTAACGAGCAAATCATCACCTCCCACAAGCTCTGCAAAGGATAAAATTGGCAACCCTGCCAAGAAAACTGATTCCTGCTGCTGGACCGGTGGAAAACACGACTATACAGACTTCCAGATTTTTTTTCAAGTCCCCCCGTTGAGGATTTCAGAAACAGACACCAACACCGAGGAACAAGCAAAAATATCAAGCTCTCCATCGGATCCCACAGGCCGGCCTCACTGTCGATGACAGCAATCCTTCAAAAAACAAGTCGTTGTCCAAAATTAAAGATTTGACTGGGACGAACATGGTACCTGAGGCAGATTTGCACTCCATCGCGGTGAACCTGAACTTTTGACTTTGACCCGGTCTAGTGCAACCAGATACCAGTGGTTGGTGCTTTGATTTTTGGGGGCACTAGATTCAAGTTTAAAAGCACAATTGTTCTTTAAAAAAAATAAAAAAAAACTTCTCTCCGGTTCCCTACAATATATTTGTCGTTTTGGTGTCACTTCAAAGATTAAAATTTCGCTATTTTTATGAATCTGATTGGGATTTTTATTGTGTTGTGTTTCTTGCTTTAACGGTTTTGGTGTTGTTAAATGCTTTACACAGGTGGTCTCCTGAGTTAAGCTGGACTGCTCTGTGCCAAATTACCAATGATTGAGTGCAGTTTTAATTTACTGAGAACTAACTAGATCTCATAGTAAATTGTGTCATTCTTGCGGGATGAGATCATGCTACCCGATCAACTAATAACCCAGTTTCCTATAGAAAGCATTAAAACGCAGATTTATTTTTTAGATAGCGCGAACTTGACCCAGTATCGGGTATCAGAGCGCTTTACATAGCAACAGTTGCGTTCCATGAGGACACATTCATTTTTGTTAGGCATGGGGAGATAAAGTTATTTACCCAGAATCACAGGATGTTCAGCGTCATTGCAGAGACTAACCCGGTTCCCCAAATTCGAGGTTGACCGCCCTAGTCGTTAGGCCAACTCCTCTCCCCAATCCAGATTGCACAGGCCAGACGCAGTTCCCTGCTCTGCTGCTGTAACCGACTATCCTTCCAAAGCAGCAGAATGATCGGAGGATGGATACTCATACCCAGGTGTTCCGGATACCCCACACTCATTGCCCAAACCAGTGCCACTAGAAGGACATGAGGTGGTTTCTCCGGATCTTCTTCAGAACTCTGGGAAGAAGAGACATAAAGGAAACCCACTATAAGTATAATGAGAGAGAGAGAGGGAAAAATGGTTGACACTGGCAAAATTGGTGGTGGCGAAAAGATTGAGCCAGGTTCTCCCAACTTCACCACCTCCAGGTGTAACTGCCAATTGTGATCCGCTAGGCTTCAGGAGCTGAGTTTGTCCACCCTGGCTTTTAAAAGATCCCACCAGGTGGTGTACCACCAGGAAAATCTCTTGACTGCTCTGCCACTTCCAGAGGTGCAGTGCCTCTTGCCGTAGGGCCCATAGCCCAACTCTACCTGGTTTGCTGCAATACCACAAGGTATTAGTGCTGTCCTTGATCACTTGTACCAACCTTATTTTGATGCTGGGCAGGAAGATCTTCAACGCTAAGTAATTTGCCTGCAGCGCCAACAGATAGATGCCTTCTGCCGAGGACCAGAGTACTCCAATCTTCATCTCTACTAGGTGGCCTCACGAACCTAGAAGTGATATATCTTTCACCACTGTCAGATCTTGGTGGGGTAAGGAGAGAGGTAGGCCACTGACCAAAACACAGTCAGGTAACAACCACTGCAGAGCTTTGCAGCCTCCTCCGAAAACAGGGAATAATTAAACAGATTCCCCCACCTCCATCCTGTGCTACGTCCACCAAGACTACAGATCCCACAGGATATCATTGAGTAGCAGGATACAGGACGCTGGTTGCCAGTAACACTCATCATGGAGATATAGGACAGAGGATAAAACATCGGATGGTAGCCCGAATGTCATGGACTCTCCGCTCTGGGATAAAGGCACAAGACTGTACTGTGTCCAGAAAACCTCAGATGAAGGGGAGTGTTTGATAATAAGTCAGGTGTGTCTTTGGCATGTTGATAGGGAACTCAGCAATGTTAGGAGGTTTGCTGTCTGGAGATGGTTGAAGACTTCCAGGAATGAACCACCTTCAACAGCAAATGGTGAAGATAGGGGGAAGACTGGGACCTCTGAAAACGTGCTGCAACCAACGCCATCACTTTTGTGAATACCCAAGAGGCACTTGTGAGGCCAAAGGAAAGCTGTGCAAACTAAAATATTTGTTGTCCCACCAAGAACCGAGATAGCATGTGTGAACCTGCAAGAGGGTGGGGGGATGTACTAATAAGTGTAACGCAGGTCCAACTATACATTCCAGTCTCTATGGTCCAGGAAATACAGGACCTGGGATATGGTGAGCACCTGTAATTTGTCCTTTAGCAGAGAGGCTTTGAGAGGGTGAAGGTCTAAAACAGGACTAGGTAAACAATGGTATGCGTAAAAGATCAACATTAAATTCCATAAAACACATTTAAACCTAAAATAGGACAATGGTCTTTGTTCTTCATCGGCACGAGACGTAAGTCAAGTACCATCCAATTCCTACTTCTGGTGCTGGAACCCTTTCTATGCCCCTTTAGCCAAAAGAGTGTGCACTTCCAACTGCAAACTAGACAGATAGTCCTCCGTCAGCAAGCCTGAAGACAATGGTAGGTGTGGCAGAGTTGAAAGAAATAGAAGGGAGTAGCCCCCAGTGGACAATTTGAAGGTTCATCTTGTCTGAAGTGATTGCTTATCACTCTTGGAGGAAATTCTGTGCCTTCAACAGGGTGAATGTGTCTGGAAGGCCACCCTTAAGCATTGTTGCAGCCATAGTAGCTGGACAGGAGGGTGCATATCAAGACTATGGCCGTCATCACTGGTTTGTCAGCATACCCAATAACCAACTAAAACTACAAACAAGCTGACTGACAACCATCTGGCATAGTCCTAAAACTACAAAAAACACACTAACTTACAGTTGGAAAACAAGACAGCCCTTCTGAAAAAGGCTAACAAGGATCCTCACAACGCAAATCTTCTACCTCAAGGGTTTATGCGAAATGGTGAACAATGGTAAAACAATCCACTTTAAGGTAATTTCAGCGATTCTTGTAACAAGATATTTCTGTACAACCTTTAAGAAAGCTTATTGACAAGCCACCCTTAAAAGGCATATTGGCTTTAAGCAACACTTATTACAATAAACTGGTCAGGCCTATTGAATTAGCTATACCTTTTCATAAACAATAGATAAGAAGTATGGCATCTAAAAAATGTACCCAATGAACCAGTCAGGCCTGTAGGCTTTATAATTGGTTTGTCGATATAGCCAACTCATGCATACTGAATTCTGCATAACTTTTCCAAATAAAGCAGCCTTTAGGCATAGTCAGAAGACAATACAAGTGCGAGTGGCAAAGCAATAGTCGGCTTCTCGTAAGAGGATTAACAATGATTATCAAAGTGCAAGTCTTCTACCCACAGGTTTGCCAGAGTGGACAACCAACACTCTGGCCCACTCTGAATACCTGTAGCATAGACTTTAACAAAGTTTAAACAATCCACCCCTAAAGGTGTATTGGCCTCAAAATGAACAAGTTACTTACCTTTGGTAACAATATATCTGTAAGAAACATTAGTTAGTTATAGATTCCTTACCTTAGAATTATCCCCAGGCACTAGACTGGATCCGGAAAGTTTGTCAGCAGTACCCCTGCGCTTCGGAAGGTGGCGTCGCGCGGCTCCGCGTCAGTCGCTGGCGTTCTGGTCGCCGAGATGATGTCGCGGTAGCTACTCGTGCCCAGACGTCAGTTCTGTACACAACTTTCCGTGCCAGAAACACAGAGCCATGCAAGACACCGACCACTGTTGCACAAAACTAGGGCTATGTAAGGATGACCTTAACCCTAGAAATAAGTATGCAGAACAGGGAGGATGGGTGGGGTGGTAAGGAATCTAGAACTAACTAATGTTTATTACAGATCTACCGTTACCGAAAGTAAGTAACTTGGTCATCTGAAAGAAACACGTTTGTTATAGATTCCTTACCTTAGAATAGATACCCCAGCAATACCAACCCCGGTGGTGGGTCTGAGAACCAAGATCACACTAGAAAGTCCTGGAGAACAGAACAGCCAAAGAAGCGGTCTCTCCGGACTTGACTGTCCAGACAGTAGTGCTTCGTAAACATGTGCAGTGACGCCCACATGGCTGTCTGACAGATGTCATGTAGAGGAACTCCTCGCCTAAGGCAGTAGTGGCTGCCGTTGCCCTGGTGGAATGGGCACATAGCCCCACAGGGGGTTCCTTTTTAGCCAGAGAATAGCATGTTTTGATGCACAAAATGACCCATCGAGAAATGGCTCGCTTGTGTACGGCCCGACCTTTCTTGGCGCCAACGTACCCGACAAAAAGTTGGTCATCCACCCGGAACTGTTTTGTGCGATCCAGATATAACGAAAGCGCACGTTTTGGGTCCAGACAGTGGAGCCTCTCTTCCTCTCTGAAGGATGTGGAGGCAGAAAGAAGGTGGGCAAAGTGATGGTCTGCCCGATGTTAAAGGCTGTGACAACCTTAGGCAAGAAGGATGGACAAGTCCTGAGAACTACCTGGCCCGGATAAACAGATCAGAAAGGAGGATTGGAGGAAAGAGCCTGGAGCTCACTCACTCTTCTGGCAGATGTGATGGCTACCAGGAAAGCAGTTTTAAGTGTCAGAAGCCTCAAAGGACAGTTGTGAAGCGGCTCAAAGGTAGCACACAAATAGGTTAAAACTAGATTCAAGTCCCACTGAGGCATAACAAAGGGAATAGGAGAGAAGAGGTGAGTTATGCCTTTCAAGAAGCGATTCACCACTGGGGACTTGAAAAGAGGGCTGATCTGGAAGCCGAAGGAAGGTAGAGATGGCTGAAAGATATCCCTCAATAGTGCCCAGAGCAGAGCCCTGCTGGGCTAAAGAAAGAAGAAACAAGAGACCCTCAGAAAGAGGATCCACAGCCTTTGCTGGCTGCCAAGATTACATCACAGACTTCAGGAGGCAGGCCAAAAGAAGTCAACTGTCGCCGCTCCATCTCCATGCAAGGAGGTAGAGGCTGGACAGGTTCGGGTGGAGGACCGTCCCCTGTTGCTGCGACAGAAGATCCTCACAAAGAGGCAGTTGGGTCGGAGGATCGATGGCCATGTTGAGCAGCTTGGGATACCAGACCCTTCGTGCGCTATCCGGAGCCACAAGGATGACTTGGGCCCGGTCGAGCCAGATCTTCACCACTTTGGGCAGAAGTGGTATAGGTAGAAAGGCATACAACATACCTCAAATCCACTCGCGACGGAAAGCGCCGCCTTGGAAATTCCAACAGGCAGAATTGCGCGTTCTCTTCAGTGGCAAATAGATCTAACCAAGGCTCTCCCCACTCGTGAAAGATACTTCGCACCACCTCCGAGTGAAGACGCCATACGTGATCCATCAAGTACCTGCGGCTGAGTTCATCCGCCCTGGCATTTAGTGAACCTGCCAGGTGTTGAACCACCAGGGATATGCCCTGATGTTCCAGCCATATCCAGAGGCGGAGGGCCTCCTGACAGTCCACGACCCCACCCCGCCCTGTTTGTTGCAGTACCACATAGCAGTGGTGTGGTCTGTGAACACCTACACAACTCTTCCCCGGACAGAGAGAAGAAATGCTTTTAGTGCAAGACGAATCGCCCGGAGATCTAGAAAGTTGATGTGGAGTTCGGACTCCGCCTGAGACCAGAGGCCTCTGATCTCCACCTCTCCCATGTGGCCACCCCATCCCAGAAGGGACGCGTCCGTCAGCACTGTGTGGTCTTGTTGGGGAAGCGAGAGGGATTTGCTGTTGACCCAATCCTGGTTCGTGAGCCACCCCTGCAAATGATTTGCACTGCCCTTCAAGATCTGGACGCAATCGGACAGATTCCCATGATGCTCCCCCCACTTGAACTTCAGGTCCCACTGCAGAGCCCACATATGCCACCTGGCATGATCGACCAGCAGGAGGCCATGAGGCCCAGCAGCCTCAGGGTCATTCTGACCGAAACCCGGGATAGATGCTGAAAGATCAGAATCATAGCCTGAATATCCCCGACTCGCTGTTCCGGAGGATAGACCCGAAACCGCACCCTGTCCAGAACCGCTCCAATGAAGAGGAGCTTCTGAGAGGGAATCAGGTGAGACTTCTGCACATTGAAGAAAAACCCCAGCAACTGCAGGAGATCGGCTGTAGTTTGGATGTGGGAGATGACTGCCTGGAGCAAGCCCGCCTTCACCAGTCAGTCGTTGAGATTGGGGGAAGACAAACTCCTGGTCTGCTCAGATGAGCTGCGACCACCGCCATCACTTTCGCAAACACTGAAGGGGTGCTGGTAAAGCCAAACGGGAGCACTGTAAATTGAAAATGCTTGTGGCCTACCGTAGGTAACGCCGGTGGGCCGGCAGGACAGGGATGTGAAAATAAGAGTCCTGCAAGTGAAACGCTACCATCCAGTCTTCCGGGTCGAGAGCAGCCAAGAGCTGAGCAAGCGTCAACATCTTGAACGGCTCCTTCCAGAGGAAGCAGTTTAGAGAGGACCTGAAAACATGGCTTTTCATGAAATAGACCCTTTTCTTTCTCTGCTTTTTTCTGTTGTGTGACTGCCGTTTTTATGCTGTTATTCTTTGCTAAAGCGCCGGGATGCTCCCTGGAGTAGCCGTGCGCTATAAAAGAAATAAAGTAACATAACATAACATGTCCCGGAGATAAAATATAGGAAGCCCTTGTCCTTCTTGGGGACCAGAAAGTAGTGGGAACAACAACCACGACCTACTTCTGGGGCAGGAACACACTTAATGGCTTCCTTGGCCAAGAGAGGCGTAACTTCCAGCTGGAGATGGGCCAGATGATCCTCCTACATGCGGTTGTGTTGCGCTGGCATGGCTGGAGAGGTAGCCTCGAAGGGGAGGGAGTAGCTGCAAAACCCATCTGTCCTACGTGATGGTGCACCAGTGAGGGAGGTGATGACAAATCCAGCCGCCCACTGGCATTTGATGGGCCTGAAATGTCGGACTAGGACGGTTTGGAGGCTGCTGCAGATGGGGGTTTGGTGGACTGGCCCGCCCGCTGGCCCCCGGAACCACGACGGTTGTTCCCATGTCCCCAGCTGCGCGAAGGTTGCGCAAGTTGCTGCGGCCTGTGGCTCTGGGCGGGACGTAGCGGGGTGCCCCTTAAAAGGGACGAAGAGCAGACTGCACAGGCCGGCTGGAGAGACCCAAGGACTAGGCCGTAGCCCGTGAGTCCTTAAAACATTCTAGAGCGTGGTCTGCTTTGTAGCCAAAAAGGCGACGGCCATCAAGAGGCATATTTATCAAGGTGTTCTGGACATACCCCCGAAAAGCCAGTCGACCTCATCCAGGCGTAGCGACGAAGGGCTACATTCGTGGAAATCGTCCTGCTTAGAGAGTTGGCGGTATCCAGCCCACAATGGATGGTAAACTTAGCCGCATCCCTCCCGGCAGCGACAGCCTGGGAGAGCACTGTCCGGGCCTCTTCCGGAAAATGGGGCAGCACCCGAGCAACCATATCCCACACAGAGTGGGAATAACTGCCCAATAGACATGCAGTGTTTACCAACTGCAGTCCCAAGCTGGCTGAAGAGAACATTTTCTTCCCAAGATGGCCATTTTCTTGGATTCTCTTTCCGGTGGGGCAGTAGAGAATGCGCTCTTTGAAGTGGAGGATTGAACCACCAAGCTCTCCGGGGTGGGGTGTTGGGAGAGGAAAGTGGGGTCGCCCGGAGCTGGCGTCGGGCAAGCATCATATCCACGAGAGCTCCCGTGTTGGGCCTGGACCACGTGCTCAAAAGGACGTTGGTAAGGGCCTCATTAAACGGCATGAGGGGCTACGAAGAGCTCGCTGCCGTCTGAAGCACCTCTGTCAGGAGGTTAGTCCTGACCGCCAAGTAGGAAGCTTGAGGATGAGAGCCTCGGCAACCCTACGCAACACAACGGAGTACGACGCTCCCTCCTCTGTAGCCACAATACGAGACAACATGCCACGGTCAGGAGATGTGGCAAGACCACTGGCTTCCTCCAGTTCTTCTCTCCAGTCCTGCTCAGATCCCATCTGATCAGTTAAAGGGTCACCTGAACCCTCCCAGTACTCCTCCTCATCCGAAGGTTGCCAATCAGGCCAAAAAGGGACCCCAGGAGGGAACAGGGGCACAAAAACCCCTCTCGGCGCCGGTCTGGCTCCAGGTCCACTTCGGGATGAAGGCTGGGGATGACGCGGGCCGGGAGCACGACAGGCGCCAGTGGCAGTGCCAGTGGCAGCAGCACCGGACGAGGTGTAATGAGGTCAACCGGCCAGGATCCAAGGGGGGCCAGTGGCGCTGTGGCCGGAGCCGACAGCGGAGAAGGCACAGGCCCCCGCAACAGAGTACACGTTGCCTGAAGGCACGCCAGTGGTTTCGGGCTGTCCAAAGATGGCAAGCATCGCTTCGTAGAACGTACGAAGTTGGGCGGGAGTCGCACCAGTCCCGGAAAGGGAGGGAAGCCCGGAGTCGACTCTTCTGGCTCCGCGCGCGGAGCAGCGGGAGGGGTACTGCCCACATCCCTCATCGTGTTAGCTGACCAACTGGGAGAAGTCGAAGAGTGACGATACTTCTTCAACTTCTTTTTGGGCTTCGACTTACCCAACGCAGAGTGCGAAGACTTCGATGACTTGGATGAGTGGCGATGGCTCCGCGACCGGTCCCTCGACATCCCTCGTGACCTCTAACAGCGCAGAGCCGACTGCCGGCGCTCAAGCTGCTTGCAGAACCACTCCCACAAAGCTTTCTGAACCATCGACCGGCAGTCAGAGCATGACTTGGGGTCGTGGTCGCGCTCCAGGCAAAAGAGGCACGCGGTGCGGATCCGTAACCGACATCAGTCGAGGACCGGAGTCGTAGGCCTGGAAACCGGGCATCCTTCGTACACCAGGAGTCATCCAAATGCGTCAACAAAAGTCGAGAAAAATTCAGTCAAAAAGTGACTAGAGGTACCGCTTTCACCGGATCTGCTCTACCTGGCGCGGAAAAAGAAATAACTAAGTAGCTACTGCGACGTCATCTCGGCGACCACGACACCAATGACTGACGCGGAGCCGACCAACGCCACCTTCCGACGCGCAGAGGTACAGCTGACGAAAAACTTTCTGGGTCCAGTCTGACATCTGGGGGTAATGGTAAGGTAAGTGATCTATAACGAACATGTTTCTTTCAGATATCATTTTTACAATAAATTTGTCATACTTACTGTGTTTGTCGCAAAGTCACACAATAAAATAATTAGATTTAAGTCCACTGACAAAACAAGTCAAGGTACTAATCGGCCCCAAAGCCTTCATCTCCGGCATTTTACCATAACCAACACCAGCTTACTGTATTCTGATTAACCTTTCCCACAACACAAATGAGCAATACAAGCCTACTAGCTTAGGTGGAGAAACAACTTCCGATCAATCAAAGTCTGTACTCAAGGGAAACAGTTTAGCACAATTTGGGCAGAGCCAACCCAAAACCCTCAATAGTCTTCTAAATCAGGGTTTATCATATGAGGTAACAAGCATTGGAAATGCAATAGGTCTCGCATTAGGAAAGTTTGAGCTATTGGTATTGTAAATGACACTTTTTTTATTTATGTGTTGGTTTTGAAAGTAGCAAAATTAATAGCTTTGTCAGTTACATTGTCAATAGTTTTAACTTTTGCAAATGTGACACCTATAGCATTTGTAATGCAATGTGTGTTGTATTTACGTGACTTAGATGTATTGATATTACAAATAACAATGGCTTTTAATTTTGTAAATAATTAATACTTAAATAAAAGTTATTGCAATTTATAATGGCAATAGTTTAAATGTTTGTAAATAACTTTTGTGAAGATTATGTTCAGTGTATTTTATTGTGACAACAATCCATAACATTGCATTTGCACCTACACACACACAGCCACACACATGTAGATGTGGTGGTGGTGGATCTGGGGGATATGGTGGTGGTGGTGGATATGGTGGTGGTGGTGGTGGATATGGTGGTGGTGGTGGTGGATGTGGTGGAGGTGGTGGATGTGGGGGTGGATGTGGGGATGGTGGTGGTGGAGGTGGTGGAAGTGGTGGTGGTGGTGGATGTGGTGGTGGTGGTGGAGGTGGTCGATGTGGTGTTGATGTGGTGGATGTGGTGGTGGTGGATGTGGTGGATGTGGATGTGGTGGATGTGGTGGTGGTGGATGTGGTGGTGGTGGATGTGGTGGTGGGTGTGGTGGATGCGGTGGTGGATGTGGTGGTGGTGGATGCGGTGGTGGATGAGGTGGTGGTGGATGTTGTGGTGGATGTGGTGGTGGATGTGGTGGTGGTGGATGTGGTGGTGGTGGATGTGGTGGTGGTGGTGGATGTGGTGGTGGTGGTGGATGTGGTGGTGGATGTGGTGGTGGTGGTGGATGTGGTGGTGGTGGTGGATGTGGTGGTGGATGTGGTGGTGGTGGTGGAGGTGGTTGTGGTGGTGGTGGTGGATGTGGTGGTGGATGTGGTGGTGGTGGTGGATGCGGTGGTGGATGTGGTGGTGGATGCGGTGGTGGAAGTGGTGTATGTGGTGGTGTATGTGGTGGTGGATGCGGTGGAAGTGGTGTATGTGGTGGTGGATGTGGTGGTGGATGTCATGGTGGATGTGAAGGTGATGGTGGATGTGGTGGATGTGATGGTGGATGTGGTGGATGTGGTGGTGGTGGATGTGGTGGTGGTGGATGTGGTGGTGGTGGATGTGGTGGTGGTGGATGTGGTGGTGGTGGATGTGGTGGTGGTGGATGTGGTGGTGGTGGATGTGGTGGTTGTGGAGGTTGTGGTGGATGCGTTGGTGGATGCGTTGGTGGATGCGTTGGTGGATGCGTTGGTGGATGCGTTGGTGGATGAGTTGGTGGATGCAGTGGTGGTGGATGCAGTGGTGGTGGATGCAGTGGTGGTGGATGCAGTGGTGGTGGATGCAGTGGTGGTGGATGCGGTGGTGGATGTGGTGGTGGTGGATGCAGTGGAAGTGGTGGATGTGGTGGTGGATGCGGTGGTGAAGTGGTGGTAGATGTGGTGGTGGTGGTGGATGCGGTGGTGAAGTGGTGGTAGATGTGGTGGTGGTGGTGGATGTGGTGGTGGATTTGGTGGTGGTGAAGGTCATGGTGGATGTGATGGTGGATGTGGTGGTGATGGTGGAAGTGGTGGTGGATGTGGTGGTGGTGGATGTGGTGGATGTGGTGGTGGTGGATGTGGTGGATGCGGTGGTGGTGGATGTGGTGGATGCGGTGGTGGTGGTAGTGGTGGTGGTGGATGCGGTGGTGGTGGATGTGGTGGTGGCTGTGGCGGTGGATGTCATGGTGGATGTGGTGGTGGATGTGGTGTTGATGGTGGATGTGGTGGTGGATGCGGTGGTGGATGTGGTGGTGGATGTGGTGGTGGATGTGGTGGTGGTGGATGTGGTGGTGGATGTGGTGGTGGATGTGGTGTTGATGGTGGATGTGGTGGTGGATGCGGTGGTGGTGGTAGTGGTGGATGGGGTGGTGGTTGTAGTGGATGTGGTGGTGGATGTAGTGGTGGTGGGTGTGGTGGATGTAGTGGTGGTGGATGTGGTGGTGGATGTGGTGGTGGATGTGGTGGTGGATGTGGTGGTGGATGTGGTGGTGGATGTGGTGGTGGTGGATGCAGTGGTGGATGCAGTGGTGGATGCAGTGGTGGTGGATGCGGTGGTGGTGGATGCGGTGGTGGAGGATGCGGTGGTGGTGGATGTGGTGGTGGATGCGGTGGTGGATGTGGCGGTGGATGTGGCGGTGGATGTGGCGGTGGATGTGGCGGTGGATGTCATGGTGGACGTGATGGTGGACGTGATGGTGGACGTGATGGTGGACGTGATGGTGGACGTGGTGGTGGATGTGGTGGTGGATGTGGTGGTGGATGTGGTGGTGATGGTGGATGTGGTGGTGGATGCGGTGGTGGATGCGGTGGTGGATGCGGTGGTGGTGGATGCGGTGGTGGTGGTAGTGGTGGATGGGGTGGTGGTTGTAGTGGATGTGGTGCTGGATGTAGTGGTGGTGGGTGTGGTGGTGGTGGTGGTGGTGGTGGTGGGTGTGGTGGTGGATGCGGTGGTGGTGGATGTGGTGGTGGATGTCATGGTGGATGTGGAGGTGATGGTGGATGTGTTGGTGAAAGCACAAGGAGGCAATAAGGCTTCAAAGGGTGCCTGGCATAACACCCTCTTCCCCTATTCCCACCCCCAAAAAGATTCTGCTGACTACATAAACCCATTACTGACGTGCCAAAGTCTAACCCAGTATAAGTATACCCTACGTGGTTTTCAAACAGTTGGTGTGCAGGGGTATAGAAGCTGAAATTAAGAACAGAAGAGGACTGGGATGGATAAGCAAGGTTGGAGGTCAAACATGCCATCTCAAATTCTTTCGGGGTGGGGGCAAGGAACGCACGGCAGGAAGTGTCGGCCTGTGTCAAAGCAGCAGCCAGCTGGGAGATGAGCACGTGCCTTTTGGGGGTGGGCTGTTGCAGAGAGTGCAAACAATGCACATTCAAACCCTCCAGGGGAGGGGGCGGGGAGGAGATGAACAATAAACCTCGGCCCTAAATGTGCAGCCGTGCTCCAAAGCATGCATTGGTTTTAATGAGGTAGAGCCACACAAAGACTTCACAGGACACCATCACTGAGAAGGAGTTCAAAACTCGGGTACACGTAAGGAAGAAAAAGTCTAATTAGTGAAGGGGTTAATCAAGTTGAAAAAAAATTAAGTAAAGCATACAAATGAACTCTGGAACACACAGAAAAAAGCAATTTTTCTAGTCAGCAGAACTGCAAACTGCCAAAAACAAAAGAGACATATCGCTCTCTAAACATCCAGCTTCAAGGAACCTAGCGGACCAAGAACAGTAGGTAGGTTTCGCAAGGGGGTATGAAAATGGCTACATTAACGCGCAGACAGGACCGCTCTATATGCTGGCAATAAACATGTTAATTTAAGAATAAAAGCAAGCTCTGCATAGGAGTTTAGCATAACACCACGGGTGCTTCCTAGCAGACACGGTACTCGGAAAAGATAACCCCTTTCTAGTTTTAATTTGCAGAGGAAAACAGGCTACTTATTGGCACAGATAAAAAAGGTACTTATTGTAACCCGAAAAGATCGTTTAAACCCCCCAAAAATATTTAAAAATTGAAGAAAACGATATTGTCCCTGCAGCACTGGCAGTGAAGCACACTTGAGGCAGATGACGTGAGGAGACAAAATGCTATAAGAGAATACGAACCGATTTGTTCAAGTACGGTGACTCACTGCCCCATATTGTATGATGTGGTGAGATTGACAGTTAAAAAGATCAATGGACGACAATTACTGACTCCGAGCCCCTCTAAGTATGCGCACATGCATGCATTATTTTGATTACAAGCGAGAATGAGGAAGGATTGCTTTAAGTGGCCGCTGCCAGCCACAACAACTAATCTTAAAGCAGAAAGCTATACACGACCCCTTCCCCTCCTAGCCGTGTAATATCTATGAGGGACAGAGCGAAACAAGGAGAAACACGAGAGACGGCCAGCGGCCGTCAATGTGAAAGTACGGCCGGCTGAGGGCATTGCAGAGGGGAGGGGGGATGAGAAATGCGACACGGCGGGCAAGGGAGGGGGCGGAGCGGGGAGAGCGGCATGAGGGTGTGAAGCAGCAGGGGAGGAGTGCTGCTGGCGATTGACTGGCGATTTGATGATGTGCACACGCCAGTCTAGGTAAAGCTTATTTAAGCCCCTATAGAGCTTCGTCAGCTATGCGCATGCGCACAGCAGGCGAGCCCTAACAAAAAAACCTTCCCATCAAGGTAATGTGTGAGACTCCATGTAACTTAATACGGGTGTGCAAGCTTTAACACAGTGTAATGACAATCCACCCTTACATGACTATTGGCTTATAATATATACCTTTCATAATAAATAAGTATTGCCTTGGTCTAAACTTTTCGTAATCAACAGGTTGAGCCTATAGCCTTGATCATGGTCTAGTGATGGTCTTGTAATGTTTTGTTACTCAGTCCTATTGTGTAAGTATAGGATTTATCACAAGCTAAAAAGTGCAATACAAGTACCCTATTTCAGTACAAGTACAAAGCTTGTGCCCAATTAATGTCTGTGCTCAAGGTAAGCAACATTTGGGCGGAGTCAAAGCCCCTCTTGCAGTAGTTCTATTAGCTCTTTCTGTTATCACATAACCATTGCAGGTACACCAATGCATTAGTGCAGTCCTGGTTCATGTAGCAAAGCAGGGTTGGACACAAACACCCATTGGTCATTTCCATTTTTAAGATTCTCACCCTGTTGACAGGCTTAAGGCTGAGGCGGATAATGTTGTCTGGATCATAGTGGAAGTCAGCAGGAAGAGTAGTGGATTTCTTGCTCCAGCTTTCTAGGGTCAGCTTTGATAATGTTGTAGCTGCCTGTGGGAGAATAAAAAACATTAAAACAAGGAACCAAATTACTCAAAACAGATGAGAAACCGCTACACACATACAATCGGGTGTGGCAGATCTCTCAACAAATTGCCCATTAAATGTTTCCCTTAGCAAACACCAGAGCCTAGAAATTACAAACATTAGTGTAACCACAGATAAGAGAAACAAAGATGTATCCAGCTACGTCGCCATTGATGTTTACACTAATCAGTCAAGTTTTGAACAATCGTTCTGCCACAACTACAGGAAGCATAAGAGAAATTACCTACCTAAACATTTTTTTTTTTTTTGGTGTAAGAAGTTTATTGCACTTTCCAGATAGATAACTACAGGTTTTCACGCCTACAACCTCAACAGGCCGGCTACATTCTCGTGCATCATAAAAAGAACATTTAAGTTGTACAAAGCCCATCAGCCGACATCCATTGGACCGGCGGCGTCGTGAGTGGTAACTCGAGAAATATAGATCAGTGCTATACTCGCTGACATCTATGTTAATTTTCTTACTTTTTCGCATTTTTTGCATGTGATAACAAAACATAACAGTTTATAACTTAAATAAAAAGTAACCTCGAGTGACAAATTCCCTGCGTCACAGCATCCTCCCTCCCCATCATCACTTTACAGTTCAGTGCTCCGTTCTATGCATACATCCTTAGATCCTACCCTTAACCATCTTCTGTTTCTGTCGCGCCATGTTCCAGCAAATAGGTTCGCAAGTACAGCCAGTAGTCCCTGGGCCGAGATCTGACCGGTAACTCTTCTTCGTATGTGGACAGTGTGTCTCGACAATACGTCAGATCTTCTAGCCAGTTTTTTACCTTTGGGCCCTTCCTGCTGTTCCAATGCAGTGATACCCACCTACCTAAACATTTAAGTGTAATGTTTAACCAACTGGCTGCCGTACTGATGTCTATACATATTAAACTAGAAACACAGGATAGCTTTATGACATATATGCAGGTCATGGGTAAACAATGGAGACATTTTCTGGAAGTAACATGAGCAGAAATGCACAAGTTACTTACCTTCGATAATGATATATCTGTAAAAAACAGTAGTGAGAGTCCTTACCTTAGAATTACCCTCAGGCATCAGACTGGATCCGGAAAGTTTTCATCAGCAGTACTCCTGAACATCGGTAGGCATCGCCGTGCGGCTCCGCGTGCATCGTTGGCACCCGGATGACGTCGCTTGAGCTTCTTAGATTCGCCCACGCGCGCTGACGTCTGTTCTGTACACGACTTTCCGCGCCAGGAACGCAGAGCTAGGCAAGAAACTGACCACTGGTGCCATGAAACTAGGGCCCTGAAAGGAATAACCGTAACCCTAGAAATCAGTTCGCAGAACGGAGAGGACGGGTGGGGCGGTAAGGAATCTATCCCTACTAATGTTTCTTACAGATAAATCGTTTGCGAAGGTAAGTAACTTGTGCATCTGAAAGAAACACAGTGATAGATTCCTTACATGAGAATAGATACCCAAGCAATACCAACCCCGGTGGTGGGTCTGCGAACCAAGATCACACCAGAAAGACCTGGAGACAGAAAAGCCAAAGAAGCCGTCTCTCCGGGCTTGGCTGTCCAGGTAGTAATGCTTGGTAAACGTGTGCAGCAAAGCCCACGTAGCTGCCTGACAGATGTCATGCAAGGGGACTCCCCGCCCCAAAGCAGTTATATCTGTCGTCGTCCTGGTAGAATGGGCGCGCAGCCCCACCGGAGGCTCCTGTTTAGCCAAAGAATAACAAGCTTAATGCACAGAACGACCCATCTAGAGATGGTCCGCTTGTGCACGGCCCGACCTTTCTTGGCTCCCAAGTAGCCAACAAAGAGTTGGTCATCCACCCGGAACTGTTGTGTTCAGTTAAAGTAGAATGAGAGCGCACGTTTTGGGTCCAGACGGTGGAGCCTCTCTTCCTCAGAAGCAGAAAAGATGGGAGTCCTTAGAACAACTTTGTCCAGATGGACAGAGAGAAAAGGACGTTTAGAAGAAAGAGCCTGGAGCTCACTCACTCTTCTGGCAGAGGCGATGGCAACCAGGAAGGCAGTCTTTAAAGTGAGAAGACGAAGAGGACCGTTGTGAAGTGGCTCAAAGGGAGCACATATCAGATAAGTCAGAACCAGGTTCAAGTCCCACTGAGGCATTATGAAAGAAACAGGAGGGGAAAAGATGAGTAATGCCTTTTAAGAATCTATTTACAACGGGGGACTTGAAAAGGGAAGGCTGATCTGGAAGCCACAAAGGCTGAAATGGCAGAGAGATCACCCTTGATAGTGCTCAGAGCAGAGCCCAGCTGGGCCAAAGAGGAGAAATAGAATAACCTCAAAGAGGGGCAGAAAGGGGATCCGCAGCCTTTGCAGTGCACCATGCCACAAATGTATTCCACCTACAGGCGTAGAAAGGTTTTAGTGGAGGGATGCCTGGTTACCAAGATAACATTACAGACCTCAGGAGGCAGGTCGAAAGAAGTCAACTGCCACCACTCAATCTCCACGCAAGGAGGGGGAGGCTGGACAGGTTCGGGTGGAGAACCCTCCCCTGCTGCTGCAACAGAAGAACCTCCCGAAGAGGCAGTTGGGAGCGGGGGATCGATCGCCATGCTGCGTAGCTCAGTATACTACAGTCTTCGAGCGAAGTCTGGAGCCACAAGAATAACTTGGGCCAGTCGCGCTTGATCTTCTTCAGCACTCTGGGTAGAAGTGGTATAGGCGGAAAGGCATTTAGTAGACCGCAACACCACTCGCGACGATAAGCGTTGCCTAGCGAGTGCCGCCTTAAAAATTCCAACGTGCAGATCTGATGACATTTGGCGTCTCTTTGGTGGTCAATAGATCTAACAAAGTCTCTCCCCACTGCTGAAAGAGACATTGCGGCACGTCCGAGTTCAGACGTCATTCGTAATCCATGATGCACCGGCAGCTGAGTTAGTCTGCACTGGCATTAAGAGAACCTGCCAGGTGTTGAACCAACAGGGACATGCCCTGATGTTCCAGACAAGTCCAGAGGCGCAGAGCCTCCTGACATAGGGTCCACGACGCCACCCCGCCCTGTTTGTTGCAGCACCACATGGCGGTGGTGTTGTCTGTGAATACCTGTACTACTCTCCCCACGACAGAGGGAAGGAATGCCTTCAGTGCAAGTCTGATCACCCGAAGCTCCAGAAGGTTGATGTTGAGCTTGGACTCCGCCAGAGACCAGAGGCCTTTGATCTCCGCCTCCCCATGTGGCCACCCCATCCCAGAAGGGACGCGTCCTTCACAACTGTGTGTTCTGGTTAGGGAAGGGAGAGGAATCTGCCATGGACGCGATTCGTGAGCCACCACTGCAATTGTCGAGCAGTGCCCTCCGAAAATCTGGATGTGATCAGACAGGTTGCTCTGATGCTGTGCCCACTGAAACTTCAGGTCCCATTACAGAGCCCGAATATGCCACCTGGCATGATCCACCAGCAGAATGCAGGAGACCATCAGGCCCAGGAGTGTCATCCTGACCGAAACCCGAGGTAGAGGCTGAAAGAACAGAATCATAGCCTGAATATCCCGGACCCCCGTTTCGGGAGGATAAACTCGAAACTGAGCAGAGTCCAGAACCCTCTGATTAAGAGGAGCTACTGAGAGGGAATCAGGTGCGACTTCGGCACGTTGATGGAAAACCCCAGTAAATGCAGGAGGTCAGCCGTAGTCTGGAGGTGGAAGCCGACTGTCTGGGGCGAGCCCGTCTTTACCAGTCGTCGAGATAGGGGAAGACTATGAGCGCAGATGAGCTGCGACCACCGCCATTACCTTCATGAACACCTGAGGGGCGCTGGTAAGGCCAAAGGGGAGCACGGTGAATTGAAAGTGCTCGTGGCCTGCGGTGAACCACAGGTAACGCTGGTGGGCATGCAGGAGACTGGGATATGAAAAAAAATATCCTGCAAGTCCAACGCTACCATCCAGTCTTGCAGGTCTAGGGCAGACATGACCTGAGCAAGTCTGAGCATCTTGAACTTTTCCTTCCGGAGGAAGCGATTGACGTTCCGAAGGTCTAAGATAGGACGCAGGCCCTTGTGCTTCTTTGGAACCAGAAATTAGTGGGAGTACCAACCACGACCTACTTCTGGCATCAGAACGGGGGAAGGAGATGATGGCGAATTCTGCCACCCACTGGTGTTTGATGGGCCTGAAATTCCAGACTAGGAAGACTTTGCAGTGGATGCTGCGGGGTGGAGGTGGACTGACCCGCCCGCTGGCCCCCTGAACTGCTGCGACGGTTCCCACGTCTGCGCCGCGCTTATGTGGTTGCTGCAGCAGCCTGTGGCTCTGCGAACGTGGCCACGAAAGGAGCGAAAAGCAAAAGGTGGAGGAGGCAGAGAGACAGGCCCAAGGACTTGGCCGTAGCTCGAGAGTCCTTAAAGCACTCCAACGCACTATCTGCCTTATTGCCAAAGAGGCAAATGCCATCAAAGGGCAAGTTCATCCAAGTGTTCTGGACATCCCCATAGAAGCCAGTTGTCCTGATTCAGGCATGGCGCCTAAGCGCCACTGACGTGGAAATCGCCCTGCCCAGCGAGTCAGCGGTGGCAAGCCCACACGTATAGTGAACTTAGCTGCGTCTCTCACAGCAGCAATAGCTTGGGAGAGGACTGTCAGGGCCTCCTCTGGACAGTTAGGCAGCACCTGCGCAACCGTGTCCCACACAGAGTGGGAATAACGGCCCAAGAGGCATGCAGTGTTCACCGACAGCAGCCCTAAGCTGGCAGATGAACACAGCTTCTTGCAAAGCTGCTCCAGCTTCTTGGATTCCCTGTCTGGAGGGACGGAAGGGAATGCGCTCTGGGAAGTAGAGGCTTGGACAACCAAGCTCTCAGGGGTGGGGTGTTGAGAGAGAGAGAGAGAGAGAGAGAAAGAAAGAGGGGGTCGGACAGAGCCAGGCGATGGCGTTGGGCTAAGTTCCTGTCCACAGGAGCCTCTGTGTTGGGCCTGGGCCAGGTGCCCAAAAGAACATCAGACAGTACTTCATTAAAGGGCAGCAAAGGCTTCGAAGAGGTTGCCCCTGGTTGGAGCACTACAGTCAGGAGGATAGTGCTGACGGCCACTGTAGGGAGTTAGAGGTGGAGGGCCTTGGCTGCTCTACGCAACACCACTGCGTAACTGGCTCCCTCCTAAGTAGCCACGGTAGGAGGAGGCAGCATGCCAAGGTCTGGTGAGGTATCAAGAGCACTGGCATCCCCCCATATCCTCTGCCCAGTCCGGGTCATAAGCACAGTCTTGTGCGAGAGGGTCTTTAGACCCCTCCCAGTACTCCAAAGTCTGTGGAACAGGTTGAAAATCAGGAGGACTGACATAGGGCAAAAAGGGCCCCATTGTCATGAAACCACCTTCCAAAGCTCCATTTGAGCTTGGAATATCCCCTCAAAGAAACCCACCCCTGTCCCGTGCAACCAGCACTCCATGAACCTAGAAAAAATGCAAAGGGTTAACAAATATGTAGAGAAATGTTTCACGTTATGTCTTTGTCATTTATTTGTATTTCACTAGTGATTAGCAGCATTAATGTATGGAAATAGAATGCTTAGAAAACGTTTGTGTAACTGGTACTGCAACTGCAGCTGAAAGGAAAAAAGACGCGCGTTTAAAAATGACACGCATCTTTTTGGTGCGCAGAGAAGGTCTGACTCATCGCTCATCTCACTGAGCTTACGGCGGCTCATGGCGTGGCACGCAGCGGTTCTGAACGTCCCGGGGTGTGGCTGGTCTATAAAAGCCACACCCAGGGTTCTAGAAGATGCTTAGTCTTCAGAGCATCTCGGGGACATCACAAGCTTCGGAGCTCTTCCGGATTTCCGCTGAAGGTGCCGATCGATTCAAGCCATCCACAGGAACTCTTCTGACGAACAAGAAAAGAAGAGCCTAAGTACTTCCTTTGCCAAGGCGCCCAACGCTAGCATTTATTGGACAATTTTTGGACATTTTGGGTTAATAGAACTCTCGGATAAATCTTAGATTGTTTTCAGATTTACAGCCTAGCATGTGCATGAATCAATGTAATGTTTTAATGCGGGTTGTATATGATGAAGGTGATGTTTTAGTGTATGTTCTGTAAACTTAAGAAGTTTTAGCAACAAGAGCAAAAAAAGGTTTTTGAAGGGATTTAAACTCTAGAATCTTCACGGAGAAGTCGTCTAGATCTACGAGAGAGGGAAAAGAAGTGAGTAAGTTAACTCTTAGATTATTTGCAGGGAAAAAGAAAGGTCTAAGGAAAGTGCAAATAAAGTGTTTAATTTTCTAGAATTCAGTAACAAAGTCTGGGGGCGGACAAACCAACCACCTTCGACAGAAAAGCAACAATCCTTCATTTGACACACCTAGACGACGACATCCAGGACGCGAAGCCCAGACTGGTAGATCGCAGGTAGGAGATTGCTTCTACGATCAAAGAAATTGTGAGAGGAGTTAGAAGTGGAAGTAAGGGACAAGGATAGGAACACTTGCTTAAGGAACTTCTTGTATTTTCGCAGGTCGACTACAAGAACACAAGTAGCGTCAGATCCGGCCTCTCTCCCTGACTGCTACCCATCACCCTAGTGTATGTACAAGGATCACAGGCTGTAAGGTAGGGTTCTGGGAGATTGGTCCATAGCGTCTCTGCAAAACCGATCAAGCACCTTACAGGTAAGGTTGGTGTTCAACTCAGGTAAGAGTGCTTGATCATATCTGATACCCATCGGCTTTGGAAGCGGCGCCGATCCGGCACCGTGTCCGGGCCAGGGATGAAACTCGGGACGGGCGGGCGACGTCTGTGGTGGTGCCGGTGGGGCAGACGTCGGTGGAGGTGTTATTAGGCCAACTGGCGTCGACCGGGGTCCTATCCCAGAGGGCGCTGCGGCGCCAGAGACACCGGGCCGGAGCTGCCGGCGATGGAGGGGCAGGGCCCCCAGTCGGGCTCACGGGGCCTGACGGCCCAAAGAGTCGGGCAATGGCAGCAAGAAACTCTTGCACCTGTGCAGGCGTAGCGGACGGACCCAGAAAATGTGGGTAGGCCGGCAGTGACGTCGCAGGCTCCACCGGAGCCGCGGGGGTGGCACCACCTGCACCCTCAGCCGCGACAGGCGAGGAGTTCGTCAAGGAGCGACAACGCTTCTTCGACTTCTTTTTGGAATGCTTCGACTTACCTGACCCAGAGTGCGAAGACTTAGATCCAGAAGAATGATGGTGACGGCTCCGCGACCTGTCCCTCGACCTCCAACGGGATCGGGACCTTGAGTGGCGCGGAGCTGACTGTCGGACGTCCAGCAATTTTCAGTACCGCTCCCGCAAAGTCTTCGGCACCATGGCATGGCAGTCGGTGCACGACTTGCAGTCATGGTCGCACCCCAGGCAGTAGAGACACACACATTGTGGGTCCGTTACCGACATCATGTGGTGACAGTCGCCACAGTTCTTGAAGCCGGGCATCCCTACGACACCAGGAGACCGACTCAAGAAAATGAGACAAAAGGCCTCAAAAAAACTCAGTCAAAAAGTGACTGGGGGTACTAGCTCTTCCTGGATCTGCACTTGCTGGCGCGGAAAAAAAAAGAACTGACAGCGCGCATCTAAGTAGCTCCAGTGACATCACCCCGGCGCCAGCGACGCACGTGGAGCCTCACGGCGACGCATACCGACACGCAGGGGTACTGCTGACCAAAATGTTCCGGATCCAGTCTGACACCTAGGGGTAATTCTAAGGTAAGGAATCTATCACTACGCGTCTCTTTCAGATACTGGCCTTCAGAGGATTGAAGCATAACATCCTGCTGTAACTGAGTATTTGTTTCAAGCAGTAAAGAAAAAGGCAACAAGCTTCACAATATATCAGTCAGAAAAGTAAATATTTGCAAGTGATCATTTCAAGGTATATCTTATTGCATGCTATTTAAAGTTTCCTGATGGGACAGTAGTGCTTTTCCTGCAGGTCACACAACTGGGAACGTTCTTCATCTTCGATAGTTCAATCTATAAGGTCCAATGTAATACATGCATCATTTTTATTTTCAATCCTTCACGTTGAGTTCAAACAGTAGTTTCAAATACCCGTTTAGATAGTGGGGACAGCAATAAAAATATTTAGGTATGCAATTTAGACAATTTGTTAAAAGAATAAAGCGCCATGACAAAATTGTTATAAAGGGCTGAGCTGGAACTGTGTGTCCCTGCCTATCCAATTCTCAATAACACATAGAAACAAACAGCTCACTATTTTGCCATTCAAACTCAGAACTGACCAGCATCTCTGAGAAATTGAACTGAGCCTGTAGGATGCTGGCTCTGGATAGCTTATGTCACTAGGTGGTACCGTGCACAGAGTCCAGATGATTCCCCAAGGGTGCACAAGGCTCTATGTAACTCCAAGTTTTGCAGCGTGAATCTTTCTGGATTCACTATGCTGTGCATTATTCCGTGGTCTAGTGGTTGGGTCCGGAATCATAGTAATTTCTTTCTTTGTCGCCCAGGTGGGCGTCGACGTCCCACCTTTTGGTGTGCTTCCTGTGACGTCGACACGCTTCCTGCGGAAGCTCCCACCTTTGGGCGCCATCTTCATATTCTTTTTTCCGCCGTTGGGTCTGGATTGTTCCCGAGGGGCTCCACAGTTTTGGAGGAAAGAAGACGCAGAAAAGTCGATTTTTGCATGGAAAAGACTGAGAAAACGTCGAGGAACAACACAATCGAGCCGGGACGACGAAGGAGAAGGAGAACTTTGAGAACTTCGACGTCCAACAGAGAATGCGCACACAGGGGGCCCCCTGAGCGCAAGAAATGGACAAGACACCCTTTAAATTCTGCTGTAACTGCCACCACAAATACGCGCAGAAGGACCAGCACCCGGTTTGTAACCTCTGCCTACCAGTCGACCACGAGAGCAAGGACTGCAACGCCTGCTCCGCCTTCACACCAAAGACTCTCCGGGTTTTAGAGAGCGACAAAGAGCCAATTACAACATGGAAGGCAAGGGACAACCACTGTCCCTTCGAGACCTGGGGCTCTTGAGCGATGAGGAGGACAACGTCGCCAGAGAAGACGACGACTACACGGTCGTAGAGACCGATAAGAAGACTTCTAAAGAGGTAGGAGAGTCGGCGACCCCTAAGCCCCCGAAAGACCCTCGAAAGTCTGAGTCAGACTCTTGAAAAACAGAGTCTAAGTCCTCGAAGGGAACACTGGCGCCGAAAATTGCAAAGGCCGCAGCTGCATCCAGGAAAAAACAGCCCAGCGGATCCTTCGAAATGGACTCCCAGGAGGCGTAGACCGGCAAAAAACCAAGGTCGAAGCATGTCCCCGAAAACGAACGTTCGACATCGAAAGAAAAGGACCCGAAGGTCGCTTCAGCGTCGATTAAGGACCCGAAGCCCATTTCAATGTCGACGTCTAAGAGATCAGCCGAACCGCTCGACACCGAACAGGCCGCCGAAATGAAGAGAAAGAAAAGATGGCTCAAGGCCGAAATGGATAACATCCTACAAAGAAAGAAGGAGTTCGACAAAAAGTTAAAGAGATTCGCGATTCCGTCGAAGCAAAGACAGTGATCGTCTAAGTAGAAGAGGAGGAGGACTTAGAGGCGGAAGAGCCGCCGAAAAGTCCCGAGACCCAGGACCATCCAGATGAAGAAGCCTTCTACTACGAGGAGGAGGACGACTACGATCAGCGGACGATCCTCGGCTCAACATCCTCGGGGACACAGGACCTGGAGTGGCAGGACCTCGACACCGAAAGCCCTGAAGAGGCCGTGGACACGTACCCTTCAAGGCCTTCGCCGCCAGATGACATTGGGGCCTACAATATGGTCATCAAGAACGCGGCAACAGCTTTTGGGGTCAAGCGAGATGAGGAAAAACCGAAAAAAAAAAATCCTCCCTACATCCAAGGATCAGTCACGGCGGACTCTATTGTTGCGGCGACCGCCAGGAAAAGGGCAAATGTGCCAACATCAGGGCCACCACCAGACAAGAAAAGCAGGAGGGTGGACCTAACGGGGAGGACGATAGAAAGAAATGCAGCCATGCATTGGCGCATGGCAAACTAACTCACTGCTGAACAGGCACCAGTACCAAATTCTGGACGAGATCGGACAGCTGCCCAAGCACCTCCCAGACGAGTACCAACAAAAAGCTTCACACCTTGTGGAAGAAGGGAAAAATGTGGCAAATTCTTGCCTCAAAACAGCCCTGGACTGAGCTGACATGTCTAGCAGGCTGATGATGTTGGGAGTCACGGAGAGAAGGTAGGCCTGGCTCAGGATCTCAGGCTTCAAACCAGAGGTGCAGCACAACATTCTTGTTCAATGGGGAGACACTACTCACCCAGCTCAAAAAAGAAAACGAAATTGCAAGGTCCATGGGGGCCTTACAATTCAGGCGGACGAAAAGGGGTACTCAGTCATGGAGACCGAATGGAAGAGGGGGGGGGGGGCACCCGCCAGGAACGTCACACCAGACTCTCCAACAGTCCCGCCAGGGAGACAGCCAAACACAACAAGGACATCAAAAACAAACTGGCACTAAAAGCAAAGGGGCCAGTCCTTTCGCAGGAGGGCAAACTGACGTGGACAAAATAAAAGAGGGGGCCAACAACCCACCTCTAAGTGACTCTGTCACGCAATACGTGCCCACCCACAAAACTCCTCCCAGGGTGGAGCACAAGAAGACCAACACAGGGTTACACGGCCAGAACATCAACGAACATGTAACACTAGCAGGAGGCAGGCTAAGTCATTTCTTCCGGTAGTGGAAGAAGATACCCACAGACAAATGGATACTCAACATCATACAGTTCGGATACTGCATAGAACTGGAAAAGACACCACCAAACAAGAAACCAAAAAGAAGGGCGCTGTCAGGACAAGAGCTAGAGCGACTTCAAAAGGAAGCGAAGGAACTCCTTCAAAAGGAGGCCAGCGAACCAGTACCATACAGCGAAAAGGAACAAGGGAGTGTACTCAACATGCTTCCTGGTACCAAAGGTGGCCGAATCACTGAGACCCATCCTGGACCTAAGGTTCCTAAACAAGTACATAAAGACACAAAAGTTCAAGATGACGTCCCTACGAGAAGTCATTCCTCAGATAGGAGACGGAGACTTCATGGCCACCATAGACCTCAAAGATGCCTACCTGCACATCCCAATAAACAGGCAACCCAAGCATCTATTGAGATTTACCATCAAAGATCACTACCAATTCACAGCCCTAGCATTCGGACTAAAATCCGCACCAAGGGTCTCTACAAAGTGCCTCGCAGCAGTGGCAGTGCATCTAAGGAGGGAAGGGATACATGTATACCCTTACCTGGATGACTGGCTAATAAAGGCAAGTTCACACAGGACTTGCAAAGAACACGCACAGCAAGTACACTGGTGGACCTGGGATTCTCCATTCACTGGGGGAAATCCTCAATGGAACCAGAGCAAGTAAAAATCTTCCTAGGAGCACAGATCGACACCATACAGAGCAGGGTGTTCCCCAGCGACAAGTGAACAATGGCCCTGCTGAAGGAGACGTGCCTCTACCAGAAGGGGCGAGCTCTGACAGCGAGCAAGATCATGGGCATGATGGCCTCCTGCATACATCTGGTTCCAAATGTACGGCTCCACATGGGACCATTCCAGGAATGGCTGCAAGTAAAATTGTCACAAGCTACAGGAAGTTCGGAAGATCTAGTGGTTGTAACGCACGCAGTGCAGGAGGAGATATCGTGGTGAAACAAGGAGAACATAACGGAAGGGAAGCCTTTAACACCACCGACCCAAACGGTGACCATCACCACAGACGCATCCCAGAAGGGATGGGGAGCTCACATGAGAAAGCTCAGGGTGAGGGGTATGTGGACTCCAGCGGTTGTGGTCAAACACATCAACTACCTGGAACTAAAGACAGTGTTCCTCGCCCTGAAGGCCTTCCAGACAAAACTGTACAACCAGAGAGTGTTGATCCAGACAGACAACACGACAACGATGTTGTACATCTCCAAGCAGGGAGGAACACAATCAGCCCCGCTAACGAACCTAGCACAGGAGATATGGAGATGGGCCATCCCACTGAAAATAGACCTGCTAGCCATACACCTACCAGGGAAGGACAATGTGGAAGCAGACTGGCTCAGCAGACAGACATCGGCCTCCCACGAGTGGGAGCTCAATACACAGGAAGCGCAAAGGCTATTCAGAAGGTGAGGAACACCGACAATAGACCCATTTGCAACACGCCAGAATGCAAAATGCCGAAACTTTACATCCAGGCAACCAGGGGAATGGTCACTGGGGAAGGCCCTATGGATAAGCTGGTCGAAAACATTTGCTTACGCTTTTCCTCCGATACCTCTGATACACAGAGTACTCAACAAGTGCAGAACCAGCAACATGAATCTGATCCTGGTGGCACCCCAGTGGCCAGGCAGACCTGGTACTCACAGATAATGGAAATGGGACAGGGTGCACCCCACAAGTTCGGGAAAAGGAAAGACTTACTCTCCAAGCAAAACAGAGAAGTACTACACCCAGAACCAGAGAGCCTCAGCCTAGCAGCATGGCTACTGAAGACAGAGTTTGCACACCTAAAGTTACCTGAAAGCACCCTGCGGGTACTACGAGGAGGAAAGGAGACCTAGCACACAAAGGTGCTATGTGGCAAAATGGAAGAGGTTTACACAATGGTGCAGCAAGAAAAAGCTACACAAGAAGATGACAAGGGAATCAACGGTGCTAAGATATCTCACGCACCTACTGAAGGCAAAACTAAGTTCATCCTCGCTAAGAGTACACCTAGCTGCGATAGCCTACACAAGAGGAGAAACAGGGAAGAGCTTCTTTACTTCACAGATAGTAAAAAGATTCCTGGAAGGGGCAAAGAGGATCGCACCACCAAAGAGGATGCCACCACCGGCATGGAACCTCAATTTAGTCCTAACAGAGCTCATGAAAGCACCCTTTGAACCTATTCATAAGGCCACACTACAAATGCGAACAATGAAAACAGCCTTCCTGGTGGCAATCACCTTTCTGCGCAGGGTGAGCGAACTACAGGCGCTAACGCTACAAAAACCCTACATCCAAATACAAAATAGGTTGTTAATGAGAACTGACCCACACTTTATGCCAAAGGTGGTGTCAAGGTCCCACATCAACCAGACAGTACCAATAACGAATATGCTACTTACCAGTATGCATCTGTTCTTGGCATGTAGGGCTGCTGACATTCATATCTGTGCATAGATCGCCGCCTAGTGTTGGGTCCGGATGATCGCACATTGTTGTCCTGGAAGAGTCTTCGAAGTATCACGAGATAGGTGGCTCCTCCCCTGGACTACAGTGCGCATGGGCATCAACTCCATCCTCATCCTTTTAGCCATTGTGGCCAAGATGGAGTGAAACTTAGTGAATGATGACCATACCAGAAGTATGTGTGAATGCTGCAGCCGCTACAGGCGCCAGGGAGGAGGGCGGGCGATATGAATGTCAGCAGCCCTACATGCCAAGAACAGATGCATATTGGTAAGTAACATATTCGGTTCGAGGCATGTGGGCTTCTGAATTCATATCTGTGCATAGAATACATAGCAGTCCCTCCATTAACAGCAGCCGCCTGTGCCAGCTGCAGCAGTTTGGAAAAGTGTTTTTAGAACAGCCTGCCCTACAGCTGCCTGCTGTTTGGAGTGCACATCAACACAGTAATGTTTTGTAAATGTGTGTGTGGTAGACCATGTGGCTGCTCTACATATGTCTTCCAAAGGAATACTTCCAAGGAAAGCCATGGAGGCCCCCAACTTTTGAGTGCAGTGGGCCCGTGGTGGAATGGTGTGGGTGCGCTTGGCTTTCTGATAGCAGATCTGAATACATTTAACGATCCACCTGGCTATACTAGCCTTGGAAATGGGGTTACCCTTGTGTTGTGGCTCAAAGGCAACAAACAGTTGTTTACTCTTCCTAAAATCTTTGGTCCTATCAATGTAATACATTAGGGCCCTTTTGACGTCAAGTGTGTGGAGCATTCTCTCCGCAAGTGACTCTGGATTTTGGAAGAACACAGGTAGTTCTATAGTCTGGTTGATATGGAACTGAGACACTACCTTAGGAAGGAATTTAGGGTTAGTGCGAAGCACCACCCTGTTAAAATGAATTTGAATAAATGGCTCTTGGATGGTTAGTGCCTGGAGTTCACTAACTCGTCGTAGCGACGTAATCGCTATAAGGAAAGCCACTTTCCATGTCAAGAATTGAATCTCGCAGGAATGCAATGGTTCAAAAGGGGGACCCATCAGCCTGGTGAGGACCACATTGAGGTTCCACTCCGGAGCTGGTGGCGTCCGCGGAGGAATGACTTGTTGGAGTCCTTCCAGAAAGGCTTTAATGGCAGGCACCCTGAAAAGTGAGAGGTGCTGTCTGTTTTGGAGATAAGCAGCCATTGCGGATAAATGTATACGAACGAAAGCATTTGTACAGATGTAAGAGATAACAAATGATGTTTTGAATAGATGCATCCAGCAGGTTAATGTTGTGGTCTGCACAATAAATGACAAACCGCTTCCACTTCGCCGCATAGCATGCTTTGCTGGTGGGCTTCCTTGCCTCCCGGATGATGTCCATACAGTCAGGAGGTAAGTTGAGGTAGCCAAACTCTAAGACTTCAGGAGCCATATCGCCAGGTTGAGCTGTTGCGGAGCTGGATGCTGAATGTCGCCATGGCTCTGCGTCAAAAGCCAGGGTGTGAGGCGCAGCCTTTGATGCGGTACCACGGACAGTTCCAGAAACGTGGTGTACCATGGTTGGCGAGCCCACGTTGGAGCAACCAGGATGAGAGTCATCGAGTGCTGCTTCATCTTGCGTGCCACCAGCGGTGGGAAAAGCATACGCAAATTTGCCTGACCAGTTCATCCATATCGCATTGCCTTGCGATTGTGGGTGTGGAAACCTGGCGGCAAAGCTTCAGCATTTTGCTTTCTCCTTTGTGGCGAACAGGTCTATCTCTGGATGACCCCACCTTTGGAAGTACAGGTGGAGTACTGATGGATGTATCTCCCACTCGTGCATTTGGTGGCTGTACCTGCTGAGCAGGTCCGCCATCGGATTGTCCTTGCCTGGGAGGTGTTCTGCCATGAGGAAGATGTTTCTCTGAATGGCCCACTTCCACATGCTCTGAGCCAGATGAGACAGCTGTGGAGAGTGTGTTCCTCCCTGCTTCTGAATGTAGTACATGGCCGTCATGTTGTCCGTCCGGATCAACACGACCTTGTTGCACAGATGTACTTTGAAGGCTTTCAGTGCCATGAAGATCGCCATCAGTTCCAGAACATTGATGTGCATCTTCCTTTGATGTGGTGTCCATATTCCCTGCACAGTGTAGTGGAGTACATGAGCTCCCCATCCCTGGAGAGAAGCGTCAGTCGTGATGATGATCTGTGGCACAGGCTCTTGAAACGGTCGTCCCTTGCAAAGGTTTTGTGGATTCCACCAATGCAGAGAGGTGTATGCCCGACCGCTCACCAACACTAGGTCCTTCAACTGTCCGTGAGCCTGAGTCCACTGACGTGCTAAGCACTCCTGAAGCGGACGCATATGCAGTCTCGCGTCCGGGACTATGGAGATGTAGGAGGCCATCATGCCTATCAACTGAATGAACACTTGTGCTGGAAGCGAGTGTTGAGGCTTGAATTTTTGTATCAGCGATTGAATGCTGCTGACCCTCACTGAATTTGGCTGTGCTGTGGCTGCCAGAGTGTTTATCGTCGCACCCAGATACTGCCGTATGTGGGCGGGTTGCAGGTGGGACTTTGGGTAATTCAGTGAGAATCCCGAATCGTGAAGAAGGTGTATGGTGTGGGACATGTGGGCGGCACACTGCTGGGCCGACTTTGCCTGGATGAGCCAGTCGTCCAGGTAAGGGTAGACGTGAATGCTTTGTCTCCTTAGGTGTGCTGCCACAGTCGCCAGGCACTTTGTAAACACCCTGGGTGCCGTGGTGACCCCAAAGGGCAGAAACTGGAACTGGTAATGTTGGGTGTGGATGGTGAACCGTAGGTATTTTTTGTGTGACGGGTGTAGAGGAATATGAAAATACGCATCCTTCAGATCTAAGGTTGCGAGAAAATCCCCCTGATTGAGCAACAGTAGGACTTGCTGCAGGGTCAGTATGTGAAAGTGCTCCGACAGGATGTACTGATTGAGGGGTCTGAGGTCCAGTATGGGTCGTAGGGACCCGTCCTTCTTTGGTATTAAGAAGTACAGGGAGTAAACCCCTGTGCCTCTTTCTTGGACTGGCACGAGCTCGATTGCCCCTTTTTGCAGCATGACGAGGACCTCCTGCTGCAATAAGTGCAAGTGCTCGGCGGACATAGGACGGTGTCTTGGGGGTATGTTGGGTGGAGTGGATGTTAACTCCAGACAATAACCGTACTGTATAAGCTGTGTGACCCACCTGTCTGTGGTCATGGATTTCCAGACTGGCAGGAACTGTTGAAGTCTCCCCCCGACCGGTGTCGCGTGGTCGGGGGCAGTGACAAGGCATCACAGTTTGTTAGTGGCAGAGGATCTGGAGTTGTTGTTTCCACGACCTCTGCCTTTGGCGCTGTTTCCACGATATCCACCTCGACTTTGTTTGGTGTATGTGGTCTGCGTGTTGCCTTTATAGTACTGTGTGGTTTGGGAGAGCTGGCCTCTGGAAACTCCTCTAGTGCTTGAGCGACGAAAAGAACCACCCCTGAATTGCTAGGACTGCAGGGCCCCCATGGACTTAGCAGTTTCAGTGTCCTTTTTGATCTTCTCCAAGGTGGTGTCCACCTCTGGGCCAAATAGATGATCAGGGTTTACTGTCTGATTAAGAATGGTGGTCTGGGTAGGAGGAGCTTCGCGGGCAAGCAAGATGGCCGCGTAAGCTCGGAGCTCCTCCGATCCTCCACATAAATCCTGATGAGAATCCTGATCCACGGTAGTGGAATATTGTGGGTGAACGGTTGTTGAGGCGGGACTCGTTGTCCGATTCAAAATCCGACACTCCTAGGTGGAGTTACACCATGTAGAAGATTCGTGCCAGGGACGTGCTACTGCCCGTGCGGTGGCTGACGGCGGCGACATTGTCGCAAGGAAGCGGGGTGGTGTGAGAGTGACTACTCCGCTGGCCCAACGAAGCACGCGGAGTTGCGGAGTGGGACGGTGCTGATCAGCAACTGGTGTTCGCGGCGCCCGATAGTCGCATCGAAGAGCCGGTGTGGCCCCGGTGTGTGATCCAGTGTGCTGGTCCCCAAAACCATTATGGCAGGCAGAGGTGAGTCGGACAAGGCGAAGGTCCGTGGGAGTAGGACAACTACGTATTCCCAATCGAACAATATGGATCGCTATGCCCAGCAGAAGAGCTCGCCGGGTGCAGCTGCCCGGCCTAAGGGCTCAAATCGGGACGAGTCGCCAGACATGTCGGACCCGACACTCCGGGACGTCATGGGCGCCATTGCAGGCATCAAAACGGAGATGCATAAACAACATGAGGTCCTGACGCATAAAGTCGACACCCTGGAGATTGAGGTCAACTTGATTAGAGCCGATCTGGGCAAGACCAACGATAGGGTCAAATCGTTGGACATTAAAACCGCGAGCCTCACAACTGATGTATCGGACCTACAAACTGAGGTCCGAGACTTGAGATCGGCCAACTATCTTTTCGCGAGACGGCTGGATGATTTTAAAGGACGTGCCAGGCGACAGAACGTCCGAATCATCGGCGTACCAGAAGGGGCAGAGGACTCGGCCACCGATCTTTTCGTGGAAGACCTGATACAAACTCATCTGGCCCCTGCGGACCTCAGCCGTTTCTGCTCAGTGGAGCAAGATCATAGACTGCCAGGGGGACGCCCGAAACTGGGTGCCCCGCCGAGGCCCATTATAGCACGGTTGTTTAACTTCAGGGATCGGGATGCTATCCTGCAGGCTTCAAGAAGAGACGGGCCGCTTAAGTTCCAAAATGCGGACATAAACTTTTATCCGGACTTTACTCGGTCGGTACAGCGGCGGCGACAAAGCTTCACGGGGGTGAAGAGGCGACTCAGAGAACTGGGGATGAAGTACTCGATGATGTTCCCCGCGAAACTGCGCATTGAACATGATGGCCGTGCCATATTCTTTGATTTGCCTGAAGTGGTGAGCGAGTGGTTGGACACTTTGCCGCAGAGACATGATGAACGCGAGGAACAATCGGAGGGCGCCTCGGGAGGCCCTGAGCAACAGGAGTAGAGTCTATCTTCGGAACATTGTCGGACAATGGGACTGCTGGTGACAACCGGTATCACATTCCTGCACTTTATAATGAATATCCTTTACTTGGTTATGGAGGGTGGCGGGGGGCCTGCGTGATCTCCATTCTCCTCTAAGGTCTTTCTGTAGCGTAGTTTTCTGGGGCGACAGGCACACTGCTGGTTGGGGGGGCTACTTAGTCTGATGCAGGGGTGCAGGGTGGGGGGTGGTTTGGTTGTTGGTTGTATGTTTTTTTGCTTTTTTCCCTTTCTCTTCTCCAAGGCAATGTAAAAACTGTAATTCTTATGGTTCTGTAACTATGATGCCAGCCGGGACTGGCGAAGGCCCACAATTCGACGATGGGGGGTAGGAACCTAAAAGTATTGTGTTGGAATGTCAATGGGCTGGGGGATCGCATAAAGAGAGGTGTGGTTTTGCAACTGTTTAAAAGATGTATGCCGGACGTTATTTTGCTACAAGAGACACACTTGGTGGGGAACACGTGCCAAGCGCTTAACAGGAAGGGTTTCAAGATGGTGGCGCACTCGGGGTTCTCTTCGGGATCCCGGGGGGCGGGGATCATGGTGCGCGCATTTCTCCCATTTGAGATTGACTCTAGTGTTGCCGATGAGAGGGGGCGGTACGTCGCCGTCTCGGGGAGATGGGAGGGACGGTCCCTGGTTCTGGTTTCGGTTTATGTTCCCCCTGGGTTGCAAAACAACACGTTTCAGGACATTGGGGGCACCATTTTAGGTCTCCCTGAGGGTCTGCTTATTATAGGAGGGGATTTCAACGCAGTTTGTTAGGGGACCCTAGACAGACATCCATCCAGAGATCTCCGAGGTTCGCAATCCTGGCTTCCCGACTTCCTGGAAACTATGGGACTTATTGACTGCTGGCGGCTCATGCACCCTACCCAGAGTCAATACTCATTCCACTCAGGGGCACACGGAAGCCTCTCCAGAATCGATTATGTTCTGGCTCTAGCGGCCCACGCGTCGGCAGTCTCTGAGGCCCGACTACTGGCGAGGGGCATCTCAGACCATTCTCCGATCTGGGTGTCCTTTGACTTCGACATCGTGGCGACCGAGAGGGTGGTATCAGTTAATTTGTGGTACTTCCGCAACCCCAAGACTCGTGGACTCATGGCTAAGGCTATTGAGCTTTATTTCTCTGAAAACTCGGGGTCAGTTACATCGGCTATCTCCCTATGGGAGGCCTTTAAGACTGTCTTGAGGGGTGAGGCGTTATCCCTTATAGCTGAGGTTCGGAGACGCAGGGACGCGGATGTGGTGCGGATTGAATCTGAAATTGAAGATCTCGACTCCCAATTGGAAGTCGACCCGACACCGGATCTACTCCATGTTCTCTCACTTAAACAGTCAGAGTATCGAGCTACTGTTACTGATGCTGCCAAGGTCATGGGTAGAGAGCAACAGGGTAGGATCTATGATGTCGGGGACAAGGCGGGCAAACTCATCGCTTGGCTGGATAAAAAAGAGAGCGAGAGAGCCAGCCGTGTGGTCCCGGAGGTGCTGGGGGAGGACGGCGTGTGTCACCGACCCGGGTGCCATTGTCATGACATTTGCAGACTATTTCGAGACCGTTTACACCTCGGTCTCCGACATGTCCGAGACTGACTCTGGGGATCTCTTGGCAGAAGCGGAGCTCCCGTGCCTGTCGGAAGTGGAGCGGGACGACATGGATAGAGATATTACCGCCGATGAGATTGCCCTCGCAATACGTTCCCTGAGATCTGGCAAAGCGCCCGGCCCCAATGGTATACCAGTGGAGCTTTACAAGATTAAGCCTGATGCCATCTCCCCGCCCCTGCGGAACATGTTCCTGGAGGCACGGGAGATGGGCATGCTTCCCTTGGACCAGAGACTGGCCACCATTGTGGTCATTCATAAGGAAGGGAAGCCCAGAGACCTGTGTCGATCGTATCGTCCCATCTCTCTGTTGAATGCTGAACCCAAGATTCTGGCTGACTGCTTGCCAACCGTTTGGTTGGAGCGATTAGCGACTTGGTTCACCCGGACCAGTCGGGCTTTCTTCCACACCGCAACACTGCCCTTAAACCTCAGGAGACTACATGGGGCCCTCGCGAGGGTCCACACGCTCAGGGAGCCTGCAGTCTTCGCGTCTTTGGATGCTACGATGGCGTTTGACTCACTCGAGTGGAACTATCTGTGGGCAGTGTTGGTGAAGTTCGGATTTGGTCCGGAATTCATAGGATGGGTCAAGCTCCTGTACGCCAGCCCGCTTGCCAACGTAACGGTTAATGGTTGTGTATCTGCGTCCTTTGCTCTCCGCAGAGGCAGAAGGCAGGGTTGCCCCCTGTCGCCCCTGTTTGCATTGGCGCTTGAACCACTGGCGGCGTGGCTGCGACTCCACCCGGATATAAACGGAATACGGTGGTCCCCTGGATTCGAGGACCGTGTGTCGCTGTATGCAGACGACATCTTGCTATATCTCACCTCTCCTTGTAAGTCACTCATTGTGGTGTGTGATGTGCTACGTCTTTTTGGTCGGCACTCTGGCCTGGTTATTAATTGGTCGAAGTCACACCTATACGTGCTGAGAGGTGGGACACCTCGGCTTCCAGGGGACTGCAACATACAGGTCGCGCGGCAGGCATTCAAATACTTGGGGATCTATATTTCAACGGATCCCAAGGTACGCTACACGAATAACTTGCTCCCCCCTCTCGCACGTCTCTGGCGTGACGTAGAGGGATCGCGGAAGCTCCCGCTTTCCCTGCCCGGGCGTGCGGCACTGTTTAAAATGATGTCCCTGCCCAGATTCCTGTATGCTCTTCAAAATACCCAGGATCCGGTCCCATCCAGCTACTTTAGGGCGGTCGAGGGTTTGCAGCGGGCCCTTCTCTGGGATGGCAGGCCACGCATCGCTATTACGAAGCTTACGCTCCCATGGTATGACGGAGGCATAGCGTTGCCTGACATCCGGAGATATTATTGGGCTTCTCAGCTAGCGGCCCTTAATCACGGCCTCTACGGTCCAGCAGTAAGCCCAGGTTATGCCATGGATCGATGGCTCCTGGACGACGGGAAGCATCTTAGAGCGCTATACTCGAGATCTCTGGATGGTAGGATGTCAGGGCCGACGAAGACAGCTGTACATATATGGAGGGCAATCACAAAGTCACAGGGGTGGAAGGGTAGGCTTACGATGGCAACTCCTCTCTTTGAATCTGAAATACTGGGATAATATTGGCACACGAAGGGATTCGACAGGTGGGACATGATAGGCATATCCAAGATGGAAGATATGATTGTGAAAGGGGAGATAAAGTCCTTTACTCTTTTACAGACAGAGTTCCAGTTGGGTGGAACGGAATATTTCCGGTACGCCCAACTGCGTCATGCCATTCTGGCAGTGATGCCGGAGGGCGAGAAGATCCCCGAGTCTTCCCCGTTGGGAGGACAGGGTGCTGGACGGCCATATGCCGGACAGTGCCATTTCCTTAATATACAAAAAACTCAATGTCCGTACGGACCTCCTCCTAGGGGTGAGAGACCAGTGGGTGCGTGATGGGATTGAGCTGGATGATGAAGACTGGCAATATGCAGTGTCCTCCCCCAAGGAGGTGGCGATCCCGGCCAGGTTGCGGCTGGTTCAATTAAAGATTCTCCATAGAGTGTACATGACGGGTCCCAGGCTGATACACATGGGTCATTCAGTGGACGGCCTCTGCAGGCGTGGCTGTGGCGCATTGGCCACTTTCATGCATATTATCTGGGAGTGCCGGGTGGTCGCCTCCTACTGGAGGCGTGTACATATGATCATGAGCGAGGTGACTGGGGTAGACGTGATGGCAGAGGCCCGGCGCTGCCTCCTGAATGTGTGGGTTCCTACTGATTATAATAGTGCAAAAACACAATGGGTCACCTTGGGGAACATGGTCGCGAAACGAGATATTGCTCAGATGTGGGGTGCTGTTACAGCCCCAAAGGTGGTGCAGTGAAAGGCCAACATGGATTGGTTCATGTTCCGAGAGAAGACGGTGTACATGGCCAGGGGTAAACCCAAAAAGTGGCAAAAGATATGGGGGGCCTGGAAAGAGTATAGGGGTGATATTTGCCTGCCGCCTGACACCGCCCCCCTGGAAGAACGAATGTCCCCGTAGCCTATGGCTCCAACATACGACCTATTAGCGGATGTATCCTGTATCCTCGCCCCCTCCATGGTCTTGCAATTGGTGCTGTTCACATTGTTTTTATGTTATTGGGCCTAGCTTTTCCTATGATCGGGCTCTGTTACACAAATGTTTAATTGCCTTGTTTCCTAGCACTAGTTTGGTGCTTTTCCCTTTTTCTTCTTAGTTATTTTTCAAAGATTTTAAAAAAAGAAAAAAAAAACCTTCATACGATTTGGTAATATGCTTATTGTACACCAGCCGATTGACCGATAATATGCTGCCTAGCCTCCGGGATGTAAGGCTAAATAGCTGTGTGCACTGATTTGAAAATAAAGGTTTTCCAAAAATTTTTAAAAAAAAAAGAATGGTGGTCTGTATCTCTGGCTTAAATCCCGAGATTCTGAGCAAGGCATGTCGTCTCAGCATGACACTAGTGATGATAGCTCTGGCCGCGGTGTCAGCCGCGCCCAGTGTACATTTAATAGAAGCATTAGATATCAGCTTTGCCTCTTGGATGAGCATCTCAGCTGCCTCTTTGTATTCGTATGGCAGGTGCTGCAACAGGGTCTCTAGTGTGTCATAGTGTGCCCTGTCATACCTTGCTAGAAGTGCTTGTGTATTTGAAATGCGCCAGATATTGGCCGCTTGAGCTGCCACCCTTTTCCCTGATGCCGCAAACACCTTTGATTCTTTATCTGGGGGAGGAGCATCACCCGTTGTTTGAGAATTAGCCCTCTTCCGGGCATTTGAAACAACAAGAGAGTCCAAAGACAACTGTCCCTTAATGTAAGTAGGGTCAGTAGGTGCTGGTTTATACTTCTTCTCAATTCTAGGGTTTATCACCCTGGCTCTGGTAGGCTCCTTAAAGATCTCCCCAGCATGTTTCAAGACACCCTTCAACATAGGCAGAGTCTTGACAGTTCTCTCCGAGACGGAAAAGGTGTCAAAAAGAAAGTCCACTTCAATGGGGTCAGCATGGAGCTGGACGTCATGATTTTTAGCCACCCTTTTAATGAGGGCATTAAACGCTGCCGAATCCTCCGTAGGCGACGGTTTCACAGCATACAGTTGAGTGTCTGGGGTAGAGTGAGGATCACCTGGGTCAGCACCAGCCGCCCAGGGTTCGTTGGTATCATCTGGGTCGGTGTAGACATGATAGCTGTACTAGTCATCATCATCATCACCTTCCCCAGCGTCCACGTCTGAATTAGTGGGTGAGACATCATGGCCATGTGGAGAAAGTGGTTCCACAAGAACAGGAGTCGAAGTGGAATCCTTTTTCTTCAATTGAATTTTATAGGACTCCATTGGCTGTTCCGGGGCAATTTTCCGTTTATGAAGGGAAAGTATGCCTGTTTCGGCATCGATAAAATGTTCTTGCTGTTCTTCCAACGAAGATTGTCGATGCTTTAAGGCCGGGACCAGCGTCGTCGACTTTGGCACCGAGGGCACTTTCTCGGGCACGCTGGCGACCATCCTAGGGGTGAAAGCCTTCGGCGCCACCTTCGGCGGCAACGTGAAGTGAATGGGCGTCAACGCTTTTTGAGGTTTATCAACAGGCTTCGAAGGTGGAGGATCTTTTGGCCCGACACTCGAGGCCGCCTTCTTGATGCGCTTTAGGGAGTCCGCCACCTGCTTGGAGAAAGCGGCGGACGGCCGCGCCGAGTCGACGGAATCCTTCGAGGAACCACTAGGCGTGGACTCGTGCGTTGTGCCGCTCTTGGCCTTGTCTTGTTGACGCGGAGTCTCGAGAACCTTCGGATCACCGAGTCCTTTGTTGGTGTCGACCGTCTTCGGCGCAGATTTACTCGGCTCGACTGCATTGACGTTCGACTTCGGCGTGGCAGACTTCGTCTCGACGCCTTTGACCTTTTTCTTCGGATCGACAACACCCTTTTGCTTCGTCTGTGCCGACAGGTCCGAGGCCTTCGATCAGACCAATGCAATACGCACTTTCGGTTTCAAGGGGGGCACTTTCGGTTTCAATTTTGCAGGGTGCGGCTCAATAGCAATGTCCGTAGCCGAGCCCGGGGCTGTAGAACCCATTGGAAGATCTTGGGTAAGGCCTAGTGGCGATCCCTCGACCTGAGCCTTTTGAAGCGTTTTGGCCCCAATGTCAGTCTGAGTTAGCTCTTCGCTCGAGCTATCCTCCATGGCCCCAAAGGCCCCATCGTCGTCTCCTACCTCATCGACTACTTCTTCCGCTTCGAGCATTTCAACGTCCGCGTCGTAGTTTGTAGTCGACCTCCGACGCGGGATTTGACAGGTTCTCACTAACTTCCCGGTCAGCTCCCTCATCATCCCCGGCATCGAATATGTTCACAGGCGCCGGTGCAGTCTGCTGGGCATCCTGGCGCGCAGCGCGACAATGCATAAGAGTCTTCTTGGATCGAAATCGAGAACAAGCCATGCAGCTGGCTTCATCATGATCCGGCAACAGACACTTGTTGCACACCGGGTGGACGTCGATGTGGGGATACTTGGAGTTGCACACGGGACATCTCTTGAACGGGCTCCGTTCCATGATGATCAGTCGATAAGGTCTGTGGCGTCGACTGGGCCTTCTGCGTCGAAAGCAAGCGGCTCTCTGGAATCTGGGCTTGGAACAGAGCTGGAAGAATCAGGCACCGAACGCAAGACTATACCGACGAAAAAAATAAAGGCCTTTTGGCCTTAAGAAAGTTTATATCGATTCTGACTAGAGTGAACCAATATACATCCGAACCCAATGGCGGAAAAATTAATCTGAGGATGGAGATGAAATGAGTTACTTACCTGTAACTACAGTTATCCAGTATTGGTGTCTTTCATAGATTCACATGCCTGAATCATTCCCCGTCGTCGAGACGGGAGCCTCCGGTACATAGAAAAGTAATGTCCTATAGACATACATAGAGAAAAATAGGCCTAAGGTCCTCCCCTTAGTAGCCTATCCTTGTCCTTATGTAAAAAGGACCAAACTCTTAGAGCCAGCCAATCAGCTAACACCTCCCTCTAGAACCTTCCTGTCAGGAGCCTCAGTCCCTCAGATTTTCGTACGCACCAAGCTAAGTAGGCGTAGCACTGATAGAGAGATAGGTGAGTCCTTCCAGGGGAGGCGGGAGGGTTGCATGTGAATCTATGAAAGACACCAATACTGGATAACTGTAGTTACAGGTAAGTAACTCATTTCTTATCCAGTATTAAAGGTGTCTTTCATAGATTCACATGCCTGAATCAGAGTAGCAAGCAATGCAGAGTGCACATTTCTGATGGAACAGCATATAGAAGTCCTTAGATAAGACATCCTGCGAGCATGAACCATCACTAGAGCATGAACCATCACTAGGTATCCACAATAAATAACACGAAAGAAATGTGCATACCAGGGTAGGATGGAGGGACGGAGGAAGGCTCACCTTACCGAAATAGATGGCGTTACACCTTACCGAAATAGATGGCGTTACACTGTTTGTCCCACTGCTGCATCATTCATCAGCTCCGTATCCAGGCAGAATTGCCTAGTAAAGGTATGCGGCGACTTCCATGTTGTCGCCCTGTAATGTGAATGAGAACCATAGAAGTGGACATAGCTCTCATGGTGAGCGCTCTCACTTTGGAATGCAATGGCTGTCCAACTTGGTCATGGCAGAAAGCAATGGCTGCAGAATTCCATTTGGAGATGCTCTGCTTGGCAAGCGGTAGACCCTTCCTAGGTCTGCTGTAAGTTCGTAATAGCTGGTTAGATTTCCTGCATGTTTTCGTTTTGTCACTGTAAAACTGTAAACATTGCTTGAGATCCAAGGAAAAAAACAGCGATCTCTCAGCTGCCGTGCTGTGGTTCGGAAAAAAGGAACGCATAACCACAGGTTCATTTAGGTGTAAGTTCGACTGAACTTTTGAGATAAACCTAGGAGTGGATCTCAGAGTCACCCAGTCTCTATTAAACTGCAGAAAAGGATCCTGGATACAAAACCGCCTGTAGCTCACTGACCCCCCTTGCGGATTTGAGCGCCAGGAGGGGTGTGGATTGTCCACGAGACATACTTTGGGTCAGCTCTGTGTACTGGTTCAAACAGATGTTTTATGAGTTGGTTAAGAACCACATTGAGATGCCAGGAGGTGGCAACATCCTTACTGGCGGGAAAGATCTGTATAATCGTTTTAGAACTTGCTTAATCAACCCGCTTGACCAGAGCGATGGACTCGTTGAAATTATTTCATAACGAGATATTGCTGCTAAGTGTACTTTACTGGAGGAGTGGGCTAGGTCCGACTGTGCCGGATGTAATAGATAAGGCAATATTTGCTCCGGTGACGTGGAGAAAGGCCAATTTCCGTGATCTGCACCCTAAACACAAAAGCGCTTCCATTTCAGGGAATATGTTTAGGTGTATCCGCCCCTGCTCTGGTAAGAATGTCCACAGTCTTGTGGAATATTCAGATGGTGGAACTCTGAACCCAGGGGCCAGGAGACTAACTTGAGAGACTTCAGATCCGGACGTTGAACTTGATTATAGTTCATTGTAAGCAGGGATAGGTACTGGCGCAGGTGGGCCGGTGGCTCCAGGGATAGACGGTGGAGCTCTTTGAACCAATGTTGCCTCGGCCAAATTGAGGCTATTAAAATCAGAATACAAGGCTCCAAGTAAATTTTAGTGAAGACCATGGGAAGCATCGGGAGTGGCGGAAAGGCCTACGCAAAGACGTTGCGCCATGCGATTGGAGATGCATTCCCTAGGGACCCTGACTGGGGTTGCCAATTTGCGAAGTGTGGGCATTTGGCGTTCATTCTCGTTGCAAATAGATCAATTTGCTGCGTGCTTTATCTGGAGAAGATTTGGCCAATGATTTGTTGGACAAGCTCCCACTCGTGTGACGATGTTTTCTGGCTGCACAACACCTTTGTGGGCTCATTGTCCGTCCTATTTTTGGCAGGCAAGCTTGAAGGGCCAGGAAGACCGCCCATAGTTCAAGCAGATTGATATGTAGTTTCTTCTCCATAGGAGACCACCTTCCACATATCTGTAGCTCTTGCAGAAAAAACTCCAGAGCCTTCCAAAGAGACGCCTTTTGTGACGACATGAGGAACAGCCGGAAGTAGGAATGACGAGCTTTGAGACAGGTTTTGAGATGATATCCCCCATTGTAGGGCTCCGGCCATATGAGAATTCATTTTTTATGTGGTCGTCAGATGACCCTGTGCAGTGGACCCACTGCTTCTAGAGCGCCTCCTGTAGAGGTCTCATTCGTAGTTGACAGTGAGGAATCAGGAGGATACACAATCACTCTCTGGAAGGGAAAACCTTTGCTGACCGTGTGTCCAGGGTTGCACCTAGGAAACTTATGTAGTGAAAAGGTTTTAGGACCGATTTTTCTTGATTGAGGGTGAGATCCAAGCAATCAAAGCTGAAAATAGGCGTTTTCTTGATTGAGGGTGAGATCCAAGCAATCAAAGCTGAAAACAGGCGTTGGAAGACCTGGACACATCTTGAATGTTTGCGGCGCAGACTTGAGCCCAAAAGGCAGAACGCGAAACTGCAAGCGTCTGCCCACTACTGCAAATCGTAAGTACGGTTAGCTATTCCTGTGAATTGGGACATGGGAGTAAGCGTCCTGTTTGTAAGACCTCCTGGATTATTATGCGAAACGAATGCTTCCGTAGGAATTTGTTGATGGCTCTGAAATCTAAGATTGGTCTCCACCGCTTATCTTTTTTTTTTTTTTTTTTTTTTTTTTTTTCTGGATCAAAAGGAAGCAGGAATAAAATCCTTTTCCCTTATGAGGAGGTATTCTCGCCATAGCTCCTTTCTACAGCATAATCCAGATCTCTCGAAGAAGCAGCCGTAAATTTTGATATCTCCGCTGTCCTCTCCCTGAAAGGACAACTTCGCAAAAGAAGAGCGCTTGTTTTGCTATTGTTGGCGCCGAGGGCATCGCAGTCCATTCTGGCCTGAAGAGCAGGAAGACTCGAATTGATAATTTCCTCTGTAGGAAGACCGTCTTCTTCCTCCATTTCTACTAAAGGACTGGTTCCTATACTGAAGAGTGGCCAAAGCTCTTGCATTGTCTGCTTCGTTAACTTTTTGTGCCAAATAGTAACTGGCTATCATATGGTTTGTCCCAAAAAACGTTGTTCGCACCTCAGGACGGAAAGGGCCCTCCTTGGATCCGCAAGACTGCTGCTCCAGCCAACTGGTGGAACCCTGTCATAGCGATATTCCTCGCGCAGTCTATGGCTTGACGCCGATGCTTCACCATCTAGCAGACTCCACTTTGGTATGGGGCATGTGTGCTCACAATTGTTCACAATAGCGTCCCAAGGGCGTTAGAGCGTTCGCTGGGGAAAGCCTGTTCCCAATGTCGTCCACTCTTATTCCCTCCTTATCAGGAGGAGGCGACAACGGGACCGAAGGAGTCCCGGAGCTCTTCTGGGCCGCCTGTGTCACCACGGAGTCCGGCTTAGGATGTTCCTGTGAAACACGCCGGTGCTGTATCTGGCGCCTTATACGTCTTATCCAACTGAGGGATCACCAGTGATACAGAGGAGGGGTACATCATGACCCTTACCGTTCCTGACTATGGGTAATAGATAATCAGTATTGACCTTACTGCCTTCTTGAAGGGTTCTTCGATGACGAACAAGAGACAGGCCTCTTCCTGAGAGGTTATTGGATCTTAAAACGTTGAGCAGCCCTCTCTACCACCTTAGAAGAGATTCCAGAATTGGCGGATTTCTTCCTTCGTCCACGAGCCCTTCGACGAGATCGCCGCCATAGACCATGCCGTCGTAGACGAGCAGTCATCGACAACGTCGGAGACTAGCCTTTGTAGATGAGGCCGTCGTAGATGAGGTCATCATAGGCGAGGCCATCATAGACGAGTCCATCGTAGACGAGGCCATCGTAGATGAGGCCATCGTAGACGAGGCCATCGTAGATTAGGTCATCGTAGACTAGGCCCTCGAAGACTAGGCCACGTAGACTAGGCCATCGTAGACCAGGCCCTCGTAGATTAGGCCATCGTAGACTAGGCCATCGTATACTAGGCCCTTGTCGACGCTGTAGACAGGCCGCCGTAGACAGGCCGTCATAGACGAGGTCGTCGGGACTATGCCATCGTAGACGAGCCATCGTAGACGAGCCTTCGTAGATGAGGCCGTCGTAGACGAGGCCATCGTCGATACCGTAGACAGGTTGTCATAGACGAGCAGTCGACTCCATAGACGATCCGTCGTAGACAAGGCCGTCAACGCCGTCATAGACTAGCCTTTGTAGATGAGGCCGTCATAGACTAGGCCGTCATATAGACAAGCAGTCGTCGTCGACGCTCTCGCCGTCGACGCTCTCGCTGTCGTCGTCGACACTCTCGTCCGCTCTCGTCGACACTCTCGTCCACTCTCGTCGACACTCTCGTCGACGCTCTCACTTCCGTCGTCGACACTTCCGTCGTCGACACTTCCGTCGTCGACACTTCCGTCGTCGACACTCTCGTCGTCGACACTCTCGTCGTCGACACTCTCGTCGTCGACACTCTCGTCGTCGACACTCTCGTCGTCGACACTCTCGTCGTCGACACTCTCGTCGTCGACACTCTCGTCGTCGACACTCTCGTCGTCGACACTCTCGTCGTCGACACTCTCGTCGGCGACACTCTCGTCGGCGACACTCTCGTCGGCGACACTCTCGTCGTCGACACTCTCGTCGTCGACACTCTCGTCGTCGACACTCTCGTCGGCGACACTCTCGTCGGCGACACTCTCGTCGGCGACACTCTCGTCGTCGACACTCTCGTCGTCGACACTCTCGTCGTCGACGCCCTCGTCGTCGACGCACTCGTCGTCGACGCACTCGTCGTCGTCGACGCTCTCGTCGACGTGCCATTGTAGACGAGGCCATCGTAGACGAGGCCAGCGTAGACGAGGCCATCGTAGACGAAGAGGCTGTCATAGGCAATGATGGTGGTTTTGTCATCGACGATCCAGTTGACGATGTTGGCTTCTTAGTCTTTACCTTAGGAGGTATAGAAGACGCCTTTCTGAATGATCCCATGACCAGTGGAGGTGATTTTGACGGCTCAGAAGTCGTCTTTTTACCTGATTTTTTCTCCAAAAGCAAGTCCTTTAATCTCCTTTTCCACAGAGTGAGGAGAGTTTTGAAGGACTGCGCCCGGAAGACCCTTGAGCGGTCTTTTTTAGGGCCTTCTCAGGACGGTCCCCTGAGGAATGAGTCTGAGGAGATTCTCTTCTTTAGAGGTCTCCTGGACTTTGAGGGCCACGCCTCATAGCAGTAACTGGAGAAAATAAAAACCTCCTTTCTGGTCTGAACAATATTAAAAGTCTCTCTTCACGACTCCTCAAGAAATTACTTGAGAAAGTGCAACATACCTTGCAGCCTTTGGCCTGTGAGTGTGAGGAACAGAGCAAAGCAACCTTCTGGAACAAGAAGCGCAGGCTTTAAAATAAAATTCTTTCATTCATCTGTGAAGGTAATCCATAGTAGAAAGCAAAATTATTGTAAATTAAGTGAAAAAACACAGAATCTGAGCAGAGCTCAGGGGAGACTCCCTTAGCACAACGTGCGGTAGAAAATCTGAGGGACTGAGGCTCCTGACAGGAAGGTTCTAGAGGGAGGTGTTAGCTGATTGGCTGGCTCTAAGAGTTTGGTCCTTTTTACATAAGGACAAGGATAGGCTACTAAGGGGAGGACCTTAGGCCTATTTTTCTCTATGTATGTCTATAGGACATTACTTTTCTATGTACCGGAGGCTCCCGTCTCGACGACGGGGAATGATTCAGGCATGTGAATCTATGAAAGACACCTTTAATACTGGATAACATGCCCATGCGCACTGTAGTCCAGGGGAGGAGCCTACTATCTTGTGATACTTCGAAGACTCTTCCAGGACAACAATGTGCGATCATCTGGACCCAACACTAGGCGGCGATCTATGCACAGATATGAATTCAGCAGCTCACATGCCTCGAACCAAGCTTCTTTCAGAAACCGACCACAAGCGCAGAGAGGGCACTGCACACGCTGGAAGCTAGAAGGGCAGTAATGCACTACATAGAAACCAAGGAGCACAAGAAGACAAAACAGTTCTTTTGTGTCCTTCACAAGCAGTTTCATGGGTAGACCAGTAACAAAGGGAACCATTGCACGATGGATGCACAAACTATACAATTCTGCCACAGACCGGCAGACCAAGAACTAGCAGAGGGGCCACCGGCCCACTCTACTAGGAAAAAAGGGTCAACAATAGCCTTCCTGGCTAACACACCCATTCAAGACATATGCCTGGCGGCAACATGGGCTTCAGTGCACACGTTCACTAAGCACTACTGTGTGGATATACAAATGAACAAGGAATCACAAGTAGGACACAAAGTGCTTCAACATATATTCAACAACCAAAGCTCATCTTCCACCCAGCCACCACAAACATAACAAACCGCTACAAAGTCTATGCACAGCATAGTGAATCCAGAAAGATTCACGCTGCAAAACAAATAGTTTACCTGTCGGTGTAGTTTTGCAGCTTGAAGATCTCTCTGGATTCACTAGCGAACCCACTCACCTCCGCCAGAAAGATGAGGCTGGAGAAGCAGGTGGCAATACAAGGACAATGCAGAAACAGACACCTTGAAGGACAAACTGATAAATCCCTTTCTGTGAAAGGGCTATGATGTCGATCCTGGGTAGAGGGGCTGCAGGGCCTGGGGCCACACTTCGAGTCATCAGTCGGAATGTGAGAGGGATGCTAGACAAGATCAAGCGGGGAGCGATTCTGAAACAAGCTAAAAGAGCGGGAGCGGATGTGGTTATGCTGCAGGAAACGCATCTTCTGGGGACTAAAACACTATGCCTTCAGCGTTTTGGCTACAGTCAGGTTTTTCATGCAGGGTTTGCCAGGGGATCCAGGGGCGTGGCCATCTTGGTGTACCGCAGGGTCCCATACGTACACTCCACTCATTGGCAAGACCCGCAGGGTAGATAAGTGTTTATTCAAGGTACGCTTGGAAACGAAGATGTAGTGGTTGGCTGCGTGTATGCCCCAACCCCCTTGCAGTGGTCCCTGGATGAGAAGATCTTAACAATAGGGGCGACTATCCCAGATGTGTTAGCTATTATTGGGGGTGATTGGAACGATGTGATTGATCAGACTCGCGACAGGTACAGGCCTGGGGGGGCAACAGTATTGTCCGGGCATACCAAATTACAAGATATGGTCAGAAATCTGGGTTGGGTAGACACATGGAGATATATGCATGGCACGCAGCGTGAATACACCTTCCTATCTGCAGCACACCGTTCATTTTCTAGGCTAGACTGGGCAAGGTGGTTTAATCGCCCTTTGCTTTAGATATAGTATCTCTATATCTAACCCTAAAATGGACACATGTATCCCTTAGTATCTCTATATCTAACCCTAAAATGGACACATGTATCCCTATCAGTCACTCTAAGGCAGAGTGCTTGGAATTATGTGAGATGGTACTCTGGCATGAGCTGAGCCCATTTGCATCTTGCGGTACCAAGTCCTATAGCTGTTCCATGATAACGCGTACCATATACTCTCAAGTGCATTATAATCCTCGCAGTTATTGGCTAACTTTGGTATCGCATTATCAAAACATGTCGAGTAAGGTGTCATACAAATTGGAATATTTATTTATTTATTTATTTTTGGTATTTGTAAAGCGCGACTTATACCCTCAGGCGTCTTGGCGCTGGTAAAAAACCGGTTAATTATGATAATTAGCAAGAGGAAGGAGCAGTTATTGGTTAAAGAGCCACGTTTTTAGAAGCCTGCGGAATTGAAGGAGGGAGGGACTCTCCCTGATGTTTAGGGGTAGCGTGTTCCATAGCTTAGGGGCATCCACCAGAAAGCGACGATCGCCCCAGGACACTGTTTTTGTACGAGGAACAACCAGTTGACTAAGGGTAGTTGAGCGTAGAACTCTACTGGGTCTGTATCGTTGTAGCTGATCTTTCTGAAAGTGGGGACCTTGGTTTTTAAGCGCCTTGAATACGATACAGAGGGACTTGAAATGAATTCTGTTTCGGATGGTGAGCCAGTGGTACTCTATACTTGTGGAAATAGATTCGTATTTTGTTTTACCCGAGTGAAGGCGGGCTGCTGCATTCTGGATTGTCTGTAGTTTGGATACTACTCTGGATTGGGCATTGAGGAAAAGACCGTTACAATAATCCAGAGCAGAAAGGACAAGAGAAGTGATCAATGTTTTAATGGCTGATTCCGGAAGGAAAGGACGCATTTTCCTTATCATCTTCAATTTTAGATGTGCTGCAGAGACTGTTTTATTGGCGTGGTGCATGAAGTTAAGACCTTCATCGAAGATGATTCCGAGGTTCCTGACCTTGGCAGTGGGGGTGGGAGGGGTGCCAAAAGCTTCTGGCCACCAGCTTGAAGGCCAGGCTGGGTGAAGGGGTCCAAAAATGAGCACCTCCGTTTTCTCTGAGTTTAATTTAAGGCAGTTGGTGGTCATCCATTCTCCTATGCCTACAAGTCCTTTCTTAAATTTTTCTGCTACTAGATCTCCATCCCCTTTGATAGCCAGAACCAGTTGGGTATCATCGGCGTTGGAGGTTAGGCTCATCCCGTGTGCTTTGATGGTTTTAGCAAGGTCCGACACATAAATGTTGAAAAGTGTCGGACTTAGGGATGAGCCTTGAGGTACTCCACAAGGAGATGAGAGTTGAGCCTGCGTTCTTTTGGCTAGGAAGGAGGCAATTAGGTCTTTGGCAGTGTGGCGAATGCCAAATCCCTGGACACGGTCGACCAAGATGGTGTGGTCGACCGTGTCGAAGGCTGCTGATAGATCCAGCATTACCAGAATGGCTGTTCCCCCCCTGGTCCCTAATCACCCTAATATCATCGGCTGCCTTAATCAAGGCTGTCTCTGTCCCGTGATATTTCCGGAATCCAAATTGCGTGTCATCCAGGAGATGGTATTTTTCAATGAATTCAGAAATCTGAATGTTCATGGCTTTTTCGATCACCTTTGCCACGAATGGGAGACTTGCAATGGGTCGGTAGTTTTTTAACTCATTTTTATCCAGGGAAGGTTTTTTTTAACAGGGGTTTAAGTAGGGTATTTTTTAGGGGGTCTGGGTAAGTGCCTGAGAGTAGAGTGGAATTGCAGACCTGAGTGAGTAATGGTATAATAGCATCCATTACCGGCAGGAGTACTGAGAGTGGGCAAGGGTCCAAAGCTGATCCTGATTTGATAGAGGACAGTATGGTTTTTATTTGGTCTGTTGTAACCGGTTGGAAGCTGGAAAACATGTTATCTGGAGGTGGAATGGGAGGGTTATCTGTCCTAGTAAGTGAATTTGCAGAGAAGGCTTGATAGATGTCATCGACTTTGGTAAAGAAAAAGGACGCGAAGGAGTCACATGAGAGTTGCGATGGAGGGGGAGTGAGATCCGGGGCATTGCCTGATAGAGATTTAGTGATTTGGTACAGTTGTCTGCTGGAGTTTTTGGCTTTTTGAATCTGGTTGGTATAATAATCTTTTTTAGCTTTGATGATCATGGCTTTATAGAGTGTCAGAGATTCCTTGTAAATTTCTTTGCTAGCTGTGTCATAGGTTTTCCTCCATAATCTTTCTTTATTACGGTTGATTTGCTTTTGTGCCCTTAGTTTTTCATTGTACCAGGGGGCAGTAGGTTTGGATCTGTTTCTTGATAATTCTTTAGTGAGGGCTGACTGATTCGTGGCTTGACTAAGCCAGGTATGAAATTGCTGTAATGCTAAGTTGGGCTCAGTAGACAGCCTAGGACAGGTGTCATCTAGTATTAATCTTAAGTCGTCCTGGTTGATATTTTTCCAATCTTTGAAAGACTGTTTAGGGGTGGGGGTGGGTTTGATATCGCAGTTGGTATCGATAGATATGGTAGCGAAAATTGCATGATGGTCAGTCCAGGGCATGGGTAATATGTTAGTTATTTGTAGGCCTTCTAGATTGGAAAAAATAGGGTCCAAAATGTGGCCGGCTAGTTGGGTGGGGGACATAACCCGTTGTTTTAGCCCTAGTGATTCCAGATCAGAAGTAAGGGTGATCGTGTCAGTTTGTTGACATTGATCCAAATGAAAATTCAGATCTCCTAGGACCGTGAAAGCACTTTCCGTGACTACTGATTCCATCATAGTATTTATGCTGGTTAGAAATGCTGTTCTGGATCCCGGGGGGCGGTATATTAGTATACCTTTGAAATTAAACAAAGGAGATAGCTTGATGGCAAATTGCATAGCTTCGCAAGATGTTGATAGGATGGGGGTCATTCTAACAGGGTAAGAATTTCTCGCTATTATAGCCAGCCCACCTCCTCTTTGTCTGGGCCTGTCCTGGCAGTAAGCTTTGTATCCCTCTGGTACAGCTATAGCTAGATCTGGTTGAGATGTATCATCGGTCCACGTCTCGGTGACAAACAGCATGTCTAGTTTAAAGTCAGTTATGAGATCGAAGATCTCCTGCCTGTGCTTTCCGAGTGATCGCGCATTGATAAGGGCGAAGGCGATGGCAGTATTTCTACTGTGTTTTGATGGCAGAAAGTTATCGTCAGATAGTCGTGACGGTATTGTGTAATTACAGTGGGGGCAATAGGTGACACGGAGACTGTGCATCTCTGATGGCATTACGTTTATACAGCGGATATTGGGCGCTGGCCGCAGTGCCAGTAGTTCTTGGCTAGTGTACATCGTTTTGATGTCTGACGCAGTTTGGGCAGGGATTGTGGCCCTGGGCCCGGTCCCGGCGCAGACGGGCTTGCCTCTGGCGCGCCTCCGGCGCGCCCGCCCGCTGCGCGGACGGGATGATCCTTCCATTTTATGCATAGAAAGGGGGGAGAGGAGGGCGGGTGGGTTGAACGACTAGAGCGCAACCCTTACCTCCTCAAGATGGCGGGTGAGGTGGGTCAGGTCACGTGATCGCGCCTGGGAAGGGCAGCGCTATGATCAAGAGAAATCGGAAATCGCGCCTCAGCGAAGCAGTCTCGCTGTAAGGTGAGCAAATGAGCAATTGTTTTTAGTTCTACAATTAAAATCAGCAATAAAAGGTATTTGTCCTCTGCACGGACAATTACGTCACAAGTAGCGTTTGTTTAAAAAGAATAGCAGGAGAATCCCCCGGCTTCCGCCTCAGGGGAGAGCAATTATCAAATTCAAGGTTTTTGCCTAAACGAAGGATATCCACCCCTTAAGTAGGCTAAGAGGGCGAGGGGGTTGAACGACTAGAGCGCAACCCTTACCTCCTCAAGATGGCGGGTGAGGTGGGTCAGGTCACGTGATCGCGCCTGGGAAGGGCAGCGCTATGATCAAGAGAAATCGGAAATCGCGCCTCAGCGAAGCAGTCTCGCTGTAAGGTGAGCAAATGAGCAATTGTTTTTAGTTCTACTATTAAAATCAGCAATAAAAGGTATTTGTCCTCTGCTCTATTGGAATACTAACCCCTCGCCAATTCTGGCGACGGGGTTAGCATTCCAACCTTCTAGAGGGACACGGAATGCATGTAACTGTGAACCCCGGTTAAAGTTAACTCGAGCCTCAGCATCACAAAATGGATGCTGCCACCACAGACACAAGTCTGACCTCCTGCTGATAGGAGTCCTTCCAGCGAGGGAGGCTTGGACAAAGGGTTTCCTGCCTTGGGAGGTGCTAGCACCACCCCAGACAGGATTTTGTATATTAAGTAGGATAGGGCTCAAAGGAATGAGACATGCCTGGGGCACACAAGGTGCCCTGTGCATACACCGGTCAGAACCAGCTCCTGGGGCACTCCAGCCCCAGAGCTGGCGACAGACCGGACAAAGGAAAGGGGGTGTAACCACCCCCCTTCCTGGTCCCACCCAGAGGAGGGACCTAGTCGTAGTGCAGCCCCCCTTTAGCCGGATAAAGGTAGGAGCTGGTCCCATTCCAGATTAGATTAATCTTAACTACTTCCACGAAGAAACTCTTGACCTTCGACCTCCTGATTCCAGAAGACTGAAGAATCTCCCCTATGGTCAGGGAGTGACCATCCTGCTTCGCATGGACCATCAAGCTCCTGTGCAGTTTGCTGCAAGTCCTTCCATCCCGGAATCAGACGACCCAGCTCTACAAGACCCGGACCTCCAGACCTCTCTGACCTCTACCCACATCCACAGCCCAGCTGAGACCCGTGGGTGCGACGAGCAACGTGGAGACGGCCATCTTGAGAAACCTGCACAGCGCTTCCAGCACGACCGCCGAGGGATCCTCGAGTGAGTGCATTGGGGTTTGAGAAGCCCTACACCGACGCAGATCCTGCAACAAAGACCAGCCCCCCAGCATCCACAAGATCTGCGTGGGGCCCTTTTGCCTGGTTGCTGCTCTTTCTGTTGTCTGGTCACTCGCCGGCTGGCCTGTGACCTCCGAGACGACGACCCGAAGAATCTGACACTGCTAGATTGGTCCCCCAGACTGGCCCTTGCTTCCCTGTAAACGAGAAGCACCCCGGACCCTCCTGGTCCGCACCAGACGCCATCTTTGCTCCACCGCGTGGCTTGCATTTGCCAAGACCTACTGTCCAGATCGACGATCCAACACCGCCAACAGCAGCAGACCATGTGGGACAGCTCGTGCCTCCAGCCTGGTCGTGAAGAACAGCTCCGGGTCCACACAGCTGCAGAGAGAAGCGACCCTTCCTTCACCTGACTGCGGCGACAGCATCTGGTTCCCTCCTGGTTCCAGCACCGTCACTGGCTAGTGACCGAGACTCTGTCCCCTTCCCTTTCAGGACTCCTTCTTCTAAGTTCCATCCTTGCAACCACCGGACTCCTCCATCTGGCTGCCTGCCAGCAACTCCTTGTTTCAGGCATCACTGGGATCAACGCAGCAAATCCGACGCAACTTCAGCCCTATGCACCCGCAGCCTGTGGGTTAGGTAACTAAAGCTTCTAGGTGCTGAAGTCTGTGTACACTATCCTAGTGTCCAGGTCAACTGTTTTCCCTCCATCCAGCCGGGTTCGTCCGGAATCCGTAACTTTCTAAATTGTACGATCCATAGACATTGGTACGCATCCCGCGTGAGAGTTTCCACTCTGCACGTGAGTCCCGTGGGCCTCCTGCTCCTTACTTACCTAGTTTGTAGCGTAGTCCCAGCGATCCTCCAGCCTCTGGATCCCCTTACAGTACTTTCCTTCCTCGCATTCCATTGTTTTGAGTATATGGTTTGCCGCGCCCCCAAGGCGCACTTGTAAATATTGTGCGAACTCGTATTTCCTTTAAGTATTGTCATGTGCTTAGCCCTCTGACCTCATTAAGAGTTCAGAGGTGTTGTTAGTTAATAAATAACTGTTTATTTTCATAACTACCTGTGTGGTGTACTTTTCATTTGGTATTCAAAGGTTATATGTGGTAAAACAGCTGGCTTCACATGCCATAAAGAGTTTAGCCTAAAGACTGCTTTTGTCCACGCTACTAGGATAGCTGGTCTATAAGGTTGACTTGCAACCAATCACCATAAGGGTTGTTTGGACTGATACAAGGTGGTCACTAGAACTAGTGAACATCATATATCAGGCCAACTTCTCACAACGAAGATGTAGTGTTTGGCTGCGTGTATGCCCCACCCCCCTTGCAGTGGTCCCTGGTTGAGAAGATCTTGACAATATGGGCGACTATCCCAGATGTGTTGGCTATTATTGGGGGTGATTGGAACGATGTGATTGATCAGACTCGCGACAGGTACAGGCCTGGGGGGGCGACAGTAATGTCCGGGCATACCAAATTACAAGATATGGTCAGAAATCTGGGTTGGGTAGGCACATGGAGATATATGCATGGCACGCAGCGTGAATACACCTTCCTATCGGCAGCACGCCGTTCATTTTCTAGGCTAGACTACATCTTTGTCCCCCTAGCCGCGCAGGGTAGAGTGGAGGCTGCAGATATTTTGCCAAGGGGGCTGTCAGACCATTCTCCGGTGGCGGTCACTATGAGCTTGGACCGTAGGCGACAGCAGTCTCGTTGGCGCCTGTCGGTGTGGCACCTGCAGCTCGGGGATTACCAGGCCCATATGCGGAAAGCCATAGATCAGTACTTGGCTGAAAATACTGGGTCGGTGGCGACTAAGGCGGCGCTCTGGGAAGCCATGAAACCCACATTGAGGAGCATAGATATAGCGTGGTGTGTGGAGGCCAAGAAACGGCGCAGGGAGACTCTTGATCGAGCTGAGGCGGCCATACGGGAATTAGAGCAGCGTCGTGGCTCGAGTGGGGAGGACCAGGTGCTTGAGAAACTGCTGCTCGCGCAGCAGTCCTACGCCTCGCTGCTTCTTGATGAGGCGCGGCAGATGTGGCTGACGACCCGGAGCAGGGTATACCAATGGGGGGACAAGTCTGGGACGATGCTGCATAGGTTGTGTCAGGGCCAGCTTCAAACCCAGACTCCTCCGAGAATACAGGATGACTCCGGCGCATTAATACGGATCCCACATCGCTCTCGGAGGGTACAGCCTACTATACCGACTTGTACTCCCCGCATTAATGCATCAGTGAAGCTTTGATAGACAAGTTCATAGCGGATTTGCCACCTAGGGCACTGACAGACGAAGCCCGCGATAGCCTGGATAAACCATTAACTGAGGAAGAGCTGGGAACCGCTCTTGGGGAACTTAATACAGGGAAGGCCCCCGGCCCCAACGGCTTCCCTCAGCTGGACGTACCTTTTTTCGCTGCTGCCGCGGCTGAACCTGGGGCCGGTATTCCTGTCCTATGTGAAACTGCTCTATACTAACCTCACGGCCTCGGTTCGGGTGGCGTCCTCGACCTTTCCCACCCGGAGGGGCACCAGGCAGGACTGTCCCCTCTCGCCTTACTTATTTGCCTTAACCATGGAACCCCTGGCTGCCTGGGTCCGCATTAATGCGCAGATGAGGGGATTTGAGTGGACTGGCGACCTATCTGACCGCATCGCACTCTATGCGGATGACGTATTGTTTTTCCTCACGAACCTTAATAAGTCCAGGCCCGACTCATGCGCATTTTACAGATCTCCAGCGAGACGTCGGGCCTGTACATGAATCCACGTAAATCCACCCTCTGGGTGTTGGGGAAGGGTCCGCCGGTCGGGGACTAGGCAGCAGAGGTCCAGCAGGCCGCGGGAGGAATTAAATATCTAGGGGTGTTTCTTACCAAGATCCCGGCGGTTGCCTGGGAACGCAATGTGATGCCGGTCTGGGAACGGACGAGAGGCGGACATTAAGGTGTGGTCCCGAATGCCGTTGACCATCCATGGCAGGTCGGCCATATTTAAGATGGTGGCCCTGCCCAGGCTGCTATATCAATTGCAGAACCATCAATACCCGATCCCACCCATATGGTTTAAGCGCGTAAACTCGGTCCTGGGACAGTTCCTCTGGGAGGGTGGCTCTGCGCACGTGCTTTCGCTCCACGTACCAGGCGTCTCATCTTCTCGTCCTCAATGACTGGTGGTATGGGGACAGGGGAGACCCGGCCTATGCGCTGGAGAGACTACTGATGGAACCCCATACACTTCACACATTGCTTTATGCGCCGAAGATGCGCAGGGCCCTGCCGACGATGACGCAGGTTGTCTTCGACGTCTGGCAGCGGGCCCTGAGGCGGATGGGTTGGTGGCGAACACTGACGGAGGAGACTCCCCTCTGGCGCAATGGCCGCTTCCCGGGCCTTGCTACCCTGGAGGGATTTGCGGGTTGGGATGCTATCGGAATTTCTAGGCTGGGCGACGTTATGGCTGGGACAACGCTTAAATCGTTTCAGGAGTTGAAAGTAGAGTTGGACATGCCTAGCACACAATTTTTTCGATACTTGCAATTTCGTCACGCCCTGACTACGGATCTGGTGGGCCTGACTGCACTTCCGGAGTTTAGTCCACTGGAGGCCCGGGTCTTCATGGTGGAATTGGATTCCCCAAAAAATGTCTCGCATATACCAATCCCTGATCATACATTGCTCCTCTGACCTATGTTCACTTAAGGAGAAATGGGAGGAGGATGTGGGGCCCCTGGAGGAAGAGGATTGGAATGAGGAGCTGGCGAGTTCTCGAGGCGTAGCCATCTCGATTCGCCTCCGATTGATTCAATTTAAATACTTCCACAGACTGTACTACACACGACAAAGGCTATGGAGGGCGGGACTCATTGCATCCCCGGTGTGTATCCGGTGTGGGAGCGAGGAAGGTATTTTCCTCCATACAGTGCGGAGTTGTGGGTGCCTGGAGAGGTTCTGGCGTGGTGTTTGGACTGGTCTGGATGAGGCACTCGGATGGGTGCTCCCGCGTACACCGCGCTTGAACTTACTGCATGTCCTGGAGGGAGTGGGGGGCAATCTGTACAAGCGACATCTATTACTGCTGGGACTAACAATAGCTAAGCGCGACCTAGCAAGGGCCTGGAAGGACCCGCAACCCCCATCACTTTTCGCTTGGAAGAGAGGCCTGGACTTTTGTATGGGGATGGAGAGGCCCATATTACTGGCCCGCGGCTGCCCTAGTAAGCACTATAAGATATGGAAAAGGTGGGCAGACTACAGGGGACTCTGGCAAGAGCCCCCAGTGGAGCAGGATCCAGATCCGGACCTATGAATGAGTGTGATAACAGGATGGATGCGTGTGAATGGCTTGATCGATCGGCTACCGGGCAGGGGGGTCCCGGGTGGGTTAGGAGGGGGTAGTTAGGGATGGGGCTAGGGGGCACCGGGTAGGGGGGACTAGTTTCTTGTAATTGTTCCTATTGTTTTGCTCATGAAAAGTAATGACGGATTGCCTTATTGTACAACTTTATTGATACCTGACAGATGTCTCTAGAGCACAGAGTTCTGTAGCTGTTTATATGATCGGTCAATAAAATCTGTTTAAAAAAAAAAAAATCAATACTTAGACCACATAGCATCACAAAACTAACACTGCCAGCGGCACTGCGGCGGCAGGGTGCAAATTTAGCGTCACCCGATCAAACCCTTTTTAATGAACAACTTGCTTTGAACAAAGGATGCAGTCTTTGCACCGGAGGTTGCAAGAGGGAGACCATCGACAGAGGTAAATAGAGGTCCAGGGGCACCAATGCTTAAGTGCTTCGGGTGTAGAGGCGCCTTTAGAGGTCAGATTCCGCTTACCGGAGAGGGTAGCGGTCAGGAGCCGCCTCTGGATTCAGGCTGCAGGCCTCATCGTGGAGTGCAGGACGGGTTCAGTCAACACTGGACTTGAGGTTAGGATCGCTGGGAAATCTGTTCTCTACAGTGGGCCACCTGGACACTGGCCGAAGGAGTCTAGGTCAGAGTGGTCAGGATTCCCATTTACAGCTGGCACCCGGATCCTTGGTGTTGGATTCTTGGCAACAAAACAGCTGTCCTCTGGAGATCTGGTCTTTGTCAAAGTTCAGGCAGTCTTCGTCAGGGGTCTGGTAGGTGCTGGCTGCAGGACAGGGGTCTTCTCGCAGGGTCCTTGAAGCTGGAGACACGTCATTAGGGATGGGGCCAAATCAGTAGTCTTCAGGCTTTGTTGCATAGCGTCGTCTTCGTCCGTCTTCTTAGGTTGCAGGTAACTAGTTTCAAGGTCTAAGGGGGCCTCCTAAATACTAAATTTAGGTGGCGTTTAAAGGGAGTAACAGGTGGGTTCAATGGGCACCCCACCTGAGGTGACTACACCCTCTATTATGCCTCCCTCCTGTGTGAAGGGGCATAGTCCTAGCCTTGATTGGAAGAGACTCCTCATCTTAAAGATGGAGGGGACTGAACGATGTGCTTCACCTCTGCTCCCCCACCCTTGGGATGGAGTAGGCAGAGTTGGGCACACCTCCTGCTCTTCTAAGTTTTCCCACCGGTTTTCCCCCCCAAAGTGATGGTGAACCAGCGGGCTGCCATCTGCTGCTAGCGGCAGAGGTTGGGGCTTGCATTACAAAGGCGACAGGCATTTGAAGCTTCCCCTTCGAGCACTGTGCCAGTCTATGGGAGGAGGTGTAATATCTCCACCCAGGATATGGATTGTTTCTGGTCCCAGAAAGCAGAGGCTCCTAACCCTGGGGTCTAGAAACAGGTCTGTGTGGCAGGCTGCCTAAAGCCAGTCAGTGACCACACCAGGGTCGGTAGGTTTTCAAGGGGCACCTCTGAGGTGCTGTTTGAGTAAAAGTTACAATAAATCCCACATTGGTGTGGATTTTATGAGGAGTAGTTTGTTACCAACACTCCTCTGTTCAGTGAAGTCATCATGGTGCTGTGGAACTCGAATTTTTGAGTTTCCAGCCCATATGGCTTCGCATGCACATAAAACATTAAGGAATAGACCCTACTATTGTAGGGGCATATTTTGCTCATGTAGATATGCCCTCACCTGTGGTATAGTGCACCCTGCCTTAGGGCTGTATGGCCTGCTAGATGGGGTGACTTGCCTATATCGTCAGGCAATGCTGTCTGGCTTGGCACCCTGACTGTCATTTTCCAACTCACTGGGGCATGCAAGCTGCAAGGGCAGCTGCATGGTCCCAGTGAGGGAGTCCCAGGTGACTATCAGCAGCGTTTTGGCCCTAGGTACCCAGGGTACCATTTATTAAGGACTTCCAGGGAGCAGAAGTACCAATTGTGGATTTGTTTTTAGGGAAGAAGAACTGGCACAGGGGACCTGGTTGGCCGGGACCCTGTTCACTACAATCACAACCACATCAATTTCCAGGCAAAAAGTGGGGGCTAACCATGTCAATAGAGGCACTTTCTCACAGAGCCCTTCAACTCTAATCACTTACAAAGTTTTAAATTACATTTCCACAATCATCAAGCATAAAATGATAAGACGTTATTACACAGTCAGCATTTTGCATCAGCTAACTAATGGAATCAGGTGGATACTCCATAAAAGAGAAAGCTTTGCTTGGACAATTTACTTTGGAGGGAAGCTGCAATCCCCCTTTTACATCTTGTGGGGCATGGCTGACAATGACAATGCAGAAATCAGGCAAACCCTTAAATGGAGGAAGACTGGCACCAGAAGGGATCTTTGTACACATAGGGGTTAAATTCTAATCTCACTACACCACCAATCTGTCAGAACCAAGGAGCTACCAGAGGATTTTGGGGACAAGGGAGACAATTGTTTAGGTTGGTTATATGCACACTTTCTACCCCACAGCTATTTAAAGGTATAAAACCATCACTTTACAGCCCACACCTAAGCCTAGAACCACGCTGTTTATTTTTGAATCCGTACAAGATTCTAGCACCATGATACTTAAGGGTTTTAAATAACAAGCCCATTGAACATCACTTACCCGTGTCTCACGAAACAAAGCCTCAAAGTTCACATCATCCTCAAAGTTCAACTCAAAGGCCACTTTCGCCTTCTTTGAGCGGCTGCTTTTTTCGTTATTGTCAACTACAACAGATGAAGAAAAAAATGGGTTTTGTCAGCACCTGTAATCACATCACATTGTCCGTTTTAAGTTAAACAGGAGTGACTGCCAGAGTCCCACTCACAGAAATGATTCAAACACCTATTAAAAACGGCACCGAAAATCTTTGTTACCACATTCAGGCGGTCCATGGGCAAAGGAGAGACAAGGCCACCACTGACTTTTTATGAAAAGTAAAGACTAGATAATAAGTCCAAGTTGGAAAGTTACATACATATACATATACATAAGAATATCCTAAAAAGCTAGCATATCCATGGTATCTTGAGAGCCTGTTTGTGTGCAAATCTCTCAAAGTTGTGAGAGAAAAAAAAGATCCAAATCCAGTCTCATGATAATCATAATGTAAAACAAATGAATATACAAAGAATATAACAGAATAGCACTCTGTTTATAACAGTCTGGGGCATAAAAACAGCACTTCGGCCATAAATCGGATATTAAAGTAAATACATAGAAGAAAACACACCGGGTCACAATTACAATCTACTTGTCAAGTTGCATGTGCAGTTGAACAAAAAAATGACTCGGTATGTCGTCACAAAAACTAAGTGGAAAACAACTGGGATAGTGTAACCTTCCACAAGATGCTAAGGTGTGCATGGAATGCCTATCTAAGCAATGGTAAAGCATGAAAAAACATAAAAATCAAAGCATGAAGGGTGCTGACCCAAAGACAACTCTGTACTAGTACTTATGTACTTTTTACAAGCACTGATGACGTAAGGAATATCACTAGCTAATGCAGCCTGCAGCCAGACCTAAACAAAGAAGGTAAACTTGTCCAAACCAAATTCGGTCAGCATAGGTGCCCCCGTAGACCAACTTATTTTGACAAGTAGAATTCCTAGAATGTTTTACTTTCGTCGCCAGCTGGGGATATTATTGTCTTTTCTAGTGTTATTGTTGCATGCAAAACATTTTAATACAACAGAGACATATGAAGTACTGAATTTGCATACATGACCATAAATAGTGAGGCTTGCTTTAGCTGTGGATTGTAATGCATAGATGACATCACGTTAACAGCAGGGCATCCGCTGAAACCTGTGGGCGGAGGACAGAGCACCCTGTATCCCTACAATGAAGGGGTTCCTGAATGTCTGCTTAAAGTACTATTTGGTGTACTATCACCACTGCCTCAGTCTCCACACAACCAGCCTTGACCCGTCTACCTGTCCTCATCACCTGTTCTCCAAGCCCACTATCCCTGCATTGTTGGCACAACTTTCTGAAGTAGTAGTTAAGTGGGCAAGTTGGAGTTACTCCAGCATAATGTGGGAGTCCTACTACGCTGGGCCAGAACTTTAAGAGGATCAGCAATCCAATAGTTTATTAAACAATTAAAACCATAAACTAGATCATACAGTACATAGTAGTTTAAAAATACATACAAAAAGGATTCAAAAAGATTTGTCGGACAGCTGTTCTGGCCAATGAGCATCGTGTCACAAGCCCTTCACTTTCTTCAACTTTCCTTCTTAGGTATTTAAGTAGAGGTCCCAAATACAGAAATAAATTGGATAAAAGTGGCTAATCAGGGACTGGTCTTTTCCCTAGTGTTCAAAGTGCAAGTTTGCAATAAGGGCGCTGAAATCCCCTTAAATAGATTAATATAGGTAAATAAAGTGCTTATGTGCAGGACTGAGGCAGATATATATATATATATATATATATATATATATATATACACACGATGCCAGATGGGCTATGGTTCCCCCTGTAAAAGTACAAAAGACTTTGCATCACTAAAATACCAAGATAAACAAAATAGTTGCCTGTGCTGAACAGGATAGGTAACAGCTGATTATGGTGGTCTCTAGCAGCCCGTCCTTGAAGATTATATGCTCATGTTAAGTTTGCCTTAGAGGCTACTGATTTATTACGTTTTAAAGTTGGAATTGGGAACCCCCTCCAGATAACTCATCGCCCAACCTATAAGCTGATCATCTTTTTGAAAAAAATTCAACTGGTTTAGTCTAATATTCAGCATTGTGTTGCATGGGTCAGAACTTAAAATCTGCGGCACCACACCTTACGACCAGATATACAGAAGAGAGGGAGGACCATTAGATATGTAAACTCCCATTGAGCATACATACACAAAAAGCACTTTAGGCTTAAAAAAAATTAAGTCTGGGGCGTGGCCAAGATGGCGGCGGAGTAGGACGCACTTTAAGTCCCCTTCGGCTCCTTGCTTTGTATAGCTTTAATTCTAGCCCTGTTGGTGCCCGTCTGCAAGCTTACCCGCAGTGCTGTGCAGCGGGGAGCCGCCGGGCACTAGCTGGTGCCTTGCACGTCGCGCTGGGTCCGGACTGCGAGGGTGCAGCGCCGTGAGACCTGGGGAGACCAGAGAGTCTCGTGACCTGCGGTGCGGGGTGGCTGCGCGGCCCGGTGAGGAGCGGCCGGATCGCGAGTGCAGAGGAGACGAGTCCGCCGCCATCCCGCACATCATGTCTTGAGCAGAAGTGCCCCAGAGTGTGCGAGGCGGAGTGGAAGTGGGCCTCGACAGCAGCGGAGCTCGTGTGAGCGGGGGCCTGGGCTGCCGAGTTTTGCCGGCGGCATCAGCCGGAAGGCGGCCGTCATCGTGAGGGGCCGAGCCAACCGGTAGATAGCAGGCCCTAAGGAGAGCGAGCAAGGCCCGGCAGGAGCTGGGTGGCAAGACGGACCTCACCGCTGAGCAGACACGGAGCCCGCCTTCACCACCCCTCAGTAAACAGTGAGTGGGAAGGCCTGGGGTCTGCGGCTGGGCCTCGGCCCCGGAACTGCTGTGGCGCCGGGCGGAGGCGTGTGTGGCTCTGGAAGACACGCTGCGGCCTGCGAGTCACCGGTCCTAGCACTGGATGTGAGGTAGCAGAGGAGGCGCACCCCCGAAGGCTTGCAAAAGAGGCTGGCGCGATAGGCCCGATCGGGGCCTAGCAGTGGGAGTGGCGGCGGGAGCGGCCTGGAGGAAGGCGCGTTTCCATAGCAGTGACTTGCGGCCCCTGGCAGATCTGAGGCCCAGTGAGCATCTGGGTGCCCCATAAAGCCGTTGGTGCTAGGAGGACCATCGGGGAGCATCAACAGTGTTATTAAGATTGATGAGGACAGAGGTGGGCCGGGCTTTGCGATAACAGGGGCTGGCATGCGCTGGGCCTCCAGACTGCCCTAGAGCGGTGTCCCCAGGGGAGCGAGCGGTGCTGCACTGGGCCTGGCCATGTACCACTCCACTTGGGTATACCTGGATGCTCTGAATTTCGGGGTGCAGAGCGATAGCGGTGGGGCATACCCCTGTGGAGAGTGAAGGTGGGTAGCGATGAGGTGGCCTATGAAGGGCTGACGCAACATAGGAGGGTAAGGTTGGGAGCAGCGCCCGTCCACACCGCACTGAGCCGCGGCAGGCTAAAGATGGCCCAGTATTGCGGCGGAACGTACGGCCGGGAAGCACTGGCCGGGACCTGGAGGTTCGAGGTGGTGCCTATCGGGATTCCGGGAGTGGTAGTCCTAGCCTCTGCCTCAGAGTGACTGGGGGCCCTGCAGGACATGGCGACAACGACGTCCAGGACCCGGAAGGATAGGATGGTGAAGGAGGGGTCCCCGAAGATAGCGGCACAAACCACGGCGCCGGCCTCTGATAAATCCACCAGAACGGACGATGCGGAGGCCCCTGCGACAAAGGCGTTCATGTTAGAACTGTTTTCCGCGATCAAGAAGGACATAGCGGATCTGCGCTCCCAGCTCGCTTCTGACCTTCGAGAGGTTCGGCGCAATGTCGACTGTGTGTGGGAGCGGGTCGCAACCCTAGAGGAGCACGACCTGAGCACGGCGGAGGACATGCACCACCTTCAGCAGGACATGATCCGCCTCACTGAACAAAATTTGGACCTACAGGCCCACGCCAAGGACTTGGAAAGTCCCGCTGCAATAATATTCGGATCAGGGCGGTGCCCTGGAAAGGTGAGGGTACAAATTTGCGGGAATATGTGGGGTCCCTCTTTCTGCACATTCTCAATGAAGAAGACATGAAGGAGATTCAAATGGACCAAGTGCATCGGGTGGGGCTCCTGCAGGGTCCTAAGGCCCCTCCTCCGGACATATTGTTATGTGTCCATGACTTCCAGCTCAAAGAACGAATCTTACGGAAAGCTAGGGACCTGGTCCCCCTTCAGTTCAGAGACCACCGCCCCTTGCTCTCCCAAGATCTTGCTGCCTCTACACTGACGAAGCGCAGGGAATTCAAACCCATCACCAACTATCTCAGAGAGCAGAACGTTCCTTATTTCTGGGGTCACCCATTCCGGCTCATCTTCAAGTGGAAGGCCAAGTTCGTCCGGTACGATCATTGGAAGCAGCCCGAGTCATCTTGGGGCTGAAACGACCTGCCTCCCCATCCGAAACAGAGGGTTCTCCTGGCAGACAGCGAAGGTGGGCAAACCTACCCCAAAGGCGAAGCCCGACCTGACAGAATCTGATGGAGCATGGAGCGGCGGTGGCCTGGTTTTTCGGAGCTTTGTTTCAGTTCTGGGGTCAGGGGTAGGGGGGTGCTGGGGGCTCTGGGGTTTTGGTGAGGGAGGGATGGTGGGGAGGGGGGCAGTGGTGGTAGCACAGGGATGATCATTTACGGCAGGGAGCTGACTGGAGGGTCCTCACATGCATGGTGGGCCAGTGAAGGGGGGTTGGGCAACAAGGAAGGGGTTGGATCTGGCTTGGGTGGGCGGTTCCACGACACACTTGGTAGTGGGGGGGGATTAGAGGCTGGGAGATTCAGTCACTTGTTCGCTCAGTGCAGAGGGTTGGGGTGGGTATCCCCTGAGATGCAGTGTCCTTTGTCCTACCGATGATGCTGCTTACTCTAGGGACGTGGAATGTTAAGGGACTGAATTCTCCCCAGAAGCGCCAAAAGGTGTGGAAGTATATCATCGACCACCAGTTAGACGTGGTTGACCTGCAGGAGACCCATCTGACTAAAACAGATGATTCACGCCTTAAGCACAAACAGTTCCCACTTATTAATAGGTCCTTCGCCGCCACGAAGCAGAGAGGTGTGGCCCTTGTGTTTCGCTCGCCCTTGCACTTTCAACCTATGGGAGTACAGAGTGATAAGGAAGGGCACTGGTTCATGGTGAAGGGTCTCATGCGGGGCAGATTATGTACCTTTATCGTAATGTATGCACCTAACACTGGCCAGAATGGATTTCTCCAACTCATCTTGGGGAAAATTACAGATTTTGCTGAAGGGCATTGATCATCATGGGGGACTTCAATATGGTGTGGCAGAAAGACCTAGATAGCACGCACTCACAGAGATCCGACATGGGCTCGTTTTCCTCGGATACTCAGCAGAAGTTTTTAGACCTGGGCCTTTTCGATGCGTGGCGGTCCCTATACCTCTAATCTAGAGACTATACTTTCTTCTCCCATGTCCATCGCTCTTATTCCCGACTTGACCACTTCTTCCTGAGCCAGTCCTTACGAGGCAACCTTCGCGAGGCCAAGATTTTCCCCACTGTCAGTTTCTGACCATAGTTTGCTGGCAGTATGCCTTTGTTGGGGTGTGAAGGATAAGACCAGTCCTAGATGGTACTTCACGGAGTCCCTGGTTCGGGACAAAACCTCCTGTAACACTCTGCGGGGAGCAATAACAGTTTTTTGCTCCTAACGTTCCAGGGGATACTTCAGTATTCACCACATGGGACGCTTTTAAAGCCTGTGTTCGTGGGCAGCGCATGGGCCTGAATGCTGCTCTTAATAGACAGCGTGGTCGAAAAAAAGGGAACAATTAGAGGAGGAGCTCTCCACTCGAGAGACTGCACACAAGGCAAACCCCTACAGACAAGCATTGCGGCAATTAACGGCAGTTAGAGGTAAACTCCGGACACATCATCACAACAGGGCAGAATATACTCTGCTAAAGTTAAGACGTCTTTCCTACTCCCAGGGTAACAAAGTAGGGAAGCACCTCGCCAGGCAGCTGTGGGACAAGAGGGAGTGGGAATACGTTGGGGGGATCCGGGACACTCAGGGGGTACTGACGCACCAAGATGAGGCGAAGGCTGAGCTCTTCGGTACCTTTTATAAAAACCTTTATTCGGGAGACCCTCTTGATGCTGCCGTGCAAAAAGAGTACCTGCAGGCATTATCACTACCACAGGTGTCGGCGGAGTGGAATGAAACGCTTTCTGCCCCCTTCACCAGGGAAGAGGTGCTAACTGCCATTAAGGCCTTGAAACCCCATAAGTCTCCGGGGGCAGGTCGGTACACGGCCATTTTCTATAAGACCTTTGCCTCTGAACTTAGTCTGGTTGTTCAACAGCATGGCAGATGAGGGCAGGACCGCGGACACGATGGCTGAAGCTCTAATCTCGATCATACCCAACCCGGGAAAGACCCTAGTAGGTGTGCCTCCTATAGGCCGATTGCCCTCCTGAATCTGGATGCAAAACTATATTCCTCCATCATTGCTCAACGGCTCAACGACCTGATGCCGCCACTCATACATCCGGACCAATCAGGGTTCAATAAAGGGCGACAGACCCATGACAACACGAGGCGGGTGATCCACCTGATTGAGAAGGCCAACAAGTTTAAAATTCCGGCGGTTCTGGTGGGGCTTGATGCCGAGAAGGCGTTTGATAGGGTGGATTTGTTTTTTTTATTCCAGACATTGACCACCTTTGTTATGTTATGTTTTGTTATAACAATTTATTATGCGCACAGCGACTCCAGCGAAGGAGCGTCCCGGCGCAGAGACAAGGAGCAAAATAACACAACAGAAGAGATAGGGCCTCAGAAAGATGGCTAAAACAGAAATGTCTTAATGGCTCTACGGAAAGACAACAGGTCCTCAAGCAGCCGGATTTCAACTGGGAGGGTGTTCCAAATTAATGCAGCTTTCACCCTGAAAGAACGACCCCCCCATCCTGCTGAGCCTAAATCTGGGGACAACAGCAAGGTCCTGACCTTGAGATCGAAGATTGCGGGTGGGAGCATAGAAGGAAATTGAGTTGGACAAAATTTCAGGGCCTATACCTCTTAGGATTTTGAAGGTCAAACAAAGGACCTTAAAAAGAATACGCTTCCTTACAGGGAGCCAATGCAGGGAGCGGAGGACATTAGCCACCGGGCAGAATCTAGGTAGGCCGACAATGGCTCTCGCCGCTGCGTTTTGCACCCGCTGCAGACGAGTTAACATAGCCTGGTTAGCCCCAGCCAGCAGAGAGCTAGCGTAGTCCAGACGGGAGATGATAGTTGCCTGGACTACAAGCTGTCTGGTAGGGGCATCGAAGAATTTAAGAACTGGTCTTAAACGTCTTAACAGTCCAAAGCAACAGGCTGCAATTTTTTTGGTATGCCCTACAAAGGTAAGGCTGGCGTCTAACCAGACCCCTAGATTTTTCACCTCCGACACCGGGGTCGGAGTAGGGCCCAGCTCCGAAGGCCACCACTGATCGCCCCAGAGCTCCACTCCCTTCCCGACAACCATAACCTCTGTTTTTGTGGCATTGAGCTGGAGACAGTTACCTGTCAACCAGCTGGCCACCGCCTTCAGTCCAGACTGAAACCTGGGGGCATCCTGTTCCGCATCCCCGCTGAGAGTAACCGCCAGCTGTGTGTCATCGGCATATCAGACCAAGGTTAGGCCCCACTGCCTCGCGACATCAGCCAGCGGTCTCACGTAAAGGTTGAACAACGTGGGACTCAGCGAGGACCCTTGCGGAACCCCCATGGCCAGAGGCTGGAACCTGGACTTGAAGGGAGGGATGGCAACACAGAAGGAACGGTTGTCCAGGAAGGAGCGGAACCATTGCAGCGCCTGGCCACCGATGCCAATCTCCTCGAGCCGCTGCAGGAGGATGCTGTGAGATACAGTGTCAAAGGCGGCGCTAAGGTCTAACAAAATCAGCGCCGCCGTCTGACCAGCATCCAGCCTCGCACGGAGATGTTCCACCATCACAAGAAGGGCAGTCTCTGTGCTGTGACCAGCACGGAAGCCATTCTGTGTGGGATCGAGGGCATTGGTCCGGGCTAGATGTTCAGACAGGGCCAGATTGACATGGGCCTCTGTCAGCTTAGCTGGCCAGGGTAGCAGCGAAATGGGACGATAGCTTTCCGGCTTAGAAGGGTCCAGAGAGGGTTTTTTAATAAATCGGAGACACCACTGCCTGCTTCCAACTGGTAGGAACTACCCCCGACTCCAGGGAGAGGTTGACAAGGGAGCGTACAGCCGGGCGTCCCAAAAAGGTCTGGTCTCGAAAGAGGGCAGGCCTCACTGGATCAGATGGAGACCCAGATTTAACTTGCATGGCAAGTTTATCAAACCCATCCGAGGTGAGAGGGGGAAATGAGAGCAGGGTGGTCTGATGAGGTGTCTCATTGGAGCTCCCCAGCACATTTCCAATACAAGGGAATGTCCGATATATAGCTTGGACTTCTCCTCTAAATTTTTGACAATGATCCGGGCGAATAACCGCTCCCCCAGGTCCAGAGTAGCGGTAAATGGGCATTTGTCCTCCTTTTTTGAGCACACATGGGGCACTAGGCAGGGATGTCCTCTATCGCCTCTGCTTTTTGCCCTCAGCATAGAACCTTTAGCATTGGCGGTTAGAAACAATTCAGACATCCATGGCCTACCCTTCATTGGGAAGTCACATAAGATCACTCTCTTCGCAGACAACGTCCTTCTCTCCCTCTCTGATCCGGCCCACTCCCTTTCCCACGTGCAAGCGGACCTGGAGCGCTTTGAAGTGGTAGAGGGGTTTAAAATCAACTATGACAAATCTTACGTCCTTAACCTCACACTCCCCCAATCTGAAGTCCTCCAGCTCAAGGCGCCAACACCCCTTCCGTGGGCCAACTCCTTTATTCAGTACCTGGGGATCCACTTGACCCCCACGCTGGGAAAACTCTACTCTGCCACCTTCCCCCCACTCCTAGCCAAGATTCAGGCGGACCTGGCCCGGTGGAAGCCGATGTTTATATCATGGCTAGGGAGGATTCATGCAGTTAAAATGTCCCTTCTCAAATTATTGTACCTGTTCCAGGCCCTCCCCATTGAACTAGACGGGGATTTTTTCCGGCGAATGAAATCTATGATGTTACGCTTTATTTGGCAAGGGGGTCGCGCACGCTTCTCCTTCGCCAATTTGCGCAGACTGAAGAAGGAAGGAGGCGTAGGGCTCCTTGACATGCATTTGTATTACAAAGCGGCACAGCTCCGAGTACTGGTAGAGTGGTCGCAACAAGAGTCAGAAAAACACTGGTTACACATGGATCGGAGTGTTGCAGGGAGGACGGTTTGGGACTTGGTGTGGAAGCCCAAGAGCGACAGGCCCAAAAATGCCTATATTAGTACTCCCACTAGCACCACTTTGAAGGTTTGGGATTCAGTCTCCAGGGACGATAGGTGTACTACGTCCCCCTCCCCGTTTACGCCCATACACTTTGTATGTATGTATAGCGACTTATACTGTCACCTAAAGGGTATACTTGGCGCTTTGACTCCATAATCGCAATACAGACAGAGGAAGATCAGATAGCCCTGGGAAAGAGGTGAGACTTCAGACCCTTTTTAAAGTGGGTCAGCTCATTCAGCTTCCTTAAAGAGAGTGGAAGAGAATTCCACAATTTGGCAGCAGTAAAGCCGAAGGAGCAACCGCCTGTTCGCATCCTCTGAATGCGGGGGACCCCAACCAAAAAGGCAGAGGAGGAGCGTAAAGGCCTAGCTGCAGAATACCATTTAAATTTGTTCTGGAGAGCAATGGGTCCCAGTCCATGAAGTGCTCTGAAGACAATACACGAAGCCTTGAAGCTGATCCACTGCTGTTTAGGCAGCCAATGAAGGTCTTTAAGAGCCAAAGATGAGGATGCAGAACGCACGCGTGAAAGAGCCAACTGGGCTGGCATATTCTGGATCCGCTGCAGTGGCTTTATCAAAGAGCGAAGTAGTGCGTTACAGTAGTCTAACCTACTGGGTATAATACTGCGCACTACCTCAGGTCTCGCCAACAGAGGTAACATAGGGAGAATTTTGCGCAGCATTCTTAATAACATCAGGCAAGTGCTAACAGTCTTGTTAATGTGGACGTCCAATTGCAGGTGAGGACCAAAAATTACACCCAGATTACGAGCAGAACCAGCTGACTCAACAGTGTTCCTAGTGAAATCGTCGGGCAGAGGGCGCTGGATTTTATCCAGCGAGCAATGTAGAACTTTAATCCCGCCTTCCCCCCAGCACTGACCGAGGGCCCCTCTGAGGCTTAGAAGGAGGGAGGCTGTCTGGCACTAACACACCTATTCCATAACTTTGACCCGCTCACCTTTGACAGCTGCAAGAGGGACTCCAGGGTTCAGGAGAACGAACGATACCACTATGCTCAGTTGCTTCATTGGGCGCTGTCCCCGCAGGTGAGAGAGGCCGCTACACGGCCCCTCACGAAGTTCGAAGCTTTCCTGACCAAGACCTCCTCCATGAAGGGTGCCATCACTTTTATATATGGGTTCCTGCTTTAGACGGCAATTTCCCCTAGACCTCGTTACGTGTCCCTGTGGGAGGGGGTCCTTCAACAGGAGATCTCTGAAGCGGAATGGACGCACTTATGGTCAGATATAGCCAAATTTAACCACTACGTGGAGCTTAGGGATGCGCACATGAAAACCATGATGGATTGGTACCTACACCCAGCCAAGCTGAGACAGATATTCCCTGGCACTTCAGATAGATGTTGGACGGGTTGTGGGCTATTAGCAGACTTCCAGCATATTTGGTGGGACTGCCCTATTATCCGTCTGTTATGGGAGGAATTTCTTGCCCAAATTAAGGAACTGTTGGGATACCCCATTCCTACTTTGATAGCCACTACCCTACTAGGCTCTGTGATCCCAATCTCGAGCATCAGACAAAAGGATTATGTGGCTCAGCATTGGGGCGGCCAAGCTCACCCTCGCTGCAGCGTGGAAAAGGAAGGAGGCACCAGCCATCTCCCTTTGGCATGCGCGTCTTTGGAAGCTACCGAGTATGGAGAGGATGGCCGACATCTTCCTGGATGATTTTAAGAACTTTGAGTTTCGCTGGGGCCCATTGGTTGATTTCCTCTCCAAGGGTCTTCCGTCCGCAGTGTGTCCTGCTAGCGTTAGATCCCTCCACCTATTTCAATTGTAATCTCATACGCTATGAGTCTTGCCCTTGTCCTATGCAAGTTGCTACCACCACTGGGGGAGGGAGGTAGTTTTACTGTGTTTGTTGTTATTAATGCGATTTCCCTCATATCGTTTCCTCTATGACAATACCTGCCAGGGACTGCACACAGACGCTCTCCGACTGACTCAGCATGAGGGGGCGGCTGTCTATTCTTGCTTGAGGAACATAGGTTATCAGCCGACCCGTTGGGAGGGCATTTGTCCTGAACTTTCCCAGACCTCCCACTTAAATTACAAGCCGCTGGGTATTCCCCATATAAGTCAGGATCTGCACCTCTCAGAGAACTACTCTGTATGTTGAGGGTCTGTCTCCTGGGAGCAGTCCGGCGAAACATGTTGCATGCGGGCTGGAATTTCAATGCTGACCCCTGCGCGGGACGATGTGCGGGATTGTCGCATGTTTTTGTGTTTTAAAATGTCAATAAACATACCTTTGAAGAAAAAAAAAATTAAGTTGTGCATCTTTAAAAACTGTTTGCAGCTCAAAAGGTGTGTTGACACTTCCACCCTTTCCATATTTGAAATGTTCTCCATAAAACACAAACCAAATACCCTTTATGCAAACAATTCTTTAAAGGATGATCATTTAAAAACAAGAATAAAATTACTGAAATGCCAGAATATTTCAGAAAAGTAATGAATTTCAGAAAACATTTGAAGTATGTTCGTTTTTGGAGGGTTACTAGTTATCTATACATTGATAACAGTTCTATTGTCTATTAAAGACGGGCAAAGCTTGTGTACACCTATCAGACGCTGCTGTACTGTAACAGAAATCTGTGCAGTTAATTCTAGCTATTTTGACCATGCACATGCTGCATTTTCAGATTAGATTCGATACAGAGCTTATAAGCAGCATGCAATTTTGTCTTCCAAACACATTTCAATTGCATGCAGCTCTCCCAACTCATCTATAGAGTAAAACTTGCATACCTTTCAGCCGGGGTCGGAACCTCCAGTGCTCCGGGCCAGCCCACATGGACATTGTGCGAGGACTGAAGTAGGAATATTCTCCAGGTTTCACAGAAAGTTGTAGGCACATGGTGCTGATGTCTCCATCCCCAATGGGTATTACCTGCTTACTGAAAAACACAAAAGTAAAAATGCCTTAGAAATAAGGCATCATTGTGAAAGAGAAGAGTCTTCCAAAGTACCGGAGACTGAAATAACAGTATGTGAAATGCTCTTAAGAGGGAAACTCAGCACACAGAGAAATCTAAGGCAGTATTAGCACAGGTATAAAAGAAGTCATATTGGTAAATCCACAATTGTTGCCCCTGCCCCGGTACTGCATTGCACACCACCAAATCACATGCTGCAGCACGGATACAAATACATCAGATGCATCTCCCAAAATAAGCACCGCATCGCAATCTAGGTTCTATTTAGTCTACCGCCCTACCTCGATGCCCAGCTGTAAGAAAGAGCCCTCTTTTTGCATGGTTGCTCCCGCTCTTTGCCAAACTGTTGATGTACTTTGAGTATGCCCTGGGTTCCTGCCGACCAGGAAGCCAGGACCTATGTTCTTTCCCTAAACTGCATTGATACAAAACCCAATTGGCACTATTTTGCCACATGTAACTCCTATGTTAATGGTGCCAAAAGTACCAAGGGCCCTGCGGCCAGGGAAGGCTGCTATGGGCTGCAGCACTTATTGTCCCACCCTTAGAGGCATTGTACCTTTACAGACACTGCCATTGCAGGATGTGTGTTTCGGTGCAGAACAAAGTGAAGAGTCGACATGGCACACATCCCTGTGTGCCATGCCTCCAGCCCGCTGCCCTGGCATAGGCAATCCACCCCTCCAGCTGGGTGCACTATACCAGTGGTGAGGGTACAGGTGCATGAGCCCTACAGTGTCTAAACTAATTCTTAGACATTGTAAGTGCAGTAATGCCGTTTAGAGTATATGGTGCTGGGAGTTTGTCATTACAAATTCCACAACACCATAATGGCTTTACTGAAAACTGGGACGTTTGGTATCAAACTTCTTAGCACATTAATCCCACACTGATGCCAGTGTGGGATTTAATGAAAATGCACTCAGGGGGCATCTTAGAGATGCCCCCTGAAAAACAGCCTAACTCTAGTGTCTTGGCCGTGTGGCTGCTTGCCCCCTGCCACCAAAAGACCTGTTTCTGGACCCCTGGGTCAAGAGCCTGCTACTCTTGGGGGTGTGAAACAATGCACATCCTGGGACGAGGTGCCAATCCTCCTCCCCAAGGATGGGCAGGGTTCACGAAGGGGAAGCTTCAAAGTTTTGCCGCCTTTGTGAGCTACCCAAGCTATTTGCTGCTCCCAGGAGCTGGCTCCCACCAGTTCTGACCTCCACTTTGGGCAGGAGAATCAGCTGGAAAACCAAGTCAGGAGGCGAGGTGTGCCCAATTTTCCCAACACCACACCTCAGGTGAGGGAGGCGAAGTGAAGCATAACTCAGGCCCGCCATTTTGCAGATGGGGGACCCAGCCAACCAGAGTGAGGCATATGCTCCCCTCCCACTGGCGGGTGGCATAATAGGGGGTGTACCCACCCCAAGGAAGGGACCCATTGGTCTCTACCTGTACCTACCTGTAACGCCCCTAAATGTAGTATTTAGGGGCAACCCTGAACCTTGCCTCTTTAGACAAGAACAGACCAGAATAGAGAGGAAGGACCGAATAAGCCATGCTGAACTAAGAAGAGGACACCCACCGACTTGGCCCAAGCCCTACCGGCATGTCAACATCTCGAACCTGCTCCAGCGAAATCCCAGTGTGTCCGGCAGCCAGCAGCCCCCAAGATCCCGGAGGATCTGCCATGCCTTCCCAAAGCAAGACTGTCTCCTGTGAGCACCGGATTTGCTCACCCAGACTATGGCTCTGGCCAAATCCACAAGTCTGCACCAGACGCTCCCACAGCACGAGTTCGAGGGGCACAACACCACGAGGAGGTCTTCACGGCGATCCGGACCGGAGATCTGGTGATCTCTGACCTGCCTCGATTCTCCAATCAACACCTGCCGCCCCTTTCTGGAGGATGCCCCCGACCGGAGCAGGTAAGAAAAACTGGACGCCTAAAGACCCCCCTGCACACAACTTCCCACAGTCTTGGGTGGCACAACCAATGGTGTCCCAGCATCCCCAGGCATCCCAACTTACCTCTCCAACCGGTGGTCACCTCCAGAAGATCTTCGTCCCAGAGACTGCAGTGTTTGTAGCAACCGGAGAATCTCTATTGAAATCAACAGGGCACCCAACGTCAAAAAAGCACCCTGCAACCAGCCGCCCCTGTGCTGCTGCAGGTGAACTTTGTGTTTTTACTCGGATCCCACTTTGCCCTGAACCTAACACCAGGAGCTTCTCTCCCACAACTTTTTAGCCTGCTCGCGAACATCCACCAACCGGAGGACCCCTATTGAGGCCCCCTATTCCCGATTGGAAAACATTGGGCCTCAGCACTCTGCACCCGGCTGCCCTAGGGCCGTTGGGGGGTGTTCTTAGAGTGCATCCTCGACCCTGGTTCTAATCCCAGAAACCCAACTCCCACAAACAAATACTTACCTCTAAACCGATATTTTCATTTCCTTTCATAGGATTGCACTGACTGCTTTAGTTTGAAAATTCTTTTAAGTGTGGAGTTGGTTTGTATGAAACCTTAAAAAACAGCAAATATACAAAAGTGAGTAACCTACTTTTGATCCTGGATATGTCTTAGTGTGATAGCTAAGTAAGCGAAAGAAGGTTCTGTTGTGTAGAAGGTGTTAACTTTCTAGAGCACTGTATGAACTAATTTCAATTTATAGCAACCGTATCTCACCCGCCTGGACAGGGAAACAATTTATTTATTACTAACAAACGTGACTCAAGATGCTCTCTACTGTTTTTGTTTATCAGAATTAAATCATTCATAGATATTCACAAATGTAGTGGATAAAGGTTGTCAACATAAAATGAAATATTTACATATAGAAGTGATCATATGAAATAAGTGCTCAGTGCTCAAGGAGTTTACAATATATACAGGGTGGTCAAGGTTTTATATACGTGAGGGATAGGCCAGATAATTATGTAGGACAAATGGCTCAGTTCACTGATAATGTTCTTTGCGATGTGCAGAGCCTTGGTCAATCTGGGTCTTGCGTAATCATTGAAGTTTCAACCCATAATGTGCTCCGTTCGGTAATCACGTAGGGTCTTCATCAGGACAGGGCGGGGGATGGTGGGGGCGCAGTGACAGCCCTAGGTAAGCCGGACAAAGTCCTGGCTGCGGTAGCAACAAGAGCAAAGGACCACTGGTGGTAGAATCAAGGTGGACCCAAGCGTCGTTTTCTCTAATTTGTGTAGAATCAATGCGTCTTGTGACTTTCGTGTAGAATCAATGCGTCTTGTGACTTTCGTGTAGAATCAATCCGTCTTGTGACTTTCGTGTAGAATCAATCCGTCTTGTGACTTTCGTGTAGAATCAATCAGTCTTGTGACTTTGTCCCCAGTCACAAGACAGATTGATTCTACACCCTGACCCTCTGATAAAGCCTTACTACTCGCACATACTACCACAAATTGAGAGCAATGTATTATCTACTTTTACCTCTGCCTGCCTTTGGGGTTCCGCTGGACTCTACACACTATACCCTACTTTGGTATAGTATATACAGAGCCAGCTTCCTACACCAGCAGGACAACTGTTAAAAAGCTTGATGTCAAGAAAATGGATCCTTAACTTCAAGAGAACAGGAATTGCTAGGGAGAGGGGTACATTTATTAAGAAGTTTTACAGAGCTGCACACCTTTTGGTTGCTTCAGAGCAGAGAAAATCTTGAACAGACCTATTTGAGTCATTTTGCGTTCAACAGTGAAGAGGAATGTTATCTGACGTAGTTAGTTACAACCTCTTTGCACACAGAGGGAGAAATACATTTTAGTAAACAATTTACAACACTGTACGCTGTGGTTCTCCAGTATTTACATCTTTAATAGATTCACATAATTGAATCTTCACAGTCTGAGGTGGAAGACCCACAGTAATAAGTAATGTAAAGCCACATATTGAACAGTAAAGCTTAAGCAAGTTACATTGTTAACTAATTCATAGTTTTAATAAGAACCAAACTCCAGCCAATCAGATAGTAGCTCCTGAGTCACGCATCCCAACAACTATCATACCTCAGATTTCAAACCACTAGTGTAAAGGTAAAAAAATATTAGGTATACAATACAGTGAGCTTTAATGGTTAGGAGAATGGGTAGAATATGAATCTACGAGAGATCAATGATGGAGACCCAAAGGGTACAGATAAGTAACTTGTTCTTACTCCAGAACTGAATCATTACAGAGATTCACATGCTTGAATCTGAATAGCAAGCAGTAATAAACTGATTAGAACATGCTACAATGTGGGGGTGGGGAAAAATATAAGCAAAATAAACTTTAGGTATATAAAGGATAGCTCTCTTTATTGAAATAGAATGCTAGCAGTTTGAACCACTATTGCACTGTCTTTTGTTATGGCATCTAGACAGTAGTGCCCGGTGATCGTATGCCTGTGTTTTTATGAAGCTGCTCTGCATATATCAGGTTATGAAACGCTTGCAAACAGGGTAGTTTGATTTCAGAAGTAAGTTTTCAAAATTATCGGTTTGTTAAGATGAAAGTCAGATACAGTGAGGATTTGTTCTCAAAATGACTACTACTTAGGATGCATTTAAGGCTGTTTAATAGTCTTATATACAGTGAATGTCTGACTCTTGTGGATCCTCCTGGCAGAAGTGACGGCCAGCAATTAATGAATTTTCCAAGAAAGAGGTTTTAATTCAGCCTTATGAATGGGTTCAAAATGACTTTTCAATAATAGGGCTAAAAGAGTGTTCTGTTGCCAAGTAATATAGGTTTTTAGGTCTCGGGACCGTTAAGCTGCGAAGCAGCTTCCGGTCCGGAGAATTAATGTCCTCTAGTGGGGCTTCAGAACCCGCCTCCCTGCTCTGTCTCTCCACCATTGGCTGGCTTACTAAAAGGAGGCCAGCCATTGGAGGAGAGAGCCGTCCCTCCAAAGAAGCTCCGTCTTTTTCGGATTCGGGGGCGTGATTTTTTGCATTCTTTAGCCCTGTGACGCCCCTGAATCCGAAAATGGGCGTGCGTTTCTCCGAGGCATTGTCTCCTTGCCTCGGAGAAACGTGGTGGTGTTTTCGGAGCTGCTCGCCTCCCTTCCCTGCTGCTTGCCTCCCTTCCCTGCTGCTTTTAGGAGCTGCTCGGCTCCGCTCGCCTCCCTCCTCCCTCGCGCTCTCGCCTCTCCTCCCCCCCCCCCTCCGCTGCAGCTCTTCTCCGTCGTGCTCTGCTGCTCCCCGGCCCCCACCCCTCCCTCCCGCATTAGTCAACGCACCTCTACCCCAAACTACAGTGAGACTTGGTAAGCAGCACTCCAGCTCTCCACCGCTCCAATCACACAGAATTAACCCTTGGCCCCGTTTCCCTCTTGCACCGCACCCTGCTCTGTCAAGGCCGCTCCAGCCTGCTCCACAGCACCATGCCGTTCATAGCTGTGCTCTCCTGCGCCACTCTGCTGCCACAGGTATGAGGCCCAGCGTACACAAGCAGTGCACCCCAATCTTCCCTGTAGCGCCCACTTCAGCAGCAGCCACGCAGCGCTACCAGGACACCGGATATTACTGTGTAATGTGCACGCATGCTGCACGGAGACACCCAGCGCCGCCAGCCGAGACGGTGCTCGTGAGAGACTGTCAGAGTCTGGGCGAGTGGGTGAGGCCATGGCGGGGACACTGGACGCCCGGGGCCAGGAAGTGAGGCAGGAAGCGCCTACACTCACAGCACCGGGAAGAGGCGCTGTGCCCTGCCCAAGTGAACCAGGCAGTAGGAAGAGGGCGTTGGCATCTCGTGGCAATGCGCCACCTGCCCGTGACCAGCTCCTGACACCTGCATGGCCCGCTTCGCGCGTGGGGTGGGTGGGCACACCTGGGCGATGGCGGAATGGGGGGGCACAGGAGCCATCCTGGAAGATCAAGGGTGGGGGCGCAGCCAGCAGCCTCTTCCCAACAGGTAGCTCGTGGGGGCACAGTGATTGAGCGCAGACCGAAAGAAATCCAACAGAGACACTGGTGGTAAAACAGGGGGTGCTTAGAGGGCAGTCGGGGAGAAAACCAACTTCAAGTACATATCTAAGCCCGTCCCTCGAGAAGAGGGGAACCGGCTGGTAAGCATGACGGACACACAGCCCCCTTTCCTCGCTCCTCCTTAGCGCCCCCCATGCAGCCTTAAGCGCTTCCTCCCAGGACTAGAGATAAGCCACATCCACAAGCCCCCCTGGGCTAGAGCCCCTCCCACAGCACGGGCTGTCTCATCACTACTGTGACCGGACTCACGAGCAGATAACATTCCTGTATCACTGCTTTGGAAGAGTGCGCTCACGGGGGAAGGAGTTTTTTTTATGTTTAAATGGGAATCGAGTTGCTTTAGTGCAAAAAGCCACGAGTGTGTGCCATCACGAGGGCACTTGTCAGGTGACTGACTGCCCGTGTGACCTGCGGCACAACACGGTATTTGATTAACTGGATACAAATCCATGTAAAATTAGTAAACGTAGCGATAAAAATGTTGCTTTACATTTTTCTCTTTCGATGGGTAACTCGCCAGCCTCGAACAGCTCAGCTCTAGTGTATTGAAATGTGCACAGTTGTTGTTGTGTTTTGTTACACACACCTTTGCACTTCTGACGCTGCTCAGCAGCGATCACGGCTCCCAGGGCCCGTCCCTGCACACGACGGGCTCACGGCTGAACCCGCCACCCGGGCCTCCAGCCCGAGGCCTACAAAACCCGCCTGTCCAGTCACGCGGACCCTGCAGATTTCCATAACGGAGCAGTGTCGGAGCTCATGCATCTCATCTGCATACATTAGCATACGCGCCGCCCCAGGGGGACTCCCCTTTATAAGACTGGATAGGGCCACACAGCGCGGGAACTATAGTGAGAGCACACCAGAGGTAGGCCAACAAGCAGGGAGTCAGTCAGCACAGAGGCTCATTAGTGCAACAGGTTAATTATACAGTCGCCAGCTGCACCAACGGACTTCGGGAACCACACCTCCCACACACTTCCGGTACTGGTGCACTACCTCCTAAGTGTCAGTTGTTGCTCGACACCACTGCTGAGCAGAGATGCATAAACATAAGCCACTGGGTTGTGCACCCACAAAAGATCTAATGTTCCTTTTGTATGTTAGTTATTTACTTTATTGCAAGTATTAGATTTTCTTCAATCACAGCACAGGTTGCAGCCAACGCGTTTCGCTCAGTTAAACTGAACTTTCTACTTTTCTCGCAGTTTTGTAAACTATAGGGAAAACTGGTGATTTTAAATAAAGTCGCTTCGCCGTGCGGTCTTGGGAGGTGGGAGGGGTCTGACAGTGCAGTTGATGTTAAATTAATAAAGGTGCTTCGACGTACTGTGTTGGGAGACGGGAAATATCTGAAAGTGCTGGTTATGGTACATCAATAAAGGCGCTTCGCCATGCTTTCGGGAGCCAGGAAGGGTCTTAAAGCGCTGTGTCATTAAATAAAGGCGCATTGCCGTGTTGGGAGGGGTCTAAAAACGTTGGTGATACTCATTAACTAAAGGGGCTTTAACGTGCTGTTGGGAGTGGTCTGAAATCACCAGTGATGTTAAATAAATAAAGGCGCATTGCCGTATTGTGTTGGGAGGCGGGAGGGGTCTAAAAACGCTGGTGATATTCATTAACTAAAGGGGCTTTAATGTGCTGTGGTGGGAGTGGTCTGAAATCAACAGTGATGTTAAATAAATAAAGGTGCTTTGACATGCTGAGTTTGGAGGTGGGAGGGGTATGAAAGCGCTGGTGATATTAATGAAATAGAGGCGCTTCGCCATGCTGAGTTGGGAGGGGTCCGAAAGCGCTATAATAGTATCTTCAAGAGATGCGTCAGGTGAGAAGGGCATGAAGGGTACAATGAGGATGGGAAAGGAGTAAGTAGTGGGTGAGAGACATTGGGCACCGAATCACTCACCACGTAGGCGGCTCCGCCCTCCCCGTTATGGGTCTTGGACTCTGGGATGGAAAAGTGCATGTCCCCTGTTCTGCTGCTTTCCAGGCACAGCACGCACACCCTGTAATTGCACAGCATATGGCACGGGGAGAGTGTTGTGCATGCGGGTATTGTGGCTTAATAGCTAGGCACCCTTAAATCCAGGATGGAGACAGCACTCACAGCATAACCAAGGGCACGACCTTCTGTTTAAAAGCAAAACGAGCATGGGTGCTAGTGTTAAAAGTGCGCGCCCGTTATGAAAACTGAAAGCCTGCATTTGAAAAGCAGGAGGCAGAAGTCAATTTACAAATTCCCCGTACTTTGTTCCCCAAAAAACAGGTTTTAGAAGACATCTGTCGAGTTTTCTTATAATTTTGCCTGATTGAAATGGCAAGTTTCCTCACGTGCTAGTGCTTTCTTGAGGTTTCTCATAGGGTGATTTCCACAGGACTGTGAGGTCTTTACTCACGCTGACCTCAGTAGGGACTCTCTCCACACACTGTCAGCCAGGGGGCTCCCCACTAAAACACAGTGTGAGCGGCCAAAGCGAGGTCAGGACATGGCTTAATACCATGCACTAATGGTGGGTGTGCTTCAAAAGTGCACTCCTCACCCCTCACATACACTCTTACCAACACACAGTCAGCAAGGGGGCTTCAGAAGTGCACTCACTCGTTGCTTGTGTGCGTGAGCTCCTCAACCCCTCCCCCCTCGTTGCTTGTGTGCGTAAGCTCCTCACCGCCCTCCCCCCTCGTGGCTTCTGCGTGCGTGAGCTCCTCACCCCCCTCGTGGCTTCTGCGTGCGTGAGCTCCTCACCCCCCCCCCCTCGTTGCCTTTTCCTTTTGATAAGGTGGTGTAATGATAGTTAGTGCTTGTGCTGCGTTACCACCCCTGGCTGTGCTTGCTCCCCTGCCCCCTGGCTGTGCTTGCTCCCCTGCCCCCTGGCTGTGCTTGCTTCCCTGCCCCCTCGCTGTGCTTCCTCTTCTGTGTGTGTGTGGGGCTCTGGGTGTGTGTGTGGGGCTCTGGGTGTGTGTGTGTGGGGCTCTGGGTGTGTGTGTGGGGCTCTGGGTGTGTGTGTGTGTGTGGGGCTCTGGGTGTGTGTGTGGGGCTCTAGGTGTGTGTGTGTGTGGGGCTCTAGGTGTGTGTGTGTGGGGCTCTAGGTGTGTGTGTGGGGCTCTAGGTGTGTGTGTGTGTGGGGCTCTAGGTGTGTGTGTGTGTGTGGGGCTCTAGGTGTGTGTGTGTGTGTGGGGCTCTGGGTGTGTGTGTGTGGGGCTCTGTGTGTGTGTGTGTGTGGGGCTCTGGGTGTGTGTGTGTGGGGCTCTGGGTGTGTGTGTGTGGGGCTCTGGGTGTGTGTGTGTGTGTGGGGCTCTGGGTGTGTGTGTGTGTGGCTCTGGGTGTGTGTGTGTGTGTGGGGCTCTGGGTGTGTGTGTGTGTGTGGGGGTGTGTGTGTGGGGCTCTGGGTGTGTGTGTGTGTGGGGCTCTGGGTGTGTGTGTGTGGGGCTCTGGGTGTGTGTGTGTGGGGCTCTGGGTGTGTGTGTGTGGGGCTCTGGGTGTGTGTGTGTGGGGCTCTGGGGGTGTGTGTGGGGCTCTGGGTGTGTGTGTGGGGCTCTGGGGGTGTGTGTGTGGGGCTCTGGGGGTGTGTGTGTGGGGCTCTGGGGGTGTGTGTGTGGGGCTCTGGGGGTGTGTGTGGGGCTCTGGGGGTGTGTGTGGGGCTCTGGGGGTGTGTGTGGGGCTCTGGGGGTGTGTGTGGGGCTCTGGGGGTGTGTGTGGGGCTCTGGGGGTGTGTGTGTGGGGCTCTGGGGGTGTGTGTGGGGGGCTCTGGGGGTGTGTGTGTGGGGCTCTGGGTGTGTGTGTGGGGCTCTGGGTGTGTGTGGGGGGCTCTGGGTGTGTGTGTGTGGGGCTCTTGGTGTGTGTGTGTGGGGCTCTGGGTGTGTGTGTGTGGGGCTCTGGGTGTGTGTGTGTGGGGCTCTGGGTGTGTGTGTGGGGCTCTGGGTGTGGGGCTCTGTGTGTGTGGCTGTGTGTGCGTCTGTGGCTCTGTGGGTGTGGCTGTGTGTGTGTGTGTGTGTGTGTGTGTGGCTCTGTGTGGATAGCTTTTTTGTAGGTGGCTCTATGTGTGGGTGGCTCTGTCTGTGTGAGGGTAGCTCTGTGTAGGGGGCTCTATATGAATGACTCTGTGTGAGTGGCTCTGTGTGGGTGGCTCTGTATGTGTGTGTGGGTCGCTTTGTGTGTGTGGCTCTGTGTGGGTGTAAATGCAATAGGTCATGCATTTGCGAGCGATTAAGCTATTGGCATTTTAAATGACAATGCCATTTATTTAACGATTAAGCTATTGGCAATGTAAATGACAATGCCATTTATTTATGATTAAAAAAAAAATGTCATGAGCAATGCCAATAGCTCTACCTTTAATGATGCCGAGACCATTGCATTGTAAATGTTTGTTTTAATTGCAGCAAAGGCTCTAAAGAGTTCCGTTAATTTCTTGGCCAATCTATTTGACCATAGTTAGTTCTGGTTTTAAGATTTCCAAAATCTTGAAATTGCTACAGGGTAGATCTTGACTGAGTCTGCAATATTCTGGTGTTTCACATGATTAAGTAGATTTAGTAGAATCCGATTGGGTGTGACCAGAAAGGATTAATGTTGTAATTGCTTTTGCCTTATAAGTTTAATTTGTAGACTTGCCTCTAGCTATAGCTAAAATGTCTCTGTATTCCTGAGGCATATTTAAGAGATGGATTTTGTTGCACTCAAGACACTCAGGAACCAACCCGCTAAATTGAGACACTTCGGTGTTGATTAAATAACAATGATCCTTCTTCATTGTTAACATTCCTGCCACTGGCCGGAACAGAATGTTGTTCTGACAAGAGAAGAAATTATGTGTATCAGAACGGTAAGGGCCACGCCAGAGATACAAGAATAATTTTCCACTGCAGCCTTTTCATCTTGTTTTGCAGCCTTGGTCAATGGCAGAGGAGAGAAAGCCTAAGCGATATCTTGGTCCAAGCTACTTGGAAGCAGTGCGAAAATAGGGTTGTTGTAGTACCCCCTCCCCATGTACTCTGAGGGAACCTCTGAGGTGCCCCCTGAAAACCTACCGACCCCAGTGTGGGCAATGTTAATGGGATTTGTAGAGCGCACAGCTGCCCCAGCAAAGGGGCGTCCCGTCAGCCAGGCACCACACATGCTTCTGGACCCCTGGGTTAAAGAGCCCCTGCTCTCAGGGACAAGAAACAATACACATCCTGGGTAGAGGTGTCTCACCTCCTACCCTATGATGTGCCAGTGCTCAAAGAGGGAAGCTTCAACGGCCTGCTGCCTTTGACTTGCCACCCTGTAAGAAACAGGCTCTAAATTTACTGCACCAAAGTGAGGCACAGTGTGTGTATAGTGTCCAAGGGTCTCCAGCGTTTTGGCAGAGGTTAAAGTTAGATAGAACCTTACTCTCTAAAGTAGTAGCTTGGTCGAGCAGTAAGGCAGTATCAGAGGACAGTGTTAGGCATTTGATGTACACGCTCAGTCAGCAAATTAATTCACACAAAAGAACTTAACTCTAGACCAATTGTTTTTGGATAAAAAATATACTGTTTTATTTCTAGAACCAAGCAAGCCTGGTACAGGTAAGCATATAAATACTTTTCCGCTACAATATGCTGTTGTTGAATACTTTCAAAATATAGTAGGACTTTATACCAATTCTAATTTACAGGGGTTACAATGCAATGCACAAACTTAGTAGACTCAGTACATAGGAATCAATAGGCTTTTTCAGGAAAAATGCAATTAATTACTTTTCGGATTACTTTTACTAACAGGGCTGGATCCTAGATTCAGCAACAGTTGAGTAAATGCGTTTTAGTTAGATGTACGATTTTTAAAGATTATTATTGTATTTCAAAAGTTGACACTTTTTCACATAAAATCACCAATGTTATCCTATGGGAGGAAATTCACTTTGCAGGTAAGTTACTTTAACGTTACTTTTCTTACTCAGTGCTGGATACCTAGATTCAGCACTGGGACATTTCCTGAAAACAGTTGAGAAAATGCATTTTGGTTATTCAAGTGATTAAGGAATATTCTTAGTTTTCAAAAGTCGACACGTAGAAACTTTTTGGGAGAAAAAAGTGTTGATGTTATTCTATGAGGAAAAAGAGGTTATTGGGTTCCAGGTAGGTAATCTGTGTTTGGAGTTAGGGTTCTGGGGTTAGACTCTGGGGTCTCCCAGGGTCGGTGATGCACAGTTATTGCACCCTCAGCGGCACTCGGGCAGCCGGGGTGCAGAGTTTGGAGGCTCAATGTTATCCTATGGAGGATAAGGGGACTCCAGGCGGTGGCTGCTGGGAAGCAGGCCACAGGGTTGTGGGAGCAAAGCTCAGGGCAAGTTGGGGACTAAGTTAGCACAAAAGGGGCACCCTCAGCGGTACTAGGGCGGCCGGGTGCAGGGTGCTGTTTTGAGGTCGGGTGCCCTGTTGATTTCAATGGAGATTCTCCGGGACAGAGATACACTACAGGCTCGGGGTACGAGGATCTTCCAGGAGTAACCACCATTTTGAGGGGTAAGTAGAGATGTTGAGGGTTGGTTAGGCACCGCTGGGTTGGGCACACAAGGCCGTGGGGTGTCGGGTGCAGGAGTGCCTTGAGAAGTCGGATTTACTTACCTGCTACTGTCGCGGTAGGAAGGGGACTCTGGATTGAGGCTGCAGGCGTCGTTTGGAGGCTTGAGGCAAGACAGGGGTCGCCGGATCTCGGATCAGGATCTACAGGGTGGGGCGGGGGGGGGGGGGGGGCGGGGAGGGGGAGGGTTCGGTGACGAACTCCTCATGGTATTGTTCCACTCTAGCTCGGGCCGGGTTCGGCGGGTCTAGAGTGGGCTGGATTCTAGTGGTTCCTGGCTAGCACCTGAAGCTGCAGTTCAAACAAGTCTGATGTTCACGGGAGAAACACCTTGGAAAGTGAAAGCAGGCAGGACCTCCGGGGTTTTGCAGGTACAGGTTCGAGGGGAGATGGGCCTGTAGGGCTGGGGCCAAGTCAGTGTGCATCTTGTTAGCTCTGCACGGCTTCTCGGCCTTCTTCTCTTTTTCTAGTGGTTGCTGGATCTGAGGAAGGTAGGTTCACGGTGCCCCTAAATACAACATTTAGGGGTGTTACAGGTAAGTTAAGGGCAGGGACCAATGGGTCCCTTCCCTGGTGTGAGTACACCCCCTATTCTGCGACTTTCCAGTGGGACGGGGCAGGAGCATGTCACTGGTTGGCTGAGTCCCCCCATCCTCAAGATGGCGGAGACTCGAGGTTGTGCTTCACCTAGCCTCCCCCACCTTAGGGGTGGAGTTGGCAGAGGTGGGCACACCTCTCTTCCTCGCTTGTTTTTCCCGCCAGGTCTCCTGCCTAAAGTGGGGGTTAGAATCAGTGGGGACCAGTTGCTGAAAGCAGCAAATGGTCTGGAGAGGTTCACAAAGGCTGCATGCCTTTGAAGCCTCTCCTTCGTGTACCCTGCCCATCCTGGGGGGGAGGAGGCTTGGCACCTCGTCCCAGGATGTGCATTGTTTCAGGGGCCCGGAGAGCAGCAAGCTCTCGACCTAGGAGTCCAGAAACATGTCTGGTGGTGGCACACTAAGCAGCTACTCAGTCAGGTCTCTAGGAGTTTAACGAGTTTCAGGGGGATCTCTAAAATGAACTCTGTTGTGCATTTTACATTAAATCCCTCACTAGCATCAGTGCGGGTTTAATGTGCTGAGAAGTTTGATACCAAACTTACCAGTCTTCAGTGTAGCCATTATGGTGCTGTGGAGTTCGTAATGACAGCCTCCCAGCACCATATACTCTTAATGGCAGCACTGCACTTACAGTGCCCAGCAATGGACCTGGGTACTTTTGGGGTACAGGGCTCATGCACCTGTATCCTCACCAATGGCATAGGGCACCCAGCTAGAGGGCTGACTGATGTATGCCAGGACATGGTTTGTGGGCATGGCACACAGGGATGTGTGCCATGTCGACTCACTTTCTTCTGCACCAAGACAAGCAGCCTGCAAAGACAGTGTGTGAGTGTCAGGGTACAGGGCCTCTAAGGGTGGCACAATAACTGCTGCAGCCCTTAATGGCCATCTCTGGTCACAGTGCCCATATGGTTTCAAAAAGACAGAGGACGGTGCTTCTTGAAAGGAAAGAATCGCATTGGGAAATGATGCAAGAAGATAAATCATTCAAATTTATTTTTAAAAGAAGAGAGCAGTGGGTAGTAGGAGGAATGAAACTTCAAAATCATAGTAGAGCAGATTGAGAAGGCCTTGTTTAATGTCCTTTAACTTTCACAGACTGGTTGTTTCAGATGAAAAGCTTCTGAACTTTGAAGAGACCTAAAGCCTCCTGAGAGTTTTTATTAAAAAAGCATTAAGCTAACTAAATTGAAACGAGCGATTGAGAGTGGCAAACAAATGCTTTTTCAATAAAGAAAACAACTCCATATATTTGATGGAAGACAGACAACGCGTGCATTCAAATTACTAAAAAGGATTGTAAAGGGAAACTAGCTCTAGTCACAGTGCCCTGGGTACCCATGGTACTATTTTCATGGGGCTGACATGCGGCCAGAGTTGCCAATTGGGTTAGCTTTGGGGAAAAAACACAGGCCCTGGGAACCTGTTTGGCAGGGTCCAAGGGCACACCAAGAAAAAGTGCACCAGTAGTCTGGCAAAAGGTGAGGGGGTACGGCAACAGAAACCCACTTTCCTACATAAGACACCCCCCAGCCTCTGCTAGCAGGAGATGCAAGCCCCTGGTTTACACCACGACTTTAGGTGGAAAAATATAGAATAGGAGGTGTGCCCACCTCTGCCAACTCCACCCCTAAGGTGGGGGCAGAGAGATGAAGCACATCTTTCAGTCCCCACCATCTTAAAAATGGGGAGACTACTCCAATAAGGACTGCATAGGAAGATGTAGTCACTTCAGGTAAGGTGCCCATTGGCCCCGCCTGCTATTCACCTAAAACACACCTATAGCTACTTTTTAGGGGGCTACCCCAGACCTAGAAAATAGATTGGTGATTAAGAAGATAACCCTGCAGAGAACCCTTATGACAACGGCTGGCTTGGTCCTAGAACTACTGGCTGGTCACCAGCTTCTGAGAACCTGCAACCTGTCTTGCAGCGAGCGATCTCAAAAACCCACTGGGGACTGCTGCCTTAAAAAAAAAAACGAAACTCTCCCATTGTTAGCAGGCCTGTCTAGAAGAAACCTACTCCAAGGAATCCGGACCCAGGCGGATCCAAATCTCCTGCCCACTTTGCAACAGACGCCCAGAGCCAGAGTTTGAGTGGCTCACCAGTGCATTGAAGTTTCCCCAGCGATCCCGACCTCATGTCCAGTGTTGGCTGATCTCTCATAATCTCCACAACATCTCCTAAAGTGTGACTCGAGAGACTCCCCGCGACCAGCAAGAAGAATCCAAGGTCATCAGGCATGCCTGCACTTGAAGCTCCTGGCTCGCTGGTGAGCTGAACCAACGATGCCCCTACGACGCTCTACACCTCCTCTTACCTCTGCTGTCGGTAGTCTCCCTCCTGCAATCTCCAGTGCTACTCCAGCAGCCTCTTTGCAGAGAGCAGAATCCCCATTGGTAAGCATTGGACGCTTGATGTTGAAATTGAACCCTGCCACTGGTGGTGTATGTTTGGTGCTGCTTTGTGGCCCCTACTCCCAGTGTTGGTGCTAACCTCCAAAGCCTGTTCTCTGCAACCGATTTACCTAGCTGCAAGCAGTGTTGCACCAGGCACCCCGTAGTTACCATTGAAAAGCATTGCACCGAACTTTGATTTTGACCTCTGCACCCGACCGCCCCGTGCTGCTGGTAGTGCAGGTTTGGTACTCACCAGACACATGGCCCTTGCTGACTTTTGGTTCCCAAGACTGGGATTGTAAGTGCAGTACTTACCTGTTTGACTGCAATATTGTTTTTCCCATAGAACATTGGACTGTGCTGAAAAGTTTGACAATTTTTCAAACTGAAAAGTATTTTTAATTAAAAACATTCTTACCTTATTACAAAGATCTTGGTCTTAAAGTACAAACAAAGCATATTTTTCTAAACTTGGTCAGCAGTCAGAGGCCCGTCCACCCTCTGGCTAGTTCCACCCCTAAGGTGGGCTACCTGATGTGGATGTGTAATTTAAAAGTCTGCCATCTTGGTGAAGGCAGAATTAGGAACTTTGGGAGAGGGTTATGCCCACTTCACACAGAAAGTGGTCTTTTGGGGGATGTAGTGACCCCAGACCTAAGCAGCCAATTGGCTACTAACCTACATTCCCCTAAGGCCCCTAAATCTATCATTTAGGTGAGCCCCTGGCACCAGGGAAACAGATTACTGCCACCTACGAAGGAGGACACAGAAGAGCCGTAAGAAGCAAGGACTGCGGAGAAGCAACAGACTTTTTTTTTTAACATTTATTAAAATTTTCCATAACGTCATTCGCAGTTTATGCAGTGCAGTCAGTATATATACAAATCTTCATATTGCATCGTGTCATATCATTAAGCATTACAGGTAAGTTGGGTCCTGATTATCTTATACATTTGCTTGAGAAGCAACTGACTTGGCAGCAACCTTGCCGGCCTGTCTGCTGTGCCCTATAATGAATATGCTACTTACCAGTATGCATCTGTTCTTGGCATGTAGGGCTGCTAACATTCACATCTAGTGCATAGATCGCCGCCTAGTGTTGGGTCCGGATGATTGCACATTGTTGTCCTGGAAGAGTCTTCGAAGTATCACGAGATAGGTGGCTCCTCCCCTGGACTACAATGCGCATGGGCATCGACTCCATCCCCAGATTGTTTTTAGCCATTGTGTCAGAGATGGAGTGAAATAGTGTAAATGATGTCCATGCTAATATTTGAATGCAATAATGCTCTGCAGCCGCTACGGGTGCCGGGGAGGAGGGCGGGCGATGTGAATGTTAGCAGCCCTACATGCCAAGAACAGATGCATACTGGTAAGTAGCATATTCAGTTCGAGGCATGTGGGCTGCTAAATTCACATCTAGTGCATAGAATACATAGCAGTCCCTCCATTAACGGCGGCCGCCCGTGCCAGCTGCAGAAGTTTGAAAAAGAGTTCTAAGAACAGCCTGTCCTACAGCTGCCTGCTGCTTGGAATGTACATCTACACAATAATGTTTAGTAAACGTATGTGGTGTAATCCATGTGGCTGCTCTACAAATATCTTCCAAAGGGATATTACCCAGGAAAGCCATGGAGGCCCCCAACTTCCGCGTTGAGTGGGCCCTGGGGGGAACCGTCAAAGTGCGCTTAGCCTTGTGGTAGCAAATCTGTATACACTTAACAATCCACCTGGCAATTCCAGCCTTGGAAATGGGGTTGCCTTTGTGCTGAGCTGAGAAGGCAACAAACAATTGTTGTGTTTTCCTAAAGTCTTTGGTCCTGTCAATGTAGTACATCAACGCTCGTTTGACATCAAGCGTGTGAAGCATTCTTTCAGCCACAGTCTGAAGGTTCTGAAAGAATGTGGGCAGTTCAATGGTCTGATTGACATGAAACTGTGACACCACTTTAGGGAGAAACTTAGGATTAGTGCGCAGCACCACCCTATTAGGATGAACCTGAATTAATGGCTCTTGTATTGTGAGCGCCTGTAGCTCACTAACACGCCGTAGAGACGTGATGGCAATGAGGAAAGCGACTTTCCATGTCAGGAACTGAATTTCACAGGAATGTAGGGGCTCAAACGGCGGTCCCATCAATCTGGTGAGGACCACGTTGAGGTTCCACACAGGAGCCGGTGGGGACCTGGGGGGAATAACCCGCTTCAGCCCTTCAAGGAAAGCCTTAATGGCAGGCACCCTGAAAACAGAGAGGTGCTGCCTGTTTTGGAGATAGGCCGCTATGGCGGATAAGTGTATCCGAATGGAAGCATACGCCAAATTGCATTTGTAAAGATGCAACAAATAGCAAATAATATCAGGAATGGACGCATCCAGCGGGTTGATATGATGTTCTGTACAGTAAACGACAAACCGCTTCCATTTAGCCGCATAGCAAGCTCTGGTAGTGGGCTTTCTTGCTTCTCGGATAATGTCCATGCATTCCGGGGGCAAACCAAGATAGCCAAACTCTAGGACTTCAGGAGCCAGATCGCCAGGTTGAGCTGTTGCGGATCTGGATGCTGAATGTCGCCATGGTTCTGCGTCAAGAGCCTGGGCGTGAGGCGCAGTCTTCGATGCGGTACCACGGAGTGCTCCAGAAACGTGGTGTACCACGGCTGGCGCGCCCACGTTGGAGCAACCAGGACGAGCGTCATCGAGTGCTGCTTCAGCTTTCTCGCCACCAGCGGTATGAGAGGGGCTGGGGGAAAAGCGTACGCAAATCTGCCTGACCAGTTCATCCATATCGCATTGCCCTGCGACTGCGGGTGTGGGAACCTGGCGGCGAAGCTTTGGCATTTTGCGTTCTCCTTTGTCGCGAACAGGTCTATCTCTGGATGACCCCACTCTTCGAAATACGGGTGGAGTACTGATGGATGTAACTCTCACTCGTGCAGTTGGTGGCTGTGCCTGCTGAGCAGATCCGCCATCTGATTGTCCTTGCCCGGGAGGTGCTCCGCCATGAGGAAGATGTTCCTCTGAATGGCCCACTTCCACATGCTCTGAGCCAGATGAGACAGCTGCGGAGAGTGTGTTCCTCCCTGTTTCTGGATATAGTACATTGCAGTCATGTTGTCCGTCCGGATCAACACGACCTTGTTGCACAGATGCACCTTGAAGGACTTCAGTGCCATGAAGATTGCCATCAGTTCCAAGTAGTTGATGTGCATCCTCCTCTGTTGTGCCGACCACAGTCCCTGCACCGTGTAATGGAGCACATGCGCTCCCCACCCCTGCAGAGACGCGTCCGTCGTCAGGATAATCTGTGGCACAGGCTCTTGGAACGGTCGGCCCTTGCAAAGGTTGTGTGGAGTCCACCAATGCAGAGAGTTGTATGCCCGACCGGTGACCAACACTAGGTCTTTCAACTGTCCTTGAGCCTGAGTCCACTGGTGCGCCAAGCACTCCTGGAGAGGACGCATGTGCAACCTCGCGTGCGGGACAATGAAGATGCAGGAGGCCATCATGCCTATCAACTGCAGAAACACTCTCGCCGGAAGCGAGTGTCGTGGTCTGAACCTCTGAATCAGTGACTGGATGCTGTTGATCCTCACTGGATTCGGCTGAGCTGTAGCAGTCTGAGTATTGATCGTCGCGCCCAAGTACTGCCGCACAAGGGCTGGCTGAAGGTGCGACTTTGGATAATTGAGCGAGAACCCCAGACTGTGAAGAAGGTGAATAGTGCTGGACATATCTGCGGCGCACTGCTGAGCCGACTTGGCCTGAACCAGCCAGTCGTCCAGATACGGGTAGACATGTATGTTCTGTCTCCTGAGATGCGCCGCCACGGTCGCCAGACACTTCGTGAACACCCTGGGGGCAGTGGTCACTCCGAAGGGCAGTACTTTGAACTGGTAATGCCTGTCTTGAATGGTGAACCTGAGGTATTTTTTGTGGGATGGATGGAGTGGTATGTGAAAGTAAGCGTCCTTGAGATCCAAGGTCACGAGGAAGTCTCCCTGTTCTAACAGTGGGAGGACCTGCTGCAGTGTCAACATGTGGAAGTGTTCTGAAAGAATGTACATGTTGAGCGGGCGTAGGTCGAGGATGGGCCTGAGCGAACCGTCCTTCTTTGGTACCAAGAAGTACAGGGAATAGACCCCTGTGCCTTGTTCTTCTTCCGGCACGAGCTCTATAGCGCCTTTTTGCAGCATAACAAGAACCTCCTGCTGCAATAAGTGCAAGTGCTCTGCCGACATAGGACGGTGTCTTGGGGGAATATTGGGAGGAGGTGATGTGAGCTCCAGACAATAACCGAATTGGATAAGTTGCCGCACCCACCTGTCTGTGGTGATGGACTTCCAGACGGGCAGGAACTGCTGGAGTCTCCCCCCGACAGGTGTCAGATGGTCGGGGGGCAGTGACAGGGAGTCACTGTTTGTTAGCGGCAGAGGAACGGCCGCTGTTGTTGCCTCTGCCTCTGCCCTTGGAGTTGTTCCCTCTGTAACCACCTCTCTTTTGCGGTGAGTACGAGGATTGTGCACCACCCCTGGTAAATTGCGTCTGCTGTGCCAAGTGTCCTCTGGCAATACCCCGATTGCCTGAGCGACGAAAAGTGCTGCTCCGAAATGGCTGAGACTGAAGCGCACCCATGGATTTCGCCGTCTCAGTATCCTTCTTAATCTTCTCAAGAGTGGAGTCCACCTCTGGTCCAAACAGACTGTCCGGATTGACAGGCTGGTTAAGGATAGTTGTTTGTATGTCAGGCTTGAAACCAGAGATGCGGAGCCAGGCCTGGCGTCTCAGCATCACACTAGTGTTGATGGACCTTGCCGCGGTATCAGCAACGTCCAGTGCACACTTAATAGCAGCGTTGGAGATGAGCTTGCCCTCCTGGATGAGCATCTCCGCGCCCTCTTTGAACTCATCAGGGAGGTGTTGCAGAAGCTGCTCTAATGTGTCGTAGTGTGCCCTGTCGTATCTGGCCAACAGGGCCTGTGTGTTGGAGATGCGCCATATGTTGGCTGCCTGCGCTGCCACCCTTTTCCCCGATGCCTCTAGCACTTTAGACTCTTTGTCTGGGGGAGGAGCTTCACCCGTCGTCTGAGAGTTCGCCCTCTTGCGAGCATTGGAGACCACCAAAGAGTCCAGAGGCAACTGGCCCCGAATGAAAGCAGGGTCCCCAGGTGCCGGCCTGTACTTCTTCTCAATCCTAGGGTTCACCACTCGTGCCCTAGTAGTGTCAGTGGCATGTTTCAGCATACCCTTAAGCATAGGGAGAATCTTGACAGACTTTTCGGCAGTAGAAAAAGTGTCGAACAGGAAGTCCACCTCCACTGGGTCTGCATGCATAGGTACACTGTGATTAGCAGCAGCCCTTTCAATGAGGGCATTGAACGCCGTTGAATCCTCTGTGGGAGAAGTCTTAGGCCCATAGGCCTGCGGGTCAGGGATATTCTGGTCGTCCCCCTGATCCCCAGATGGCCCCCAGGAGTCTCGCAGTTCATCAGGGTCATTGCCTTCAGGAAAGGTATACTGTTCCTCCTGCTCACCCTCTGCAACATCTGAACCAGTGGGTGAAGGCTCCGGGCTCGCGACTGGTTGGTAAAGAGGCTCCACCAGTTGAGGAGACCCCGGGAGCGGCTTCTTCTTTAATGGGATCACAAACGGCTCCAGAGGCTGAGAAGTGATCTTCCTCTTCTTGAGCGTCAACCTCCCCGTGTCGGCATCGATGTAATGCTCCGACTCGTCATCCGAGGGAGCCCGTCGACCCGAATCGCCACTCAGTTGAGTGTGCCCGCCTTCCATCGAGTCGGCGGGCACCGACCTGGGCGCAAAAGCCTTAGGCACCACCTTCGGAGGCAGGGTGAAGTGAATTGGCATCGAGGCCTGCTTCTTCGACACCACCGGAGTAGATTCAGAGGGGGCTCCCGGGGTCGACACCGACTCCCTACTACGAATCCGCTTGAGGGAGTCCTGCACCTGCTTCGTAAAGGAAGCGGACGGCTTAGTCGATCCGACTGACGCCCTCGATCCGCCCCCCGGCGAAGACTGGAGCGCGGTCGACACCTTCTTGGGCTTGGGAGATGTCAAACCGTCCCCAGCGCCACCCGAGGTCTTCGGGTCGGCCATCGACTTCTTCGGCACTGGGGCCTCCAACGTCGCCGACGCGGCCCGCTTGACAGTAGTCGGCACCGAGGCCCTTCCCGAGCCCGAGGGCACAGACACCTTAGGGCCCTTAGCCGCATCCACAGTCTTTCTCGGCTTGGAGGCGTGCGAAGACGACGGTGTCGATGACGTAGCTGACGTCTTCGAAGACGACGGCGCCGATGACGCAGCCGCCGTCTTTTGTGTCGATGAAGCATCGCCCCCCTTGGGCGTGACCGGTCCGGAAGGTTTCACTTTCGGTTTCTTCGATGGAGGCTCCGTAGAGGTGTCCACCACTTTCGGTTTCAGTTTCGGTAAAACCGGTCCCGTAGGGGCGTCCGTAGCCGGGCCGACAGGCGGGGCGGAGGGACGAGGCATATGGTCGTGGGTAAGGCCTTGAGGCGATCCCGTGACCGAAGCCGGAATAAAAGTCTTTTCGGGGCATAGCTCATCCTCCGAGCTATCTTCCACGGCCCCAAACGGTTCTTCGTCGTCCCCTACCTCCTCAATGTTTTCTCCGAGGACGTGGTACTCTACTTCCTTTCCGTAGTCGGCCTCGACCTCCGCCGATGCCGGCGAAATCTGAAGATTAAGCTCCTGCTCCTCTGCAGCAGGGTCTCCAAAGATGTCCTCTGGCGCCGGAGCCGATCGGTGGGCCTCAAGACGGGCCACGCGCCGAGACTTGATGGTCTTCTTCGATCGGAATCGGGAACAGGCCATACAGTTGGCCTCGTCGTGGTCCGGCGAAAGACACTTGTTGCACACGGGGTGCACGTCGATGTGTGGGTACTTGGAACCACACACGGGGCAGAACTTGAACGGACTCCGTTCCATCGCAGTATCGTCGGGGTCTTGCTGCGTCGACAGGGCCTCGATGATCGAAGAGTCACCGACTCCACGAAAACCCACTCGAAGAGTAGGAATGAACACGAGACCGAACGTGAACAATACCGACGAATTACTAAAAGCCTTTTGGCCTTAAAACTGTTTTATATCGATTCCGAACAGGAGGCGTCGAAATCACATCCGAACCCAATGGCGGAAAAAAACAATCTGGGGATGGAGTCGATGCCCATGCGCACTGTAGTCCAGGGGAGGAGCCACCTATCTCGTGATACTTCGAAGACTCTTCCAGGACAACAATGTGCAATCATCCGGACCCAACACTAGGCGGCGATCTATGCACTAGATGTGAATTTAGCAGCCCACATGCCTCGAACATTGTGCTAATGTTGTCTCCTCCTACACCCGCTGTGCCTCCATAAGCCTGGGAGGTCTGCCTGCCTTCAACAAAGACCCAGTAACTCCTGAGGAGTAGCAGAGCTGCTTTCCTGCAAGCACTCCAAAAGAACCGAGTACTCCAGACTGCTCCAAACCCAGCACTGGAAAGCACCACTGAACCTGTGCCGTGTGACCCCCACTCCCGAGTTGAAATGGGTCAACTGTGCAAGCGTGATCCCTTGACCCTCTAGAGATGAAGCCCACACTTGATTTGCCCAGCGTGGACTCACCGACGCAGCCTTCTTGTGGAGGCCCCCTCTACGCGATTACCTCCGGTGACCAACAGCAGACACCTCATGATACTTCTGCACCCGGACGCCCAGGCAATGGAGAAGGACCAAAAGTGTCTAAGTCCCCAAGCAGAAAAAAAAAGAGGAAGTGGAAAAAGGAGGGATCGATATCTAAATATTTGACTAATAGAGGACTAAAAATTCTCCTATCTTTGTGACATTTGTCCGCTGATCTATTACTATCAAATTACAATAACCATCACTACTGTGAGAGGACGTGATTACATATTTTATTTGTTGTAATCACACGGACTTATTCTCTGCAAATTTCAATATATAGTTTTACACTATAAACAAATGTACATACATATGTACACAAATATATATACAACAAATAAAGAAAAAATACAAATTTATACAAAACAAAATAATCACAAATAATTTCTTCTTCACCCAGCAAAACACTACTAAAGCAACAGCTAGGCGTCCTCCTATTCAATCTAGGGGGTACACTCCGAGGTAGTCAGACACACATGGTTCAAAGAGTAATTAAACAGAACCCAAATCAAAAAATGTGTCAATGGCAATAAATTCCCAAAACATATCAAAGTTGGGACTCCTCTTTATGGAAAGTGTTGACGCGGTCGCCTTTCGGCCTCCCAACAAATCTGGCCTCCTCAGGATAGGGTGATAAGGAACTCCTGAAAATCAATCCAACGACACCCGACTTAAGGTCTTACAGCAGTGGGAGATGCTTAAAGAACAGCTGGCACGCGTTTGCTCGAAACAAGCTCTCACAAGTATCTCGCTCGGGGTACTCAATATCCCAGGATGAACAGCTTCAATAAATGCAACTCCAGTCACTCAATCACAACGAAGGGTTTGCCATAATAGTAAATGAATCACCAGCATCGAGAGACCGGAGCCCCTTTGCTGGTTCAGCTGGACTGGTCTCCCAGTCCCAGCTTGCAGCCTCTTTTTGACTTGACTGATCCTCTTAGACTTCAACGTGGCACCAGGCACTTGAACATCTGCACCTGGCCGACCCAGTGCAGCCTGAGGTGACGTGTTGGTGCAGCCTTGGACCCTGCTCCATTCCCACCTTCAGTCTGGAAGATTGGTCCTGTAAGTCACTAATGTACATGTATGCAGTATATGCTTTTCATCCATAGGATAACGTTACCGCTTCAGAAATTGCATAAAGAGTTGATTTTTCACACATGCACACCTCTCTGATAAGACTGGCCCATTCTGGGGAGGCTTTTATAACTCTGCCCAAGATGGGCATTGTTTCTTGTCCCAGATAGAAGAGGGTCTCCACCCAGGGGTCTAGAAACTGGTCTGTGTGTGGCAGGCTGCCTAAAGCCAGTCAGTGCCCACACCAAGGTCGGTAGGTTTTCAGGGGGCACCTCTGAGGTGCCCTCTGTGTACATGTTACAATAAATCCCATACTGGCATCAGTGTGGGTTTATTACAAGGAGTTGTTTGGTACCAAGGCACTTACAATATTTAAGAATTGGCTTAAGAATTGTAGGGGCATATCTACTCAAGCAGATATGCTAATACCTGTGGTATGGTGCACCCTGCCGTAGGGCTGTAAGTCCTGCTAGATGGGTGTCTTACCTATACCTTCAGGCAGTGCAGGATGGCATGGCACCCAGGCAGGGTGCCATATAGACTGTCGTTTTTCACCTCACATGTACATGCCAGCTGCAGCGGCATGGTTCTGGGGGGTGAGGGGGTACCACTTACTAGGGGACCTACAGCGCAGCAGAAGTACCAATTAAGGATAGGTTTTAGAGAAGAAGCACTGGCACAGGGGATTTGATTGGCAGGGTCCCTGTGCACTACCGTCAAAACTACATCAAACCAGGGAAGACGTGGGGGCCAACCAGGTGAAAAGAGGCACTTTCTCACAACCTCTCCTATAGCTTCCTTACGTAGAAGCAATTGAATGTCCCTCCTTAAACAGGTGAAGATGTTGTGTGACTTCCTGTGAGGTAGATTGAGGAGGATTCTGAATAAATTCTACAGTGTGTCCATACTGGATTAGATCCAGCACTCAATGATCTGAAGAGAAGGAACTCCAGTGGCTGTAAAAGTTGGAAATACTTTTGTTCCCAAAGTGAGTGGTGTTGGCAGGGGTAACGAATGCTCAAGAGGAGTCTTATTGACTCCTACCCCGTAGTAGTTTTCTAGGAAGTTTGCCTTTAATAAGCCACACCAGGTGGAGCCTTGTGTGGTTGCCAAGAGTAGTGCAGGCAGTAACCTTTTTGGGGACTGTTGGTATGGCTGATAAAGGTTTGATAGGTTCCTCTAAATAGATATTGCCCTCTTCCTCTGATTAGAAACTATGTTGCTACAATATCCTCAACAACCCTGCCATCTCTATATCTGCTTTTATGTATTGGGGGCATCACCAACGTACTTTCTGATCAGAGCCTCACCATCATATAGCATGTCTAATATTTTAGACTAAACCACCAGTGTAAAAGAAGTTACCTTTAGGTAGCCTTGGCATCTGAAGACAGCTGCCTAAATTCAGTTAAGACTATGTCCATGGCCGCACCTATAATTTCTGAAGTCTTTTTACCCTCTTGCAGGATAGTTTTTGCTTCTTTCCTTTTGTCTTATAGTAATGATTCTATGCATGACTCTATATCGGTAATATTTGACAATCATAACTACCCAACATAGCCAGAGTGCTGGGTGCTCTAATGGTCTTAGCAGCCAGAGCTGAAAACCTTTTTCCAATATTATTAAAGACACTACCATCATTGTCATGAAGTGTAGAGCAAGTATTAGTAACATTTCTAAAGCATCTCTGCGCTGCTTGCATGACCACGAAGCCTGGCTTCGGGTGCCCAATGAGAAATGTTGGGGAATACTACTGAATTTTGTATGTTTTTGTAAAGGTGAGTAACATTAGCACCACTGTGGCAGAGTTTTTAACCAATTTCAATCATTCCGCTCATAAGTAATCCTGGATAGGAATATCCTTTGTTTCCTTGAGGACTTTAAGGAGACATCTAAAAGTAAGTAATCAATTTGTTTTACTGGTACAAGTACATCAAACCTCTTGGAAGCTCTTTACATTAGGGCAAAGATGCTTCCTAGATCACCCAGAGGAGAACTAGCAGCTGGCGGTGTTGGTGGAGCACAGAGCAGTTCTATGTAATCATCTCACTCTTCTTGTCCGGATGTCTGATCACGAACAGTCTCTCCCTTTTTTGGCTCATCATCATCATCCAGATGCTCATTGTGGATGCAGTTGGGATCCTGGGCTGTGCAGATTGCCTCTCCTCTGCAACTAGACTTTTGTTTCTACTGCAGCAAATTAGGTTGGTGGGGAAAGGAAATGCTGTGAGGAACTGGTGTCAATTGTGTCTGTAGTGGCAGATCAACCCATTCCGGAAATCGCGTTCAATAACTAAGCATTTGAAGTTGGTTTCTTCTGGGCAGGGTCGCAGAGCTCAAGATGACTGCCTTCACATGACATGTAGTGAGAAATCTGAGGTATGGTGTCCCTGAAGGGGAAGAGTGATTCAGGGAGTGCTTTTCTGATTGGCTAGAGTCTGGTTCTTCTGAAAATTATATGAATTGGTAACCAAGGTCTCTTGTTTAAGCTTTAATGCTCTGCTTTATACTGCTCTTTATCATTACTGCAGGACTCCTACCTCGACGCAGGGGGAAGAATCAAGAAGGTGAATCTATAAAACATTCAGTAGTGGAGAATCATTGTTCTGCATCACGGAACAATCATACATGTAAAACCTTCTCAATATGTTGGTGAACAGTTCTTCGACCCCAATACAATAATGAGAACAAAAAAACAGTTTTAGGTTACAGCATGATAAATTTCACCAACATGAATGCTAAACAAGCCTTACCTTCGGGATTAAGGTGTCAGTCTGCCCAGTAGTATGCAAATCTTATTCTCTTTACGATCTGTACAATTCATCTTTTTACTTTGAAATAATCTGCCTATTAATGCTTTCATATATTCTATTAACAACTCAGGCTTTAATAAACAAGCCCCCCTGGTGCTCTTTAGTACAATCTATGTAGAAGCTCAGTACTCTCTTGGGGTCCAAGCAACGATGACTGTCCTCCTTAGAGGTTTGAGGAAGGGCAAACAAAAACGTCTGGGTGATGATTTGACCGATGTGGAACTGTCACAACTTTCAATAGGAAGGATGCCAGAGTCCACAGGACCAGTTTGTCCGGGAAAAAGATAGTATAAAGTGGATTAAGACAAATTCTGTGAAGCTTATTCACGTGCATGCAGAGGTAATGGTAACAAGGAACACAGTCTTGATGGTAAGGAGCCGTAAAAAGCAGTTGTGAGCAGCTTGAATGGAGAGCACATCAGATAGGTCAAGAAGAGCTTAAGGTTCCAATGGTGCATCACGAAAGTAGAAGGGGGAAACGTATGTTGTGGCCCTTTCAAAAAAGCATAACAACTGGTGATTGAAACAGTCAGGGCTGATCTGGCAACCATAAGGCGGGTGAAAGATCACCTTTAACTATGCCCAAAGTAAAGCCTTGCAGGGCAAAAGAGAACAAACAGCAGAACATCAGATAGCTTTGACTGAAGGGGGTCAGTCTGGCGTGTGGCACACCATACCACCAATTTGTGTCAAATACAGGTGTATTCAGATCTCGTTGAGAGAAGCCTGGCTGCCAGGAGAACATCAACCATCTCCGGATGAAGGTTGCCAGTGTTCAGCTGTCACCGCTCAATCTCCATGCATGATGGTGTGAATGCGAAGTCAGCCTGATCCGAGGACATATGCTCAATCCCAGGATTTCTGGATACCATACTCTGTGCATAATCATGAGCTACTGGCATGACATGTGTTCAGTCTGTCCTGATCTTAAGAACTCTAGGGAGGAGAGGCATTGGCAGAAAGGCAAACAGAAGTCCAGAGTTCCACTCGGGCAGAACAAGTCTCTAAGTGGAAGACACCTTAGAACCTCCAACGAGTAGAGGTGCTGCCGTTGTGCATTCTGGGCGGTGGCAAACAGATTGAGCCAAGTCTCTCCTCATCCACAAAAGAAACTGTGCGCCACCTCCAGGTGAAGCTGCTGCTTTTCTGCCTTGACATTCAATGATCTTGCCAGGCGGGTGAGCACCAGGAAAATTCCTTGGTCATCCAGCCATTTCCAAAGGCACAAGGTCTCCAAGTACAGGGGCGATAATCCCCCCACACCCTCCCCACCACCACCACGTCCTGTGTGTTGCAGTACCACATGGAGATGGTGTTGACAGTGAGCACCTGTATCAGCCTACATTTGATGAACAGAAGGAAGGCATTTAACACCAAGAGGATGGCCCTCAAGCTCCAGAAGGTGGATGGGGAGCTGAGACTCTGCTGGAGACCCGAGACCTCGGATCTTCTCTTCCTGATGGCTGCCCCAACCCAGAAGCAATGCATCTGTCACCATGGTTAGCCCTGGACGAGGAAGGGAGAGGGGTCTGCCACGGACTTCTCATCCCACACATGCCGGTGAGCTTGCCCAGCAGCATGCAGGAAAACATCAGTCCCAGCCACAACATATTCAACCTCATTGAAATCCAGGACAGAGGCAGAAATAAAAGTATAATAGTCGTAATGTCCTGAATTTTCGAAACCAAGCTAAATGGCTCATATGAAGAGAAGCTTTTTCCAAGGCAGATGTATTGAGGCCTCTAGTCTCCTGTAAGTGGTCATACCAACTGAACTCATCACCTTGGTCATAGTTGCCTCCTTTGAGGAATAGGAACGTCCAGAGAAGTGTTGCTTCTGTAGGATTCGGGTGCAAAATTGGTTCAAGTCAGACCAGTGAAGTCTCTAAGTCGGGGAGACCCATTTGTTCCTCCTGCTCTGTCAGAGGGAGTAAGCATGGGAATAGAGGAACCCCGGGTCAGCAAAGAATTTGCGGTTGGAAACCACATGGAGGCCCGCAGACTCCAATTGGTGGTGCGGGGGAAGAACCCCCCATCAGTATTCCATAAGGAGGGCATTGTGGCTCCTAGGTGCCAGAAGGCACGTCAGAAGGAGTTAGACGGGATCTAAAGAGCTGCACCATAGTCACACAGAACTCTTCAAGGTGACATGGTATGGCATTCGGCCCCGAAACTAGGGTTTTGCTGGCACAAGTTGCGAATTGACTCTGAATTCGGCAGTTTTCAGGAATGATAGCAAGAAGATTGGTGCCACTCCCGCACTCTGTCAGGTGAGAGTGGCGCGAGGGAGCAGAATTCCACTTCAACTTCTTGTGTTCCTTTTTAGACTTTCCTTAAGATTTGGAGCTTGACGAAGACCCACCTTTTGAGTGGCTCCAACAAGAATGGGATCAGGAACGTACCTTGGATGTGATGTAGAGTTTCGCCTAGCATTCACTGAGGACCTTCAGGTTCATCAATGAACAGTCCTCGAAGCCATGCCTCAACCCCAGCCACAACAGTCCTAAGTGACATCCCTTACACACTGGAAAAAATGTCAAGATACAAATTCCCAAAGACAAAGGAGCAGCACAGGATCCACGTCTGGTGGCAAGAAAAGAAAGGAACGGACGTCAGCGTGCCGGAGTGGCACCTATAGAGGCCTGCATGTCATTTCCGGAGCAGAATGGCACAAGTGCAGACCTGCAAGTCGCCACCTCCCGGCAAGCAGCGGTACTGCTGAAACGTTTCTAGTCCGATGCCTGGGATATATTCAATAGGCGAGGAATCGGTGGCTAGAAGTCTCTATTAGAACTTTGCTTACACAAAGCATGTTAATCATCCCCAAGATGCCGCCCTACAAGTCTAACAGAATCTGTTCATTCCTAAGAGCATATTAAGCTGCAGATTATGGTGTCCTAAGAAGAGAACCTTCTCCCAATCCATGAAACCATGGCTCGTCTTAAATCCTTTGTTAGTTACCACAGTAGATGAATACCTGCTTCAATTGCATGTCTTATTCGTACTAAAGGAGTCTCATCCTGAGGAGACATTGGGGGAAATCAGAAGTGCAAGATGACATTACACCTAGGGGGGGGGGAGAGGAGGAGGATGGTACTGGGGGGGTGGGGGGGGGGATACTGGATTCAGGAGCGTTAGGAGAGTGTAGGGTAGTAGCCAATGGGCTAATGTCCCCTAGGGTCACTAAGCCCCCCTATATGAGCACTTCAGATGGGCCCTGGCCGGGAGTGTTGACATACTCTCCTGTGAGGGAAGCCAGATTTGTATGCCAAAGGCGGTGGGCTCTTTGAAGCTCCATGCCTTGGAATGCTAATTCACAGGTCATCCTGTGGAAGGGGGGACTTTGTTTCTGACCTCCTGAGAGCTAAGACCATCACACCTGGGGGTCAGAAACTCCACTGTGGTGGCAGGCTGGCGGAGAACAGCCAGTTAGTACAATAGTAGTGGGAAGTTTTTTAGAGGGCACCTCTAAGGTGCCTTTGGGTGCATGTATTAATAAATCCATCACTGTAATCGGTGTGGGTTTATTGATATGAGCTGTTTGATATCAAACATCCCTATTTTCAGTGAAACCATAATGTAGGTGGGGAATTCGCTGTTACCAGAGTCCAGCAGGTATTAAGATGGCTTCACTGATCACTTGTACTGGTGGTAACAGAAAAGACCGGTACAGGGGCATACCTGCTCATGCAGTTATGTCCACATATGTAGTATAGAGCACCCTGCCTTTGGGTTGCAAGGCCAGCTGTATGGGTGACTTACTTATGTGGCATGCAATGTCGGCTGGCATGGCACACAGGCTGTGTGTCATGTCGTGTTTTCACTTTTGTCTGCACCAAGACACGCAGCCTGCAATGGCAGTCTGGATGACATTGGTGAGGGGTCCCTTAGTGTGGCACAATAGGTGCTGCAGTCCTTAGGGACCTTCTATAGTACCTGAGTCCCTAGGTACCAGTTACTAGGGACTAACAGAAGGTGCTATAGATATTGCCAATTGAACTACAATTGTACAGCTTTTGGGAAAGAGAACTGGCATTGGGGACCTAGTTAGCAGAAACCTAGGTACACATCTAGTCAAAATCACATCACATTGGAGGCAAAACATGAGTGACCATGCCAAAAAGGGGGCCTTTCATATATACAGGTGTAAATTTGCAAGTGTAAATTCATGACTTTCAGGAATTTATCAAATGTTTCCAAGACATTCCTGGAAAGCATATTCAAGCAGAGGTTTTCATGCACATTCCATTCTCAGTGGGGCCCTATTCTTTTTGTGCCGAGCTCTGAAGACTGACACATGGGGGTAGGACGCCTGGGTATACAGGATCTGCGGTGCAAACGCAAAGATAACTAAGTTAATTAATAAATAAAGGAATAGTAAAATCTACATTTTTCCAGTGGAAGTAAACTCTTGCCCTACACTCCCCAGTAAATAAGGAAGTGATCTGTTCTTATTCCCACCATGGACAGAGGATTATGCAAGCCCTTGGATGAATGCCGACATAAAGCCATATTTGTGGGCATACAAAAACTTCCAAGGCTTACCATGCCTTGGGCCCCCAACTTACCACACCTTGAGCGGGTCAGAGGTACAGAGAGCTCCACACCCAGACAGCACATCTAACTTGGATTATGACTGCCAGATATCCCTTTGTGTATTACTGATAGTTGCAAGTAAGTTCATTTTGGTTATAAACATATGTTTAAGACAAAATTTACCTGTGTGACTAGGCCCCTTCTTGGCCTTTACAGACACCTAAGATGGCACCTCTAGCCATATTAGTTAGCTAAGAGGCAGAATGCCACGAAGACTGAAAAAGTTTTTGTGCAGAAAACCTGCCAATCCACTGCTGACTGCTCCACTGATCATGGACAAAGGAGATCTGTAACAATTGGTCTTGGTAAAATGGGCATGCTTAAGAACAAGCTTCAGATAAAGAAATGTGCTTGTAGACCCTTCACCTGATTGTCTCGCGTTCCTTCCTGCAAGCTTCACGCTGATCTTTGAAGCCCCCAAGGTCCCCTGAATCCATGCCATCACACACATCTGCATCAAAGTCATCCTCTACTGGTCCATCCAAACAGTCCTCTTCATCCGGTTCTGCATGAATGTCGAACACCTGATCACTTTGTTTGAACTTGTCCAACAAGGAAGCAACAGTCTGTGGAAAAGAAAGTACACATTTAAAATCAACATGAAAACTCAAGGAACACCAAGAGTGCTGCATAGATGGAGGCGGAGCAAACTGGACTAGAGCATAGGATTTGGAGCAGGAACAGGGGTGGATGAATAAAGACATGCATCCAACAGTGTATTTGTGTACAGAACTTGCATGCGTAAGCAGCAGATAAAACACTGCCATATGGTTGTGTGATCTTAGGAAACTGAACCACTCCTGCCTGAACACGGAGATAGTGAACTTACTCCTCAAGAAAAAGTATTCGGACTGAGCTACACCTCATGAATAGGGCCCGATGGGAGGACTGCCCTGAACTACTTGTTGGATGCATGTAATGCAGCCCTTCAAAGAGGTTCTGGGTGTCTTGAATGTGAACTTCGTTGACCTTACTGATGCCCACATCTTCTAGGAAAATCTGCCCATGGTAGCACTTGCGGAACACAGTCTGAGGCCTAAATTCTGTATTTGGTCAGCTTTAGAACTACAAGCTCTTTCTAGTCTTCTGCCTCCAAGAACAGCCCACCAGGTTTCGACAGCCTTAAGGAAGTGTCTACACTATTAAAATTAAAATATATAAAAACAGCAGATGCATAGAGATCTGTTACTCCCAGACAAACCTTTAATAATCCACCCACTTGGACTGCTATTCCAATTTATATTTCTCAATTTGTGGGACTATACAGCAATAGCCAGCATCCCACCTTTAAAAGTTTTCATAGGTTCTGTTCCTGTAGCAATTAGGTTTTCTTAATTTACTGTGATGATGCTCTTTCAGTATAAACAAGTACATAGATCTGTTGCCCTACTGCCCAGATTTGTGTTTTAGATTTTACATACATGTATGCCTCTATACTATTGCCATAAACATCTCACATGCACCGAACGCAGCAGATATAGATCATGGTCCTTTCTATAGCTCTTGCCACCATAGCCAAATACCAACATCCAAAAGCACATTAGACTGTTTCCACACAAACAAACGGGGAACTCAAAGAGGACACAGAGCTATCTGTTGTAGACCAACTTCAATTACAATGCAAGGGCATGCCACGTTGTAAAGAATGGACATGCAACTGGTGGAAGCCCTGCACACCCATATACAATGATCAGGAAATCGCCTCCCAACTAGAAACACAAAAGCACAAGCACCCAAACACCATATTCCTGGGAGGCAAACAGAACTCTGATGAAAATGCTGAAATCATGTGGTAAACCTGCAGCAGACCATTTTAGGCAACCATTTAATGGCAGATTGTGCGCTAAACAAATGCTTACAATGAAATGTTAAACTTCACCCTTTGGAGCAGCAAACATGGCTATTACAAGACAGGTTTCGGCAGGGGCAATGGAACTCTAAAGGCCATTTTGTAAATTCACAAACTGGTGTACACCTGATTAAGTGGAGGAACTTCAGTTCTTCGGACTAAAAACCAAAGAAAACGTAACTTTAGTGTATTTTTTAATTGAGAGAATAATCTGTTTAATGTTTGGTATATATCACCAATACACTTTCAATTATTACTTTCTGCTCCGGGGCAGCTGTAATGAAAGTTCTGAGAAAATTGTATTAGGACTCAAACTGCTGAAAAGATAGTTGGGTAACGATGTGCCTCCAAGTAATTTTTCCCTCAACAATCTGGGATGCAACACAAAAAGAAAGAGTTACTTAACTTTGATTATGCCATTTTTGGTAGAGATTATCCAAAAGCAGATCTGTCACCTTAAAATATTTCCCAAGCGTCAGACTGGATCTGGAAAATTCTAAGCACTTACCTCTGTGTGCCGATACGTGGCCTTCTTCAGCTCCGCATCTGAAGGAATGTCACGGTGCCCATATATGCGCCACCTTGGGGCACTGACATCAGTTTGTTTCGTGAATATTTTTGAGTCAAAAACACGGAGCAACGTAAAACCAATGTTGAATCAGTAAGCAGAGGATAATGGGATCTTTTAGGTGAAGGATGGGAGGGTTGGTGAGTCTCTATCAGAATAAGCAGTATGGAAGGTAAGTAAGTTCTTTTAAAAAACATTTTATTGGCTTTATATGGTACCATCTGGGCAGCAGCCCTGCATATACAGTTTAAAATAAAGGAGAACGCAAAAGTACCACATTTGTATACAAAATGAATAACAATTTGTATATATAACAACAACAACAACTGTGCGCAGACAGTCCCGTAATCTGTGTATATGAGTGTGTATGTTTGAGGGCCCACCTTGGCATTGATATGATATTTAGGGTGACATGTAATGATTGATAACGAAAAGGAGGGGGGGGGGTGTGTTCATACATCAGGGGGTCTAAGAGGGATGATCAATGCCCCGATATGTTGTCCATCTGGACCATATTCTCCTGTGTTTCAGGAGACAACCACGTGCCTGGAAAACTGCTAGTTATATACCCATGCATCTGTCTAACTCAGTTCGCCACAGCTGAGCGATATCGCGTTTAGCAATAGTGAGGGCCAGGAAAAGCAGGTGCTGTTTATACAGATTCTCCCAATCCCATCAGTGCTGTGTAATAGAAACAATTTGGGGTCATATGGGAAATCCCAGCACAACACCTCCCCCAGGCAAGACGAAACCCTGCGCCAGAAGGGCTGAATCGCCGTGCAATCCCACACCGTATGCATAAATGTCCCCTCTTCCCTCCCGCTGCGTAGGCACTGGGGAGATTGAATGACCCCCCATCTTCCAAAGCCGAAGTCTGGTATAATAAACACGGTGTATGTATTTGAACTGGATGAGACAGTATCGACCAGACACGGCTACCCCCGGGGTCTAGCCACGGCTTCGGCCCAATTGTCATCGGTTAGGTCTGGTATGTCTGCGTGCAACGCCCCTCTGGTTTTATGTGGTGATGGTTTGGCATATCGTCAAAGTCTGGTATATTTGTCGGATTTTATGGGACCCTAGGTTTCCCATGAGAGAGCGGCCCTCGAGGGGATGGAATTCTGGGAGGGAGAGAGTCCTGGGTAAGGATGTTGGGCGTAAGAGCATGGCAAAGTTTGAAGGTACCTATAAAATTGAGATTTATGCAGTTCCACCTGTAGCTGTTGAAAGGACTTAAACATGGTGCCCTTCATAACGTCTCCTAGAGTGGAGATACTTATGAGGTCCCATTTATGAAATCCCAGTGATGCTGTCACCTGGCGCAAATGGGTACCATGCCATAGGGGAGTCACCTGGGTCAAGCACCCACGCCATCCCATCTGTCCCACAGTATACCTCCAGAGCCTAACCACTATTCTGCTGGCATGGGGGAGGAAGTAGAGTTTCTAGGTAGTATATAAAGCCGAAGGAGGGGAGTACACTCCATCGCTGCATGTTCTAATGCGAACGCTGGATCTATTGGCGTACTGTACCACCATTCATTAACAATTAATAAATGAGAAGCCACATAATAAGCGTACACATCTGCCGCCGTGATACCGCCGCAATACGTTGATTGTGCACAGGTTTGGAGCGCTACACCAACAGCCCCTCCATTTAGGAGGAAATCATTGTAAATAGCGTTTATCTGTGTGAACCATGCCCGCGATATATGATACGGGAAATTCTGCATTCGGTATAATATTCTGGGTAAGGAAACCATTTAAAAAATTGCTGCACGCCCATATAGCGATAGGAGAAGTGACTACCATATATTGGTCTCATCCCGGAGTCCAGCTAGAAGTGAATTTATGTTATATGATGGAGGCGTCTAGTTGGACACAGACACGAAAATGCCCAGCTATCTAAAGCCTTCCTAAGTATGCTTCAACTGGGCCACCCATGTTCCTCTGCCCTGACTGCCACATACTGGGTACAACACAGATTTTGAGGGGTTGGTGTATAGCCCTGAAGTCTGACTCAGAATCTGAAGGATGCGCGGCCCAGAAATGTATGGGTCTGTCATAAAGAAGAGGATATTATCTGAATGCAGTGTGATAGGGTCAGATTGCGACTGCGACCATTCAAAACCCCGGAGCACTGGATCCTTGCACACCCATACCGCCAGGTGTTTAATCGTAAGAGCAAATTAAAGAGGAGACAAGGGGCAGCCCTGTCTCGTGCCGCGACCAATAGGGAAAGGGGCAGAACGGTGCCCGGCGATAAGTACAGAGGCTGTCGGTTCTGTGTATAGTAAGCGGACGTATGCGAGGAAACATGGGCCAAAATGGACTACTTCAAGCAGTTGAAAGAGATACTCCCAACTAAGGTAGTCATATGTGTGAGAAGTTGGCCTGATATGCAGTGCTCACTATTCTAGTGATCACTATGTATCAGTCCAAACAACCCTTATTGATGATTGGTTGTAAGTCAACCGTAGACCAGCTATCCTAGTAGCATGGACAAGAGCAGCCTTTAGGCTAGACTATAGAGGGCGTGTTAAGCCAGCTGTTATACCATCACATATACCCCATGAACACCAAGTTAAAGGACACCACACAAGTTGTTATGAAAATAAACAGATATTTATTTAGAACACAACAGCCCTGGACTCTTTATGAGGACAGGGCGCTAAGCACAATACAAAGCTCTTAGGAAAATACGCAAAGTTGCACAATTTACACAAATGCCCGAGGGGCACGAAAAACCATATACTACAAAAGTGGAATGCGAAATTACTAGCAGGTAAGTACTACTCTAATAGGCTTTGGGATCGCTAGGACTTGACTACTGAACCTTCAGATTACTAGCAGGAGGCCTAGGGAGATCGGGTGCTGAGTGTGCACTCTCACGCGGGATGAGGGACAAAGTCTATGGATGCTAGATTTCGTTAAGTTAGTGATATCGGACGAATCCGACTAGGTAGAGCTGAAACGAAAAAGGATCTGGACCCTTGGATAGCAAGACTATGCTGGAGCACCGAAATGCTGAGTTTACCTAGCCCAGGGGCTGCGGATGCATAGGTCTGGAAAGACGTCGGGAATCCTCGTTGCAGTCTATGGAGCCTGAAAGAAGAAGTTGCTGGCAGGCGACCAGTGAAGAGATTCGGAGTGATCAAAGCCTGGATCGAAGATGGAAGACACCTGTAATCAGAGGGGACCAAGTTCTGAATCACTAGCCAGTGATTAGATGGGCACCAGGATGGCACCGGCTGAAGTCACCTCGACCAGGTGAGGGGGCGACGCTGGGCTCTGCAGTCTCACGGACCAGGAGGCGTTGTCGGCGACCAGGATGGAGGTGCGAGCTGTCCCAAGATGGTATCTGCTGTCGACGTCGCTGGACCCAGGATTGGGGCAACAAGTCTTGGCAAATGCAAGCCCACGCGGTGGACTTAAAATGGCGTCTGGAGTGGACCAGGAGGGTTCGGGGTGCTCCTCTGTTGGAGGGGAGCAAGGGCCAGTCTGGAACAACCAGACCAGCAGTGTTGATGTCGTCGTTCGTCGTCGGGAAGGCCACAAGCCAGCAGGCTAGTAGCCAGACAACGCGGTGAGCAGCAAAGAGCAGAAGGGCCCCACGCAGATTTCGTGGAGGCTGAACTTCGGTGCTGGAGCTGCTCAGGGTTGGGGCTTCTCACACCCCAAAGCACTCACTCGAGGATCCCTCGGCGGTCGTGCTGGGCAAGCGTCGTGCAGTCCTGAAGATGGCCGGTCCCTCGAGGTCTCGTCACACCCACGAATCTCAGCTGGGCTGATGATGCAGGTAGAGGTCAGAGGTGCCAGGGAAGCCGGTTCTCGTCGAGCTGGGCAGTCTTGATCCGGAGGAGAGACTTGCAGCAGAAGGCAATGCTTGGATGGTGCCTGCGGATGCAGGGTGACTACTCCTTAGTCACAAGGGAGAAATCTTAGGAAGAAGTCTTGAGTTCCTTTCATAGAAAGTAGTTTCAGGATTCAAAGATGATCTAATTTGGAAGGGGGCCCGCTCCTATCTTTTTCCTAGGAAAAGGGGCTGGCACGCGACTAGGTCCTGCCCATGGGTGGGACCAGGAAGGGGGGTGGTTACATCCCTCTCCCATGCCGGACTTTCCCCAGCTCAGGGGCTGGTGTGCCCCTGGAACTGGTTCTAGCCGGCAGATGCATAGTGAGCACCGGGGTGCCACTTGATAAAGCGATACCAGAGTTGGCATATAACCGCGAGGATTATAATGCACTTAAGAGTATATGGTATGCGTTATCATGGAACAGCTATTAGGACTTGGTTTCGCAAGCTGCAAATGGGCTCAGCTCATGCCAGAGCACCATCTCACACGATTCCAAGCACTCTGCCTTCAGGATTGTCAAGGCCTGCCATAGGAGTGACTGATAGGAATCAGTGTGTCCATTTTAGGGTTAGACATAGGTATACTATATCTAAAGCAAGGGGTGATACACCACCTCGCCCCAGCTGTCGTGCAGCCAGTTGTGTTAGATTTAGATGGCCAGCCAGAGGTGGCATAATACATGCTGCAGCCCCTGGTAGGCCCTGGGTACACCTATGCCCTGAGTTACAGGGTCTGATAAGGTGGCCCAGTACCAATTGGTAAATGCACCTAAGGTACAAGTGTCAATTTAGTGAGAGAACAGCAAAACTGTGGGTCTGATTAGCAGGCCCACAGCCAGAGAAGTCGTAAACCAGTAAAGTAAAAAGCAAAAATCTGGGGTGATCATAGGATTGCAGCCCCTACTCTCCTACAAAATGCTTTTGCAATATCGGCTAGGAGTATCGCTGCAGGGCGACCCAGTTCCGGGACCAAGGCCATGGCATTATGGACCTGACAAATATTGTGACAGGTGACCCGGTGTGGCATAAAGCCCGACTGATTTAAGTGGATCAGATCCTGAATACAGACCCGCAAATGATCGTTTAAGACCTTGCTCACGAGCTTGGGCTCAAAATTAATCAAAGAAATGGGGCGATAAGAGGAGAGGTCTTCTGGTGGACGCCCTGGTTTTAAAAAGAGGAAAATCTCTGCTAGCCACCATTACTGTGGCAATATGCGTGGTTCAAGGGCATCTTGTATTACCCCCAATAGATGCGCACCCGTGATAGTCATATGCGACCGCAGAAATTCGATGGGGAATCCGTTAGGGCCGGGGTCCCGCCCTGGGTGCAGAGCTACCAATGCAATATTTAATTCATCTATTGTGATGGGGCGTCTAGTTGGTCTCATTAGATTGGTGAGTTGTGGAGGAGGAATATCCCGAAGGATCTCTGCTGAGAGCCTTCGAAAGCTGTTCTTGCTGCATGTATAATGCCGAGAAATAGCGCACAAATTCAGTGGCGACCGCCCCGGAGAAGAGTGAAGGACACCATCAGGTCCTCTGATGGTCGGAATGGCAGCCCGGGACTGTCCCACCTATGTAGCCTTTTGCTTGACTTATCACCCCACTGATAGATCTGGTGTTGCGACGCCATCCAGATGTCCTTCGCTTCGTCCATGAGATGCTGCTGCAACTGTTGTTGAGCTTGAAGTAAATTACGCCGGAGGAGAGGAATGGGATCCTGCAGGTACTGTGCCTTGGGGGAGATGTGGTGAGCTTCCAATTCAGCTCATTGGGCAGTGTGTTTTCGTCACTCATTTGTACAGTAACTGATATCAACCTCCCCGAAAGTGGGTTTTAAGGCTTTCCAAAGGGTTGCCCTGGATGGGGCATAGGCGATGTTTAGATCTAGGTATTCCTGAATCGTCTCGGCGAGTGTCTCCTGATACTCTGGATACCGAAGATGCCATGGGGGACATACGTCATCTAAAGGGAGGCTTGTGGAAATGTAGATGGAGTTTACCAAGAACCGTTGAGTGGTCTGACAGTCCCCTGGGAAGGTGAGAATCTGTGGATGTACCTACCTGGTGTAAATAGATAGTCCAGCCGTGATAAGGAACCATGTACAGCGGACACATGAGTGTATCCCGCCTCTGCAGGGTGATATTCCCACCATAGAGCAGACCATCCCAAAGTACTGGCTTAATGGAATAATTTGGTGGCTTCCGTTGGGGGGGGGGGGGTGCTGGGGGCAGGACCATACCCACACTTTCTGTTCAATGATGACATTCCGTCATTACAGCCCCCGCCCTCCCCCCAAAAGGTTCAGGCCATCCGAAAGCTCAAACTTTGGGCGAGTAATTTTGTCAACAAAGGCAGAGCCCAAGGGGGGGCATAAATACTGTAAATGCGTTCACCATAGAGAGTTCCGGATACCAGTATATATCTTTCCCCAGGGTCAGCCCAGCGCTTCCCGGGGATGAACAGAATACAACGGTGAATGAGTATAGCTGTCCCCTGGGAACCCCTCATGTTAGATTAACTGGTCTCCAAACATGGCCAAGCAAGGGGCCTTGCTACCCAATAAATGGGTCTCCTGAAGGAGGAGCATGTCGGTGTCGTATCACTTGGCCTGGCGAAGGATGGCTCCCAGTTTTATTTTGCTAAGTAGCACCCTAACATTCCATGTCACCACTGTCAAATCCCCCGGTGGGGGGAATATTAGCATAGGCCGCCATCTATAAGGCGTACGCGTAATGTGGGTTTCAGATCTGACCGGAATGGAATTGCGCGTCTGTAGGAACCAAAAGTAACATGAACATTAACCAAGTACCCCCCATACTGCCTAAAAAGAGTATCTGTTGCAGCGAAGAGCGCCCCCGGTCCCCAACGGGGGAACCAAGAGCGTCCCCACCTAATGGATACCAACGTGTACCTGAAACTTTAACATGGAGTGCAAATGTCCAGGACAGGACAGTTACTGAGCGTGTTGGTCACGCGGACCCAGTGCTGATGTAAGTAACGAAAGGGAAATATTACAACAATCGGCAGAGACTAAGACGCCAAGAGTCTAGAAATGGGTCAACTCAAGATGCCCGCTCCGGGATGAAGGAGCGTCGATCCGATCCGGATCTATATCGCCGCTTTGATTCTGTCCTTCTGGATCGGTTTTGCTGTTAACCTCCGGAGGAATCAGACTCCAGCGGTGAACAAGGTTTCAGAGGAGCTTGTTCATCAGTTTGGACAAACACCGCTTCAGGCGTATCGAAGAAATGGGATTTGGAATTGTAGAGAACCCTTAGCCTGGCGGGATATGAGAGCGTATATTGGATGTTGAGATCTCGCAGCCGTCACTTCGCCACCATGAAAGATTGCCGTTGCTGTTGGACCAGGCGGGTGTAGTCTGGAAATATCATTGTAGGTCTGGATTCAAAGGTTCGCTTGTCTCTGTGTACACTGTGGCGAATTGCAGAATGGGACCTCTATCCGCTTAGTTAAGCAATTTGGCGATGACGGGTGAAGTTTGTTCATCAAGGCCCTATGAGCTCTTTCGACCACAAGGCAGGAGGATAACATCATCTGGAAGGAGATCTTTGAGCCACTGGGTAAGGAAGCGGTTCATGGAGGTGCCCTCATAATCCTCTGGAAAACCAACAAAAAGGATGTTGTTGTGCCTCGCGCAGCCCTCCGAAACCTCACCCGAGACGCCAGCTCCTGTGAAATCGCGGCTAGTTTGTTGACTCGCTGTTGGATGGTGGACACTGTATCTTTGACAGATGAGATCTGCGTCCCGCTTCAGTGATGCGATCCACCGCCTTTCGTAGGTCCTGACGAAGGAAGGAGACCTCGGATCCCACCGCGCCAATTTTGGCATCCAGGGTGTCTCTATCCTCCGTGATGGCCACCAAGAGTTCGGAGTTGTCCGGGACAGATCTGCATGCGGCCCTCCTGATCGTCGGCGTGGCGTAGTGGTCAAGAGTACCATCTTTTGTACCGGACCCACCAGGTTTGTCTTTGGGCATCGTTGGGCCACGAGACGAACTATCGGGGAATCCAAGCAGTCCAGCCGCCCACCAACGTGCCCCAGTGCTAGATTCTGCAATGTACTCCAAGGCCCACCAGGTGTCGCCAAGGGCAGAGGATATGGGGCGCTGTGGCAAGCAAAGAGACAGTGCCACCTCTCCTCACACGGCTGTCCACTGATACACCCTCGGATTAGGGTCCCCGCCCTGCCGTAGCCCCTGGGCGGGGGGAATTCCTCTTGAAAATGGAGGGGAGAGGGCCTGTAGGGCCAGCGTGCAGAGTTACCCAATCTGCCCGTGGGCCCCCGCGGGAGCCTCCCCAAAACCGGCCAGCACCTAGAGGGAGTTGTCGGATCAGGTCGGGAGCCGCCCTAAAGTCAAGACCCCTGCAGGGGCACGGCACAAAATGCCACGGCAACCAGCAAGTGAGGGGGCCCGGGAAGCAAACCCCTCCAGCTTTCCACAGCCCACCAACATTGTTGCGGGCTACGGATCTACCGGTCCGGTCTCTGGTCAGTTGCACTGGGCAGGATTAATAGCATGATTTAAGAACGTGGGCGTGCTGAGTTCAGTTAGTCCTGGCACCATGCTGGCTACCCAAGCCACTCACCAGTAACTTGTTCTTTTGATAAATACTTCTAACCACAAATTCCTCATCTTAGAATAGATTCCCAAGCAATACCTCCCTGGAGGAGAGTATGCAAACTGCCTTAAACCAAAAGGTGCTATAGAACCGAGAAGGCAAAATGCTCATGTTAACGTACCAGACTGTCCAAGCAGCAGTGCTTCTTCAACGGGCGAAGTGACGCCCACATTTGGAAGATGTCTAGGACAGGACCCACATGTCAATACAGTAGTAGCGGCCTTGGCCCTGTTGGAATGGGCTTGCAAGCCCAGAGGAGGCTGCTTTGATTTATAAAGTTTTATTAGCTAAAGCTTAGCAGGTCTGCACAGCCTTGTCCTTCATTCCAGTGAACCAGATGAAGAGCTGATCGTACACCCAACAGTCTGTGGTGTAGAAAGAGCTCTCTCTTTGGGTCCAGGTGACTTAGCGTCTCTACTCCTTAGAAGGGTGAGTTGAAGTGAAAACCGCAGGCATCGCAAGGCTGTGGTAGACATCAAAGCGGATGACCACCTTTTGCAGGAAAGAGGTATGCATCAAACTTATTCCAACTGCAGGTGTATACAGTCTCAGTGGATGGACGCCTGGCTGCCATGACAGAACTTGGGAGAAAAATCTAAAACTCTCAAAGGTTGAAGCTCAATCTCCATGCATGAAGGTGGACTGTGCAGGTTCAGGTACAGGATCCTGCAATGTTATTGCAACAGGAGGTTCTTTTGAAGAGAGAGCCCGACCTGAGTACCAATGCTCATGATCAGGAGTTCTGGATATCGTACTGTCGGAGCTTAATCTGGAGGTAATCAGGATGACTTGGGCCTGGTTATCCTGATCTTCTTGAGAACTCTGGGCTGGAGTGGTATCGGCCGAAAGGAGTTCCTGAGTTCCGCTTAAGGCGAATAACCTCCGAGTGACAGCTGCTTTCAGAAGTGCTAACAATGCATGTTTTGTGCGGAGGAGAACAGATTGAGCCAATGTTTTCCCCATTCTTGGAAGAGACCTCACACCACCTTCGAATGCATTCTCCATTTGGGATCCAAAAAGCATGGACGGCTGAACTTGTCTGGACTGGCACTCCATGAGCCCGCCAGGTGCTGCACAAACTGGAAGATGTCCTGGTGCAGAGCTTTTTGGCACAAAGCCCCTGATCCCACCCAGACGGTTTGTTACAATATCACTTGGTGGTGGTGTGGTCCATGAACACTTGAACCAGCCTTGTCTTGATGGACGGGAGGAAGGTTTTCAATGCCAAGTGGATAGCTCTCAGCTCTGGAAGATTGATGTGGGGAAGATTCTGCCAGAAACCAGAGTCCTTTAAGCTTCACCTCCTCCAGGTGGCCGTCCCAACCAAAAAGAGATGCATCAGTCACTGATGTTCACTCTGGGTGGGGAGAAGAGAGAGGGGTCTGCTGTTCACCTAGTCACAGAGTCTTTCAGCCACCACAGAAGATCTCTTGCAGTCTTCTTCAAAATCTGAACTAGGTCAGAGAGATTCCCCCTAGTGTTGTGTCCATTGGGACTTCAGATCCTTATTCAGAGCTTGTATTTGCCATCTGGTGTGCTTCCTCAGCAGGATGCAGTAGGCCATCAAATACAGTAGCCTCAGGGGCAGTCTCACGCAACTCCAGGATTGAGGTTGAAACATTGGAATCATAGCCCAAATATCCTAAACTCTCTGCTCCAGAGGGTAGGCAAGTAATTGCATGTTTTCAGGAACTCCAAGTTGAAAAGGTTTGCCATAATCTGGAGGTGGATAACGACTGATTGGGTCAAACTCACCATCCCGCTTCTAGAATCCCCAACCTCTGAAGATGTGCTACAACCAACGCCATCACTTTCAGGAACACCCAAGGGGCACTGGTAAGGCAAAAGGAGAAGAACAGCAAAGTGGAAATGCTCCTGTCCCACTATGAACCACAAAACAGGGATGTGGAAGCATGTGCCCTGCAAGTTGAGCCTATCAACGTCACCTATCTTAGTGCAGAGGTACTGCTCAACATTTTCCATATCCAATCTGGCACCTGGGAAATATTCTAAGATAAGGAATGTTCAGTTAGAGGTCTCTATCAGAGGTTCATGTTCTTAAAGGCAAAGAGAGAGACGTATTGGGACCACACCACACCTGTTCTTGCAGGATTGCCAGTAAAAGGGAACTTGACCTACTACCTACTTCAATATGATTACAAAGATAGTTACACAAACATAATTCAACTCTGCATTTCAAATCCTTTGAGTTAACAGTAAATATCAATGAATTGCACACTATTTGATGACAAAGGAATGACATGGTACTCAAATCATGACATGACAGATTACATATGATAACTTAAGAAATTTTAACTTAAATTACATTTTGGTCCTTAACGATATATGAAAAAAATAGGATGTATAAGGGGATGCCAAAAAAGGACGGAAACAGTGAAATTTTCTCACACTAGCCATTCAAAAGACCTATCTGGTCGACTGCATGGTGGCCCGATTCCCTGGGCATTTTACCGATGACAAAGGCCCAAGCTACTTACACCAGTTGATTACATCCTACTTCCTAAACAGAAATCTGAGATCAGCTGAGGCCTTCTTAGTTTGTATTCCCAGAGTAAATAAAGCTCAGATTGGAGGCTGCTCTTTCAATTATCTGGCAACTAAGCTGTGGATTTCTCTCCCACTCATGCTCAGGTAGATAAAAATGTAATTATCCTTCCAAGAAATTTAAAATCTGCCTTTTAAGATCAATTTCTCACGGCCTCCTCAGCACATGCTCCTTTGGATCAGAGTGATGAAACCCTAGCGCTGGGACATTAATCGACGTAGCCATGAGCTTTATAAATAATATTATGCTGTCATGTGCTGGAGAAACTCAGGTGTAAAGCCAAGAGTTCCCAAATTGTGAAATCTGATATTAATTTAAAAAAAGGAGACAAAAAAAAAACTGGAGACACTTGTGCTGAAAGCAGTCAACTCATCTACCATCGTTTCAGTGGGATGGGGCTGAGGGGAAAGGTGGGGGGGGGGGGGGGGGGGGGGGGGTTGGTGGGAGGCAAGTAATCCCCAAACATTCAAGACTATGGCCGACATATGATGCCCAAACAAGGGAAAATTATTTTACATATCATCCTAGTTCTTCCCCATGGGTACTATTGTATTCATGAGAGGTCTTCACGCAAACCACTGTAAAACAATGTAAACTGGCTTGCCTCTTTAAATCTGAAAGACCTCGCAATCCTACGATGTCCACTAAGGAATCAGGCACTTTGTTTTTGGAACACACTAAGGTAACATTAATTCAAATCATGAACAAACTCTTGCCTCCTTGGATCTTTCCGGTTGAAAATATCCTGCCTGTTATCTGTTGTAGTGATTAGCTATTTGTTCAGAAATACAAAATAAACTTTAAATGTTATTCTATATTTTACTTTTGATAAATGCATCTATCGAGAAACAGTTTGGGGGCAGCAATGTATAATTACCTGGTCATTTTGTCCCACAAGCAATCCGGGAGAAAACAAAAGGTTCTCCAGAAAGAAGGAGCGGAGAGCACCCAATGTACAAAACACCACCAGTAAGCCGGAAGACTCTTCAGGACTTAGAGTGGTTAACAAACGTACTGACATTGGTGATGCTACACGTGACAATATAGGCACCACAGACATTCACTCAGCTACCTGGTACCTTTTTCTGTGGGAGTTGCAAGGCTAATATACAGCCCCAAACTAGCACCACAAGAACAGGTAGGTTCAAACAAAACATCAACTGGGTTACAGATACAGTAAGCAACTGTTTTAGGATAATAGATGAAGATACGCACAAGCAAGGGCATACAGATACAATCACAAACTAGTACTACAGAAATGATTAAACGTCTCAACAAGTTTATCCCATTCTACTCACATCATTGTGCGCTTCACTGTCCCACTTAGTGAAGCGAAAATCAGCCAAGGATGGGCAGATAGGGCGTTCCTCAACACACTGCATCAAAAATGCTGAAGAGACACAGCCATGAAAAACAAAAACACAGAGGGACCAACATGAGTTAGAATGAGGGAAAAGTGAAGATACAAAACTGAGAAAAGAAATACCACATCCAAGAATGTATCAGCATGGGTGAGAGGTACAGATCAAAGAAAGCGCGCGGAAAGATGGCAGAATACAGAGCCAGACAGTTCTAAAGTAAAGATGAAAGTGTCCAGGGAAACTGAGGGATGAATAAGCCTGGTACACCCCTAGAAAAATACAGCTGAAAAAATACTTAAGGAGGCATAAAGAAAATTGACAAATACTGAAGGATAAAAGCTGAAATACTAAAATGCAAAATAAAAAGTGAGTGAAAAAAAAGTGGATTGCGGAACACAAAAAGCAAGGAAAAGGGTAGTGGAGTGATGTAGGTAGGGATATAGGAAAAACAGTAAAGTGAGTATTAGGTTAAAAATAAAAAGGAGAACAATCTTTAAGGTAGTGTGAGTGAGGAAAAGATTAGTCAAAGATACCCAAAGGAAACAACAAAATCTTAAAGGAGTAGCTTCGTTGTACCTACATTTCAAGTTTGCTCCTTCCACTGTGCCAGAGCTGGGTACTTCCCCAGGCTCAGATGTAGCATTAGGCCTAACATCAGAGTCAAAGAGCAGCTCGCTGTGATAATCATAGCAGTGCAAGCTGGAGAGGAATACACCCACTGTGCTGCATTCATCGAAAGATGCTGCGGTCCTCTGGAACATTGGGTCAATCTGAAAACAGAGGTCTTGTCATACCGGTGTTTATCATACATTAGGTAGGAATTAAGGGCATATTTCTAAACATTGCACTTACAATAAAAAACTAGGGGACACGACCCTGGAGACCCCTCATTCTATTTATGGATCACTCCACAATAATTCCAGAACACTATCTGTTAACAGTTCTCCTCTGTCCAAGAAAATCGCCCTTAAATTTTCTAATGCACAGCAACCAATCATCCCAGTAATTTCCATCCAAGGGCAGTTACTCGTGGAGACAGTTTAGAACCCCAGACCGCTAGTTTTGAAAAAAGTTCTTTCCCAAATTGCCTAATCCCAAACAGTTCCAAACAATGGCAAAAGTAATCTATCCCAACAATTTCCAAACGGAAGGCAGATCACTCTCTGGAAAAGTGCTGCCTCAGCAATGCGGATAACTCAAACACATTCAAAGACTTTAATTTTCATCCAGTTTTCATCCAAGGTGAGATTGCAATCCCTGTCTGGTACTCATCTGCTTAATACAAAAATGTGAAAGGCTATGCATCAGTGGTTATATAGGAACCATGAAAGCAATGTATAATTCTCAAAAGAATTACTATGAGTATATCGTTCTCAAATGGAGAGCAGTATCAGGAAGCCTACAAAGATTCTCAATCCATTTTCTAGCACCTATGCATGTAGAGCTAGCCCATCATGCTAGCTGAGCGTAAATGTTTTCTAATCTGAAAATCTAAAGATGAACGCTTGCAAACAATTGCAGGAAAATGCCCATTAGTCACGATCCCCCCACGTTTTGCCACTGGCACGGATGTGCACTGGGTCGTTCCCTAAAACAAGGTAAAAAAGTCTGATTGTAACAATTGGCACAGACTTTAGAACCCATGTAAGTCCCTAGTAAGTGGTACCCCTGGAACCTAGGGCATGTATACCAAAGAGGGTCCCTTAGGGCTGAGGCATGTATTGTGCCACCTTAAAGAACGCCAATAGAAATTGCATGAAGGCTGCCATTGCAGTCTGCCTTTTATGGTGCAAACCATGTGTGAAAACACAACATGGCATACTCTTTGTGTGCCATGCCAAAATCAGTGAATGCAATATATGGAAGTCACCCCCGCAGCAGGCCATGTAGCCCTAAGGCAGAGTGCATTATATTACATGTGAGGGTATATATGCATGAGCAAAAATGCCCCTGTGCGGTCTAGTTCAATTACTAGTTGTACAAGTGAACAGTGAAGCAATCTGAAGTATATGTACTGGGCACTGGCCATTACGAGTTCTCCAGCTACATGATGGCTTTACTGGAACCTATGGTGTACGGTATCAAACAGTGTCTACAAAATCTGTACTAATTCAAGTACAAGATTTATTATGATGGCCTTTTGAAAGCCTACTTGTCTTCTAGTGTGCTGACTGACTGGTATTGACCAGCCTACAACCATAGACTAGTTTCTGACCCCCCTGGAGAAGAGAGCCCATGCTCTGAGGCCAGACACATGGTCTGCTCTGGAGAAAGGTGATCATGCCTCTTCCATCAGGATGCTTAGTGAATCTGCATACCAAGACCAGGGACTTCAAAGCCCCTGCCACCTTTGATATGCGACCCCGGTTTCCCCCGGACCTTGAATATGTACCCCTGCTCTGAGGCCTATTTGGCACCAGGACAGGCAGGAAATTAGCTATACAAGTAGGCGTTTTTCACTATCATGCTAGTCACAACCCTACGTTGGATTGATTGATGTGCTCCATGAAAGAAGGATTCCAACATTTTATTTGGGTGGAATTAGAAAATCTAGGACAGGATTATGCCCACTCCCCACAGGAAGTGGACATATAGGGGTTTAAGTACCCCATTGGCTACTACCCTTCACTCCCCTTAATGCGCTTAAATTCAGTATTTAGGTGGCCCCCTGACACCAGGAAGGAGTAGTTTCTGTCCTGTAACTCCAGTTCTGTAGTAGGGGTATCTCTGTTATAGTCATAATCTAGTGAAAGGTCCCGCCCATGTGCGTGGAACCCGGCAATCAAAAATAATCTCTTAAATTGTCAAAAATTGCAGAACTGCAAAGAATCTTAAGAGAATTTAAAGACAAATAAGGCAGCCTATATCCACAGGCTACACTGTCCAGTACTTCAACTAGAAATTCAACCAAAAACACCACACATACAACACAGCCTGCCCAGTTTCTTCACAGAGAAACTTGCCTCTACCAGTAAAAACCCTCTGTAATGATAGAGAGGAAGGCATGGACAGACAAGCCCCATAGGCTGCCATTATGTGGCTTAAATAGGATATTGTGCCTTTAAGAGAACTTTCCAGAACTTCTCCCAGTATCCCATAATGCACAGCAGGTCTCTTTTACTTTCAGTTCTTTTTGAAGGCTTAACACGCCAGACCTGTAGCATTCCTTACATGAATAACGTTCTCCACCCGGGAGGGCGTTTATGACTATAACAGAGATACCCCTACTACAGAACTGGAGTTACAGGACAGAAACTACTCCTTCTGTAGTAGGGGATCTCTGTGTATAGTCATAATCTAGTGAATAGAATGGCAAGCCCATACCCACACCAAAGCGGCGGTGGAAAGAAGAAAATTAACACCACTACTGTGCGAACAGATTTCGCAGCGAAGCCTGCCCAACCTGAGCGTCTGTCCTGGCATCAGTGTCCAGACAGTAATGCTTAGCAAAGGTATGAACCGACTTCCAAGTGGCTGCCTTGCAGATTTCTGCAATCGGAACGTTACGGAGCAAGGCTGTCGTGGCAGCTTTGCCCCTGGTGGAATGAGCCTTAGGCTTACCTCCTAAGGTCTTATTAGCTTTTTGGTAACACAACTGTATGCAGGACACAATCCACCTAGAAATGGACTGCTTAGAGGTAGCAAGACCCGTCCTGACCGATCCATAATTGATAAACAATTGGTCTGACCTACGAATATCTTTGGTCTTATCCAGATAAAATTTCAACACCCTCCTAGCATCCAGGGAATGTAAGGACCTTTCCGCTGGTGATGAAGGATTCTGAAAAACGTAGGCAAAGTTATGGTCTGGTTAACATGAAAATCAGAAATAACCTTGGGAAGAAATTTAGGGTGAGTACGCATAACAACCTTAGCAGCATGAAATACAGTATAAGGTTCTTGGCAACACAACGCCTGAATTTCACTCACCCTGCGGGCCAATGTAATAGCCACGAGGAGCGCCGCCTTCCAGGACAGGTGCTGCAACGAAGCCTTATGAATAGGTTCAAAAGGCTCCTTCATCAACCTTGACAGCACCACATTCAATTCCCATGAAGGCGAAGGAAGCCTGACAGGAGGGAATACCTTCTTCAATCCTTCCAGAAAATCTTTGATCACAAGGATCTGGAAAAAGGAAGTCTGTGAAGGGCATTTCCTGTAGGCAGTCAATGCGGCGAGATGGACCTTAATGGAGTGAACATTAAGTCCAGACTGCGCCAAATGTAGCAGGTAAGGAAGGATGACATCTTCCTTGCCTGTCGTCGGATCATAGTTCTTGGACTTGCACCAGATACAGAACCTCTTCCACTTGTAAGCATAGGAAGTCCGAGTGGAAGGCCTCTTAGACTCCTTCAGTATGTCCATGGAATCTTCAGGTAGGTTCAAATGGCCATATTGCACTCTCAGGAACCATGCCGCCAAACTCAAAGATAAGAGGTTGGGGTGCAACATCTGCCCCCCGAACTTCGTGAGAAGGTCCGGCCTGCATGGCAGCCGTATGTGAGGAAGGAGAGACCGGTGAAGCAGGTCCGTGAACCACCACTGCCTGGGCCATTCCGGGGCAATGAGTATCATCCTCACCCTGGACCGGGCAAACTTTATGAGTACCGCCGGAATCAGGGGAATGGGTGGAAAAGCGTACAGAAAGCTGTTCGACCAGTCGATCCATAGCGCATTCCCCAGCATCCCCTGCTGGAAGTACCTGGAGGCGAAGTCTCAGCATTTGCTGTTTACGGCGGTGGCGAACAGATCTACGTCTGGAGTCCCCCCACCTTGCGAAGACTTCTCCTAGTACTTCGCCGTTTATGACCCATTTGTGGTTCTCCTGAATCAGTCTGCTCAGTGCGTCCGCCTGAACATTCTGCACACCTGGTAGATGGGTATGCGTTATTGTCAGTCCTCTGGCCAGAAGCCAGTGCCAGATGGCCTGCGCCTCCTATGACAGAGCGTGTGATCTCGAACCCCCCTGCTTGTTCAGGTAATACATCGTGGTCGTATTGTCCGTCTGTACAAGCAGAGATTTGGTCTGGAAGGACGGATGGAAGGCCTTCAGTGCCAAGTGAACAGCCCTGAGTTCCAGGAAATTGATGCGATATGTGGACTCCATCGGGGATCACGTTCCTTGAATCTGTAAGTTTCCGGAGTGCGCCCCCCAGCCGTGGAGGAAGGCATCCGTCACGACAGTCTGCGTGGGAATGTCCTTGTGGAAGGGAACCCATCTGAGGAGATTCTTCGCCAAACACCACCACTTCAGAGACTCAAGATCCTCTCCTCTGATCCCACTGGTACTCCAAGCACTCTTGCAACGGTCTCATGTGCAGACCTGCGTGTGACGTTAGGAAGATACAAGAGGCCATCGATCCCAGTAGAGAAGACACCGTCCTCACTGTTGTAGATGGAGTGGTCATAAGAGCCTGAGCCTTCCCGAAGGAGTGATAAGCGTCGCTCCTCCGAAGGAGACACGCTTGCTGACAGCGTATTGATGGAGGCTCCCAAGTACTGTATGCATTGGATCGGAGTCGGGACAGACTTGGACATGTTGATGTGCAACCCCAGCTTGTTCAAGAGAACGCACGTCTTCTGGAAGTGTGCTCGAGCTTCCGAGAAGGAGGAGGCCTTGATCAACCAATCGTCCAGGTACGGGGTAGACGAACACCTTGTTCTTCCTCAGGTGTGCTGCTACCACCGCCATGCACTTCGAGAATGTTCTCGGCGCAGACTTCAGTCCGAATGAGACTACTGTGTATTGATAATGATTGGCGCCGACTTGGAATCGCAGGAACTTCCTGTGTTTGTGTGCAATGTGCACATGGAAGTACGCATCCTGTAGGTCTATAGCACATAGCCAGTCTCCCTGTTGCAACTGAGGGTAAATCTGATGCAACAACAGCATGCAAAACTTCTCTGCGAATCCACTTGTTTGCCTGCCGCAAGTCTAGAATGGGTCTGAACTCTTTCTTGTCCTTCTTGCGAACGAGGAAGAACCGGGAGTACAGACCTCTTCCTCTTTGAGACAGAGGTACGTCTTCTATCGCCCTTTTCCTTAACAGGATATCCGCCTCCGCCTGAAGCTCGAGCAGTTGAAACTGCGAGCTGACCGGCGGAATTGCGGGAGGCGGGCTGGTGAACCGAAGACTGTATCCATTGCAAACAATATTCAGCACCCACTTGTCCCGAGTAATTTTTCTCCACTCTGCCAGAAAAAATTGAACACTTCCCCCCACCGGAGTGGGTAACGGATGTAGGGGAAGTAAGCGCTCAGGGCCTAGTCCCGGTCGGGCCTTTGGTCGCTGTTGCTGACTGTTGGCCTCCTCTGCCTTTCTGACGCTTCTGGAACGGCCTTCGGAACTGCTGCTGTTGTTGCTGTTGCTGTCCCGAAGGTTGGCCACACCCTCTGCCCTGTCCACCGAACCACCTCTGGAACAGCCGTTAAGATTTAGTCTCTTTGGGCTTCTCCAGGCCCACAGCCGTGAGCGTCTCAGCCTTCATGCGGGCCATCTCGTCATCCGCATGTTTCCCGAACAGAGTCTCGCCAGAGAATGGCAAATTGGCAACCCTCTGTTGGGCATCAGGTTTCAGCGACATGAGGCGGAGCCATGCGTGTCGTCTCTGGTTAATCCCATGGCAGAAGCCATGCGCCGCCAGGAGGGAAGGATCGGCCGCAGTACTGATGACCTGATTCTCCACCAACATCTGGAAATCCTCTTTTGTCGCGAGGCAGGAGTTCCACAAACTGCTGGAGGGATTCCCAGAGTGTGCGGTCGTAGCGTCCTAACAGGGCCGTAGCACTCGCCGCCTTCATAGACGAAGCCGAAGTCCCACAAACCTTCCTTCCAGCAGAATCCATCCACCTGGATTCTTTATCTGGTGGGACCGTGGATGATGGCGTGGTGGCATGTTGTTTACGAGCCGCCGTCATTATCACAGAGTCTGGAGGGGGTTCCACCCTTAGAAAGGCCGGATCCGAATTAGGAGCCCGGTACTTTTTCTGTAGTCTCGAGGGGGCCGCCTTAGCCACTGCCGGGGTGAGAAAAAGGTCCATGGCCGGATCCTCCAGGCCCGGCACCAGTGGCAGTAAAGGTCGAGACAGATGTTTTTGGTGCAGTATCTCGAAAATTACCGACGTCTTGGGAGTGGGCACCGTCAACGAGATGCCCAACTTAGCTGCACCCCTCAACAGGACGTCGTGAAAGGACACCAGATCGTCCACCGGTGATACTCTGGTCTCCGGTGACTCCAACAGAGTCGGGGTGTAGTCCCTGGTCTCTGATGACCTCGTCAGGGAGCGAGACCTGTGCCTCTTGTGGCGCCGTCTTGATATCGTGGATGACCTGTTGCACGATCGTTCCCTCCTCCTGGAAAGAGAACGCGATCTCCCCGTCTGTGGACGTTCCGCAGGTTTCTGTGGAGGTGTCCTCCGTGGCTTATCCTGAGGTTTCGGTTTTGGCGTCCCCTTAGGTGGTGTTGGAAGGGGAGGTAGTGATGCCAATCTTGGCGGAGGAACGGAGGGTATCTCCGACCTAGGGATGGGCCCAGAGGCGGACGTGGTGGTGGCTGTCCTGAGGGAGGAAGTGGTGGAAGTGGAGGGTTGATGGGAGGGCCTCCTTAGGTACAGGGGGAGGAGGAGCCTTCGGACGAGGTGGTGTATAAAGCACTGAGTACACCGAGGCCGGTGACGTCTTCGGGGGAGGGGACTGTGAACCAGCCCCTCCAGCAGGTGACCGCCGTCTCCGGCACCCTCCACCAGAACCAGCGTGACTTCTGGCGCCAGAACTCCTTCTGCGCCGCTTAGGAGAGTTGGAACAACTCCTAGACGCCGATCTCTTCCTTCTCAACGACGAGCGTCGTGTCTCCAGCGTCGAATGCGGCCTCCGCGACTCCGGCGTAGATCGCCGCCTCCGTGACGTCAAACGCTTCTCCCTCGATGCCGAACGCCACCTCCGCTGCGTCGAACGTTCAGTCCTCGACGACGAATGTCGGCTCTTCCTTGACGCTGACCGCTTCTTCAAGGTCCTCGACGTCGAGGATTCCCTCGACGCCGACAGTCTTCTCGACGCCGACAGTCTTCTCGACGCCGACCGTCTTCTCGACGCCGACCGTCTTCTCGACGCCGACCGTCTTCTCGACGCCGACCGTCTTCTCGACGCCGACCGTCTTCTCGACGCCGACCGTCTTCGACGCCAACCGGCAGTGTCGCCTCGACGGCGAGCGCCGATGCCGGTCCCTCCTTCTTCGGCGTTGACGGCTCGACGTTGACGCCGACGTAGTCGTCGACTGAGATAACAGAGGGAGCCTTCCCAGTCTGCCCAGACCTACCTGCAGCCTGCAGTCGTCTGTCCTCTAGACCTTGAAGCCTAATCTTCAGCCTTTCCCTCAGGGTCCTCGCTGAAAGGTTCTTGCAGATGTCACACTCTTCAGGGACATGTGCTTCAGGAAGGAAGATGATGCAGACTTCGTGCGGATCAGTCTTGGCCTTCTTCCTCCCACATACTGGGCATTTGTCGAAAAGAGCAGGCATTTTAGAGCCCTAAAAAGCCTGAACAAACACAAAGGAGTGAAGGGAAAGCACCAAGACACAAACTGAAAACACTTAAAATCACAAAAACTGCACAAAATCCAATAAACCCTTGAAAAATGGAGAGCTCAATGCACCAGGGTCCTGTTAGCAGGAGCCGGAAAAAAGACCTGAAAGTAAAAGGGACCTGCTGTGCATTCTGGGATACTGGGAGAAGTTCTGGAAAGTTCTCTTGAAGGCACAGTATCCTATCTTTCATTTCTAGGTCATTTGTATTTAAAGTATTTGGTGCTAAATCCTGCCACTGACTTGGGGTGTGCGATGCTGGCTACATTTTATTTGGAATTGAAAATATTTTACCACTGTATGACGTACTTTAAATGTTGAGCTTTTTTATGAACAGCACTCAACTTGATGCAAAGTAGTTGGGAGATAATAAATAAGACTTTTTTAAATAGTACTAGAGTTCTGGCTGTCTAGTCAGCATCTCAACAGCTAAAAATTCAGAGGGTTTTAGTGATCCCCACGAAATACATCGCCACCCCAAAATTTCCCGCCAGCACAGGCAACTACTCTAATAGTATCTTCCAACAGAACACACCTAAGCAATCTTTAATCTGAAATATTAAGCTTTAAATAGTTTCTGCCTATGCAGTCATACGTCACCACAAAACTACCACATCCACCAATGCTTCAACTGCACTTTTTCCAATCAGTTGAGTCTTCTACAGTTGGATGCAAGAAACCAACCCATCAACTTACTCCACCTGTTAAGCAGATCGCAGGCTAACTTCACATGGCTTACTTTCAAATTGATCTTCAAGCTTGGCTGTAGGAACATCGCAACAGCACTAATGATTGAGATGATCGCTCCTAACAATGACTCCGGGTATGCTGCCAAGGAGAAGGAAAAAGGTATACAGCAATACCTATAATCACTCACCTCACACTTGCGTTCTGCCTCAGAGGTGTTGAGACTGTTCGGGTTCTGCTCAATTGTCTTGTAGGAACGCTTCCTCTTTCTTGTTTCTTTGGGTCCATTTTCAGCACCAACCGAGGATGCTTCTGGAAGGAACAAGGCACATAGAAATGTCACGCTTGCAGATAAGGTCAAGCTGTATCACAGTACACCAGCAAAAAGACATGGAAATATGAGCTTCAACTATAAATGAGAAGGCTTTGGAAACAAGAGAAGATGCACCATCACATGCACTGAAACATGGAAGGACCAAATATGAGAACAGTGAAATACTGCAAGCAGTGCAGGCAGGTCAGAGAGAAGTCCTACCACCCTAACCAAATTCCAAATTTACAGGAACAGGGGAGCCTCTAAAAGACAACTGACAGTTAAAGATGTGCCACTCACTTACCTCATCACTAATTAATCGTACGTACACCAGAATAACTGTCAGAGGAAAGCAAAAACCACCATTTCCTGAAGCAACAAAGAAACTAAACAAGGCAGCAAAATTAGTTACAAGCATCCAAGGTAAACCTGAAGGGCCATGAAAAAACAGCAGGAGAAGAAAAACCAAGGGAACCCATCCAAAAAAAAAAAAAAAAAAAAACACATTTTAAAATTAGTTCTACATGGACAGGGTAATAAAGTCCAGTAAAAGTGCATCAGATCGAAGACAGCAAATAGAATGGGTGAAGGTAAATAGGTCAAGAGGCACATTAAGAATAGTGTCATGTAGATAAGAGAACTGCTGTCCTTGAGCATCTCTCAAAATTTGACACATTGCATCTGAGCTTCTACTATAAATATGTAATGTTCATCCTGAACTGACAGGATAATGCCACAGCAATATGGCGAAGGAAGAGTATATATATATATATATATATATATATATATATATATATATATATATATATATTCACAGAAAAAACCATAGGTTATAGTGGATATATAGTTAGGAATTTGCATTTACAAAACCTTGAAAATTCAATGAAAAAACCATTGGTTTTAGGCCATATATAGTTAGGAATTAGCATTTACAAAACCTTATTTTACTCGCATAAAACCATTGAAATTCCATATATAGTTAGAAGCGCTAACTATATATCGCGCACCCGCAATCCACTGCTGATGATGTCACATATTACATCATTCATGACATGGTCAGTGACATCACTGATGACATCACTGATGACATCTCAAATGACATCACTGATGACATCACTGATCACAACATCCAGTGATTGTATGTGTCTGTAAAGTTTAAATATGTTTCACATATTGAAGAATGAGTGGATGTATAAGTGTCTGGATGAAGAATTTAGTAGGTGCATGACTGACTGTATGAGTGAGTGATTAAATGTGTCTCACTGAGTGCATGGGTTAGTGACTAAACTGTCTTAATTTGTGCATCAGTATGTTTGTTGTTGTGTAAGCTGCTGCATGTGTTGATCAGTAGCTATAAGAGTGGCCACATGGGTTATTGATTGGTTGCCCAAGTATTTGAATGGGAGGCTGAGTGTGTGTGTGGGTGGCTGGGAGGTGCGTGACTCTGTGCATAGATGTGTAAGCAGTTGATTCACTAGGAGTATGAGTTCAAGAGTGCATGTGGAAACAGCTATATGGGCGGTTGACTATGCATGGGTGTGTTGGTGAGTGAATGGATTTCTCATTGCTACATGTGCAAGTAAGTACGTATGTAAAACACAATACATGTGAGAGTTGAGATATATAAATAACTGAACATAAGAGCCAGTGAATGTGTGAGTGGCTGTATCGATCACTGTGAGCTTGTATCAGGGATTATATAAGAGAATAAATATGTGTTATTATATGTTTGAATAAGTAAGATGTGTATAACTTTATAGTTGAGGAAATGGAGGTGTGATTGATTCTTTGCATGACTGACTAGGTGTGTGAGTAACTCCATGGATGAGTGACAGTCTGTGAGTGTCTGTTTATACTGAGTGTATGTAAGGTTATATTAGAGTCTGAAGAGGTTCATTGTATTATCACATGAGTGATGTGATCAGTGATGTCAAATGAGATGTCATCAGTGATGTCATTTGAGTTGTCATCAGTGATGTCATCAGTGATGTCATTTGAGATGTCATCAGTGATGTCATTTGAGTTGTCATCAGTGATGTCATTTGAGATGTCATCAGTGATGTCATTTGAGATGTCATCAGTGATGTCATCAGTGATGTCACTGACCATGTCATGAATGATGTAATATGTGACATCATCAGCAGTGGATTGCGGGTGCGCGATATATAGTTAGCGCTTCTAACTATATATGGAATTTCAATGGTTTTATGCGAGTAAAATAAGGTTTTGTAAATGCTAATTCCTAACTATATATGGTCTAAAACCAATGGTTTTTTCATTGAATTTTCAAGATTTTGTAAATGCAAATTCCTAACTATATATCCACTATAACCTATGTTTTTTTCTGTGAATTTCATTGGTTTTTTAATAGCAAATATGAAAAGCTTTAAAATGTCAAGTACGTGATAGATAAAAACATTTTCGTATTTATGCACGCTGATGTGCTTTGAACGCTGTACCCCCCCCCCCCCTCCCCTCTTTTGTCTTAGTAGTACTCTCTCTTTGCAGATACTGAAGGGTAGTTAACGCAGGCCTTTACCCCCGTTGTAATCCGTCGTGCCTCCTTGTCTCTCCATTTGATTGATTGTTGTCCAAGCATTTACTGTTTTAGAATTGGTTCTCTTTGGATCATTCTCTATTTACAAACAAGCACAAGGTCGCAATACTCTGTTTAGTCTTTGCAGATAGTGAAAAATCGTGTAAAAAAATAAAAGTAATCGAGCAAAATCAGTAGGCCACTAATTGGATCTCTTTTTGACCTCGCTAAAATAGAAATATTAGGAACAACCCTTCATGAGAAATACGAAAATAGTGAGATGAACTGAGCTCCACACCATGAGGGCTGCAAGACAGCTCGGCTCCATCACCCATCCCGCACAAAATAACGACAAACCCTATGCAAATATTAAAAATATAGACAACACACCAGCAAAGAAACAGGGTAAAACATTTTATTAAAAAACTATTTACATAACGTTGGTTTATAAGATGATGTCAGTAGTGGACCGATGTGTGAATAGATCGAAAACAGCACAAGGCTCCAAGATCCGGATGGCAAGCTCCTGGATGTTGGGTGCCATAGTTTAGAGTTCTTAATTGCAGCCTTTTTCAATGCCTGTGCTTTGTTGAATCAAAATGGCGGCTTGACACAAAGCTGACTCAAGCGTTGCTACTGATGCTATGCAGACCAAAACTGGTTTTCAGTTTGTACATTTTTCTAGATTTTTCAATCCAAGTTTGGTTGACTTTGTAGAACGATGGCTTCAGATTTTCAACATACGGTGTGGTGGCGCTGACTGGGAGGGGGCGCTTCGCTCCTGCCCCCTCCCCAAGTAAGATTTTCATACGTGAAAGTACGTTAATGGTTTTGGTCCCTGAGATGCTTCGATGTCACTACCATTCTCAAATAGCATAAGTTCTGGATGTTGGGTGCCATAGTTAAGAGTTCTGAGCAGTGCTTGTAACACTGTCTGAAGCTTATTTCCACCTACTGCAGCTTCACTATTCTCAAAGTAAGTGAGTGTCGTTTGTGGACCTGACTGCATTAGAAAACAATGTGATATGTTACCTTCCTAAACAGCTTGACGGAGGCCCCTGAGGGGCGGTGTGATGGCCATGGACTCGGAGAAGACGCTTGGCTCCGACACCCTCCCCAAGTCTTATAGCACTGGTGTAGCCTGAGATCGCCCCCGACATAGGCGGCCGGCTCCCGGGGTCCGGCGGAACTTTTTGCCTTTTGATGACTCTTCAATTCTGGACCTTGTCCCACAATCCGTTTGACCTGAAGACAAGCTGTAGTGGGGCGCCCCTTTATCGTTTTAGTTGCCATTCCGCCCGCTTTTGCTACACTGTGCCTCTTCCGCCATTCAGCTGTTTACCGCCCGCTCTTGCGACTACAGCGTCTCGCTCACCATGTAGTTGAGATGCGCCCGCTCTTGCGGTGCAGCGATAGGCGGCTGCCACAGGACTCTCAAAATGGCGGCCGGCTCTTCGGTTTTGGGCCTGGTCCACTAAAATGGCCCTGGGACACCTTGGAACTCGGACGCTTGTCTGCTAGGGCTTGGGTCCCATTCTCGAAAAGCGTCCCCTCAGCCGTGAAGATTCTACAAAAGTCTTGGGGGCCTCCGACTCCCGCAGGCTTCTGGTGGGGAGCGGCTGCCATGATTGCTCGTGGAATGGCCACGACGGAGCTACGAGATGGTAGTGGTCTCATGCTGACGCCAGCTTTAGTCTGAAACATCCAGAAACACTATAGACTACCAATTCGATCAGTTCCGGTAGCGCCCCAACATGACCCGGAAGAGAAGAACTTGCCCTCCCCTCTTTGACTGATGGTTCTTGTTGCCTGTCCCCTCTGTTGTCATTTAACAGAACTTTTTGGACTGCTGAAAGGGGTTGTGTTCTGAACGCTGGTTGGTGGAGACATTTAGACTATATTCTTGACCTACGTTGTCGCGTAATGCGTTTTATGACACGCCGCGTTAGCGCACCCGGAAGTGATCCGAGGCGCGGCGCGCAGCGCGTAACGTAAGCATAACAGGTCATGTGACTTGTTAATAAAACTTTTCATTGGTTCATTTTACTTTTGTTAATTTAATGATGAAAAGCTTGGTCATATGACCTAAAAATTACGCTTTTTATTATTTTCGAACAATATTTTTTTTTCAAACATATATTATAATATTCCAGGCTAATGTACTTTCCCGGAAAATTTACAACTGTCTTGCAAGTAAAATATATTCCTTTTTCGAGAAAAAGGGCGTTTCTTCCTTCCATGACGGAGCCGTTGAGTAAAAGAGATTCGGCCTGCTGTCTTAGTCGCCGATACGCCTGATTATCAGATTCTTATCGATCACTTTATGTTGCAGACATGAAAAACACAACTGCCCTTGACCATTTATCTTTACTGCGTTCCTACATATTATACCTTTTATCCGTCATGTAATTGGACTGCTTTATTTCACTTGCCTTTTACTGATTCGAAAACAGTCACTAAAAGTAAAAACTTTACAAATGTAAATACTACTACCGTGTTTTGTTTTAAAAACCTTTATTGTGAAAATGTCAGTATACAAATACGGGCCTATAACCACGTGGGCCGGCCACGGAGCAAACTGAAATCGTATATGATGAGGAGACATTTACACTGTAGAAGAACGTAACGAGCGGGCCATTAGGTGACAAGAACAAAGGTGTCTAACAGTTGCGGAATCGGTGGACGTACATTTTGTAATTAAAATACGACAGGGCCACTTACAATAACATTTTCTAGACATACATTTGCGGGCAAGGAGTTACGAGTCCCATTTATACCGGCGCCATTTTGGGCGAGGCCGGGCAGGTCCAAGATATAGTCAAAATGTCTCCACCAACCATCGGCCAGACCAGAACCCCTTTCGGCCCTTTATGCTACAAGATGGTGTCTTCCATTCAGAAAATATTGGTGGCAGCATTTTGAAAGGAAACAGAAACAGCCGTTCTCCTAGTGAGTTTCACATTGTTACATTTAGGAAGAATGTTGAAGAGTAGTATGTGGAAAATCTGAAGCCATTTTTCTACAAACTCTCAATCAGACTTGGATGGAAAAAAAAAACCTGAAGAATGTACAATCTGAAAACCAATTTTTGTCTGTATAGCACCAACAGTAACGCTTGAGTCAGCTTTGTGTCAAGCCGCCATTTTCATTCAATCAATAGCGTCCCCCTGCACACATTCAGGGACCTGGTCGTGTCTTCAGATGAAACGCATTGTAGGAAAAGAAGCAGAAAGGAAAAGGCAAAAAGTTCCGCCGGACCTAGTGAAGCTGCAGCAGGTGCAAATAAGCTTCAGACAGTCTTACAAGCACTGCTCAGAACTCTCAACTGAGGCACTCAACATCCAGGACTTGTCATTCGGATCTTGGCGCCTTGTATTTTTGTTTTGTTTTTGATGGAGGGGAAACAACAAAAAACAGGCATTGAAAAAGGCTCAACAGTGCAGGGCGCCTTGTGCTGGTTCCGACCTATTCACACATCGGTCCACTACTGACATCACCTCATAAACCAACGGGGCACCCCACGCCGACTTTCGGCGCAGCATTGTAGGATGGCCACACCAGTGCGGCAATTTGCTGGACACCACCTCGGTGCCATCCAGATCTCGGCGCGTTCGACTCACTGTACCGCAACAGTGACTGCAACTCAGCTGGACACGCCGTCTTTCGGCGCAGCATTGTAGGATGGCCACACCAGTGCGGCAATTTGCTGGACACCACCTCGGTGCCATCCGGATCTCGGCGCGTTCGAGTCACTGTACCGCAACAGTGACCGCAATTCAGCTGGACACGCCGTCTTTCGGCGCAGCATTGTAGGATGGCCACACCAGTGCGGCAATTTGCTGGACACCACCTCGGTGCCATCCGGATCTCGGCGCGTTCGAGTCACTGTACCGCAACAGTGACCGCAATTCAGCTGGACACGCCGTCTTTCGGCGCAGCATTGTAGGATGGCCACACCAGTGCGGCAATTTGCTGGACACCACCTCGGTGCCATCCGCATCTCGGCGCGTTCGAGTCACTGTACCGCAACAGTGACCGCAACTCAGCTGGACACGCCGTCTTTCGGCGCAGCATTGTAGGATGGCCACACCAGTGCGGCAATTTGCTGGACACCACCTCGGTACCATCCGGATCTCGGCCCGTTGTGCTGCCTTCGGCCTATTCGCACATCGGTCCGCTACTGACGCCGCCTCACGTGCCAACGGATTTTCTACGCTTTTTGTAGCCCTATGCCGCATAACAGGTCATGTGACTTGTTTATAAAACTTTTCATTGGTTCATTTTACTTTTGGTTTCCTAAAGATGGAAGGCTTGGTCATATGACCTAAAAATAACACTTTTCATTGGTTTAGAACATTTTTTTTTCCCAAACGATGAAAGCCCCACCTTGTTTCTGGATCATTCAGACTGAAGCTGGCGTCAGCATGAGAGCACCACCATCTCGTGGCTCCGTCGTGGTCATTCCGCGAGCAATCATGGCAGCCGCTCCCCACCGGAAGCCTGCGGGAGTCGGGGGCCCCCAAGACTTTTATACAATCTTCACGGCTGAGGGGACGCTTTTCGAGAATGGAGCCCAAGCCCTAGCAGGCAAGCGTCCGAGTTCCAAAGTGTCCCAGGGCCATTTCAGTGGACCAGGCCTAAAACCGAGGAGCTGTCCGCCATTTTAAGAGCCATGTGGCAGCCGCCTATCGCTGCACTGCAAGAGTGGGAGCAACTCAACAACATGGTGAGCGAGACGCTGTGGCCGCAAGAGCGAGCGCAACTCAGCTAGATGGCTGCCACCTGGGGAGGCCCGTTCACGCCGGCTCCCCCACGCCCCCCCCCCCCGGGCCGCCGCACGCCAATTTTCGGAGCAGCATTGTAGGATACCAAAACCAGTGCGGCAGTTTACTGGACATCACCTGGGTGCCTGTCGTACATGTTGTGTCAGCCATGTGACACTGGACACAGACCGCTACTGACGAGGCCTCCCCCCGCACCACCCGGGACGCCCCACGCTGTTTTTCTGTGCTGCATTGTAGGATCCCTAAACCAGTGCGGCACCCAGGCGACATCACCTGGGTGCCGTCCAGAACTCTGCACGTTGTGCTGCCTTGGGACTATTCGCACAACAGACCGCTACTGACGAGGCCTCCCCCCGCCCCACCCGGGACGCCCCACGCCAATTTTCGGAGCAGCATTGTAGGATTCCTAAACCAGTGCGGCACCCAGGCGACATCACCTGGGTGCCGTCCAGAACTCTGCACGTTGTGCTGCCTTGGGACTATTCGCACAAAAGACAGCTTCTAACCATTGTTGCTTTTTGTGTTGAGAAATGTTTAAATGTTTTTAGTTTTTGTTCCGTTCGTTAAAGTTAGTAGTTAATAAAGTTTTATAACCTTACTTTGTTGGAGTGTTATCTATTTTTTTTAAAACGGGTGAATGGGGCCTTGAATCGGGTTATTGTCATGTGTGGGCTTTGGAAGTGTGCTGCTGCAGGATCGGACATTTCAAACGCAAATGCACGTTCTTTTTCTTACCTTTCCGAAGCATGGAGCGCAATAGCAAGCAGAGAAAGGGTGATGCACGTGTTGAACACTACCTGACCTGGCAAGTTGCTGGCAGTGCCCCCCCGCCCGCTCCTGAAAGAGGGCACACACACACCGCCGCCCCGAGTACTTCACAAATCTTTAAAAGACCATGCGCTTGTTCATGAGGCTTAAATGGTTTATCACCTCTTCTAGAACCCCTGCATCGACCCTCTGACGTTTCATGGAAAAATTACCATGTAACAATACCAAGCCCTGTCAGCTGAAACCCCCAAGGAATCGTGGGGCATATTATCAAGGGGGTTTATCTCCGCTTTTTTGGCTTTAAAAGCCATGAAAGCGGAGATAAAATTATCTCCCTATTACCAAGCTGTCGCTAACACCAGTTAGTGACAGCTAAAAGGAGATAGCGACCATCTTGGGCCCTGCTTTGCATGTCAGTGATACTTATCACTAATGACATGCAAAGTGGCGTGCCAAGATGTTAGCGACTGGAAACAGTCCCTAACATCGCTACCTTCTATTACCAACTTTTGGAGATATTCGCGCTAAGCGCGAATATCTCCAAAATCTAACACCTGCCCTGAGCAGTTCTTAGCCATGTTATCCAATGGGAGGTGGATAACATGGCTAAGAGCATTAGATCGATAATACATGAATATCGCTGACTTTTCTGCGATAATAGCAAGGTTTATCTGCGATAAAAATCGCCGATGTGCGGCGATAATTTTTGTCTCTAAACAAGTTAGAGACAAAAATTATCGCTAGTTGTTCGTAATATGCCCCCGGGTTTTTGCTTGCAGAAATCGGGAGGCGGGAGACTAGCACTGAAATCAGTACTCACACGCCTGAATCAGGAGGATTGGCATGTCTGAATTCTCTACAGCTGGGGCCATAAACTACATCCGCAGGGTTAGGTGATAGCCTGGGACCAGCCTGGCATCTAAAATGGCTGCCGTGCACGACAAAATTGTGGCATTCGAAAAAAGGCAAGATGGCGCAGCCGCTGGAAGAGATGTATCAACATATATCAGCCTCCTCAGCCACCCTCAGGAAACATAGGGGATTAGGATACGTCTCCCGCACCCCCTTATACCTAGTACTTTAATTAACGAAGCACAAAATGGCGAATTCCCGTTTCGCTACCAGTTTGCGGCCCAGTTCGCGGCCCGTGAAGCGCTTCTACCGTGAAAAATCATTTTTTTTTTATTTTCCCCACGGGACCCTTTAATAACCCCAACAACATTCCTAGGGGGTCAAGAGGGGGATACCTTGCCCCCTTTCATTAAATTCCCCCTTAGTTTTTCACCTTTTCTTCTCTCTCGATCCTACCGAGAGACAAGATGGCGGCCGCTCCGGACTGTCACGCAGCAAAAAAAAAAAAAAGCTCACGCACAGCCGCTGGAAGAGATGTATCAACATATATCAGCCTCCTCAGCCACCCTCAGGAAACATAGGGGATTAGGATACGTCTCCCGCACCCACTTATAACTAGTAATTTAATTAACGAAGCACAAAATGGCGAATTCCCGTTTCGCTACCAGTTCGCGGCCGCGCTTCTACCGTGAAAAATCATTTTTTTTTTATTTTCCCCACGGGACCCTTTAATAACCCCAACAACATTCCTAGGGGGTCAAGAGGGGGATACCTTGCCCCCTTTCATTAAATTCCCCTTTCGTTTTCCACCTCTTCTTCTCTCTCGATCCTACCGAGAGACAAGATGGCGGCCGCTCCGGACTGCTTAGAATGTTGACAGACACCGGAGAGCCAATCAGCTTTCTGCGCGCAAAGTTCCGATAAGCGAAAAGTAAGCGGACCGGATCGCTGCCCAGAGCGCTGTTACAGATATATATCTTGGTTTGAACGTTAATTTCTCAAAAACTACTGGAGCACATATATTGAGACCTAGCAAAGTCACATCGGGCTAACAGTCCCTACAATTTTGCCAAGTTTCGTGCAAATCCATTCAGCCGTTCGAGCTAAAAGTGAGTCCAACCGCCCTATGGAAAAATGAATGGAAAAAACGCGTTTTGGGACCCCCCTTTTTTCTCAGCCCCCCCTTGACGAAACTCCACCAAATTTTCAGGGGCTGCTCAGAATCAAAATGTGCCATTTTCCTGACAATTTCAGCCGATTCCGTCCACAAACGCCAAAGTTATTAGACATAGAATTTTCAGAAGTCCCATAGAGAAAAAATTCTAACTATATATACCTACTGGCTATCGCTAGTAGGTAATATATATATATATATATATATATATATATATATATATATATATATAGCCACACAATCCAACCAATTCGGTCGAGAAAAACAGCAAGCACTCCGATGTCAAGATGTTTTAAAAAGTTTATTTATTTTCCAAACCCTCTTCACCCCCGACAGACGCGTTTCGCAAGTAAGCTTCGTCAGTGTCAGTTTGTGCAAACATTCAATCGCCATTTTAAACCCACCGCCCTTTTTCATTTCATCAACATAGAAGATGGTAAATTCCATGGAAACAGCGGCCATCTTGTAGTGTAGTACTACAAGGATTGTACATTGGTTCAAACAGCGAAAATAAAGTGCTCTAGTGCTAAATTAAAATCATTGACCACAACAAACATTACATTATTCTTATGCACACTATATTCATATCTGTGTGTCTCCTAATATTGTGTAAATTCATATATATACATTCCAAGATTATGTACATTTGGATTCACATCGCTAGTTATGTAGGGGTGTATCCCCTAGCTTTAGATGGGATATACCCACTTCAAAGTTTTACAGTGCATATTACTTTTCTTTATGGAGCCCTGTATGGGCTTGAATCCAAAGTGTGTATGATACAGATATTTACATATTAACAAGGCATTCTCAGGGGATCGTGCAAGTATAGAAAGACATCTTTACCTAAACAGTGTGTGCACACAGAGTATTTCCCAGTCCTGTTTCATAGGTGAACCCACATTTCTGCATCATTATTGAGGCCCCACGGTGTCATTGTTTTGGAGGTCCAAAATATATCTTGACTCTGATGGAGTGATTTTTCCCTGTCCCCACCACGTTCTGATTTTGTAATTTGGTCTATGCAGTAATAACTGAGTAAATCCCTGTTGCTTTTATGAAATTCAGCAAAATGACGGGCTACCGGATAGGTCTTATTATTCGCGATAGCCCTCATATGTTCCAGGATTCTCAGTTTGGTGGGTTTGATGGTACTGCCTATGTGATGCTTGTTACACGGGCACTCCAGACAATATACTGTAAACTCTGAATTACAGTTTAGATGTTTCGTGATCACCCTGTTAGGTTTATCCTCTCCTGATCTTCCTGGGTATTCTTTTACTTTCTTGCTATACTTGCAAGCTTTGCAGCGCAAGCACGGGAAGAAGCCTGTGATCCTATTGGTAGCAGAGGTTGCAGTTGGGGGGGGGGGGGGGGGGGGGGGGGAGTGGCTATGAATCAGGATATCTGATAATGACTGACATCTCCGATAGGTAATCATAGGTCTATCAGAGATATGTTTTTTCAAGATGTTATCTGTTTTTAATATATGCCAGTTTGTCTTAAATGCCTAGACAAGATCACCTGATTTGATGTTGAATGTGGTGATCATTCTGACCTGATCATTCTCATTCTGTGCCTCCTTCACCAACAGGAGATCCCTCCTGTTGATGGTTTCTGCCTTAACGGTTGCCTGATTTAGTATATTCTTTGAGTAGCCCCTAGCCTGGAATCTGTTAGCATCTTTTTGGGCATTTCTAAAATCTGTTTCCGCTGAGTAGTTCCTTTTGAGGCAGAGATATTTACCGTAAGGTACGTTCCTGATTAGACTCCTCGGGTGATGGCTAGCCACGTGTAACACGGCATTGCCTGCCGTGGGCTTCCTGTAGAGTCTAGTGTGGAGGTTGTTGTTGTCCACAAATACTTCTAAATCAAGATAACATACGCTGCTGTCACTAATTGTGCTAGTGAATTTTAGGTTCACATCATTATTGTTAAGCGCGGAGATATAGTCCTCAGCCGAGCTTCTACCTCCCCGCCAAACAATAAAAGAGATAGTCGATGAACCAATGAAAAGTGTTATTTTCAGGTCACATGACTCGGGCTTTCATCATTTGGAAACCAAAACTGTTCTGAACCAATGAAAAGTGTTATTTTCAGATCACATGACCCGACTCGCTTACGCTACGCGACCCGGGGCGCGCCCCGGGGCGCTTACGTAGCGCAATCGTATGCGCGTGGGTGCTTCCGGGTGCGCATCACGCAGACGCGGCTAAGCGATACGTCACAATGATGTTTTCGTTCTCGGCAATAGCGCTAACGGGACGCTCACTGGTACGCGCACCGGGGAGCGCCGCAAGACTGCGCTTACCGGTGCGTTCACCGGTACGCGCACCGGGAGCGCTCCAGGGCACAAAAATAAAAATAAAAAAAACATGTATACATAAAAAAATAGTATTACATAAATATACAATATAGGATTCATTATAAAAAATATTATATTTCATAGCTATAGAAATTTGCTATTAAAAAACCTATTAAATTCACTGAAAAAACTATAGGTTTGACACCAGTTATAGTTAGCTGGAAATTTTACTGACATAAAACCATTGAAATTCCCATGTTATAGTTAGTTGGACTCACTATAACTTGCGCGCCTGCAATGCACTGCTGATGACGTCACATATTACATCACTCATGACATTCAACAAGACCTTAGCAGGCATTTTCATGTATCGGATGAAAAGCTCAGACGGAAGTGGGACATCTTGTTGCTGTGCCTGTTTGACTGCAGCGATGTACCACAGAAGAAGTGGGCTTTAACTACTTTGACCCTCTGAATTGGCACAAAGAGATCTATTGTGTCTGGTCCATGAAGGGTGGGAGACATTTTACAGAAATCCTAACAAGACATTGAGAAATATTTGCTAGGCTTCCCCTCCTAGAAGGCAAATTACATTGAGAAGGCCAAAAAACATTTGGAGGCCACACAGAACTGTTAAAACAGTGGAATGACCAAAAAGCAATCCTGGTTGAATACAAACATGGCTAGAAAGCGTAGGTAGTTGAGACTGTGGTTCCCAGGACCCTCCAGGTCAAGTGAATTGGACCCTCATACCTTGAAAAGTGGGAGACCTGGCCAAGACCCCTGACACCCCCACAAGTCAATTCATGTAATTTGACTGAAGCACCACTATAATTGGGCAGACGTGACCATGTTGATGGAGGCGATATGTAAGAGAGAGCGCTTCATCCAGACAACTTGTCTCACAACACCCACAATGGCTTAATAGAGGGAGTAATGCTCTCCCCTACACTGACAGACTAGCAACAGAAGAACTGCCACCACAGGCCTTAAAAAATCTTTTATTTTATCAGACCTGCAGGTCTAGTGGCTTGACTAATCTTTTCGAAATACCTGTAATGTGCTTTACCCATAAACTCATCTCAAATTGGTGATCTTTGGCAAATATTTTATTTCACCAAGTCGCCTTTTTCTTCATTATCACAGACAAGGACTTTCAAATGTAGTAGTTCATTATGTCTGCTGTAAAAACAACTCTTTAGTTTGATCGAATAGACTAAACTTTTGATTTATGTGTAATAAAGATCTAGCCCACATTTTAGGGTATACATGGTCCCTGGCCTGCCTCTCAGTTCACCAATAGCATTGTCAGACTGGGTGCAGGAATAGTTATCTATTCAGACTTATAATGAATAGATTACTGAAGCGTGGGCATTTAGAAGACAGACATTTTCAATTGAAATGGCCACAAACTTTACCACTGACATACAGTTTTTTTTCCACAAAATATTTTTTTAGATCTTCTTGTAACATTACATGATGGCCAACATGGCTTGTCTAAACTTGCAGTGCAGTAACACCCCGGTGCACACCTCCAATAATTCAACATATGTTGCCAAAATCAAATCCTAGAGAGAAACATGGAAATGGGTGTTCCCTAAATACCAAAAGAACAAAGTTCTAATCGCACATTCAGCTAACCCACACAACCACAAGGAAAATTTATTTATTCAAAGAAATTTTTAATTTTAATTTTTTATATATACATTGTTTTCATAGAAAAATAATTTCATTAAGACAGTGAAATAGTATCTGAAAAACTTTTCATAATCATATACAGAAATACAATATAAAAACTAGGACACGCAAAGATAATTAAAAAAAGGCACAAAGTACATTCACTCATACACTCAAACACACCTTTTGTACAATCAAATTCATACACAAGCATTCACATACATATCACCACACACAAAAGCGCTGACTCGCGTTTCGGACAAGTGCCAATACAGGCTTCCTTCATCAGGGTGCACTTGGAATAGAAAACAGGCAGACACAGTAAATGACGTCTGCCACAAGGTCCTGAGGAGCGGTCCTAGTAGCAGCAAAGGCTGAGGGTGGGTATTCTAGGGGCCCTCAAAAACGGGACCACTGAGATGTTTCAGAGGAATAGCAGGTAATTGGCAACAACAAGTATAAAAGGAATCCAGTAGGTGCATGCGCTCACTAGACGGTCGAAATTCGGAGCATCACAATTTCAGGGGCCTGTAGAGAGTCCAGGCGAGGTTCAGGGAGGGAGCTGAGGTACCACTGCGGGTCAGGGGGCCAAAATAGACCAGCCAAATGTCTTTTAAAAGGGTTCCAAAAGAGCCTGATAAAAAACTCTCCAGATAGGTGAAAATACTAGTAGAAGGGCCAGGAATCAATATTCGGTGGACCTCAGTAATATGGTCGGCTCATGTCCTCTATAAACGGGAAAGCAGCATCGATGAGCACGAACTTCAGGCAAAGTTAAGACAAAAAGGCAGAGCCTGAGACGACCCGAAGGTCCGAACTAGATGAAGACCACGATGGAGGCAGCGGCAAGACTCCTACCTGCGGCGGTAGGATTCACCGATGAAAAAAAATCAAATCCACCACTCCCATCATGAACAACATTCTTAGAGCCTCTATACAGACGATATGTGGATGTGATAGGGGACCGGAAACCTCCAAGGACCGGTGCCAATACAATGCCCCTGTGGAGTGACCATCGTTGCCATATCTTTACGGGTTTCTGTGGCAACCCCCAGCTCGAAATACCGCCATTTCCATTCCCATAAAATTGTCCATTCTTTGCCTACATGTACCTACTGTGGGCGGGGACACATCCTTCCATAGCCATGCAATGGTGAGTTTAGCTAGAGTTAAGTGCAAGAAGACCAAGTGTCTTTTCTATTACCTCCAGCTCCAACTCTATGTAGTAATGACTTCTTTGGGTGAAAGGGAATCTCCCAGAAAAAGGCCCTTTGTAGGCAGGCAACCACTCCGAGCCAGATACTCTCAAGTGTTGTACATTCCAATACCGTGTGCAGGAAGGTGCCCTCAGTTATCCCACATCTTAGAAAGATCTGCGAGGCAATGTCACCCTTGCGCCATAGGCAATATCTAGTAATATAAGCTCGATGAAGGCATTTTTTTGGGGTAAGATGTAGCCTGGACGGTATCTCTGATTCACGTGGCACTATTAGAACCTCTGTCCAGTCGTAATTATCGAGTGTGGGTATGACCTCCAGCCAGGTCTGTCTTAACCCCTTCGATGCTGATGACGAGCTCAGCTCGTCATGAATATATGGCATCCAGGATTTTCCAGCACAGGGGAAAAATAACCACAGCAGCCAAGGTGTTAAAGTTGGAAGTGTGGATGTACTGTGTGTCACTAGTGTCTGGTAAACCCGTCTAATTGTGTGTGTACCCAAATGCCTGGTTAGTAGTTTGCCCGCTACTGGGTTGAATTCCGGTAGTTCATGTAGATCGCGTAGTTAGGGAGTAAGAGCATGCCATAACTAGAGATATCTATAGAGCTGCTGTTGATAAAATTGAAAATCTGTCTGCGGAACCTGAAAAGATTTAAGAACTAGGCCCAGTATGATATCTCCTGGAGTTGAGATGCCAATAGCATCCCACTGCCGGAACCAGAAAAAGGGACATTAGCTGGCCCAAAAAGTTGCCACCCCACATTGGTGTCATCCGAGTCAGTCGGGTTAACCAGCCTATCCATTTTAGTGTCCGTTTCCACAGTCGGGACACCATTTGGGTTGTGTGTGAGATAGGACTCTTATACCCTACTTATTTGTATAACATGTATTCCAGCCCTGCTGCCTCTAGCTGCTCAGCCAGAGTGTGAGTTGGTCATTGGAATGTTAGTGTGTCTGTGATGCGTGGAATGCCTGAGTGCCTGAGTGGATGAGTGTTGGCAGTTAGAGATCGATTGAGCAGCTAGGCAGGCTGCTCCTGGTGGGGCTGGTATCACACTAGGCTGGCTGGAGTCAAGTCTGAACTGGGGACAGAATAAAGAAGACTTAAATATACATCCTGACTCCAGGTGTCTACCTTCATAGGACACAACATAATTTTGGCGACGAGGATGGAATTGAACCCTAGAGACTCTAGGTACAGCACAAACAAAGGAACTACAGAGAAACTACTTGTGAAACCAAGAGATCCTACAAGCTAATACAATTACAATGAGTTTATTTCCAGGCAAGCCAGCGCCAGCCCCACCAGTGTCCTTCCAATGGACAGCCCCAACGAACAGTGTCACCACCAACTGACACTACAGCCAGCTAAAAGATTACTGTGAGTTGGGGGAGTAGTTCAACTACAACCGCATTTAGTGTTCCAGTCACAAAGGAGTACAGTGAGTTGGAGAAGTAGTTCAACTACAGCCACATCTGGTGTTCCAGCCACATTTTTATCTTCAAAAGTGTTTGGTGAGTTGGATGTGTAGCTTCTCTACAACCAGGTGTTGGTGTTCCAGCCACATAGTGCTACAGAGTTTACGTCTTTATGAAAAAGACATTTTGGGATTCTTCATTTCAAATATGGTAAAACTAACAGCGTCCAGTTATTGCACTGAAGGAGATTGCAGCAGAAGGTTTAAAGAAAGGTGGGACCTGCCTCTGGTTTGTCTACCTCTGTATGTCTGCACTAGAGGCGAAGTCCCAGTTCAATGTCTTTGGCTACTACTCGTTTCTGTATATATTGGAGCAGAGATCCCTACACTGGATCTTACTCGGGAACGGACTAGCACAAGGTCAGGAGTTTTAGCCATAGCGACTTCAATTCTACAGTGACTTCATGAACCAAAGTGAGTGTAGCAGTCTCAACACTGCGTGCAGCACCTGCTGTCATGGATAACTCAATATGCTCCACTGTGTCATGTATGTTCATGAACTTTCTTGGGTGCACACTCGTGTTACACAGAAGTTGTGTGACTTGGTGAAAATAGTGCTTTTCAGCCCCAGGGGTAGCACTGTTGCAGGTGTTTGCCTAGGACTCTGCTATACTAGCAACACGATGTGGTGAGCCTTATTTATTTAAAACAAGCTGTGTCAGCGCTGTATTTTATTTGAGTTCAACCACTGAGAGCGTGCGGTCTACTGTACGCGCGCAGCCCTACCTCCTCTGTGTTTTTTTATGTCACCATGGATTCCGGGTGACGTCCTTTAATGTCCGTGCTGCCTTCCTATCTCCAGAAGCTGCATGCATGGCCGTGCTGAGAGCCATCTGGCAGCACGTCTATTACGTGACGCCATCTTGCTACTGGAAGCGTCTCTCAGTTAGTGGTTATTCAATGCCAACTACGTTGTTTTTTTCAATGTGCCAATAAAGTTTCTTCCTGGTTATGGAGATCGGTCATTGCGTGCAGATCGGTATGCTCAGAATGTTCAGGATTCATCTACGAGGGATTCCTTAAGCAGTTTCAATGAGGCAAAGCCGTATGAACTTCGAGGATAACGCGGTGGTACTGACTGTGCAATTGTCTTCAGAACATTCTTTAGGTGGGATCCTCCATTTCACGTATGTTGGAGGGGTTGTCATAATACGGGGTTTTTTTTTACACGCTTTTATCTTCCGCCAACCTGGCCCGTTCACAATTATATTTTATACAGAAGGTGCTATTTTTTTTTATTAGTGCCACAGCTTATGGTTTTCACTTTTGTCTTTTACACTTTTGAGCTTATGTAGTCTATTTAGTTGATTTAGTTCCTTGCTGACCGTGGGTCAACAAGCAACACGTTGGTGTATTTTTTTACAGTTGACATGTATGCTCCTTTTTACTTGCATGTGAATCGGTGGTGCAATTGTACTTCAATGGTTACATTATTCAATGTCCAAGCTTTGCATCTTACCATTCCATTCTGTGTGGTTAGGGAAAAATAGTGTTTTTTATTTGTACTTGTTTGCCTGTTGAATATATGTTGGTGCGTGCTTAACATCTATTGTTTGTATGCCTTGCTCGCACACGGAGGTTGCCTACATTTACATTATTGCTTGAAAGTTTTTAGTTTAAGATTTTCTTGTTTCAGCTTCCACAGCCCATAATATGGTGCCTTTATGTAAGGACGTCTAGTTATTCAGTGGATAGCTGGTTACAGTTACCTTACACGAGGGATGGTTGTGGGTTTAATTTCCCCATTAATTTAGACTGTTAGTTACTCCTTTATGGGGGTATGTAACCTCTACAACCAAACTGGATGACCCAGACACACAAAATTACTTAAACAGTTTTGACCTGATCCTACTTCAGGAAACATGGGAATCAAATGACATCCCTTTACAAGGCTATACAACTCTGACCCATCCGGCAACCAGAGGCTCCCATTATGGCCGATGCTCAGGAGGACTCGCAATACTCTCCTCAATACCTACCATCGGTGCAACGGAAATAAAAAGAGCAAACATCACCCCACCAAACGGAATACAGTGTATATCATTTGCAGTTAAAAACGAACAGGTCATTCAACAGCTACACGTCATAAACACATAAATCCATCCGAAGCACAAAAAATCAGGGTCAAGGGAACTCAAAGAACTGACAAGGCTCATGGCCGAGGGGGACATGGAAAACGTACTTGTGGCAGGAGATTTTAACCTTAACCTTTTCAGAGAAAAAACCACGGACGATATGACAAAGGAAATGGATACCATCTGGAAAATCCCAAGCCAATTTCTCCCCCCCCGAAACAGATACACCAAAACAGCAACCCAGTTTGTACAAGATCTCGAGCAATTAAACCTGAGAGTGCTCAACAGACGACTCACTGAGGACATTCCTCCAGCACCAACTTATTTCTCATCAAGCACCTTTTCACACCTCGACTTCATGCTCATATCTCTCCCACTGTACGAGAAGATAAGCTCGTTCAAGATAGGATACAGCACCCAAAGCGACCACCTGCCGTTAGAATCCACTCTTGAATTGACCAGCGTGAATAAAGCAGTTCCAAGAAGATACTTTGCTACAGAACACACCATCAACTACAGAAGGATAAGATGTGAACCCACCGAGCCCGAGAAACTCCTAAATAGCGCTAAAATAATCTTACATCAGACATCCAGCTCAAACAAAAACCCCCTCAACGCCTGGGCTCGATTCGTCAAGGAAATAGGAGTCAAACATGCAACAGAGATAAAAACCCAAAAAGGCAATAACATCGCCAGGATCACATACGGCAAAAAACCAACTGCAGAGACAAAAAACATAAAGAAAGAAATAAAAAAGACCCTCAAAGAACTCCGAAAACATCCTAACATCGAGGGCACCCAAAAGCACCTCCGCAACCTAAAAGCACTGCTAAAAAAGAAAACCTGGGAAAGAAAAAGGCAACTAAATGAGGACCTTTGGGCAAAAATCCTCCACAACTCCAAACAGAAGAATAGCTCCGGCTTCTGGAAGATCATCCACAGTCTCCAACAACCAGGCCACAAAGGCATTGACTCCAACATCTCCGAATCTGACTGGGATACTCATCTATCAGCTCACTTTAACACAGCGGACCCAGCAGTGATCAAGCCAACAGGGGGAGAGAGGTCAGACGCAGGGTATCAGAGCCTCGACAAACTGGGCACATTCCCCCACAAAGAGAACCAAGCCGGCAGGTCTAAACCAATCAAGGACCAAAACCCAGTCGTGGCTAGAGGTCATTCGCCCATACTGGACCCAACCGCGCACCGAGAAGAAATATTACCCCAGGTCAACCCAGACAGGTTAAGGAAACTAATCCTGAAAGGCAAACTCGAGGGGGCCCCCGGTCCCAACGGGATACCGCCGATCCTATACAAGCAAGACCCAGCCTTCTGGTGCAACACTGTGACACTAGTATTTCACGCAATAAGAGGAACGGCCAGCATACCAACATCCTGGAGAGGCTCAATAATAAGCCCGATCTACAAAAAGGGAGCCAGGAACGACCCAAGTAGCTATCGTCTTATTGCCCTCATCGATACAGAGGCCAAATACTATGCAGGCCTCATTTTGGAGGAATTAACATCTTGGGCAACAGAAAAAAACATCATCGCAGCAACCCAAACTGGATTCCGCAGCGGCCAGGGCACCTCAATCAACATCATGGCGCTAACCCTTCTGTCCGACGCTGCAAAAACCTCTAAGGGGGCACTCTTCACGTGCTTCATAGACTACAGTGCCGCGTTCGACCATGTGGATCGGCAAAAACTCTGGCGGAAGTTGGACAAATGGGGAATTCCAGGCCCACTTTTACAACAGCTGATAATGCTATATACCGACACCTGGGTCAGGATCAAGTTGGGTTCTGGCACGCATCTTTCGAAAAAAATCAAGACCAGTAAAGGCCTGAAACAGGGCTGCGTCCTAGCCCCCACGATGTTTAACCTTTTTCTCGCAGACCTCCCCGACGAAATGGAGAGTCAAATCCCACGCCCCAAGACTAGGCAACATCACGCTTTCAAATCTTCTATATGCTGACGAACTAGTCCTCATCAGTCGGTCCTCTATCGGTCTTCAACATCTCCTCAATAAAACCAATGCATTTTCAAAAACCAACTCATTAACTATCAACTTAAACAAAACAAAAGTAATGACAATAAACTACCATAAAAAACGGAAACCTGCATGGTTCCTGAACGGACAGAGGTTAGACCAGGTAACCTCCTACAAATACCTAGGAGTCATAATAGACTGCAATGGCTCCTTCAAACAACAACTAGATGCTATTCGCCGAAAGGGCACGACATTCCATCTATCGATAAGACCTTTGCAGAAAGTACTCCCAGACCGGACCCTGGGCCCTCTCCTACAGGTAATAAAAGCTCGCTTACAGCCCATGCTCACCTACGGCAGCGAGGCCATGAGAGGGAAAGACGCAACAACACTAGACAATACCATCAGTCGAGCATACAGGGCAATACTCCATCTCCCCAACAACTCATCACCAGCACAAATTCGGCTAGAATTCGGCCTGCAGAAACAAGCGGTCGAGAGAAGAGGCGCATACCTAAAAAGCTGGCGGAAAATCAGAGATGCGGACCAAGGGACAACTCACCTGCAAGGACCTACTTAATGGACTCACTGAAGGTCTTAGGACTCACAGACCTATGGGAGTCGGCAACTGACCCTCGTACCTTCAAAAAAGTGGTGTCAAAAGTCACTAAGATGGTTTCATTAATCGAGGACAAAGCCACCCTAGCTAAGAGAGCGCACGGTTGGGCGGTGCTGAAAGGTTACAGCGCTCTAAAACCACAAGACTACCTAACGATGGGCCTCACACAAAAGACAAAAAAGAAGTTTAACATGCGCATGGGCAGAATTCCTATAGCTCCGCACCTGGCACCATGGGCAAGGGAAAACCCCGCAAATCAATGCCGCCTCTGTCTTTCTGCGAAAGAGGACCTTATACACATAATCTGCATTTGCACAAAACTCCTGGACATAAGGCGCTCTCTGCTACGAGCATTATGGAACCAGAAAGGCATAACGAGCTGCAGGCAGGCCGTGATGCTCTGTTTCAACCCTGATGAAACTCAGCTAAACTGCAGCATAACAAAATACTTTGAGATAGTGGCCAAAAGACTAAACGAAAAAACCAGAGGGTCTTCTCTAGCAGAAGTCAAATAATAACAAAACAAACACCCCTGGCTACCACGGTCATCGAAGTGGAAGCAGTAAGGCCACGAAAACTCCACAGACTCATATACAACAATAGCTGAGACTTTTTACATTTGAACTACTGCACTTTATTTGTTTTAATGAAGATACCGACTTTTTAAAATTTGTACGTTTTATAATTGTGAGTTTTTATTAACTGTACAATAAACAAACCTCAAACCTCTACAAGGGGTTTGGGACATGGGTTAGCTCCCATACATATGTACCTAGGTTAACACTTATCAGGGTTGGATGTGGGTTTTATCCATGTTACACTTGCGCGCAGTACAATAGTACATACCTTTACGGATGGTTCTATGGGTGACGACCCATTTGTTTACCTTACTCTTGGGATTGAAGTTGCAGGGTATTCTACCTTTTGCACTACTCTATGTTATGCTTTTTGGTATTTGTGTTACGGGGTCTTTTACCATTTGCGCTATAGTACTTTACGTCACAGTATATGATTCAAATTGCTACGAACTGTATTTCTTGTAATGTTACGCCGTAGCTTACGCTTCAAAATGTTTAAAAATCTCTTTTTAGGGGGGATTGGGGATATTGCTGTTCAAAAGTATGCATCTTAACCATCTTTTTTTAAACCTTCTCATTCTTTCTTGCCTTAATGGCTTTCACTTGCGATGTTCTGTCTTTATAGATGCATCCTTGAGCCCTGTACCATTATAGATTTTTCCTGTTTATAGTTCTTGCTTGATGTTATTTTATTTACATTTGACGTTTTCATTGAAGAAAAAGGGATAAGGTTATACAAATTTGCTACTTACCAGTATGCATCTGTTCTTGGCATGTAGGGCTGCTGACATTCATATCTGTGCATAGATCGCCACCTAGTGTTGGGTCCGGATGATTGCACATTGTTGTCCTGGAAGAGTCTTCGAAGTATCACGAGATAGGTGGCTCCTCCCCTGGACTACAGCGCGCATGGGCATCCTCTCCATCCTCAGATTGTTTTTCGCCATTGTGGAAGAGATGGAGTGTAATACAGTGAGTGATGTCCATGTTACATAGTAATTCTGAATGCTACAGCTGCTACAGGCGCCGGGGAGGAGGGTGGGCGATATGAATGTCAACAGCCCTACATGCCAAGAAGAGATGCCTACTGGTAAGTAGCATATTCGGTTCGAGGCATGTGGGCTGCTGAATTCATATCTGTGCATAGATTACATAGCAGTCCCCCCTGTTAGCGGCGGCTGCCCGTGCCAGCTGCAGCAGTCTGAAAAAGAGTTCTGAGAACAGCCTGTCCTACAGCTGCCTGCTGTTTAGAATGTACATCTACGCAGTAGTGTTTCGTAAATGTATGTGTGGTGGACCATGTGGCTGCCTTACATATCTCTTCTAAAGGAATATTCCCCACGAAAGCCATGGACGCTCCTAATTTACGTGTGGAGTGTGCCCTTGGGGGAATAGTTAGTGTGCGTTTAGCTTTAGCATAGCAAATCTGTATACACTTAACGATCCACCTGGCTATTCCTGCTTTGGAAATGGGGTTGCCTTTGTGTTGTGGAGAAAATGCAACAAAAAGCGGTTTTGTTTTCCTGAAATCCTTTGTTCTGTCTATATAGTACATAAGAGCCCTTTTGACATCTAATGTGTGTAGGGATCTCTCTGCGACATTTTCTGGATTAGGAAAGAAAACTGGCAGTTCTATGGTTTGGTTCATGTGGAACTACGAAATCACCTTAGGCATGAATGTAGGGTTGGTGCGTAGTACAACTCTATTTGCGTGGACTTGTATGAACGGCTCTTGAATGGTTAGTGCCTGGAGTTCACTAACTCTCCGTAGTGAGGTAATGGCTACCAGGAAAGCTACTTTCCAGGTCAGAAATTGAATCTCACAAGAGTGTAGAGGTTCAAAGGGTGGTCCCATCAGTCTGGTGAGGACCACTTTGAGGTTCCAAACCGGTGAAGGTGGGTGTCTGGGAGGGATCACTCTGGAGTCCTTCTAGAAAAGCCTTAATGGCAGGCACCCTGAATAGTAAGAGGTGCGGCCTGTTTTGAAGGTAAACTGCTAATGCGGATAAATGTATACAAATGGAACTGTATGCCAGATTACATCTGTATATATTCAACAAATAACAGATAATGTTTTGAACAGAAGCATCCAGTGGGTTAATGTCATTGTTGTTACAATATATGACAAACCTTTTCCATTTAGACGCATAGCATGCTCTGGTTGTGGGCCGTCTTGCCTCCTTGATATCCATACTTTCGGGCGGCAAGTCGAGGTAGCCAAATTCTAAGACCTCAGGAGCCAGATCGCCAGGTTGAGCTGTTGCGGATCTGGATGCTGAATGTCGGCATGGCTCTGCGTCAAAAGCCTGGGTGTGAGGTGCAGCCTTTGATGCGGTACCACAGACAGTTCTAGAAACGTGGTGTACCATGGTTGGCGTGCCCACATTGGAGCAACCAGGATGAGTGTCATCGAGTGTTGCCTCAGTTTGCAAGCCACCAGCGGTATTAGAGGTGCTGGTGGAAAAGCGTACGCAAATTTGCCTGACCAGTTCATCCATATCGCATTGCCCTGTGGATGTGGGAACCTGCTGGCGAAGCTTTGGCATTTTGCGTTTACCCTTGTGTCGAACCGGTCTATCTGTGGATGACCCCACTGCTGGAAGTACGGGTGGAGTACCGATGGATGCATCTCCCACTCGTGCATTTAGTGGCTGTGTCTGCTGAGCAGATCCGCCATCTGGTTGTCCTTGCCCGGAAGGTGTTCCGCCATGAGGAAGATGTTCCTCTGAATGGCCCACTTCCACATGCTCCGAGCCAGATGAGACAACTGTGGAGTGTGTTCCTCCCTGCTTCTGTATGTAGTACATGGCAGTCATGTTTTCCGTCTGGATCAACACGACCTTGTTGCACAAGTGTACCTTGAAAGCTTTCATCGCCATGAAGATTGCCACTAGTCCCAGAAGGTTGATGTGCATCTTCTTTTGCTGCGCTGTCCATAGTCCCTGCACCGTGTAGAGTACATGAGCTCCCCATCCCTGGAGAGACGCGTCCGTCGTCAGTACAATCTGTGGCACAGGCTCTTGGAACGGTCGGCCCTTGCAAAGGTGTTGTGGGTTCCACCAATGCAGAGAGTTGAATGCCCGACCGCTCACCAACACTAGGTCTTTACTGTCCATGAGCCTGATTCCACTGACGTGCCAAGCACTCCTGAAGCGGACGCATATGTAGTCTCGCATGCGGGACTATGAAGATGCAGGAGGCCATCATGCCTATCAACTGCATGAACACTTTTGCTGGAAGCGAGTGTTGAGGTCTGAATTTTTGTATCAGCAATTGCATGCTGTTTATTCTCGCTGAATTTGGCTGAGCTTTGGCTGCCAGAGTGTTTATCGTCGCGCCCAGGTACTGTCGCACGTGGGCGGGCTGAAGATGTGACTTTGGATCATTCAGCGAGAATCCCAGACTGTGAAGAAGATGAATGGTGTGGGACATGTGGCTGGCACACTGCTGGGCCGTCTTTGCTGGAATAAGCCAGTCGTCCAGATAAGGGTAGACATGTATGTGCTGTCTCCTGAGGTGTGCTGCTACTGTTGCCAGGCACTTTGTGAACACCCTGGGTGATGTCGTTACTCCGAAAGGGAGGATTTTGAACTTATAATGTTGATTTTGAATAGTGAACCTGAGATACTGTCTGTGTGATGGGTGTATGGGTATATGGAAATACGCATCTTTTAGATCCAGTGTTGCGAGGAAGTCTCCCTGACTGAGTAACGGCAGAACCTGCTGTAAGGTGAGCATATGAAAATGCTTTGACAAAATGTAACTGTTTAGAGGCCTGAGGTCTAGTATAGGTCTGAGACCCGTCCTCCTTTGGTATTAGAAAGTACAGAGAGTACACCCCGAGCCTCAGTCTTCTACAGGCACGAGCTCTATGGCCCCTTTTTGCAGCATGCTGACGACCTCCTGCTGCAATAAGTGCAAGTGCTCTGCTGACATAGGGCGGTGTCTTGGTGGGATGTTGGGTGGAGTGGATGTTAATTCCAGACAATACCCGTACTGGACAATGTCTCTCACCCACCTGTCTGTGGTGATGGATTTCCAGACTGGCAGGAACTGCTGTAGTCGCCCCCCGACAGGTGTTATATGGTCGGGGGCAGTGACAAGGCGCCACTGTTTACTATTGGCAGAGGATCTGGAACTGTTGTTTCCTCTGCCTCTGATGTTTTCACGATATCCACCTCGGGTGTTCTTACTGTAGGTGGATTGTGCACTGCTTTTATTGTACTGTGTTTGTTGTGTGGATTGGCCTCTCGAAGGGCCCCTAGCATTGGAGCGACGAAAGGAGCCACCCCGAAACTGCTGTGACTGTAGAGCCCCCATAGACTTTGCAGTCTCCGTGTCTTTTTAATTTTTTCAAGGGTGGTGTCAACCTCAGGTCCAAATAGGTAGTTCGGGTTAACTGGCTGATTGAGGATAGAAGTTTGTATTTCTGGTTTGAATCCCGAGATTCTCGTCTCCTTAACATAACGCTAGTGTTTATGGCCCTGGCTGCAGAGTCAGCTGCGTCTTGCGCGCACTTGATGGAAGCATTGGTTATAAGCTTCCCTTCTTCGATTAGTAGTTCTGCACCCTCCCTGTACTGATCTGGTAGGTGTTGCAACAGTGTCTCAAGGGTAACATAATGGGACCTGTCATATCTGGCTAAGAGTGCCTGAGTGTTGGCAATGCGCCAGATGTTAGCCGCCTGCGCAGCCACCCTTTTTCCTGAAGTTCCCAGAACTTTTGACTCTTTGTCCGGAGGAGGAGCAAGCATCACCTGTAGTCTGGGAGTTTGCCCTCTTACGTGCATTAGAAACAACTAATGAGTCCAATGGCAACTGTCCCCTTATATAAGTAGGGTCCACAGGTGCCGGTCTATATTTCTTCCCAATCCTTGGGTTTAACACCCTGGTCCTAGTGGTGTCCTTAAAAATGTCAGCAGCATGCTTAAGGACCCCTTTCAGCATGGGCAGGGTCTGAACTGTCCTTTCAGTAGAGGAGAAGGTGTCGACCAGAAAGTCTTCCTCCACAGGGTCAGCATGTAGATCGACGTTATGATTACTGGCTGCTCTTTCAATAAGGGCGTTAAAGGCAGTAGTGTCCGCAGTAGGAGATGTTTTCACACTGTACACATGAGTGTCAGGGGCAGTTTGCGGATCCCTTGAGTCAGCCGGGTCTGTCCATGCTTGATTTTGATATTCGGGATCAGTGTCCGCATGATAAGGGTCATCTTCATGTTCGTCATTGTAGGAAGGTACATCCTGACTATGGTTGCCCCCAACTTTTTGCCCTGTGTTTTAGCTGGTTTTGGACATAGTCGACCTGGGACCCTGCCAATCAGGACCCCAGGCCTACTGCTCTCTCTTTAAAATGGATTCCATGTACCCAAGGTACATTTCCAATTGGTACTGGGCCACCCTATCAGACCCTGTAACTCAGGGCATGGGTGTACCCAGGGCTGCCAGGGGCTGCAGCATGTATTATGCCACCCCTGGCTGGCCTCCTAAATTTGACACAACTGGCTGCATGACAGCTGGGGCAAAGTCGTGTAATCACTCTTTGCTGTAGGTGTAGTATACCTATACCTAACCCTAAAATGGACACACAGATTCCTATCAGTCACTCCTATGGCAGGCCTTGACAATCCTGAAGGCAGAGTGCTTGGAATCGTGTGAGATGGTGCTCCGGCATGAGCTGAGCCTGTCTGCAGCTTGCGGAACCAAGTCCTAATGGCTGTTCCATGATAACGCATACCATATACTCTTAAGTGCATTATAATCCTCGCGGTTAAATGCTAACTTTGGTATTGCTTTATCAAAACATGTCGAGTAAGGTGTCATACGAATTGGAATACTAACCCCTCGCCAATTCTGGCGACGGGGTTAGCATTCCACCCTTCTAGAGGGACACGACATGTAGGTAACTGTGAACCCCGGTTAAAGTTAAGCGAAGCCTCAGCTCCACAAAATGGACGCTGCCACCACAGACACGAGTCGACCCCCTGCAGCTGGGAGTCCTTCCAGCGAGGGGAGCCTGGACAAAGGGTTTCCTGTCAGGGGCGGTGCTAGCACCGTCCCAGACATGGTTTTGTGTATCCTGGGTAGGCAGGGCTTTTCAGGAAGGTGACTGCTGAGTGGCACCCCGGTGCTCACTACGCATAGGCCAGTCTGAACCAGTTCCAGGGGCACACCAGCCCCTGGCCTGGGGAAGTCCGGCATGGCTGAGGGGTGTAACCACCCCCCACCTAGTCCCACCCATAGGCAGGACCTAGTCACCGGGTCAGCCCCCTTTTTTAGTATAAAGATGGGAGCGGGCCCCCTGTTCAAATTAGATCATCTTTGGAATCAAGACACGACTTTCTTCGAAAGGACCTCAAGATTTCTTCCTCAAGATTCTCCCTTGTGGCTAAGGAGTAGTCACCCTGCATCAAGCGGGCACCATCCTAAGAACACTGCGGTCTGCTGCAAGTCCTTCTTCACGAATCCGACGACCCAGCTCGACGAGACCCGGCTTCCCTGGCACCTCTGACCTCTACTCACCTCTACAGCCAAGCTGAGAACCGTGAGTGCGACGAGACCTCGAGGGACCGACGATCGCCAAGACTGCACAACTTCTGCATAACAAGCCCACCGAGTCTTCCACTGGTGAGTGCTTTGGGGTCGGAGAAGCCCCAACCCTGCGCAGCTCCAGCACCCAAGACCAGCCTCCCTGCATCTCCACGATCTGCGTGGGGCCCTTCTGCTGTTTGCTGTGCACCGCGTTGTTTGGCTACTAGCCGGCTGGCTTGTGGCCTTCTGAACGACGCCCGACGACATCACTGCTGCTGGTCTGGTTGCTCCAGACTGGCCCTTGCTTCCTTCTTAAAGAGAGGCACCCCGGACCCTCCTGGTCCACTCCAGACGCCATTTTAGGTCCACCGCGTGGGCTTGAATTTGCCAAGGCTTTGTTGCCCAATCCTGGGTCCAGCGACGCCGACAGCTTCTATCTTCGTGGGACAGCTCGATCCTCCTTCCTGGTCGCCGACAACGCCTCCTGGTCCGTGAGATCTCCGAGCCCAGCGTCACCCACACGCCTTGTCGAGGTGGCTACCATCCGGTGCCCTCCTGGTGCCCACTGACTACTGGCTAGTAGTCTCGAACTTGGTCCCTTCTGCTTTCAGGTGTCATCTTCCATCGATCCAGGCTTGGATCCACCGAACTTTCTTCACTGGTCGCCTGCCAGCAACTTCTTTCTTCCAGGCTCCTGGTCCGTCAACGAGGATTCCCGACGTCTTTTGAGTCCTATGCAGCTGCAGCCCCTGGGCTAGGTAACTTCGGCATTTCGGTGCCCCAGCATAGCCTCACTATCCAAGGGTCAGAATCTACTTTCGTTTTCTCCCTACCAGGTCGGGTTCGCCCGAGAACACTAACTTTGCAAATTCTAGCTACCATAGACTTTGTCCCGCATCTCGCGTGAGAGTGCACACACTGCACCCGAGTCCCCTGGGTTTCCTAGAAGTAATCTCACGATTCTATAGTCAAGTCCTAGCGATTCCAAAGCCTATTAGTACTGTACTTACCTGCTAGTAATTTCGCATTCCACTTTCAGAGTATATGGTTTTCCGTGCCCCTCGGGCATTTGTATATACTGTGCTAACTTAAGTATTTTTGTAAGAGTTTTGATTTGTGCTTAGTACCCTGTCCTCATAAAGAGTACAGGGCTGTTGTGATTCTTAATAAATAACTGTTTATTTTCATAACACTTGTGTGGTGTCCTTTCACTTGGTATTCAAGGGGTATATGTGTGGTATAACAGCTGGCTTAACACGCCCTCTCGAGTCTTTAGCCTTAGACTGCTCGTATCCACGCTACTAGGATAGCTGATCTATAAGGTTGACTTACAACCAATCATCAATAAGGGTTGCTGGACTGATACATAGTGTTCACTAGAATAGTGACCACTGCATATCAGGCCACCTTCTCACAGTCATCCCCTGCATCCACATCGGAGTATGTGGGTGAAAAAGTCTGAGGTCCTTGTCCAAAGGAATGGAGGGGTTCCACAAGAGCCGGTGACGTTGTTGAAACCCTCTTCTTCAGAGGAATCCGATATGACTCCATGGGTGTTTCTGGTATTATTATCCTTTTATATATGGACAGTCTACCAGTTTCCGAGTCGATTAACTGCCTCGACTCCTGGTCTTCGGGCTCCTCTGTAGCCTCCATTTCCGTCGACACTTGTTTAATGGCGCCGAGACCTCTTTTTGGATCGAACATCTTCAGATGCACTGAGGGTGGCAACCCGAATTTGATCGGTGCCGACGCGGTCTGAACGTGTCCGACCAGTTTTGGCGTTGGGTCCTTCTTTGACCCGACCGCCGTAGCCTTATCCTTGATGCGTTGGAGTGACTCCGACACTTCCTTGACTATGAATGGACTCGGCTGCGTCGACTCGACAGGGTCCTTGGAGCCAGTCTTCGTCTTGTCCGCATGCCTCGACCGAGGATCGATCCAGTCTTTCGGTTCGAGTCTTTTGTGTGTGTCGACTCCTTTCGGCGTCGGTCTTGGTGGTTCGACAGCCTTGACCTTGGTCTTCAATGCCCCAACCGTTGGTTCGATGACCTTCTTGAGCTTTACGGCATCGACGGCCATTTTCTGTTTCTTCGGCTCCGAGGGGTTTGAGGCCTTGGAGCCGACCAGAGTTAGTTGCACTTTCGGTTTCGGCTTTTGCAGTGACGCTTTAGGTTTCGATTTCTTTGGATCGACCGATGTCTGTTTTGAAACAGATGGCTCTTTATTAATGTTCGGAGCCAGGCCTTTATGCGGGGCTGTAGAACGAAACTGTAGATCTTGGGTAAGGCCTAGTGGCGATCCCTCGACCTGAGCCTTATTGAGTGAGTCATCATCTGCCCCCATATAGCCGGGTTGGCCTAGCTCCTCGCCTGAGCTATCTTCTACGGCCCCAAGGGCCTCTGCGTCGTCTCCTACCTCTTCGACAACGTTTTCGTCTTCTTGTACCTCTTCGACGTCATACTCGGAGTCATGGCCCGAAGCAGAATCGGAGCGGTATTCCTGATCCTCCAGATAAACGACCTCTTCGTCTTCGGTCCCGAAGATGTTTTCCAGCGTGCTGGCACGTACGCTGGGTCTGCCCATTGTGCATACCACTATTCATTGATCGGGAGGAGATGGAACACAGCATAGTAGGAGTAAATGTCCGTTGTGGCAATGCCCCCGTTGGGAGGTGGACTGAACACAGGTCTGTAGAGCAATATGCACCGCCACCCCACCCCAAAGAAACTGTGTGGGGACCGTATTGACCTGCTTAAACCATGGGGGGGATGCTGAAGGGATAATTTATAGAGCATATGTGGCATAGAAATCATTTAAAAAATCATTGAACAGCCTAGTAGGGAGAGGGACAGCAGGGACCACAATTTAATCTCCTCTCGTATTCGGGACAATACTGGAGCAATATTTACCCCCAGATACTTGAAGCCGTTGGTTACTATGTTAAAACCAGAGGCCCATGTCCAATCCCTCGCCGACTCCCTAATGAAAAACATTACAGATTTCCCAGCGTCCGTGTGTAGTCCTGAGGTCTCCAAAAAATGCACATAATATGAAGTAGTGGTGGACCAGAGGAGCGGGGATTAGTGAGAACAAAATAGTGCATCGTCAGCAAAGAGGGCAATCGGATCATTCCTGTGACCCCTCAAATCCTGTCAGCAAAGGTTGCGAACGGACTTAGACTGCCAGGGGTTCCACTGCCAAAGCAAATAATGGAGAAAGTGGGCATCCCTGACAGGTGCCCCTGCCCACCTCGAAAGGAGCCAAAATCGCTCCAGCGACCCAGACCAAAGAAGTCAAGCCTGTGTACAAGTTTCACATATTTGATGAAATGCTGGCCGAAGTTAATGCTCTGCAGTAAAGCAAATGGGTATTGCTAGCTGACCGAATTGAACGCTTTGTACATATCTGCTAAAAGCACTGCTGCCGGTAGTGCCAGGCGATCAACCATACCCAGGGCATTTTAGACACGCCTGATGTTATGACGTGTGAACCGCTGGGGCATAAAGCCCGGTTGGGGTAGGTGCACGAGATCGGGCATGCATTTCAGTAGTCTATTAGCCAGGGTCTTGGCTAAGAGCTCCACTTTGAAATTAAGAAGGGAGATTGGGCGGTAGGGCGAGTGGAGATCTGGGGGTAACCCCAGCTTCATGAATACAACAATCTCTGCATGTCACCAGTCCCAGGGGAGCATGCTGGAATCGGACACCTCTTAAATGACTTCTAATAGGGTACTATCAAGCTGTGGCATAAAGAGCTTCAAAAACTGGCTCGGGAAGCCATTGGGCCCTGGGGCCTGCCCTGTAGGCATTTTGGCCAAGGCTGTCGCCAGTTCCTCCACTGTAAGTTTCTCCTCCACTTGTACACTCGCCTCTACAGATAAAGCATGTGGAGGATGTCCCTGAGGAATTCTTAGACTAATTCTATGCCAATATGATATTTTGAAGCGTATAGCACTCAGGCAAAACTTGGGGCAACCTCTGCCCGCCCCGAAATCAAAATCCCCTTATGGTCCCGCACCACCAGCTACACAGTCCTCCCTGCCGGACACCGTCTTTGCACCATGCGACTGGACTTCTATCCCCATTGATATATATTCGTTGCTGTGTCACTTGCCACGCTGTTGGGTCAAACTAAGCTGTAGTCTTCCTACAATCGCCCTCCACTTCTCAATTTGTTTTTCTACGCCTACGGTCTCCCATGCAAAAGCTGATGTCCACCCTGCGAATAGTTGGCTTAAGTGCCTCCCAGAGAACTACATCCGTAGAGGCCGTGGATGTGTTGAATGTAAGGTATTCGGTTACTGCTTTTTGTATAGTGGTCCTATAAGTCGGGTTCTGGAGAAGCCATGGCGACATCCACCATCGAAATCCAGGGCGATTGGCACCAATATGAAGCTCCATGGACACAGGTGAGTGATCGGAGACACCCTGCGGGTGAATATGGGGCGATGACACGCTGTGGAGATAGGTGGTTGGGATAAACAGGCAGTCCAAGTAGGCAAAGTACCCATGAACCGTCGGGTAGTATGAATGTATGGTCTCGCCAGGGTGATAGGCACTCCATGTGTCTGCTCATCCCAGAGTAGTCACCAGAGTGACTAGTCTGGAGTCATGTTGGATGTCCCTCCCACGTTGTGGTCGCCACCTGTCCACCTCGAGGTGAATGACGTAATTCCAGCCTGGGTTCTCGCCCCCACAGGCTGAGGAAGCATTCAGTGAAGACGGCCCCCAGCGGAGGTGGGGCATAGACACTCGGGAGCATGAGCTGTTCCCTATGAAGGCCACGAGTGTCTCTGTTGCTGGACCATTCTAGAATAGTCAGGGAAGATCATGATGTTTGCTCCAGGCAGAACGCAGTACCGCAATCTAAATAGTTTAGGAGTTTCACAATGATCAGTCTGGGTCGTGCACCGGAAGGGGACTTCCTCACAAGGGCACAGTGAGACCGAACAACCACAAAGTGTGACGACAGGCTCCTCAGTGTAACCACTGATTTCAGCCACTGCGTCAAGAATTGTACCCCAGAAGAGCCTTCGCATTCTTACAGGAAGCGCACAATCGTAGGTCGTTGCTTCGCGCGCAGCCCTCTGCATCTTCTATCCGTATGGCAAGCTCCTTGGTCATAGCTGTTAATGCTGTGACCTTCTGCTGTAAGGTTCAACTGAATCCTCGACCTCTGGCATTCTTGTTTCAGCCTTAGTGATGTGGTCAACCGCCTTCCTCAAATCTGGACGCAATAAATTCATGTTGGGTCCCAAGACCCAATCTTGGCCTCCAGAGCCTCCCATGATTGAGTAATGCCAGCAAGCAGCGTGGCATTGTCAGGGTAGCTGGAAGAGGATTCTGCTTGGTACATAATGCTAGACTTCGCATTTGTGAACCGTTCTATGGTGCTCGGCTCCGATAAATGGTGGGCCCCCGTACACTCCCAGGGCGGGCTGGCTGTAGTTGCAGCCAGTCCTTGGTTTATCGTTCTATTCGGACCTCCATAGCCACAAACAGCACCAAGACTTAGCCTGGATGCTTCCACAGCTAGGGCCAACCGCAGCGCCATACTCCCTAACGAAGCACCGTATCAGCAGTGTAGATGAGTACACTGCCACCGGTATCCCACAGAGAGGGCTAAGGATAGAGGTTGTAAATCACGGAGACCCACTACCACGGTGAACCCCCGGTTGTGCAGCGCTTCCCTGGGCCAAGGCTGGCCTCTCACAGTGTCATTCATGTCCAAGCCTCCCCACCTATTGCTCTGCCCTGTGAAGGAGGGCTACGGGGAAGCTGCTGAGGCCTGCTCTGCTCTCCAAGTTGATTCTTATCCGCCAGGAGACATCTCAGCCAATACACATAAGATGTCTTGGTCTTCTCAAGGCAGGAGTGTAGGAAGCTGGCTCTTTATATACTATACCAAAGTAAGGTATAGTGTGCACAGAGTTCAGTGGAACCCCAAAGGTAGGCAGAGGTAAAAGTAGATACCTTACTCTCTATTTGTGGTAGTGTGGGCGAGCAGTAAGGCTTTATAAGAGGGTAGTGTTAAGCATTTATTGTACACACAGGCAAAAAATGTCACACTCAAACCTTTAGTTATTTTATTTCTATAACCAAGACAGGCCCGGTGCAGGTAAGTTTAGTAATACTTTGCAATATTAAATGCAGGTTTAAATGCAGTTGGATGATTTACAGTCAAGTCAATAATCAGAATTACTTTTCAGTTACTTTGTAGATTACTTTACATGTTACTTCTTGGATTACTTTTTACGTTACTTTTGCTAATTAGTGTTTTATGCCTAGATAGCACACTGAAACATTTCCTAGACAAAAAGTTAAGTGATTCACTTTTTGCACATATGAGGGTTTTTGAAGGTTTCATACAAATCAACTCCACACTAGGAAGAAAAGCAGTCAATGCAATCCTATGGGAGGAAATGAAGTCATTGGTTTTCAGGGAAGGACTTTGTTGTGGGAGTTGGGTTTCTGGGGTTAGAAGCAGGCTTACCCCAGGGTCAAAGGATCCCCTCTCAAAGCGCCCTCAGCAGCACTAAAGCAGCCGGATACAGAGTGCTGAGGCCCAATTTTCCCCAATGGGGAAATAGGGGGTTCCGGTTGGTGGCTGCTCACGAGCAGGCCACAAGGTTGTGGAAGCTAAGCTCCCGGACTTAAGCTCAGGGCAAAGGGGGATCCAGTTTAGCACACAAGGTACCCGCACAGCGGCACAGGGACGGCCGGTTGCAGGGTGCTATTTTGGCGTCGGCTGGCCTGTTCTCAATGGGAGTTGCCGGTTTTGGATTTTCGCCACAGGTTCGGTCCAGGAAGATTTGTGGGAGAAACAAACAGCTGGACAGGTAAGCTGGAGGGCTCAGGGACATTGGTACACCTCCGGGTCATTTCTCCAGTGCGGCTTGAATTAGGGTGTATTTTGAGCTCTGATTTCCGCCTTACTAGGCCACTCGCGTATGGGGAGGGGGAGATGGGTGGTCCGTGTAGAGGCTGCAGGTAACATCAGGGAATCCTGGAGGGGTCAACCGATGGTGGACTCGGACTCTGGGGGACCTCGCTGGGCCTAAATTCAGTATTAAGGGGGGGGGGGCGTTTTAGGGGTTACGGGGAAGAGAGGTCAGTAGCCAATGGTCTACTGACCTCAGGGTGACTACACCTTGGTGTACTTACCCCACGTGGGGAAGTGAGCACAATCCCTAATCCTGATTTGAGATGGCAATCATTGAAGAGTGGCCTTCACCTCGCCTGTCCCACCTGAGAGGTGGGCACACCTTCTGGGCTGCTCTTATTTTTCTCGCCTGTCTTTCCGCTGAAAACAGGTGCGACAGGAAGGGGGCCTGCTCGTGATAGTAGGAGAGACTGGGGGACACAAAGGTGACAATGCCACAGACAGCTCTTCCTGACCTGGAGAAGGTGTGATCGCCTCCACCCAGGAAAGGCTTTGTTTCTGGGCTAATGGAGCATAGGATCCCACCACAGGGGGTCCAGAAACAAGTCTTGTGGTGGCAGGCTGGCGTGTGTTAGTCGGGGAACCCACCAGAGGCTGGTCGTTTTTCAGGGGGCATATTATGCTGAGAAGTGAGATACCAAACTTTCCTGAATTCAGTAAAGCCATTATGGTGCTGTGCAGTTCGTAATGACAAACTCCCAGACCACATACTCTTCTTTGGCTTTACTGCACTTACAATGTCTAATAATGGACTTAGACACCGTAGGGGGACAGTGCTCAGGCAACTGTATCCTCCTCAGCTGTATTGTGCACCCAGCTAGAGGGGTGTCATATCTATACCATAGGCAATGGGTTGCAGGCATGGCACACAGGGGTGTGTGCCATGTCGACTCTTCACTTTCTCTGCACCAAAACACACAGCCTGAAATGGAAGTGTGTGTTAAGGTACATGACCACGAAGGGTGGCACAATATGTGCTGCAGCCCTTAGAGGCCTTCCCTCGTCACAGTGCCCTTGAGGACCATGGTACCATTTAAAAGGGACATGCATGTGATCAGAGAGATGCCACTTGGGGGTATAAAGGTACAATTTTGGGAAAGAAATCAGGCCGTGGGAACCGGATAGGCAAGGAACAAGGGCACATCAAGTCAAATTGCATCAGAAATCTGGCAGAAAGTGGCGGGCGTTACTGCAACAGAAACAGTTTTCTTCAGGGTGGAGGGAGACAAAGCCCCAGCTGGGCTGACCCGGTGTACTGCAGCCGTCTATTGCACTCAGCAGCCACCCACTAGTAGAGGCCACGGCTCATCTTGTCCCTTCGATTTGGGCCCAGCCGGCATCTCTGCTCACAGCCGACACGGGACAGGAATCTTAAAAGTATGTCTTTTCCCTGGTGTGTGGGCTGTCTCACAGGCCTCCGGGGCAGGAATGCCGCAGGCCTGACCTATTCAAACAGCTCCCAAAGCAGTCGGCGGTGCTGGACAGTTTTCTTGGTGGCAGCAACCAGTCTGACTGGGTCACGACCACCTCAGCGCTGTCTACCGAACGGGCCAGATGGGAGCAGAGAAAGGCCGGACTACACCACGCTGCATCTTCTGCTGAGCTGCGATCCCAGATTATCAGGTAACTATCCTTGCTGAGAGGAGACACAGAGGGTAGAAATGTCGTCCTAAAGGGCCAGGCAGGCAGGATTATCGTCGATTGTTTATGGATCTGCCGGGAGCCCGCTTAATGAGCGTCTGCCATCTTGCATGACAGGCCACGCCCCCAACATTTACAGATAAAACTATATCATACAGCAAATATTTATAATTTGCACATCACTATGATGACATGATTTGTTTTGATCCTATTAAAAAATTTATTTCCGTCTCAATTCAGAGTATTAGAAGAAAAGTACTTTTTTAACTACTGAAATGCATTTTGAAATATTTGTACAACTCATTTACAAGCTTTTTAAATGTTGCATGCCCAACGTGATCAGACAGTTAATTTTACAAAATTATAACCTTGCAGTCAGAGAAAAAAAAGTAAACACCAATCTCTAGGAGAAAATAGCCAGCATTCTGTAAGAAGACACAAGTTGACATTTGACCACTGTCTGAACGTACTACAAACACGACAAGCTAAAAATAAGTTTTAAATGTATCTTTATAGCTAATTTACTTTCTAAATTAACAGAACACCTGTTTTTGCCAGCTTGAGCTCTCTTGCCATACCGGGCCAGTAGGCCGTAAACATTGCTTACACTAACAAAAATCTGACCCGCAAAAGCTAGTAGGCAAGTAGATGTCTCCAGGCCTGCACAACTTACTGGGACAGTTTTCTAGGCATTTTTTGAGACACCTGGGTTAACTCAGGGGCGTGTCTATGATGAAGAAACTGTTGACAGCTTGCCTTTCAAGAGTCAAATCTACAGGAAATCTCAGTAGGTTAAACAATGCAGATGAGCACAAAGTTGACAAAAAATGCGCATGTTTTCTTCCGTGTGGATTCATTTATCATCTAGGAGTGCTCATAATTTAAACATGTCAGGCATTCAAGTATGAGAATACATTTATCACTTACATATAGGGTCAGCTCTATTTTTGTACAAGACCCCAGAAAAAACTGGATAAATACAGAGAAAGTTAGAAAAAAAATTAAATATAGATAAATAAAGACAGAAGTGTAAAAAAAAAAAAAGAAAAAGCGGAAAACTGGGAGTTCCAATTTTAATCTTTAACTTTTGACCTGCAACAGCTACTGACTTCATCCGAAGTCTCATTGTACATTTCGTAAAAATCCAATCCAATGGTAAAGTTTGATTTTTTATTAAATACATGGGATATGCAACCCAGACTGAAGCTGCTTAAAGCTAATTTTTTATTCACTCTTAAACAACTGCCCAACCTGTCCCTTGTGCTGGAATTCCACGTAAAAGGTGTGAAAAGTGCTCCCAGAGCAGAGACAATGGCCTGAGAGTGAGGAGAGGTTTCTTCCCCTGGTAGGAATTACAGTTGGAGTGAGCCCAGTAACTTAAATTCAATGGGGACTGCCCTGCCACAAACAAATGTTAGGTGACCCTTGTAAAGCCCCAGCTTTTCCCCACACAATTAGGCTAGCATAAAATCTAGTGGGAGGAAAGCTACCCCCAGAACGGGTTTTGAGTGGCAACAGAAGAGGTGACTGCTCATTATCCTGGCCACACCTCTGGGTGGGCACATAGGCTCTGCACAATGAAAGAAAGGTTTACTCCATATTGAGGGGACACCATGGGATTTTTGCAGTAAGTGGAGCATGACCTGCTGATAAAGTGGTAGGATTGCACCTGGGGAAGTTTACTCCATTTTTTGTTTGTTTTGAGTGTCTTTCGGCCATCCTGACCCGCTAGCTAGCGCCAGGCATAAACGTGCCACCCCCAAAAACCCTTCTAAAAACACTTTATTTAGGCGAAGATCAGAAGAGGACTGGGATTATTCCTTGTACCTCACGGTTGAGTAGCGCGCTTATAATTCTCTTGATGGATTGATTGCGAACTAAGGCGTCCAAGGACCAGTTAAATGATCTCCTCCAGTGTGACTACTCAAACACAATAACCTGCAAGAGGCTCTTTCCTGAAGTACACAGCTGGTTAGTGGCAACTGAACTTTGACTTTGCTGAGGGCCTTTCCCTGAAACACTGACAGTCCCCATATGCCCTCACTTGAGGAAAATACAAATTAGTTCCTATGGGTGTTTGGGCACTAGAAGAAAGGGCAACTTCAGATATTGGACATGAGACTGAGTTCCACAACTTAAACTGGCACTATCTCGGAGGCAAGGGTACTCTCCATTAGTCAGAACATGTAGACAAATTGGCAAAGGGCCAGCCAGGCAGCATGGATAGACACAAAGGGTGCCTCTCAGTGCAACACAGATATGGAAATAAACTAAGATCTAATCAGTTATGGTGGACATGGTTGAGAAGAGTTGGGTTTAGCTGCAGTTGGGCGGGGATCGAACAACTGATATGTTGGTCTGTTATAAGATTCTTATGCACCGCTCGGTGGGATGTGTACATCACCATTTGTTGTTTTAAAAGCAACATGGTCACCTCCAGTTTTTCCGGGTACATGATGTGATTCCGACTGAAAGTGCAATGGGTTCCTGCTAACCAGGTCTCCAGTGCTGGAGTTCTTTCCCAAAACTGCACAACTGCTCCCCTAATTGGCAAAACCTTGATCACCCTCTGCAAGTCCCTAGTAAATCGTACCCTGGTACCTAGGGCCTGAGGTGCTCAAGAGGGTCCGTAAGGGCTGCTGCACGAATCGTACCAACCTAAGGAACCCCTCAGCAAGCACATGCACAACTGCCATTGCAGGATGCTCGTCTTGGTGCACACAAAAGTGAAAACACCCTATGTCACTTATCCCTGTGTGCCATGTCCCCTACCACTACATATGATATTTGTAAGTCAACCCTACAGCAGGCCTATCAGCCCTAAGGCAGGGTGCATAATGTTGTATGTGATGGCATACCTGCGTGAGCAAAAATGCCCAAGCCCCTTCCACTCCCTCCCACGAGATGACCTGCAGATTAACCTGCCAGAGCAAGGGAGCTTCAAAGCCGCTCCTCTGTCTTTGGTTTAAAACTCAGGTTTCTCTCCTAGGAGAGGATACCAACCCCCGTACTTCCCTACCCCCCACCGTCCGGCTCCACTTTTTGCAGGACAGGCATAAAAATTAGATTCGGAGGGGTGCCCACATTCAGCCAGCGCCACATTTATGGGGGGGCAGGTGATGTGGCCTCCTCTCTTCAGTATCCTCAATCTTATCTTGGAGAAAATTAACCAAACTGGGTCAGGGTTATGCCCACTTCCAAACGGAAGTAGTCATATGAGGGTGTAGCCGCCCTAGAGGTAAGCAGCCTATTGGCTACTACCTGGCACTCCATCTAAAGCCGCTCAATTCAGTAGTTAGGAGAGCCCCTGGCACCAGAGGAGATCCTGCCAACTTAAGAAGAGAGAGGAAACCAAAGAGCCAGAAAAGCAGAGAAGACTGAAGAGTCCACCTAAGTTAGCCCCAATCCCCTGGACTACTTCAGGAAACGCCAAAACCAGACAACTGAAGCAACCACGGCACCAGTCACCTCCGGCCCGAGTAGAAGTGGGCCAACGGTGCCAACAAATCTATCCAGACCTCGAGTCCATCACGGTTTCACTTCTCCTGGACTGCACGCAGGCCCCGCTCTACCGCAACTGCTCCGGTAAGGAAAAACCAGACACCTAAAGACACCTCTGCATCAGTCGGCCTTGGAGAAAAGGACCAAAGGTGTTCATCACTTCCACCACAAGCATCGCAAGGCTAGAACCCACTCGCTGGTTCATCCGGACTGGCTTCCTAGCCAGAACCTGCAGCCTCTTCTTACAGAGAGCGATCCCCATTGAAATGCATTGGGCTTTGATGAGGTTTTGCATCCGGCCGCCCTCGTGCCGCTGATGGTGTACTACTGGTGCTGCCTTGGACCTTGCCCACCACTCACCAACTCTTGGAAATTGGTCCTGTAAGTCTATGTACTGTATCTGGTTCAAGAGCCTGTTCTTCCTTCCATATGATAACATTGCTTAACTTAGAAAATGCACTGTGTCTACTTTTTAAAGTGAAGAGAATGTATATTTGAATATGTACTTACCTGAACGATTTTTCTTTGATGCCTAAGCATATATTAAGATACTTGCTATTTTTATACACCTTCAGTATTGTCGTCATTTATTGAGTGTTAAGCCCATGTGCAATTTTAGGTTCCTTTAGAAGTCTGCAAGCCCGGGACCAAAAATACAGGTGCCCATCTTTCTATCACAAAACAACCTGGTTTTTCGAGGGGGGTCTCCTGCGTTTGTGGTCCCAGGCTCAGAGGCCATCTAGAGAAACCTACCAAACCCTGACAGTTCTGAAAACTAGACACCCTGGGGAGTCCAGGGAGGTGTGGCTAGCGTGGATCTTGCAACATTTCCCTACCCAGAGTCCCCTGCAAACCTTAAATTTTGCTTTAAAAAAATATCACATTTTCCTCACTTTTCTGTGTGGAAATGCTGTGTGATCACCGGGCCGCCACAAACTTCCTACCACACAGCGTTCCACTGGGTCTCCAGATAAAAATTGTACCTCACTTGTGTTTGTAGGCCTATTGCCCGCAACAGGAAATGGCCCAAAACGTGCTGGGGAGACTTCAAAATTATAGATTACAAAACCACCTGGTTTTGAGAGGGAGTCACCTCCATTTTTGGTCACAGACTCAACTGCCACCTAGGGAAACCTATCAAACCCAGACATTTCTGAAAACTAGACACTTGGGGAAGTACAGGGAAACATGGCTTAGTAGCTCTTGAGCTAAAAAAAAATTATTTTCCTCACTTTTCTGTGTAGTCAAGTTGTGGGATCACATGGCTGCCACAAATTTCCTACCACCCAGTGTTACACCCAGGTCTCCTGATAAAAATGGTACTTCACTTGTGTGGGTGGGCCAAGTACTCGCAACAGGCAAGGGCCCAAAACGTATTCTGGAGACATCAAAATTACCTATCAAAAAACGACCATGACTCGGCGGCCATCTAGGTAAATCTACCAAACCCACATATTTCTGAAAGCTGGACAGCCGGGGGAGTACAGGGAGGTACAGCTTCTATGGACCCCTCAACGTTTTCCTACCCAGAATCCCCTGTAAACCTCAAATTTAGCTGGAAAAAAAATCACAATACATTTGCCAATAGTTAGAAGTTACAGGGGAAAAGGATGGCACAAATGGCAGTTTTTTCAACTCAAGTTCAATATTTTTTATTTCAACTGTTAGTTTCTATAGGAAAACATTAAAGCATCTACACAAATAACCCCTTGCCAAATTCAGAATGTGGTCTACTTTTCTGAAATGTATAGCTTTCCGGGATCCATCATTGCTTTCACACCCATTTCTACCACTAACCGGAAGGAGGTTGAATGCACAAAAAATAGTAATAAGCATTTGCAATGCAATCGGTCTCGCCTTTGGGACCTTATAAAAATGTAGCCATGGGGGCAGAGTTTGCCTGCAACCAAGATGGCCGCATAAGCCGGAGCTCCGCTGCGTGGTCTGCAAATATCCTAAATAATCCTGCACTAGCCTTCTATATGAGCGTTGGAACTGGCTCCCCTGCACTGATGAAGAGCTGAAGCGCACAGCAACCTTTCCCCGGCAGCGCTGCGCTACTGGAAGCCGGAGTTTGGAGGCACGTCGGAGCGGTGAAGATACAGGCCGGAAAAGCTCTGACTCGCGGGAGCTGTCCACCCATGCGACGTCGCACGACGTGCGGCCAAGGAGACGCAGCGGCTGGGGACGGGCGGATCGGGACACTCTACTCTCGCCGGGCAGCAAGGAGCGGACCGGAACACACACAAAGAGGCTTCCCTGTTTAGCGCCTAGGCTCCACACCATACTGGGGCCCGGGGTGCCGACTCGGACATTCTGGGCTCGCAGAGGAAGTGGCGCGCAAGACTTGGGAGGCGGTGGCTACCGGCGGAGAGCGGTGCGGATCCCGGCACCGGAGGTGTGAGCAACAGGGACGCGATCTCATGGCCAGAAAATAGTTCTGTGTGGCCCTGGTGACAGCTCGAGGCGAGAGAGAGCGCCTGCATCGATGTGCTTGTGGGGCCCACCAAGTGGGAGTCTGGCCCTCTGATGGCCCACTGACTCGGTTCCTGGCGCAGCGCTATTGGCATACCAGCCGCAGGGAGAGTGCTGTACCACGTAGAACTAGGTAATAAGCCGCCGCGTGCGTGCCCATTTCAAAGGCCGTGGAGCACGTGCATGGGCTCTGACCAGACCACACGCAGCACAGCGAGGCCTCGAAACACCTCTAGACGGCGGGTAGCACCCTGAGTGTGGGGCTGCGGACGTTGCCTCTCCTCCAGCAGAGCATTGGGGGATGAGCCATCTGGCAAGAAGCACAAAGCCTCAAGACAAGCCAGAGGTGCCACCGACTTGGCAAAGGGGAGCCCTGGGCCGCATCTCGGAACTGCCACCGTACACCTGCGGCAAGTGGAGACCGGCGGACGAGGCCATGATAGTTACTATAAGACCTGCAGCACAATTGGCCTTTTTTGCAGCGCGGGAAGTTATAGATAACCACGGAGCCTAAACTGCACAGCGGCACTTACAGCGCTCTGCGCCATCTGTTGCTACACGAGAGTGGGGCCCAACCGGATCTTAGCACGCTTTCTCTGCCGGGGTGCTGGCTGCCGATCCGGTGATCTGCAAGATGAGAAGAGGTGATAAAACCCCAGACTAAAATCTCCTCCGATCATAGACGCTTGAAGCCGCAAGAAACTGCAAACTCTGACATGGTGGCCTTTCAGGAAAGTGAAGAAGCGGCAGCCGACTCGAACCTAAAGAATATATTACTAGCCATGGAAAAGGGTCTGCAGAACAGCTTGACGGCCCTGGGCTCAAAAATGGACGCCCTCACATATAGGATAGATAGGATGGCGGAGCGGATTGATAAACATGCAGAAAGGTTGGACATGTCCGAGAGGAGATTGTCGGAGGTTGAGGAGGCGCAAACGGAACTGGATACAGATCACAAAAAAAAAAAATCACAAAGCTTATGCAGACTCTACAGGACAAAAATGAAGATTTAGAGGCGAGGTGTCGTCGCTGCAATCTAAGGATAACGGGCCTTCCGGAGACAACGCCGACAGGCAACATGGAGAGATTTATAGAAAAATTGCTGACCACCCTACTGGGGAAAGACTTTTTCCCAGATGTTCGTGGTGGATCGCGCCCACTGCTCCTTGGGTCCGCGCCCTCGCCCGGGGGCCCCACTGTGACCGATCATCGCAAAATTGCTTAACTATAGGGACAGAGATGTGGCTCTGCGCTTGGCCAGAGATAAGAAGTCGTTGCAATACGAGGGATCGGAAATATCTTTGTATTCTGACTTCACCGCCAGAGTGCACTTTGCACCGTACAAACGCCAGCTTAGGTACTTGGGCCTAGACTATGAGATGCTATACCCAGCGAAACTGAGAGTCAACAGTCAGGGGCAATCACACCTGTTTACAGATCCCAGAGCCCTACAACAAGCCCTTCTGAACTGGTCGAGGGACCAGCGCAGGGAAGCCTCGGAGCCGAGGGAAGAAGCCGGCGAGAGCAGTCGACTGGATGAGCAGGAGTAATGGACTGCTAAAAGGTGGCTTCATAAGGCGGTAAGACGCAGAGATTGCGACCAGTTAGGAGCGGTCCTCTGAAAGCCAGTTGTACAGACGGAGATACGATTTGAGGCACTACACTCACGTAACGAGTAAGTCCGCAGTAATGGACTTGGACTAATCTAGTAGCTCAGGGTGATAATAGAACCTGGATACGTCCTGCTTCCAGTGGTGCTAAACTGTTTTCAGGGGATTGTGCCATATACACTGAAATGTAGAATGTTAGTGATAACAGTGCGGGGGTATGACGCTGATTGATATCCTGTACCTGGTGTTGATAGTCTTGATAGGCGACGTCTTTCTCCACCAGGGCAACTAGTGCCTGCTATGAACCACACCGCATAGCGAGTGACGCGATCACAGTGTAGCGCACTCTAGCACTGATAACTGGTGGCATGGCGACTTTGGCCCCGCGCGCAATGCTACCACTTCACTCTCTGAAGTTGTTTCTTAGGAAGTTGAGGGTTAGACAGAGGGTGAGGGAGGGAAAGGGCTCGGTAAGGCCAAATTGGGAGCGATCTGCTTCGGGGTGGGGGAGGGGCGGTTTTGTTGTTCACTAAGCAAGTTGAAGTGTGGGGAGACAGTCTTTCTCTATATGTGCACACACTGCCCACCCAGGGCTCACGAAATTTCTCACCACACGAGATATTCTCACATAAAAGACTTGACAAACACAATAGAGACGACTGCACATGATCAGCCAGCTGTGTTCAGAGCACTCACATGGAACGTTCGGGTACTTGATGACCACCGAAAACATTGCAAGGTCTTAAGTTATTTACAACGACAAAGGGTAGACTTGGCCCTCCTACAGGAGACCCACCTTCCACTCTCAAGTAAGATGCTGCTCAGTAGGGGACTGGCGGGTAACTCCACAGCGGCAGGGTTTACAACACACTCCAGGGGCGTATTGACATGGGTCAACCAGAGATCAAAACTGACGCCGTCGCTTCTGAAGGCGGACCAGGAGGGCAGATTTGTGATATCTCACTGTGAGGGAATGGGGATGGATCCAGTAGTCATAAATGTTTATGGCCCGAACTAAGACTCCCCGGAATTCTATCATGATCTAGCGACAGCTGCACACACTTATTCCACTGCACAGATATTATGGCGGGGGCGACTTCAATTTAGTGCTTAACCCGGCTCTAGATAGATCAGCCGGCCCACCGCGCAAGCCTTCAGCTGCTGCGCAAACATTACTAGCGGAAATCATTAGTATGGACCTGGAGGATGTATGGAGGTGCAGACACTCAACGCAGGGAGGTTACACACACTACTCTGCATACCATGACATTCACACCAGAATCAACTACTGGCTGGAGTCTTCCTCTTTGATGGAAAGCATAAAGGATTGCGCAGTCCTGTCCCGCACACTGTCTGATCACTCCCCGCTCCTGTTAGTTCTAGCAACTCCTACGAAGCGGATCCCACCATTCACATGGCGTTTCCCTCCATACTCACTGCTTGATCCGCTGTTCAGGGGTGAGCTGGCGGAAGCGATCAATACCTTTTTTGAGACTGGAAGCAGTCTACTGACCCAATGTTAAACGGTGTGGGAAGCCTTCAAAGTATACATTAGGGGCATAGCTATGTCAAAACACTCTAGCGTACTTAAATCAATTAGACAGAGGCTGACAATGTTAGAGAAACAATTAGCGATTTTAGAGCAGCGGCAGCGGATTACGTCCGATGCGACAGTAGCGGACGAGATAAAGTCCCTTGTAACTGAATATAACGAGTAAGCAGACAGGGAAGTGCAACACATGGGGAAATACGCTACCGCTCGAACTTATGGAGAGGGGGAACGTCCAAGCTTGTTACTAGCTAGATTACTTAAGGGCAGTAGAAGAAAGTCCCACATCACAGAGCTGAAGAGGCCTGACAGCCAAGTGGTCACTGACGAAACTGAAATAGCAAACTAGTTTAGGAGCGATTACGCTGATCTGTACTCCTCGAGAAGCGGTACCGTGACGGAGGAAATCACTGATTATTTGGAACACAGACTTACCCATGCTAACAAACACGCACCGGGAGTTCCTGATGCTACTGAGAAAGATGAAATCACAGAGGCTCTGGCGAGCATGCGCTCTGGAAGCGCGCCAGGTGCTGATGGACTCACAGTTGGCTTTTACAAAACATTCCAAGACAAACTGATCCCACACTTATCCACATTGTTCGATGACATCTGTGTTGAGGGTATTATGCCGCGGTACATGAGGGAGGCTCTTATAGTCACAATACTTAGGCCAGATAAGACACACGACGAATGCAGCTCGTACAGGCCACTATCACTCCTTAATGTGGATGCAAAAATCTACGCTAAAGTGCTTGCGACCAGACTTGCGCTCTTGGCATCCAGGCTGGTTGCTCCAGAACAGACGGGTTTTATCCCCAGTAGAAATTTGAACTATAAAATTTGCACGGTTCTTTGCTCTATGCAGCATGTTAAGCAGGAAGCGAAGGCTATTGCGGTTTTCCTAGACATGGAGAAGGTTTTCGACTCGGTCGAATGGCCCTTCATGGGACAGGTGTTACAGCGCATGGGACTGGGAGAACCATTTCTGCAAATGCTGGGAGCCCTATACCATAAACCGACGGCTAGGCTCCGATTAGGCGACTTGGTCACAAACCCCTTCCCAATTTGTAGACAAACTAGACAGGAGTGCCCGTTATCCCCCTTGCTGTACGCTCTAGTAGCTGAGCCGCTTGCCTGCGCGCTGCGAGAATACCACAGCAATGAGGGCGTGAGTTTCCCAACATATAAAATAGTGGTCTCGACGTATGCAGATGACACCCTGTTGTATGTAAGGGACCCAGAGAACAACTTATCGCCTATGCTAAGAGAGGTAGTCCGTTTCAGAGCGCTCTCAGGACTAAGGGTCAACTGGTCGAAGTCAGTGGCCTTCCCCCTAACACCAGCGACCAGCAGATTTGAGATGGAATTCCCACTGCAGTCGACTGTGGATCCGGTTAGATATCTAGGTGTACGACTGCACCCGGACTTGGACACTACTCAGAAAATTATGGGGTTGCTTACAGCAGGCTGGAAGCCGACGTAGAGGCGTGGTGCAGACTGCCACTATCCCTTATGGGGCGCATAGCCATCATGAAAATGGTGATACTGCTCTGATTCCTATTCCTATTCAGCGCCATTCCGATGGTATTGTCAAAAGCCTTCTTCCAAACCATGACGCAGCTTATGATTAAACTAGCGTGGGCAGGCAAGCAACCTAGGGTGAAATGGACTGTCTTACTCTACCGTAAGGTATGGGTGGATTGGGAGCTCCGGACTTAGAGAGCTTTATTACAGGGTAGCGCAAGCCGCCCACCTGCACACTTGGATACATGGAGATACGAAGATTACCCATGTGCGAATGGAACGTGTTTTCGCGGACCCTCTGCCTCTCCCAGCCACGATATTCAGACCGATGGATAGACGGACGGGCATATCAGACTATCACTGCTACGAACCATGCCTGGCACTCTTTTGCAGGCACAGAGTGGCGCTTTGTTATACTCGCCGAGCATGACTCTGGAGTGGGCTCTTTGGCTACCACAAATTAGAGAGAGAGGAGTGGTGCAAGCACTAAATCCATTGGGCATAAGATTGGCTGGTGACCTATTCTTGGATGGCATAGTCATGACCTGGGTCCAGACAGCGGCAGATGGTGCAACAGCTCCATTGCGGCTTCGTTTCCAGTATCATAGGGTGCGATGTGCCCTTTCAGACCTGCTAGGGCCTGACTTGGCGGAGCCGCCAGAGGTTACAGAACTCACATATGTTATCAAAACGGAGACACCCCGGAAGTTAATAACAAATTTATACAAAACGGCACTGTCACACCGAGAGCAACAGCTCATTAAAGCCAGAGCGGCCTGGCAAAGATCTGCAGGTCACCATTGACGATGATATGGGGAAGTATTGCTGTACGAGCACACAAAATATATCACTAAACAGTAGACACAGACGAGTACATTTCAAATTTCTTCAAAGAGTGTACTACACCCCCGAGAGGCTAAACAGATACGGTCTCAGGCAGTTGGCTGAATGTGAACGGTGCCACAAACCAGTTGCCGACTTCATGCACCTCGCTTGGCGCTGCTCTGGGGTACTGCAATACTGGGACAGCATCTTTACGGCAGTAAACGCAATACTGGAACTTGAGCTGACCCCGGACCCAGCGCTGGCGCTACTTGGCCACTCCAGAGGCCTACCGGTGGCAGACAATTCGTGGACATGGGGATGCTAATAGCTAGGCGCGTGGTGGCGTGCTGCTGGGTGAGGGGCTCGCTCCCGACGGCTAAGCGATGGACACGCGACTTGTTGTATTGCTGCACGCAATCAGAGAATTATAGTGAGCTACTGCCCCCAACAAGTCGACCAAAGAACTTTTGGGGCCTGTACCAAACCCATCTGAGAGCAGGAGATACAGGGACCACAGAGGCGGCGGCACCGATGACTGAGAGGCCGCAGTCAGTTGAATCAATCATACCAGGAGATGATTAGTTGACACCTTCAGGACGGGACACATACAACAGGAAAACTCTAGAGCAGTAGAGGGATCACAGGGGGGGAGTGGTAAATAAATGGGGGTGCGGGAGTCAGGCTAACTTCCTCTAATGCACAGTGACAATTAGATAGGTGAGAGGTTTGGCACAGATTTAGCTTTGTCACAAATGAGGATTAGGGTGCTAGACCGAACAGTTGCTGACTTTAGGTTAGAATTGACTAGTGTGTGATTGTGAGCTTGGATATCTGTTGACGGGGGGGGGGGGGGTTAGGATTGGGGTGGGGGGGATATTGTTTACTATATCTTGATATGTCAGAAGTCTACGAATGGTGGGATTATTGAGGAAAGACCTAGGAACAGGTAGGGACGGGGGGTGAAAGATAGGGTGCCATAGTTCTCTCTTGAGGGGAATAGTAAGACATCCTACAACTTGAACACGAATAGCATAATGCACAACAAATGTCTGCCCCACCGCCGGACTCCAGGTTTGTCGGCTAAAAGGCTGTGTTAAACTTGTAATTCTAGGTTCCATCCTTCTCACCCTAATGCCGCCGGCCTCCGGGTTGTAGGCTACTGGCAGGATGTTACCATTGAAAAGAACAATAAAGGTTTTTGAAAACTAAAAAAAAATAAAAATAAGAAATAAATATTTAGCCATGCAGCACATTATGCAGGGTGCTGTAATATCTACTGTTTAAAATGGAGGCTTCGACATTAATAGGCACATTACTATATTATACAAGGTTTATAATATTATAATATTTACAGAACAGTTGCAGCGGCTCTGTTAGAGTGGAAGCGACCTAGGTAAACACCTCACCACTTAAGGCCACTCATTTCAAGTTTATGCTAGCAGCCGACATTTGTATCAAGTTAGTTTCAAATGTCGTAGTGCTTCAGTGATTTTTCTATGTTCACAATACTAAAACATTTAACAAAATAGTGGGGACTGTGCTTTTTTGTTTTTAACCAACAAACAGGCTTCCAGCCAAGTCCATCATCACAGGATGGCACAGACTTAATTTTTTACAAAACATGACTTTTCTGGGTTGTGTGCCAAATAATTATGAAAGTCTTGCTGCACATGATTCAGTTTCAAATCTTTTGATATGTAACACATCTGAGCATACAAAGTTGAAATAAACATGGCACAATATGGGCCGGCTCGAAATAATCAGGGGGCGGGGCGGAGCCGAGGCGGAGGTGATCCGCCTCGGCTCCCGACCTGTGTCCCCTATTCGGGGGGATAACGCTGTCATTCAGCCTACAGACTGCGCCATAGAGGGGACTTCTGCTGTCCGATACCCCAGAGCATGTCTGGCTCGAGTTTCAGGGCAAGTGGAGCAGTGGTGACTGTAACGGAGGGCGATATCTGTGGACGCCGTGGACAAAGACCGCCATCTTGGCAGCAACGGCAGGGAATGGCCGCAACGTACCGCGCCTGATGTAAGCGGCGTAACAAGTAGCCCTCGCCACAAAATAACCGGAGCACCGGAGGGACCCTGACCTGTAGGGGTCGTCAGGAGGGCATAGTCAGCGGAGCGGTGTGTGTCCCAACGCGCGTGCAATAGGGAGCGCACCGGCGGGCTGCGGCGATCCTCCGCGGAGGCGATCTGGGAAGAAAACGCCCGTCGGGTGCTGGAACGGAGCACACACCAGCTGTAGTGGTGAGCCAGACTTGGAGGGCAGTTGCGGGGCGGACCCGGGGCACCGGAGTATTGCCCCCACACAGTGCCTGACTTTAGGATGGCGGGCGGTGGCTGACATTGCAACAAAGGCACTCTTGGGCTGAATACTGATTGAAGCGGAGGTCACGCACAGCACGGAGCATACAGGGAGCCCGCTCCGGTGATCACACTGAGGATTGACATAGCACTGCAAGGGGGGACACCGGAGGCTCAAAGGCAGATGACACAAGGTCTGCCTGCTTCCAAGATGGCCGAGACCACACATGATGAGCTCGATTCCATGTAGCACCAGAGTGCACCTTTACAAGCAGGCATCAGGCCGGACAGGGCACCTTATTTTGATTAGGGGCACTCCTATAAGACGCTTTGGAGAATTGTATGACCATAATTACAGCTCCCGACGCAGGCTACGGGAACACGAACGCAGAGGATAGTGCCCTGGTGGACTCTGGAGGACTTTTTCGTTGGACTAGTCCCTCCCTCCATACCCTGCATCCTACCCACCCTTCCTCTATGCGGTGAATGCTGCTGTTTATTCTTGGACAGTTCTCGCTGGACTCTAGCCCTTCCTTCCCTCCAGACCTTTGCATCCCACCCACCCCTCCTCTATGCTGGTACTCGTGTAGTGTTTGCAGCGGTCCTTTGTACTCTCTACCACCCCTAGAGTGTTTCCAGTCACATCCCTCCTGTCAAGATAGAAGATAACTCTAATGACTAGTATACTATTTGATTTTTAGATTGTATCCATGTGTATCCCCTCCCTGTGTTAGAATTATAGCTTTTACGACTAATCGCCGGTGGAACTGTTGGAATATAGCCAGGTGTACCCCTTCCCCCGTGTGAAGAGATAACCCTATCCACTAGAGCAAAAAGAAAGGTGTTCCTGAAATGTGTAACGTAACTGATTTTATGTAAAGTGCCTTGTAAAGGGGCAGCTGAAATTCCAGGAGCCTAGTCCCGACAGCTCGACGACTTCGGAGGGCTGGAAGTGGTCCCCCGCTACACGGCGGAGGAGGGCACTGGACATCGAAGGCTGTCTTATGTAAAGCGCTCTGATAACCTAATCGGTTCAAGATCCTGAAATGTGCAACGTAACTGATTCTATGTAAACTGCTGTGATAACATGTAACGGAACTGGTGCTATGTAAAGCGCTCTGATAACCTAATCGGTTCAAGTTCGCGCTATAGAAAACTCTAAAATAAATAAATAAATAAATAAATAATCAAGACCGAAGTCACTGGAGCCAGTGACCAGGCTGCGCTGCAGGTAGTTCTGTACACAGAATGAAAGATGAAGCTGTGCAGCTGCACATACTTGGCAGAAAATAAACATTTAATCTTTCTCTTTGTTCGCTTAAAATAAGCAACCGGTGGTCTCCAAACACACATTTTATGCTAAAACCAGTCTTTTGCAGGTAGAGGTTAAGCAAAACGTCACTTGTTTTGTTGTACTGGATGAGACTGTTCTGTGGTAAGATAGGTTTACTGCACTATATGGACCCTTTTCTGGGCAAGCGGAGGGAATGTTCAGCATAAAAACGCCACGGTCTGTTTTATAGAACTCTTGATCTGGAGACTGCAAAGTAAATTGCATGGCACGGACCCGACAAAAGACATTTTTGAGTTACATAATTAGATCAGGACACATATTTCAAATAGCGAGCTGTGAAAAGAGAATACAACGTTCCTTTTTGTGAAAATATTTCCCAATAGTTCAGAAAAAACATTTTAACATTTTATTTTTCACCCACATGTCTTGAATCCGCAGTGGTGCATTTTTACATTGATAAGGGGAGGGAAGCTAGTGGTCTATTGATCCAACAAGTCTCTGTTTGCTGACTTTCCAGGAGCTGTCTGTTTTATGCTGGCAAATGAACCTGCTTAGAGCTTTTGTTTCAAAGTAAACCAGGTATGGGAACACATGGAGAGAAATAATGTCTTTCAGCGGTAAATGGTATAGTCCAAAGCTCTGTCTTTAATATAAAATCAGGGCATTCGGTGGTCATATCACTGAAAATACAAGATTTGAAAAAAATATTATTGTCTTCGGGTGCTCGTGAAAGAATTTCAATGAACTGGAATCTAGAATGCTAAAGCAATTCTGGTAGTTTACTGACACTCTACTGGTCGTTTTCTATCAAGACAGTTAAATAGAGGAAGTTGAACAGAAAAAAAAGTCCCTAAGCGGAAGCAGACAAGTCCTAGGGCTGATCTCCAGAGCCCACAAAGTACATACACATAAGTATATACTAAAGTATACACAAGAGGTCTCGAATGCTCGACCTAAAAATGGGCTATGTCCCAGTAAAATGACAAAACTGTAGAAAATGTTTGTTGACAAAAGTAGGCCTGTCCCTGAAAGCTCAGAATATGGCGATTTCTGCACCTCAAACCCTTTTTTGGTACCATTTGCAGGGAAAACCCAGACGCTTTATTTTGCAGCACTTTTTCCCCCATTGGCCAAATAAAGCACAAACTGTTGCTGTATATTAGCTAATTTCTGGGTTTCCTCCCGGGAATCCACAAACCCTGGGTACCTTTAAAATCCTTAGAAAGTTGGAAGAAAAGGACGCAAATTTGGTGTGAATATCTTATGTGGACAAAAGGTTATAGGGGCCTAAGCACAAACTACCCCAAATAGCGTAAAAAAAGGCTTAGCACAGGGGGGAAGGCCTAGCAGCGAAGGGGTTAAACAAATCACTATTCTGGCCAAACAGGAGTGCTACGAACACAGTTTAAAACTTAAAAGCAGATTAAGCAATGTCTTAGAAACACTCTGCTTAGCCTCGGAGGTGTATTTTGATTTTTTACCTTGTTAAAACAAAAAGGAAGGTGGAGGTGAATTGCCTTCAACAGGCCTCAACACAGTATAAGGAAAAACTAGGAGGGAAATTTAAACAGTCAAGGAAAGAACGTATGCAGGTTAAGGACAGATGGGTGGATATTTGGAGCATTTTCCGGTTAGGAACAATTGATGGATAGTCCACTGCGGCCCTCAAGAAATTGCTCACATTTTAGTCTGCTCTTTGTCTCTATTTTCGGACAAACAATATTTGATTGAGACACCTTTAATTGCGCTAACCAGGAAATAGTTCATGTATCTTATATATAACGAAGGTTGCTGGCCAGACTTTAGAATGAGAATCTTCACTGTGGTTGGGTAAGCGCCAGGATGCCCTCTGGGTGACAGGTCTGCGCTTTATAAGTACACAAAATATTTATCCAGTGTGAGTTTTCCCCACTTTGACCTCAAGGATCCGAATTAATAAGATACTGTATTTGTAGGTCTAATCTTGTCATTTTCTGCTAGTCTGTATTATGCTACCATGGAAAAGAAAATGTTATGGCGATTATTTATTAAGTATAACACCACTAATCGTGAGGGTGCTGTACACGTTTTGGAGGTTATGTATTCATACACAGCGCTAGATAAATTATGTATGCAAAAAAAAAAAAAAAAGACATTTGAGAAAAGTGTTTTACATTTGGTTTAGAAAAACAATTTAAAAGACTTTTTCAATATATCTTCGTATGCGACACATTTAACACTTTTCAGGCCTATCGATGCAGAATAGTATTAGGAAAATATTTTTGCACTCAACTCCGGAACACTGAAAGTGTTATGTGCCTTTAGCTGAGAAACCAAGTGACAAAAGAGGACTGGGATATCTTGTAATCAATGGTAGCTTAATTAAGCAATATTACCACACTGTAATAAATGCAGAGATAGACTAAACCAATAAGAATTCTGACAATTATTTGCCTGCATTCAAGATTCATTGGTACCATGGGCAGGGCCAGGCATACAATTTACACATCGCTACAATGCCACCATGGGGGATAATGCACTTTACAATTATACATAACACAGGTATGAATGAGACAGACCGTGAATGTTTTTATTTTATTGTGTGAATTGGGAAGAATGGATGCCAAGCGCCCTATTGCCACATGTTTGCTGGGTTTCAACAGCTGTTCAGCATTTGCTGTGACTAGCCATCTAGCGTAAGAGCTGATCATTGAAGATCAGTCAATTAATAGTAGCCCAAAAAATTCCAGGACTGGCATATTCTGTAATTACACACACTGAACAGAAATTAAGAGGCAGACACGCGTAAGCTGTGTCGCCAGAACCTAAATGCCTGATGGAAACTACTGAACACTACATTTCATCTCTGGATATCTAGTCAGCGTCTACGTATAATACATTTCTGAACAGAAACCCCCTTATAAGTATGCATGGCATTATGAATTAGAAATGGCACTGCTAAACACATTAAATTACCATCATTAAGGCTGAGCACTCTAGTTTGAAGCAATTATATGCTATCTTCAGTGTGTGGGAGGACAACCTTCTATAACAGTCACAATAAAGTTACTACTCTATTTATATTATCAAGAGATATTCACTGCAAATGGTTTCAGAACATAATTTCGATATTTTTCATTTCTGGGGAAGGGAACGAGGAAAGAAAGCATCAAGAGAAGGATAATCATACATTTTATTTGTCGCTCTATTTCGTTGGCACATATTGACAAATTCTGAAAGTATATAATGCCAGGGGACATTTGGGGCCACGGCATATGAAATTTGTGATGGCCTAACATACATACAATTGGGAACAAAAGGGGTTAGGTCCTTTATGTGGTGAGGACTAGACCTAATATCAATAGTGAACAACACAAAGTACCCAAACCACAGTGACTCAATACGTTTTTTTGATACAGGGTAAGAAACCAATTTATTGTCGCTTCCCTAGACACCATTATTTCGTGTCAATCATTTTGTATTTTTTATATTTTTAAAGAATTGCTGACAGAAAAAGACATTGATTGCAAATATTTACAAGGCTAAACAAACTTTACCAAACATTAAAGGCAAAGACTATTTACACATTTAGAAACCATTATGTCACACATTAGAAAGTATTCTCACATCAGACATTAAATAAAACAATTATTGGAAAAATAATACAAACATTTTGATTACAAACAACAACAAAAATTGCAAACACTGAATGAGAGAAACTAGGGGTTAGGAGGATAGAATATAAGTAATTAAATGACATATATATTTTAATGCTGGACCAGCCGGTCCTAGGTTTTGTACAACAATGATACTTTGTGGGGGGAGGAGCCAGGTTGCGGACCAAAATGGCCGGCCGCAGTCTCCCACCACCACATCCAGCTTCTTAACCAGCACCTCTATTATGTTCCTGCACGGCGGAGGTGAAGCGGCGCAGATCCATGCGCGCCCGAGTGCTCTGGCGGCTTCATAGCCGGAGATGTGCCGTCTCGAAGTTTGCGGCCCGCCCCTGCCTGAAGCCGGGGTCTAAGGTACTGAAATGCCCGGCCCAGAACGCAACAACGGCAGGGTGTGTGGCGGAAGTACCGGTCTGGGGCAGATGAAGACTTGGATTTACCCAATTTTTTACGGCGATTCTCATACAGCGCCACAGCAATGTTGAAATTTGACTTGATGCTTTTCTGCGGATGCCTGAGGTAAACCCCCCCCCCCCCCCCCCCCCCCCCCCCCCCCCAGCTGGTCATTCTGTGGATGTGTGACCCGTGCAAATCGTATCGATCCCGACGGCGGTGAGTCTCTCCCAATACCCCCGCCGGGACTATTTGCCTGCTATTTGATAAGCGACCTTGGGACACTTTTTGCCTAGTGGGATGCGCTCCGTGTGGGAGCACCTTGCACGCAATTGCGCCTGAAGGGATCTCGAGACCGATCCTGAAATGCTCTGCAGGGGCCACGAAAATGACGCGACCGGACACCTGGAGCGGATCGGCCTGGTGTGATGGAGCCTCGGCTGATGCTATGACTGCCGCTACTGGGGGAGAGATGGAGGTCCTGCGGCTGGGGGATGTTATGGCGGCCATTGCTGACTGGCACTACGCATGCAACGCCGGATGGAGACCGTGGAGAGAGACCAGGATGCTGTTGTGCGTTGGGGTCGTCCAGGTGGAGCGGCTCCTGCCCTGATTCGCGGATTGCTCGAGATTGTGAGACATGTTGATTGTTGGCAGTCGGCTCATGGGTGCCCCCAGGACTTGGTGGTCTCGGGGCTGGATGGTGACATCCTGTGGGCCCACGCTCGACAGAGGGATAGTGGCGCTGTGTGCTGTCCGTCAAAAACAGCGGAGGCGGAAGATCCGATGATGGCGTAGTTATTGGGAGCATTACCTTGTTCCGATGATCAATTGCTCGATAGCGGCGGGCAGCGGTGGCGCTACGACAAGTCCTTTTCCCTTTGTTTCGGACTGATGCTGAAGAGCGAGCGCCATCTCTTATGCTCCCTGATGGCTCTTAGATATTTGGATAATTACTTCTTTCGAGCGACATCACTGTGTATTGCCGTACCACCGGATGGCATCCTCTTCCCAGTCTGGTACTTTGACTCACCTACACCTGTAAGAGAGAGTCTGGGTTGCAACCGTAAAGTGGACCGGGCGGGCCTGGGTTGAGTATCGTAATGCTACTTTCAGTGTGGGGCCAATGCGGGACTTTTTTACTTATGTCATGATGGCGCTAACGGCAGACTGGCAAAGATCGAACCCACTCAAAATACGTTTATTGTATTGCATTCCGGTTTTCTATATGGAGTGGGTATTTGCTGTGGTGGGGGGAGGGGGGTAGGCGTGGGCTGTGGGTCTGTCCTGGTGTCCTCCTCCGTTCTCTTTTTCTTTTTTCCTTTTTCCTTCCTTTAGTTTTTTCTTCAACTTAGTCGAGCGATAGCTCTCTTCCGCTCTCTTCTAGATTTCGGGTTCATATAACGGGCGACAAGCACGCTGCTGAGGGGGAGGCCGTAGCCATAGGCAGGGTTGCAGGGTAGGGGGTTCGGGCAGGGGTATTACTGTTTTTCTTTTTCTGTTTCTAGGGCCCCTTTTTTCTTACCTTTACTCTTGGCTTTCCCTTTACTCTTCTTTCTTTCCCTTCCTTTTTGGGAACCGAGTGATAGTTTGCTCACCGTACGTTCTTCTGGTTCTAATTACGAGGGTGGATGTTTCTTTTAAAAGTTTTAAGATGCAGCAGGCATGTTCTGCAGGGGAAACGGCCTTTACAACGAAGCCGTTTCCCCGAAATCTTTAACCACGCATGCAGTACAACGCATGCGTGGTTACCACTAATGCCTTTACCACGCATACCTTTACTACGATGTTTGTAGTAAAGGCATATGTGGTAAAGGTAAAAAGAAAAAAAGGGGGGCTTGGGGGGGTCTCCCCCCCAAATAAAACAACTCACCATAAGTCACGTTGGCGTCAGCGTCGTTAAAGAGAAATCGGAAAAAAATGCCGTTTTCTCTTAACGACGTATGACGTCACCACGCAATTATTCGAGGAAAAGTTTATCCGTGGTAAACGAATTCCGTTGTAACGCATGCGTGGTAAAGGCATGCGTTGCAACGGAATTCGTTGTATCATCATATATTCGTTCTGCATTGGCGTGCGAACTGTACTGTTTAATTGTCTATCCTGTTTAATACGCACTAGTGTCAACGCCCTGCCTGTATTAGTCCTGACTGCGAAGATCCGGATTACTGATAACCCTTGCTATGATGATTGTTCGACGCCGGATCCTGTTTTTTCCTAAATCTTAAAAAGAAACCTCTTTAATCCTGGTACCTATGTGGTACGGTCATTATCCTGAGCTGCAATGGGGCAATTGGGAGGTGGACTCTTGCGTACTTATGGCTTTTACTGATTTGCTGCCCGTGATTGTAACTACTTATTGTATCAATAAAGGTTTACCAAAAATTAAAAAAATTAAAAAACAATGATTCTTTGTATCTCCCAAACACTGCCGACGCGTTTCTAGACCAGACTGGAGTCACTGGTCTGTCATCACATACAGCCCTGATGACAGACCAGTGACTCCAGTCTGGTCTAGAAACGCGTCGGCAGTGTTTGGGAGATACAAAGTATCATAGTTGTACAAAAGCTAGGACCGGCTGGTCCAGCATTAAAATATATATAAGTCATTTAATTACTTATATTCTATCCTCCCAACCCCTAGTTTCTCTCATTCAGTGTTTGCAATTTTTTTGTTGTTTGTGATAAAAATGTTTGTATTATTTTTTCAATAATTGTTTAATTTAATGTCTGATGTGAGAATACTTTCTAATGTGTGACATAATGGTTTCTAAATGTGTAAATAGTCTTTGCCTTTAATGTTTGGTAAAGTTTGTTTAGCCTTGTAAATATTTGCAATCAATGTCTTTTTCGGTCAGCAATTCTTTGAAAATATAAAAAATACAAAATGATTGACAAAATAATGGTGTCTAGGGAAGCGACAACAAATTGGTTTCTTACCCTGTATCAAAAAAACGTATGTGGTTTGGGTACTTTGTGTTGTTCACTAACATACATACAAACACCAAAATTTCAAAAAATCTAGTTTTTGCAGTATGAAGTGTTACAATTTTATTTTGTACTTTTGACAGACCCAAAAGGATCAAGATTTAACATCCACCATTCAGAGAGAATTCTATTAATAAAGGTTCAATCAGAGAAAAAGGTCTTGATCAGAGTTAATTTCTTTCTGGCTATCAGATATATATATTCTGTATATTTATACACAGAAGGAAAACACACCACCCTTAGAAGTGTGCCGGCGTCCAAACTCTGGGCAGAAACTTGAATATATGCGTCTCTTTCCTCGCCTGACTGCCGCTGGGAGAACTCAGGAAGTGGTTTGAGGGTTTCCAGATATATATATATATATATATATATATATATATATATATATATATATATATAAATAAATGGTACCACAATGGTAACTGCAAAAATTGGCAGACACCTGTTTTACAGACCACAAGTTTGAGGCCTCTCAGGGACCAAAGAAAACACAGGCTCTACGAGAGATTGTTCAGTCCTTTTGTGTGATCAGTGTGAAGACTCTCCTGGTTTCTGAAACCTACAAGTAGTGACAGAGTTGCTTTCCACTGCCCACAGAAACCCAAATAGCAGCCTATGGTTTACTGTCCACACACTGCCCCTTTGTTGCTGCTGGTAGTCACATTACCTGGATTTAATAGATCAGACTCCCCTGGAACCTGAGATTCCGTGCCCAGACCGCCGAGCACCCTGTACACATCAGCATGAACAGCATCAACTCGCACTGCATAGATCTTCGCACTGGCGTCCAACGTGCCTGCCGCAATCTGGTAATTAAAGAAGTTGGGAACGTAAGAGTCATGTCGGTAGTCTCTAATGCCACCATCTGTGGCAGAGGGCAGGAAGGTAAATGGCAAGCAGCGGCCATTATAGAGGAGAAGGACAGCGACAACTGCTCAAAAAAGCCATCAATGGTAGACTCGGAGGGACAGAGAAAAAAATAGGTGTAGCAGTACAAATAAAAGGAATACAAAAGCGAAAAAGTCTGAATTCAGAAAAGGGGCATAAGAAAGAAGAAAACCCAGGAGGGCAACCTGTACAAGTTTGCAATGTTTGTGGTGCATGCAACAGTTATGTACACTATATATCTAAAATCTGACAATTCATGGGATCAGCTGTTGTGAAAATACACCCTTCCCCAAATGCCATAGTGTAAAACAAACAAAATGTTCAGGACTAAAGTAACTCACCTTGAAATTAGTGAGTTCAGAGTCTTTCTGTTTTAGGATATCAGCCATATAGTCGATCAAGTGGAGGCCGAAAGCATTCTTTGTGGTGATTTTCTGCAAAGACATTTATTAGCATTAAATGAGAATCCCCCAATGATCACCATGGAGAACTAGGAGGGATTTTCAAATTGGCTCAAGGTCAGATTCTATTGCGAAGATAAGGACTACAGTACAGAGACAGATAAGTGGCAAACTAAGACACACCTGCACATCACAATTATCCCACCAATAAACTAAATAAGATGAAGCCCTAAACCCTAATACTCAACACAGCAGTGTACCCAACCTCCCCAGAAGGACCAACATCACGCCACATCATGATCTACACTAACTCTGATTCAGAAGAGATGCAAGTTCACAATGCTGGCCCGCGCCTACAAGGCACAACGAAGGACCAGTCTACATCAACAAACGCCTGACCCTCCACCAACAGACCAGACACCTTCGATCTACTTCTCTCTTCCTTGCAAAACACCCCCAATTATCAGTCGAGCAAACAGCAGAGGACACTCCTTCCCACACCTGGCAGCCAAGGATTGCAACAACCTCCGCCTGCACCTCAGAACCACACCGTTGCTGCAGTGATTCAGAAGAGAATTAAAGACATGGATGTTTGAAGGATCAAACCACCATGAAGCAGCAAACTGCTTCAGCGTCTTGAGACGCTCACAGGTGATTTGCAACACTCAATAAATGTTTGATTGACTAAAAAAAAAAAAAAAAATCCTCTCTAAACAAAAAACAAAAGTGTGATGCATATCGGAGAATAACTACACAATACACTTCCGCTTTTGTTACTGTGTATTCAAAGCAAGAATTCAATTCCGGACCTTACCTCTTCCATGTCAGATATGTCCAGCTTACCTGTCCTAATAAGGAAGTACTATCTAACTCATCATTATGCACTGTAATTCTGCCTTTGGATTAACACAAACATCCCTCTTCACCCTTTCCGTGCCGTAGACGTAATGGTTATGTCCTCGGCAGCGGTGCTGCTGTTCCAAGGACATAACCATTACTTCCTGCCACTGGCCCAAGGGGGAAGCTCTGGCACTCCCCCGTGGATCACCCACCAACATGCCCCCACTGGGGTTGGCAGCAATAGCGCTCACGGCGCGCTGACTTAATCATAGGCCACTAGGGATGCACTGGAAGCCATTTGCTTCCAGCGATTCCAGATAGAGGACAGATTTTTGGTAAGTCGTTCTTTCGGCAGGAGGGGTTGGGGGCAAGGTTGGCGGAAAAACACAGGTGGAAAGAAAGAGTTCTTCCTTTTCGCTTTTACCCGGATTCCTGCTCCACAATCGCGGGTGAGGCCCACGATAGTGAAGCAGGAAACCATCCACTGGACGACCAGGCATGTTCCTTTCTGCTGTTGGGGGAGCTACCCCTTAGGCATGGGTCACTCACTTGGGGGCATGTGTAGCAGTGTTCTGCCCGCCCCGCCTTCCCGGGAGCTGTTTTGGCCAATCAGCCCGCCACTCCCAGGGAGGGGCTGAAACCCACTAGGCGCCAGGGTTTTACATTTTGCGCATTTTGAGAGTGTCCCCTTGTGTAAGGGTCATTTCCTAGTAAGCAATATGCTTTTTCGGTGTTTTGCCCCCCTGGGCCTAGATTGGTTGCATTTTCGGCCAATGTACTGATGGACTGGGGGGTGATGTGGGGAGTAGGGGTGCTAAAACCCACTAAAGGCCAGAGATTACTTGTTAATTGGGCAAGGGAAGCTCCGAATTTTGTGCCTTTTGGGAGTGGGTAAGGGTCGTTCCCCAGTGGGCAATATGCTTTTTTTGTGTTTGGCCCCCTTGGGGCTAGACTGACTGTATTTTCGGCCGATCTAGTCCCCCGCGGGGGGATGTGGTGGGAGGGGGGGGGGGGGTTGAAAGCCCACTAGAAACCAGTGAGTACTTGTTAATTGGGCAAGGGCTGCTCCCCTTTTGAGATGAATGAGGTGCCCATTTATCCCTCCTCGGGGGTAGATAGACCTTATATTTTTAGGCCCATCTTCCCCCAAAGGGAAAAAGCCACTAGACCACCACAGATTTGTTTTAAAAATATAGTGAAAAGTGTTTTGAGAAGTGGCCCCTTGGACAAGGGTCACTCCCCTTTTGGGGGTGAATGTTTTGGCCATTTGCCTGCTTCTGCCCCAGGCTTTTATTTTTAGTCCCCAGAGCCCCCCCCTCCTCCCCCCAAGGGGGACAAAAGCCACTAGACCACCAGGGAAAGTTTGTGTGTGAAATGTAGTTAGGCTGATGATCTGCATGTTGTGCAATCATTTGCGATTTTAACGTCTTTTTCTACTTTTCAGTTTAGTGCAAAGCTTATGGGTTTTTTTGCGGATGAAGTGCAGCTTTTAGAGGAAGACACTGGTGTGCCAATAGTGCAGCAAGAGGCATCTGGATTGCAGACTGAGACAGCAAGGCTTTCCATTGGAAGTGCTGGACTCTGGGTTGACCCAACCATGGTGCAGCCGGTATTGCATGCCCTTTAGTAGTGTTGCAGGGTGTAGAGTAATTTTTCTTTTTTTTTTTTTTTAAAGTTCAAAAACCTTTATTACATTCCAAAGCTAGGTACATCAATACAGTGTATGTATGCAATGATACAGAGCATGGCTTAGCAAAATACCCAATATCTTCCCGTGCAGGGCAGATTCTAGCAATAATTAATATGCATCTGAAAGGACCATCAACAGCTGGCCTGAACTCCTGCCCACCCAGAACGCCCCACATTACAACAGTAAAATCATAGAGTGTCCGAAGTAAGCAACATAGCACATTACTGAAGCTTCACAAAAGGGAGGAGACTCCCACATCTCACACCACGTACACAAGCAAGCTGGTCCAACAGACAGAGTAAGTAAACAACAGTGTCATGTTGAGTCCGCCAGGTGGCCATGACATTACAGGTCGGTGCCTTTCAGGGATATAGACCCGTTCCATGTGGAGACAATATGCAATTGACACAGCAGGAAAAATCAAGCATTACATATGAGTGAGTATGGTACATCTTCACTAGCAACATTCGCCCCAACTTGTTCACCTTCCTCCTCAATGCGTTGCCTATATAGGTATGCCATAAAAGTGTGCCCACACATCTTTAGGCGGAGACCGTGGGGGTAGGAGTTCTGCATAGTCGTGTAATCTCTCCTGTCGTGTAATCTCTCCTGCCATGTAGTCATGACTCGAATCCAACACTTAAACTTAGGGGCACGCCCACTCCGCATTCTACAAGAAACTAAGCGTTTGGCCAGCAGGAGACTAAGGGCTAGGAATTTTCTATGAATGGTGGTAACGGACTGGGTCAGGCCCAAGAGGTGGGAATGGAGTCATAGCTACCCCAAGCATGTCAGTTAGCCCCCGGAAAACCTGATCCCAGTAATTGGCGACTTGGGGACAGGACCAGGCAAGATGGATAAAGTCAGCACCTGCAGCACCACAGCGAAGACAGCAATCCAATTCACGCAAATGAAATTTATGAAGTTTGGCGGGGGGTGGGGGTGTAGAGTAATTTGTCAACATTTTTGCCAGTACATTTTTTTCCAGTTGTTTATGGACAATGTATTTTTGGATGCTATTGTTGAGCAGACTAATGCTGAGGGACAACAGTGCCAGACGTAAGCCTCACTCTAGAGCTACTCTGACTCCCACAAATCCGGATGAGCTGAAGTAGTTCTTGGGTTCAACTTTTTTGATGGACCTGATAAGGAAGCCGTCACTGTCTTCATATTGGTTTACTAAACTCTTGATGACAGTGGTTATATTTCTTGCAACCATGAGTTGTAATCAGTATTTGCTTCTTCGGATGTTGCATTTTGTTGAGAATTATTTCGCGTTGCCACAAGATCATCCTGATTGTGAATGTCTTCTTAAGATTCAGCCTGCCCTCGATCACTTGGTAGATAGATTTTCTGAGATCTATGTGCCAGGGAAAGAAATAGCTATGGACGAGTCCTGTTAAAGGGCGGATTTTTTTTTTTTATTTTTTTTAAATTAGGTGGTACATTCCTAGCAAGAAGGCACGTTATAGAATTAAGATGCATATGCTGTCTGAGAGTAGTACTGGATAGGTCTATAATTTCTGGGTACACCAGTAAGGATTCCAGTGATAAACCCCCACCCCCCACCCCCACCCCCCCCACCCCGGTTGTCCGTCCACTTTTGGAGTAAGAGAAAAGTGAGTGAGAACTTGATAGAGGACTTTTTAACAAGAGGTCCCCAGTTATACCTAGATAACTTAAACTGGTGTGCCATTGTTCAGGGAATTGTTCAAAGTGGACATTGTTGCTTGTGGCACAATCCATTCTAACCTTAAAGGTTACTGAAAAGAGCTGGTTTGTATAAAACCTTTGAAGGGACAGTGCAGTGCCTTGAATAGCAATGAACTTCTGGCTTTGAAAATTTCTGACAGGAGAGAGGTCTATATATTGACAACCATCCATGATGAAAGTACTTCACCTGTGACCGTTTTATAGTCAGGTTGCTGAAGTGCACATTTTAGACTACAATAAGCACATGGATGGTGTAGTTAGAGTAGATCAGAGGTTGAGACCTTACACTGTTGTTTATAAGGATTACGTTTGGTATAAGAAGTTGGCTATTCATTTAGCAACCTTCAATGCTTTTGTTGTATTTAAGGATTGTTCTCCAGTGTGAAAGATTACATTTGTTCAGTTCCAGCAGTCTCGGATAGGCTGCCTTGATGTAATGGAACAGGCAAGAGTTCCGAGAGAAGCAATGGTGGAGGATGTGGCTACATTGAAAGATTGGCACTTGCCTGATCACATTCCTTCCAAAGTAAGGGATCCCTTCACTTCAAACCTATTGACCGTATTCATATGAAAAGAAAATTTCAGACATTTGCAATGTAGAATATACTAGTACAATTGATTTTAACATTAACCTATACTTTTCTAATCCATAAACAGACTTTCTAAACGTTCTATAAGCACATACAAACTCAAGCTCAGCACTACATAGCACAACAAGATCCTTCAGCACATTCAAGAGATTGTTCACATGGATCAATATGGCTTTATTTTGCTTTGTAAAAAAACGTTTAGCTGGGTATAGATCTTCTATCCAAATAACAGATTTGAGGACTTTAGAAGAAGTAGGAAATACCAGCTGAAGCGGTTTAAAAGTACATTAAAGCATTGCCTCCTTTCACTGCTGGCTTTCTATTTTTTTCAACACAAAATAGCTTTAACATCTGGGATGCAACGAAGTCCAAGTGTAAAGAAGGTCGAAGAGCGACGTAGTTTCAGGGTTGAGGCTTGTCACACGAAGAATCTAAGGAGTCAACCACAGGTAAGCCCTTAGGTACCCCAAGGAAAGGATTTGAACAACACAGGGGTCCCTCCCAGATGGGGCACTAGACAGAGGGGAGGATACTTCCATGTGTTTTGTCCAGTTTTAAGCCAGAGCTGGAGTCAAGAGCTCCCTAAATTCGCTCAAACTAGAGTATCCAAGGAGGGCACCAAATGTGCCTTTCAAAGAATTCGGGTAGCGCTGGCAATCGCCGCCACCCCAGTCCAATACACCAAGTCCAGTCTGGGAGGTGATTACACCTTCCTGTGACAGGAAACCTTTTGTTCTACATTCCCCTGCTCAATCTTGGCTCAGGAGCAAGAGGGCAAATCAGGTCTGTGGTCGGCAGTAGCACTAGTTTGCTGGCAGACCCTGAAAGGCTGTTACCAGAACTACAGGGGATACCCCAAGGGAGCTCCCTAATGCATGGGACCATACTATCAACACTGGAATCAGCGTTTGGGTATGATCCCAACATGTTTGATACCAATATATAGCTATACATCTCATAATGACTGACGTCCACTATATGTATTAAAATGGCTGAAAACACTCAAAGCCTAGAGAATCGACTCAAGGGTTTGTAGGGGTTTCCAGCTCATGCAGGGGCACCGTCACTTCTAGACAAGCACCCTGCCTTCAGGACTATAGGGTCTGCCATAGGGTATACTTATAGGTTTTAAGTGCAGTGACCTCAGATATAAGGAAGCAATCACCAACTCACCGGCGGCAATGGCAGGCATGTAGTCAAAGTTTAAGTGGACTCACATGGGTGGCACAATACACGCTGCAGCCCATGAGAGGCCCCTGGGGTACCTATGTCCTGGATATACCGTAGTACCATATTGTAGGGACTTACAAGGGTACAACAGTAGCCAATTGTGGATGTACAAAAGTACTTACCATGGTCAATTTAGAAAGAAAGCACAGTGACTTGGCGGGGTCCCGGATTAGCAGAATACCAGTTAGACTTGGTCAAAAACACACGGACACCAAGCAAAAAGTGTGGGGGGCCATTAAAGCAGATCCTACTTTCCTACACCATCCAAGACAGTTGGCAATTAATTATTAAACTACCCAGGACGATTTATCGCATTTCCTAAAAGCAAACTACAGTGATGTACTGACCTTGAAAATTCATGTATAATTGGTGTAGGAATTGTATTATGTGGCGTTATTATGTTGCGTTTCTTACTTTTTTGGGGGTACTTGTAAATGCTTTACACTTGTTCCTTCAATTAAGCCTCATTGATCTGTGCCACAGCTACCCAGGACGGAGACAAAGGTTTTGTTAAAAAAACCTAACTGAACTCAATAAAGGTTGTAACATGATTACATGGTCTCACAACACCACCACATAATAATTCACTTTCCTACACTGTCTTTGCCTTACACTGTCTTTGCCTTTGACCCTGTACTGGAATCCTCTATCTTTTGGCAATGTTTGTGATATATAAATAAGCCATACACATGAGGAAAAGCTACCAAGGAGATGATATCCAACTCTCACTCTATGAAACTCTGTTTTAATGGGAAAGTAGTAGGCTTTCTGGATATGGACGGATTAGCCTAGGTCATGTAGAAGTGTCATTATACTTTGAAGGTGGTCCATGGCCAGCGCAGGGGACCCCACCTACAACAGCAGCAAGTCATCCAAAAAAGAAATGCAGACTCCTGATTTCTTCAGTGAAACCACAGCCACCAATTTGGAGAAGACTTGCCAAGCATTTGAAGACCAAATGGTTGTAGTCCCAGCAAGTGCTGTTATAGGACACCACTGTGAAGGGAGGCACATCTTATGTACAGGAAGGATTGGTAGATGGAAATTGGTGTCTTGGATATCCAGGGAGATCATCATTTCACCGCATTGAGTGTCAGGAGCATCTGACTCATTTTGAACTTGTTCTGCCAAATAAAGATATTGAAGAGCCTTGGATACAGGATGCGCCAGAGACCCTGTCTTTCTCGAAAACGATAAGTAAAACACCATGCCCTTCTGCTCCAAGGACACTAACTCACTCTACAGCCTCTATTTTCAAACAAGACAAGCACCTCCTCTGAAAACATTAAGTCATGCGCCCCCAAAGATCTTCCATGATGAAAAAGGGCAGTGCAGGGGATGGAAAACAAGAAAATTAGTAGCCCTTGCTGATAAACTGGAGCTCCCAGGGAATTCTCACTGAAAGCTAGTGGTGGGGGTAAAACAAAGTCAGATAGGCTCTGGTGAAGTAGACCTAGCTGATAAAGGTAACTGGAGCGTTTGGTGACCAGTAGAATCTTTGAGGGGTCCAGAGCAGATGGGAATACTTTGTTGCTGTGAAGGTTATACTTTGAAGAAGCCCAGTAAGCAAAGGTATTGTTGGTGGAATGGTTTCTCTGGAGCAGCAAGGTACAACAAATGAGACATGGTGCACCTGCTCGGAAAACATTCCACAAATGAGTCCGATTTCTCTTCAAAGTGTCTTTAGCAATCAAAGGACTTGTTCGTTAATGCCACCTAGACATCTACCAAGAAGCCTGTATAGCACACCAACGTGTGCCTCCAGAGTGTGACCATCATCATGTTGACAGATTACAGCCGAACTTCAGAATCGGTTTGGAAGCATCCAAACTGAGGCTTGAACATCATTACCAATTTCAACATTGCATGGACATAATATTCAAAAAGGTACACGGGTAAGACTAAACTAACCAAAGCAAAAAAAAACTGGCACGTGGAGTAAAGTCATTTGGGCTCACGATCCAGGGAACCAGTAGCCCTAGTGCTGGGAATCAGTTTAGTTGGAGTAGTTTGAATCATCAAAATCTGTTGACTGAGGAGCAGACAAGAACTTGGAATGGGAGGCACTGACCTAGAATGTTGTGCAACAGATTTGTGAAATCCCATGCCCAAGAAAGGTTTTATCCATTGAGACAATAAAGGCTCCAACAAGGCTTTGTTAAATGGAAGGAGCAGTTCCTTAGCAGTTGAAGAGGGCTAAATGATTTCCATCAGGATGTTAGATTTTACCAAGGGCCCTTCTAGATCATTTGCTGGTTTCCCTACCACAGACATAAAGGCATAGACTCACTCAGAGGGAGGGCCTGAAGGGTAAGGAATGTCACTTGTTGCACTTCCATTTTGGACGTCAAGAATAAAGCCATCATCCACGTGATAAGGCAGAAGGCACTATCCACCTGTGAATCATGTCATGTGAGCCTGAGCTGAGAACTTCCATCAGTTAAGAACATCCATGTACTTTGGAGAGAGGCTGCATCAGGGGCTGGCCCTTGAAGAAGGTCCGAACATTTTCTCATCAGTCAAATAAGGTCAGTCAGCTTTGAGGGCTGAAAGCAAACGAGTACACGCCTGGGTAGACAAGGTCTTCCTTGAAGGCAATGCAAAGGATGGTTTCTGCAGAGGTGCAGAGTTGGGAGCCATCGAATAAGAGTCACAAACTCTGAAGTCACAGCTTCCTTGGGCAGTGGTTCTTATGGGTCGGTCTTGAAGATATGCAGAATGGCTTGTCTAAAGGTCTGGATGTGCAAAAGGGCCTACAGATGGAGCAGGAAATACAGATTGATAATTTTAAAACTCGAGATCAGTTCCAAAGATGAGGAAGAGACTGGCCCCAGTAAAGCGCTGTGGATTCTTCAAATGTTCCTGGGATTAGGAATGTTTGCTGAAAAAAAAGTACTTTTTCTTCCTGTGGCCCAAAAAAAGATAAAAAATAAAAACAAAACGTTTCCCACCAGGAGACGTACCCAGGGAAGGTAAGAGGGATTATTTTGGAGTATCCATACCGGTTTGTACCAATTAGTTGGCCTTGTGTTACAGAATTGTTTTCGGATGCATGGACTAACGAGTTGCATGCTGAGGAGTCCTAATAGGATCCCACGCACAGTATGCAGATTGTATATGGCTCAAAGATCTTATGACAACATCGGCATGGTTTAAACCAACAGATCTCAGCAGTAGACACTGGACCTAGTTGCTAGGAAATCTAATCAGAAGACATTGAAGGAGAGGACATGAACTGCAATGGTAAGGCACAGAAAAACAGTACCTGATGCAAGCACCAAATATAAGCAAATGCTGTAATTTGCTGGGAAAGCGAGTGAAACTACATCCTGTGTTCCAGAAATCCATCTGGAAAACTATTGCTGGGGGAATACATTTCTCGATTCAATCTGATATCCGGAAGATATACATAAAATGAAATCCAAAGGAAAAAAAATCCATAAGAACAGCCCTTCAGCATTCCTCGACTTGCTATGAGATGCAGTACGACAGCAGGGCATTCTGTAAAAGGACTACACGTATGGTCATTATGCTGGACAATGCCATGGATGTGAACTTTCTTCCCAGGAGGATGGAATAAAGTACACATACTCGGTATTCATATATTCAGTACATTAGTTTAACCCACGACTGTTTATACACAAAAATAAGTGAATCAATCAAATTCTTCATATAGATTAACAGATCTTTTTGAGGAATATGCCACGTTGGTTCGCATGCGTTTACCACACATGCCATTACAAAGAAGTTGTTACAACAACCGCACTGTTACCTCGCATACCATTAGAAAGCAAGTCTGAAAAACAACTTGCTGTGTGGAGGACGCTGGATTTTTAAATAGTAAAATTTACTATTACAACTTTAGTCCGTGCAACAGTAGGGAAGGTGTTAGATTTTAAATCCAACACCTTCTGCCCCCTACAGCAAGTCGTCGTTCCGATTTGCGTTGTAATGGCATGCATGGTTTCGCACTCATGGTAAACTAGGTTTACCATTTTTTAATCTCTTTGCAAGAACTCCTTACACAACTAGCAATAGCGCCTGTACAATTGTAAAAGTCCAAAGAGCCAAATCCCAATTAATACTAAGACAGGTTCTTGCACTAGTGGGTGGACAAACACATACATACTACAAAGAACATCTAATCTGCTGCTGCACAATCAAGAAACAGACATGTAGCTGTGTAGCAGGATTATTAACCGACTCCAGAAAATCAGTCCTAAAAGAGTAGAAAACAGCACAGTCACTTAGCCAAGTTGATTCCATCAGTGCAGCCTGGACAAAGATCCATTCACTGTAAATAAGACGGACTGGAGAGGAGATGAGAGAAAGGGTGTTGTACGACTCACATTCTCAGTTGACAGCTTAATGCAGGTCGAGTAATGATCTGTGATTTGTGTATTGTTCAACTTTGGGATGAGAGTTGGAGTTTCAGCTTGCCTGAAATAGAAAATTATAATTAATTTCCTTAAGGTGGTAAAATGATACTCGTGCATTTGTTATAAATATAACGTAATAGTTTGAACAAGACATTTGGTCATAGGAGACGTCACTAGAACAGTCATGTGATAGTGTTCGGCCTGGAGGAAAGTCGCCTTGCACTGAACTGAATTCTTCTTTCAATAGTATTTTATACTTTCTAAATTCAATATTGCAACCAACGTTTTAACCTGGTTTTCGGCATAAGAGGCAACCACATTAAATATAGATGTAAAAAAGAAGCAGAGAGCTCTGGGTAGTTCCCAAGTTTCGGTGGAGAGCAACTCCTTTATGGAGCACCTTACAACACCATAATGAAAGTGAAACACACTTGTCTGTGGTTGCTTTTATTCATTCCAGGTTGGCTTGGATGATATTTTAGCAACCCAAAGATATTATACTGTGCCTGGAGTGGTAAAAGGCTTTTTTTATTTTACAGCTTGGCGTGGATGGCACTGTGATAATCCTAACCTTAAAGACTTGGCTGCAGAAATGGCAAAAAAGACTCTGTCCCTTTCTAGCTCGGCACGGATAGCACTGTGCTTGCTAATCCAATGCTTTAAAACTTTGCTAGATCAAGCATTGGCAAAGCCAATAGGCCTCGCCTATGTGAGAGCTATTGGTTTAGTTCATTTTATCTGTGCTGTCCAGCACTGTGGTTGTACAGTATGTTTTAAGTTTTATTCTAAATTGCCATGAAACAGCCATTATTCTTTTATTTATTAAGTTGTGAGGAATGGTTAGAGCTTTGAAATAAAATATGAAATGGAAGGGAAGTAGCAACACTAACAACGGTTGTCTTAATAAAAGTATTATGACAGAGTGAGCACAACTTTATGGTGGTTCCTGGGGTACTTAATATAGAGAATAGGATGGGTAGTGGTAGGTAACCAGTAAGGTGGATATCGGGTATTGCGATATTACGCATCATATTTGGTGAGAAGGGTTCTTTAATTTTAATTCATGAAATAATTTAGATTAATGGAAATGATTACTATTATTGTGCACATTAATTAATAGGCAAGCAGGTCCCCACATTTGATACCGTGTGCTTGTGCTAAGAATTAATGCAATTAGTTTCTAATAGCACAGCAAAAGTGTGACCTTGAAGCTCATTTTTGGCATAGAAAAGTTGAAAATAAATCTTATGTTACGGGAGAGTTTCAGTCGCAAATATTGTTTGAAGGTGAACTTAAATGATAGGCAGCATGGTTTGCGGTGGAATAAAGGTACATTTAAAGCGGAATGTGAATGTTGCCTTCTTGCTCGTTTTTTGGACACCCAAAAGCTAAAATAAGTGGAAGGTAACAATTTCCTGAAAACCTTGCACACATCCTGTGTTTTTGCTGACACAACTAGTGTTTAAAGCTGCCCAACAAAATATTGAAAAGGTAGCGTTGTTCAAGGGGAATAAGGTTCTAGGTTGTTGTTGCAGTGTAGTCACGAATATTCTTTTAAGCTGTCTAACATAACAAATGAAAGGCAGCATTTTATGAGGTGAAATAAAGGTAAATAAACATTTCCTCACATGCAAGGTCTGTTTGGCTTGATATAAGAAGATGTGCCTCCCATACTGCTTTTACTTGCAATGTAAAGGGGGTGAGACCGGATTATTCTTTTTTTACATGTCCACAATAACTAATTTTCACAATAAATCATGAGGACTTGTGGCATATCTGGGACCTGAATGGGGTTTCCCAGCTTCAAAGGTCACAACTCTGCACATAAAACACATACCAATGCAAGTCTCCTCATCTCTAGATTAGTGGCCTTTAAAGCTGTGGAACTGGTAATAAGTCCAGCATCAGCATTAGAAGCACATTTTCTTATTTCAAATGAAATGTAATGCAACAGAGTGTGCGTGTATAACAGACAAGCAACACCTCTCCACAGTCACATGTTAAACACCAGAAATCATACAAATGAAAAGTGTTTTAAAAAAGAAAGAAAAAAAAAGTACATTAAGGACGTGGCCAAGATGCAGTCGCAAACATTGGTGAAAGCTACATAAACAAGCAGACACAATCAACAAGAGGGTGGGAAGTATGCAGACCAGAGCTAGCTACAAAAGATGCACTCTGTAGAGAGGCTCAATAAAAAGAAAAAAATAGCTGTCAAAAGTGCGAGCAGTGGAAGGACACAAGTACTTGGGCCATGCTCTAGGGGATTGTCCCATGCAAGAAGAGGGAAGTACCAAACAGCAGGAAGCTAGAAAAATCGAGAGTTGCTTTGAAGCCCATCAATTGTAAGTAATGGGGTGGCCCCAAGTCTAAAAGTAAACAAAAAGTCTCGAAGGGACAGCATATGCTCTGTATAAGAGAGACTTAAAAACAGACGCTTGAGGTAAGCAGATTCAGAGAGTTGCTGGTGTTGTAGGGTGCTCTATATAGAAGCTGCTCTCCACCTAAACTTGGGTACTACTCACATTTCTCTGCTTCTTTTTTGCATAATTTATGTGGCACTATAAGCATGAAAGTGTATTGTTTTTACATATAAACATACATATATACATATATATATATATATATATATATATATATATATATATATATATATATATATATATATATATATATATATATATACATATACACACACACACACACATATACACACACACACAAAACACGACATGTCACACATTCCTGTGTGCCATATCCTCTAACCCAGCATGTGATTTAAGTCACCCATACAGCAGGCCTGATCGCACTAAGGCAGGGTGCTGAATATTTCATGGGAGGGCATACTTGCATGAGTAGATAAGCCCCTGCCCTGATCAGTCCCATTACTGCTAGCACAAGTGACCCGGGAAGCCACTTTAAAACATGTGGGGACACTGGGGAAAACGAGTTTCCAAACTACAGGACTGCTTCACTTTAGATATGGATGTTTGGGGGCGTGGCCAAGATGGCAGCGGTGTGAAATGTAATATATAAATACATTTATATATATATATATATCTATATATATCTATATCAATGTCCTGTTTGGAAGGGAGCAAAATATTTTTCACAAGGAATTAAGTATCGCGGCACACCTCTTGGTTGTCAGATATTATTTATTGCAGACCATACATTTTCTCTATTTTATGTTATTAAAGTGTTTCTAAAGCATTCGAGTGGATCTCTAAAGTGGGCTACAATTATTAAGAGCCACATGTGTGAACTTCTCAAAAGATTTCAGTTGGGCAGGATTCAAAAAGTAAACTTTTCTTTACTTCTGGGTGCGAGAAGCATAGGACACAGGGTGTGAAGAACTGGAGGAACAGTGGACTGAGAAAGTTTACCCTCTTCGTGGAAAAACAGCACACAGCCTCATGGCAAAACAAGGTTTCCTTTCCTCTGAAAAAAGCTGACAATTGGTGGAGCACATTACTTTAGTTCCTGGAGTCATAGGGCGACGTGGCCTTACCTGCTGGGAGAAACTGCAGTAGCTGGAGACTCTGTGTTACTAAGAGCAAGATCGATGACGCGTGAGCGCCTTCGCCGCTTCCTCTCCTCCTCGTCATCATTGCCAGGAATGTTTTGCAAGTCAGGGGTGCCAGATAAATTTATTGGCTGCCGGTGGGTGCCAGGAGATACAAAGACGCTATCAGGAGTAGCCTCCTGTGACCTTGCAGCTGACTGAGGTGTAGCCACCATGGTACCTGAAAGAAAAGGGCATCAGCAAAAAATTAGAGCTAAACAAGCTGTAAGCAAATTCAACAGCATTGATAGAAAAGGTAGTATATAGAATCTGGTTAAATAGAAGATAAAGGCCTGTTCAACTAGGCGCACTAAAGATCAGTCACAAGCATGAGGTTTTGGAAAGGCACTGTGTAGGGTGCAGAGTTCATGTTGCAGTACTGCCCCCCCACACACTTTGACTCATATTTAATGCAACTTTAACTGAAGTGTACTGGGTGTTCGTTAACCAGGTCCCCAGTACCAGTGTTCTTTCCCTAAAACTGCACAATCTTTTCCCCAACTGGCAAAACCTTTAGCACCCTCTGCAAGTCTCTAACACATGGTTACCTTGGTACCTAGGACCTAAGGAACCAAGCATTTGCAATGCAATAGGTCTCGCATTAATTAAGTTTGAGCTATTGGCGTTGCTAAATATTGCAACACCAATTGCAACAAAAGTCTATTAAAGGTAGGCCAAATTTTTTTTAATTTATTTTTGTAGCAATGGTGGCATGCTGCGCTTTAGATTAATATGTTTAAAAGTAAAGTGCGCCATACTGCGATTGCTACAATAGTTAATTGTGGATGCGCTAACAATTGATGTGTGCACTGATGGCTGGTGGTGTGTGTGCCTGGTGGAATTGTGCACTGCCAGCTGGTGGTGTGTGTCTGGTGGAAGCGTGCACTGACGGCTGGTGGTGTGTGTGCCTGGTGAAAGCGTGCACTGAAGGCTGGTGGTGTGTGCCTGGTGAAAGCGTGCACTGAAGGCTGGTGGTGTGTGCCTGGTGAAAGCGTGTACTGAAGGCTGGTGGTGTGTGCCTGGTGAAAGTGTGCACAGACGGCTGGTGGGGTCTGTGTGCCTGGTGAAAGCGTGTACTGTGTGTGTGGTTGTGTGTGTGGTTGTGTGTGTGGTTGTGTGTGTGGTTGTGTGTGTGGTTGTGTGTGTGGTTGTGTGTGTGGTTGTGTGTGTGGTTGTGTGTGTGGTTGTGTGTGTGGTTGTGTGTGTGGTTGTGTGTGTGGTTGTGTGTGTGGTTGTGTGTGTGGTTGTGTGTGTGGTTGTGTGTGTGGTTGTGTGTGTGGTTGTGTGTGTGGTTGTGTGTGTGTGGTTGTGTGTGTGGTTGTGTGTGTGGTTGTGTGTGTGGTTGTATGTGTGGTTGTATGTGTGGTTGTATGTGTGGTTGTATGTGTGGTTGTATGTGTGGTTGTATGTGTGGTTGTATGTGTGGTTGTATGTGTGGTTGTATGTGTGGTTGTATGTGTGGTTGTATGTGTGGTTGTGGTTTTGTGGTTGTGTGTGTGGTTATGGTTGTGTGTGTGGTTGTGGGTATACAGCTTTTGCTGAATGCGTGAGTTGTGTGCAACATGTAAGGTTGCAGCTGCCACCACAACATACACGGATTCAAAGGCATCCAAAAACTCGTGAAATGTGCCCAGTCAATGTATTGTTGAACATGCTGTTTTGCCAGTGACTCATTTCCTTGCAAATGCATGGTATGCAAAGGCACCCACATGACCGTATGTCTTTTTAGCAACCATCCCAAGTGACAGCGGTCCACAGCCTTCTCCTGCAGCCCGCCAGCTGTATGCACAGGGCTTGCCAGAGTGCAGATATTGAGATTTCGAAGGTAGCCTTACGAAATGTGGGTATAGTGACAGATTCATTTGGATGTGTCTGCAATTAGACCGTACTTGTGTCCTGTTTGGACTGTAACATATAACATATTTCCCTTTAATATGGATACAGTGTACTTTGCTATTTTATAAACATCTAAGCTGCTGTCGCTCAGCTTCAATACGCTGCACGAAAGAAGCCAACGCTCGTTCTGCATGAGATCAGTTTGGTACGAAACTTTGTTTACAATCAAGGAATGCTTTATAAATGGGACAGGTTACAATAGGAGGGGGGCCACAGTCCCGAGCAAACTGTTTACAAGAAAAAACAAGATGGAAAAAATAGCAATAATCGTGAAAAAGGAAAAAGACAGATTGCGAAAGTGAGAAAAGGACCTACGAGTAAAAAAAAGTTGGTATAGACAAAAAACTGGTGAGGATAAGAAAACCGAGAGAGAGAGAGAAGATAAAGAGGCCACAGTCCCGAGCAAACCGTTTACAAGAAAAAACAAGCTAGTATTTAACAAACATTCGGAGTGGCAAAAATGAAAATAAACAAACATATAGCTCAAATATTGTCAGTCAGTCAAAATACACAATGACGGAACACCTCAGCCAGAACAGAAAAAGTTGAGCAGGCCTAGTACCAACAGGAAAATATTAAACACCTTTTCAACATATCTCTATGAAATAAAGAAAAGCATAATGTAAAGTCCTGGTACAATGATCTTCAATCAGGGTTGCACAAAGTTACAAACCGCATCCTCCGCACCTTACAGGGTGGCTCATTTCAAAATTTGACGTATACAACGCCATCAGGTCGCTTAGTGCACAGCACCTGAAACGTTGACACTTTTGATAAATAAATAAAGTATAAATGCAACAAATGATACAAGCATACACAGTGTGGAATAAAGTCATACTACACGGTTGAGCAAGCAATGATTATTAACGTAAAGTACAAACTCTGCAGTTTACCTGTGCGGTCGGTATGGACTTGAACCAGGAAAAATCGGTGCTGAACATCCCTGGTAAAAAGAACGCTTGCACGCCATTTCAGAGTACATCGAAAACACTACCAGAACTGCGGCGGGGAGCAATAATCACACGGAAAGGTACCAGAAGCATGGCAGGGTTTTAGTTTCACTTCCCAACAAAGCTTTAAAACGTCACGTTGAGAAGTCAATGGAAAGTAGGTGCACGCCGATTTAAACGAGTCATCATCTTGAAAATAAATAAAACACATCTACGCCTACGGAGCAGTGGATGAATCATTAAAGCGCTCACCTTCAAACGTAGTTGTTATTATGTCCCGGGTGGAAGTCAGGCAGGCCTGGGGCGGGACGTGAAGACACACCAGAAGCCCGGGCGGGCTCCCGTGAGGTGAGAGCCTCGCACGCACAGAAGGATGAGACCGCCGCCGCCTGCAACGAGCCCTCACCTGGAGAAGAGTACCGGTGAGTGGGGGCCTTTGCAGAGCTGCGAGGGCGGGGGGCATGTGTGTGTGCGTGGGGCGGCGGGGGGGGCTCTGTATGTGTGTGAGCGTGCGTGTGTGTATGTGTCTTGGAGTCTGTGTGTATGCGTGTGTGTATGCGTGTGTGGCGACTGCGGGGGGGGGGGGGAAGAGTGTGTGTGTGTGTGTGTGTGAGCGAGCGAGTGTCTGTCTGTGTGTATGCGCATGCATGTGTGTATGTGTGGGGGTGTGCACGGTGAATGTGGACGGAGCCGACGTGCGCGTGCACGAGGTCAAATCCACAGGCTAAAGCACGTGGCACCCTCTTGTCCTAATCCCCCCGAAGTCGATCACTATAGTTGTCGAACTGGACTGGAGCATCCTACGGATGCTAGTCCAGCTCGACCTAATAAAAAGAGTCCCTAAGGGCAGCAGCACTAATTGTGCCACGCTAAGGGACCCCTCACCAACCACATGCAAGGCTGTCATTGCAGGCTCTTGGTGCAGGCGAAAGTGAAAAACACAACATGTCACGCATCCTTGTGTGCCATGTCCTCTAACCCAGCATGTTGTATTTGTAGAATCAACCCTACAGCAGGCCTTATCACCCCAAGGCAAGGTGCTGAATATTTCATGGGAGGGCATACTTGCATGAGCAGATAAGCCCCTGTGCTGTTCAGTCCCATTACTGCCAGTACAAGTGACCAGGAAAGCCATTTTAAATCATGACACTGGGGAAAACGAGTTCCCAAGCTACATGATGGCTTCACTTTAGAGAAGGATGTTTGGGGGGCATGGCCATGATGGCGGCAGTGTGAGATGTGTTCTTTGGTCTCTCCTGCCGGGTGCCCTGGGCTTCCCCGAGAACCCGCATAAAGCATGGGGCCATCACTCAGCTGCGCGACCCGGGAGAGCTTTCTCAGCGCTAGAAATTGCTGTGTCGCCCATCGATTGGCAGCTTTTAGCACCTGGAGAGGTGCCCCGAGACTAAGGGTGTAGGCCCTAGTGAACGTCCAGCATAACCTCCATAAGTAGGGGGGGGGGAGTGCTGGAGCTGTGCCGCCACGAGAGACTGAGCCGAGCGGATACAGACAGCAGGCAAGGTGTGGAGGAGCTTCCGGATCGGGAGAAGTCTCCTTCACAATGCTTTAGGCCGCGGGCCCGCCCCGGCCTGATCGGCTAGGCCCCCACAATCTCACCAGTCCTAGTGGAGGTCCGGCGGCACCCGAGCAAGCAAGGAGTATCGCCGGAGACGCGGCGGCATGGGAGTGTCGGTGTTGCTGCCGGACCATCACCAGACAAGGGGTGACATAGCAATCGGATCGGGAGGGTCCCTCCCGCAACGCTTCAGCCTGTTGGGCCAGCTTGACCAGATCGCAAAGGCCTCCCACCACTGAGGCGGCTGTCGCAGAAGATCGGCGGCATTTGGGCTCCCAGGGGAAAGTGCAGTCACTGCTACGTCACACTGCTCCTCTCCGAGAACAGTAGCAGAAGAGAGACAGAGGAGCTGCCAGATCAGGAAACAACTCACTCAACGCTGGAAGTCACAGGGCCTGGCTGGATGAGTGGCTTGGCCTCCCCCATAAACCTAGATCATCGGATTGAGGTCTAGGGTATAAGGGCATACAGGCTCTTTCAGTTATCCTTCAAACTTACCTTGTGAGGCAGGATCCAGAGTGTTCACCTGGGTCCCATCTCTATCATCATAGGGTCAGTTTACGCACTTCACAAGGGCCAGGAACAATTTCTATGGGGAGCGGGGGCGAACATCATGTCCACTCCGGATCAATGGGTGGTTCTGGGAGGGGATCTCAACCTAGTGTCCACAACAAACTAGACCGTTCAACAAAGCACCATGGGACAGCAGGAGCCAGGACTCGAGAAATCTGAACAATGGTACTAGTCCTGCAGGTCTAGTACTTTAAAAAAACTCCACAACCTAACAGTAACCTACTTGACCTCAGTCGCTGAAAGCAGAGCAAATGTGACAAGATAACAAGATTTAAAGGCATCTTTATTGCTCATTTGCTTGGTGAGCAATAAAAAGGCCTTTAAATCTTGTTATCTTGTCACATTTGCTCAGTTTTCAAAGACGGAGGACAAAAGTTAGTATGTTTTCCTACTCGCCAGAAAGGACGAGTAGGACCTAAAAATAGCTCGACCTCATAAAATTCATCTCGCAAATGCGAGCGGTCGAGTGGATTTGTCGAGCCCTGAGGAGCACTTGGGCCGGGAGAGACTCAATGGTTACAAGAGCTGGACTTAAAGGGTTTATGGCGTGCCTCTCATCCCAGGGGATACACATTTTACTCTCATGCCCATAGGTCCTATGCAAGGCTGGATTATTTCTTAGGTTCCAGGGAAGTAGAGGCTGCAACCAAGTTCACTTGGCGATCCCATTTGATATCGCTATCCCGCGTTGGGGCCAAGTTTCCCGCTCATGGCAGCTGAGAGAGACTTTGCTTCGTAGACCAGAAGTTACTTTGCAGATGGACAAGGCGATAAGACATTATCTAGAGGCTAACTAGAACGCTGAGACACCCATCACTATAACTTGGGACGCCCTGAAGGCAGTGATAAGGGGAGAGTTTCATGCTTACTATGCAGCAGATAATTAGGTGAAGAGGGAGAAGCGCACTCAATTGTAGCAACCAGTGCAAGAACTTTAACAAATACACCATCGCACTGGTGCCCCCAGAGTCTGGCGCCAATTGGAAACTGCCAGGAAAGAGTTAGCTGTGTTGGACTGGGTCAATGCGGAGTACTTAATACCTTCGACTTAATCATGCCTTTTATGTCGGGAGCAACAAAAGCGGGAGAATGCTCACGAACAAACTCAAAAGCCAGCGCCAAGTTAGCACTGTAGATGCGGTCTCATCAGACAAGGGCGCTTAGATGGAGTGTGACAAAGCAATAGCAACGCGATTCGCAGCGTTCTATGGGAAGCTTTACGCCGCACAAGATCTCCTGTGCCAGGGAACTCAGTCATATCTGCAAGGTGCAAGGGTCACCCGCCTGACTGATGACCAAGCGACGACTTAAGATGCGCCCATAGAATAGACAAAGTTATTTACGCGAAAACCTGACTGAAAGCCCACAAAACTCTGGGTCCTGACTGATTCACTGCAGCTTTCTATAAAACTTTCTGCAACGCACAAGCACCTTTCCTCCCTTGTGTGTTTAACTCCATCTCTAGCCAGTCAACACTCCCCCCCCCCCTCCCCCCCCCCCCCAACTTCCATGACAGAGGCATCAGTTGATGTTATACCAAAATCAGGAAAGGACAAGAGACCATGTGGGTCCTATCAGCCTATATCACTTTTAAACATTGATGCCACGCTTTTTACTGGGATCCTAGCGGCGCGACTAGCCCCCCGCCCCCCCCCCATATGCCTAGCTTAGTGGGCCCAGATCAAGCTGGATTCATTCCCAATAGACAGTGTCCAGACAACACTAACCAGATATTGCATCTCGTGGATAAGGCGGTCCGCTCTCCACGCAAATCCATGCTTTTCTATATAGATGCAGAGAAAGCATTTGACCACGTTCACTGGCCCTATTTAACGGCTGCCCTGAAACACTTCTGACTAGGAGAGCGGTTCCGCACTTTGGTTCTAAGTAGCTATAGCAAGCCAAATGCATCGGTTTGGGAAAATGGCAGGGCCTCTCCTTGTTTCCCCATTAGAAAAGACAGGGGTGTCTCTTGTCGCCCCGGTTTGTGCTTTTTATCGAGCAGTTTGCTCAAAGAATTCGGGACAACCCAGAGATTACAGGGATCCAATTTGGGGGCAAAGAGAACCTAATAACGATATACGTGGATGATGTAATTGCTTCTCCCGAAAACCCCTCCCCGGGTTCTTAGCAGTAATGGATTGTTTGGAACTGTGTCAGGGTTTCAGGTTAATCTGGCCAAATCCCAGGCACTAAGCCGCATTGGATCTTGAGATACGCAAGATCTAACCCGCCTTCTTTCTATCCAATGAGTGGGAGACTCAGTCCCATATCTGGGGATCCAATTCGCCCCGACCATAGAAGAGGTGATCTCTCCGAGTTACCCTGGTCTTGTCACACAAGTGAAGTCTGACCTTTCACAATAGTAACAATACCCACTCATGGATGGGCCAAACAGCGGCCCTCAAGACTATCCTCCCCGTATATTGTATGTCTTCCAGACATTACCTTTATAGGCCACAGCGGGGACACTTCAGACCCTCCAGAGTTTATTCCAGAGTTTTGTCTTGGCACGACGGTGCTCCCGGATGAAACGAGACAGAAGTAGGCAATCGCCAACAGATGGCGGCTTAGGCATCCAATACATTTTGAGCTACTTCCAGGCTGCTCAACTCCTATATCGTGAGTGTACCCGCCCTGAATCCGAAAAGGGATGGATGTTCATGGACAGGGCCCTTACTAAAACTGCCCTGTAGAAGATCCCCTACTTAGATAGGCCTGCCCCACCCTCGGGGTTTGAGACACAGTGGTGACCCGTAAAGTCTTTTATATGTTCCCTTCTCCACTCACCCCAGTGGTGGAGAACAGGGACTTCACACAGGGGTTGGATAGCGCCCCTTTTAAAGAATGGCAAAGAGCTGGTTAAAGATCTAAAGGTCACCACTTTGACGAGGATGGCCTCATCCTATTTAACACACTACAGACCAAGAACGAGATCCCAGAGACTGAGCGATTTAATTCACGCAGATAAGACATTGGGCAATGCAACCTACAGTGCGGGAGGCTGCACAGCGAAACCTCACAAAGTTCGAGAGATGGCTCCTGGCTAAATAAACAGAGCGGCGCCTTGTCTCAGAACTATATAGGATGCTCTCGCAAGAGCCACCTGACTTAGACAACCCTCCACAAACAAGATGGGAGAGGGAGATGGGCCGGCACTTCACCACTGAGGAGTGGGAAGCTATATACTATACAGCCAGGCACACAACACCTAACGTGCCCAGTATAGAAACGGCAACAAAAATTGCCTTATACTGGTATCTAACACCGGTAAGTCTCTACAGAGAGAAGCCTGAGAATGGAGACAGCTGTTGAAGAGGCTGCAACACCCCTGGGACATTGTTTCATATCCTCTGGGAATGCCCTAAACAAGCGCAGTTCTGGGCGGACATTTTGACAGACGTCGACACATTTCGACACCCAACTGCCCAGGTTTCCTTCATTTATTTATTTTTTTAAACAATTTTTGGGGGGTTTTATCACACAACATACAGGTCAAATTATGTTTTCCATGCTTCTCAAACATCCAAAAGGACCCCGTAATCACATCTTCAGGCATTAGAGCAGAATGACATTCAGATCATGTATGGGAGTCCTCCTACATATACACCCTAGTGCGCCTTCGCCCAATAAACTAAAAAATACCTCATAGTCACCCCCCTCCCTGAACGCTCATCAATCGGTGGTTACGGTCAGTGTCAGTTAAAGTAGTGTGTGTGGGGGCGCACTGCGGGATGGCTGACAAACGGCAGCTCCGCCGGACGGACGCTAAATAGCGAGAATTACATCTGCATCAGCGACCTAGCGCACCACCAACAGACATGTTGTGCATTCGGAACATGTTGTGCAACCGATGGTGACTTTTAAACGGTGGACTTGTGGAGCTATGTCCTGTAATCCCCCTTGAAAGAGCCGCGGATGAGACTGCGACGGATGGGTAAGATGGCGCCCGCTAATGAGATGTCACACCAGTCTCGATTCTTAGATATCAAAACCTCGAGCTACTGCCCCATACCCCTACAATCAACCGCCTAATGCGGAAGCGGCTCATTTATGTCTGGGCGAGGTCAAAAAGCGACGTATAACGGGTTACAGCACAAAGACATTTGCTGCGCCGAGCAAGACAAAATGGCGGCCCCCCAGGGAGCTCCGGTGGTGCGACAATCGGACTACCAAACGCTATCCTATGATGCAGACTGCCTAATACACGGAAATGATGCACAGCCGGCACCCCGCGCGTCGATCAGATTGAAGAATAATACTGCCCGGAGCTCTACGGAAAGCGATGCCAAACTTGCACTGAGCACGGTGCTGCTGCAGATACGAGACATATTAGAGATGTCGTAGAGACAGGCGCTGCCTCCTGTATATCTGCGCCTCCCGGTGCACGCTGGAGAGCACCAAGCCCTTCTGACACCGTCTGCTGCATGGAGATGTGATGTACATTGCCAGGAGTAATTTGAGAAGTTCATAGGCCAACCACGCTGCACACGCTGCACTGCTTTGAGAAGCTCCGGTTACGGCAATAAGGGGCACTGGACTGTTGGCGTAACGGTGGAGCATTACATAAACGTGCCACATCACTAACATCATATGTCTGGTAACGACAAGCCGCATATAGGGTAAGTCAATCTCCAGGTGGACACGGAATTACTTGGCTGCCGAAGTTGGCTAAACTGCTCGTGTCATCTACCCTGATCGGGGCATAACGGTTCTTCGCACCAAGCGGCCATTTGGATGAGAACGCCGGATGGAGTAAAACGAAGGGCACAGGTCCAGATCACTTCTCTGAAGCGCAGTCTCGGACACCAGCACACACGCGACCTCCTGCACACACTTTCTGGGCATTCGGACTTGGCACAGCAAAGTGGAACCGTCTGAACAAACGACATTGATCTAGGAGGCTGATATATACACGCATGAATAGCGGCTTCTTCACTGATGACAACGAAGCACGATCTCATTGCCACCAATAAGTGCTTTTCAGTGACAACGTCTGGCTATCATTGTAGTGTTGTATTATATTGCGCCTAATTGCGGATCTAAAGCAAAGATTGCCGCTCCAAGATGGGGAAACCGGACAAGCAGCAAACAAAACTCAACTTTGAGCAACGCAGGACGACAGACACCTGCATCGCATTCGGAGACGGACGCAGACAGTGGCGCAACGCAGGGGATGGAGTCTATTCTGAAGGCCATCCAGTCCAGCCTCCAGGACAAACGGTAAACTGGATCACCTCACCTGCCGTGTAGACAATATGGCGGCGAAGATGGACAAGCACGATGAAAGGTGGATGAGGCTGAAACCAGAATATCGGCGTTGGAGGATGAAGCACGCACGAGCACGTCTAAATACACTGGTTTTGAAAAAATACTGGAAATCATCAGGTCCAAGGCGGAGGATTTGGAAGTCAGATCGCGTCGCAACAATGTACGCATCGCAGGTGTGCCGGAATACACAAACACGGGCAAGATGGAGACGTATGTGGAGGAACTCAGCCTGGCGCTTTTTGGAAAAGATGCACTATCGCCGATATTTATTGTGGAGAGGGCTCATCGTACGATGGCACCGCAACCTCCACCGGGCACACCACCAAGGCCAATAGTGGCGCGCATCTTGAATTATCGGGACCGGGATGCTAAGTTGCGGATGGCACCCGAGCACAAAGACCTCACCTTCCAAAATAACCTACTGGAATTCTACCCTGATTACACGATGGCTGTGCAGCAGGCCCGCAAAGAATTTACCACAGCAAAAGCCAAACTGCGTGACTTAAAAATAGAGTACGCCATGCTGTACCCAGCACGTCTGAAGGTAACGTGGAATGGCAAATAGGCGGTGCTCTCCACACCCAAGGCCGCGAACGACTTCATCAAAACCATTGTGGCCGCTAGAAAGAACAGAGGAGGACAAGATCAAGAGCAGGACGAGGAATGAAAAGTTGCTGGGAAATGGACACTATCGGAGTCACTAATGCTCACAAATGAACCCAGACGGCCTGGTAAGGACTAAACGGGCCGATATGACTAATGAACTATGTCGCGATGACTGCCCCATCAGCGGAAAGTCCACATTCTGCATTATTGCCCACCACTAGTAAGCACGAACTTCGAGGCATGGATGTGTATAAACTATCTCGATATACCATAGGTGATGCATGGCCTGGAGGACGTAGAGACTCAACACACCAATATAGTGTACTGTGGGGGAGTGAACCCACATCCTCACTGAGGTGGCTGGGGTATAGCCCTAGGAGCAGAGTGATCACTGCATAGGCTGGGGGGGCATGGCTGTAACTACGGATATAGCGCTTGATGTACTTTGAGACAAGCTGCAGAGTCAATACGCTAGATACACCTTCACGTATGTCTCCGCTTGATCCCATCACAGGCTTTCAGCACGTTGTGAGCAAATTATATATCTGTTACAACACTATGGTACTGTATTCTTTATGTTCAATTTTTATAAAGGTGGGTGAACTATACCTAATGCCCACACACTTACACTGGGTTGGAGGGAGCCGTTATGGATCCGTCGCTGCCGCTTAATTGTGATGCGGCTATAGCTGTACTCTATAGAACACTGGGTATGCATTTTGGACTTGTTCATACAACAACTCAGGTATCCATGCCACTGGATGAAGTGGGGTGATAAGGTGCTACAGATTGGAACGGTGGACTCTGGAGTGTATGCAGTATGCGCCTGGATCACTCTGCGCATCTATATGCCGGACTCTGCCAGGGTTTACTTGTTATGTTTACTCTGTTATTTCTATATCTTTGGTATACTATAGCTCCTACTACCACTGCGGGTTCTGACACTGCATTTACTCACTCTCAGGTCAACATTGCTGGTACACTGCCACATGTGTTGTGCTATACGCGGCAGAGTAGGCTGCGTTCCCTGCCAGCTGCTGTGCTATATATGGACTCTATGCATTGCACTGATAATTACTAGTACGGAATGTTACAATGTAGTACTCAGGTTGCTATTAGATAGTTTAGTCCGTCCACATCGGTTAGACCGGATGGAGACGTGCAGCTCAGGCGGACCCTCCAATGGGTGATCCACACGAAGGTTTTATGCAATTGGGATGTTTAATTGGGGTATGGCATCAGCAGGATTGGGCTGCTGTTGTGGATTGGGGGTGGGCCACGAGGTTCGCTGTTTTAGTTCATGGATCAGACTGCTTAAGATGCACTGCCTACATCCAACTGGAGAATAATTGCTGTTTTCAATATGGTGCCTACATGCAGTATATATTATCTTCCATAAGGCGATCTTGTCTAGATCAGACAGAGAACGTTCACTGGTCACACTGTCGGGTCCTATGGCTACGACTACATTAACTGCACAAACGTTAAACTTACTTACTTGGAATATAAGAGGATATGCAAACCCCAAAAAGATATGTCAGATATTCACATGCCTGGACAGATGGCACATTGATATTGTAAGTGTTCCAGGAAACGCACGACACTCCACACTCGCATGCACAGGTGGGAAGGAGGTGGGCGGAATCTATTCACTGCTCAAAATACTCATCGTACTCTAGAGGGGTCTCCATCCTGGTGAAGAAAGGTACAAATTTCAAAATTGACACAACGGCACTAGACACGAATGGCCACTACATTATAATCAAAGGTAAACTACGGGGTCGGCAACTGACACTGGTTAACACATACGGCCCAAACACTGACGCACCTGACTTTTATCACGAGGTTTGGCAACATCTAAACCCTGAGGCTGATCAGTCTTTGCTTTGGGGTGGTGACCTAAATATTGCTCTAGATGATAGTATGGACAGATCGGGTAACACGACGGAACATACACAGGCCTGTGCCAAACTCCATGACGTTATGTCAGAACTAAATATCAAAGACATCTGGAGGGCGCGTAACCCGGGAGTTAGAGAAAAGACACATGCGTCGGCAGCACATGACAGCTGGTCGCGCATAGATTACTGGCTGGGTTCGGATGACCTATTGTGGACCCGGCGATCAAACACATGCCCAAAACTCTTTCGGACCACAACCCCATCAAGCTGTCCCTACAAATTCCTAATTACACACCACCACCCTACAGCTGGAGGTTCAAAGCTGCAGCACTTACTGACTCACTCTACGCAGATACCATAGAAAAGGCGATTAGGGAATACTTCCAACTGAATGAAAACTCAACTGACGCCGCTGGCCTATTATGGGAGGCGTTTAAAGCCACAATACGTGGTGTCTGTATCAGCACAACGGCAGGGATATTGCAGGATATCGGAACACAGCTGACCCGCTGTGAGTCCAAACTCAGTATATTAGAACATCAGTATGAAAGAGCTCCACATCCTTCTATACTTAGTTATATTAGAAGCACATTAACTGAGCAAACATTTGCAGCGGACGAGATTAAATATCTGAGTAAAAGACACATAGCCAGTGCTTACGGAGAGGGTGGGCGTCCCGGGCGGATACTGGTGTCTAAAATTTGTTCCGGCCGCAAAACCAACACTAACACAGATTAGAGGAGATGATTATATTACACACACAGATCAAATGGGTATACTGCAGAGCTTTGTCCAAAATGATAGTGACTTCTATACATCACGTCCGGTAGCTACCCAAAACGAAACGCTCCACTATCTGGAGGACGTTGCCATTGCATGGCTCTCCGACACACAGAGGGAATATTTATCTCTGCCAATCACTGTAGAACAAGTGACGGAAGTGATCCAATAGTTATTAAAATGGTAAAGCTCCGGGCCCTGACTGATTCACGTGTGAATTCTACAAAACGTACAAAGATATCCTAGCGCCTCGGCTCGTTGCTATGTTTGGAGCTGCACATGAAGCCCAGATACTCCCACCTACGCTGCGGGAAGCAATGATCATAGCGCTTCTGAAGCCGGACAAAGATCGTGATAGATGTAACTCATATCGCCCGCTGTCTTTGCTGAATGTGGACTCGAAAATTCTCGCCAAAACACTCGCCACACGATTACAACCCGTAATGGAAAACTTGGTCCTCCCGGACCAGTCGGGGCTAATACCCTCTAGAAACACCACACACAACACTAGGTCTCTCTTTGCGGTCTCTCACTACCTGATTCCGACCACAAAAGCCGTAGCAGTTATGCTTGACGCCGCAAAGGCATTTGATTCCATAGAATGGTCCTATCTTATCACAATACTTCACAGGATGGGTTTCCCCCTAATATTTATTCAATGGATCCGCGGGGACGAAGCTTGCCAGCGGCGATGGTGGACGCCTGAAAGCCGAGCTCCGCCGATTCGCTCTAATTATCCTTATATAATCCTTCCTTCACGGCGCAAACTGGCCGGATAGCACGGCGCACTGCCCCTGGCCTCCATCGGCACTCCCGAGGCCCGGTGTGAGAGGCACACGAACCCTGTGTGGGAGCGAAACGGCGGAATAGCGGACCAGGACTGAGGGCCTCGGAGCTGCGGCCTGGAGTTGATCTGTCCCCGGAGAGCGTGACGCGACGTGCGGCGCGGGCCGTTCCAGAGGCCCGGCGGCGCCGGAAGCGGAAAACTTTCATCCCCGCCACCGAGAGCAGGACAGCGGGCGAACACAGCGGTGAGTGCCGGACGCTGCGGAGGGTGGTGCCCGGCACGGGAGGACGTTCGGAAAGGACACTGAGGCCCAAAGCGGATGCTGGGAGTACTTGGCCCGTCCGAAATTGGAGCGTGGTCGGACACGTTGCTGGGCTGCGAGACAGAAGCAGGACCTGTATCTGAGCGGTCGGGGGACCGCGGGGATCCCCTTGCGACGGTGAACGGACCGCGCCCCTGGGAGCTGGAGGGGGGCCCTCGACTGCACGGAGCACCCCAACTGTATGGCCGGGGAGAGGGTCTTGCTGGGAACTACGTATACACTATCGGCATCCCATATTAGCTGCTCATCCCCCTCTACATGACGTAGCAACTTACCTCTCCCAGCAGTTGGCACATCCTGTGGGATTAGACCTGGGGGAGCCGCGTTGCGACGACTGCAGTGGGCCTAAGGCAAACCGGAGGCCATCAGGCAAGACGGGCGGCACGCCATTTTGGCCTATTCCTGCTTCCTCCCTCCCCCTTTGACGGGGAGACAAACAGCTGCGCTGTGTGTGCCCTGCACGGTGGGTCGGGAAGTTGGACCAACTAAGCTACACAGCGCCTACTGCAATAGATTCGCTGAAGAGCTGCCCAGAATAGCCCTGCGGCTCCGCATCCGCGGCAGCCAAACCGCGACGGCCACTCCCACTTGATGAGAGCAGCTACCACGTCGAGGGAAACGTAGGTGGTACTAGGTGCCCGCACGGGAGCACTGTCACGAAGGCCACTGAGGCCATCTCTCCCCCGGAACTGTTCCGCGCAAGAAGCCACTGAAGGTCAGCAACACTGCAAGATGGGGAAAGGCGACAAAACGCAATCCAAACTGCCCTTCGAGCAACGGCGCAACACGGCCCCGGATTCTGGGGACCAGGACAATGGACAGCCCACGGTGACGCAGGACAGCTCGATCTACTCCGGAATAAAGGAATTACTGGTTAATATGGAAAAGGGCCTCTAGGACAGCATGGCATTGATCGGCACGAAGATAGACGCACTCACATACCGCATGGACAGGATGTCGGAAAGGGTCGATAAACATGCGGAGCGCCTCGACATGTCTGAGCGGCGGATCACAGAAGTGGAAGAGGGCCAATGGAACTTGACAAAGATCGCAAGCACATGGCAAAGCTCCTGCACGTGATCCAAGACAAGTCGGAGGATTTGGAAGCCCGCTCCCGGAGATCAAACGTGCGATTCACGGGGGTCCCAGAGACGACCCAAACGGGTAAGATGGAGCTCTTTGTCGAGAAGCTACTCACCACCTTGCTAGGGGGCGACATATTCTCCAACATATAAACTACCGGGATAGGGATGCAGCGCTACGAGTCGCCAGGGAGAAAGGACTATTACAGTATGAGGGTTCGAACATCTCCCTGTACCCGGATTTCACCGCCAGAGTGCAAGAGGAGCGGTGAGATTTTGCACCGTATAAACAGCTGCGTGATCTAGGACTGGACTATGCGATGCTGTCTCCAGCGAAACTGAGGATAAACCGACGCGGTCACTCAAATCTTTACGAATCCTAAAGACCTTCAAAAGGCGCTGAAGTCCTGGACTACAGAACAACGGAACAGCCCTAGGGAACATACAAATGAACAGGACCTCGCCAGCGGGCTGGAAGAACAGGAATGACCGCTCTGTTTCTACTGATTCAACCTGAGCAGTGGTGGCCTGCGGGACATCGCTGAGAAATGCCAAGCTGGGGGCGCAGATCGTTTGACGACTGGAGGTTGCGGACTGCCCTGATGGAGCGATTTGAGAGTTCTTCTTGCGCAACCACGGACCCTGCGACATGGTGAGAATGTTCCAAGTCAATGTTCCACACTTTTTCTATTAGACTTTTTGGCCTGTTGTATCTGTCGACTTGTGGACTTGTGGACTTTGGGCTGCTGCTCCCTAATGTGGTTCTATTTGACTAGGGGGCTGTTGGGGGCTGGGTGGTGGGTGTGTTTTGCACCGGCAGAGACTGGTCATTATCTTACACAGACATCCGTACATGTGGAGCCGTTGTAGGTTACGCAATGGGTGAAGAGGCGGCGAGCCGGAAGGCAGACACTGTCTCGAAACAAATGTTACCTGCTTTAATTTTGGCGACCTCCGCCCTAGCGCTGATGGCACATCAGGTTCCAGTTGGGACCTATGGGGGTCTTTTGGGGAGTTTGGTTGGGGTGGGGGCATACAGTTTGGGCCAAGTTGGGGATGGTCTGCTGTGAGAGGGGGGGGGGGGCTGTGAAGCTTTGGTTGTTTTGTTTTGTTCCATTGTGTCTTGCCTCACAATACGCAAAGTGCCTGCTTCGAACACTTGATTGCCTGCAATATGACCTGTCCTACATATTCGGTTACGCCAACACAAACTGTGCAGCGTCATTATGGCTGAAGTAGGTGGTGAGCGGGCTGATGGGCGGCCTGCACAGATACACGCCCTCACGTGGAATGTAGGGGGACTTAATGACCGCAGGAAGCTCAGGAAGGTATTGTGTTCTCAGGCGCCACAATATCGATATTGCACTCTTGCAAGAAACGCACCTCCCATTGACGAGTACTATGCTGCACACTAGGGGATTGGTGGGGCACATAGCGGTTGCTGGGTTCACCTCACACGCTCGGGGGGTCCTCACCTGGGTAAACCCAAAATCGGGCATCTGGATACAGACAGTGGGTGTTGACACGGAGGGACGGTACATCATAGCTTCCTGTAAGGGGCGGGGGATGGACTTGCTGGTGGTTAACACATATGGCCCCAATTATGACACTCCTGATTTCATGATGCCCTAGCCAATGAGATAGCCAGACACGACAATCCACATATACTCTGGGGTGGGGACTTTAATCTGACACTAGACATAGACAGATCATCGGGACCCCCAACCCCCCGCCCCCCCCGTCGGCCCTCTGCAGCTGCGCAGTCGCTCACGGCAAAGCTGGTGATGCTGGATATGACTGATGCATGGAGGTACAGGAATGAGGGGAGGGGCGGTTTTACACACTACTCCGCATTCCACGACATACACACCAGAATAGATTATTGGTTCATCACAGCGGGAATCAACAGAGCCATTCGGCATTGTAAGGTGCTCCCGCGCACCCTTTTTTACCCTCCCCCATCCTGTTAACTTTAGATACCCCAGTGAAGGGATTCGCACCGTTCACATGGCGTTTCTCGCCATACTCCCTGTTAGACCCGCTCTTCCGCGGCGAGCTGGCGGAGGCGATTGATGTGTTCTTCGAGAAAAATGTGGGGTCTGTGGAGGACTTCCAAACAGTTTGGGAGGCGTTCAAAGTTTATATTAGAGGTATAGCGATGTCCAAGCACTCCAGTGTCCTAAAGACTATCAGGGCCACCTTAGCAGATCTTGAGCTCCGATTGCAGGCGCTTGAGGCACGAAGTCACTCTAGCCCCGATGACGCAACACCTAGGTAAATACGCCACGGCCCGCACCTATGGCGAGGGAGAGAGACCGGGCTCGGTCCTGGCCAATGTTATTAAAGGCCAACGGAGAAAGGCGATCATCTCAGACTTACTAAACTCGGATGGAGAACGGGTGACAGATGAGGCGGAAATCGCAGCGACCTTCAGAGACTATTACGCGGAGCTATATTCTTCCAGGAGTGGCGACATGTCGGCCGACATTCTGGACTATTTAGACCACATACAACTCCTGTTCCTCCCTAACTCAGACAGGGAGTTTCTGATGTGCCTATTCAGATTGACGGAATCAGAGACGCGCTAGCTTCCATGAGAACAGGCAGTGCGCCAGGCATCGATGGACTGTCTGTCGAATTCTATAAAGCGTTTCAGGAACAACTGTTGACGTACATCCATACCCTCCTGGAGGACATATGTGTGCAAGGTACCATGCCCAGCTCCATGAGAGAGGCGATGTTAGTTACCATTCTGAAGCTGGGTAAGCCACATGACGACTGTAGCTCATACCACCCATTATCGCTCCTCAACGACGACACCAAGCTCTATGCCAAGGTACTGGCGAACAGGCTTGTGCTGCTGGCTTCTGATTTAGGGGCCCCAGAGCAGGCGGGATTTATCCCATCCAGAAACTTGACTTACAACATAAGAACGGTGCTGGGTACCATACAACACGTGAAGCAGGACACACCAGCGGTAGCGCTCTTCTTAGACATGAGAAGGCATTCGATTCCGTCGAATGGCCATTCCTTTTTCAAGTGTTATGCCGTATGGGACTTGGCGAACCCTTCATCCAAATAATAGGAGCACTATACGACGGCCCCTCGGCTAGGGTCCGAGTGGGCAATGCGGTCTCCCGCCCCCTATTCATAGGGCGGGGCACCCGTCAGGGATGCCCATTATCCCCTTTACTGTATGCACTCGCTGCAGAGCCTCTCGCTTGCGCGCTCAGAGAGTACCACAGCCACGAGGGGGTTCGGTTCCCCACGTACAAAATTGTTGTATCTGTGTATGCGGACGATACGTTGCTGTATGCCCACAACCCCGCTACTACGCTTCCCCCCCTCCTGAGAGAGGTGGTTCGGTTTGGTGCACTATCGGGGCTCAAGGTTAACTGGGCGAAATCGGTAGTGCTGCCGCTCACTCCGGCGACCACACGAGTGGATACAGAGTACCCTGTCCAGTGGACTGAAGACCCTATTAGATACTTGGGGATCCAGATACACACGGACCCAGACCAACTGCTAGGACAGAACTATGGGAAGGCGGTCAGTAAGCTAGAGGACGTTATAGAGATATGGTGCAAACTCCCCCTTACACTGCTTGGCCGCATTGCCATAATGAAGATGATAGTGCTGCCGAGATTTCTGTTCCTCTTTAGCGCACTGCTGATTGTGCTCTCTAAGGCCTTCTTTCACCGCTTGAACAGCCTGATGATAAAACTAGCATGGGCAGGGAAGCAACCGAGAGTCAAGTGGACAACGCTCACCCTCCCGTACAATATGGGGGGACTGGCGGCACCGGACCTCGAGTTGTACTACAGGGTAGCCCAGGCGTCGCACTTGCACACTTGGGTACATGGCGACAGGCAAATCCCACGCGTTAGGATGGAACGACTATTCGCCCATCCAATACCGCTCCCAGCGACGATCTGCCAACCGCAGGACCGCCGGACAGGAACGCTGGATTCCATCTCCTGTACTAACCACGCCTGGCACTCACTACTGTTCCGACAAGGGGGGGGGGGATTTATTCACCGGAGATGCCGATAGAGTGGATGCGTTGGCTCCCGCCCATGGTGGACAAAGCGGTCACGCAGGGTCTAACAAACTTGGGACTGTGCAAGGCGGGCGACCTGTTCCTAGACGGGACTGCCAAAACCTGGGACCAAACGAGGAGGGATGGAGTTGAGCCACCGCTACTCCAAAGATTCCACTTCCATAGAACTCGGAGCACCCTCTCGGAATTTTTGGGCCCGGACATGGCGGAGCCTCCGGAAGTCCCAGAACTAACGTACATAATCCCACACAAAGATCCCAAGAAGCTGTTGACCAACCTCTACAGCATAGCTAGATCACATGGGGAGCACAGACCTTTGAAAGCTCGGCTGGAATGGCAGAGAGATTTGGGAACGACACTGGACGACGCGACGTGGCGTTACTGCTGTGACAACACGAAACGTATTTCCCTAAATGGGAAACATCGGCTCATACACTTTAAATTCCTCCAAAGGGTGTATTACACCCCAGCACGGCTTCACAGATATGGGCTGCAACTGGAGGCCCACTGCGAGCGCTGCCGGGCGGCTGACGCAGACTTCCTACACCTGTCCTGGGAATGCCTGGGCATACAGAGGTTCTGGCGAGATATATTCACCGAGATGAGCAAAATACTGGAGGTGGACTTGGACATCGACCCGGGGTTAGCACTCATAGGTAACTCAAGGGGGCTCTCGGGGGCGATACGTAGACTCGCAGACATGGGGATGCTAATGGCCAGAAGAGTAGTGGCCCAGTGCTGGATGAGAGGCACTCTACCGACTAAGGCCAGATGGGCCCGGGACATGCTGTACTGTAGCACACAGACGGAGACATACAGTGAACTGTTACCTCCGCAAAGCCGCCCGAAAAAGTTCTGGGCCCTCTACAAAACCTACCTGCAGGGGCAACAGGCTGAAGACGCAAGTTCTACGGACAACGGTCCACACGGGTTGGCGGCAGACCCCATGTATGAAGTGGCCTAGCGACCTGGCGCGAGCGAGGTGTTGCGGGAGCGAGTCGGGGTGAGCCAGCAGAGGAAGGGACAAGGTGGCAGCGGGGACAGACGGGGTGCGTGGTATACCAGCAGGGGGTTCACTAAGGGGACCACACACCACACGGAGACGCCTCTGGATGTCACACTAAAGGTTAGAGGAGGGCCGGGATATCCATCGGGCCCTTCTACAATTGACCTCACAGATACCATCAGATACAGGGTTTGGGGGCGGGTATGGGAGGACACGGGCAATGGGGTACGGAGCGGGGAACTGTTGTGAGGCAAAGGGCGAGGGTAGTTCAATAAGGGAGTAACAGGGTTGTTTTAGTGGGAGAAAAAGTTAAAAACGCACATGAATATTAGAGGTCGCCGGCACTTCTGATCAATACTAGATAATGAGAACACGAAACCCACACTGCGCCGCCGGACCCCCGTGTTGTCGGCCACCAGGCTGTGTACTGTATGAGGTGGAGTTGACTGTAATACCTGTGACACGGCCGGCCCGGGGGGGTGGGGGGGGGGGGGGGGGGGTTGTAGGCCAGAAGCTGTGTAACCTGAAACTACCTATATGTGCAATAAAAAATAAATTAAAAAAAAAAAAAATGTATTCAATGGATCCAAATATTATATTCACAGCCCATGGCCAGAGTTAAAATCAATGGCTATGTCTCGGAGGCCTTTCATATAGAAAGGGGGACCAGACAAGGCTGCCCGTTGTCCCCTCTCCTGTTTGCCCTCACCCTGGAGCCCCTGGCCTGCATAGTTTGGCAGAAACATCATCACCTGGCGCTCCAATTCCCAAGTAGGCCCCTGCATATATCCCTTTATGCGGATTACATGTTACTATATGTTCAAGATCCCGCACGTAATCTGGACCCCCTCTTACGTACATACATTAAATTTGGGGGATTTTCAGGGTTACAGATAAATTGGGAAAAATCCTCAATATTCCTGCTATCGGACACTACCCTGCCACACGCGATGGAATACCCATTGGAGTGGCAAACGGATCCCATACGCTACCTGGGAATTTGGTTCCATAGGGACCCAGAACTTGTCATACGGACTGTTAGAACTGGCTGTTTCTGGTAGGCCAAGGCTGACGCCAAAGCCAGGCAGAAACCACCAATCTAGTAAGGGCAAGGAAGTCACACGCCAAGATAACCCCTGCTCACCCCCTTGGTAGCTTGGCACGAGCAGTCTAGGCTAAACTCGGAGGCAATGTGTAAAGCATTTGGGTCAGCGCACAATAGCAACAACATACTAGGTACACCACAAAAGAGACTCCACACAAGGTTATTATAAAAATAACTTTTGTATTGTAACAACACATCTCAGATAAACATCACACATGTACATTGTGCCAATTGGCACGGCAACATTCATAAGGGATTATTTACAAGACAGGGCCACATAGGCCACTGTCCTAATCAGCACCTTTAGAAATAGCACTTAGAAATTAGAATAAGTATATAAAATCACTGTAGCACAAAGTAACAGTTATGAATCACATCCAGTAACTACTGGGAACAGGTAAGTACTCACTACGCAACCCTAAACACCTTAGGAGCATGTCACGCAGGTAACCAGGACCTCACTAGGACCACCTGTACTAGAAAGAACAACCACCTAAGGATAAAATCCACTTAGGGGTATAAATCAGAACACATTACCCATGATGCATGAATATACATTCAGAGGAGTGGTAAAGAAAGAAAACACATGATGTATAGACCTACACATTCAGCGGTGTTAAGGACAGAGCACATGATGCAATCAAAATACATTCAGGGGTGCAGCGCAAGAAGACACATGATGACTAAACATTCAGAGGTGCAGCGCATGAAAAGAAAGACACATAATGCATAAAACATCCAGAGGTGTCAAGAGTAATACCATAGCGCAAATATCACATGAGGCCTAAAAACCTTCAGAGGTGCAGGAATAACACATGATGCAAGAGATCACATTCAGAGGTGCAATAACCATACCATTGCGCAAACTCACATAAGCCACTACCTGTGGCAGTCCCTAGGCCAACGGCCTTGTTGGGGCTCAGACGCCCTGAGTCTCAGTGTCAGGGGTGCGCTGCCATGCAGCGCCAGTCTCAGTACAAAAAGCCTAAACGTAGCAGATGCCCACTAAGTGCTGGGCAACTGGGGAAGAACAAAACTGCGCCAGGGCCCTCACTGGCCCTTAGGCGCCAACTGCGCCACTGCTGGAGCCACACAGGCTCTGGGCATAGCACATGCCCCAGACGTTGGAGCCACAGAGGCTCTAAAGCACCATGCCAACCGTTGGAGCCACACAGGCTCTTAAAACAATGATGCCCCCATGAGCCTCACCGGACTCTAGCCCTCACACTCGGGGGCAGGAGGGGACGAGCACCGACAATATGCACCCGAAGCCCCCCCCTCTCGAATATGGCCCTCTCTGGAGCCAAACGGGCTCTACACACCGTTGGGGCGGCCCGCTGCCATCCGGGGCCGCCCTGAAGCAGTGCCTCTAAACCGGCACCAACACGAAGCAATGCGGGCCCTCAAGAGCCCCTCGCGGGCTCTGTGCTCACGGTGGGGCGACCCACTGCCATTCGGGGCCGCCCTTCCTTGGTGCCTCGACCGGCACCCCGAGAACCCATCTGCTCCCTCACGGAGCAGCAGCATCACGGAGCCCCCCCAGCCCTCTTGACTCACCGGGCTGTTCTCGGCGGGGGCTCCTCTTCGCCCGGTCTCCCTCCCTGGGACCGGGTCTCGTCACCGGCAGCGGGCGGGGCTCTTCGTTCACGGTGGGGCAGGCACCGCCAATGTGCCTCGCGCCCCCGCCGCAAGTCTCCGCCTGCCGCTCCGCCTTCACTCGGGGCTCCCTCGTCACACGGGAGCCCCAGCAGCGGCCGCCATCTCTCGCGCCTTCTCCTTTCTTCCTCCCCCCTCACAGGCTGCGGGGCGGGACTCGCTAGGCAGGCAGGCGGGCAGGTAATCAAAATATCGGTGTTGGCAGCCGATCCAAAAACGCCACATAAGCGAGGTGGGCACTCGTAGATCAAACAAAGATCTAGCGGGGCAAATCCACGCCGGGTGGGCACCGGCTCCCAGCAATAAAGCGCTCCTAGCGCTAAACACGATCCACAGCGCTACGGAGCAGGAATAAAGCGCTCTTCCAGGGCTGCATGCACCAAAGCGCTCCCAAGGCGCTAGACCACCAAGTAAAAAGGTCCTTCCAGCAATGCAGCTCCACCATGCTGCACAAAGGTCCCAGAGAGTCCCAGGGGGCAAAGCAAAGTCCCCCCATCAGCCCAGGCAAGGCAGAGGGGTCCCCCAAGGAGTCCAGGAATCCAGGGGCTGGGCAGCGCCCACCCCTGGTAGATCCAAGTCAGCCACAAGAGCAAGAACAAGAACAAGTTGGAAGGAGACACAGCCCCTTCTTATACACAGGAATGCCTTTGAAGTACTTCGTGCAAGGGGCCCCGAGTACTGGAATGTTTCTGGCTTTCGTCTTCCTGACAGCTTCAGGGCCAGAGGTGACAGTGGGCCGTCAGGATGGAGAGCCAGCAGGGTGGGCGACAGGCACGGCCCGGCACCACCAAAAGCTCTTTACTCCCATCCCTGACAGCAGAGGGGCCTTTCATCCACGGCTGACTCAGACCCCCTCCTCTGGGGCCTTGCAGACCCTGTCCTACTCAAACCGGACAGTCCATCCACCAGCAGATCCAGGCACTCCTGGGCAGACTCACCAGCCAATCACACGCCAGAACCAACTTACACAAATATACCAACTTCCAAAAGTAGTACTTCCAGACTAGGCACAGTCATGCCGCATACATCATTTTGCAGCATTCATTCTCACGAGTTTATACATACCAAACTCGACCCCTGCACTCCCCACACAACAGGAACTACCATGGGCATACATATTCCCCATTCATTCCTATGGGAGGGCAGGTCACTCACCCTTCATACAGAGAGCTCCAGCACTTTACACTGTACCACAGTGAAAAAAGTGCGCAGAGGCCTAGAATCACCAACACCAGGTTCCAGAAACAGGCTAGGAAAAAGCAAAACGTCTAGGGGTGAACCTGCCCATAGGGCCGGGTCCAACACGGACGAATTACGGTAGAGCAATAGACACACTAGAGGACTAAATCAAGAGGTGGATCCAGCTCCCTTTATCACTAGCTGACCGCATAGCAATAGTAAAGATGGTCGTGCTTCCCAAACTCCTCTACCTCTTCAATAATATCCCCATTCAACCTCCAAGGGAAGTTTTCAAGCGTATCACCGCGATGGTGTTGAAGCGGATTTGGGCGGGTAAGCAAGCAAGCATCACCCTAGCTATATTGATGTTACCATACTCCAAAGGGGGATGGGGAGTGCCAGATTTCTTACTGTACTACTTATGTGCCCAGGCCCAATATGCCACCTTTTGGTACCATAAAACCCTGTATCTGACCCACGTAGCTATCGAGGAGGGAGACGCGAAGCCTGTCCCACTGGACGCCATCATCACACATAACAGATCCCCACTCCACAACAAAGACATTAACACAATTGACACTACAAATGCAGCATGGAGACGATTAGGTCAACTAGCACACAAACTGCCACTCTACGCTCCTGCTTTGCAAGTCCATCACCACCCTGATTTGTCGGTAACGGCTGAAACTGTGGGTATGGGTCTACTAAATGAAGTGGGGATAATCTCAATGGGTGACTTATATAAGGAGGTAACATTCCTCACTGGACATGATTTGGCCTATATACAAAACCCAACGCTATTATTTCACTTTACATTTCACAGGCTTAAAGGCGCAATCAGACAACCTTACCCTACATTTCCTGATGAACCGCCCACTTTGGATACATTACAATTTGTCCTGACGTCTCACAACACCACACACTTGGTCTCCCGAATCTACGCAAAGGCACAGACGGAAATAGGCTGCAGGGCAACCAGAGCTCAGGAACGATGGAACTTGGTGCTGGAGACCCCCTCACAGACAATGATTGGGAGGCTGCTTGCACACTGACTAAAATGCTTACACCCAGTGGCAATTTGCGAATCATACATTTTAACCCGTTGCCAGCGCTGAAAATATTCGGCGCTAGTGCAGAACGTTCCATTGAGCGAATGAGATTGGAACGTTCAGCGGACGTGCGCAGCACTAGCGAGGTAGTGCACGCGACGACCGCTGAACGTTCCCCGCACTTAAGGGGTTAAGTACCTGCACCAGGCATATTACACCCTGGCTCAATTACATAGATGTGGGTTACGTGAAGAGGCACGATGCAAAATATGTGGCTACAGCCCAGCTGATTTTATCCATTTAGCATGGCACTGTGCGAGGATACAGAACTATTGGGTAGAAGTCGTAACTATATTAACTGAAATGGTGGGGGCTACTGTTGAATGTACTGTTCGCTGCTGTCTCCTGGGACTACTGGGAAACGTGAAAGCCACAAAACATAAGTTCTGTGCGGTAGCCTTGCTGTTGGCTAAACGCAGAATCTCAATGTGCTGGGAGAGTAATAATGTACCATCGGTCAAACAGTGGCTGAGGGGTTTGTCATATTGCCAGGACACGCTACGCACTTATGAAGAAATGTTGCCACCTAGGTCCAGGCCTAGTGATTATTGGGTATATTTTACAATGACGCTGATTGAATGTTTTTGATGTCTGTTACGTAAAGTACCTCCTACAATTACTGCTGTGACAATGGCACAACGGCACCACATCTATATTTACGTTGTATTATCGACTGATGGGAGTGCGGTAGTGGAATGATCCAGTTTCGTTTAGGTTTGTTCCGCATGAGAAAAATTTTAAATCCGAGACCAAATATTACAGTTGACGCAGCCGGCCCGTAGTGGTTGTAGGAGACTTGCTGTGTACTTATTTATTTATTTTTTTTAATTCTTTCTTCACAGCTGTTAAGCATCAATCATAACATTATAGTAATTAGCATGTGTATTGCAGCCGGGTTTTATATTTTCTCCCCAACTTAGTTCTCCATTTCTCACAGCAGTAACTGTCATATAATAAATCAATACACAGGCGATCGTCTCAAATTGTCCCGACATTCACTGTATAAGGTAGTGAAGTAACATCAATCTAACAATCCTCCATCCGCCTGCCTCCCCCCACCCTCTTATACCCTCTTATACCCAAGGAAAAAAAAAAAAAAAAACTAGTCGTCTCTCGGCTGTCCAGCCGGGGCAATCATTGAGATGAGAGGTTAAACAAGCTTAGGTGCCAATGTGAGTCAATGCACGGATTACTCCACCAAATATTATTGTGTGACATAGGGGAATGCAAGTGGGGGCCGGGCCAACTGTTGCGTATTTAACTCAGTGCACCCATCCCCAACTAATTCTCCTGGTCAGTGTTCCTCATTCGTGTTTGGTCTTCCTCCTCCATCGTAATAAGCAGAGCCTCCCATTCCAAGGAGATAGGGAACTTCCTAAGGCCTCTCGCTTCTTCCCTCCTGAGTATCGTCCCCTCCACCCGTCCCCACTTAAGTACTTCTGTGTGCCAGAGGTGCGCAGCGGGCGGCCTTCGCGACTTCCATCTCATAGTGAGCTTTCTAAGTGCAAGCAGCAGTGCCATATCCAAACATTTCAGCTGAGCCTTCCGGTCTTTCGGCTTTCTGCGCAACCCCAAGAGGCAGCATTGTGCCTCCTCCGGCACCGGAAGGGTCGTGACCGTCCGACTTGCTGTGTATTTATGCGCTGTATATAAAGCTTCCATATGTGCTACTTATTTAACGGATCAAAACGCTGCCGGCCTAATCAAGGTTGTAGGCACCAAGCCGTGTTTCTATAACTTAAATTTTCAATAAAGGTCTTAGAAACAAAAAAACAAAAAAAAGTAGTGTGTGTGCCCAGGAGCCGTTAGGACGTGCTCTATATGATGTACCTGGCATGTCGTGGGGGAAGTGTTCTGCTCAGAGTGCTAGTCCGTAGCTTTGTCATGTATATCATAATCGCGCAATGCTTGTACTAATGCGTCCCAAGCCTGAGCTGTTTCCAGCGCTTTGTCATTTCGGTGTCTCCGGGCAGTGCAAAATCTTAACATACTTTCACCCTGAGCCCATTTAAGAAACTCATTTCTCCATCTAGCGCCATTGGGTCTTGCCGCTGCCTTCCAGTGTCGTGTAATTTCTCGCTTTGCTAATATGAGCCCTATGTCTATAAACTTACTAGTGACCTTATTCTTGGGGTTATGAGGGAACCAGTGTAGGACACTCACGGCCATGTCAAATTCTAAGCCCCTTTCTGTGATTGTGTTCAAAGTGTCACCCACTTCCTTCCAATACAACTATAATATCGGGCATGTCCATAACATATGGTCTAATTCTACGCCTAGCGTTGCACACCTGGGGCACGCTGCAGTGTCTGCGTCAAAGTACTTTTTAATCTTTCCCGGCGTCAGGTAGGCGCGGTGGAGGATGTAGAAGTGTACCAGCTGGAATCTTGCATTGCGTGTGCTCTTCCAGGCCCTCCTCACGATCTGTGTCCACACGGTGTCAAGGATGTCCTTTCCTATATCGGCTTCCCACTTACCCTTCAGTGTCTCTAGGGGAGCGAGCCCTTCATTAATCAATCTGGAGTAGAGGCATGTGACTGCTTTGAAGGTTCCCGCGCCATCATAGCATACTGGCAAGCCAGTGTTTTGGGCTCCGTCAGACCCCCCTTCCAGTGCTTCTGTATCGCTTGTGTTAGAGCTGCATGTAACAGGAAACCCCCCCCTAGGTAGATCGAATCGCTCCAGAAGTGTTGGATAGGGCAATAATACTCCCTCTTCATATAAGTAAGTCCCCTACTACCTGGATACGCACTTCCTCCCAATCCTGCAGTTGTGACCAATCCTGCAGTTGTGACCAATCGCCACCATGCGGTAGTGTCGTCAGCATCCCCAGGAGAATTTCGGGGGCGTAACACTCCCGCCTTATGTTGTGAGCGATTCCAGCAGAGTCTGATCGTTTTTTCTTCCTGTGTCAGGTCTCTAAGAATTAGTTTCTGTTGTAATGCTATAAAAGAATTAACATGGAGAGGAATACCTCAGCCCCTGATATGTTCTGAGCCCCTGAATTCTCGAACTACCTCCTGTGTGTAGATCTGTAGTTCAGCTGCCAAGTAATATAATTCGAAAACGAGGATCGCTAGCTCCCCCCCTCCGTTTTAGGCCGCAGCAGGGTCATTAATGCCACTCTACGGCGACCCGATCCCCAGAGGAAAGACACAATCGTGGATCTCCGAAGTCGGAAGGTAGAAGCGGGTACCCATACGGGCAGCGTCCTAAAGTAATAAAGGAGTCGTGGAAGAGCCACCATCTTCAGTAGTGCTGTACGGCCCGCCAGGGACAGCGGGAGGGTGGCCCAGAAGGTCATGCTGCTCTTCAGGGCTCTTATTCCGCAGCCTACATTGCCTTCCAATAAGTCGGATGGCATGTGGTAAATGTACACGCCTAGATATTTCAGGCAACTGGGCTCCCAGCGTACTGATCTGGTCATGGATGGTTGGGTTTCCCCTTGGCAGACAGGAAATAAGCACGTCTTGGCCCAGTTCACTTTCAGGCCAGACATTTCGCCATAGCTCGTTAGCAAGTTTTCAGCTCCCATCAACGCTTTGTCGGCATCTTCGAGGAAGAGCAAGAGATCATCCGCATATAATGATATATAGTAACGCCCAATTCTACTTCGTAATCCTCCATAGTGTTCCCCTGTTCGTATCGACATTGCCAGAGGTTCTATACCGCCAGGGCAAAAAGCAGTGGCGACAGCGAGCACCCCTGCCTCGTGTCCCTCTCTACTGGGTATTGCTGCGATATCAGCGTGCCCGTTTTCACTCTAGCCACCGCTGAGGTATATAGCACAGTCGTCCACCTCAGGTAATCCTCACCCACTCCAAAGCGTCTCAACACTGCGTAGAGGTATTCCCACTCAAGGCTGTCAAACACCTTCTCAATGTCCACCGACAGTAACATTGGATGTCGAGCCTCGGGGTGGTCACCCTCCATCAACCGCAGCAAACGGCGTATGTTAGAGGTCGTATTTCGCGATGGTATAAAGCCAGCCTGGTCTTCATGCACCAATGAGGTCATGTGTTCCAACAGGCGAGACGCTAGGATGCTGCTAAGTATTTTGTAATCAGTGGTTAGCATCGAGAGTGGTCTGTATGAGGCTGTATTTCCACTTTCCCTTCCTGGCTTCAGTAAGGGTATTATCAGCGCTTCCCGCATGGAGTGTGGTAGTCGCCCCAAGTGTTTCGCTTCTCTATAGACCTGTAGGAGTCTTGGCGCCAAAAGGTCAGCATATCTGCCATAGAATTCAATGGGTAGCCCATCTAAACCCGGGGTTTTGTTATGTGCCATGTGTTTTATGGAGCGTCGTATTTCCCCTAGTTCGATATCTCTGCCCAACGCCTTCGCCTGGTCACAATCGGATTCTGGGAAGTGGAGCTCTTCAAGAAAGGCCTCCATGTCTGGCGTGTCGGCCGCCAATTTGCTTTTGTATAGGGATTCATAATATCAGGTGAAGCAATGCAAAATTTCAGTCTGGGTGTAGACGTCCTCGCCCTCCGCTGTTCTCATAGATACTATAGGTGTTCCCCTCTTCGTGGGGTTGGCAAGCCAAGCCAGCAGGGTCCCAGCCTTGTCGCCCTCTGCATGAGCCCTGGCCGTATACTCTTTATAGTCGAAACTACGCAATCGCTCCGTTTCTATCGCTACCGTTTCCTTAGCCTCGCTAACTACTCCTTGTAGCTCGGGGGTGACCAGGTCGTGCGAGTTCTGCATCGCGGAGTTTCTTATCCGCCCTATCTAGATCTAAGAGAACTTTTCGCACTCCCACTTGCTTCCCTATGCAAAACCCTCTCAAGACTACCTTGAAGGCGTCCCACTCAGTCGCCCGCGCCTCAGTCGTGCCAGCATTATTTTCAAAATACTGTGTGATTCTTTCCTCCAACACCCCTTGAAAAAAGGGGTCCTCTAATGTCTCAGGGCGCAACTTCCAAGTGGGGACGCATGACCCGCTGGGAAACCACTGCAGAGCAATTAACAAAGGGTTATGATCTGATACCGTCCTCGACAAGTATTCAGTGGGGAACATCCTTTTCAACTCAACTTTTACGACGCATGCCTTTACATCGCAGATTTTACAACGCATGTCATTACAAGGCATTGCGCTGGGGGGCGCTCTAGGATAGGGAATAGATTTAATTTACTATCCAACACCTTCCCTACTATCCACGGGGACTGGAGTTGGAATAGTAAATTAAACTATTCACTATCCAGCACTCCTCCACACTATGCGTTGTAACAGCATACGTTGTAAAACTTGCGATGTAAAAGGCATGCGTAGTAAAAGCATGCGTTGTAATGTCATACAACCGTATTCAGTTCTCGTGATCATTGACCCTAGGTCTGAGGAGCAGAGCATCGCGTCCAGTTGCACGTGAAGCTCGTGCATACCCAAAAAATGGGAGTAATCTCGGGCTTGTGGGTGTTGTGCACGCCAGATATCTATCAATCCCCATCTCGCTTGCCATTCCATTCTGCCCTTGGTGATGCAGTGTGTCGGGTAGTCCGCCAGAGGGGGGTGCGACCTGTCAAGTGAGCCATCCAGAACAGAATTACAGTCACCTCCCATTAGTAATGGTCCCACGAGAAAGTGAGCTAGGGACCTGGACAACCTTGCCAGAAAAGTCAGCTGATCAACGTTGGGTGCATAGACACTGCAGAAGGCCATGTCCTTACCCCGCAATCTTCCCGTTATTGCTACAAATCTACCCTCTGGATCTATAAGTGGTTTGGTTAATTGAAATGGGACTCCTGCTCTGATCCAGATTAAAGCGCCTCTAGCGAACGCCGAGTAAGTAGTATTAAATACTGGTCCGCTCCACCTGCGCTGCAATGCTATCCCTTCGGCCTGTGTCAAATGAGTTTCCTGAAGCATCGCAACCTGCACTCCTCTACGCACTAAATAAGCATGAATTTTGTGTCGCCGTGTCATGGTGTGGAGCCCTCGCACATTCCAAGTTATACCTCTCAAGTTAGTCAGGTCAGCCATTGTCCCAGTGTCCTGTGCATTCCACCATACCCACATCCTAGTCTTCCTAAGCGTGGGAAAACGTCATCCCCCAACATTTCGAAACAAACCAACCCCCGCCAGAACGAGACCTAGTAACCTCCATCTAGTTCCCGTCCAAACATTCCCAATTAACAACATTTGACTAACCCAGCAGAAGTTGCTGTGGGTATGCCTTAAGGGCAATATGGGAGGGTTGGTCGCCAACGGGCAGCCACCTAAGCACTAAGCCCCTTACTAAGCAATCGAGCCCCAATCAATGGAACATATCAATGACCAACCGCCTCCCAATCCCGATCCCGATCAAACAGTCCCTCCCACAATATATAGCGAATCGTCTGTCACAGTCTATATGTGGAACTCATACAGCTCACCGGGTGTTTCTAGCCTTCGTCTATCATTTCCCCCGCCGTCGCCGGGGTAACCACTGGTAGAGGTATACTGTCCATTTCAGAGCGCTCTGTGTCCGATTGTTCACCTCCCTTTTCTGATTCCTCGTCTTCCTGCGATGGCGAATCTTGTGTTCCTGAGGGGCACGAGGCAGGGGTGGTCACCTCCAAGACCCCCAACTGCTCCGCCGCCGTCTCGGATTGCGATTGCCCTCTCAGGCCCCTTTGTCGGTTTCGGATCCGCCGTGATTTTCGTTGCGTTAACCCTTCGGCTCCCATCTGGGGCCGGCGATCCAGGACGTCTTTTCCGGATTTGTACAGTTCTAGCCAGGCGCAAGCATCATCAGGAGTGTCAAAGAACCTGGTGGTATCATCCACAATTACTCGCAGCTGAGCCGGAAAGAGCAAGGAGTACTGTAGGCCCTCAGCTCTCAGTTCTCTTTTGACCGCCAGGAAAGAGGTCCGCCGCCGTTGCGTCTCATGTGTAATCTGGAAAGATGTTGATTTTACTGTTCTCCACCTGGAAAAGACCGTTCAGTCGTGCTTTCTGGAGCAGCAAATCCCTGTCCCGATAGTGCAATAGTCGGGCGACCACCGGACGTGGGGGTCGGCCCTGCTGCGACGGCCTGGCTGGGACTCTGTGAGCCCGCTTCAGTGTGTAGAAAGATGAGACCCTCTGGTGCCACCACTGTCCGGAGCCATTCTTCGAGGTAGCGTACCATGTCCTTCCCTTCCACTTTCTCCGGCAATCCAACTACCCTGAAGTTGTTCCGGCGATTTCGTCCTTCCGCCTCCTCTACCCGTCTCTCCAGCGCATCCATTCGGTCTAGTGGCTGTGAGGTCTTTTTGCGCCGGTTCTAGCGTGTGGATCGTGCCCTCCACCAGCTTAACTCTGTCCGACAATTTTCCGTTGTCGGCCCGCAGGAGCCCCAGGCCGGTAGCCACCTGCGCAATGTCCTGCTGGAGTGTCGCACGGGTGTCCACTATTGCTGACAGAATTTTGTCTAACTGGAGTTGTAATTGAGGGTCTCGCGACTGTCCGGAGTCGGTATGGGCCTCCTTCTCCAGTATCTGAAGTGGGTTGCGCACCTTTTTTGGTCCCTTTGGGTTTTCCCATGTTGGTGTTTTATGGTCTGGCGCCCCGGCAATGGGCAGAGAAGAGCAGTGGGCTCCGTATAACTAGCCGCTCCAGAGTCCGTATTCCAGGAGCCTGTTGAGCTGTAGTAGTCCAGGCGCTGTAGCGTAGGGGCCCTCAGCAGCAACGCCGCCTTAGGCATCCAGAGGGAGCAGACAACGCCGTAGTGTTGCCGGGAACCAACTGCGGGAGTTCGGGACAAGATAAAACTCGCTCCAGTAGTGCGGCTGGGTGTCAGCAGCAGGCCCTCCCCAGCAGCAGTTAATGATCAGACCCACACCATCCTGGAGTATCCTCACCGGTCAGCCAGCAGCGCAGTGTCCGTCCAGGGGCGGTCCCCCGCCTGGTCAGTCGGCGCGCGCCCTTCAGTTGTGTTGCAGTAGTCTAATGACTCCCGTGGTGAGCCCTGGAAGGGCTACCTTCCACAGCAACGTTGCGCACGCTTGTTACTGAGGTCCATGGGGGTAGGTCATATCCCAGGGGTACATGGCAAGAGGGGGGATGGAAAAATCCGCGGGCATGGAGTAATACCCAGAGGCCGCACCAGATAACCCTCAGCAACAGAGTCCTGCACTGTGTTCGTTGCCTGGTTTCCCTCTGTTCACACGTGGAATTAGGGCCACACTAGTGCATTTGCCAGCGCCTCGAGTTGCTGTGCAGCACCCACAGGAATCTTCTAGATTGGCCTCATCTGCCCGTGGCCGGTGTTCGGGAGGTACCAGGAGATGTCTGTGTACACTACCCTGTCTCGCCTACCCTGTCTGTGTACACTACCCGTTTTCCCGTCGCGCCGCCGTGGGATTTCACCACTTCCTCCCGCCTTCGGCTTTCATCGCGCCCACCCCAACCTCCGATCTCCTCTTAGTAGTCTTCTCTTGTGCTCTCAGACAATGCTGTCCATCCCCTCCTGCCGCAAGTCTGGGGGTAAATTTAACGGAGGCTCCGTGTCTGACCGAGGGCGTCCTCCAGCGCCTCTCCGGGACGCCCAGCTCGTGTGCCTTGCAGTTCAGAACAATGCTGGCAAGACTGTCCCTTCAAAGAGGGCAGAGATTACACGCAGGGAGCCACAGGGGTCCGGGGAAGCCACACGTCCGCGTTTCAGCCGTAATGCCACCAACTCCCTCGCTCCGGGGGTATTCAGCACTGTTCTTTCGGTCCCCGGTGGCCGAGGGGGAGGGGAGAGGCCCTCGTCTGAAACTGCCAGTGAGATAAGTGTGATAGGAGAGCCGCGGGGCTCAATCCTGCGATCTCCTCAGTGGCGCCTCTTGCTCCCGTAAGTCCGTAGTCAGCAGTGCCTTCAGTTCACAGGGCCTGACGTGGGGGAACCAATCTGCTCACCTCCAGTGCGTGTGCTCACAGAGCATCAGTGCAGCCTTCAGGATCGGGCGATCGGGTCTTATTCTCGTCTGCCTGTGCGATTCCCACCGGCCGGCAGCCGCACCAGAGGCCGCAGCCCCGACTCCGCTTTCAGCCTCCGTGATATCATGGGTCGGCAGGACCTTCCGTAGCTCTGGACATCTAGGGATTTAGCCCGTCTTTGCGGACGCCATTTTAGGTGCGCTCTCGGTCGAGACACTCCGGTCAGCGCGCCGGCGATTTTTGGCACGTTGAGCAGTTGCAACTCAGCGCTCCGCAGGTCCGCCACAGGGGACCCCTCTCCCCCATTGTGGCAGGTGGACTGGGGGTCAGTAAAGTCGATAATGCAGGATTTATGAGAGCTCGATCGCGGAGCTCAACGCTCTGGCGGCCTCCTCCATCGGGGCTCAAGCCACGCCCCCTGCCCAGGTTTCCTTCATACGTGGAGTTGGGGCTTTTTACCCCACAGACTTTCCCTCTTCAATCTAGAAGAGGCCAGCACATAGCGTTAGGGGCAACACACCAATTCATACTGGCATACTGGGGTTTAGACAGGGTTCCTACAAGATTGAACTGGCTACACCAGTGGTTCCCAAACTTTTGACTGAGGGCCCCCATTGACTCACCACTGGAAGCCGGGGACCCCCAGCAATTTGTATGATTTAATTTTCAAACATTATAAGAGTAATTCGAAAAAATATAAACACATGTGCACACAAAACAACGACTAATTACGAAGGATTTTAGTATTTTACATTGAAAGAGTTTGCAAAAAACAGAACATTTTATTGGGAAGGTTGGTGCTGCATCTCCGTGACTACATTTTAAATGGTTAGTTTTATTTCTCAGTACAAGGCTCCTGCCAGGGCCAGAGTGGAAACCCAAAGCAGCCCTGGCAAATGTTTTCAGACCAGTCCCCTTATAGTGCACACCAAGTGCAGTGAGTGAGCGAGCCTGACCACTACACAGGGGGCTTTTGGGGGCGCTCTTCCCCCCCCCCCCCCTCAAAGAAAATGTAGGATACAATGATGCATTCTACAACACATTTATCATTATATATTGAATTGTATTAGCTTTTAAAAAATAGTAAATTGTGATCTTACTATGCACCAGTATACAACAATCTTTGTTGGGGTTCTTCAATGATTCCCTTATTATGACCCTTCAACGATTTCTCCATAGCAAAACTCACATGTATTTCATTTGTTTTATAGCATCTCTCATACCATTGTAGGATGTCAGAGCACTTTACATAACACACATATAGAGACAATGAATCATACTTGTAAATCTGTGTAGAGAATATGTTACATAAGGTCTAGGGGACTACAAGGTGTAGCATTCACATGTCATTCATACTGGTAGGCATTTTTAAAGAGCGAATGGTCTGGAAAAGCATAAACTCAGGATTCAGAACGTAACAGTGGTTAGCTTTGACTAACAATAAAAATGTATTTCCACCCAAATAAACTCCTTTAACAGCATCAGAATAATGAAAGACTGGAATAAAACATAAGTTGTACCATGCAGTGTGTAAGTAGCTCTTTGATGACCGTTTATAGGTCACTGTGCTAGATTATGATTGTCTCTTATGAGCTGCAGAGTAATAAAAGAATCTGAGACAAAAGCAGTAACCCACTGACCTATGCACATAAAATACTGCTTTTTAAAATGCACGGTACACATTCTTAGCAGCAGGCATATTAACCCTCTGTGCTATATTAGGAGTCAAACCTGCCATTGGACAAAACTCTAATCTCTCTCCAGCAGGTACATTAATCACTGGTGTTATCTTGACACTTTATATTGTTGCTCGAAAACTGCTAATTCTACAAGGAACTTTGCAGTGCTTTTAAAAGTGCTGTCTGCGGATCCCTGGGAATGGGTCACAGACGCCAGTGTGGGAAACACTGGGCTACACCGTTTATGTCATCTCTTTGGTATGGAAAGGCTATCTAGCACACAAACACAACAAGGCGACACCTATAGCAAGATCTGGAAGCCATTCAATGTATTATTGTCACATGAGTTCACAGAATTAACCTGCCCGAGATATGTAAAACATTTCATACTGACTACACCGACGCAGCACAATACCGCCGCCCAGCCTAAATGAGACACGAATGAATAGACCTTACTGGGCAATTTGTTAGCACTGGCCCCCAAGGAACCGTAAGGGTGGGAGGGGGGCATTTCCATCTCTAGTTCGTCATTTGCTCGTTTTTTTATTATCTTAGTCCTTCTCTATAAAAGATGTTGTGCTGACTGGGGCTAAATATTGCCGCTCCAACAGCTGCTGTGATGCGTGACCTTAGTTCTAACAGCAACAATAAAACAAATGTAAACATAGATAGGGATGTTTGGTATCAAACATCTCCTATTGATGAACCAAAACTGATTACAATGTTTGATTTACCAATACATAGCTCCCAGAGGACACCTTAGACGTTCCCCCTGAAAACCTACCATCCACTGGTATGATCCCTGACTGGTTTCAGCCAGCCTGTGACCCGAGACACTGTTCTAACGTCCTAGGGTGAGAGCCTTTGCTCTCAGGAGACTGAGAACAAAAGCCTGTCCGGGAAGAGGGTACAACACCTCCTCCCACAGGATGACCTGCTGATTAGCCTTCCTTAGTCAGCAAGCTTCAAAGAGCTGCTGCATTTGAAATGCGAAACTGGCTCCCCTTCTCAGGAGGGAAAGCCGACCCCCTTTCGCACCTGGAATGTCGAGAAAATTAGCTGGTCAGGTAGGTATGCCGCCCCCAGGCTAGTACCATCCCTAAGTTGGGCTAAACCGAGGTGAACATGATTTTTCAGAAGTATCAATCTTCATGATGGCATACTTGGACATTCTAGGACTGGGTTATGCCAACTTCTAACAGGAGTGAAGTAAGTAGGTAAGCACATTCCGTTACTCAAGATTTCACAGACAAACTGGTAAATCATTACACGGACAAAGCAGACACGTTGGACTCTTACTTAAAACCAGAGACAAATTATCAGTGCTAACCCTTTTACAAAACAACATTTCAAGGATTCTGTAACCAGCCTCTCCGTTCATTCCAACACACTTCACACAATGGCTTTAAGGACCTGGTCAAAGCAAGCAGGCCTGCCGGCAGACCTTTTGACCCGTGCCCACCACAAACCTTCAAGACAATTCTTTTAACAACCTCTGCGGCCATTCTAGGAAGGAGAATAATCAACAACCCTAAAAAACCCTAAAAAAGTCATACATACGCCCATTACGTTACTGACTAAAACAAAGTTGGACCTACTGAACCCTAACAACTACAGACAGATTACAAAATGGACCTTTCCTGGGGAAACTGATAGAAAGAGCAGCATTCAACCGGACGTCACAATTCTTTGAGGAAAATGCCATAATTTCAGACTTCCAAACAGTATTCTGTCCAGGAAGAGGCACAGAATCTGTCCTCCTTGCCATCTGGGATGACCTGAAGAACAAAGCTGACTGCAACCTGGTTGTTGCTCTACTTCTCTTGGACCTTACGGCTGCCTTTGACATGGTTGACTATGCCACTCCGATAAAAAGACTAAGCCGGCAGAGGGGACTGCATCCTACCTTCACAACAGAACTAATGTCACCCGTACCTCCACCTTTCTCGTCCAAACAGTACTTCACAACAGCGGTGGTCCCTCAAGACTATTATCTCGCCCATGCTTTACATCATCTACATGAAGTCAATCCCGGCACTGATCAATGTCACCTCACATGCTATAACTATGCAGATGAAACGCAAATACTCCTTCAACTGGAATACCCCAAACTCACTGGAAACTCGCCAATTTTCAGTTGTCTCAGAACCATGGATCAATGGATGAACTGGAGCCATCTCACATTAAATGCTTCCAAAATGGAAATACTCATGTGTTGCGATTGGAAACATTAATTTGATCACATCACTCCTCACCTGAAAGCTTTGAAATGGCATCCCTTCGAGGCTAGGATCCACCTCAAGCTGGCATGCATCACGCACAAGGCCTTACACTCTAACTCCCCTGCGCATCTTGCACAGAAACTGGTGATATCCGGAGGAAGCAGAAACCTACGATCGACCAATGCCCTCCTCCTCCGGCCTGCACGCTTTAGGAAAATATAAACCCACAATCGGGCTTTCACCGGGACTGCACCAAGAATATGGAACTTTCTCTCTCCTTATATCAGAAGAATCCCTTCCCTGGCAGGCTTCAAAAAAGAGGCTAAATCCTTCCTCATGGGTAAATTCTTAATCCCACTCCACGGCCACCTGAGAGACTATTTCTGCGACCCTGTACAGGACTCATGTGATATCCTGCCTATTGTATGACTATCTCCTCATAATGCCCTGATGTACAGTTTTCCCCTATCCCTAATGTACTGTACTTGTTTGATATCCTGCCTTCCTTATGACCCGCGACCCTCCCTGATGTACTTTTTCCCCTACGATGACCCGCCTCTGTATTACCTCATTAAAATGTAAAGCGCTCTGATACCCTCACAGGTCAAGTTCGCGCTCTATAAAACCTTAAAATAAATAAATAAATAAATAAATAAATAAATAAATATGACCAGCTCGCAGCGTGGCGTGATGATCTGGGAACACTGACTAAAGTATCGAAGGAAATAAGAAACCTCAGAATGACCGTGGACTCCAAGCTATCGATGAATGCCCAAGTGGACAAACTAGCAAGATCAAGTTACTATAAAAACTCTGCGACAAATCTTCCACCGTTTGAGATCTCCGTACAAGGTCCGGGCTACCATCTCCCTTGACCTGTGAAAACTATTATGTCAATAGCTTCTACCACGGATCAAATTTAACCACGAAAAGACTACAACAGATTCAGATCTCTGCAGTCAGACTACTCAAATATAAAATCACAAAGCCGCATTTCCCCTGCCTTAAAAGCCCTGCATTGGTTACCGGTTGCCAGAAGATCCACGTTCAAGCTACTTTGCATCACCCACAAAGCGATACATCAAATAGGACCGTTCATCATCAGGAATAAAATCACCAAACACATTCAACACAGGAACCTCGGGTCTAGAGTGGCACCTCGCCTCAAAATCACCCCCAAAAAAAAAAAAACACCACATGGGTGGCACATCATTCTCTGTTCAAGCAGTAAACTATGAAACTCTTTACCCACCTCCCCTCCAACATAAGATCCACCGACAACCACCTTATCTTCAGAAAACTACTCAAGAATTGGTTCTTCCAAACATAACTACCATACGCAAACAGAAATTTACAGCATATCTCTGTATATACGCATTTATTTGTTCTATAGATATGTACCTCTGTGTAATGCTTTGTATGAACGTGCACAATTGTTTTAAAAAAGTATATAGATATTAATTAGTTCTGGTTAACAAATGTACGTATTACTGATAGTTACAGTATTCTGTTTTTAACATGTTTATAAGTGCATAAATAAGTAAATATTTTATAATAACTATCTAGAATTGCTTCACTATTGATTTACAAAAAAATACATCTAAAAATGCAATTCTTTAAAAGTACAACAATTGAAAGATGTAGTTTCTTTAATGCGCTATTAATTTTATTTATTTTGAAAGTTTTATAGAGCGCGAACCAGGCACTTGCAGATATCAGAGCGCTTTACAAGCAATAATGAAGAGTTGAACAAAAACCATACAACATATAAATATACATGTACATAATGAGGAGACAAAAAGCAAACGATAGAGGTAGACAGGATCTGCAGCCTACGTTGTGCAAAATAAAAACGGAGAGAAGTGCTGGGAGAGAGAGCCTCACTGCCATATGGGTTGTCTGTTGGCATCAGATCATTTTAACCTTAGGTGAAGATCATGTGGATTTTTTCATGAGAATTGCTTTTACTTCCTTTTTGAACAATGCAGTGGATGCGATAAGTCTGGTTTTTGGGGGTAGTGCGTTTCATATCCTAGGGGCCATCCCTGAGAAGTAGCGTCTACATATACTACCTTCCTTTATACATCTCTATACCTTCCATGTACCTATAGATCTATATATGTATTACTTTTCTTCTAATTCAGCATATCCAATGCACTACCCAATGTTCCAACCTATACCACTCAATATATCCTCTACCTCAACTCAGACTCATCTCAAACCTCTTTCTACTAGTCTTTCCAATGCACTAACCTATTTCTCACCCTATATCTCTGTAAATATATATCCTCTACCCCCACTCTCATTCATACCAAACCCCACTACTACTATGAACCCCAAAATATCCCTTTCTAGACTCTTCCCTACTAAACTCCTCCTTGCATCATCTCATATCTATTTCTTTTACTATTCCAATCCCCCAAACAAGCCTTTCTAAACCCTTCCCAGACACCCAAGCTCCACCTCCCTTTTTACTCGTCCCAATCCTCCTACTACTGCTATGAGCTCCAAAACAAAAACAAAAAAAGAAAATATTTTCTCAATCCTTCCCTCTTCTATCCCTCCACTATCTTTTTCAATCCAAATAACTGACTCACATATCCACCACTCAAATTACTTTCATATTTCACTATACTAATTCACTACTAATCCTTGGTGGGTTCTGGAGTAGCATGCTACTAGCCAAAAAAGCGCTTGGACGCCTCGCCATAGGGAGTAAATGCCATCTAAATGTAATTACAATACAATAGAATATAGGGGGCATAGTGGCCCAACTATTAGTAACCCATTGGCTAATACCCTACACAGTATTAAGGGGAGCCCCTGGCACCAGAAGAGTAGATCCCAATGACCTAAGGAGAGAGAGGGGACAACGAAGAGCTGCAAAGCAGAGAGGAGAGAAGAAGCAGCTGACCTGATACCAGCCCTGCCAGCCTGTCGGCATCCCTCGTTAAAACTGTGCCAAAGGCGACAGTCCTGCAGCCGTTGAGTTAAGAAATTTGGGAGGACTGCCTACCTTCGATAAAGTACCAAGACCTTCCGTGGGACAGAAGACATGTTCCCTGCATCCTGCAGAAACTCCAAAAGAAAGGACTGAGGCCTCCGGAAGAGGCAAAAACCGACACTGCAGCAGTTGCTCCAAGCCAAAGTCAATGGGGGCCAACGGTGCAAACAAGATCTGCAGGCCTTCAGAGTCCATCGTGTTTCACCCATCATGGACCCTCCGTCGTCGCCTGCTGCCTCTGCACGCAGGCCCCCTCTACCTCAACTACTATGGTAAGGAAAACCTGATGCCTAGGGAAATCTCTATACCCATCACCCCACAGCAATAGATAAGAGGACCAAAGGTCTCCCTCCCCCCCATACCTGTGCATCATGACGCCTTGGCCTCCCGGTTGGTTCAGCCCACTTGGCCTCCAAGTCAGAGCCTGCGGCCTCTTTTCAAAGAGACCAATCTCCACACTATAAGGCTGGGCTGCAAACACAATATGGCGCTCTGCACTCGGACGCCCTCATGCTGCTGAAGGTGTACTGTTGGTGCTGCCTTAGACCTTACCCACCACTCACCTTAACTCGAGGAGATTGGTCCCTTAAGTCACTGTAATATACCTATTTGCAGAACTTGTTCTTCTTTCTATAGGATATATAGGAAGCTGGCTCTGTATACACTATACCAAAGCAAGGTATACAGTGCACAGAGTCCAGTGGATCCACAAAGGCTTACAGAGGTAAAAGTAGATAATATCTTACTCTCCATTTTTGGCAGCGTGGGCGAGCAGTAAGGCTTTCTCAGAGGGTAGTGTTAAGCATTTATTGTACACAATCAGGCAAGAAATGATGTCACACCCTCAAAGACTGATCTCAGACCAATTGTTTGTATTAAAAATATTTATTTGTTGTATTTTTATTTATAGAACCAAGCAGGACTTGCTACAGGTAAATATGATTATAATTTTCAAGACCGATTGTTAAAAAGCAAGCTGGACGAAGAATAACTTTTCTAAAAGGTTTGTAACAATGTGCAAATACTGTTGCAATTACTTTTGGATTACTTTTTCTACTCAGTGTGATAAGCCTAGAGATCACATTGGGACACTTCCTGGATGAAAGGCAAGTCAGTCAGTTTGTGTCAAAACACAGTTTCTTAGGTTCTCAAACAATTTTCAACTTCACACTTAGATCTGTTTTATAGAAAAGCAGTCAATGCAGTCCTATGAGGGAAAATCAGGTTATTGGTTTAAAGGAGAGTAATCTGTCTTGGGAGTTGGGTTTCTGGGGTTAGACCCAGGCTTTCCCCAGGATCAAGGATGCACTCCAAGAACACTCTCGGAGGCACTAGGGTGGCCAGTTGCAGAGTGCTGAGGCCCAATGTTATCCAAAGGGGGATAGGTGGCCTCCAGTTGGTGGCTGCTCACAGAGAAAAGTTACTAGGGCTTCGCTCCAGGCAAAGGGGGATCCAAGATAGCACACAAGGTGCACCCACAGCAGCCCAGGGGCAGCTGGGTGCAGGATGGACACCAGGATCCCCGTCGCTTTCAATGGGAAAGCTCTGGTCAGAACAAACACTGCAGGGGGGGGGACCTCCAAATAGAGACTGCAGGCGCCGTCAGGAGACCCGAGGTAGGTCAGGTTCACCAGATCCCAGGTCAGGATTGCCAGGGAGACCTCCTCTTGGTGTTGGGCCACACTAACTCTGGCCATGGGTGTCTGGTGCAGACTCGCATATTTGGCCGGAGCCAGAGTCTGTTGGTGAGCAAAATCAGGTGCTCACAGGAGAAAGTCTTTTTAGGGAAGGCAGGGTAGGTAGAGGTCGGGACAGGCCGGTAGGGCTGTGGCCAAATCAGTTGGTGTCCTCCTCTTCCTTCAGCAAGGCTCTTTGGTCCTTTTCTCTTGTTGTCTGAGGAGGCAAGGTTCAGGTTGCCCCAAATGCTACATTTAGGGGAGTTTCAGGTAGCTACAGGTTGGGACCAATGGGTCCTCTCCTTGGGGTGGGTACACATCCTATTATGCCACCTTCCAGTGGGAAGGTGACATAAGCCTCACTCTGGTTGGCTGGTTCCCCCATCTTCAAGATGGAGGTAACAGATTTGTGCTTCGCCTCGCCTCCAACAACTGAGGGGTGGGGTTGGCGAAGGTGAGCACACCTCTCCTATCTTGGTCTTCCTGCCGATTCTCCAGTCGAAAGTGGGGTAAGAACCAGTGGGGGCCAGTTGCTGGGAGCAGCAAATGGCTGGGTCAGCTCACAAAGGCGGCACGCCTTTGAAGCTTCCCCTTCGTGGACCCCACCCATCCTTGGAGAGGAGGCTTGGCCAGGCTGTGCTTTGTTCCAGGACCCAGAGAGCTGGAGGCTCTAGACCAAGGGATCCGGAATTATGTCTGGGGGTGGCAGCTGGCGAGCAGCCACTCAGCCAGGACATTAGAGTTAGGTTGTTTTTCAGGGGCATCTCCAAGATGCTCTCAGAGTGCATTTGGCAATAAATCCCACACTGGCACCAGTGTGGGTTTAATGTGCTGATAAGATGGATATCAAACTCCCCAAATTTCAGTAAAGCCATTATGATGCTGTGGAGTTCGTAATAACAAACTCCCTGGCCATATACTCTTTATGGCTTTACTGCACTTACAATGTCTAAGAATGGATTTAGACACTGGAGGGATACAGGGCTCATGCACCTGTGACCTCACCAGTGGTATAGTGCACCCAGTTAGAGGGGTGGCTTTTCTATGCCAAATGCAATGGATTGGCACACAGGATGTGTCCCATGTCGATTCTTCACTTTGCTCTGCACTAAAACACGCAGCCTGCACTGGCAGTGTGTGTGCCTTAGGGTACAGGGCATCTGTGCTGCAGCGCTTACAGGGTTTCCCTGTCACAGTGCCCTTGGTACCTATGGTACCTTTTACATGTGGCCAGAGAGTTGCCAACTGGGTTTTTAACACTACATTGTTCACCAAGTGAAAGAGCAATACAAACGCCATTAAATCTTATGTCAGATTTGCTGGCTTTCAGAGACAGAGGCCAAAAGTCACCTTATTTTATTACATTTATTTTTCTTTCTGTGACTTAAGTTAGTGGATTTGGTAAGTGAACTGAGTGACAATTGAACTGTGCAAAGCATGTTAAATGAAGGGCTGTAAGAAGTCAGGCTCTTTTCTAACAACACTGAAATAGCTAAGTGAACTGTACAAACATTTCAAATATATTTCACTAGTTATGAAGTCCCATTTTGGTAGTTCTCTGGTAAAAAAATATTTGTATTCGACAAAAACAAATTAGAACACTTTACTTGGTGATGTGTAAATTTTATATATTTTTCCTGAAACCCAATTTACAAAAATTGTTTATGCTCTGCTATCAGTAAAACAATATTTTAGTGGGAAAGTTTTGTGACCATTTCACTGGAAAATATGCGATCTATAAATGACAATGCACTAACACATCATGCTTTGGTAATATATTTATTAATAAAGAGTTTTTAAACATGAACTGGGAACTATTACTGCTCCTGCCCAGATGACAATGCAATTAGTGAACTAAGAGGCAAGCCAGGAATCATGTGCACCCTATATATGGGCTTGACTCTGGTTATACATGGAGCAAACATTTAGTCTAGTAAATAAAAAGTTTTTTGTACAGCAGAAATAATGAACTAGCACATTAGAAAGTGCTCTCTTTGTGATAATAAACAAAAAGGCGGCTCCATATGACAAAATATTTGCCTAGAATCACACAATTGGAGACCAGTTCATGGGTCAAGTACATTACAGTTAGGTCGAGTAGATTATTAAAGATACTAGATCAGCAGGTCTAGTAAAATTTTTATGGGTTTTCAAGCCCTACTTTTACACACATTTGCGTGCGTGACAAGCTTGGGTTAGTTTCTCTGAAACTGCTTCACATACAGATTCTGCTCCGCCTCAAATTATCATGATTCCTTTAACACAACGTACAAGGTCTCGACACACATTCTGCAAATGTCGTTCTACGTTTCATCCACAGGGCGACATGGCTATCTATAGGTCAAAACAATGCTGACCTGCACAGAAGTCGCAAGGATGCTTTTGTTTATAAATAAACATTTCCGGATTTAGGCAGAGGAGCGTTCAGCTGATATTGGTGAGATCTATACATGTGGATTTGTCACCCCAGCAGCTTGCTGACTTCTCCTTGCGAGGGTGTCCAGCTTGTGACCAAGACTGGGACTTAACTGATGGGAAAGAACATAACAGGGGTGGATCATCCAGTACGGGGATTCTTGGCTAGACGTACACACTCGCCCTAGACACTTAGGTTAGGGACTGCATAGGAGTACAACCAATTTATGACAAGTATTTTATGCCTGCATATATACACACACACTAGCAGCCCGTCCCGATGTTGTCCGGGTATGAATTGCTGCCGGTCAGTTGTATATTTTTTTGTAGGATTTCGTTTTGATAGCATTTGTTATCTGCGACAAGCCTGTGAAACGCTCCGATTCACAGTGCACTGCTGATGCACTTAAAGAGTGCGCATTCAGTAGTGTGTGAACTCTAGTTTCCCTACTTTAGTTTTCCTTGCAATATTATATAGCGCGAACTCGACAACATGGCATGAGCAGAATTTACATTACAGAAGAACACATTCATTTGTGGTAGGCACGGGGAGACAAAGCGATTTGCCTGGAATCACAGGATGTTGAGCTGATGCAGAGATTCGAACCTAGCTCCCCAGCTCTAAAGTTCGCAATTCTAGAACTTGTGGCGGGAGGTGTGTCTAAAAGTGTATGTCGGTGCTGGCCATCAATGAGAGAGACCTGTGCATTTTTCAAATGGGTGGTGAAAAAATATGAGTATGTTGCCCGAGATGTGGCCCGCCGTGCCACCAATGTACTTACCTGGGGAGGGTAAACACCCATTATTCCGCAACTTTCTTTCTGCATACCATCACTCCACATACTTTCATTACGAAAGTACCATGACTCCGCAATACCATTATAATGCATGATATTACATTTTATATGCTTTTACCACGCATACATTTACAACGAAGTTCGTTGTAAATGCCTGAATGGTAAAAGCATGTTTTTTTTTAATGTTTGGATAAGGTAAGTATGGGTATAGGGGCATATGGTTTGGGGTACTGAGGTATATGTTTTGGGGTGTTTGGGTATTTTAAGGGTACAGATAAAGTTTTGGGTTATGGGGTACAGGGGTAGTTTTAGGGTTTAGGGATAGGTATGGGTTTTGGGGTACAGGGGTATTTTTAGGGTTCAGGGCTAGATTTGGGTTTTGGGGTACAGGGGTATTTTTAGGGTTCAGGGCTAGATTTGGGTTTTGGGGTACAGGGCTATTTTAAGGGTTCAGGGCTAGGTTTGGGTTTTGGGATACAGGGCTAGGTTTGGGTTTTGGGATACAGGAGTTCAGGGGTAGGTTTGGGTTTTGGGGTACAGTGGTATTTTTAGGGTTCAGGGCTAGGTTTGGGTTTTGGGGTACAGGGGTATTTTTAGGTTTATGGGGTAGGTTTGGGTTTTGGGGTACAGGGGTATTTGTAGGGTTTAGGGATAAGTTTGAGTTTTGGGGTACAGGGTATATGTTTAGGGTTAAGATGGGTTAGTGTTTAAGGGTGTTTAAGGGGGTATTTTAAGGAGTAAGGGTGGGTTATGATTATGGGGTGCAGGGGTATTTAAAGGGAGCAGGGTGGGATTAGCACACAATATCAGACATGGCATGAAGGGCGTAACGTACCACAGCGTTTGCCACGCCCCAAGCACACGCCCACAGCACAATGCAGACACGCCCACAAGGGACTACTTTGCTGGCACAGTTCTTTTACCTATTAAATGTATATGATGGGCGTATGCATAGCCTATGTCCTTCTGCTGCAACTGCCCTTTCCAACGCTGTATTGGGTGTTGTGATTGGTGCTGTGGTTCCTAAGATTACCCGCCTCAAAGGTTTGGGCTCTCTATTATATTAGTATAGATTGTTTTACCACCATGATGGAGCTTTTTATTCTGTTCTCCTTTCTGGTGCTTTTATTAACTTACATTTTCTTCCGTCTATTAATCATTGTAGCACAACAGCACGAGTGACTGAGCGAAAAGGGTTCTAGATCTGTTTGCATGCTTCCTGGGGAACCAGGATTATGTTCATTGGCTGCCAGAAACCATTCGCTGCCCAGCTAGGTTTTGGGGGCTTATGGTGGCACTGTGAGGTAGCTGGTCTATACGACAACAGATCCTGAGGAGGTGCATAGAATCATTCTGGCACCATCCCAACGTTAATGCTCTCCACAAACGTGAAGTTCCTATCGTGAGGTGCAAAACACCACAACAGAACAATTTCTCCCCGATGCCTAATTAATAAATATACTGGCTATTTCTATCAATTGGTGAGGATCTCCTCGAGTCGTGTATGTCCTTTATAGATCATTGCAAATGTTTTGCACTCCTCTCGGTTACGCCTAAGGCTACTTGACCACACTAACCCCAATAGAGCACACTAGAATTGCTAGAGCATGCCTCTGTCCACTTATGAGGGAACCCATGAACTCTTTACACCGTATATCAGATTATTGATATATTCACATAGAGAGTGAGCTTCCTACACGAGGACAAGAGAAATAACCCTGGTGTTTCAACTCAATCACAAGGCACCAAAGGCTGTGAATTGAAGACTTTTGCGCAACAATCCAACTTCTTTTCTTCCTACCTAGGTTACACCATGACACACAATGAATAACAAAATCTGGTCATTTGTAGCTGTTCCACACACATCCAATAATGCCTATTCAAAGCACAACAGCAAATACCACACTTTGATACCACTCCAAACCCCTATTTTTTTTTTTTATTAGGTGGGCAATCCTCGCTTAGGTCTCCCAAATGGGTGGTGGGGTTTGACGTTTTTTGTTTCAGCATGTTAAACCACAACAAATGACTGGTTAAAACTACAAGCAGTCTAGGATAAAAGAAGCAAAATTAGATTTAGAGGAAGAGCATTTTGCAGCACTACCCGGCCTGAATTGGCTCACAGCTCCTACTTTAATTATGGAGGAGAAGACTTGTGCTCCAGAGTTACACATGTGAAAATTCAAAACGCTTACATACTCCCTCTGAGATGCCAACTACCCCCAAATTCATTCTCCTACAAACCCCTATCGTACACATGCCACTCCATAGTCAAACCTCAACAGTATAAACTGCCTTCCAATCTAAAATATTAATGACTGCACTTTCGCAACACATTGGCACTGACATTGGTCCTAAGACTGCCTCTGCTGTTTCACGGCAGTGACCAAGAACGTTTGTTCGAAACGCGTAGGAGTTTTGCTGAGACCTAAATAAATCTACCGTGATCAGAAGAGTGCCGCGTCCTTGCCTTTGTTACTAAATTACAAGGAGACACGCTCCCGGTCGCCAACGCGGGCACCAACAGAGAGAGTTCCCTCTGCTACGGGAACATTTGTATTGAATATATATATATATATCTGCAATACCTCGCAGATCAACCTCGCATGCACGCGAAATCACGAGCGTGGACCCAATTGTAGTGCATCATTTTATTTCCTTTTTTGCAAAAGTGAAGACGCATTTCGGCCGTCCAAGCTGCCTTGATCACATGACTTACACAGTCTGACAAGCCCTTTATAAAGTGCACATGCATCAGTTTTGTCATAGACATAGAAACAATACTGTCATGTTTAAATACATATGTATAAAAATGCTTTTACATGTGTGGTCTTTTGTATATAACCTTTTAAATAAGTTACAATCAAAAAGAATGTTAATAAACGCATAAATGCTTGGTATTTTAGGACTGGTAAAAGCAAAAAGCACAATGGTGGAGGTTCTCCCAAGTTACATATACTTTTTCTTGGTACCTATAATGCTATAGAGCCTCAACAACCATATGGTCATAGACAAATTTGATGCACTTCATCTAAATTTCTCAAAATAGAAGTGCTCACCACAACGTGCAAAAATTAAAATAACCTTGAGAATCACTGTTCTCCAAATAATATACAAAAGTAAAAATTCATCAGATGTTAATAAAACATCCTTTTCATAAGCGAGGACATAATTATATTCACAATGTTGAATTATCGATGCAAGATGTTGTTTAACAGGTCTACCAATACTTATTCATCTAAAGTGACCTGCGCTTCAGTGCAAAAACGCGAAAGTGCTCTAAGTAAAGTGCAAAAAGAGTCAAAGTTACAGTTCTTTCGAGGGAATAGGGATGGGTCTAGGTGGAATGTGCAAAATGTCAGATGTGCAAAATACGCAATAGATCAAAAACAGCAGACATATATCATAGCTATAGGACAAGTTTTAAAACAATTGATTTAAAAGACAAACAGATAAAAACTACCCATTTTGCCTAAAATCAATCATAAAAAATACTATATCACTATTCATGGAGGCTATGCACATGTTTCTGACTGGGAATCCCACAGATGCTGCTAATTGATACCACATCTGATCTAAAAAATACTTCATAAGAATGTGTGCAAATCTTCAGTCGCATTCAGCCCCCCTGGCCATTTGCAATCGAATTCTAAAATATATTGTGTTTCCAATCGCCTAAGGCATGATTCTCTATCTCCTCCCCTCTTTGAAAACGGGACACAGTCAACTGCATAGCATTTGAGGAATTTGGGGTTACTCTTGTGCACTGACTCAAAATGCCTAGCGACTGGATAATTCTTGTCTTTGTTTGCAATGGCTCGCAGATGCTGCAATATATGTTTGTGCACCTGCAGTTTGGTACTGCCTATATATTTGAGATGGCAGTCGCATTCCAGGACATAAACACAATACTTACAGGTCAGATGTTTTATAGTTCTTTTAGTCCCTGAGAATGCTGTGGTGTATTCCTTGGTGTTAACTGACAGGTCTTGCATGTCAGGCATCTATAAAAACCCTTTCTGGAGGCTAACCAAATACCCTTCTTAAGAGCTTTCTGACTGTTCCTGGATAACATGTTACCCATACTTCTTCCTTTCCGAAAGGTTATAGATGGATTGGCTGGCATCAGATCCCCAATTATCGGATCAGACTGAATGAAGTGCAAATTCCGCCTTATGGAACTTCTTAACTCTCTCTTGCTTAGAGTACGTAAGGATCCCACGACAGGGGTAGATTTGGATAATCCCTCTTCTGGTGTAGTCTTAGACTTGTACCTGAGGAGTTCCTGCCTTGGTTTCTGTTGGGATTTCCTCATGGCGGAAGCTACCACTTGGGGGCTATAGCCTCTTTCCATGAATCTAGCGCAGCTCTCCAGTTGTTTTGCTATAGCATCCTCCACATTACTACATATGCTTGAAATGCAAAGCATCTCACCATACGGACTGCTTTTAATTAAATGCGGAGGATGGGCACTAGTAGCATGGAGCAATATATTGCCCGCAGGGGGCTTTCTAAAAAGGGTAGTGGTTAAGATATTCTCATTTATAAAAACCTGTACATCTAAAAAGGTTACTGAATGTTTGCTGATGTCTGAAGTAAATCCAAGATTAAGATTATTTACATTAATTTCATCTATAAATTTCCACACACTCTCCTCTGGCCCACGCCAAACAATAAAAAGATCATCAATGTAGCGCATCCAGGAAACTATGTTGTGTTTACATTCAAATTTATATTCGCGTCTGAGGACCAGTTCTTCCCATCATCCCATAAATAAACAGGCTTAACTTGGGGGAAAACTGGCCTCCATCGCTACACCCTGGATTTGCTGGTAAAATTGGCCATTAAATAGAAAGTAGTTATTTTGCAAACAGAACAGCAGCATATCCAACAGCATTTTCGTGTGCTGAGTGAGTTCCAGTGGTCTAGTGTTCAAAAAATATTCACATGCACGTAGGCCATCCCTATGCTTGATACACGTATATAGGGAACTCACACATATATATATATATATATATATATATATATATACATACACATACATATATACACACACACACACACACACACACACACACACACACACACACAGTAACCCTGCCTTCTCCAAAGCCCCTTTAGTCAAGGAAAAGCAGGAATGGACCACAGAGTAAGAGCTTGAATTTTCTTTATTCGAAGTTGGCCATCTGCATTTCAGTCCGAAGACCTTGATCACATGACAACACTCATTCATGCTGAAACCCCTTTTAAAGTGACAAGTGCATTAATTGATTTAATGCTGGCGCGTAGACATAAAAGAAAAACTATATGAAGTGTTTCTTCATTACCATTTCATTTAGAAATAAATAGAATAAATAAGACTTTTTGATGGACATTAACAGCCCAGAGCATGGTACATAGACAATCTTTATAAATAGATTATTTTTCCATAAATAAAGTATAAAACGATTGTGTTGGTCCTGTCCTTGAACTAAAACCCAGTATCAATAAAATAATTTTTATAAAAACATGGTGTCAAAAACATGGAATAAATAAATATATATATAAATATTAATTTTTTTTAAATTCATGATGTTAGAATCTTATATTGTCTGTACGTCCATATGGGCCCAAAAACACTTTTGTTCAGAACCAAAATTGTAGCATAAATGCATAGTTCTCATGTTAAGTCAACCATCTCTTATTCGACTCCCTATTTACAAATCTGAATAAATCCTCTTATTTACCAAAATTACTTTAGTCTATAGCCTTAATTGTCAAAAAATCAATATATATATATATATATATATATATATATATATATATATATATATATATATATATATATATATAGGTGTGTGTGTGTGTAATATATATATTACATATACATATACATTCGCCACGATTCGCTGTATTTCACGAAAATAGACGGCACTCAAAAGTCTATTTTCCAGATGAAAATTTTATTGGCAGACCCCCTGCCCCCGCGACAAACGCGTTTCACCACTTGGGCTTCGTTAGTGTCTACGGTGTTTTTAGCAGCCATTTGGTGTCAAAAATTCCCAGAAGAAGCAGCGTTGTAGACCTCGAAATGCGTCGGAAATGTACAGAGACTCCAAAGGAGAAATGATGTGAGCGCTGCCTCGAGGGATAGTGAAGCAGGATGGCGGAGTAGCGCTGGGCTGCCTTCTTGAAGTTAAAGGGCTTTGCTATTGAACATTACCCCACACGGCTGCACTGGCCGTGAAGAAGGGCACCATCCGCCCCACAGAGATGGCACCAATTGTGGGAGGAACTGCGCCAAGGCATGCCCCCTTGGCCTTGCAGAGCGCTGCTCAGAGATCATCAGCGCTACATCGATTTCCCCTGCCTACTCAAGGTATGAATCATGATATATAATCAGAACACTAATGGACTGCGCCTACTTAAGGTACAAATAGGACAAACACCGTCTTGAAACTACACCGACCAGAAGTCTGATCGGTGACATCGTCAGAAGCCACGCCCACTTAGGGAGGTGCCGATTTCAAATAAACTGCATTTGAAGTCCCACGGTGTTTCTAGCAGCCATTTCACCACTTGGGCTTCGTTAGTGTCTACGGTGTTTTTAGCAGCCATTTGGTGTCAGAAATTCCCAGGAGAGGCGTTGTAGACCTCGAAACGCGTCGGAAACGTGCAGAGACTCCAAAGGAGAAATGATGTGAGCGCTGCCTCGAGGGATAGTGAAGCTGGATGGCAGAGTAGCGCTGGGCTGCCTTCTTGAAGCTCAAGTGCTTTGCTATTGAATATATATTCACGTTGCTTCACATGGCTTACCTCGCAATAATATCCTAAAGCTGTGCCTCCCACGGACACTCTCTCTGAAAATATCACCCCATTCAGGATGCATCCAGTCACACTGTGCTGAACATTGGGGCATTTTGGGACATGCAGTTCCACTACGCGGGACTGCACAAGGATGCTGACCACATCAAGAGGGCGGAGCATGTCAGTTAAAACAACAGAGGGGAAGGACTGTACTTACTTCGCAGCGCTAGGAGCAGTTGGAGAGGGGCGCTGAGGAAGGCTGATATTGCCGAAATGCATTCGCCTAAACCATCTGTTCAATAAAGTGCTCCTGATGGTCTCCCTTCGGGTCACGGCCTTTTTCTTCGGAGGAGGTAGATATATATATATATATACCTGTGCAAATTTATCACCAAAATAGGTAACTAGTGCATGTCCCATACCTTAATAGTGCAAATAATTAGAATATATATATATATATATATATATATATATATATACACACACACACACACACACACACACACACACACACACACACACACACACATACACACACGCATGCATATACACACACATACATACATACATATACACATACATACATACACACACACACACACACATACACCTTCCTCATGTTATTTCTGGTACACCTCTTACTCCAGCAGTCTTTGCGCTTCCCTCCTGGAATGCCGCTTCGGGCACCAGCGACGCCGGTGTCTACAGAGTCAAAAGAGGACCTTCTGGGGCGTGGCCAACATGGCTACATGAGCGGACAAGCCTTCCCGGAGCTCCTGCCGACAGCCAGATTTAGCACCTGCCCTGGGCCCCAAATAGCGATCATCGGCGCCCGGTTTTAGTGGGTGCACCACCGAGAACACGGGGAGCAGCAGGAAAGAGGTGATTGGCGAGCCGTGGAGGATCGACGCGGCTAGCGAGACTGATGCGGAGGCAGAGGCCGGCGTGAGCCACGGAAGACACAGCACTGTGGTGGCCGCCTGACCTGGTGCCTGCACGGGTGACGGTCCGGAGGCAGCAACGGGAGCAGTGGCCCGCGAGGCAGCGATCGACGGTGCGGCTTGCGGCCAGCCACCAGACTTAAGCCGTGGGGGAGACGGCAATCTGGCTGCCCATCTTATGAGTGCGGGAGGCCCTGGGAAACACTCCGGGGCAGCGGCGGCAGCTCTACCCAGCGGCCTGCCTGCTGGGAAGCGGATCGTAGCGGCTGCCCAGCGCGTTGGGAGACGCTGGAGGCAGCGCGGGCAGTCCCGCGGCAGGACAGAGGTGAGCCGCCATTTTGTGACGGAGTAGGGCTGAGGTCTCCGCGAAGCTAGGCCTCAGCATCAGGAGGGCTGACAGACTCGGGGTGACCCAGACTACCAATCGCCACGGTCCCTTGGTAGAGGAGAGTGGATAGCAGGAGCGAGGGGAGCCCTGATGGTCACGGGAAGGAGCTATTTGCAATTCGGCGGCCGTGGAGCCTGAGGCACCTGGTTTCACTTTCGGGGGTGTGTCATCAACAGCGAGGACCCGCTGTAAAGCGGGGAGCAGAGGTTAGTCCCCCCGATCCTCGCGGGGAGGAACAGACGTCTTGGCCTGGCCGAGTGGGATCAGGGCCACCGGTGGACGGCAAGGGCAGATTACAGAGCGGCAAGGAGGGCGGACGCCTGGAGCTACAAGGGCGCGTGCGGAAGCCCAGAGGAGCGGAGGAGCTGGGGTACGGGGAAGATTCTCTGGAGTGGCCTAGAAAATGCACCATGCGAGCCCAAGCCTGGGCCTAGTGCCACTACAGCGAAGCAGGCCTGGCCACCTCTGAAGCCGGTGGCGCAACCCGAAGAAATCTCCTTGTGAGTGGGCGGCTGTGGATCTCTCGGTGAGACGGCGGTTGTGAGGGTGCAGGAGGAGGGCCACAGCACCAGGTGGGCCCGGGCAGCGAGCAAGGCCCTAGCGCAATCCGGTGTCACTGGAGCCCAAGGATGTCCACCACGAGGGTGAGGAAGGAGAAAACAGTCAAAGACCTTTTCGCTAAGGCCCAGACAGCTCAACAGGCCAAGGGCAAGGCAACCAACGCAGCCCTGACAGCATCGGAACAGGCGGACGGCGCGGAACCGATCACTAAAGCGTTCCTGGAGTCACTCTTCACCACTCTGCAGGGGGACATACATGCCCTGCAGAAGGAGTTCGTGGAGTAAATCAAGGACGTCCGCAAAGACGTGGATGGCTTAGGAGAACGGGTGGCGGACCTGGAGACGAAGAGCAATTCCAGGGATACCGAAATGGAGGCGCTCCGTCAGGAGATAGTCCGGATTCACGACCAGCAAGTGGATTCACGACCAGCAAGTGGATCTCCAATCACATGTGGAAGACTTGGAGAATCGCTCCCGTCGCCATAATGTCCGTATCCAGGGTGTAACGATGACTGAGGACACCAGGGACCTCTTTGGCTTCACCGGAGCGCTGTTTCCCCACATCCTGGGATGCCCAGTAGAAACAGAAATAAGGATTGACCGCGTACATAGGGTGGGTCCCCTGCACAACACCTCGGCCCAACCACCGGACATTCTCGCTTGCGTGCAGGATTTTCGCACCAAAGAGGAGATATTGTTGAAAGCGTGACAGAAGCACCCTCAGTCCTATTTCAAGATTTGTCCGCCCTTACCCTGCATAACCGACGCTGCTTTAAGCCAGTCACTACTTACCTTCAGCAACAGAACATTTCCTACAGCTGGGGTCATCCCTTCCGTCTGATTTTCAAAAAAGATAATAAACTGCATCAACTCCGGTCTCTGACGGAAGCATGTAGATTACTGGGTCTCGAGCTGCCAGTTGAAACGGAACAGGTGGAGAGGAGTACAACAGAGTCAGATTATGGTAGACCGCGTTGGTGACAACAGTCCAGAAGACGTTGAGTCCGGAAGCCGCCAGCAGCAGAAATCAAAGATGGCCAGCGGGCAGCGGTGGAGGCAGGGTCATCGGGTGCCGAGGCATCTCATCCCAGTTGACTTTGGGGATAGCTCATTCTGGCGGGGTCTTCTATGCTTCCAGTAGTATGCTGTCGGCGGGAGGGTGGGGTACTCTTCGACCTGACAGACTACCCCGATGTTGCCTTCTACCACCCATCTCCGGATGATGGACAATGTTGTTGACTATATCCTTGTTGCGGGCGATTTTCTTATTGCTAAACTGCAAGTGCTTGGGGGTAGTTGGGGAGGGGGAGGGGGTTCCAGGTCCACGAATGAGTGTATGTGTGCAGGACGGGCTGAGGCAAGTGGCGAACGATTGCTGGAGTGTAGATGCATCCCTACAAAAGGGACACAGAGAGTTCGGGGTTGATGATTGATTATGCCAGCGACTGAATTGCGTCTTCTTACCCTGAATGTCCAGGGCCTAAACAACCCCGTGAAGCGGCGGGCAGTCCTCTCTTTCCTGGAGAATTCAAAGGCTGATATTTGTCTACTTCAGGAAACGCACCTGCTAGCCAAAGACTGCTTCAGGATGAAGTCGCGCTGCTTCCCGCTTCAGTTCTTCTCCTCAGGCCCAATAAGACTGCAGGGGTGGCGATTTTGGTGGCCCAGCACTTTAGGGGGAGGGTTGGGAGGAAGGTAGCGGAAACACGAGGCACATTACTCTCCAATAGCTTTTCACTGGGGGATTCCTCCTTCACTGTTAGCTCAGTCTACGCACCCAATGAGGGACAGGAGAATTTTTTTCATCAGGCACTTACTGAGGCAGCGGCTGCACCAGACAGGCATGTTTTCATCGGGGGAACCTGAACCTAGTGTTTTACAATCTATTGGACAGGTCAGGGCAGCGCACCACGCAGGCAGGTACCTTATCCCGAGAGCGGCTGGCCAGATTGGACGAGATGGGGTTAGTTGACCTCTGGCGCAGCTTTCACCCAGGAGCCCGGGACTATTCCCATTACTCTAATGCCCATAAAACCTACGTGAGATTAGATTATTTTCTAACCTCCACATCACTCAGAGCACTGGCGACAGAGGTAGAGTTTGGTGCTGCGGCACTCTCAGACCACGCACCGTTATCGGACGTGTTCTCCTTCCCACCTGTGACTAGAGCTGCGCGTTGCTGGAGACTGCGCAATACATTGCTACACCGTAAGGACACTGTAGAGAGAATCAAAGTGACTATCAAAGACTATTTATCACATCGCACCGCAGACACATCTCTGGCTACACACTGGGCGGCGCTCAAGGCGGTTCTACGCGGGGAATTTATAGCGGTCTCGGCAGCGGAAAATTCAGAGAGGGCGCGCAAAAGCGAGGAATTTACATTAAGGACGAGGGAGCTAGAGCAGATGCACCAGAGGACAGGAGCGGAGACAACTCCACCAAATACGACAACAGGTGGTGGCATTGGACCAGGACAGGGCAGAATTTGCGGCGCTAAGGACACGGCACATGTACTACACTGGGGGGACACGTGCGGGCGCCGGTTGGGACGAGCACTCCGGGAAATTCAACAGCGGCACAAGGTACAAGAGATCGCCACACGGGATGGGGGTGCGCACCACTGACGGTGATATAGCAAAAGGCCTTCAGTGACTTTTATACTTCCCTCTATGCGGGGGCACGGCTCGATCCCGCAGACAGTGAGGCCTTTCTAGAGTCTGTCTCCCTCTCGGTCCTGTCAAAGGACCAAGCGGAACATCTGGACGGTAAAATTCGACCTGAAGAGGTAATTTTGGCGATCTCAGGCCTTAAGTTGGCCAAGGCCCCGGATGGGTTCACAGCAATTTTCTACAAAACTTTCTGCCCCAGGTAGCTACACTATTGACCGCTTTATTTAATTAATTTGAGGAACCCGGAGCGATTTCGCGGGACCTACTAGATGCCACCATTTCGGTCTCCCCCAACCCGAACACAATGTGGGGCGTATCGCCCCATATCTCTCAATGTCGATCTCAAAATTTACACTGGCATTCTGGCTGCACGGTTGGCACCGCTTTGCAGTGGCTGATAGAGCCATATCAAGCAGGATTCATCCCAGAGCACCAAACGGTTGACAACACCAAAAGGGCCCTGCATCTGATAGAGAAGGCCACACGCACCGACGGGGAATACATGCTGCTCGGGATTGACACAAAAAAACATTTGACAGGGTCCACTGGCCATATTTGGAGCGTGTCCTGATAAAAGCAGGGATAGGAGTGAAGTTCAGAACTTGGGAACTGAACTGTTACACCTTCCCCACAGCGACGGTGAGGGTCAACAGGTGCTCCTCGCCGCGTTTTACCATTGAACGGGAGACGCGACAGGACAGGGGTGTTCACTGTCGCCTCTGTTGTTCGCGCTCTATATGGAGCTGTTGGCACAGGCATTGAGAACAGACCAGAGGGTGCAGGGGATTAAGTTTGGTCCGTACGTACACACGATAAGCTTATATGCGGTTGATGTCCTTCTCTCACTAGGCTCCCCCAAGGCCTCACTGTCAGCATGTGCGTAGATCCTGGAGGGTTTTGCTGGAGCGGCAGGCTTCAAGGTTAATATGTCGAAAACAGTGGCTCTAGATCTTTCGCTCGATGGGCAGACGCAAGCCTACTTGCAGGCACATTTCCCCTTCCGGTGGGGGTCGGAGGCTCTCACATACTTGGGAATCCAGTTGGCGAACACTCTGCAAGGCACGGTGCGTATCAACTATGCCAGGTTGCGTCAGACGCTTCGCACGGAGCTCGGCAGATGGAGGCATCTTCCTCTGTCCTGGCTAGGTAGGCTAGCTGCCGTAAAAATGACCAGCTGGCTGCAAATTCTACATGTCTTTCGTGCTATCCCGCTCCGTCCCCGGGAGGGATTGGATCAGACAGACACAGTCAGAACTCGCCCAATTCATTTGGAATGGCAAACGCCTGCGAATGAAGCTCAGACTGGCCATGCTGCCAGCGGAGAAGGGGGGCCTGGGTCTCCCGGATCTGCAGCTCTACAACCAGGCTGCCCAACTCCAGACCTTGGTGGAATGTAGCAGGTGGGAGTCAGAAAAACATTGGCTCTTCCAAGACCAGGCAGTGGCGGGCCGACTGTAGGAGAGTAGGGTCTGCAATCCTATGATCACCCCAGATTTTTGCTTTTTGCTTCACTGGTTTACGACTTCTCTGGCTGTGGGCCTGCTAATCAGACCCACAACCTTGCTGTTCTCTCTCTAAATTGTCACGTGTACCTTAGGTGCATTTACCAATTGGTACTGGGCCACCTTATCAGACCCTGTAACTCAGGGCATAGGTGTACCCAGGGCCTACCAGGGGCTGCAGCATGTATTATGCCACCCGTGGCTGGCCATCTAAATCTGACAACTGGCTGCACGACAGCTGGGGCAAAGTGGTGTAGTCACCCTTTGCTGTAGATATAGTATACCTATATCTAACCCTAAAATGGACACATGTATTCCTATCAGTCACTCCTATGGCAGGCCTTAATCCTGAAGGCAGAATGCTTGGAACTATGTGAGATGGTGCTCTGGCATGAGCTGAGCCCATCTGCAGCTTGCAAAATCAAGTCCTAATAGCTGTTCTATGATAAGTATATGGTACGCGTTAAGTGCATTATAATCCTCGCGGTTATTTGCTATCTTTGGTATCGCTTTATCAAAACATGTCGAGTAAGGTGTCATACGAATTGGAATACTAACCCCTCGCCAATTCTGGCGACGGGGTTAGCATTCCACCCTAAAGGGACACGACATGCATCTAACTGTGAACCCCGGTTAAAGTTAACTCGAGCCTCAGCATCACAAAATGGATGGTGGCACCACAGACGCAAGTCTGACCCCCTGCAGCTGGGAGTCCTTCCAGCGAGGGGAGCTTGGACAAAGGGTTTCCTGTCAGGGGCGGTGCTAGCACCATCCCAGACAGGGTTTTGTGTATCCTGGGTAGGCAGCGCTTTACAGGAAGGTGACTGCAAGTGGCACCCCGGTGCTCACTGTGCATCTGCCAGTTTGAACTAGTTCCAGGGGCACACCAGCCCCTGAGCTGGGGAAAGTCCGGCAGGGGAGAGGGGTGTAACCACCCCCCTTCCTGGTCCCACCCATGGGCAGGACCTAGTCCCGTACCAGCCCCTTTCTTTAGTATAAAGGTGGGAGCGAGGACCCTTCCAATTTAGATCATCTTTGAATCCTGAAACTACTTTCTACGAAAGGAACTCTCGACTTCTTCTTAAGATTTCTCCCTTGTGACTAAGGAGTAGTCACCCTGCATCTGCAGGCACCAACTAAGAACACTGCGGTTTGCTGCACGTCCTTCCTCCGGAATCCGACCGACCAGCACGACGAGACCCGGCTTCCCTGGCACCTCTGACCTCTACCTGCATCAACAGCCCAGCTGAGATCCGTGGGTGTGACGAGACCTCGAGGGACCGGCCATCTTCAGAACTGCACTACGCTTATCCAGCACGACCGCCGAGGGATCCTAGAGTGAGTGCTTTGGGGTTTGAGAAGCCCTAACCCTGAGCAGCTCCAGCACCGAAGTCCAGCCCCCCAGCATCCACGAGATCTGCGTGGGGCCCTTCTGCTCTTTGCTGCTCACCGCGTTGTCCGGCCACTTGCCTGCTGGCTTGTAGCCCGCTTGACGACGAACGACGACACTTCCATTGCTGGTCTGGTTGCTCCAGACTGGCCCTTGCTCCCCTCCAACAGAGGAGCACCCCGGACCCTCCTGGTCCACTCCAGACGCCATTTTGAGTCCACCACGTGGGCTTGCATTTGCCAAGAGTTGTTGCCCCAATCCTGGGTCCAGCATCGCCGACAGCAGATACCTTCGTGGGACAGCTCGCACCTCCATCCTTGTCGCCGACAACGCCTCCTGGTCCGAGAGACAGCAGAGCCCAGCGTCGCCCACTCACCTGGTCGAGGTGACTTCATCCGGTGCCATCCTGGTGCCCATCTAATCACTGGCGAGTGATTCAGAACTTGGTCCCCTCTGCTTACAGGTACCCTCTTCAGCTGATCCAGTCCTTGGATCGGCCCGGAACATCTTCACTGGGCTAGGAAAACCGAGTACCACGGTGCTCCAGCGTAGACCAACTCTCTAAGTGTCTAGATTCACTTTCGTTGTTGACCTACCTAGTCGGGTTCGCCCGAGAACACTAACTTTGTAATTTCTAGCAACCATAGACTTTGTCCCGCATTACGCGTGAGAGTTTCCACTCTGCACACGACGTCCTTAGGCCTCCTGCTTCTAATCCAAGGGTTCAGCATTGTAGGCCTAGCGTTTCTAAAGTCTTTGAGAGTAGTACTTGCCTGCTAGTAATTTTGCATTCCACTTGTAGAGTATATGGTTTTTCGTGCCCCTCGGGCATTTGTGTAAATTGTGCGACTTTCAGAAATTCTTTACGAGCTTTGTATTGTGCTTAGCGCCCTGTCCTCATAAAGAGTCCAGGGCTGTTGTGTTCTAAATAAATATCCTTTTATTTTCACAACAACTTGTGTTGTGTCCTTTCACTTGGTGTTTAAGGGGTACATGTGATGGTATAACAGCTGGCTTAACACGCCCTCTAGAGTTTAGCCTAAAGACTGCTCTTGTCCATGCTACTAGGATAGCTGGTCTATAAGGTTGCCTTACAACCAATCATCAATAAGGGTTGTTTGGACTGATACATAGTGATCACTAGAATAGTGAGCACTGCATATCAGGCCAACTTCTCACACCGACCACTACAGGAAGTCCCCTACCTTCGCAAGACGCATCGTCCTGCTAATCTATATGCTTCGTTTATCACGCGAGTGCCCATGGAAGTCTGGGACCAGACTAATAGGAAGCACGAGATGACCACATTTCCATCCCTACTTACACCGCTGATAGAAAACTCAGATTTCGGGACGAGACACTCAGGCCTTTGCCAGGAAGCTTCCGGTGGGGAGCAGATACTTGTTCCATTTGTACACGAGGGAGTGGATAGCCCCTTTCGAGTGCATACGGCGGGAGTATGGTCTGACGGAGCGGCTCCGTTATCTGCAAGTGCGGCATTGGGCACTCAATGCTCAGGTACGGGCAGAGGCGGATCGAAAGCTTAGCCCTTATGAATATTGGCTGATCACGCGGACGATGGACAAACGGCTCATCTCAGACCTATATTGCATGTTGCTGGAGCGGTTCGCTCATGTGTATAATCCAAGCAGGGCCCGCTGGGAGAGGGAACTGGGTCGGCAAGGAATGGGAGGGCATCTACTACCGAGCAAGACACTCAGCTTACCACGACAGACACCTTTACCAAACTAGTGACATATTGTTATTACACACCGGAGAGGCTGCACGAAATGGACCCCACGAAGGACGCCACCTGTTGGCGGGGCTGTGGCGAAAAGGGTACGTTAGTTCACCTGTTATTGGAATGCTCCCAGATCCAGGGATATTGGAAACTGGTTCTGGACGAGGTAGATGCACACTTTGATACAGAAATCCAAAGGTTATCTGCTTATGTCCTACTGGGTCTGCCGAATGCTCTGACCTACCAGTTGAAATCGCGTAGGGGTAGACTGATTGCTATCATCCTGGGCTCTGCAGTTCAGAACGTTTTATCTTTCTGGCGCACCACACACATTCCAGGGGTGGTTGTTTCGCCTTTGGTCAGTGTTAGGCATGGAAAAATGTTCCCTATTTAAAGCTGGGGAAGGGTCCAACTACCCAGAACATGTGGCAGCAGTTCCTGTCCCCGTTGGCTACAGAATTCAGAGAGGTGACATGTCCCCGGTATCTGCATTTGCTACGCCTGTCACAGGTTGATCCTTGAGATGCTCTGGTGTGGATGGATGTTTGCATGTGTGTGGATTCTGGACCTGGAACAGGGGAGGTGGGTGGATAGGGCTGGGGCTGTTTAACCGTAGCGGTCATAGCATTTCAATGCCTCTTACATTGTATTGCATATATTTATGATCCGCAGAGTATTATTGTTCATGTGCGAGCTGCTTTTTCAATAAAAAGATTTAATACTAAAAGAGGACCTTCTGAAGTGGGCAACAGCACCGCTCAAAGCACCGCTCAAATCAGGGAAGACGAAGGCCCAACACCAGACGGTGCCAGGGATTGAGGTATCGAAGTCGAAAACCTCGGTGCCGGAAACTGCCATGACAGAGTCGTCGGCATGAAAGGCACAAAAGGTGCCTGGGCGTACTGCTGGGGGATGCCCAAATTAAAAGCAAACAGACCCATGGGGCCAGACAGCGAACCGATAGGGTAAGATGCATTGGCAAACCTGTCAAATATCGCATTTAGGAAATGCGACTGATCTGCTCCTGGTCCTGAAAAAAGGAGGATAAGGATCCAAAGCCCCCTGGTCTGGATCCATCCGAGGCCTTAATGGGGGCTGAGGCTGCGGCGCCGGAGACATCGGAGTTGGTACACGTGAAGCCGCAGGAGAAGACTCCCTGTGTACCGGGGAATCCCTGGGCGCCGGCGAATCTCTCATCGCTGGAGATTGGGCCATAGTCGCCTGCGGAGAAGGAGTAGGCGAAGGCAAAATGGCATCCTTGTCACAACGCTGCTGTACGGGGGAGGCCGACCTCCAGCCCTGCCCTTTGAAGATCGACGTCGAGACCCGTGTCTTCTCTTTTTCTTATGTTTATTCGACTTCGAAGTATGCAAGGTCGACGACTTCGATCTCTTGCGAACCCACTTCTCTTTTTCCCCCCACGCCATGAAGAGTTTCGCCTCAAGTTCCTTCAGTGCCTTCAGGTTCATCTTACGACAGTGCAAACACCCTTCGATGTCGTGGTCCGAAGAAAGACAACAGAGACAGTCATTGTGGGGATCAATGATGGACATATGGCCCCCACACTCCCTGTAGGGCTTGAAACAGACTTCTTCGAAGTAGCCATTCTCACTGCATCACGAAGCAGAAACAATATCACAAGTAAAATGGAGAGTCCAAGAAAAAAAAGAGTTAAGCGTTGACGGAGCAGAAAAAAGTCCTAGTTGACATGGGAGGGCTAGGAAAAGAATTGCCGTAGAATGCTGGCACAGGGGTAATTCAAAAGTTGAGGAATCCACAGACAGATGTATCCCTCAGAATTGTAAATACCAGCCTACCAGCCTGCCACCAAAAGACACATTTCTGTACCCCTGGAGTGGGAGCCTTCGCTCCCTGGGACCAGAAACAAAGCCTTTCCTGGGCGGAGGTGTTCACACCTCCCCCAGGCCAGGAAGAGCCATCTGTGGCAGGAGAGCTTCAAAGGTCTTGCCGCTTTTGCAACGTGCCCCATGCCTCTCTTGCTATCAGGAGCAGGCCCCCTTCCTGCCTAACCCCCTTTTCGGCTGCAAGACAGGCAGGAAAATCAGGACAGCCCAGAAGGTGTGCCCCCCTCTGCCAATCCCACCCCTCAGGTGGGAGAGGCGAGGTGTAGTCCACTCATCAGTGCCCACCATCTTGCAGATGGCATTCACTCCCCAATCAGGATAAAGGATTGTGCCCACTCCCCCACGTGGGGTGAGCACACCAAGCGTGTAATCACCCCAAGGTCAGCAGCCCATTGGCTTCTACCTCCAGATCCCTAAAATGCCTCCTAAGTACAGTATTTAGGGGGCAGCTCTGAACCCAGAAGTCCAACAAGCAAGAAGAAGATGGACCAAAGAGCTGTGCTGAAGGAGGAGGAGGAGGACACCAACTGCCTTGGCCTCAGACCTACCTGCCTGTCCTGAACCCGACCTGCTCCAGCAGAATCCCGGTGTTTTCTGCAGCCAGCAGCCCCCCAGAACCCATAGGACCTGCCATGCTTTCCTTACAAAGACTGTCTCCCGTGAGCTCTTGACAACGCCTGCAGCCTCTATCTGGAGGGCCCCCTCCCCCGACCGTCGCTGGAAAGGAAACTCTATGCCTCAAGACACCCCTCCACTCAACTTCCCACAGCCTTGGGTGGCCCAACCGACTGTGTCCAGGCAACACACTGCATTCCAACTAACCTCTCCAACCGGTGGTCACCTCCAGAAAGCCTTCCTGTGCGAACCTGCAGCGTTTGTTCGACCGGAGATCTCGCATTGAGACCAACAGGGTACCAGACACCAAATCAGCTCCCAGCAGCCCCTGTGCTGCCGTTTGTGCACCCTGTGTGCTAACTCAGATCCCCCTTTGCCCTGAGACTAACCCTAGGATGGATGCAGCAGTGGCGGACGATTGATTCCCGATAGCAGGGACTATTGCATTAAGAAAGGCAGACACCAGGGATTGACAGAGTGCGGAGGACTCTTTTTAGAACAAGTCTCGTTGTTTTCCCCGTACACAATTTCCTGGTTATTAAGAAAACAGAAAATATATGACATTGGAGAAATTGGCTACTCGAAAGAAATTTGTTATTGGTGGTAATCCGGATGGATCTCCATAGGTGATTTTTGAAAAAGTGATTACTCTGAAGCCCAAGTCCTAAGGAGACCCGAGAGTTGATGGGTTGAAACGAGTCGACAGCATAATTGAAGACACCCATAAAATTTTAAAACATAAATAAGTTCATGAGCATTGATTTAAAAATAAGGGCATACTTTTATAGCCTTAAATGCTCGATTGTTAGGGTGATCTTTTGTACAAGGAATGCTCGGTAGGGAATTTTGTTTATAGAGCATCCTGTTCAAATAGTAGGGCTACGAGAAACAATAAGTGAATTGAATACTTTTAGTTTTTGTTTGTTTTTGTATAAATATTTTGTATATATAGGTCTATGTGTTGTAAATGTTTGTACATATATATATATATATATATATATATATATATATATATATATATATATATACAAACATTTACAAGTCGGAGTATTACTTTTATGTGAGTCTTCACTAAAATATATAAAAGAAATTAAGAAAAGTGATAAAAAATAAACACTTTGTTATCTTAAGCATTTGAAATTTGTTTTGAGTTAACCTTTGGCTAGTGATTCCTTCTAAATCGTCAGATTTGGTCTAAAGATTAGTATCGGTAGGGAGAGTTAATTAAAGTATCTCTCCAACCTACTTAGATTCGGTTATTTATCCCAAGGCATTATTGTTTTTTATATCTGTGTATTGACCCAGATGCCAAAGGGTTATGTAGGGTACCCCCTGTTTAAATATACCTAGGATGATGATAGACACATTAATCCTGAAAAGAGCAAACATCGTCAAAATGAATAGCAATCTGAAACAGACCATATACATTTGTATATGCTGTTGTGGTATACAAGAACAGTTGACCACTTCTATGGTACAAAACAGCTCATGGTGTCTCGCATCCCAACTCAGCCTTGGGTGTCTCAATCTTTGGCCCAAGCTCAGCATCTGCCTTTTAGCTAAGATGAGCGATGGGCTAGACAGCTTCACCTACGTGCTTCATCAACAGAGACGCCACCATCACAACCAACACCAACCACAGACTGACCACCTGGAATCTACCTCTACCCAGTACACCACCTCCACCATGAAATCCATCCACTTGGGAGCCCCCCCATACCCTTTCCCGCGCCACATCTTCAATCGTGGAACCAAAGGATCAGCCAGGAACTGACCACTCTACTCAACACTTCCATCAGCATCACAACATTTCCTGATGCTTGAAAACACGCCACAGTCAAACCACTACTCAAAAAGCCCTCCGCAGATCCCAGCGTACTCTTGTCAATGCCCCCTTCCCATTCCCATTCCCAGAAAAGGTACTGGAAAAATCCTTAACAAGCAACTCATGACTTAGCTGGAGCAGAACCAGCTACTCCATGCTTACCAATCAGGCTTCCTCAGAAATCACTGCACAGAGACCGCCGTGATCGTAGCACCAACAACATCTGAACTCTCCTAGACCAAGGAGACACAGCAGCCCTGATCCTCTTCAACCTCTCGGAAGCATGCTACACCATATCCCATGACAAACCAATCAAAAGACTGCACCATATCTGCATCCAAGGGGATGCACTCTGATGGCTCGCCACCTTCCTCATTGGAAAAACCCAGAGAATCCAAAGACCTCCTTTCACCTCTGAACCAAAAAATATCAACTCGGGTGAACTCCAAGAAACATCACTTGGCCCCACGCTTTTCAATGCATATATGACCCCGCTAGCCAATATAGTCAGATCAGTCTCAACATCATCTCCTATGCAGATGACGCCAAACTCCTTCTCTGACTCACCAACAACCTCCCCACCACCACCACCAAAACCAACTTCCACAGATATATGACAAGTGTTGCAGACTGCATGAAAGACAAATGCCTGCAGCGGAATACAGACAAGACAGAAGTTCTAACCTTCGGCAACACATTGAACGATTCCTGGTGGCCTTCAGAACTAGGATCCGCACCCATGTCACCGGGTCAATGGAACTCCTGCACTAGGGCTGTGGGCGATGGGTGCAAGGATCACGGATCCACCTGGTTCTGCAGTCCTTGGGGTTGGTTCTCGATGGACAAATCTGGTGCCCACATGAGAAAAGAGTCCTTATTGATGAAGACAGCATAGGTCCCAAGGGATCCTGGAGGTTGCTGGCTGCGGGCCACTCCTGTTTCTTGAAGCAGGGTCACTGGAGCAAGAGCCAGGCCGGTAGGGTTGGGGGCCCAGTCAGTTATCTTCTCCACTGCTGCACGGCTCTTCGGTCCTTCTTCATAGGTCACCGAATCTGAGGAGCAATGTACAGGGAAGCCCTTAAATACTAAATTTAAGGGTGTTACTGAGGTTGGGGGCCGGAGCTAATGGCTACTGACCCCTAGGGTGGCTACACCCTTTAGTTGCCCCCTCCCTTTGAGGAGAGGGGCGCATCCTTATTCCTATTGAGCCTAATTCTCCAAACCAAGATTGAGCTTTTTCAAGAAATGGATTCACCTCAACTCCTGGAGACCCTAGGAATGTGCCAGGCTAAGGTGTACACTCCTACTCCGCTTACTTATTTTCTCGCTGCCAAAAAGTGGGGCTAGGATAGGGTGGGTTATCTTCACTACTTGGAGCTGTCCAAATCAGCATAACTCAAGGTGAGAGCTTTTAAGGCTGCTGTTTCTGCTAGGGGGAAGTGAGAATCGCCTCCACCCAGAGCAAGCTTTGTTTCTCACCTCTGAGAGCACAACGACTCTCACCCCATAAGGTGAGAAACCTGTCTGGCGGTGGCTGGCTGGCTGGCAGGGACCAGTCAGCCCAGCCAATACACTAGAAGTCGGTTGTTTTTAAGGGGGCATCTCCAAGATGCCCTCTTAGTGCCTTTTATAATAAATCCAACACTAGAATGTGTGGGTTTATTATGCGGAGACTTTTGATACCAAACTTCTCAGTCTTCAATAAAGCCATCATGGAGCTGTGGAACTCATGTTGACAAACTCTCAGCCCATGTACTCAAAATGGCATCACTGCACTTACAGTGTCCAAGGATGGACTCAGACACTCTCGGGGCATACTGCGCATGCAGCTAGGCCCGAACCTGTGATACAGTACACCCTGTAAGGCCTGCCAGAGGGTTGACTTACCTATGCCACGGGCAGTGGTGGGAAGGCATGGCACCGAGGTAGGTGTGCCATGTCGACTCTTAGTTTAGTCACACCACAACACATAGCCTGCAATGGCAGTGTGTATGTGTTTGGCTCTTTAGGGTGGCACAATCCATGCTGCAGCCCTAACAGACCCTATCTGGTCACAAGGCCCTTGGTACAACTGGTAATTTTTACAAGAGACTTATAAAAGGTGTGCCAATTGTGGCAACAATGGTACAGTTTTGGGAAATAACACAGACAATAGGGCCTGGTTAGCAGGGTCCTAGCACACACACAGTCAAGTTAGCATCATGTATCTGTAGGAAAGTGCCCTTGCTGCATGGTTTCCTCTTAACTTTTGCTAGATACCCGATGCAATTTGAGTGTGCCCTGGGTCTCTTCCACTCAGGTTCCCAGGACCTGTGTTCTCAATTCTGACCTAACTGCAAGTCCCTTGGATGGGATACATAGGTACGAAGGACATGGTAGCCACGGAAAGGCCTCCGAGGGCTGCAGCTTATAATATGCCACCCTCCGAGACCTCTCATCACAAACATGCACCACTGCCATTGCAGCCTGCATGCTGTGTTGCAGCTAAAAGTGAAGAGTCGACATGGCACACGTTCCAGTGTGCCATGCCTGCCCAGGAACGAATGAGGCCTAGGTAAGTCACCCTTAAGGCAGGGTCCCTATACCTTGTGTAAGGACCTATCTGCAGGTCCTTATAATATGTCAAGCCATTATTATATAGTTAAGGGCCCAGTAAAGCCATCTTGAGTTTATGGCATAGAAACTGTCTAGTACGGGTTTCCTAGCACCATAATGGCTTTACTGATCCTTGGGATTTTTGTTATCAAACATCTCAAAATAGTAACCCTGCACTGATCCCAGTGTCAGATTTATTATTCCATGCACTCAGGGGGGTCCCTTCTAGAGGGGACACCTGAAGCAAATAAACTACTGGTGGGTTCTTGACTGGTGAACACCAACCTGCCACCACAAGACAGGTTTCTGGAACCTTGGGGTGGGAGCCTTCGCTCAGAGGGCCCCGAAAAAAAGCTTTACTTGACAGGAGGTGTTCATCTGTGGCAGGGGAGCTTCAAGGGCCTTGCCCCCTTTGCAACGCGACCCCCAGCCTCTCCTGCTTTCAGGAGCAGGCCCTCTTTCGGTCGCCTGTGTCGGCAGGGAAGCAGGGCGGGAAAACTTTAGCAAGCCCAGGACGTGTGACCACAGCTGCCAACTCCACCCCTCAAATGGGGGAGGCGAGGTGAGCCCACTCCTCAGTGCCGACCATCTTGATGATGGGAGGCATCCCTTGTTCCCTTTACCACGGGATCGGACGTATACTTGGCCGCCGGAAAACAATGCCGACCGGATTCTTACGACCGAGGTCTATTATAACTTCGCTCGTCCTGGGGGATGCTCACCATCTACAGGTTACGGATAAGATTACGGTCGGAATACACTTCCAGTTCCAATATCCGTGGCTAGGGCGACTGACTCTGGAATCTGGGGATCACGGTGCGATCCCCGGCACCGGCGGCAGATTAGCCCAGCACCATGTGACTCTGGGCAATAGCTTGCTTAATCTTCCCGACGGCCCCCAGCGCCTAGAGACCCTTACGGGTGATTGTGCGCTTTACAAATGTGGATTATTATTATTATTATTATTATTATTATTATTATGATGCATGTGGATATTTAAGTGCACTCTCAAACTCTTTGGAGATTGGATGTACAAAGCTTGTACTATTACATAGAATCCATCTAGATACCCTTGAGGTATCCACCACAGCCAACAGAACTCAGTTGAAACCTTGTGCAAACCTAGTCCAGAACCGGATACCACTTTGTCCGTCTTGTTGGGCTTATCGTTTTGATCTACTTAATGGAACATGGTCCATACAGAAACTTCTTGCCCTGATGAAGTTCCTATAAAAGGAACAAAACGAGTTGGCTGATGTCCTGTGTTGTTTATTCAAAGAAGAATAAAATATTTGAAAAGATCGTACTGGCTAAAGTGTGGATTCATCCCTTGTGCTGCTCCCTTTTTAGGTCTCGCCTGTCGATGCGCATGCGCATCGAGCAAGGCGAGAGTATTGCGAGTTATCCACTCTTTATCTGCACTGCAAGGAATCGTGGCGATTCCTTGCAGTGCCCGTGACTTTTAAGGTCAATGCGCATGCGCATTAAGCTTATGCGCATGCGCATTGACCTTAAAAGTCACGGGCGCGTGCATGTCCGTCTTCCCGCCGTCTCGCATTTCCCCTGTCGCACTTCTCCTCCCCTCTCTTCCCTCCAGCTTGTTGTTTATTTGACCCGTTCCGCCCCCTCCCCTTCCCGCCGTGTCGCATTTCTCCTCCCCCCTCCCCTCTCTTCCCTCCGGCTTCTTTTTTTTTTGTTTATTTTACTCGCACCTCTCCCCTCTCCGCCCCCGTTCCGCCCCCTCCCCTTCCCGCCGTGTCGCATTTCTCCTCCCCCCTCCCCTCTCTTCCCTCCACCCTTAATTAACTTGTTTCGCTAATGTTGTGGAGTTGTGTTCTATTGTAAGACGAAGCCCCGCACTTTTGGTAAAATATCTTCATTTCTTGGCGTCGATATTTTTTGACTCGCTCTCCCTTAAAAGCAAGTGGCTGCTGGTTTTAGCAGGGCTCACGGTCGACACTTTCCGAGTCTAACATGTGCATAGCACTATACAAAATAATGGATTGGGCTGATTTGAGTGGTCCCTCTAACGTTTCCTTCCTCGCTGTGCTGTAATCTACGTCGAGGATTACTTTACGAGAAAGAGAAAGAATATGAAACTATTTCCCAGATAGCGAATAAAGTCATTTGGAGAGAACGATCGTTTCACTTAAAGATCACTGTTCGTCGTATTTACATTTATTGTCCCGCAAGTTAGGCTTGTTTTCATATGTAATTATTGAAAATGTGCTGGGGTTTACTCAATATCCCCTTCAACTTTATTGTACTCGCATTGGAGTATGATCCCCGTTACATGCAAAATCTGTTTAGTTGCTTCTATGTCAGTGGAAAACGGAGCCCAGATGTGCAGCACAAAGCGGTAACAGCCTGGAGGTTACAGGCTTTTGTGGGGTCTTTTAACTTCATTTACTCTTGCCTTTGGAGCGAAGTCCTCGCGCTAAAATCGAATGTTGTGGTCAATTTGTTCTCACATTTACTAAAACATTATCCGCTTTTATGTATAGTTTGTTTTCTGTTCTTAAGTTTTATTTTAAAAAAACATTTAAAAAACTGCTATTTTCAGTAACTAGAATGATTATTTTAGTTCGCTGTCAATGTCACCTTTACAAGTACAAGTTTTCCTTTAAGAACTCGTGTGAGAAATAATATATTTTATAACTACGCGTCTTACGATTTTTCTCGTTATATCCCGTGATATGTTTGCATTAAAAAAGCACTGTTTTTTTTGTCCCACTGAAAGCACACTTTTGTTTCAAAGCACCGAAGATAAACTCTCGAGGCCAAAAAGACAGAAGCACGCTGTTACTAGGAATGGCAGCCTTGAGGGAAAGCACGATGCCTTACAGCGAAACAATCAAGAAAACAAAACACGAATACAAGCAGCTCAGGATCAATTCCACGTTAATCCCATCAAAGCCAAGGTGACAAACCTTGTTGTCCTGAAAAGTGAGCAAGGGAAACTCTGTCTCAAGAGAGCGCTCCAGTCAAAATCCCTAGATCACTGTAGACACTTAAAAAAAATAAAAAACTTAAAACTTTCTTTTTACATACTTGAATAACTCGCATTTTCAAGAAGTATCCCGCAATGTCTGGAGCGGAACCCCACTACTTCATAAAATGTCTTTAATAAACCTTCGCTTTCCTATTTATCGTTTCTTCGTAAATGTCAGATTTAAACTGATTTGGACAATAAAAGGAACTTCTACACATGGCGTGTTGTGTTCACCTATCCCGCGTTGTAAACCTTTGGCTCTGCAAACGCCATTTGCTCTCACTGGAAAGCCATTTCCCGACTTTATGGGCCCTTGTTTGTGTTATCTGCATAGCGCCTTTCCGGGCTGCTTGGGGACATCTTTCCCTTTTATGGTAAACAACCAACAGAACCCCCCCCCCCCCCGAACTCTAAGAGCACGGTATAAAAAGTACTATAGCGGTGATGGATATATCTAATTTATAGGCGCTAGAATAGAAGGGAGTTGTGGTGATATTGTCTCGCCTTCAATGGCTGAATCTTTTCCCCTCTCTTCCCTCCGGCTTTTTTTTTGTTTATTTTACCCGCTGTGTCTCCGATCCTTTCGCTCTCCTCCCCCCTCCCCTCTCTTCCCTCCTGTTTTAACCTTTCACGAGTTTAATTTTTTTTCTTGGCAAACGTCTCGTTAGTACGTAGACCCTAAAAACTTGCCTAGTCTGGAGGCAGTGTTCGTCGAAGGCAGGGTGTAGCGAGTCAGTCTATTTACATCAGTCGGAAACAGTTAACAATAAGGCATTGGCCATCAGGTCGGAGACCAAGGTTCTTGCTAATTAAGGATCCGTTTTGCACATTTAGTCTAACAACTGACGGAAAGCCAACCACTTTTTTGAACCCTGGGAGTCTTCCGTATTCAGCAATATAAATCCAGTTACTCTGGTGTCAATTGGGCCGTGTCGCAGGTACATTACCGCAACCAATCCCTACCTGCTTCCGCTGCCAGCACTGCAGCAGGCCACATAGCCCCTTCCACTCCTGATACCCTCCGTCACTGTTCCCCGCAGAGGGCCTTCGGGCCTCGCGCCGCTGAGACGCCCATGCGCTCATCTTTTCGTCTCGGCGCGTGCGCAGTCTACAGGCACGGGACAAGATCACAGCTGCGCGCGTTAGCAAGTGAATGTCTCGAGTGTGGGCACGTGGCGGTCCTTGTGCAGGCAAGCGCGTGACGTGGCTCTTCCGCCCCTCCCTCAGCGTTCCAAAGAGTCTGAGACATTCTAGAACAAGATTGAGCTCTAACCTGCGAGGCCTAGTAGAAACTACGCACGCCTCATCTTGGACATGCAGACTATGCAAGGAACAAATGTATGGTCTGAACATACATTCAATTAAAATAAAGCCGTACCAGCCAAATGCTGCAGTGCCATGCGCGTTTCGGCCATGTAAGTAGTGGCAACTATGGAATTATTTTGTGCTGCAACATTCAGATTTGACAAAAAGCGCATTGCTCATCCTATGTAATGGCGCCCTTTAAAAATAGAGCAGGATACAAGGGCTTGCAAGGTGCTGCAGATGGATTAAAATCTAAAATGTGTTCAATCACTGACCAAATGCTCCAATAAAGGCAAACAGTTCTAGTACTAAACGGACTGTGCCCACATCCGAAGGCAATACCCAGAGTCACTTAGCAACTTAATCAATGTTATGCAAATCCGCAATTACGTTTTGCAGGCTATGTACTGCAGATTTAAACACGGCCTGTAAATTTGTGTTCTGCCACTACAACAAAACTGGTGCGCCTGTTACTAGTACTACAAAATAAAGTTAAGTAGGATTTTCCGACCCATACGATGTTTCCTTCTCACTACATACACGTGTGCTCCATGAACATTCAGAGACTACGTCCCCAGCAACGAATTAAACACGTGAGCATTTCATGCACCAAAACAGCAAGAACATGAATCAACTCTCGTCGTTTAAAATGTTTGTCTGTGGCAGTAGTATGCATTCCACTTGCAAGGCTTCAAATGCAGTGAAGTCAACCCATTCACTAAATCTTGCTCTAACACCACAGCACGATTGACTCAAATTTATCACAAGGTTGCTTCATTACGAACCACTGGTTTCAAATACCAATAATAGCCTCGACTGACTTGGTGACAACAAAACCTTTACAATGGGACAGAAGGTTGGGGTTGTGTTTCACTTGATGTAAATTTCGTTTCCTGCCTTACTTCTCTGCTATTAGAGTGCATTGGTTATCCTGGTGCACATAACAGAATCCTTGTTTGAAGGTGGTTTAGATGCAGTAAAAAGTGTTTGTATTCTTATTGGAATGTTGAGCAGTTGTGATGACGGTTGGATTACAGTCGGTTGTACCAGCCCGATGCCAAGGGTTGTGAGAATGCAATAAAGCTTAGTAGCCACTAAGCTTGTACACTGTTATTTAATGAACAGTTTTGTTGAGTTGTCTGAACCCGCCGGTAATGAGCCCATGCTACCTGCATTCAAGACAGACTTTACTTGGGAGGGAGCCCAATGGAGCACCCACACCCTCACCCTCACCCACCCTCACTCACCCTCACTCACCCTCACTCACCCTCACTCACCCTCACTCACCCTCACTCACCCTCACTCACCCTCACTCCCCCTCACTCCCCCTCACTCACCCTCACTCACCCTCACTCACCCTCACTCACCCTCACTCACCCTCACTCACCCTCACTCACCCTCACTCACCCTCACTCACCCTCACTCACCCTCACTCACCCTCACTCACCCTCACTCACCCTCACTCACCCTCACTCACCCTCACTCACCCTCACTCACCCTCACTCACCCTCACTCTCACTCACCCTCACTCACCCTCACTCACCCACACTCACCCACCCTCACTCACACTCACCCACCCTCACTCACACTCACCCACCCTCACTCACACTCACCCACCCTCACTCACCCTCACCCACCCTCACTCACCCTCACCCTCACTCACCTTCACCCTCACTCACCCTCAACCCCTCACCCCCACTCACCCTCAACCCCTCACCCTCAACCCCTCACCCTCAACCCCTCACCCTCAACCCCTCACCCTCACTCACCCTCAACCCCTCACCCTCACTCACCCTCAACCCCTCACCCTCAATCCCTCACCCTCACTCACCCCCACTCACCCTCACTCACACACCCTCACTCACCCTCACCCTCACTCACCCTCACTCACCCTCACCCTCACTCACCCTCACTCACCCTCACCCTCACTCACCCTCACTCACCCTCACCCTCACTCACCCTCACCCTCACTCACCCTCACCCTCACTCACCCTCACCCTCACTCACCCTCAACCCCTCACCCTCACTCAACCCCTCACCCTCACTCACCCTCAACCCCTCACCCTCAACGCCTCACTCACCCTCACTCACCCTCACCCTCAACCCCTCAGCCTCACCCTCACTCACCCTCAACCCCTCACCCTCACTCACCCTCACTCACCCTCAACCTCATGCTAAAGATTTACAAAAAAACCCATAAACAATTCTAAATGCACTAACTCTAATGCTGCGAGACCTATTGCATTTCTAATGCTTGTTTTCTTCAGGGTTAGGGAATGTGTCAAATCCCCCTCGTGGAGTGAACACTCCAAGGGTGTAGCTACCCTAAGGTCATTAGCCCCTTGGCTACCACCTCAAGGCCCCTAAAACTCCCCCTAAACACAGTATTATGGGGGTCAGCCTGTAACCCACAATTTTGTTCCCGACGACCTAAGAAGAGTGGTGAGAAAACGGCACAGCAGAAGATGATCCAGGCAACCACTGCTTTGGCCCTAGCCCTACAGCCCGGCCTGCATCTTCAAAAGACGCCTGCAGCATGACTACTTCTAGCCTGAAGACCAGAGACCTCCAAAAACCCTGGGAGAACTGATCAGCTTTGAAAGAGACTCAATACTCCAGAAGACAGCGGTCCAGAAGAAGTTCACCAGCTGTCTCGAGCCCAAATCCATTGAGGGGTGAGGTCTCTCAACATTCGTGATGATGCCTGCAGCCTCTGCACCAAGCCAACAACCACCCCCTCGACCTTCCGGGTAAGGAGAAACCGGACGTCTAAAGACACCCCTGCATCCTCCATCCTTGCGTCCTGGTGTCAGAACCAACGAGGCCCGACGTCCCCTGGCATCTCAACTTCCTCCCCAGGTTGTTTGTTCCATCGAAGAGACCTTCTGGTCAGAGCCTGCAGCCTGAAACCAGAGCTGTCTCCATAGGGTAAAATTGGCAATCCGACGCTATGTGAGCACCCACCCACCTCCGTGCTGGTGGGGGTGTTGTTTTTGTGCTGCCTTGGGCCCACCTTTTTACTTACCTTAACTCCTGAAGATTGCACTCCAAGGCGGCTTTTCCTTGCTGTGAGCAGCCTCCAACTGATGTGACCCTAGTCCCCATTGACTAGCATTGGCACCTCTGCACCCGGCCACCCTAGTGCCGCTGGTGGTGTACCTCGAGTTCAGAATTGACCCTTGGTTCTACCTCGAAATGACAAACCAAAAGTTGATTTTACTTACCAGCAGTGGTAACCTCGTTATCTCCAACGGATTGCTTGGAGTGTTTTTCTCTGATAAATGTTTTAAGTGTTAACTATGCCTTGTATTGCAATAAAAGTAACTTAGTGCTTACAACTGGGATGTCCTGCTTACTGATGTATTGCAGTGCCTAAACTGTATAATGATTTTGTTTCACCTTAAGGTAGTAACGTAGCAAAAATGTAATTAGAAAGTAATTAAAAGTAATTACAAGTATTATAAAGAGTTTACGACACAATTTCTCTTCTGCAAAGTAACTTGTATGCTGCTACAAAACCAGTACACACCATATCGTGAGAGTATTAGTGTATTGAAAGTATCATTTAGCTGCTACCAAGTAAATCTTAGTTCTAGTAATAAAAATAACAAAGTGACACTTATTCATACAAACAATTGACTGGATTCAGTCTTTGAGTATGTGACATTTTTTGCGTGTGTACAACAACTGCTTAACACTACCCTCTGATAAGCCTGACTGCTCAACCAAGCTACCACAAAAGAGAGTAAGGTATTATCTACTTTAACCCCTGCTATACCTTTGGTGGTCCACTGGACTCTGAACAATACAACTTACTTTGAGCGACAGCTTCCTACAGTAACCATGCAAGAGAGGGCATTGTCATACAAATGTGTTTCAGGTTTAACTTTTGAAAACAAAAAGTGCATAAAGCACAAAGAGAAAGAAGTTTGGGACACAAGAAAGGACAACCACAGAGATCACAACCTTTTCTAAGATACAAGAGTAGCAAATGATCATGTTTTCCGTTATATGGTGACACTTTTCAATAGGAGTGTTTCGGCTCATTTGGAGACAAGGGCTTATGAGGTGAATATTAGTCCTCAGAAGCAATCAGGGTATAGACTTAATCATTTAGGTACAGACAATATCGCAGTGTCACAGACTATTTTAGATAGATATGCTGTGAGAAAGAAAAGTTGTAAATGCAGTTTTATTGACTTTTAAACCGCTTAAGATCGAGTGAATAGATCAACACTATAGCAAAAATTGTTCTCTCTGGGTATACCAACCAATTTACTGAGAATAAATATTTCACTCCACCCATCACTATGTTGTAAAGTACTGCTGGGGGCAATAAACGTCTCTCTCCTTATCTACTGCCATCCATAATGTCTTAAAACAGAGATACTAGTCGACATCAATTTTATTTGGACTTTCTGAAACAATTTTTGCCTTTCAAATCTTTTGCACCAAAACTGGGATTTAAATTGATGTATACTCCCATGTACAGTGTTATACTGTTTGATTAAACACCATTAGGCCTCCAAAGTAATTTCAGGGAGTTGAATAATTACACCAATAAGCATTTTAAAAGATTAATATTTCCAAAGAAAAGATCTTAGACTGTCTTGAAAAAACGGGAAAACATATACAATGACACCTGGGTCAAGAAAACAGAGACAGTGAAAAAATGGATACAATTAGGCAGAACCTTTCCTAGTAGTTACGTTACAGTTTGCCGGAGCACTCTCAATGAGTACACAGATTGTTCAGTAACAATTAAAGTCCATATCAACACCAATATGACAGAAGTACAAGCAATCCAAAAGATGAGTGAATCTTGGAGTCTTTAATGGAGATTACAGCCAGCCGACACGTGTTTCGTCGCCTTCGCGATTCATCAGGGCTAGAAGGCCGTATCGACGTCACGAAAGGTCGCTCAGCTGGTGATATTTCCGACCCAGCCGGGCCCGTGACCTATGGAGCTGGTACGAGTGCGTCCAGCACCAGTCTATATCTTGTTTATAAGTGCTGTTCTGGGCGTATCGTAGTAAACTCGGAGGTAGCCACAGACAGTTGTTTGTGTGTATCAAGGTTTCATCAGAAAGTACTTTCTTCCTTGGCGGTAGTGTTTACAAAGGTAGGAGTCCCGGTTGAATCCCTTTCATTAGCGTAATGGTGCTACAAGGTACGAGTTCCCAATATAATACCTCACGAGGCCGTGTGCTGGCTCTCGTAGCGTGTACGGCGGGTGTGCCTCCTCCGAGTGCGGTTCCTGCCCCTTTTTGAGTGAAGGTGACTTTAGCCTGCTATCATTCTAATAGGAGGATTAGAACCTCAGACCTGGCCTATTTACAAGGTGTTTGATATAATTCCCTACCCTTTTCCCTATTCTAGGGTCTATAAACTTATGTTAAGGGATAAATTCCTTAGTATTAGTATTAATTCATCCTTATGCAAGGTTGCTAGTATATTTCTAATGGAGTTATGCTTATTTCGGGCCTTGTAGGCCTCGAACGGGAGAGACTCCATCTTTCTTTCTTTCTGCCTCGGCTGCTTGAGATGCTTTTAGGTCAAATGTAATGTTTTAGTTATAAGGTGTTGTTCGCTTGGAGAGAACCGGCTCAGGCTGGCCCTTATCGAAGGATTGTATTTTTCTTCGTGTTAAAGACATAACATCAGGCCGGCCGGCTGAGAACGTGTCCTTGGCACGGGGTGGTACAAGAATTTGGTGGGCGGCAGGTTACTGGCCGTAAATTTATATGCATGAACAAGGTTCCATATTAGCGAAAGCACGGAGAGGTCAGTCAGTCAGTTAGTAGACGGCAGCTAGTCGTTAGCATTATTGTAGTTAATCAACTCAAGGCAGACAGTCGCCATTTTGAAGTCTGAAAAAGACCGAGGGCTGATACTCTCTCAGAAAGATTGAAGTTACTTTAGTAGGAGCAGCTGGCGAGCTTTGATACTGAGATCAGAGCATGCAGAGTGAAGAAGCTAGTGGAGCGAACAAATTCCAGAAAGGTCAAAACTAAGTTATAGGATCGAAGTTGGGAGGTGAAGATAGTTCGTGATTGAGAGGAGAGAGGAGTAGTGCAGAACAGCGAGAGTGAAGCAAACGAAACAGAGAATAAGAAGGAGGTTCCAGTGACTTGGAGGGGAGCAGAGGAGACAGAGCATAGCGGTGCAGACGTGTATCCGTGACTGCAGGCGTGATCCTAAGATGAGCCAAGGCACAGACGAGAAGGGAACCCAGATGACAACTGAGTCCAGACTTCGTACTCATAAGGTGACGTCGACCCTTTCTTATTAGCGTGCACACACATTCTAATTCTTTCTTTTGCTTTTCAGGCTATGTGTTATATTGCAGTATTATATTGTTGTTATAATTTACTATTGTTTAAATAAAGGGACCCAAGTTCTTAGTGAACTATTGTGTAACTGTTGTTTTCTTATAAACAAGTTTACCTTTCTTCTAGTCAGATGCTGTTATGGGAACGGATGCATCTCCCGTCCAGGTAAATGGTAACTGAGCAAGGGAGTAGAGGCGCACTTGAATTAGGAAATAACCTTTGCATATTTTAATTTGTCCATTCTTGTGTGTGAGGATCAACCTGTCTATCACATAACCCATAATATTTCATCCCAAGTAAATATCGGATAGAGAAACTTCCCAATACAGAGAGAGCGAAAACAAAGTATTCATAGGACAGTGATCGTCGTCGTGTAGCGGCGTTAGTGAGAACAATGATTGTGATCAATGTGTATACCCACAGGATCGTGGCTTGTGCGAGCACTGATTGTGGTCAGTGTGTAATGAGATCGCCGCTAGGGAAAGTGGAGTTAGTGAGAGCATTGACCGTGGTCAATGTGTATACCCACAGGATTGTGGCTTGTGTATGTGTGAAATAGTGAGAGCACTGGGGGGATACAGTGCCTATACCCACAGGATTGTGGCTTGTGCGAGCACTGATCAGTGTGTAATGGTAAGTTTTCGGAACTGCCTCAGTGTAGTCTAGTCTGGGCCTATGTTGCCGCGAGACAATAAGGTATGAGTGTGGTGTGGAATAATCAGTGAGTATTTCTAGTAATCCCTATAGATTTAGTGGTGTTTTTGATGATATGAGCTTGTATTTTGCTAATTCCCCATACTCAGGTAGGTACCCAGGTGCCTTAGTAAGTAGGTCCTGAGGAGGGAGGTGGTTACGTTTCGGCTGGTTTGGTGGTGTTTTGTGAGCTGATTCTACCTGGTCCGAAAATCCGGTCATTACAGTAGTCTAAGTAATAATGTCCACTTTTCTGACAAAGGGAAAAAAGAGATCCCTCACACAGGTACTCTCCAATATCTTCAGAGATCCTTGGGGAGAGGACACTGCAACTTTTACTGTATACTTACAAAATTACATGCCTGCCCACCTTAAGCCTATCTCAAAACGTTTTCTTTTATTTGTAATATATATGAAGTGAATATCCTACAAAAATCCTGCACCTTAAGCTCAGCAATTTCTGTGCAACTACTTAAGTTAGAACTTGGACTATCTAGTACCTATGTTCAAATACTGGCAAATGTTAATCGCAGGGGATATAAGCTTCTACACATCCCAAAGTCATACCTAAGGGCTCTCCTTAGTGTGGACTTAATTAGGTGCTCTGAGGACCAAATTGCCTTCCCAATAAATGTATGATTTCCAATCTATAGTTGTATTTGTAATCCTGAATTGCTTAAATCGTGGTCTCCTGGGCATCTGCACTTATTTCTCAAATTTCAAATTGACCTTCTGAGTTACACCTAGGATGTAGAACACTGTAGTAAATTGAAAATATAGATGTTTAAACCCAAATATCTTAACTAAGCCAGGTCCAGCTCTACCTTTTATCACACTACCCACATTGTACGATGATTAACAACAATTCTTCAAATCTGTAACCTTCCTCTTAAATTGACAGTGTGATAGGAGGGTAACTCTTCAAACGCCTCTCCATCTGTAATCTCTGCCAAGTAGGAACTCAAAATCTATTGCACTGGTTACATGTCTGTCCATCTTTAATGGACTCTAGAAGATAATCAACAATCTTAATATTAAAACACACAAGTCAGCAATTTTTAAATTGGTCTCTTTACCTAGAGTACTATACCGGCTGCATAACTTTCCATATCACATACCACGATCCTGGTTTGCACAAATAAACGTCATCCATAATAAATTGCTATGGAATGGTGGGGTGGCACTACAGACTTGCAGTCACGGGTGTATATTTCTATTACACAGCCTCCCATTTATTAATCATAAATGAATGGGGTATAGCTCACTAACTGACCTGGCGTTTGCATTGGAGCATACGGCGATGGAGGGTGTCCCTCTCCTTCGGCTATTATAGCGCACAGAGCCTAGACTTCCCACCTCATGCCAGCAGAACAGTGGTTGGGCTCTGGAGGTACACGGTTGGACAGATGGGTTGGCGTGGCCGCCTGACCCGAGCGATTCCCCTGTGGCACAGCACCCATTTACGCCAGGTGGCGGCTCTAACGGGATTCCATAAATGGGGGATGTTATGCAGGGCACTGCACTAAAGTCTTTCCACCAGTGACAGGTAGAATTTCAGTTGCATAAGACGCAGTTTTATAAATTCCTCCAATTGCACCACACTCTTAACCCCACGATTCTCTCCATGGACACCCTGCCGGAGTTCCACCTCCTCGAGGGGCACCTCCTCATGGGAGACCTGGGTGCACATTAAATCAGTCAGATGAATCAGATGTATCAGACTTTAAAGACACACACCAGAACAACATTACATAAGACTAAAAGGGTGAGAAAGGACAACATACCAGACTTAACCGATGACGACTAGGCTGAAGCCTTAGCTAGCCCCCGGGGAGTGGCTGTGCCTTCTCGATACCGCCTCATCCAATGTAACTACATACACCGTGTATACTATAAACGACTGTCTCTGGAGGATGGGTGTCATCCAATCCCCCCAGTGTTTACTTTGCGAAAGGGAAGAGGGAACATTTATACATACAGTCTGGAGCTGCACAGCTTTACAGCCCTTCTGGTGCAAAGTCTCAACCTGTCTGGGCAGGGTATTATCATGGGATCTCCCATATGACCCAAAACGATTTCTACTACATAGCACTGACGGCATGGGTGGGGGGGGGTTTGGGGGAGGGGGGGACCGGTATAAACAGCACCAGCTCTTCCAGGCCCTCACTATTGCTAAGCGCGACATCGCCCAGTTATGGAAGGGGGCTTCTCCCCCGGCACTGGGGAAATGGAGAAAAGACCTAGGCAGATACATGGGAGCAGAGATTGCGGTGTTCCAAGCACGAGGCAGCCCCCAGAAACACAGGAAAATATGGGCCTGATGGGCAACATATCGGGGGTATAGACATACCTCCCCGGCTTCTCTCTCAGACCCCGATGGGAGATTCTTTCCACGTTCCCCTGACCACAGCACAACATACACTATACTACATCATTGCCCATACATGTACTCAGCTGAATTTCCTAAGATGCACTGTATTGGATCTGTATGCACAAAGTTTATTTTGTTATATATGCAAGTTTTGCGGTTAATAATGTATACATGCTTGGTACATCAGAATCATTATTTTTTTCAATATGTATATACAGGTCTGCAGCCCAGACTGTACCATAGAAATTCAATAAAATGTGTTATAATTTTTTTTAAACAGACAATAAATGAAAACTTCTCAAGAACCTTCCAAGTGAGCAAGTCTGTTTTAAGGCATTTACATTTTTTAGGAGTTTTTTTAACAATATTTCAGAAGACTATTTAGATATCTGTATGTGTTTATATCTTTTGAACTACAAAAGAAAATGTAAAAATATCTGTTTACAAATGAAACACTATGTACAGTGTTTTGATTTCAGTAGAGTTATAAATCAATTTTAAATAATCTTACAAATTGCAATTTAAATGAGGCAGTGTTAAGACTGATTTGCATATGGCTGGGTCTAAACTGGGGTGGCGGAGTGAGCAAAAGAATAATGATGTTTTCAACCAAGATGTGTGACTGGTGGCAGGTGTCTGAAAGGTTTCAGCGCTCCATCCATTATCTCTGTGGGTTTGATTTGTTCACCCTAAGTTGGCAGGGTATGTCTAGATATGGGTCCCTTGGTCACTTTGCCACTGGATTCAAGCTAGCCTGGCTGATGGGAACCCAGGGGAACCGTGGCGTGAGCCGGTGTCCCCCTGGGGCTGTTCGCACAGTGGAAAGATCCACACAGTGCGTGGCGATTTTCTGTCAAGAAAAGGGGCAGGGTTTGGGGAGTATTATATGCAGGTGACGGTTGGCGGGACAGTTATTGCGCGGAGGAGAATTGGAGGCTGTTCTGAATTGACCTGCAGCCTTGGTGTTTTCTCCTCATGGTTTCGGTCAAGTTTTTCTTTGTTGCAATGGCGGAGTAATCATCAGTTAAAGGCACGCTTCGTGTCATTTATGAAGCGGGCCGTGAGGATCTTTTGATCCCAAGTGTGCTGGCTGCGGCGGGGAGATGCCCGAATCGCGTTGCAGCGCAGGGGGTCTCAGAGTCTGTGGCGGTGTGCCTACCTTCACGTTGCTGATCCGAGGCAGAGAATGAACGGGTTGACTCAGTGCGGCAGCGTCTCCCTCACAGAGGCCGTTCTACGCGTCATGCTGGTGGTGGCAGGCTCCAGTCTACACGCGGTGCTTCCCTTTCTGACGGGGGATCAGGTCAGTTAAGGGCGCTCTCTGCATCGCGTGCGGGAGGTGTGGAAGGGGTGGAGCTGCCTCTGTGAGCCTTCCAGCTTCCCTGACTCGACTAAGCAGTGGGAGAGGGAAGGGTTATGTTAAAGGGGACAAGGGAGTTTTTCTGTTACCGGCTTCTCATAACACTGGAAAAAGAGCACTGTTAAGTGGCACGGTGCCTAAAAGGAAGGCTCTATTCAATGAACGCACACTGTGACGGGGTGGGTTCTCCAATGGGGGTACAGTCCCCCGACATGGACTGGTGGTCAGCCACCCCGCTTTCACCTACTTCCCTTCTTTCAGCAGCCTGAGCGGCCCGCGGGATGCGTGGGCAGTACAAGACAAGGACCGCTGGTGGCAGGACGAGGAAGTGACGGATCCCTTTAAGTGGGAGTATACAACGCACGTAGACACACCCTCCACAAGCGTCACGACGTCAAAAGAAGGGAGGACCCAGGAAGAAACGGACGGCGTTTCCACGGAGGAGAAAGGAGTTTGCTACATCGGAGAAGAGAGGAAGACCGAAGAGGAGAGTGTCGAAAGAGCCCTGCAGACCAGGAAGGAGTCGGAGAAGCCAGGAGGCCACTGTTCCCACAAGTCGCCCCGCCACGCTCCCACAGGAGGAGCGTGGCTCCAACAGGTACGGGGCTGGGTGGGTCGTAGGAAACCGCCTGCCGAGTAACCTGTACAGTGTAGATAACAGCCTTGTGTATAGTCCTCAACTCCCCTATTCCCTGCACGAGCACTTCGCACTACGGCTGTAGAAATTCACTGAGAGCACTGGTTACCCTCACTCCCGGTCCTTATCTTTCAGAGTCCCTATCCTTCCACTAAATCCGTCCTCTTTCTCCTTTTCTTTCGGTGACTGCCCCGGAATCTGCGAGACAAGCGGCCACCTGAGTGAGAAACGCTGGAGTCCATAAGAAAACCACCCATCGACCCGGCTGCCTCTGCCAGAGAGAGAATTACGAGCAGAAGGCGGAAGTCCTATATAAAAATAAAACCTTCCCTTAAAACTTACTTTAAAGTCTATGACTCCATCTCTTCCACACAGTCCCCTCCTCACTCTCCAACCCTATCGAGCCCAGGACACACACGTTATTAATATTGCACCTCAGGTTTCTCTGGAGGGACGCTCTGCTGCTCTTGTTGATTACTCCAGTGACAGTGGGGTGGAAGACATTGATTTACAAGGTATGTCACACGATTTCAGCAGCGTTTCTGGTAATAATAGTGGTCAGGTTGTGGGTTCAGAAGTGGATGGTCATGTTTCAGGAATTATTTTGTCGCCAGTGCCTAGAGGCACTCCTGGAGATAATAATAGTTTATATTTACAAGACTCTATGGCCACTTAAAAAGGTGATTTCATTGAGACAGTCATGGGGGATGATGTTCAAGAGTTCCAAAATTATGTTGACATTCCGTTTCACAATGCGCGTTCTTCTTCACAAACAGATCCTAGTGTTTATTCTTCACGGTTTAAATCTCTCTTTCCGGAATCTCGCTCTCCTCCTCATTGCTCACTATTTCGTTTGACTCTGAGTTATCACCTCAACGCGGTCAATGGGTTTGGGTGGAGCATTCCACTCCTTCCTCATCAGCAGCTCCTCGCTCAGCCCAGGTGTGGGATTTGGGTAAGTTTGTATCGCCTTCGGGCCAGATATGGCACCTAGGGTTTCCAGGTTTATTAATGCGGAGCAGTTTGCGGCTTTGGGTAAGGTTGTTGGTAAGCAAGGCGGATCAAGTGCGGATTTTTCGGTTATGGCCAGGCATTCTGAGCAGCGATCTGTGAGCAATTGGGATTTCTATGATGGTGGGGGTCGGGGATGGGGAAATGCAGAGTAGTAGCCATACTTTTTTGAATTTACCCGAGGACAATCCTGGTCATGTTATGGTAACAGAGAATATGGATGCAGAGTTTCTTGATAATACCTCGAATGTTGTTTCAAGAGCTATGGGTCAGGAGCGGACTTTGTCACAAAGGGTTTCGGGGTCAAATGATTCTTATAGTTTTTTACAGAAGTCAAGAGCGGACAATTCGGCGGGGCAAAAACGGCTTCTTGGTCAAAGTCATGACGATCCAAGGGAGTTCCAAAAGCCTGCTGCTCAATTAACACAGGTAGCCCTCAGTGGTGGTCCTCTTGGCCACGACCTTTAGCGGGCAAGCACAACACACGTTCTGTGGGGGTTGGTGATGCATCTGTCAATGACGTTACGGGTTTGGGAGCAGGGGAGGTGGGGGCGAAAATATCAGATTTGTTACAAGTTAGTACGATTTTATCTGAGTCAAATAAAGTGTCACATACTGATAAACAGGTTCCGGAGGTACCTAAATCAAATTTGGATCAGGATTCGGTGGGCATTGGTTCCAGTCATAAGACACTACCTTACATGGGTTTGGCTATGCCTCTGGGGACACATTTGACAGAAAAACCAAAGAGGAGAATTTGGGATCACGAATTTGTTGATGTTTTCAAACTCTTACATGGGAACATTCAAGCTAAGAAAGGGTCCAAAGAGGAAGAATGGGAGCCTGCTAGACGTCCCAGAGTCCCAAAGAATATTGAAAACTGGACAGCCGCATTTTTAATCTATGCCAGTGTTTACTGTGAGAGACATCAAGACAGGGCCGTGGCCATGTTTAAATACATGGATATTATTCGCAAAGCTCACTTACAATTTGGTGGTTTCGCATGGCTCAGCTATGATGAGGAATTCAGGGCTAGAGTCAGTATGTTTCACGACAAATCTTGGGGGGGGGGGGGGGGGGGGAGGTGGACCAGGAACTTTGGCTTCAGTGGATGTACTCTACTCAACCGCCTGCAACGACGCATACCGCAAGTGGTCTTCCAATTACTTACCGGCCCTTACTGCCTCGCCCCGCCCAGCTTGGGGCGGGGGGCTTGGGTAGAGTGCAACTACCAATTACAGGATCCTGTTGGAACTTTAATCGGGGATCATGCTTCAGGCAGTTTTGTAGGTTCAAACACAAATGTTCACAGTGTGGAGGGAAACATGCCATCATCCAATGTTTTGCCAATCACAGGTTCGGTGACCTAGGGAAATCACCAAGAGGCAGGGGTTCTTTTCCACAGTTTATACCAAAGGGCTCATATGCCAATTAAGTTATCCGTCATTATACCATGGTTAGAAGGGTACCCTGATTCAGACTCTGCCTCTAAACTTTATTGGGGTTTTAAGTTAGGATACCAAGGTCCACGTTACAAAAGATGGTCTGACAATTTGAAATATGCCAAAGAATTGCCGCAAGTGGTTCAGGAAAAGCTAGATGTGGAGTTGAAAGCGGGCAGAACAGCAGGTCCTTTTGGGCAGTGTCCCCTGCAGACATTGATAGTATCCCCGTTGGGTTTAGTTCCTAAAAAAGTGGCTGGTGAATTTAGACTTATTCATCATTTGTCGTGGCCGGAGGGCTGTTCTATTAATGATTTAATTTTCCCTTCAGATTCTTATGTGTCGTATACGTCTGTTGATGATGCCTTACGGATGATATGTGGGGTCGGGTATGGTACTCAGCTGGCAAAGTGTGACATTCAGTCAGCTTTTCGCTTACTACCCATCGCACTGAGCTTCTAGGCATGTTTTTCAATGATGCTTTTTACATCGACAGAGTCCTTCCAATGGGTTGTTCAGTGTTCTGTGCTATGTTTGAACTGTTTAGTGCTTTTTTGCAATGGTGCTTTTCAGAGAGAACTGGTCACAGGCAGATGTGTCACTATTTAGACGTTTTCCTTTTCATTGGTAAGGCACATTCAGACCAGTGTCATAGACTTTTACTCATATTTCAAGAGATGGCTGAGGAGTACGGTGTTCCGCTGACTCCGGAGAAAACAGAAGGCCCATGTACCAAACTTACTTTTTTGGGTATAGAAATTGACACAGAGGAGATGATGGCTCAGTTGCCAGCGGTTAAGGCGATTGAAGTCATATCCTTTTTGTTGGAAATTATTGACAAAGAAAAAAATGGAACTCAGGCAGATAAAACGTTTGTTGGGCTAATTAAACTTCGCTTGCCGGGTGGTCCGTGCGGGCAGAACATTTTGTAGGCATTTGGGGATGGCTATGTCAGGAGCATTCCTCCCGCACCATCGGATTAGACTCACTAAAGCTATCATGATCTGGTTGCACTTTTTGAGTGATTTTAATGGCGCCTCCCTATTTTTCATCGAAGATAAGACTGTTTGGCAGTGTCAGATTTTCTCAGATGCCTCTGAAGCACATGGTTTTGGCCTTTTTTGGGAAGGCCACTGGTGTGCGGAAAAATGGCTTCCTCATTGGCTTATACAAGGTTGTAGTATAGCGTTTCTTGAATTGTTTCCTCTCATGAGGGCCTTGTTCATATGGGGTGAGGAATTTAAAGACAGAAATGTTCTCTTTCATTCTGATAATATGACTGTTGTTGAGCTAATAATTAATCAAAAGGCAAAAGATGTGTGGGTACTGCGTCTTTTGCAGTTTTTTATGTTACAGAGTCTTAGATTAAATTTTTTTAGAGCTAGACATATTCGGGTGTTAATAACTCAATAGCGGATGCACTGTCTCGCTTCAATTGGCAGAAATTCCGCAGCTTGGCACCGGGGGCGGACAGCGTCCAAACTCCAATCCCGCAAAACATCTGGGTGCTGGGGTGTGGAAATTCACAAAATTGATGTACATAAGCGGCGTTCATTTGTCTTTTCCCATTCCCCTCCCTGTACACACCACGAATGTCGTGAGACGTTGACCGCATCACTCCGCCAGTAAAGGCCCATGCCCGCATGTACCTGACAGCCATTTTAGGCACCATGGCCTCTTTGCCCGCTCATTGAAAGCCCCGGCTTCCCTCCTGCGCGCATTTGAACACACCCCCCCCCCCCACTCTCAAATGACCCTCTCCCTCCGCACACCCTGGCTGCCCCCTCCCTCACATGCACAGGTCCGCATGACCCTGTCCTTGGGAGTCATGGCCGCGCCTGACCAACACCTCCTTTCCTTTCATGAATAACCCCTCTGTTGGTAAACCCTCCCTCCGCGATTGACTGTCCACACAGGTCCGAAGCCATCGCCTAAGCCGGGGGATACTGTTTACTGCCCCTTATCGTATGGAGTCACTCCTCTTCAAAGGACCCACTATTGATCCTGGCCTCCCCACCCCCTGGGGTACGATCAGGCGCACACATTCTAAGAATCGGCGGAACACTCAGCTGCGTGATTGCCCCCTCCTCTTATCAGCAGGTTAAGGGCCTCTATTGTGGATATATGTGGGGTAGGATTGACACGAGGATTACAGGGATGTCTTTTCCTTGTTTCACAATGTCGTTATTGTAATAAGGAATGTTTTGTAAGGTATAAAAGGCGATGTCTCAGAGAACTTGTTAGAGCACCTCCCGAAAGACACTGTGTTTCGTGTCCGAAATGACGGGCTCTCCTCATGAGTAATAAATCCTGTTCTTGTGATTCCTGCTTCCAGCGCCCGTCTATTTGGTAATTATTCAGAATGGGAACTAAGAGGCGTCTTGCGCCAGCCGCCTGGGCATCGATAGTAAATTGGGCTCACCTTCCACAGGGGGAATGAGAATCGTTGATTTGGTTGAGAATTTAATAGCCCCTTCTACCAGACGCAGTTACCGGCAGGCCCGGATGGAATTTTTAAGTTATGCTAAGTTACAAGGTCTTGATCAATCTTCAGTGGGTAACAAAGGTTTTCTTTTACAGTTTGTTCTGTATTTAATTAATAAAGGATTGTCACATACAACCATTTTGGGTAAACTAGCTGGTATTTCTTTTTATAGTCAGTTGTGGTGGGGGCAAGATTTGGTTTGGGATGTTTTGCTCAACGTGTGTTGAAGGGTTTGGGGAGGGAACGTTCTATGTCCTTGCCTCTATGCGAACCAGTTACTTTTTTCCTGTTACAGCAACTTTTAGTCCAATTACCAGTTTGCTGCTATGACGGGTGGGAGATTTCGCGTTTCAGACTTTGCATGATTTGGTTGGTTTTTGGCGCTTTTAGAGTTTCTGAATTGCTGGGTGTGCGGGATCAAAGGGGTATTCAGACAGAGGAGGTTCAGGTGCAAGGAGGGAAGCTCAGGATTCTTTTGAGAAGGTCCAAAACTGACCAGCTGGGTAAAGGCACATGGATTCAATTAAACAGTAGTGGTGTACAAGACTGCTGTCCTTTAAGGGAATGGGAGGTATTCACACTTTTGGATGATTTTCAACATGGGGCCATCTTCACTCATCATAATGGGAGCAGGATTACTAGTGCACATTTATTGGCTGTTTGGAGAAAAGCTCCGATATTGTTGGGAAAGGATGCTTTACGTTTTGGTACTCACTCTTTTCGTAGGCAGCTACTGAAGCGTTCAGATTGGGATGACATTAAAAGAATTGGCAGATAGAAGTTGGATTGTTGTACCCGTTATGTGAGGAAATAATAACACAATTATTTTGTTTTACTTAATTCCAAGTTAATTTATTTTTTCTGTCTAGGTGGTGTTAAAAGTCCATTATCAACAAAGAAACGTACGTGGATAGTAGGCCATTCTTTTGTCAAATGGTCAGCCATTTTCGCAGAACAACAGATCTAAGGCAGAGCGCTTGGTTTGCCTAGTAAAAGTCATTAAGTCTTATGGGAAGGGAAAGGTGGTATGAAATGGGAGGATCTATTTTCCATGCTTTCTAGGTTGTCATTGGCAAAAGGTTTTCCAGATTTACTAATTAATCATTTGGGGGAGAAGGATCTTGTGAAATTGTATGGTTTATCACTTTTAAAGAAAATTTAATTGGACTTAGCTCTGATCAAGAATAACTGGATAGGCACAGCACTGGTTTGGACAGAATTTATTTATAGGCACCACCGGAAGGGAGCTCGTACTAACACTGCATTGGAAAGGGCTCGCAGAAAGCTTAATAGAGAAATGAAACTTTTTTGTTTGGCAATGGGCATTAAGATTCTGTCTCATGATTATATCACAGGTGTTAAATATCATCTGTTTCGGGAGGATGGGGTTCACTTGTCCCAAATGGGTCAAGCATACTATTTAATGGAATTGCGAGACTTGTTGGCTGAATTTTGGTCCGAAAATCTTCGGTGCTCTTCTAACCCAGATTAAACTTTGCTTTCTCTGAATCTTTATGGGTGGGGTTTTTTGGGGGTTGGAAAGCTTGATTGGGATTGTACATTTCATGGGATATTTTTGCTGAAAAAGTATTGTTGGGAATTTTTGGGTTTTCTATCAAACGTTTAATGCTTAATGACAATGTGGTGAATTATTCAACAATGTTTATTTCCAGGGGAAACTATTTTTCTGTTACCTGGATTAATAAAGTGACCTTCTATGCTAAGTAAATTATTGGTGTGTGGTTTGTTCTTATTGCGCGATGAGGAGTCTTACCCTGAAACCGGCCCCACGATGCTCGTTTCTGGTCCCGGGAAGACATGGCTTGACAGTTCAGGCTGGTCTGTTCCCATGAGGCACAGGGTCAAGAATGATTTGCATATAGCTGTGTCTAAACTGTGGTGGCGAAGTGAGCTAAAGAAGGACGATGGATTCAACCTAGATCTGTGACTGGGGGTGATGGAGCGAGGTGGTAAAACAAAATTTTGTGCACCCCTCTCGAAATCAATGTTCCATAACGTTAATATTTATTAATGGCATACTAATCTTGCCTGCATGATGCAGTAAAATTAACTAATTTGTGTTGCAATTGTGATGTGAAATAATGCATAGCTTAAATATATATATAATGCAGTTTAAATATGCTTATTGTACACGTTTTTGTGCCAGAAAATCGTCGGATATGTAAGTTTAAAGCGCATTTATGTGGCTTATTTGCTAGATAACAACTAATGGGGAAACATTAGTAGGGTGGGAGGTAAACAGAAGGGCTTAAGTTCCATATTTAACATGAATTTGTGTTTGTTTCTACGATAGTTCCAAAAGTGGCCTCTGAGACCCACTGAGAAAATGGCCGTTCTGATGAACTACGAGCTAATGTTAGACTGCGCATGTGCATCCAAAGCCTGCAAGCGCGAATGAGCTGCCTGTGCTCAGATGGGAAGTTCATGGCTACCTTGCCCCAGATCCTAGGATGAGTGCCAAACATGGACGTTCAAATGTTCTGATCCTGGGAAAAAGTCCTAAGTTGCAAGTGAAGGAAGTGACTAGGCCACGGACTGTCCTGAACAAAGTCCCTTTATTTTTCTGCTGATTCATTGTGAAAATGATGCTGTAATGATGAGGACGCTCATCTACCCCAAATTTGTCCAATCAGAACCCGAATTGGTGATGTTAGATACTTTTTAGATAGATTAAGTTAGGAAATTAGTGTATAAAAACCCCCGATTTTGCTTAGAGGCATCGCTCCTTTCGATTTCCTCTGGAGATGCTGCCGGACTGAAGATTGATTCCTGGATGTAAGAACTTTTCTAAATCTTTGTTTTCTTTGCAGGACTGTTAGGATAAGATGATGGAGATAGCTAGGGATGTTAGGAGAGAATGAAATTGGAACTGTCCTTTGCTAAACTTAACATTAATTTCTGAAATAAATGTCTATTTTCTGAGCTCTTACATAAATTATCATTTTTTAACTAAAATTAAAGATTTTTACTGAATAAAGAATTAATAAATGCCTAAATGTCAGACATACTAAAGTTTGCTTTGAATAAAAATTAAATAAATGGAGAATTAAAAGCTGGTCTTGTATTTTCCTACGCCTGATTTTCGTTCCAGCAGATCCATTGCCACTATGGTGGTGTGTCTGAATAAAATGGTGTTTAATGAAAACCATGGTAAATCGTTTTAAACTATAAGTGTAAATAATAAATAGTTAATTAGATCTAGACACCCCGCCAATGTTATAGTAGGACTCTTGATTCTTTCACCAAATCCCTGAAGTTGAGTTAGAATTTATTTTTGGAGTACCGCTGTCGCAGGGGCGAGTGTCTGAAAAGTTTCAGCACTCCGTCCATCATCTCCTTGTGGATGCTTTAACTGTAAACACAACACTACAGATCTCTGAATTTATCACGAGAAAAAAATGCTTATGTAATTTTTGTTAATATTAAAGGTTGGTGGTGTTTCTATCTGAAATAGCTCCAGAAAATAACTTGCGTAAAAGATTATTGGAAAGTGCATCTAATAATACCCAGATTACAAAACATGTCATATGTACGATTCCTTATGTTAACAAAAAGGTACCTCAATACGAGCGGGGGGGGGGGGGGGGCTATCGGCATTACACCAGCTTCTGTGCTCGTCAGGGACAGTCACATGTGAGAACACTGCCAGCAAACATGACACACGCAATTATAAGAATAAAACTGCAATGTACCCTCCCCATCTTCTATAGGGCCCCCAGATAACTGTACTGTAAAAGACTGTCCTCAAGCATTAGGCGCTTCCCAGTCTTTTGGAATCAGGTTTCTCTGTGCTAGCCAGCCCCGTGCATTCATCGTCTCTATCCCAACCTCTAGTCCGGCAGCTTCTTCCTATCAAAGTATGGCCTGGAGTCAGACTTCTGTTCTTCCGGAGAAACTGTCAAGTCCTGAGTATCCCAATGCCAATGTACTTCTATTCAACTCGCACCATGTACTTGTCTCTTGGTCCCGTGGTGCCCCCACTCCAAGGTCTCTGCAAAAATCATCCCCAGCTTTCGCACGGGTATCTGCGAATCCCTCCCCTAAACCTTAGTGGTTCTTTCCCACTCCCGGCCCCGTACCTGAATAAGACTCCGAGTTTGCACCTCGCCCTCTTTTCTTCCTGTCTACCATTTTCAAAATTTGTGCGGGCTTCAGCTACGCAAGCGCAGAAGGAAGGATGTACTACGAAGGCGTGTTAACGGTCCGTCGTATGAACACACAGAATATGCGCATGCGTGCTCGTAAGGTGGAAAGCTTACTACGGCCATCTTTGTTCGTCCTACAACTGACACGCAGCAGTGACAGAGTTATGGAAAGAGAGAAGAGACCAACACAGTAGTGTAAACAAAATGTGTTGCGCTTGCGCATGACAGAAGTGGTGGTTTGCCATTACCCTACTCTTGAATTATCTGGTCCTGAGCTCCGATGTACCGGCAAGCAGCGGGTTTAGAATCGCAGCATGCTTACGTTTTTCAGGAAAAAATGGCTCATATATGCGCACCTACTTTTTCATGGTTTTATCAAGCAGCATCTGAACTAAGCATCATCGGTTTCCCGATCCCGGCAGTTGGCTCTCCTAAGCTTTTCTATTCGGACCAAACACTGCATTTAAAATGGTGCAATTGAAATCACATTTTAAGATAATTTAAAATATACTTGGCTAAATGTTGTGATTTATAGTGTTACAACACTAAATTAGAAGACAATCGATGGAGTTGGTACATTTGAGGAAGCCGGTGTGGAGCGGGACTGACTAGCTGAGGCTTGTTTAGATAATTCACTGATGTAATCGGGTAGGGAATTCAGGGTGCTAGCTTTGTGTTTTCGAAAATCCGCAAGTAAGTGTAAACAGTAATATTTGAAAAACAAGGAGAGTAGGACACGTGATTTTCAACTCATCGGCACCGTGTGGTTAAGTTTCAAAATGATGCATCTAAAGCGTAAGAAAGAGGAAGTGAGATTGTATAAACTATAGGGAGGGTTAGAACTGGGAGTGAGCCGTGAAAGCGACAACTAAAGGCCACATTTGTCACATTGCATGCTCAAAGCGACCTACAGTGTTGGGGTAGATGTGCCATGGATGAGGTCGTGTGTCATAAAACATACCTCATCCGCAGAACCCCCACCTCAATACTATTCCTTCCTCGTGAATGACAGTAGCTCTGCTCATCCCAGACTGCGGTCTGTCCTGAGACTAACTTTCCCTTCACAAATCATGGCCCTGATGGTGCACCTCTGTGATGTCACTAACGGAGTCACTATTGTGGCCGTGCTGTGTGTGGCTTGAGGTTACGAGCAGCCAAGACACTCAGTAATCACAGAGCGGGCCAGACTCCGCATCAGCTAGGTAAGGTCGAATTTTATCTCATTTTCGCAAATTACAATTTTTCAGTGTTTTCAAAGGAAATTAAAGCCCGCACTCCTTTCATTGTCATCCTAGATTTTAGTTATGATTGTCGGGTGACAGGAAACGGCACTCTGTCGCTAGGCTGCTGTTCAACAACCTTTATCTCACAACTTAAATACTTTGAAACTTTGTGATGTACTATTTTACAGAGGTCACGTTACAATAGGGATCACTGTGAGGTCCAGAGACTGTGATTGGAACGAAATGCAGGGCAATAATTCTTTAACTTTTTAGAGTCATACCTCATCCTAGACTCTTTAGAGATATTTAAGTATCAGTCCAGTAGCCAATAATAGTAGAGTGGAACTGCCTGGACAGCTTAAGGAATGCTCCAGTTACCAGTATTCATTGTCCTGAGGCTGTTGAGCATCCTCATCACAATCATTACTTATGAGGTGAACTCCGCTCACTACAGGAACAAAAACCAGGAAACACTCTGAGACCAGAACCTCTAGGGTTTGGAGGGAGGTCAGTAACGACTGACTAGGCGGCTACGGAATAAGGATGATGATTTCCAGTAGGTGACTGTAGCATCATCCCTACATCCTCATTCAAGTTATTACTTAGGGGTAATGTCAAAGCTAATCTGGCCAAAGAGATAAGAAAGCTAAATCCTAGATTCCCATGACCTTGAAATCCTCCTACAGGTTCTCTATAGGCTCTAATCGTGCCTACTGAGCTCGAAAAGTTGCAACTAGTAAGCCCTTGTTGAAACTAACAGAAATTGTACTACCACACCAATCTCACAATTTATAGAAGAACTGAGTCTTTCCAGGTACCATTTCTGGAAATATTTCTAATGTCTAGAAAATGCTGATAGAGGGGCGTCTAGACTGCTAAATTACAGCTGCTAAATGTTCTGGTACTTGTTTAGCTATCTGTTTCAACTTCCAAACCAAAAGATTAAAGTACCCTGGAAGAAGAGATCCCTGGTTCTCTAGGGGAAAAAGAAAAGAATGTTCCAGGGAAGCAAGTGAGACATTGACAGGAGGGGAGGGGTGATCTCCTTGTCCAATAAGGAACTACCACCACTAACTGCTGCTTCTGCCATCTCCCTCTGAATCAGTAGCAGTCTGGGGATTAGAGAGAAGGGAGAAAATGCATAGAGGCGCTTCTGAGGCCAATGAGTTACTAGTGCATCTACCCCCCCAACCCCCACTGTTCTTTGAGTTGGAAACTGTGCACAAGGCCTCTAGATGTGCTTTGTTAAGAGATGCAAACTGATCCAATCCTGTATCTCCGAATTCGTGACGTAACTCCATGATTGTCCTTTTTTATAGACACGGATCCCTAGATGTTCTTAATTTTGACGCAAGGAATCCACTTTGACATTGTCCTTTCCCTTTATATACTTGGCCAACAATGGCAGCAGCAACTTCTCAGCACAAGATTCATACTTCACTGCTACCAAATTCAAGAAAGATCCTTTCAATACTCCTTGTCTGTTATTGTAAGCTATTGCCACCCGATTGTCCATCTCAGTTGTGAACATGATGGTGATTTAGAATGCCCTGAAATGTCTTTAGAGCTTTCCAGTCACTGAAAGCTCCCTCCAGTTCGAAGACTGCAGTTTCTCCATCATAGTTCATCTCTCTTGAGCTTTGTGAGTTTCCAGGTTGCTTCCCATCTTGCTAGTCTGGCATCCTTTGGCCAAAGATGGGGAGGATTTGGTTTCAGCAGAAACCCCTTGTTCAAGAAAGACTTCCTGAACCTCAGCAGAAACTGTGATGAAATTTGTTTTGTTACTGGAATTTTCTTTTCATACTCCGTCGACAATGGCATCTAGAACTTTAGAAGATAAGCTACTAAAGGCCATATGTAGTTTTGCCCAAGGAAGTAGAAAAACACAAGAAGCCAGGTGTCCATGAACTTTCTTCCTCAGTCTTGCTTTTTCTTGTCTCAGCAAATGTCTTAAATTCTGTGTCATTCTCTCACCTTTGCTTTATGGAACAAAGACCATACCATTCCTTTGATTGTGTCGAACAGAGCTTCTACAAAAATTCTTGAGATGGGAGTAGTTGACACTTTGTATAGTTCAGAACAAGAGCATGGGCTTTCAGGTAGTTCTCCATGATTTGCACTCCCTTTATAGATTCTTCCTTTTGTTTTGGCTACCAAAAGCTAGTCGCTCAGATACAGGAATATTTTTAGACCTTGAAGATGTAGTGAAGCTACAAGAGGAGCCATCATTTTTGTAACGACTCTCTGGGCAGATTTGATCCAAATGGCAACAGCTGGAGGAAATAAGGAGCCCTGAAAATGCAGATTCGTAGATATTTTTGAAATGGGGATATGAAAGTATGTTTCCATTAGATCAGTTGTCATCATGAAATACCCTGAAGAAATCGTAGCAATTATCTTTTGAATTGTCTCCATTTTGTTAATTATATTCTTTATCCACTTGTTCAAATTCTTTAAGTCTGTCGCAAGACTAAAGCCTCCGGCCACTTTTGGACTAGAAAAATTCTCAAGTAGGACCATTTCCCTTGTTGATCTTTCAGAACCTCTGTTATAGCTTTCTTGCTGAGTAATGATCTTAGTGATTTTTAACTTCTGTATGCAGAAAGGATTTCAAATATTAATGGTCCCAGTCTCTGGAGGAACTTTATTTTGTAGCCCTTCTCTAGTTCTTGCAACTAGGAAGTTTACAGTCCTTCCTCCAACTGGCCAGCCTAACCCATTTTGGCAGAGTCAGGACCTCGGTAATTTCCCCCCATAAACATTTGCCCTTATTCTCCGACCGAGATTGAAAAGACTTTACTTTCTGCCTTTTTCCTTGATTATATTGTCTATGAGATTTTTCCAAAGGATGTCTTTGATTTGCACCACCCATAGGAAGAGGAGACAGATGTCTGAGACCTTCCTTGCCTAAAAGATGACAATCGTTTCTTTTTAAAATTCTGTGAAGCTTTTCATCCAACTCTCTGCTACACAGCTTTGCACCTTAAAAAGGCATGCGTAGCACTTCATTTTTCTGTGCAAAAACCAAATGCCAGTCTCTTCTTACTACTATATTTGCTCCTTACAAGGCTGCTGCTCTAATTACACCAAATGCTATATTCAACAGAAATTCAGCCTGCTTTTCGAGATTTTTAACAAAAGGAGAACACCTTCCCTTGTACCACCTTCAGTAGCTCCATAAACTCCGAAAGCATTGATTTGACTGGTGTATGCCCCATAGATTCCAGCTCTCATTGCAAGATTAACCCCTGCATATGCTTTCTTTACAGCTGAGTCTGCCTTGTGAACGAGTAGTCCGTATGTCTGGATTTTCTGTGATGCTTCCCCATTTTCAAACAGCAATCAGGAAAAATGAATAACTAACAATGCTAATAAAGAGTTCAAAGAATGTTGCACCTCAAAATTAGTCTTGTATTGCAAATCTGTCTTAGCCCTTTTCCCCTAAAGAAAAACCACTTAGTTTCTGCAAGCTCATAAATCTCAAGAATAGAGCACACTAGAAATGAAAGCAGGAGCATATGCGCTAAAACTCACTCTACCAGGCATGCTATGTTTGGAGACACTGATTACAGATGCGCATGAGTGGCTCAGACTACCCCAGAGCCTGTAACCGCAGCTGTTATCAAGGAACCAGATCTAGGCCAACTAAAAGAGGTAGTGAAAGCACACTGCTTACACGTTTCAACACTATTACCTCTTTGCATCTTGGTCGATGTAGTACAAAATCTCGTGCTCAGTTCTAAGTTCATCAAAATATTAATCATCTATTGCCGTATCTTTAGGTCGTATCTCTAGACACATGTTTCTGGATTCCTCCGTCATCAGTGGAGAAAATATTTTGGGGTTGCTGGACATGCTGCCACTGGATTCAGGCTAGCCTGGCTGATGAGGGGTGTTACCCTGAAACCATTCCCAGGATGCTTGTTTCTGGTCTAGGGAAGACCTGGCTTGGCAGTTTGGGCTGGACTGTTCTCATGAGGAACAGGGTCAAGACTGATGTGCATATGGCTGGGTATGAACTTGGGAGGCGAATTGAGATAAAGAACCATGATGGATTCAACCCATATCTGTGACTGTGGGTGAGTGTCTGAAAAGTTTCAGCAATCCGTCCATCATCTTCTTGTGTTTGCTTTGTTTGCCCTAAGTTGGCAGGGTATGCCCAGACATGGGTTTCTTGCTCACTTTGCCATTGGAATCAAGCTAGTCTGGCTTATGAGCAGTGTTACCCTGAAACTGGCCCCAGGATGCTTGTTTCCCGTCCAGGGAAGTCCTGGCTTGACGGTTCGGGCTGGACTGTTCCCATGAGGAACAGGGTTGAGTGATTTGCGTATGGCTGGGTCTAAACTGGGGTGGTGAAGTGAGCTAAAGAACGATAATGGATTCACCCCAGATCTGTGACTGGGGGGGGGAGTCTGAAAAGTTCCAGCACTCTGTCCATCATATCCTTGTGTTTGCTTTGTTAGACGTAAATTTCTCAGGGACAATCACACTCTGGGCTCGCTGGAGCTCCAAAACTTGTCAGCTTAGCGGCTCGTAGGCGCCTTTTTAAACAGTGAAAAGGAGGTAAGGGCAGACTGCTTACACGTCTCAGCACCATTGCTCCTTTGCATCTCGGTTGATCTAGTACAATATTTTGCGCTCAGTTCAAAATTAATCAAAGCATTATTCAACTATTGCTGCATCTTTATGTCATACCTCTAAACATGTGTTTCTGGATTCCTCTGTCATCAGTAGAGAAAATATTTTGGGGTTGCTGGACATGCTGCCACACAATTTTCTCAGTCAAAATCCCACTCCGGGCACGCAGGGGCTCCAAAGCTCATCAGCGTGTGTCACCTTTCGGTTACAAGAATGGAAGGAGCCAAGACTAGAGGGCGACTGTTTCTCTAATTTATTGGGGTTATAGTTTGTAAAACACCAACACAAAGTCCGTGATGTGATATACAAGAGCAGTCGCAAGGTCGTTGTCCTCGGGACACTTCCTGGGGTACTTCCTGGGGCACGTCTTGGGTCAAGGTCCGGGAGTCTCCAGCACATGAAAAGGAAAAGAAGAATATGTGGCTTTTAGAGTCGTGCTCCGACTTACTAAAATGCTCGGAAACAGGGAGGGGGTGAGGGAGAAAGGAACAACCACCACCACATTCAGTGCTCTGTGTTTGACTCGGCTAAACAAAGTGCCCCGGTGATAACTCGGTTTCCTATCCCGACCCCCCTTTCTTGAAATTTAATAAAGAACCCAAACGAGCACGCACCTGGGAGAGCCACGCGTCCTCCTTCGCGTGGCTGGGCGATACACGGTGTCGTTGGCCTCCTGGCTTTACAGCTACCTCCGTCCACTCCTCCTCGGGTATCGGTCCGGCACCTTCTCTGCTCCTGGTGTCGTCCACGTCCAAGGATTCCGCCTTCCCGGTACTCCCCGTTCTCCTGGTCGCGTGGTCCTCCTGGCGTTTCAGTTCTTCCTCCCACGACGGACAACCAGCGTCTTCCTGGTCTCCTCTCATATGGTAAGAGGACGTTCCTGATAGGCCCGCAAAGTCAGGTGGTCCAGATGCGAAGCCGTCCTCTCGAGCACACAGGCTGTCCTTAAAGGGCCCGTAGTAATCCGCCTGTTGAGGAGACGGACAATCAGGTAGCCCTGCCGGGGCTGAGCACGGGACCCCCTGACAAACCCCTCCCCCAGACTTTTCCCGTTCGGGGGAAAGTGGATAGCGAGACAAATAGTCAGCATTCGTTTGAGCCGTACCCTGTCGGTGACAAACTTCAAAGTCATACGGTTGCAGAGACAAAAACCAACGAAGAATGCGCTCATTTCGTCCCTTGTTTCGCTGGAGCCACTGTAAAGGGGCATGGTCAGAGTACAGTGTAAAGCGCCTACCGTCCAGATAATAATGAAGCTTTTCAATGCTCCACTTGACAGCAAGGCACTCCTTCTCAATGGTGGGATACACCGATTCTCTGGGGAAAAGTTTCCTGCTCAAATACAGTATCGGGCGCTCCCTACCATCCTGATCTAATTGAGACAATACAGCCCCCAGACCCACCCCAGAAGCATCTGTTTGCAAATAGAAGGGTTTGTCGAAGTCAGGAGTGATTAAGACTGGAGCTGAGGAAAGAACATCCTTCAATGCCCGAAAAGCTGCCTGAGCCTGAGAGGAAGGTTGCTTGAATGGAACAGAAGAGGCAGTCTTTTTCAACATATCGGTCAAAGGAGCAGACATTGTGGCAAAATGAGGTATAAACCGTCTGTAGTAACCAACTAACCCAAGGAAAGCTCGGAGGTCACGTCTATTACGAGGAAATTCCTGTTGTTGGATGGCTTTAACCTTTTCTTGTTGAGGAAACAACTGGCCGTTACCTAGCATGTAACCAAGGTACTTCACTTGGGAAAAGGCAAAGCGTGACTTTTTGGCATTAATATGGAGCCCTGCCTTTTCTAAAGCCATTAGGATTTGACTCAAGTGTTGTAAATGAGTCTGCCAATCAGGACTATGGATAACGATGTCATCAATGTATGCAGCCGCAAAATGTCCATAGGGGGCCAATACTGTGTCCATAAGACGTTGGAACGTAGCAGGGGCCCCATGAAGTCCAAAGGGTAAGACAGTGAAATGAAAGAGACCATCAGGGGTGGTGAACGCTGTCTTTTCCTGATCTTTAGGAGAAAGAGGCACCTGCCAATAACCTTTGGTGAGGTCAATAGTTGTTATGTATTGAGCCTCCCCAAGGCGCTCTATCAATTCATCTACCCTAGGCAATGGATACCCGTCTTGTTTGGACACCTTGTTCACTGCCCTAAAGTCAATGCAAAACCTCTTGCTTCCGTCAGGCTTTGGCACCAAAACCACTGGGGAAGACCAGTTACTTTTGGAGGGTACAATGATCCCGGCTTCCAACATTTTCTGTACCTCCTCTTTTATCACTGATCTCCTTGCTTCGGGGACCCTATAGGGTTTCTGTTTTACTACTACCCCCGGGGCTGTCGGAATATGGTGTTCAGCCAAAGTGGTTCTACCTGGCTGATCCGAGAATATAGCCTGGTGTTTTAGCATTAACTCCTGCAATCCTTTTTTCTTAGACTCAGTAAGGTCAGGATTTACCACTGCATGTTCGATGGTATGAACAGGTGGGGTTGCGAGGGATACAGTCACATGAGATTTAGGCGGGGCACCTAACCACTTTTTCAACAGATTAATGTGGTAAATCTGTGTTCGGGAAGGAGATATCTGCAACTTATACGTTGTCCTGCCTATTTTCTTCATTATCTGAAAAGGTCCTTGCCATTCCTTCCTAAGTTTGTGAGTTGATGTAGGAAGCAGGACCAAAACCCAGTCTCCAACGTCCAACTCTCTCCACTTTTTGCCTTTATCATAAAAGGTCTTTTGTTTGTCTTGCGCTTTTTCTAGAGTTTCATAAGACAGAGTCCTCAACTTGTGCAACCGGGACTTCAACTGCTGGGAGTAATCCAACAACTCTTCAGCGTCTTTAGAGCTAGTTTTTTCCCAACTGTCCCTGGTTATTTCGAGCAACGTACGGGGTTTCCTGCCAAACAGTAACTCGAAGGGGGTGGTCCCTAAACTACTTTGGTACTGGCTTCTTAACACATATAAAGCCAATGGTAGAAGTTGGTCCCACTGTTTACCATCTCCGGTCAAAAGCTTTTTCAGAGTGGTTTTGATTAACCCATTGTAGCGTTCTACCAGACCATCGGTTTGTGGGTGGTATACCGATGTACGAAGATGTTTGATATTGAGGATAGTACAGACCTGTTTCATGAGGCGAGACACGAATGGTGTCCCCTGGTCTGTTAGAAGTTCTTTAGGAAACCCCATCCGTGTGAACAACTCTACCAATTTTTGTGAAATGGCACTAGTAGTGGCGGCTCGTAATGGGAACGCCTCAGGATAACGAGTAGCATAATCAACTATTACCATAACATATTGGTAACCTCGGTGTGATTTCGGTAAGGGTCCTATGATGTCTAATCCTATCCTTTCAAAGGGCTTACCAATGATTGGAAGTGGAACAAGGGGTACCTTAGGGGGAATGTACGGGTTCCTTTTCTGACAGATCTGGCATTCTTGACAGTATTTCTTCACTTGTGCATACACCCCGGGCCAATAGAAATGCTCAACTATTGAATTAGTGGTCTTTTCGGCCCCCGAATGACCTGCTAACAGATGTGCATGAGCATAAAACATTACTTGCTCACGGAACATGGTAGGGACGATTAGTTGTGGGGTAGCCTGACTCTGCCCTATCCTGTACAGAAGACCATTTTGTTCTACAAAACAAGGATAAGTAAGAGTGTTCTGATTCTTATTGTCCTGCGCGTTTTTCCAAGCAGTTGCCAAGGAGGCATCATTCAACTGTGCAGCCCGAAAACTAGTATCAGTGGACCAAGGTTCTTCGGCTAACAGACCTTCACTAACCCCGCTTCTACCTTGCTTCTCTAAAACTTCTGCCATCAAAGTAGAAAACCACTTATTATCTGTGCCTATAATAAGCGGTTCGGGGAGATTAGGAAGGATTCCTACTTCACACTGTACCTGGGTTCCCTTTTCTGTTGTAATCATGACTCTAGCTAGGGAATAAGTACGGATATCTCCATGCACACACTTTATCCGTACACTACGGTTCAATAGCAAAGAGGAACTGTTCAGAGTGTCTTTCCGTATTACCGAATGGCGACACCCTGAATCTAGCAGGGCACGGGTTTTCTTACCGTCTACCAAGACACTTACATAAAATGCGGGACCAGTCTCTTGTGCATATAAGAGAGCACGCGGAGCATACCCCACTTCCATGGGCTCTTCCTCCTTCTCTCTTTTTTTCCGACAGTATTTGGCAATATGTCCCCACTCGCCGCATTCATAACACTGAGGACTCGTAAAGACCGGTGGTTCAGGCTTCAACGGTTTAGGCTTTATGGGCGGAGGCTCATTTGTCGGTTTGTACGTTTTTTTCTCTGGTTTTACAAAGTTTTTATTCACAACAGGTTTTTCGGTTTCGCGAAAAACGGGCCTAGTTTGAGCTCTCGCATAGGAATTCGCCATTTCAATAGCGTGTTCCAGGGTCAAACCTGCATGCTGCCGCAGCCACCTTTGGGTTCCATAGGGCAGTGCTTCAAGAAATTGTTCCAAATAGATTTTATTCATTACATTTTCGATATTTCCTTCCTGTGGCTTTAACCACCTATCGGCAGCGTCTTTCAGTTTGTAAAAAAGAGTTTTGGGAGCATCAGTGGGAGTTCCTCTTTCTTGTCGAAACTTTAACCGATGAGTCTCATCATCGACTCCCAATCTATCAAGGATGATTTGTTTCACATGTCCGTAAGCTGCAGTTCCATCCTTGTTTGCTAACTGATAAGCTGCCTGGGCTTCTCCCGTAAGGAGAGGTGCTAAATAAAAGGGCCATCTCTCACCCGGCCATGCACTAGCTCGGGCTGCCCTTTCGAAATTCAAAAAAAATGAAACGGGATCGTCTCCTGGAGTGTATTTCTGGAGCGGCACCACTGCCCCTGGTGGGTGTGCAGCTCTGCTTTGACCCAATACTGCCAGCAATTGAGTTTGACCCTCCGATAATTTTGTAAGGTGATCTGCCTGTGTCTGTATAGACGCGGTGAACGTGGCTCTATCACTGTCCGCTTGCTCGTTAGACCGATTAATTGCCCACTCTAGCTTGGACTGGCCTTCACTTAACTGGGTTAGTAAGGTCTCCATCTTGTTTATTTCAGACGGAATGTCTCCTGGCTGGCTCGCCACTTGTCACCTTTCGGTTACAAGAATGGAAGGAGCCAAGACTAGAGGGCGACTGTTTCTCTAATTTATTGGGGTTATAGTTTGTAAAACACCAACACAAAGTCCGTGATGTGATATACAAGAGCAGTCGCAAGGTCGTTGTCCTCGGGACACTTCCTGGGGTACTTCCTGGGGTACTTCCTGGGGCACGTCTTGGGTCAAGGTCCGGGAGTCTCCAGCACATGAAAAGGAAAAGAAGAATATGTGGCTTTTAGAGTCGTGCTCCGACTTACTAAAATGCTCGGAAACAGGGAGGGGGTGAGGGAGAAAGGAACAACCACCACCACATTCAGTGCTCTGTGTTTGACTCGGCTAAACAAAGTGCCCCGGTGATAACTCGGTTTCCTATCCCGACCCCCCTTTCTTGAAATTTAATAAAGAACCCAAACGAGCACGCACCTGGGAGAGCCACGCGTCCTCCTTCGCGTGGCTGGGCGATACACGGTGTCGTTGGCCTCCTGGCTTTACAGCTACCTCCGTCCACTCCTCCTCGGGTATCGGTCCGGCACCTTCTCTGCTCCTGGTGTCGTCCACGTCCAAGGATTCCGCCTTCCCGGTACTCCCCGTTCTCCTGGTCGCGTGGTCCTCCTGGCGTTTCAGTTCTTCCTCCCACGACGGACAACCAGCGTCTTCCTGGTCTCCTCTCATATGGTAAGAGGACGTTCCTGATAGGCCCGCAAAGTCAGGTGGTCCAGATGCGAAGCCGTCCTCTCGAGCACACAGGCTGTCCTTAAAGGGCCCGTAGTAATCCGCCTGTTGAGGAGACGGACAATCAGGTAGCCCTGCCGGGGCTGAGCACGGGACCCCCTGACAGCGTGGCAGCTCAGATTAACCTTTTTTGACAGGGAAAGAGGGTTAAGAGCAGACTGCTTACATGTCACTGTGCCCATTACCTCTTTGCATCTGGGTCGAAGTAGTACAATATTCAGCCCTCAGTTTAAAGTTAATCAAAGTATTAATCTGCTACTGTCGTATCTCTAGACACATGTTTCAGGATTCCTCCGTGACGAGTAGAGAAGATATATGTTCTTGGGCACAATCCCACTCCGGATATGCAGGGTCTCCAAATCTTGTCGGTTCACGGGAGCCTTTTTAAACAGTGAAAGGGGGATAAGAGCACAATGCTTACACGTCTCGGCCCCATTAACCCTTTGCATCTTAGTGGATATAGTACATTTCACACTCAGTTCAAAGTTCATCCAAGCATTAATCAGCTATTGGTGTATCTTTATGCCGAATCACTAGACGTATGTTTCTGGATTCCTCCGTCATCAGTAGAGAAAATATTTTGGGGTTGCTGGACATGCTGCCACTCAATTTTCTCAGGCACAATCCCACTCCGGGCATGCAGAAGATCCAAAGCTTGTCAGCCAGCTTGGTGGCTCATGGGAGCCTTTTTAAACGGCGAAAGCGGGGTAAGAGCACACTGCTTACAGGTCTCCGCGCCATTACCCCTTTGCATCTTAGTCAATGTAATACAATATTTAGCCCTCAGTTCAAAGTTCATCAAAGTATTAATCAGCTGTTGCCGTATCTTTATGTCATATCTTTCGACATGTATTCGTGGATGCCTCCGTCATCAGTAGAGAAAATATTTTGGGGTTGCTGGAAATGCGGCCACGCAATTTTCTCATAGCATACACACACAAAAACAGGCACAATTCCACTCTTGGCACGCAGGGGCTCCAAAGCCTGTCACCTTGGCGGCTCACTGGAGCCTTTTTAAACAGTGAAACAGGGGTTAGGAGCACACTGCTTACCCGTTTCAGCACCATTACGTTTTTGCATCTTGCTCGATGTACAATATTTTGACCTCAGTTTAAAGTTCATCTAAGTAATATTCGGCTATTGCTGTATCTTTATGTTGTATCTCTAGATACATCTTTCTGGATTCCTCCGTCATCAGTAGAAAAAATATTTTGGGGTTGCTGAACATGCTGCCACACAATTTTCTCAGGCACAGTCCCACTCCAGGCTCACAGGGTCTCCAAAGCTCGTCAGCTTTATGACTCCCGGGAGCCCTTTTAAACAGTGAATGGGGGGGTAAGAGAACAATTCTTGCTCATCTCCGCGCCATTACCCATTTCGATCCTGGTCGATGTAGTATAATATTTAACGCTCAGTTCAAAGTTCATCAAAGTATTAATCAGCTGTTGCCGTATCTTTATGTCGTATCTCAAGACACATGTTTTTCTGGATTCCTCTGTCATCATTAGAGAAAATGTTTTAGGGTTGCTGGATGTCCTGCCACACAACTTTCTCAGGCACAATCTCACTCCGGGCACGCAGGGGCTCCAGAGCTTGGCAGCTCACAGGGTCCTTTTTAAACAGTGAATGTGGGGGTGGGGTAAGAGCACACTGCTTACACGTCTGAGCGCCATTACCCCCTTGCATCATGGTCGAACAATATTTTGCACTCAGTTCAAAGTTCATCAAAGTATTAATCAGCTATTGCTTTATCTTACTGTCATATCTCTACACATATGTTTCTGGATTCCTCTGTCATCAGTAGAGAAAATATTTTGGGGTTGCTGGAAATGCTGCCACGCAATTTTCTCATAGCATACACACACAAAAACAGGCACAATTCCACTCTTGGCACGCAGGGGCTCCAAAGCCTGTCACCTTGGCGGCTCACTGGAGCCTTTTTAAACAGTGAAACGGGGGTTAGGAGCACACTGCTTACCCGTTTCAGCACCATTACGTTTTTGCATGTTGCTTGATGTACAATATTTTGACCTCAGTTTAAAGTTCATCTAAGTAATAATCGGCTATTGCTGTATCTTTATGTTGTATCTCTAGATACATCTTTCTGGATTCCTCCGTCATCAGTAGAAAAAATATTTTGGGGTTGCTGAACATGCTGCCACACAATTTTCTCAGGCACAGTCCCACTCCAGGCTCACAGGGTCTCCAAAGCTTGTCAGCTTTATGACTCCCGGGAGCCCTTTTAAACAGTGAATGGGGGGGTAAGAGAACAATTCTTGCTCATCTCCGCGCCATTACCCATTTCGATCCTGGTCGATGTAGTATAATATTTAACGCTCAGTTCAAAGTTCATCAAAGTATTAATCAGCTGTTGCCATATCTTTATGTCGTATCTCAAGACACATGTTTTTCTGGATTCCTCTGTCATCATTAGAGAAAATGTTTTAGGGTTGCTGGATGTCCTGCCACACAACTTTCTCAGGCACAATCTCACTCCGGGCACGCAGGGGCTCCAGAGCTTGGCAGCTCACAGGGTCCTTTTTAAACAGTGAATGTGGGGGTGGGGTAAGAGCACACTGCTTACACGTCTGAGCGCCATTACCCCCTTGCATCATGGTCGAACAATATTTTGCACTCAGTTCAAAGTTCATCAAAGTATTAATCAGCTATTGCTTTATCTTACTGTCATATCTCTACACATATGTTTCTGGATTCCTCTGTCATTAGTAGGGAAAATATTTTGGGGTTGCTGGACTATAGTTACAGTGTAAGACATGACTTCATGCCTACCGTTGTAGCCTGACTGTATTGCAATTAGACCTGTTAAAAAAACATTTGAGAGCTCAAAACCTCCCTTTTAAATATTAAATCACCCCTATATATGCCTTGTAGCCCAAAATACAGGATGCCTGGTATTTCAAAGTAGACCATGTAGAAATCTAATGTTAGGATGTCCTAACAGTGACTAGCACCCAAAAGCTATTTATCACCATGGCAGGTCTAGCTGTGCTATGTCGAAAACCTGAGTATAGAATAAAATCCTAATGCTGTATCTCAGGAAGGGGTCTAGCTAGAAGAATAATTAAGCTCTTTGATAGTTGATAAAATCCAATTTAATTGTGAAATTAGTTTTATACTATTAAGGAAACATAACTTTTAGAAAGTTACCTTTTCCATTAACGAATTCCTGGAGGCTAATTTGCATTTGCTGCCCAACTTTTCCCAGCCAGTAAATAGCATTTTAATAGGTGTAAATGAGGCTTGAATTTCCTCCTTGGAGCTACATAATAGGTCACCTTGGCAGGTCAAGCTGAATGGGCAGGGATGACTCCTTTGAGCTTAACAGATAGGTAGGAGCTGTGAGCATGCTTTTTTAATTCACAGTGTCAAATCCTGCCTGATAGTTCTTCTAGTTTTAATATAACACTGGGGGTGCAATGGAAAGGAAGGAAACAGGATGCCAGGAAAATTCTTGCGTATCACTGTCTGGTTGCTGGAAATCTCTGCTGCTTTTGTTCTACCAGACTTCTGTCTTTCATTTTATTGGGGACACAGTGGCTGCTTCAAGCTGACATTTGGTGTTAGATGTGGAACAACACTAGGATTATCATAATACATTCCATCCACACACCCCCTGCAACCCTCGTAGCTCAAGATTAGAGTGGCCAAAAAATGTTTTCATCTTGAAAATGCCCAAAGTGGACAAGAATGACCACCGGAAAATTTACCCCATTGGGTCAGGCGTGTCCAATAGGCATTCTCACACACTAGCTTGTGCCAGGTATAAATAAATGTGGCATCTTCAGTCACCCACTTCTGAACACTCCTGGATCTGAGGAAGAACAGATGAAGGCTGAACCTGCTGTCTGTGACCAGAGGAGCCCTCTCGGACCAACACTCTTTTGCACCCAAGACAAATAAGTGGACTTCCTGTTCAAACTACAGGGATACAACAAATTGCCAGAGATCTTTCCTGCAGCTGGCCAGGTGACATCAATCAATGATTACTTTTCATATAATGGTGGCAGTGATGGGATCCAGGACTTGGGTTTTGCAGTGCCATGCAGTGAGTTAAGTTCAAAAGAAAAAAAACCTTTTTTGATTTGACACCTAAAAATTAACATTTTGAGTTTTTAATTTGCTTTTGGTCTTAATTGGATAATTTGTAAAAAAAAAATATATATATATATATATATATATATATATATATATATATATATATATATATATATATATATATGTATCTAAATGTATTCTTGCCCTCAGTTTTCTCAACATGGAGGTGGATCTAGATAACATGGATACCCTTGGCATGGCAGAGATAGGTAAAAGAGTCCACATTGCCAAAGACCTGGTGCCTATGTAGTGGGGATAACATGGATAAGTGGTTTGCAGCACCTGAGGTGCCCTACTTATGCATAGAGTCACAGGCGGGGATTGGGGAACCTGTCTGAGGAAGCATGTGCCTATTGCAAGCAGGAATACCTTTTTAGCCCTTGAAATAGCTGACCAGATGAAATATCCCCCATAAAGGAATTGATTTTTACTACATTTTGTCTCACTCCTGAGAATTATCGCCTAAAGTTCAGAGAGAGCCAGAAGCAGTCACATCAGTCATGGATAGAGTTTGTGGATTCTTCCAGTACACACTAGATGGTTGAGTGAAGGGCAGAAAAGTAAATGATTATCATGGGCTGTGCAATTTGATATTGAAAGAGCACAATTTCACTAATTGTTTTACACAGTGGTGCGAGCACCTAATAGACACCGTGCCAGAGATCTTGGGAAGGAAGCTGACCACTTGATCTGCACCACACTGTTCAGGAAGGTACCCAGAAGTGACCACATTAAGGGTGGTTCAGGTTCAGTTCCTCAGAGGGATGGGGAAGACCAGGCTAATGAAGAGAAGGACCAGAACGGGCCTCTAAAGAGTTTTGAGGGGAAGGATTCCCAGACCTCTTCAGAACACAGAAGGGTTGGTTTAGGTAGGTAGATGGTCAGGGTGGGCGTTCAACCGCCTCGATGATGTGACTCTCTTCAGTCAGGGCATAAGAAAGGGAACTCTGTATGTCCCACAAAGCCACTCACAGGTGGGCACTCCACAGGGTGGCTAATGTAGCCTCTGTGCAGAAATCAATGACTAAATTAACCCCACGATAATATTTAGTTTAGAAGTTAGTTTTGATCTCTGTGTACACATGTACGAATGTGAGGGATGAGTCTGTTTGTGAGCCCTTTACCCAGATTTTTGGTCTTAATGTTGAACAAGGATGTAGGTCTATATGAACTACATACGTCAGAGGGCCTCCCATGCTTACGTAGCACAACAATTGTTGCTTTGTCGAGGTCGTGGGACAGATGCCCTCCTTTTGTCGCCTCCCTAAACAGAGTCAGCAGGTGTGGGGCAACCTCCGATGCAAACATTTTAAAGAAATGCACGGGTAACCTATTGGGGTCCTGTGTTTTCCATGAATGGAGTGCCGCAATGGCTAACCGGATTTACTCTTTGTGATTGGTTTCTCCAAGGGCACACATGATCCCTCTGGCCCTCATCCGTGCACATGACATCAACATCCTCTCCTACGCATATTAGATACAGCTGACATGCTCCCTCTTGAACAAGACCCCCAACACAAGAAACAAGTTCACAGCCTGCATGACCAACTTTGCTAAGTCTATGAAAGCCAGCTAACTCAAGCTCAGCTCTGACAAGACGGAAGTAGTGAACTTCAGCAAGAACACCTCCTGGTCGGACTCCAGCTGGTGATCAGACGAACTTGGACCCACACCCATGCCAGGATTATAAAGCAACTCACTAGAAGACTACAAATTATCCAGAACTCAGCAGCCAGACTCTACCTGAACCCCCCCACACAGAATTCAGATCACACCTCAGGGAACTACACTGGCTCCCGATACATAGACATACTCAACTCCAACTCGTCACACGCCCATACAAGCACTACACAACTCATGTCCCTCCGCCCTGAACAGTTCATCTTCTTCCACCAACTACCCATATATCTCCGCTCTGCAGAACTCCTACTCGCACACATCTCACGCATACACAGAACCAAATTGGGGGCAGGCGTTCTCTTATATATCTCCTAAAGCATGGCAAGACCTCCCACTCCACATCAGAGGCTCCCCTCTTCTTGAATTCCGCAAAACACTATAGTCAGGGCTAGACACCCACACCAGCGCAAAGCCAGGATACCTTTGCGGGTGACAGTGCACTATGCGAATACACATAAAATATCATCACATCCTATCCCTGAGTTCCAACCTCTCCCAAGCCAAGTCTGAGAGCAACTGGCAAATCTATTCTACCACGGGTGGAGGGCGGGCGGCATGTAGAATAATATAATACGAGGCAAAGGTCAATGCAATATTTTTTGCCACAGTCACCAAGCGGACAGAAGCATTGTGCACTGAAGGTATGACTGTAGGAGTGTGGTCCCCCGTTACCAACCAATAGAGCACTTTTATCTGCCTTATCTCCAGATTCATATACCCTGGCCTGTGGGCCCCAACCATATCCACCTAGACATATCAATAGTGAGATTTTGCAACTATGTTCTTTAAAGTTTTGTCTCTTCTACCAAATGCGTGCCTCTCCGGTCATACATTTGATGATCTAACAAAATGATCTCAGAATCTAGTGCCATCATCTTTGTGTCTTTAACATATCTCATTGCATTGCCTCCTACCACAGCTCTGAAGCCCCCCCCCCCCACCCCACCCCCAATACAGTATGGTATGACCGGACTGAGTCCTTATTAAGTGCAAAGATCTCCAGTTTTAAGGAAGAAACAAAGTCACCCTGCACCAGCTACCATTCATGTCATGTCAGTACATATCAATGCCACATCCTCTGCAGCATTTCATCAAAGCAATAAAGGAGTACATTTGGAGAATAACCAGAGATTCCTCTAGGCAAGATTGAGAATCCCCACAACATATTATATGTTGGTTCTGGGAAGGAAAAAGTAATCAATGCGTGAAGAGGACCCATGGACTCCAGAACGGAATGTGAAAGCTCTATTGGCCCTATGCAAGCTCTGCCAGGCATCCACGATCCCCTGGGAAGCCACCCACTTCGATCATTTTGAAGAAACCTGTCTGAGTCCATGACCCTATTGAAATCTGCCCCAGTTATGAGTTTCCCTGTGTCTCCTCTGTTAATGATAGAGGTTAAGCAAAAGAGAGTCACCTCCCTCAGTGCTGATGGAACATAAACCGACATGAATGGCCAGCAATGCTCATCAAGTGTCCCAGACAGCAGGATCTATCTATCCAACTTGTCAGTTACTACCTCTTGAATCACAAAAGGTAGAAAAATATCGAGATGAACAGCCACCCCTTGGAACCTGTGGTAAAACCAGGAATGGTATACCTGATTAAACCAGTTTCTGCCCAAAAAGGTGCAATTTGTGCCCAATAAATGGGTCTTTTGAAGGAAAAGAACACTTGGGGCTTGCCGTCTGGCAAATTGTAGGACTGTGTATCTCGTTTGATGTGGTTATTGAGTCCATTAGCGTTCCATGACCAGAACTTAAGGCCCACCCCGATCATCCTATACCTGTGTCTGAGTGTGTGTACATGGGAGACTGTGAATGTATGTACTTTGCCATCGGTGACTGTGGTGATGCCATCCAAACTAAAGCTTCGTAAAACTCCCCTCAACTCGTCCCACCTTACACCTCCAATTCGGAAATATCTGTCGCCCCATGAATACAATCACCCTAGTAAAATAAAACTAGAGGGACCAAGCAGCAAACAAAACAAATAAAATAATTTTGTAGAAACAACAAGGGGGAAGCCTCATGTAGGCAAAACACTTGAATAAACACAGAGATGGGTCCGATCATGTAAGGTAGATCCTGTGTATATTTATTGTAAATACAGGAAACAACGAATGAAAAAAAAGGCATAACCGGGGTCTTCAGGTATTATCCATTGCGTCACTGGGTTTCCCACCCCCAATAAGAGGGGCAGTTTGAGCTTACGGATAAGACTTTGTCATAGCAAAGACATCTACTGCTTGTGTCAACTTCATTTTGTTCTTTTCTTCCAACTATTCGATTTCAGCCAGGTAGTTATAAACTGAGTAGAGGATGAACCTTCCATGTCCTCCCGGACGCCCTCGATCCTGATACTGTTGCGCCACGAGCGCCAAAAATGTCCACCCTTCACCTGAGTATGAGCTGCATTGTACTTGTATGATACAAACTCTACATGTGGAATTTCTCCACCTTGTATTATTAACCCCTTCAGTGCTGATGACAAAGCCAGCTCGTCATGGGTGTTACCTGCCCTGTGCTTATGACGAGCTGGCTTTGTCATGAATAATGGGGATCTTGTTATCGCAGCACCCAGCGGGAAAACCCATAGCAGCCAAGGTGTTAAATAAGTCTGTGGGATTACTCATACATTGTGGTAAAGTTATGCTTTGTCCTCTGTGTGAGGTGGTGGTGGAGGGAGAGATTGTAGGGGGGTTGGAGAGGGGGGTAGGAGAGGGAAGGCAAGCTAAGTTGTGGCAGTTGGTAGCATTGCGTGCAGTAAAAGAGTCTTGGCTACTGCTCAAAGACTCGTGCAATAATTGTATTCACAGAACTGAATACTGAGAATACGTACAGGTCAGTGTATGGACTTTCTCCTAATCAACTCTGGTGCATGATCACAATATATGGTGAAGATGAATAGGGAGCTTAAGGTTTTGCTTCACTCTTTGCAGAAGGGTTTGTCACTGGGTGACGTACGTCTGTCTCTGGTGACATGGTAGGTAGGAATTCATATATGGCAATTTTCCAACAAATAATCAACCAAAAACTCACGAGCACCTTTTATTTGGAAATGATATGTAATATGCAATGTAAAATATAGGCGTAGCCCTATGAATAATCTGCATGCTGACAGATTGAGTCTGTCAACATTTACTTTATGTTGCATGCATAAATCATTTGTGTTTACACCTTTATCTCAGGTACAAGTAGTAAGACTGGGAGATTTTCCTGGGGGGCACATTTGTTAGGCTTGACTTTCAAATTGTGCAATGTCGTTTATTTTAACATGAAAACCTTACACTGTACATATGTATGTTTTAACCTGTAGTGTAGTTCCTATATTCCCAATAGGCTCTGCGTATTGGAATAATATATTCAGAGTGTAGACGTAGGACTGAGGTCAACTAGGTCTCTACTGACTATATTAGACTTAAGGCTTGCCAGCTAGCTCAGAGGTCACTAGAAACTTTCTCGAATAAACGAGGAGGAGTTTAACCTCCCTGGATAGACAAGAAGGGATTAGCTTCTGACAACCATATAACATGACAACTTTGCTCCCTCAGAATAAGAGTGTATCTCTAGAGTCGTGTGAAAACAATAGACAGCTATTTCACTCAGTCAATTGTGCGCACTTAGTTTCACCAGAGTGCAGAGAAAAGAGAGACGGGCGTTTTCAATAAAAGGTGTAATTTATTGAACAGTCTTCTTTCTCATGCAAGAGAAATGAATTACCATAATTGCAATACTTAATGTAAAGTGCGTACAGTAAAAGGAGTATTATGAAATAATACTGTAAAAGCATTGATATGGTTTCTTAGCCATAAGTTACTTAAAATGGATAAAATCTATACATACATATATACAATGACTAACGTACTAAACTGGTGCTTCTAAATACGCCTACCCCGGTGTACCTGACCTAAGCCTAATATGTGGGAAGGAGTAAGTAAGTAGCAGTTTAAGTTAAGTTGGTTTTGCCAAGAATCTGAATCAAGAATTCTCTTTAAGGGTTTAGTCAGTTCCGTACCTGTGTAATAGACTGTAGGAGGTCTGGTATCTCTCTGTCAGGACTCGATATTCCAGCAACCCGCAAGGGTAGGCTGGAAACACCAGACCAGGATTTTCTCGGCTGGAGAAAAAGACATCGTCTTTCTCAGCGCGTCAAGAGGGAGGGGCAGCGTCCATGGGCTCTCGCATCAGCTGGGCCCTCGGGCAAGATGATAGCTGCTCTGCTCCAAAACCACCACCGTGTGTTTGCTTAAGGCAACGTTGGTATATTTATACCTGAAAAGTGCCGGGTTTGACGTAAGGTTTGGACATAAGACGTCAATAAAGATGTCACTAAGAACTGGCCGTTCTTGCAGTGCTTCACAGGAGTTCTAGGATGAAATCAAAACAAAAGCAAACGGGGATATGCAAGGTTGCTGGAGGTTTGGTTTGTTTAGAGAACTCGTTGTGCTTTCTAGGAGTCCGGGGAAGTAGCTTTGCTTAATGTGACTGCATGGGCTACAACTTAATATGGATTTGATTCCTATGCCTTTATAGGGATATTATTGATTATAACCGCACAAAGGCATAAAATAGAAATATTGAGTTAGGTTCCTAGATAAAAACACAATACCCACTCCACGATCTAATGTCCATCATTACTAAAACTAATCAATAGTAAACATTTAAAGGTGCATGTGTATTCTAACCCACCCCAAAAATACATTTTTTTGCATTCAAAATGGTGTATGTGAAATACACGAAATTGATTATTGGTACTGTACGCTTTTCAAGCAGTGTAATCATTCAGTAAAAGATGCATATATATCAGCTGAATGATTTGCGAAATTGACACATGAAATGGCTCTTAATACAGAAATAAAAAAGGTTGAGACCATTCCATCACATATAAATACAATTGCTGTAAATGTGCTAGAGGCAATATATTGTCTCTAGAGTTCCTAAAAATAGAAGCTCTGTTCTTTAAGAATAGTTCTACTTTAAGCAGAGTACATGTGCCAGAAAAAAGGTAAATATTTTGGAAGTTGAGAAAAAAATAATTTCGCTTTCAGGGGAGAAAATAGTTCCAAATGTTTTCAGTAGCTTTTGTTTATCAAAGCTGAAGGCCGAATTCAGAGTTCAGGGAACGCTGTGTGTTCGTTGCTTAAAAGTTATTCTTTTTGTTCAGGGGAGAACATCATTTCAGACAGATGTGCAAAAAAGCAGTCATCATCATCATCATCAATAAGCTTTATTCGGTTGAAACAGAGCAACCATAAAAGCACAGTACAAAATTTAAAATACATTCATTACAATACATAATAAAAAGGGAAATACTGTATCAAAGAATAATAAAGTTAATACACCAAAAAGAAGAAAAAATAAATAAAAACCTCATTCGTTATAAAAGAGATGCAACCCTCAATGTCTCTTGGTTAAAACAACCTACTCATAGTGGCTTTTCCACACTTAATACTGTGTTACAAGTTCGAGTCCGAAGTTCGTAAAGACTTATTCAAGTAAAGACCAACCCCAAGCTTCAAGTCATTATTAACAGGCCATTCAGAAAAAATGATTACGGATGAGTATGTTAAAGTTGGTGGGTATATGGTCTCTATTGCCTCTACAGTGGTTCTTTTCTACGTTTACAGGGGGCAAGTATACGGTTCTAGGATGGAAGTCTCTCAGTTCCCTAGTAACTATAGGGCCGTCTCCTATTTGTGACTGCCAGCCTTGCAGATATGGGACAACGCAGGGATTTCTAAAGTTTACAATGATTAGGTCATCCACTATATCTTTAGGTAGAGGCCCCAATTACTTCACCCTTCTAACATTTAAAAATTTTCCTTCGATGTTTGGTGGAAGGGGCCTGTTCTTGGTTAGCCAGAAAGATACCTTATTTGCCAAATCCGCTTGTCGTTCAATCTTACCATTGGTTAGTTCGGGCACGCCTGAGAGAATGCACACAAATGGAGCGGCCTCCGGCGGTAGGTCACTGTAGGTGAGCTTTCTTTGCATATGGCCATGGTTGGGAAAAGTCCCCTCTAAGGGCGTGGGAGCATTTATCGGCCCTACACTATTGACTGTGCTCTGCTGTACTACCAAGTTTGGTGTCGGGTTCCGAGTATTTAATGTTATTGGCGTTTTTGGGGCAACTAACTGGGCTGGAGCAGTAGTGCTTGTGCCAAAATTTTAGGAACATCAGTAGTGGCTAGAGGTACTACCTGCTTCGATCCTACCAATCTTTTTAAGAGTTTTGTGTTCTCCTTCATTGTCTCTTCTATACTAGTGACCTTATCCCCTATTACCATGATTCTCTTTACCAGTGGGGATATTAAGGATTTGACAAGAAGTTCGATCAGGGTCTGTAGAACAGATGATAGGGTAGATAAGGGGAAATTTGGAATTGAACATGCCCTGGATGATTTTGGGGTGTTGCTAATGACTGGGGGGGGGCTAGAGTACAATGTATGTTTTTTTGATAGCATACCCCTTTGTTTGGCACCTCTGCGCTTTCTTTTAACAGAGGGAGTCTGAGGGTTCGTTATCGAATGAGTGTTGACTTTTGCTGTAGGAAAAAGGGGGGTTCCCGGATTACTTGCTGTAGGTATGGATGGGACGCCTGATTGTTTGTTTCCCTCATCAACATTGGCATATGCAGTTTGGCATAGCAGATTAAGTTCATCCAGTAGGGTTAAATTTTGACATTGGTCTGCTACCGTCAAAGGGGATTGGCAACTATATGTGACTTCTATTAAGGGACTTTGTTCAACTCTCTCTAATTCACATTCAATGTCCGATGGTACCCTAGTTAGGTAGTTGTCCAGAGTCCCCTTCCGAGGCCCACCCTGAGAGAACACATTTTTTAAAACTTCTTTACCAGTCATGATGTGGATTGTTTTGGTGGTAAGAACAAACTCCTGCGCTAGACCAACATGTTACGTGGTAACCGCGGTAGTCTTTAAGTCTTTAAGCGATAGCCAAAGTGTTCGAGGCAGTTACTGTTAGGGGTCTAAAAGGTCTGAAAGGTGTACCTCTTTTTTCCAGTGGTAGGCAGGCAAGAAACAAGTGAGGTGGCCCTGCCCTGCCTCTTCCGGCCTCTGAGGGCCACAGAGGGCCCGCCCTTTGCCCGGGCTTAGCCCGGCTTTGCCCGCGCGTGTCCCGCGACGCGTGGGCTCTCGCTGGGCTTAGAGCACCTCCAGGGGCGGGACAGGGCGTGCGCGACTTCCGGTCGCGAAGGGGCCGCTGGGGGATGTAGTCCCCGTTCCTCCGTGCAGTGGCTGGTATGATGAGCGTCATGGGTGCAGCTAGGTGGCAGAGAGGCTGGAGACGGCAGCGGCAGCGGCAGTTACCACGGGTGAAAGGTGCTGCTCCCAGGCTCTCCCCGCAACACCCAGGTCAGTGACAGCAAGTCCCCCGCGACGCGGGGGCTCTCGCTGGGCTAAGAGCACCTCCGGGGGTGGGACAGGGTGTGCGCGACATCCGGTCGCGAAGGGGCCGCTGGGGGATGTAGTCCCTGTTCCTCCTTGCAGTGGCTGGTATGATGAGCGACAGGGGTGCAGCGAGGCGGCAGAGGCTGCAGACGGCAGCGGCAGTTACTGCGGGTGAAAGGCGCTGCTCCCAGGCTCTCTCCGCAACACCCAGGTCAGTGACAGCAAGTCCCCCGCTCCCCCGGGGCTCTCGCTGGGCTAAGAGCACCTCCGGGGGCGGGACAGGGCGTGCGCGACTTCCGGTCGTGAAGGGGCCGCTGGGGGATGTAGTCCCCGTTCCTCCGTGCAGTGGCTGGTATGATGAGCGTCAGGGGTGCAGCGAGGCGGCAAAGAGGCTGCAGACGGCAGCAGTAGTTACCGTGGGTGAAAAGCGCTGCTCCCAGGCTCTCCCAGCAACACCCAGGTCAGTGACAGCAAGTCCCCCGCTCCCCCGGGGCTCTCGCTGGGCTAAGAGAACCTCCAGGGGCAGGACAGGGCGTGCGCGACTTCCGGTCGCGAAGGGGCCGCTGGGGGATGTAGTCCCCGTTCCTCAGTGCAGTGGCTGGTATGATGAGCGTCAGGGGTGCAGCGAGGCGGCAGAGAGGCTGCAGACGGCAGCAGCAGTTACCGCGGGTGAAAGGCGCTGCTCCCAGGCTCTCCCCGCAACACCCAGGTCAGTGACAGCAAGTCCCCAGCTTCAGGTGAAAGTTCGACCAAGTTCGAAAAAGCCGAAACAGCGCAGTTTTCTGCGTGATTGCTATCATCGATGTTTGGATCAGCAATGCTCACAGAAGGTTGTACCTGTATGGTGCTGCTTTCCTCTCATACCTCACCGCCACCTATTCGTAGTGGTGAAGTCTCAACGAATGCCGTCATCAGAATTGGTAACCGCTGGGGACAACACGATGCATGAGTTGTTACAGGACCTAGCAAAGTATCGATATCCATTGGTACTGCTGATTGTAGTGTAAGACAGGTGTCCAACATGCATTCTTCTCCGCATAACAGACATCGAAGCACAGGTAAGATGCAATTTTGCCAGATAGGTCTGAATGAAAGAAACCAGGTCATATTTAGGCGTGGGCGGAAAATCCGTTCCGCTCGCGGATTTTGCGGATTTTCGGGAAATCCGCAATCCGCGAGATTTGCGAATTTCCCGCAAAATCCGCAAATCCGCGAGCAGCGGATTTTGCTCGCACTGCTCGCACTGTTCGCGTGAGTTCGCGCCCCGCGAATAAGTGCAAAATTGCAGAAATACGATCTTAGCAAAACTGAAAGTAACTACTTACCAGGTTCAAAAGTTCAGGCTCATCATTAGTAGCCATTTCCTGGAGTGCTTCCTGAGGGGCCCCTCCAGAGTTCAGTTGCCAGTTGAAACTATTATGTGACCCTGCTCTGAACCTCAGAATAGTTACACATATGCCACAAAGGTCCTGAATTACAGCTAAGGGAGACAAGCAGGAGCCAGGCTGGAAGTTAAAATCCATTAATCAGCCCCTAATTCATTATTGTCAGTTGGGGCAGGGCAGGTGTTGTAACTAATTTTGCAACAATGAAAGCACTTAGCAAGTGCAAAAGATCACTAATCAGGGCGCACTAAGGAAGCAGGTGCCAGCTAAAAAAATATTCTGTGACACATGAATCAGCCCCAAATTAATTCAGGTCACTTGAGGCAGGGAAGGTGTGCTTTGCTTTGCCGAAAATAATGTACACTGGACAACCAGAGGGTGTGGTGATGAAACAGAGGGTGGCATGGGTGGGCCAGAGGGTGGCATGAGTAGTCAGAGAGTGGCAGTGGTGACAGAGAGTGGCAGTGATGAAGAAGAGTGTCCCAAACAGGCTGGACACGTAGAAACAACAAGTTCGCGAAACTTGCGACCCGACAGGTAAGTTCGCAATTTGCGAAAGTGTACAAAACCCTCGCGAACTGGCAGAAACACGGGCGAACACAAAAAAAAAAAAAAAGCCGCAAATTCGCGGGAATTCGCGGATTTTGCGGATTGCGAATCCGCAAATCCGCAAAATTCGCGAACGCGAGATCCGCAAAATTCGCTCATGCTTAGTCATATTCAGATCTCTTAGCCGGGCTAATCCAAGGACTTCAGTTATGCGGTCCCGATAGCGTATAGCTAGGATCGTTTCTTCCATCGTTGCTGGAGTTTTGTCTGCAACTTGGCTCGGAGCAGAAGGATCAAAAATAAAATACTTGCTACGAGTCCCAAAAGTAGTGGTAGGCCGCCAAAGACAGAATGGACAAAATTGGGAAAGATGCCCAGAACTGCTTCGAAGGGTGTTAACAGTCCCGAAAAAATTGTCTTAAATACATGTGCGATGCCACTGGTATCTGACATGTTCAGGATTTGGCTTAGCATTTCTACGAAATGCACGGGGCAATTTGTTGATAAAAGTGTATGTATCTCTGCCGTTGTCCTTGCGACTTGCAGATCATACGTTTCTTTTGATGACGTTAGGGGCACGTTTGTCTGTAAAAGAACAGACTTCATTCTGCTTAAAGTATCAATTCGAAAAGAAGAGATATTCAAACGAGGCCAAATTGTTGCCTCCGTATCTGGAGAGCTGTTTGGATACAATACTTGCATACAGCAAGTGACCATGGAACTAACACTTACGAGATAGGCTTTCCCTGGCACCATGCCACAACAGCTGTGGTCCGTTATTAGAATGTAACTCCAGTTAGAAAGTTGTCTAAAGAATGGCTCTATTTGTGTTGCAAGTGTGCCGTGCTGGTGACATGAAAGGTTATTTGAAGTCCCCTCACAGGCCCCATGCAAGTTAATACCTTGGCACAGAAGAATACCGCTCAGTGATCGTTTACAATTGATACCACTAAGAAATACATTCTGTTTCTTTTCACTATAACATGTGTGAGTGTAAGGCAATTTCCATGATGACTTAATGTACCCTTTACCCAACCTTTCATACTGGCCCACTGGTATATATTCTTGGCAGTATTTAAATTGGAAAGTTGTTATCGGAATTGTAATTATTCCGTGTATTATCCATTCAATTACAGGTCTTTCTGACATTGTCAATGGTAATCTCTCAAGTTTTTCAATGCTCAGAATCGTATAGTCTGCTCCTTTCTGTTCCAAACTGATTTGTTTATCAGTAAGGTTAAAGATAGAGAATATTGACTTTGCGTTGATTAAACACCATGGCACGTAGCCTGAACGCAGATTTTGCAACATCCAGCCAAGCTGTACAATAGAACGTAATTGGGACTGGCCGTGTTGCAACATTAGTAAGTCCTGCTCTATTATATCAATGGCAGATGATACAATACTGTCCAGTGAATATATTCTGGAGGACAGAGTCATTAACCCATTGTTCACAACAGAAAGTGATTTTTAAATTAATACAATCAATTTCTCGTATTTTTTCTGCTGTTTCAATTTGCATTACTTTCCAAGCTTCATTGTACGCAGCGTATATACCGGCCGCTATGAAACGTTTTTGACGCTGTTTGCGTGGTCCCATTATGAAATCACGCAAGTCAGCACCGTCTTTAATTAAAGTCAAGTGTGCTTAATTTCAGCCAGTGTGGATTTTTCTAGCCACTGGAGGCATAGTTTCCCTACACTGTATGTTGTAACTATCCCTGGATGTTGACTCTGGGAGTATCTAGGGTCTGGCCTGGTCATTTTGAACCCCTGTTGTTTGTTCACAGGAATCTATCTTGACAGTTATTTGTGTCTGTGGGCCAGATCAACCATTTTTTCCAATCAGGATGTGTTCTGTTTTGGTGTAAAATATGGGATACATCTATCTCAACATCTGTAGTGCTATTATAGTCAGGTGTTGGCTTAGGAATAGACGGTTTGTTTAAGTCTTTAATTTTGGCTAGGCCAAGACAGGTTGTCTGTTGAATGGTGTCATTCAAGAATATAATTTGTTCTGGGACCATGCAGGCTCTAAATAATGATTCTAAACCTTGGACCTGCCAATCTTTGGTACCCCAGATTGTTTTTGTTTCAATGTTGTTTTTCAAAAATCAAAACCAAATGTAGTCATTTTTTCATAAAATGTTTCTGAATAGATTAATTTAGTATTTGTCAGCATTGTTTTTACCCCTGTCTTATTTAACAGTTTGAAATATAAAGTTTCTGCATCACTCGTGTTAAACCCTGAGAAGTATGGGAATTTCTCATAAAATGTTTTCGAACTGCTTTTGGGTGGAGTTGCACAATGTTCCCATTGATTATAATTAAAAACATTTCTAGGTTGAGCAGATTTATGCAAGTAGTGATGTGCAAAGTGATTATAACAATACATTTGTTCATAATTCGATGAACCCTGTAAGTAATCATGTTCTGTAAATTTTGCTGACATTACTAAATCTGACATCATATTATTTATGCTTTCAAAGTCCCAATCATCAGAGAATGTACTTGGTTTTACAAAGTCACTTAATGAAACCTTGAACTGATGTGGATATTTCAAGAGTTCAACCGGGCCATAGATTTCGTAATCCGTTTTGTCCCAAGCTACCCCGCCGGATATTGGAATGATTGTGACATTTACTGATGAAAGTTCTCTTTTCTTGATGTGAGATGACTTGTGTGGCTTTAGGACCAAGTTGATGTTCTGACTTGCTCTGTCCATTGTACTGTATTTTCCCTCAATGATTTTTCCCAGGCAAAGGACCATGATGAGCCAAAGCAGGAGGAAAAGTACACCGTACACAACCCAAAATTCAATCCATGGAGAAATCAGATAGGTTTCTTTCAGTTGATGAAAGAGTTCAGTTACTTTATCTTTAAAAGTTTTTGTTGCTGGCCTTTCTTCTGGTTTGCTTGGATCTTCAGAAAAGTTATCAAAATTGATGAAGTAGCCAGATGCAGTTCTGTCAATTGTTTGAATTGCTTCCGAATTTTCCTTTGTATTTTCATTTTTTCTTTCATTAGCATAGTCTGAGGCTACATCGTTGTAGACAGGTGTTTCTTGACGAACTGTTGCGATTTGGGTTTCAAGAGGCACAAGTTCCATGGCATTGTTGCATAGTCCTTTTTTATTCACTGTAGGTTTATCGAATGTGATTAGTCTCTCAGTTTGAACCTCTTGGATTGTAGCAAATTTTGGTACTCTGCTATTTCTTGGGAGTCCACTGGGCCTACTACTTATTATTGGCCACATGATTGTGGTTTTACCAGGTCGATGGATACAACTCGGTTCTCCTTTTTACCAGCAAGGGGCGGTAGTACAACTGATCTTGTTCCGCTGACAGCTAAGACAGGTACTGCTTTTCTGTAAGAAGGCCAAAATTCCTTCTTCACTGCGATCTTCTCTCTGACCAGATCCCCAATCTTTGGAATCTAGACAGGCCTTGCTGGGACATGTGGTTTATCTTCAGTGGCTGTTGGCTGTTGCTTTAACTTTATGTTGCTCAGGGCTTTTCTTGTTTCATTTAAGTCCTGTAAAACAGCCAAACGGTCTTTGATATCAAAGCATTTTTCTTTTACCACTGAAGTTTGACTATCTAGGTCCTGAATACGCATTCCTGTACCGAACAATAGTTCGTACGGACTGAAACCTTCTAGAGAATTTCTTGGCAGATTGTTAAGACTACGTTGGACACTTGTTAAATGTTGGACCCACCCGGCACCCGAACCTAATATCCTTGCCGTTATAGATTGCTTTATGTCCCGGTTTTTTCTTTCCACAATCCCATTTCCCTCAGGATGGAAGGGACAAGAGTACCGCAATGCAATGCCCATGCTGGTCATGGCCTCCTTATAAGCTCGAGAGCTAAAAGCAGGACCCTGGTTAGAGTGTAGCATGCCAATTGCGTATGTGCCGATAAAGACTCGCAAATCTTTTATAACAGTTCTGGCGTCAGCCGAGCGCTGGGGCCACATCCAAACGAATCTCGTGCAGGAATCCACTGCGACCATGATATATTTATAGTTACCATCCCTTTGTAAGGGACCACAGTGGTCCAGGTAAACACAAGCTAAAGGTTTATTTGAGATTAGAAGGGGCGTCTGTGTTGGTCATTTCACTGTTAATACTTTCATTCTTTGACATATTTCGCATTCTAGAACATATTTCTTAGTTTGTATTCTCATGCGCGGCCACCAATATCTCTGTTTTAATAATGATATTGTGGCGGAAACGCCAGCATGTGCAGAAGCGAGCCCTTCGTGTGCCGCTGTAATTAGTCCTAACCTGTGTTCCATGTTTGGAATTGCCCTATCCCTCACTCCAGGGATTTGAGCAAAAGGAACATTATTCGCATCAGTTATGTATGAGTACTTTACTGGAAAGCCTTTCGGGAGTGTTTTTCTGTCCTGTTTTACTGACGCACTGACAGCTTGCATTATATCGCTGTCTATTTTTGTTTTTGATCGGGTGATAGCAGCTACGGAAGCCGTTTGCACAGCTGCCTTCGCGGCTTCATCAGCCAATTAATTCCCCACAACGTGAACGCCATCTCGTTGATGACTCAGTGTATGTATCACCTGAGTCTTTTGTAGTTCTTTCTGTAAAAGAACTACTTGTTCCCAAAGCGTTTTATGCTTGATTGTGCCACCTTTTGCATCTTTGAAACCGTTTGAACACAGTTCTGCAAGTATTCATTATAAGACTGACCCAGTAATATGAATCGCACACTATTAGTGTGGGGAATTTGCCATCGGTATTTTCAAGCGCCATCTTAAATGCTAGTAGTTCAGCTCGCTGAGCTGTACAATCTCCTAGAGATTGCGTTTTAGTGACCAGTGGTCTAAATTTTCCTTTGTGCCAACGACCTTTAACAATCGCGCACGCAGCACTGTAAGCTAGGTTACCCCCAACTGCGGGTTGTGCTGATCCGTCTGTATATATTATACAGCCGTAGTGTTCTAGGGGCAGGATTTCGGTTGGCAGAGGACATTCATATTCATATTTTTGAAATTCTTGTGTTTTTAAATTAGGATCAAATTCGTATACTACGTCTGTTGCAGCAAGAGAATTAACCCATTGGATCCATCTCGGATGTAATGCTTTAGCATTTGGAATGCTTGCTTTTGTTACCGCTTCTAGGGCGGGCACTGGTGTAACGATTATTATTCGTTTACCTTGTGCTAGGGCTCTTTCTTTTGCTACAGCCGTCTGAACTGCAGTTAGAATTTTTTCAGTTGAACTGAATTTCATTTCAGCTTGTGAGTACAAATGTGATTTGTAAGCTATTGGTACCATTTCGCCCTCATTAGAGGTCAGGTACGTGAATCTGCATCTTCCTGGGATGACTCTGATTACAAGGTTGCGTGTGTTGTCGCGAGTTTTTAATGTTGTTTTAGCTAACATGTCTGTTTGCAATGATCTCAAAATTTCTGTGTGTGTCTGAGTCCAATTGATCGGTTTAAAATCAGGGTTTATTAATTCATAGAGAGGTTTAACCCTCTCTGCATAATTTAGAATGTAAGTTCTTCCGCAATTCAGGAAACCTAGTATTGATTGTAAGTTCTTCAGCGTTTTTGGTGCTTGGAGTACAGCGCACTTCTCTAAGAAGTTGTCTGCTAGGCTTTTGCCTTCACTTGATAATTCATATCCTAAAAACAGGACAGTTAGATGGGCAATTCGTGACTTTTTAAAGTTGAATTTGTAACCCTCTGCTGCGAACCCAAGTATTATGGTGTTCACTCTTTCAAGTGAGTATCCAGGTCATCATCCGTGAGATTGATGTCATCGACATAAGATAATGCCTCATCATCATATATTTGTAGTAACTCTGTTACCCTTGCTGAGAATAATCCTGGGTTATTCTTGAATCCCTGTGGGAGTCGACAGAAATTTTCTGTGACCCCATTATTGAGAAAGCGGTCAAATATCTGCTTTCAGGTGCAATGTTTTGACAAAAGAATCTATTAGAGATGTCTAATGTTGTTTTGTATTTTTTGCGCACTATGTTATTCATTAGTGCTGCACTGTGTGAGTTTTGCACTGCAAATGTCTTGCAACATGAGTTAAGGTGTCTGTAGTCCAAGACTAGACTATATAAATCGTCCGGCTTGGAGACAGGAAACAAAGGATTGTTCATTTGAGAGGTGCATGTTTCAATCACCCCTTGGTATTCAAGTTGATCTAAGATCTCCCTGACTTGTTTTTTAGCTTCTTGCTTAATTGGGTACTGCCTTTGTGCAGTGGGTTGACATTTTAACTGAATTTTGTGAGGAGGGGAGTCCTCATCCCATCCTACATGAATTTTATATAATGCAGGTGCTTGGGCTACTGCCCATTTTCTTGCATATGTGTATTTTCTAAGAATTGGAATATGATTTAAGAAGGCAGGTATAATTATTTCTTCGCCATGAGGGCACTCCCTGACAAACTCTGGTGGCCAGTCTTTCTCAGCTAACAGAATGTCATAGCCTTTTGAAAGTTTTTCCCAAAACAGACTTTTTATTTTCCTGGTTTTATCTCCCTCTATATGTAATGTTATTTCATATAGTTTGTGGGGCACACTAACTCGGGTGTCTGCAGTTTCTACTTGAATGTACTCATTCGTGTCCACAGTCTCCAGAAGATTCATCAGGGTCTTGTGAGCTATGGTCACTTCTGCTCCGCTGTCTAGCATTGTCTGTGCCCACTCTCCGTTTTTCAGCTGTGTCCTCAGTATCCTCGGCATGTTTTATTATTTTAATACTGGCTACCTTCTTTCTTGGAAATTGTGATTTTGTACTTTGAGCAGGTTCCTTGTCTTTGGACTTGACGTGCTCTTCCCTGTGTTCTGACCATCCTCTTCTTTCCGATTTCTGCAATGAAGTCTGAAAAGATCAAGAGGGACGCTTATCAATATCTTGGTATCTATCAGGTTTTTTCAAATTATCCCTATTTCTAAGGTTGTATTTTTTCTCAGAGGGCTTCCTCTGGGGAGACTTGTGTCCTTGATCCGGAGATCTTTCTCTCCGCCGAGGAGACCTTCCTCTGGACTGGAATCTTTTTTCTTTGGGAGTGGATTGTTTGTTTCCATCCCAGCTCTTTTTTTGAGTGTTCAGATTATTTTTAATAAATATCTTTTCAGGATTTTCAGTTAGTTGGGGTTTTATCGGTTTCCCACCCAAACTATCTCTACCTAGTTCTTCATAAGATTTTTCTATGATTCTGGCAAGTTCAATTGGTTGGTCTGTTATATCTGTTTCTTTCAATTTCTGGCGGATCGCCACAGATGCTGCTTCACCTTTTATGTTGGCTAATAATATAGCCGAGACCTGCTTGAAGTCTTTTAATAATTTCATACCCCGAGTTAAAGCAGGTTCTGGACCGTATTCGTTTTGTCTGTCTTAGTACATCTGGTATTACCACCATGGACGGAACACCATGTGTTTTTGTGTAAATGGAAGCAAAGACTGTGCCCCAAGTGTCACAGTCCTCCACATGTGGTGCGATCCCCATTGAAAGACAGATAGTCATAATTCTGTGTTTCTCAGTTGGAGTAGTATCAGGAAATACCGCCTCTATTTGAGTTATTTTTTGTGCTAACCAGAATGGGATTTGTTCCCGTTTTATGGGTACTTTACCAAGACATGATTGTATATTCTGTGGTGTAATTTTGTTTGTGTTCCCCTGGTCAGCTGTGGAATGTTAATAGCTGGTTGGTCTGTTGAAGTCCACATTACATTTTGGACTAATTGTCTATGTATTTTAATTAGTACTTTTAGCTGGGATACAAGTTCCCGGTCTGACATTTTTTCGATGTCTGGATGTGGAGTGTAGCTGGCTAGAACTGGCCACGTTGCTCCTGGTCTACCTAGTGGACCGAGCCTGGTGATGTGATTATTATGTTGTAGGGCGCCTTTGAACCAGAGCAGGTGCTCTTGGTAATTTAATGGGATTTCAATATCCTCGAAAGGAATGTAATCCTTCGGTGGTTCCTCTATTTTGTAATAGTGGAAGTCGTGTGTGACAGCGTTTGCTGCTGGAAAGTTTATCCATGTATAGAATACCTCTGTCTGCCGATATTCATGGGCCTCTACCACAAATATGACTGGACCACCTCGTGATGTCAGTCCATTTTTTATAAGTTTAAGAGTTATAGTTTTTCTTATGTTGACCGGAATGAATATAGCATTCGGGTCATTGGCTTGGATGGTTGCGTCATCCGCTAGGAGTTGAGCTGCTATTGTAGCTGTCTCCCTTTCTTCGTCTCCGTCAGGCATTTTTACTGACGGAAAGGTTTTAGTTTTTTTTGCAGATCAAGTTTCAAGGAAACAAAGATTAGGTGAACAATATTTTGGAACACTGACCCTTCAACGTTGACTATACCAAAAACTATACATAGGAATCTCTTCCTACTAAGTTCCGACGGATTTTAACCTCTCACCCACTCGGACGTCTTTTGGAGTATTTACTGGAAAAAGGGTCTGTGTGAAAAAGCACGACTGAGTTACTCTAACGTCCTGCGTTAGTTTTATCGCCTTACCAAACGTTGGGCGCCATTTTATTTATATTTTGTGTACTTGTAGAGCGCAGACCTGTCACCCAGAGGGCATCCTGGCGCTTTGAACTTCGGGACGATTGCACTTCTCACTGCTCAGGCAATTTTCGGAAAGAGATGCGTTTTCAACGCTTTCCTAAACGGCAGGTAGTCCTTATGGCTTCTCAGAGACAGAGGCAGGGAGTTCCAGAGTTTGGCCGCTGCAACACTAAATGAGCGGCCACCCATCCTAACTCTCTGAAACCTCGGGACCACCAGCAGTTGTGCCGAAGAGGAACGAAGGGTCCGCGAGGCAGAGTACCAGGCAAACATATTACGCAGTGGTACTGGGCCCTGTTGGTGTGCTGCCTTGAACACCAGGCACGCAGCTTTATACAGCACTCGCAGATGTACCAGAAGCCAGTGTAAGTCTCTTAGAGCAAGAGTGGAAGAGCTGGACCTAGGACGAGAAAGAGCCAACTTGGCGGCCATGTTCTGCACCCGTTGTAACTTCCCCAGCAGATTTTTTGGGGCCTCCAGAAGTAGCGCATTGCAATAGTCTAATCGACTTAGAATGGTACTGCGGACTACCTCCGGCCTGGCCTGGGCGGGGAGAAGGGGCAGAACTTTACGCAACATGCGTAACAGCATCATGCACGTAGAGATGGTTTTATTAACGTGCAAGTCGAGCTGTAGATTTGAGCCGAAGATCACCCCCAAGTTGCGAGCTGATTCCGCCGCCGCTACTGGCTCGGGAAAGGTGGTAGGCCAAAAGTTCTCTGGGAGAACTCGCGGAATCCGGTCTATGGAACAGTAGAGCACCTCCGTCTTTGAGCTGTTAAATTGGAGGGAGTTGGCCCGTAGCCAGTCCGCTGTGGCTGCCATACAGCGGTGAAATGTCTCCAGCGGGACCGCGTTATTTCCTTCCAGAGAGAAGACCAGCTGGGTGTCATCGGCATAGTTAAAAGCCGAGACACCAAAAGATTTTATAAGCTGGACCAAGGGGCGAAGATACAGATTAAAAAGTATAGGGCTGATGGCCGAGCCCTGTGGGACCCCCTGTCCAACTTTCCGTGGTTCAGAACAGAATGGAGGGAGCGAGACCAACTGTTGCCGGCTACCCAAATAGGAAGTCAGCCAGTCTCTTGCACCCTCTGTGACCCCACACTCCTCCATTCTTCTGATAAGGGTTTGATGGCAAACCGTATCGAACGCGGCCGACATGTCGAGCAGCACTAGAAAGGCTGCCCGACCACTGTCGACACGCGAACGAAGGTTGTCCAATACGGTTACCAGTGCAGACTCCGTCCCGTGCCCGGGGCGGAAGCCAAACTGTGCCTCGTCAAACCAACCGATGTTCTCCAGGAAGCCTGAGAGCGAGCGGGTCACCCATTTTTCCATGATCTTGATAGGAAATGGGAGCAGAGAGATTGGCCTATAGTTAGAAAGGCAAGCAGGGTCTAGCGTTGGCTTCTTGAGCAGAGGTGACACTACTGCTAACTTCCAGCACTCGGGGACCGAAGCCAGCTCCAAAGACTGGAGACAGATGGAATGCAGAGGCTGAAAGAGTTCTGCGTGGAAGGCCTTCCAGAATTTGGGAGGTAATGGGTCGAGCGGAGAGCCCGAGGCTACCGTGTGTGCCAAGCTACAGAATTCCTCATATGAGGGACAGGGGAACAGTCTTAGTTGGGGTCGACTGGAGGGGGTCTCCGGAGCTCCCAAACAAAGAACTGGGTCACTCGGCTGGGGTCGACTGGGTGGTCCATCTGGAGCTCCCAGACTGGGGCCAGACGTACCCGTCTGGGGTCAACTGGGCGGACCAACCGGAGCTCCCACGCCAAGAGTACCCTGTGTGAGAGCTGCAACAATTGGCTGGGGTCGACTGGATAACCCGTTCGGAGCTCCCGAGCCAGGACAGAACCCGACTGGCCGGGGTCGACTTAGCGGGCTAACCGGAGCACCCGGACCGAGGGCCGCGGGCAGAGGGTTTTTTAAGCCCTCTAAGATCTTTGCAGTCTTCTCCTCAAAAGCACCCGCCAGGGCATCGCACAGGGCCTGCGACGCCACGACCGTGTTGGCCACACACACTGGGTGAGACAAGTCCCTGACAATTTTGAACAGGGCTTGAGATTTATTAGGCGCCTTATTCAAGGTGGATTCCAGAAAGGCCGCCTTTGCCAACTTAATCTGCGCCTTGTAGCCCTGCAGTGCGTGCCTGAACGAGGCCCTAGCCGAGGGTGAATACTGCTTCCTCCAAGCTCTCTCAGCACGTTTGCAGCTCAACTTTAGCTGTCGTAGCTCTTCCGTGTACCAGGGGAAGGCACGATTCACTCTCCCTCGGGACCTACGAAGAGGCACCAGCTTATCCAACGAGTCAGTAATAGACCGACACAAGGAGAGGTAGCTTTCCTCCACCGAGTTGCTCAGACAAAAGTTGGCTGGAAGTAAAGAAGGTAATGAAGATGACTTAAAGAGTCGGGACCAAGGTCTGCCCAGTTTCGATACTCCTACCCCGGCAGCTTCAGAGGGATAAACCCCTATACAAAGGGAGAAGGCCACCAGTGCGTGGTCGGTCCAGCATTGGCGTAGGATATCGTTGACCACTACTAATTGAGCATCAGCGAAAATCAGGTCCAAAACGTGACCTCCCCTGTGGGTCGCAGAGCCGACAAGTTGCTGCAGCTGAATGTCACCAAAAGCTTGGCAGAGTGTCGTGAACGCCCCGTCCAGTGGAACGCCCTGCCATAAATTGAAGTCCCCCAGGACCAACAGCTTAGAGTGAGTATTCGATAGGTCATATATCAGATCAAGAAAATCTGATAGGGAGGGAACAGAGCCCGGTGGGCGATAACATAACACACCTGCGAGTAGTGTTCTTTCCAGGTCTTTAACGGAGAATCCCATCAATTCGAAGCCCGAGACCTCACTGATTTTGAGCTGGAAAAGACCCAACGACTCTCTATAGATGATACCGATTCCACCACCTCTGTTCTTCAGTCGAGGGGTGTGAATAATTTTAAAGCCTGGGGGGCAGGCCAGTCCTAGCTCGACTAGACAGTCCTCCAGAGTCCAAGTTTCTGTTAAAAACAGCAAATCCAGCCCTGAGGATTCAATCAAGAAGGCAATCTCTATGTGGTGCTTGCAAAGCGACCTAACGTTAAGAAGTCCGCAAGACAAAGAGTGTAGTGTAGCTCCTATATTCCCAATAGGCTCTGCGCATTGGAATAATATATTCAGCAGTGTAGACGTAGGACGGAGGTCAACTAGGTCTCTACTGACTATATTAGACTTAAGGCTTGCCAGCTAGCTCAGAGGTCACTAGAAACTTTCTCGAATAAACGAGGAGGAGTTTAACCTCCCTGGATAGACAAGAAGGGATTAGCTTCTGACAACCATATAACATTAACAAAACAGAGGGGAGAGGGTCCTAGGGACAGTTTAACGACCCTACAATGCTACTATCCCTATGAACAGTTTAACCAACAAAGAATAGCAAGGGGTCAAGTATTATGCATTCCAAATTTCATTACTAGGAATGGGGATCCTCATTCCTATCATACAAAAAACTATTGATGTGCTACTCCAGTCACACACGGGGTCTCCCTCTTTGTGAGAAGATTCCCATCAGTCACGACTCGGATCCGCACTTCATCATCTTGGAATCCTTCACACATGAAGGTAAGGTGACATACCCACTGTGGACTGGCAGATGTTAAAGCCTAGACCTACACGTGGGACCCAGTGATAGAGTTGTAACTAGTGTTGATAAGGGTGACTGAAAGCAGTGCTCTAAGGGCCCGATGTAGGTAGGGCTTTACCGATCGGTATCGGCCGAAAATACCGATTTTTGGCCCTTACCGATCGGTAAACAGCCATCGAGATGTAGGGAACCAAAAACAGAACGAATCGGATAGAAAACCGATTCGGAATGAGTACCGAATGGGAAAGAATCCGATACGTACATACCGAAAATCGGATATGTAACGAATCGGAAAAACACCGATTCGGATGCAAAGACCGAATCGGTCCAATTACCGATTCGTTAGTGACACCGAATCGGAAAATCACCGAATCGGTCCAATTACCGATTCGTAAGTGACACCGAATCGGAAATTCACTGATTCGGTCCAATTACCGATTCGGTACAAATACCGATTCGGACATGATCCGAATCGGAAAACATGCCGATTCGTATGATTCCCCGATCGGGAAATTCCCCGATTCCGACAGTTGGGGAGATGTAGGGAGGCACAGAAACACCGAAATCGGCTCAAAATCGGTAGAATTCACTCGGTATTTACCATGGATTGCAATCAGGTGGTAACCAACTCCAACCCATATAAACAGTCCCAAAATGCATTGCAACTTGCAGGATGGCAGCTTTCTATGTCATTGCGAGGCGGCTACGGCTACAGCAGGAAGGACAGAGGGAATGGCTAAGAAATGAACAGGTCTACAGACAGAGGATAACCCTGTTCATGCTCACAGAGGCAGAGATACTACAGAGATACAGGCTGGACTCTGACACCATACTTGAGCTCATCAGGGATCTCAAGCCATTCTTGGACCACCACACCCCAAGGGCACACGCCATCCCTGCGCACATCCAGGTGCTATGCAGCCTGCACCTGCTAGCGTCTGGCAGCTATCAAAGTGGTGTAGCAGCAGCAGGAGGGGTGAGCCAGAGCAGCCTGTCAAGGTTCTTCCACACATTCCTTGACGCCATGATACACAGGATGGACCAATACATCTCTTTCCCTGCAACCCACGCAGAACTGCTACAAACCAAAGCTGACTTCTACCAGATGGCACAATTTCCCCAAATCATCGGTTGCATAGATGGCACGCACATTCCGATTTGCCCACCAGCGGACACCGAATACATATACCGCAATCGGAAATCTACACACACCATCAACGTGCAGGTGATCTGCAATGCCAAGTGCACCATCACAGACCTGGTAGCAAAATTTCCAGGGAGTACCCATGACTCCTATATATTCCAACAGAGCGGCATATATGCACGGCTGATGGCTGGCGAATTCGGAGAAGGATACCTCCTAGGTGAGACACATCATCAGACCCCCATAACACATAGTAGGTAGGTGGAATACATGTATGCATCTGTCTAATGTGACCCCTTTCTCTTCCAGGCGACAGTGCATATGCCCTCCGCTCATTCATACTCACCCCCTACCTCAACCCCTCCACACCCAGCCAAAGGAGGTATAACCGGGCCCACATACGCACAAGGAATGTTGTCGAACGGACCTTTGGCATCTTGAAAAGTAGATTCAGATGCCTGCACAAGAGTGGAGGTGCAAGGCAGTATACCCCCATCACCTGCTGCAAGATCATAGCTGTATGTGCAATGTTACACAACCTTGCGGTCAAGAAGGGCACTGAGGTGGAGTTGTCTGACTACGAGGACTATGACGACGACGAAGCTGTGCCACTGACACAGCCAGCTGGGGTGTGTACGCCAAGTGATGGCAGATACAGACGTGAGGAGATCACTGAGAACTATTTCTGACTGAGTACAGATGCAAAGACTGCTAAATGTTGCTTGCAAAAAATCAAATTTTAATAGTGATGCACCACAGTTACAGCACTGATGTGCATCAAAAAATGGAGTTTGTAAAATCAAATAAAGTCCAGGGTACTGGTTTGCTCATCCCCCCTTGTCAGGCTATTTTTTGGCCCGCTTGCCAGACCCACTGGGGTGTCCCTCGTCCCCCTCCGAATGCCCAGCAGCATCAGCGGATCGCCTGGTGCTCCTCTGTGGTTCAGATGCAGCGCTGGCCGGGCTGCTGCGGCTGCTGCTGTCTCCAGCATCACCCAGGTCCAGGGCAGGATTGGAGGCGGCGTTTGATATTAACATGGCCTCCATGGCCGTGGTGATCCTGGCCATCCCCCTGGTGAGCTCAGCCGTATGCTGACTGAGCACAGATTCTTGGTTGGAGCTGCGATGGCACAGTTGTGCGGTCGCCGCTGCAAGGCGGGCCATGGCCCGGTTCAGCACCCGGGCATCCCTCCTGCGTGCAACCTCATGCTCCTCCTGTCTGGCAGATGAGTGGGTGATGGCAGTGGTCAGCCTGCCTAACCCTGCTGCCACCTCCTTGTTGCTGTCCACAACAGCCTGGAAACCCTTCACCAACTCCCCCATCTGCATGTTGTGCTGCAGGAGCTGGCGTTGGCAGGCCATGGTGGATCTGGCCTGTTGGCGCTGGATTTTAACCATCTGGCCCTCCAGGCCCAGGAACACACTGCCCTCCCGTGCTGGTGCAGCAGTGGTGGTGGTGGTGGCACGGCGTCGGGCACTGCTGCCTCCGGCCTGCTGAGTGGGCTGGGGTGCCACTGGTGGGGGTGTGGTGCTGGCCGGTCCCGGAGCCCCTGCTCCCAGGACAGGTTGGACGGGTGGCAAGGCCACGGTTGTGGCAGGAGCTGGTGTCGGCGGAATGGTCTGCCTTGTAGGGGAGTTTTGTGGTGAGAATTGCAAGGGGGGTGTGCTGGGCAGTACTGGTGAGTGCACTGCTTGGAAGTCAATGACCAGGACTCCCTCCATTCCTAGCCCTGGGGTGTCTCCTTCCTCATCCTCCTCCTCCTCCTCCTCCTCCTCCTGGCCAGCCTGGCTGGTGCTCGGCCCTGCGACTGCAGTGTTGGACGTTGCTGCTCCCTCTGCTGTCACAGTTGTGCCGCCTGATGGTGCCCCTAGGTACAAAGAAGCATTTGTAAACTGAGTGCCGATGTATTACAGTCAGTACAATTATGGCATTCCACATGTCCTTGCATCTCCTTACACCGTGTCACACTGTTTCCTGTCTTGTGATTCTGCACTGACATATTTGGCTAACTTCTGCTGACTACATGTACCATGATGCTTGTCTCTTGTATGTTGGTGACAGTACAGTGCTGGTGTTTGCCTATGCATTGTGTCTAATGGGGAGGTGTCTGGTAGGGTGTGTCATGATGCGCATGCTTCTTACCTGTAGCTGTGGCTCTGGCAGAGCTGTCCAGGGTCCCGATTCCTACGATGCTCTCCCTCTCGATGGTGCTGGAGACAATCTCCTCCAGCTCGGTGAGGGGTGGCGCCGGGTTGTTGCCTCCTCCAGTGAGTCCAGCCTGCCTTTGAATGTCAGCCAGCTTCCTCTTCGTGAGGCTGCGGAGGTCGTAAAACCTTTTCTTCAGTTCCTCAATGGACCTGGGGGTGACACCAGCAGCATTGACCTTCTGGGCGATGTCGGCCCACATTCTCCTCTTGGTGCTGTCTGGCACGTTGAGGGACAGCTTGCCAAACAGCTGGCGGTGCACCCTCACCACCTCCTCAACCAGCACCTGAAGTTCGGTGGTGGTGAACTTGGGCTTCCTCTTTTGGGAGGACTTCTGGCTTCCTGCCTGATCTGCCATTTTTTCCTGTTCAGTTTGCAACCTCCTTCTCCCACTGCTGCTAACTGTGTGTGTTGGGCTCAGGCAGGCTTTCCAGATATTTCCAGAAACTTCTTAATTAGCTGCACCTGCCAGGGTTGCCACTCCCTGTTTGGGTGGGGGAGGGGGAGCCACCTCATTGGCTGAATCGCCTATTGCCGATTCGGCTTTTACCGATTCGGTAATATCCGATTCGGTAAAATCCGATTCGGTATTATCCGATTCGGTAAAAGCCGAATCGGTTCTTTCAATGCATTCCTATGGGCTTTTTCGCTATGGGTCTATGATTGCCGATTCGGATTTTACCGATTCGGCTTTTACCGAATCGGTATTCGCCGAATCGGGAATATCCGATTCGGTGGTAGCCGATTCGGTGATTTCCGAATCGTTGTTGGCCGATTCGGTACTTTCCGATTCGGACCGAGCAGAATCGGAACGTACCGAATCTCATTACCGATGCCGACCGAATCGGTATTCATTCGTTTTTTTCCCCTACATCTCGTTTTCCGATTTCAGAATACCGATTCGGCCCGCCTCGGTATTTTGAAATCGGAAAATCGCGTTTACCTACATCGGGCCCTAAATGTGAAGTGTAAGTGAATGTGAATGATTATAAAATTAGGTAAAGAAGAGAAAGACAACTTTAATATATTCTCTTCACTCCCAAGATAATAAAAAAAGTGCGTAGTGGACTAAACAAATAACCACTATTGATGGAAATCGGTCGACATGTTTCTGCAGACTAATTTGATCCAGATGGTATGATGCTGCTTCCTCAGGACCATATAACGCTACTGCTTTGTGAGAAAAATATAATAAATGGTAAAATATCACCTGATTTACAGTGATAGCATCCTTCTACTGACTGCAAAGTTCAACAGGATATGGATCCATTCCCAGAAGGACAACACAAATATAAGAAAAAGAAACGTGGAATGCATACAATTAACCATGGACCACTGAAGAAAATTAATTCATATCAACAGTGTCTCACACTTAGACTAATGTATCGAATTATTGACATCAATCAACATCTATTTCAGATGCTCACTTACCCTTGTGGCAGGAGAGAACAACCCCACCTCATCTGGCTGTAGCTCAGGTAAAACGGAGCACCGCTCTATATTGCGAGATTTGGAAAAAAGGGGATATAGGACACATAGAAGTGTCAATTCATTCAAGAGCACAACCATCAAACATTGGGACACTTCACATCTTGCCACTGTCAATGATAACAAGTTCCTCTCGTTTCCAAAGGAGATGGTAACATGCATACATGATTAAGCCCGTATCTATGTAAAATGACCACGATGTTTCATTAACTATTACTGATATTGTATGATGTCAGGCCACAGTTCGAATCTGCCCAAGCTTTTTAAAATCTAGAGCCACTGGTTGCCATTGTAAATACGGGAGTAATTACGCTACTTTATAGTGGACGCTGTTTCGTGTATATTCAATTGGCCCACCATACACACAAATCGCAACATGGTTCAGAAAAAGTGTTGTATCCCAAGCATATTTTAGATGTTAACAGGTAACCACTCTGCAAACATACATGCTTGTTTATGGTGAGAGCGGTATCATCCATTCTCAATTAACCCAACATCCATAAGAGTGGCAACGTGGATTGTGCACTAAGTAATTGACGAGTAACCACTACGCAAACATGCCCTTAAAGTTGAGACAGTTACATGCATACGAATTCCAGGATATCGTGAAATGAAAGCGGCAATTGGTTTAGCAACAAGAAGACACTGATGTCTACATGTTACAAAACGTTACTGCCTTTGTGGCAACGTGGATGGTGCAATAAGTACTTAACAAGTGACCACTTAAAGTTGAAACAGTTCCATGCGTGCGAATTCAAGTAAATAACGAAGTATAGACATCGTTAAGTAAAACCGGCAGTTGGTTTAGCAAAGAGATGACACTGACGCCTACATTTTACAAAACGTTACCCCAATAGTAAGCGCCTCAGGATAACACGAGGCGAACGCTGCTGTGACTGCCACAAAACGGAGCCAAGGCCAGATAGTATTACGGCTCACCTGTCCGTCGGTACCCCGGGCGTCCCTCTGGGCTGTCGTGGGAGGTACTGACGCGGCGCCGAATGAATCTTTATCTATTGGCTCCCTTTTGGCGCGCGTCCTGCGTCATAACGTACGCAACTTACTCAAAGGAGCATGGGAATTGTAGTTTTGCAGGCTCCTCGTCTATGTTTTGAATATGTCATTTGTTAAAATCAGAAAGCGTTCGAGACTGTTGGTAATCGCGAAGCCTCTGATGACAATTATATACTGAAATCCCAAGTACTCACTGGGGAAGACGACGCATAATTTGGCCACTCCTTATTTTGAATCCAAAATGGAAATTGTTAGGTGTACATTTTTTCGGGACCACTTGTAATAATAATAATTCAGGTTCATCTCCGCTAGGAATTTGAGACGTGGAGGTTGCTGTGTTGAGACACATCTACACCTGATACAAAGTGTATCTCCGAATATCAAAAAGCAAGGAACTTCGAGATAGCCACTGACTTTTCTAAAGTATTTCTGAAAGACCAGCTGCAGAATTGTTATATATAAAAACTCATGGTTATGTAGAAAACGACATCCATATAACTATGGGTGCAATATACGGTGGCTAGACCCTACATTGCGACCACATGTATACAACGATTAAAATTCAATCGAGAGTCGAAAATGATCATGTGTCTCAACGAACATATGAATGGAAAGATATTTCAAGCATAATCTATCAGGGGTATTCTATCTCATGTTAGAGTGACATCCATGGGATGTCTTCATTTAACCCTTGCTTGTCCGACCTGAGTTTGTGGACCCATCTCTGTTCCTTTTTAAACAGGAAATTGCTGATATCGGTCACATGGGGAGGAATCAGTGGTTGTTCAATGACGGTCCATTTCAGTTCTGTAGGTAGATGTCCCATCTCAATAAAGTGATTAGTGAGTTTAGTTGCTTGTCTGGAGCATCTGATTGCACTTTTGTGTTCTGAAATACGGACCTTCGCTTTGCGCGTAGTCATCCCTACGTATTGCTTGTTGCAGGGACATCTGATCAGATAGATCACATTTTGACTATTACAATTTGTAAATCGACGTTGTTCCCATGGACGGTCAGTTCCAATGTCGATTTGTATGGACTTAGTCGTTTGAGGGCAAGCTACACAGTTACCACAAGGGTGGTGACCAGTAACTGCAGGCATGTCCCACAGGGTTCCTATAGTTCGAGGAACACTGTTTTTTGGTCTAGTGTGGACCAACTGGTCCTTCACATTCTGACCGCGCTTAAAAGTGAAAAGGGGTGGAGGTAAATCCTCATTGTCATTACCTGTGTTGAGAATTGCCCAGTGTTTTTTGACAATTTTTTTGATGTGGCTGGACTGGGTACTGTAGGTGTTGACACATGTTATTCTTTTCTGTTCCGGTTTGGGGGGTAGTAGTTCTAATAGACCTTCACTATTATTGTTTGAGGCTCGTTTCTTGGAAGACCTAATCAGTCGTTTGGGATACCTTTTTTCCATCAGATGTTTTTCCAGGGTCTTCGCATGCTCCTCAAATGAAGATTTAGTGGAGCAGTTCCTTTGAATTCGAAGAAACTGCCCATAGGGAAGGTTATCTCGAAGTGCTTTCGGATGAAAGCTATCGTAGCTTAGAAGTGAGTTCCTAGCCATTGGTTTACGATAGATCTCTGTTTGTAAACCAGTGGCTGTTGACGTGACTAATAAGTCCAAAAAGGCTAATTGATGTTTACTGTAATCAATGGTGAATTTCAGAACATGTTTCCTGTTGTTTAACCAAGCATGGAAATTTTTCAGCTCATCAACCGATCCTCGCCAAACTACCAGAATATCGTCTATGTATCATTTCCATAGACGTACGCATGCAAGGAAAGGGTTGTTTGCTTTGAGCGCATGTTGTTGCTCAAACCAGAACAGAAAAGAATAACACGTGTCAACACCTACAGTACCCAGTCCAACCACATTAAAAAAATTGTCAAAAAACACTGGGCAATTCTCAACACAGGTAATGACAATGAGGATTTTCCTCCACCCCTTTCCGCTTTTAAGCGCGGTCGGAATGTGAAGGACCAGTTGGTCCACACTAGACCAAAAAACAGTGTTCCTCGAACTATAGGAACCCTGTGGGACATGCCTGCAGTTACTGGTCACCACCCTTGTGGCAACTCTGCAGCTTGCCCTCAAACGACTAAGTCCATACAAATCGACATTGGAACTGACCGTCCATGGGAACAACGTCGCTTTACAAATTGTAATAGTCAAAATTTGATCTATCTGATCAGATGTCCCTGCAACAAGCAATACGTAGGGATGACTACGCGCAAAGCGAAGGTCCGTATTTCAGAACACATAAGTGCAATCAGATGCTCCAGACAAGCAACTAAACTCACTAATCACTTTATTGAGATGGGACATCTACCTACAGAACTGAAATGGACCGTCATTGAACAACCACTGCTTCCTCCCCATGTGACCGATATCAGCAATTTCCTGTTTAAAATAGAACAGAGATGGGTCCACAAACTCAGGTCGGACAAGCAAGGATTAAATGAAGACATCCCATGGATGTCACTCTAACATGAGATAGAATACCCCTGAGAGATTATGCTTGAAATATCTTTCCATTCACAACTTCGTTGAGACACATGATAATTTTCGACTCTCGATTGAATTTTAATTGATGTATACATGTGGTCGCAATGTAGGGTCTAGCCACCGTATATTGCACCCATAGTTATATGTGCGTCGTTTTCTACATAACCATGAGTTTTTATATATAACAATTCTGCAGCTGGTCTTTCAGAAATACTTTAGAAAAGTCAGTGGCTATCTCTAAGTTCCTTGCTTTTTGATATTCGGGGATACACTTTGATTCAGGTGTAGATGTGTCTCAACACAGCAACCTCCACGTCTTAAATTCCTAGCGGAGATGAACCTGAATTATTAATATTACAAGTGGTCCCGAAATAATGTACACCTAACAATTTCCATTTTGGATTCAAAATAAGGAGTGGCCAAATTATGCGTCGTCTTCCCCAGTGAGTACTTGGGATTTCAGTATATAATTGTCATCAGAGGCTTCGCGATTACCAACAGTCTCGAACGCTTTCTGATTTTAACAAATGACATATTCAAAACATAGACGAGGAGCCCGCAAAACTACAATTCCCATGCTCCTTTGAGTTAGTCGCGTACGTTATGACGCAGGATGCGCGCCAAGAGGGAGCCAATAGATAAAGATTCATTCGGCGCCGCGTCGGTACCTCCCACGACAGCCAAAAGGGACGCCCGGGGTACCGACGGACAGGTGACCCGTAATACTATCTGGCCTTGGCTCCGTTTTGTGGCAGTCACAGCAGCGTTCGCCTCGTGTTATCCTGAGGCGCTTACTATTGCGGTAACATTTTGTAAAATGTAGGCGTCAGTGTCATCTCTTTGCTAAACCAACTGCCGGTTTTACTTAACGATGTCTATACTTCGTTATTTACTTGAATTCGCACGCATGGAACTGTTTCAACTTGAAGTGGTCACTCGTTAAGTACTTATTGCACCATCCACGTTGCCACAAAGGCGGTAACATTTTGTAACATGTAGACATCAGTGTCTTCTCGTTGCTAAACCAATTGCCGCTTTCATTTCACAATATCCTGGAATTCGCATGTATGTAACTGTCTCAACTTTAAGGCCATGTTTGCGTAGTGGTCACTCGTCAATTACTTAGTGCACAATCCACGTTGCCATTCTTATGGATGTTGGGTTAATTGAGAATGGATGATACTGCTCTCACCATAAACGAGCCTGTATGTTTGCAGAGTGGTTACCTGTTAACATCTAAAATATGCTTGGGATACAACACTTTTTCTGAACCATGTTGCGATTTGTGTGTATGGTGGGCCAATTGAATATTCACGAAACAGCGTCCACTATAAAGTAGCGTAATTACTCCCATATTTACAATGGCAACCAGTGGCTCTAGATTTTAAAAAGCTTGGGCAGATTCGAACTGTGGTCTGACATCATACAATATCAGTAATAGTTAATGAAACATCGTGGTCATTTTACATAGATGCGGGCTTAATCATGTATGCATGTTACCATCTCCTTTGGAAACGAGAGGAACTTGTTATTATAGACAGTGGCAAGATGTGAAGTGTCCCAATGTTTGATGGTTGTGCTCTTGAATGAATTGACACTTCTATCTGTCCTAAATCCCCTTTTTTTCCAAATCTCGCAATATAGAGCGGTGCTCCGTTTTACCTGAGCTGCAGCCAGGTGAGTTGGGGTTGTTCTCTCCTGCCACAAGGGTAAGTGAGCATCTGAAATAGAAGTTGATTGATGTCAATAATTCGATACATTAGTCTAAGTGTGAGACACTGTTTATATGAATTAATTTTCTTCAGTGATCCACGGTTAATTGTATGCATTCCACGTTTCTTTTTCTTATATTTGTGTTGTCCTTCTGGGAATGGATCCATATCCTGTTGAACTTTGCAGTCAGGAGAAGGATGCTATCACTGTAAATCAGGTGATATTTTACCATTTATTATATTTTTCTCACAAAGCAGTAGCGTTATATGGTCCTGAGGAAGCAGGATAATACCATCTGGATCAAATTAGTCTGCAGAAACATGTCGACCGTTTTCCATCAATAGTGGTTATTTGTTTAGTCCACTACGCACTTTTTTTTATTATCTTGGGAGTGAAGAGAATATATTAAAGCTTTCTTTCTCTTCTCTTCTTTTATAATCATTCACATTCACTTACACTTCACATTTAGAGCACTGCTTTCAGTCACCCTTATCAACACTAGTTACAACTCTATCACTGGGTCCCACGTGTAGGTCTAGGCTTTAACATCTGCCAGTCCACAGTGGGTATGCCACCTTACCTTCATGTGTGAAGGATCCCAGATGATGAAGGGCGGATCCGAGTGGTGACTGATGGGAATCTTCTCACAAAGAGGGAGACCCCGTGTGAGACTGGAGTAGCACATCACTAGTTTTTTAGGTCTCGCCCTGCGATTGCAGGCCAAAGGCCTGCTGTCGCAGAGCGAGACTATTGCTATCATTCCGGCTTTCAAGGAGTCAAGGGAGACAGGAGACAAGTGATGTGCACGCGCACGTAAACGGATCAGGTCACGCGTGCTTCCTGTCTCCCATGGCTCCTTGGAAGCAGAAACGTACATACACCCCCACCCCCTCCCCACACACACACACATAGAGAGACCCCCCCCGCATACACACAGAGAGAACCCCCCCCTAGCCGCGCAAGCACACAGAGAGAACCCCCCCCCTAGCCGCGCATACACGCACGCACACACACACATACAGAACATAGCCACTCTCCTCCTCCCCCCCACCCCCCGCCGCCGTGCGTACACTGTGATACACACACACATACATACATACAGAACACCCCCGGCGCTTACAGACACACATCCCCTACCTCGGCTCGGCGTGTCTTCTCATCTCTGCTTGCGCAGGGACAGCCAAAGTGCACACGCACGGCGTCTCCTGCGCTACAACCGTGGTTTCGGTTTCGCGCACTAACCTTGTTTTGTATTGTGAACGCAATCAGGTATTTTAGGTTGCCCTCATTGAAACATATATTATGATCTACCTTTTCAGAAACAAAACCCTTTCATAAATAGACATATGTAGTAGTTACTGATAATAAGAAACCCTCTGAAGTCCATCACATAAGGCTGAGTAGAATCATCTTTGTGTGACTATCATTCACAATCACATTTTCAGCGGGGCTAAAAGTCTGCTTAAAAAGGGCCGTTTTTTGAGACAGACCTGCACACAAAGGACCGCAAATGCTCCTTAGAGACTAACACGGTCGCCCCCGTCACTCTCCTACCTCCAGCGCCCGTAAAATGTGTCTAATGGAGGCTTTTACCCACGTGGAACCCTACCCACCTCTTTTCTGTCCAAAAGAGCAGAGAAAGCAGACCGCCTGTGATCTTGAATCGGGCCGAGATTTTATCGTCGTAATTTTTCCCATTCCGTATTCCTGTTTCGAACATCCTCTGTGACTGTTTGATGTTTCTGAAGTGAGAAAGTGCCAAATTTATTCCAGGTTCCGGCGCGGATTGAGCAACCCTTCCCCCCCCCCCAAAAAAGAAAGGAACCGTGAAAAACTGTCAACCATCCCGGAAACGGACAAAGGCCTAGCTTTTTCTCAAAATATTTGAAATTGGTTGGGCATAAATGGGAGTGACATAATACAATGAAAATGATTTGTGTGGAGAAAATGTTTCATTAAATTTCAATAAAGGAGCACCAATCGTCAAGTGCAACGTCACAGATCACCCGGAAGCTGGCAGTGCGTGCAGACAGGTAAATAAATACACTGGAGATGCAGACTGGAGCATGGTTTTCTATACGTCTCGTTCGGCGGGCACCGTCCACTGGGGTGTACTACCTCTAAGGCTCTCGCCTCGACATATCCTGACCGACAGTTGCTCATTGTTCTTACTTTTGTATACAAAGCTGTCCATATGGTCATCCCTGCTCCTTACCCTGTACAGCGGCCGCAGCTGGGGTCCCCCTAGACTCAGGCGTTTCATAGCCGCCAACCAGACACCCTCCATGGCTGCTCGTCAGTAATCTGATTCTGTACCTAAAAGGCCCCTGCACAGCAGCCAGTAAAGACCCGTACACAACACTTCTACGATGCCTTCTGTGCTGCTGCCATGCTCTGTATCACTTGCCCTCATCAGACACGCTTGTTACCGTGCATCTGTGAACACAGCACCCTGCCCCAGCGGGGTCCTAATGTCCAATACATTAACGCTAAGAGCGCAGCATCCTTTGTACGGTATGAGCGCTGTAGAGGAAGCCCCATAGATCTCTGTCCTGTGGTGGAACTCTGAGAGAACCCAGAGAACTGCAAACAGCCCCAGTAACCATACTTCCTAAAAGCATCGCTTCAACAGCTCCAACCTGTAATTAGAAGCCAGTTCATTCATTTATTTACTTATTAAGCACAACTGTTACTTGTAAAGGTATCCTGGCACTAATAGTTCTGCTCCCGCATGGAAGTCCTGTTCGAATACAGCGGGGACTATACATTATGCCATCCTACTCCGACCATGTGCCCACTGCTCAACACCGATATAAGAAATCGCATCTCATGTAACTCGGTGCTCATGTCGTTTCGTATAAAGCAGTCGTAAAAGAGCATTTAAAAAACATATCATCACGGTCTGTAACGTGCCTCGCATAGTATATTACCAACACACACCCCAGCCCTCAGAACCCTGCAGGAGGCTTAACTTTAGTGCTTTAGTCCTGCCGCATGGACGTCCGTGGCCCTCTATAACGAACACTGGCATTCCCCATCATTCAATATAGTGTATATAGAGATAACTCTAACCACTAGTATATGTAGCAGACCTTTGTACTCATTGCCATTCCTATGTGATTCTTAGAGTGTAACCATTTCATCTCTTCCTTGAGTGACTTTACAAACTTTACAACTGTACATTTGCAATGTTTTTCTATCTGTATCTCTTCCTTGTGTGACTTTACAACTTGTACATTTGCAATTTTTTCTGTTTCTATCTTATATGTAACTCATGTAATCCTAAATCCTTATGTATTGCAACTGGTTCTTTTGTAAAGCGCTCTGACACATTCGGGTAATGTTAGCGCTATATAAAATCGCATAAAATAAAATAAACCCCGCGGCTCCTTTGCTTTTACCCCATTCGCGATTGACCGGGGCCCGTGGCTCCTCCCGCCTCGGCCACCGTGACAGAAATGGTCAGTTACGCAAATACACCGCCGCCCCCTCTGGCGGGGCCTCCGTCGATGAATTCGCGGAGGGATCAAAGATAAACGCCAGCAAAAACCAGCAGGACGAGGGGTAAGCGGGGTAAACGGAGAGGGGCGCGTGCCGCTGCTTGTTTTTTTTTGGGGGGGGGGGGCTGTATTGTAATTTGATTTATATAGCGCAAACAGTACTATCCCTTGTTATTTATTTAAGTATCGTGGCAAGCCTCAGTTGGATTACTGACAGCCGTGCCTTTCGTTTGTTAGTTGTAGACAGAGGCACTCTGTCCGTGGTTCTCCGCGGTTTGTCATCACACATCATGTAAAATATTGAAGTTGAATGCCGGTTTTGAGTTTCTATTTTCTTTGAAACAATTAGGTGTAATCAGAAGCATTCCGAGGACGTCTCTTCCGTTCTGTGCAATCCCCCTCCACGCTTGTATTTTTTGCTGCCTGCTGAAGGGCACAGCTGTGCGGCCCTAAATGGTGTAATGGGACAGTCATGTTTGTGAAGACGCTGAAAGGCTCCAGATGAGGAAGGCCACGTGCCAATATTTTTAGATTGAGTAGGCAAAAGAGGCAGAAAATGACACAACTACTGTTTGGATGAGCTATAAAAGGCAAGCGATGCGCCCCAGAGCTGTGTGCATTTTATACTAAGCATTTGATACCGAATAGAATTACATTCTGATATGATGCTTTAAGTATCAATAATTTCATGCAGACGTACAGTTTGTTACTAGCACATCTGAAAACAAGGACGTGTAAAAGAAAGCCCGGAGGACTGGGGCATTTTTTTTTCTTTTCTTTGTTCACGTGTAGTCATGTATGCTGAATAAAGGGAAACTTTTATTTTATTTATTTTTATTTAGTTTCAAAGGTTTTATATAGCGCTACTGGACCCAAGAGTATTAGAGCGCTTTACAAGGATGGTGAACATAATGAGATAAAATTAACAATTAAGCGAAATAGAGTTACAGTATGATAATGCATTCAACAGAGCTAAGGGGGCAAAGAAACAGAGAGATAAAATTAAGTGGTAAGTGAATATTAAAAGTTAGGAGAGAGAGGGGGGTGAAGAGAGGGGAGTGAGAGGATGTCTCTAGTCACTGGGATGGCATGTGTACAGTACTGAGGTATCAGGTGTAACGCTAGTGCATTCTGGTAATTGTAGTCTTGATTTTGTTTCTAAACCCTTTTAATAAACAACAAACAATGGTAACGGCTAATAAGAGCGCACAGCAAAAGTCCAGGCATAAGTAATCCAAAAAAATTATAAACGTGGTGCTCAGGAAGAGATGGGGGCTGGTTACCACAGCCTCCAAGACAAACCAATGGTCCAAACAGTTTCTGCGTTCCTCCGAGCACTCATTCAATATCAAAAAGTCTTTATACAGTTTTCACTATTCCATTTAATGTCCAATCTTCATTCAAATTCAAATCCAGTTCACATCAATGATAATTCGCAGCCAACACGTGTTTCGTCAAGTCCGTGTAGGACAGATTGACTTCTTCAGGGCTGCAACCCAAATATTTACAATAAGTCATAGTTTACAGAAATCATAATTACAGAGCAATAGATGTTCTACACTTTCAGCGTAAAAAGGAAGAGCAATTGAAAATTATTATTCAGCCTTAGCCATGATCTAATATAAGGTTGCAAGTATTTACAAACTTAATTTAACAAAAGAAGGAGCATGTATACCAAAATCGTGCTCTTAGCATACTGTAGCATAAACCATTTTCATTTCAAAGAATAACAGACTCTAATTTTATATGAGTCAAGAGTATAGGGCTGTGGTCACCGATAACACCCATAGGTGCCAGGTTCGCGATCCTGTGATAATATAAATCACTAACTCACCTATTTTATGATAGATATGTCGGATTATTGGTGACATCAAGTAGTTCTATGTAATAGATTCAGAACTGCGTCCTCTACAGTCCTGTGGTTTGCGTCGTATATACCAATTCCTATAAGTAAATCAATAGTGCTGTCAATACTAAATATTCACTGCTTGACAGCACCATTAGTAACACACACCAGTCTAGTGTCATTATGTAAAATATAAATCAACCAGTAATTTAAACTCACCAATTGTGAAGTAATTTTCCCCTTACAAATTGTCGTGCGCGATAAGGTAATTAAGTTTCCCTGTAATCCTCTGCTTCAAGTAATGTAACATCCAAGTACGGGTATAAATCGTATAAGCTCCTAAAATGAATTAACATCGCTGTCAGTAATCTTTGTTGGAAGCATGACAGCATTATAGTAATATCCCATAAAGCCACACCAGTCGGTAAACAGGTACGATATGCAGGTCTCACCTTTCACGTTTAGTATTGGTGTGTACCCTTAAGTTTTATCTCTAATTGTTTCTTCAATCGCGAGTGTCCTCCACACGAGTCCGTGTCTAAAATAAAGAGGTACACTTATGAGTTCTATAACTTAACTATTGTGGTCCATAAAGCATAAAACTGATCCCTGCACTCACCGTTATGTATGTCCGTAGTAATCCGACTTTGGCGTTCAGCACGGGCGCCATCTTGAAATGTCTTTTTATAGTTAACCGCCAACCCCGTGGATATACTATAAACTCAGGGTTTGCCGGCACTCCATCTTTGAATGGGTATATTTAAAGGCTATAGATCCGTATTCAAGATATTATCTTATATTAAAGTGATGTTAGTGTCGATACCTAATGGGATATTAACGCTGTATATTTGTACGACCTTTCCCACATATTTAAATTCAAATCGTAATTTATAATTTATTAGTGGACCCTCGTTGTCGTTAATAATCGTTTGTTGTGATTTACAACAGAGATTGTAGACGAATTAGATGTACGTTATCTGCAGAAAGCAGAGGACACATTGAATTTAAGTTGTCTGCTACTTCCGATATTTACTCACGCTTACTTCTATATATCGGACGATGATCATAATGACGGAATATTCGTTTCAAGTACCTTTTATAATATTGGTCCAAGTTACTAAACAGACTCTTGTATTAATTCCTCTCATTTCATCTCACTCGAGAACCTGGAGACCGGAGGGGTCCTCAGGTTAACCACAGTCCATTTCCTATTGCTATGTTATCGTTTTTGTCATATTGTCGTGTTCATTGCATAAAAACAATCCAGAGAGGTAGTGGGTTCAATATTAATTACCATTTCATTGTCCCTTGAGCTCTAACATCCATATATACAAGTCATAAATATGTGCTAACTTAATACATCAAAATACTTTCTCATTCTGTAGAGTTTTCTGTGTTGGGATGAAACAAAATTGGCACCAAACTTGTTCTATATAAGCTTCACACTAGTACCTTTTATGTTATTTCAGTTTCCTAGGTAAAACTCAAACTCATGGTCGACATTGAGGCCACATTCCACCGCTTTCAATCTCGAGTGAGATGAAATGAGAGGAATTAATACAAGAGTCTGTTTAGTAACTTGGACCAATATTATAAAAGGTACTTGAAACGAATATTCCGTCATTATGATCATCGTCCGATATATAGAAGTAAGCGTGAGTAAATATCGGAAGTAGCAGACAACTTAAATTCAATGTGTCCTCTGCTTTCTGCAGATAACGTACATCTAATTCGTCTACAATCTCTGTTGTAAATCACAACAAACGATTATTAACGACAACGAGGGTCCACTAATAAATTATAAATTACGATTTGAATTTAAATATGTGGGAAAGGTCGTACAAATATACAGCGTTAATATCTCATTAGGTATCGACACTAACATCACTTTAATATAAGATAATATCTTGAATACGGATCTATAGCCTTTAAATATACCCATTCAAAGATGGAGTGCCGGCAAACCCTGAGTTTATAGTATATCCACGGGGTTGGCGGTTAACTATAAAAAGACATTTCAAGATGGCGCCCGTGCTGAACGCCAAAGTCGGATTACTACGGGTGAGTGCAGGGATCAGTTTTATGCTTTATGGACCACAATAGTTAAGTTATAGAACTCATAAGTGTACCTCTTTATTTTAGACAAGGACTCGTGTGGAGGACACTCGCGATTGAAGAAACAATTAGAGATAAAACTTAAGGGTACACACCAATACTAAACATGAAAGGTGAGACCTGCATATCGTACCTGTTTACCGACTGTTGTGGCTTTATGGGATATTACTATAATGCTGTCATGCTTCCAACAAAGATTACTGACAGCGATGTTAATTCATTTTAGGAGCTTATACGATTTATACCCGTACTTGGATGTTACATTACTTGAAGCAGAGGATTACAGGGAAACTTAATTACCTTATCGCGCACGACAATTTGTAAGGTGAAAATTACTTCACAATTGGTGAGTTTAAATTACTGGTTGATTTATATTTTACATAATGACACTAGACTGGTGTGTGTTACTAATGGTGCTGTCAAGCAGTGAATATTTAGTATTGACAGCACTATTGATTTACTTATAGGAATTGGTATATACGACGCAAACCACAGGACTGTAGAGGACGCAGTTCTGAATCTATTACATAGAACTACTTGATGTCACCAATAATCCGACATATCTATCATAAAATAGGTGAGTTAGTGATTTATATTATCACAGGATCGCGAACCTGGCACCTATGGGTGTTATCGGTGACCACAGCCCTATACTCTTGACTCATATAAAATTAGAGTCTGTTATTCTTTGAAATGAAAATGGTTTATGCTACAGTATGCTAAGAGCACGATTTTGGTATACATGCTCCTTCTTTTGTTAAATTAAGTTTGTAAATACTTGCAACCTTATATTAGATCATGGCTAAGGCTGAATAATAATTTTCAATTGCTCTTCCTTTTTACGCTGAAAGTGTAGAACATGTATTGCTCTGTAATTATGATTTTTGTAAACTATGACTTATTGTAAATATTTGGGTTGCAGCCCTGAAGAAGTCAATCTGTCCTACACGGACTTGACGAAACACGTGTTGGCTGCGAATTATCATTGATGTTAACTGGATTTGAATTTGAATGAAGATTGGACATTAAATGGAATAGTGAAAACTGTATAAAGACTTTTTGATATTGAATGAGTGCTCGGAGGAACGCAGAAACCTTTTAATAAACAAACCTCATGCAGTGATTTGCAAAAGGAAAGCTAAGGAAAATCATCTGATAGAGGCCATGGAAGGCGATACTTACTGACGAATGCACAGGGATGCAATTATCCTATATAGCTAGTATGTGCGAGAATTTTGCCGACATATTTGTGTACGTTCGACTCTGAGCACAGTCAACCAAGCCCTTCATCCTGCCATGGTCAATGTAAAAAGTACTCCAAAACTCAGTAATAACTCCATGTTGTTTATGGTCCAGGAAGAAATGTATTATGGTGTAAACCCGGTAAATTAGCAGGTGCATCAAAAACATAGGTTTAGCTTCTCCCCGGCTGGGCAGAGGGACAAGTCAGAGTTGTAGAACCGCTTGACTGTTTGTGACTGCTCCCGCCCCCCTTCCCGGGTGGAACTATTGGCCTATCCTGCTAGTTATATAGGATTCTGTTTCTGGCATCCACCCCTTGAGGCTGAGCGCATTCTAGCTGATTTTATATTTAGTGTATCCTTCCATTTATGTGACACAACCTTCACCGCTCAGTGACAGATGTGCTCTCCCTCTGCGCCTCTGCTGTTTCGTAATATGATTTTATTAAGTGGTGATGTATTTAGAGCGCACTCCATAACAGTAAGCACTGGGCCATGGGCAGTGCTTGAAATGGAAAAATCGAAGTGCAGGTACCCTGTTTCAGAGTGCCTGCTTGTTTCTGAGAAGTGCCGGTACTCTCCAATGAAAAATATGACTTTTTCTTCATAAGTGAGGGACTCTCCCTCTCAAATTAGAAAAGTGCCGGTACTCAGTACCGGACAGTACTGGCCTACCATGGGCTATAATAAAAATATTTCATGCAGTCAGCTACATCTCTTTCTTACGCATCCGAGAGATGGGTTTTAATCTGAATTTCACATGCAGGGGCATATCTTCAAAGGACAAGACCGAGTTCTCCCTTTTTATCCTAGAGCACCTTGATGCTGAATCAGGGTAGGCTCAGCAGCGGCCAAAGCACAACTATAACTCCCAGAAGTCAAAGTGCTGCTGGTTAGAAAACCAGGACTGGTGTGCAGAGTTTCTGCTGACTTGGGGCCAATTGACAGCTATTTAGTTAATGCAGCTGCAGGAGTGTAAAGCAGGTCTCTGCCAATCACAGGAAGCCCCACATCCGCTAGGCCCCCCCCCCCCCCACCCCCTTGAGTCCAAGACCAATGATTATATCTAGCATATGGGAGACTCAGAGGCCCCTGGTGCCTATTTTAAAAGCAGTGAACCTAAACACTGCTCACATGTATAGCCTTGAGTCCTTCTGTGCTGCACAAGCTCTCCTTGGCAAGCTAATATCCTCCCTAATAGCGGGGTTTATGGATTTAAATACAGAATACACAAATATGCACCAAATGTTAGTAGGGATTAGATTAACAGCATAGACATGGCTCATACATGTTATGCCAAAGCATTGTCATTTACAATGCCAGTAACTCAAACTTTAATGCTGCGAGACCTATTGCATTGTAAATGCTTGTTGTATGATAGGAATGAGGTTCCCCTTTTCTAGTAATGAAATTTGGAATGCATAATACTTGACCCCTTGCTATTCTTTGTTGGTTAAACCATATAACATGACAACTTTGCTCCCTCAGAATAAGAGTGTATCTCTAGAGTTGTGTGAAAACAATAGACAGCTATTTCACTCAGTCAATTGTGCGTACTTAGTTTCACCAGAGTGCAGAGAAAAGAGAGACAGGCGTTTTCAATAAAAGGTGTAATTTATTGAACAGTCTTCTTTCTCATGCAAGAGAAATGAATTACCATAATTGCAATACTTAATGCAAAGTAAAGTGCATACAGTAAAAGGAGTATTATGAAATAATACTGTAAAAGCATTGATATGGTTTCTTAGCCATAAGATACTTAAAATGGATAAAATCTATACATACATATATATACAATGACTAACGTACTCAACTGGTGCTTCTAAATACGCCTACCCCGGTGTACCTGACCTAAGCCTAATACGTGGGAAGGAGTAAGTAAGTAGCAGTTTAAGTTAAGTTGGTTTTGCCAAGAATCTGAATCAAGAATTCTCTTTAAGGGTTTAGTCAGTTCCGTACGTGTGTAATAGAATGTAGGAGGTCCGGTATCTCTCTGTCAGGACTCGATATTCCAGCAACCCGCAAGGGTAGGCTGGAAACACCGGAGCAGGATTTTCTCGGCTGGAGAAAAATACATTGTCTTTCTCAGCGAGTCAAGAGGGAGGGGCAGCGTCCATGGGCTCTCGCATCAGCTGGGCCCTCAGGCAAGTAGATAGATGCTCTGCTCCAAAACCACCACTGTGTGTTTGCTTAAGGCAACGTTGGTATATTTATACCTGAAAGGTGCCGGGTTTGACGTAAGGTTTGGACATAAGATGTCAATAAAAATGTCCCTAAGAACTGGCCGTTCTTGCAGTGCTTCGCAGGAGTTCTAGGATGAAATCAAAACAAAAGCAAACGGGGATTTCCCAGGTTGCTGGAGGTTTGGTTTGTTTAGAGAACTCGTTGTGCTTTCTAGGAGTCCGGGGAAGTATCTTTGCTTAATGTGACTGCATGGGCTACAACTTAATATGGATTTGATTCCTATGCCTTTATAGGGATATTATTGATTATAACCGCACAAAGGCATAAAATAGAAATATTGAGTTAGGTTCCTAGATAAAAACACAGTAAACCTAGCCATGAACAAGTTGCATGTACTAATTTGTAAGAGGCGACGAAACACTTGTTGGCTTGTGAAACAAGAACGCTTAACATCAGGAAGTTTGATTAAAAGAAGAGAGAGTTGACACAATTGACCCACATTGTTGTGTATTTTTACTAATCTCTGAAAAGACGTTTTTCATGAAAATTGCGTGTGCTAGGGTATAATTGTTGTCTTGTTCTGATTGGTTTTACCACAGAGGTTTAGACAGGCGGGTGGTTCTCCCCATCCCTATAGCACCGTTATGAATAAATATTGTCCACATTGAAATAACCTAGAGTGAATATCCCTACAGCGCCTATATACCTATCATCGAAACCACCAACCTTGCTCTAAAAATTTTGGTGATCAACAACTTCTACTGGTGGACACGCCCAGGAATATTGCCAACCTTGTATATACAATCACATTTGCAAATGGAGAAATTTCTCTATAGTGGCAAAATATCTGCATTTAGAAATTCACTTTCTTCATGTAAAAGTGTGCCTTAATTGATAATGTGATTCAGAATTGGGGATTTCTGTATGCACATTTGATATTTTGTGTACCCAAGTGTAAATTTTAATAAGAATGAGGCTCCTCATGATTTACAACAGAGCATCTTAGCTGTTTTGGTAACTACTTACTGCTTTTGTTTAACTGCTTTTGATTAGGAATAAAGGTCCTATCCATACAATGAAGTGATTTTTTGCTTTGCATCTACTTGCACTGTCTTCATCCAGATTTGTAGATGAATGCTATGTCTTAACTGAATAACGCATGATGTATAAAGGCAGGAGATGCAGAAGGAGCAGTGTGTGAAACCAGATGCCTGTACCCTTATTACTATACGTCTTTCCAGAGCTATTCCTCATTAGTTTGACTATTACATTCTCCTTCCTCCAGCCTCAACAGATATCCACATCACCATCATGGCCTTGCTCGGTGTGTACTTCCTTGTCGTCTTGCTGCATCACATGACAGGCCCTCCACTTTTCCACGACAGGGCCAAACCACACACCATAGCCCGCTCTGAACAACAGAAGTTGCTGCGGCTGCGGAGGCACAAGCTGGACCAGGAGTTTGAGTGGCACTGCCTGGAGGAGCGATGGCGGGAGCAGCGGGAGCAGCAGCAGGAGGTTGCCTGGAGTGACGTAAAGACACAAGAGGTTGATTGGGGCTGTGGTTTGTGGAACCTTGGACTCTTTGCAACATTCCTTCTTGTTGAGCTGTGGTGGCATCAATTGCAGCGGGATGCCATGTTGAATCCAGGGCAGAGCGAGGAGGAAGACTATGACTTAGACATGGTTCTCCCATCCACACTACTCTGGCCTGGCTGTATGCCTGGCCAGGATGCCTTGGATGCCCTGTATGAGAGACACATACAGCATGGAGTTCACGATCTGGCGAGTGGTTGTGACTTTGTGGAGGGATTCACAGACAAGCTGCTGGAAGCTTGCCGGATCCTGTGCCGCAAAAAGGGTGGGCTGTTGTTGGAAAATGGGCTGGGCATTGGCAGCACCTTTGAAGGTTGGGGCAGGAGTAAACAGGCCACCTTTGATGTTCTAGTACCATTCCAGCCTCCACACGGTTATACATTCCGAGCAAATACCATGCCCTGGCAGAATGCTATTGATAGATGTGGCATGTGTGAAATCATACTTGAATCCCAGTGTCCATGCACATGTGGTGAGGCACCGTGTCAACTGCACCCTAGGGGGAGGGTTTATCATAGCCGACATGGTGTGCCACTTGACACTCTACTTTGCACAGATGCCCGCCTGGACACACAGAAAGTCCACACCTGGTTTCAAGTCTTGATAGACAAGGCATGGGGACTTATTTCTTATAAGTATGACTTCAAGCTCATTCTGGTGCCCGCTAACACATGCAAGCTGCGGCTGGAATACAAATCTAGTAGGGTGTTACATATTAACTTGATACCTGCAGTGCGCTGTGGTGACTCTTGCATCTTCCTGGTGAGGCAGGTGTCCGAGCGAGTAGATACATCTGGCATCTATTGGATGAAGTCCTTTGCCGTATATGAGCGCCAGTTTCTGAGGTTAATGAGGCGCTTCCTGCCAGAGAACAGTTGTCACCTGAAGTGCCTCAGTATCCTCGCCCACCTAAAGGAGGAAAAAGAGATGTCCGACAAAGCCATCCTAACATCTTACCACTTCAAAACAGCTCTTATGCACCTGCTCACCAGAAGATCTCTTGATGCCTGGCGGGCAGATAGGATATCCCAGAGAACACAGGATGTGATGCGCTTCCTAAGGCGTGGCCTGAGTGAGAAGCACCTTTACCACTTCATCATTGGGAACCCTTCTTTGCCTCGAGAGATTTCAGTCCCTGGAGAATATAGGAGCAAAGAGGCCCAAAATCTTTTGCGCCCTTTGGTGTTGGAACACAAAGCCTATGGTCAAGCCGAGCATGAGTATGAAGGCATGGTGTGTGCACTTACCAGCCTAACCTCTCAGACCTCTGATGCACCTGTGCCCATGACCTCCCAGTGCCATGACCTAGCAGCACTATTGACGTCCCAATGCACTGAGCTACCACCCCCTCTGACATTCCAGGGCCCTGATATAACAGTGGCCCCTGCCTCTCAGTGCTCTGAACTCACTGTGCCTCCACCCTCCCAAAGCCCTGAACCAACAGAGTCTGAAACATCCCAATGCCTTGACCTCCCAACATCCCAGATGTTCACAACTCTTGACCTCACTGTGCACTTACCTCAGACAGCATCTGACTTTCCAATTGCATAATCTGATGGCCTTTTAAGGTCCAAATTCCAAGACCTAACAGTGTCCCTAACCTACATGTCCTACAACCTGATTGTGCCCCTACTCAAACTATGCCCTGACAAGATCTTGCCCTTGTACCCCCAATCCCCAATCTAGCCGGTGTTCCAGACTTTCCTGTCACATGACATAAATATGCCCCTCTGTTTTCAGTTTTGATGTCCTGACAACACACCTGGCTTTCCTATCCTCTGACCAATATGCAATATGAGATACTGATGTGACGCACTCCTTTATGTCCCAGACCTATGACGTGACCTTTTTCCTACATTCTGCAGCCATTTAAATTACAGAGCATCATTAAAAAAAAAGATACATTTATCTGAAATGCATTAAAGATCCTGTTCTCTGCAACCTAAGACTCAGGCTTATTTATCCGACAGTGGCGGCTGGTGAATTTTAAAAGTGGTGCGGTGTACATTTTCCACCCAAATATATAATGAGCGAGCAAATATGAACAGGAAAATACAGGTGCGGGAAGGGGCACTCTTGCACGAAAATGTTGAAAAACAAATATTCTAATAGATTTTAAAGTATATATTTACTGTCAATTTCTGAAACTGATGATCCAGACTGACTCTGAGTGCAGGGGGCTTCCCGTCTCTTTATAGACTGTCTTAGCTCACGGCAGTCTATGAGTGAATGCCCCCTGCAGGAGGCAGGATGACAAGAGAGAACATTACATTGCCTACAATTAGCGCTGCAAAGCTACAGAAATAGGACTGAGTTTGAGAGCACTTCAGCCTTCTCCTGCTTAGAGAGAGCAGCTTAGCGCCCATTCGCACCATATATGTTTCATATTTTATTCTATTACAATAATAACTTGCTTTGGTTAGAGCATCATTACCACTCTGGTCTAAGTTGAAATTTGATGAGCGTGTATGCTTCTTAAAAGGTGATGACCCACAAACGGGTAACTCTAGATGTGTCTGGGCACAGTTTGGCTTGTTAGGCCTCAGCCTTGGATACAATATTCACAGAACGCTGTCCAATGAAATTGAATCTGTCATGAACTAGACAGGAAGGCCCTCCATGAAATACTTAGAATTAGTCATCAGTAGTTTGGAAAATACATTTTTGGGGACATAATCCTGCTTACAGTGATCCCAAGTTGCCCCATGGGAGGTGTGAGTGCCTCTTCCAGCCCACAGCCCTAAATCTGCCCCATGTCAGTTATGAGCAGTAAACACAATGAGTATCTGCTATCACACCACTACCCATTCTGGTTGTGGGTAACCACTGGCAGAGTATAGGTGCAGAAGAAACATGAGGGTTAATGCTCTTCGACCGAGGTTTCATTACACCATACATTAGCTACTCACTGATGGGACTCGGATCCGTTCCGTTTTATACAAATCTTTTCCATGTCAATTTCTTGCGCATGGTCATCACAAGTTACGGACACTCCTCCACTAAAAAGATGCCATGAAGGCGGGAAACATGGTCTCAAAATAGAGTTCAGTCCTCTTTATAAAGGCAAGAGCTTTTGAACCGTATCAGCCTCTTTATGCAATTTATTACAACTAACCATGGCTTCGCTGCAAAAGCCTCTTGACATCTGTTGTAACGCCTCCAGTGAAAGGAACTTTTTATGGTAAATTGTCGGTGGCACACATATGCCTCCTGGGCTCATAAAACAAGATTCTGTGTTTTCAACTAGGATTGGAGACTTACCATATAAGGAGTGATGTGTCATACCAATGCAGCTCCAGCAATGCAGGTGTTGTGTGCATTCTTCTGGGGACATTTGTGTTAATCTGGAGTGTGTTATTTTGGACCATCTTTAGTTGACTCATCAAATGCTGTGGTATTCCAGCATGTAATGAACTACAAGAATGAAATTTGCCACCGACAATCGCCCTGTTGGCTAAATGGCCCTTGCAAATACATTTCCTATTCCTTGTATACATCTTAGAGTAGTACGAGGATCATTGGAGCTTCCATTGAAAGTCGGAAGCGAATAATGACACTGACATGTAGCAGAGATTTCTAGATGCTGGGTGCTGGGTACCAAACCTCTACCACTCTACCTCTTCCGCTCTACCATTCTTCTGAGTGAAGTCTAACTTGGAAGGGTAGTTGTCCGTAGTCTTGGAGCAGGTGGGCATGAGATGTAGCTTCTCCGTTGCAGTGTGTGCAAGGACCCTGATTTGAAAGAATAAGCCTCACCAACAGAGGAAGCTCCTCTAAATTGTGGGAGAAAGATCTGCTGGGTACAGGGCATTAGCAGTCAACAGGCACACGCAAATAATACCGGGTACTGTAAATTCCCATGGAACCAACTAAGAAAACACAGCATAGAGCTAGCAACTGTTCTTAGTGTATCCACTTCAAACAATGCAATATAAGACAATGCAACTACATACATCCCCGAGTCAGCTCCCAAGAGCACACAGCTCCCCAGAACACATAGCTCCCCGCCTCGTACAGCACTCCCTTCCTCATGATCTGGGCTTGATGGTATCACATGAGTTGGGACCCTTTTTAGGAAGAGGAAAGGGGTGAAGTAAAATGTGGCATGATCTGGATTGTAACCCTTTATGTATAAAGGGGAAGATAGAGACATTCTCTCATGCACCATATCCTTACCACAAAGAAATCAGTACCCAGGAAATTCTCTTAGGTAACCTGCAGTCTTCCAAATAAACTTGCAGTTTGGACATTGTTCACATAAACTAACTACCCATGGTTAGTCCTCTCAAATTTGGCAAATAATTAAACATTTACTTTGGGCGAATGAGGAGAACTGCAAAAGTTAGTTGGAGAGCCTGCAACTTCAAAGCCTTAATCTCAATACCAGGTCAACTCTAGAACGCAATCAAATAATAGTTTGTTAGATTCCAAGTCCATATAAATAAACAACACAGAAATAAATATATAATACTAATAAAAACAAACATTTTTAGCAGATAAAATACTAAAAAACATATAAAATCATGACACTGTGAAAACCTAGCAACTAAAAAGGCAATAGCAGGTGTGGTCAAGCCAGTTAAACATTGTAATACTTTTTTCTGTGTGTAATTCAGATACATGCAGTATTGGCTTTAAGAAATATCTCTTTTGTGATTAATGGATAAATTCATTGCTTGTGGAGCAATGTGTCTTTTTGTCCTGTGTTGCAGCGTCACATCTCATTCGACTTAGAAGTGTCCCCCCATTACCCCCTGTCCCACTTTGTTGGGAAGTCCAATCTCTGCTTCAGCAATAGGAATCTATGATTTAGATGGGGAAAGCAGTTAGATGTATATCTGGATATATGCCCAGCCCCTAATAAGATATAGATTTCAAAGAGCTCTTCCACTCGATATAACTGAGGTCTTGTATGAAAGAATAACTTCTCAAACAGACTTTTAAATCACTTATTTTCAGCATAAACTTACCCGCAGGGCGTGCACCTTAAATATCGACTCCAAAACCAGAATGTTGATAAGACAATATTGAGGACACATTATTGAAAAAAATATTGACAGGTAAGTTAGTCTAACTTCACATATATGTTACTACGCTGAACATATATCTTCAATGTACGTAGATATGGGGTTAGGAATAGTAAGTGTATACGTCCCTTTAGTTTCTGCATGCATTTATCTGTCGATATTTTGTCCCACACTATTCTCGAGGTCAATATTCAGCAGTACAACCACAATCCATATATGGCTGGGTCCACTCCATTATGTCAGGGAAGCATTTTCCCTGCAAGGTCATACCAAAAGGATTTACATAGCATAAGTTCACAAATATATAGACCAGTCATTGCTTTTTCTGGGTCGGTAGACACTGAGCAGAAAATGTTCGGCTGCTTTACAGTCAAGGGTACTAGCACTAGGATATTAGTCTTTTGATAATAATTTTACCTACATGCTCTTACTTACTTATCTTCTTGTATACTGGTGGTGACATTAGGGTATAGCTGATCAACTTGTAGACCATGTCACACTACAGCACAGGTAGCTCAGCAACGGATTCACAAAAAAGTAAGAACAATAATGCAAGTGCGCTGTGCAAACAGGAGGGTGAGCACTAGAGAAATAATATACACTCATGTAATGGTCTACAAATAGAAATTTTAATCTGGAGTGGATTATGCATCACAAGTTAAAAAATGGGTTTGCCATGTTACCAGAGGGTTTGAGGGAAACATGGTGCCTGAGTGGACTAGAGAGATCTTGCATTAGGATGGGTAGAAAGCATTATTAAATCGCAGTGATAGCAGGTTATCTAATGTCGTTAGAGATTTATACAGATTCTTGATCACAAATAGTCATCCATTTGCAAACCAATGCAATAGACAGGGAACTAAGGATGATGCACTGTGCCAGTAAACCAGTGACCAATATGATTGTGCTTTAAAAGGGCTCTGCTGGCCTGACACAAAGGACCTGATTTAGATCTTGGCGGACGGGTTACTCTGTCACAACGGTGACGGACATCCCGTCCGACGAAATTTAAATCCCATTATAGTCCATGGGTTTTACATTTCGGCTTACGGGATATCCGTTACTTTTGTGACGGAGGAACCCACCCACCAGGATCTAAATGAGTCCCTAAATCCTTAATGATCTTTCAATATGGACGCAGTGACACAGTGAGACCGATACAGCAAGACATTGTGAACCTGCAGATATTCTTTTTTCCACCTGAAATTCCTGGCAAAGATGGACTGAAGCAGTGATCTGGACTACTTGGTCTGTCCAAGACTTGTGGAGTAGAAGGTGGACTGTGTGCACGAATGCCTGGAATCCAAAGCGAATGGCGTGATTTGGTCAGGGGTAGAGAGCAGGGTTGGACTGGCCTATAGGGCATTTGGGCAATGCCCGAAGGTCTGGTCTGACAGATCAGAGTGTGGAATGTGTATTTTAGCAGTTTGTAGGCCTGTTTTATGGCCAGGTGAGCCAGTTATTGTTGTCGATTTCCCTGATAGTACCACAAACAGTGTCTGCCCCAAGCACCACTACTGCATGTAGTCTCCCATACCTTGCAAAATACCTTTACAGGGTGTCTTTACAAGTTCAAAACTGGCTAATTTGCAAATCTGGGCCACATTTTTGTAGCTATCTGGTTCGTAAATGGGGGTGCTTTTTAGTTAGAGTCCGGACCCATTTTTTTTCCCAGCCCGACCCTGGTGGAGAGGTTGTGCAAAAGTGCAGTGGAGAACAACTTCATGACAGCAGACTCGATTCACCGGTGCCCTGTTATAGCCTATACATACTGCAGAGTGCCACAGTGCTAGATAGGAGGGGTGAGAGTTTGCTCAGTATCAGAGAAGTATGCAAGGTGTGGGCGTAATGGGGGCTGGTTGAGTACTGCCGGCAGCTGAAAGGCCTACCTGTACGTTGACCTGGCACCAGGAGCCTGATTGTGGCAGAGCTCGGTAGGCGATACAGCCCCTACAGTGAGGCGGCGAAGAACAAAAGAGGCCCACAACTGATCTGTGGAATTGCTGAGTGAATGCTGACAATGTCCATGAATTCTGAAAAAATTTGCCTGTAGCCTTTAAGAAGGAAAAACCATGCTTACCTTAGCTATTGTTTAGCATTTGACCATGCCTTTTTGTGCCGCTGCCTATAATGCTTTTTACGCTTTCAGGAAATGTACCATTGCCTGTAACCCGCAGACGGATCCTCTGGTTAGGAAACTAACTGGATTTGTTGTCTCTGATCGGCAGAACATCCCTTTCTTCAGGCCCTTATGAAAACACTGCTATTTCCAAACATTCTCCTCAATAAATGTTCACCTTTATACAAAGCTGTAAAGGTATGCACGTGTTTTCAAAATGTCCATAATTTGCACCAGTGGGCTTCAATTATATCTGATAACTTGTCTTGACACTGTTTCAGTTACATTTACAATTCCTTTTCTGTTTATCAATGCACTTTGACCATACAACTAATTAAGTCAGGATCCAGATTAGATGCAATGCACACCTTAGCCTCACCAATACATCTCATGCAGTCTGCCCTCATAATGGTGCTCGCATCCTTACCTAAATGTTAGCAAGTCCTCTCTTTAATACAAATAATCCCCAGTGTATACCACAGACCACCAATCTGTGCTACAGGGATGTGTGATCAGATTTGAATTAAACTTACCTTCCCCCCTGTGCATCCTCCAGCTCACCCTTTACGCCTACTTTCTCATATTCGGCCAATAAATCCTCCTATATGTAATCCTCCTCTTTTAAATCTAGTATTAATGAATCACTGTTTTGATTACCATCCCTAAATAAACTGGTTCTCCTTCTCAGGATGCAATGTAAACTCCTTTGTCCCACTGGGAACTCTTTTCATTTGCATGCCTCCCTGGACACTCGTTCTTTCGCCGATGCAGAGGACATCTTCTCTCAAATACTGAAACACATTTCCACCTTATTTAATTAATTTAAATGCTTAGTTTTCTTCAGACACTTTCCACCTTTAACATTCCTTAAATTTCTCTCTTCAGCCTCTGCAGGTGACAAATGTTTCTCACTTGCCTTGTTTTAACTGACGCTATTCAACTGCTTCTTTAATTGAACTATTTAAAATATATTTATGTCATCTTGTACCAAATTAAATTTGAGCATGTCTTCCTCATCTCTGTCATTTCTAAATACATTCTGCACATACTTCAACTTTTATGACTCAAAAGATGCTTTCTCCTCTTTTCTTATCCAATATTTCATAGGCCATTAGTGATTCTTGCTCAGCTGTTTTACAGCTGCATGAACTTGTCAGTTTGCTACTAATTCCGTCTTTTAATTGAAGTCCAGTCTTCCCTATTCTAAATGGCTACTTAGTCTTGTGGTACTTGTGAGATTTTATAAAAATGTTTTGAAACCTAACCAGTGAAAGGTTTGTTCTTAATCACATGAACCACAGACACCCTGCAGTCCAGTCCTGAACATCTATTTTCAAATGCAAATAATTGTTCACACACAGGCATTGCCTATATATTTTGCTTTGTTTATCCATAGAAAAAATTGCTACTTGCATTGGCATGGCCGTGCAGGATTAAAATTCGTAATATTCAATCAAATTGAAGATTATACACTGAACCCATTACTGAAATAGCCATCTAATCCCCAGTTTAATCAGAAGCAATACTACTCATACTGCCTTATATTACCACAACACTTTACAACCTTCTGTAGTCAAAACCTCCACAATTACCTTCCTATTTAAAGATTAGGATGCAAGGTACGAAACTGTCAAGGAAAAACTTTCAAATTAGGACAATGTTGGACAGCTGGGTTGCTATGCAGCCGAAGGAATCTAATTCCATGGTTGCTAGGGTGCTGTGTTTGTTCCTTAAAGTGTTGGGCGGAGGAGCAATACATAGTTATGCATAATGCGAACCACTGTTATTGCCATAAAGTCGATGTATAGTTATGAGCTTCATATAGTGTGCTACCTGGCAGCATCACAGACCGGGCGTGGCATCTGAGAAGTAAAAAGGGTGTACGGCCAGCCAGTCAGGACCAGATTATTGGTGTTAGTGGCTGTCTTTAGGCCTGGTACAAACGGCAAAGCTCTGTGGCAGGCCTGCCTCTGGCAATGCTACACTGACAATGAAAATCTGAACCCTTATTGCACCAAAGCTCCATCATGATGCTGTGGAAAGCATGCCAAGAAATGGACAGAGAGTAATTTGGAAGCAGTGCATATCATTCACGGATATAAGATGGTAATGCACAAAACCATACTTCAGAAACCTGATATGTCTGTATGCGTACTCTGGACCCTTGGCGCATCACACAAACTGTCTGAAGATAGGGCCAAGCACAAATTGAATGTCGATAAATGGAAGAACCCAAAACCACTTCTTCCTTGAAAAAGCATTTACAATGCAACGGTCTCGCCTTTGCAAAAGTTAGAGCTATTGGCATTGTTAATGACAACATTTTTATGTATGTGTTGGTTTTGAAAACAGATAAATAAATGGCATTGTCATTTACAATGCCAATAGCTTAATCTCTCGCAAATGCGAGACCTATTGCATTTGCACCCACACACAGAGCCACACACACACACACAGAGACACGTACACAGAGCCACACACACACACAGAGCCACACACACACAGAGCCACACACACACAGCCACACACACACACAGTCACACACACACACACAGAGCCCCCCCACACACACAGAGCCACACATACACACACAGAGCCACACACACACACCGAGCCACACACACACAGACAGAGCCACACACACAGAGCCACACACACAGAGAGCCACACACACATAGCCACACACACACACAACCACACACTCACAGAGCCACCCCCCCACACACACAGAGCCACACACACACCCACAGAGCCACACATACACGCACACAGCCACACACACACACCCAGAGCCACACACACACACACAGAGCCACACACAGAGCCAGGCACACACACACACACACACAGAGCCACACACACACACACACACAGCCACACACACACACACAGACAGAGCCACACATACACTAGTTAAATTATTTCAACATTCAAAGTATATAAAGGTTTCTTTTATCGTTAAAATAAAATATAATTATAAAATAGGCATTATCATTTAAAAAGGGAATAAACAATGAATTATTAATACATGTTAATAATTAGGAGCAAGTAATTGCATAACTACTATTAATGTATTATACCTTAAGGTTGTACCTATTGTATTGTATCTAGAAAGTACAGCCCAAATAAGCACATGAACAGGAAGGCTGCTTTTACCACACCAGCTTCCATTCCTGCCTGCTTTCTTTACATTCTAGTGCAACTGGGCATTTTAGTGTGATTGTCTAAACTGACACGACCAAAGACTACAACTCCCTGAATACAGCAGAATGTAAAAACAGATGTGCATATGTTGGCACATGAACACTCTGCTGTTTGGGCTGCCCTTAATATGCCCACCCTGCCAGGCACCGGCGAGGAGCCAGGTGAGGTCAGGCAGACCCATCGCTTGGGAGAGGGGACAGGCAGAGCTGGGGGAAGTAGGTCAGTGGGGCATGTGGTGCTGAAGTACAAGCAGCGCTGGGGTTCATGAACTCAGGCAAGGCCTAGGTGGTCAGGTGATGGGGAGGGAAAGGCCGTATCCCGGAAATAGGCAGAGTGCGGGAAACCACAGACCTGGGGCATGAAGGGCTGAACTGATGTCTAATCAGTAGTAGAGAACCAGCAGGGGGCGCTAAACAGCCAAGACCGAGAACAGGTGGTCTTGGTGGCCAGGCAGGAATGGTGGAAAGACATAGCAGGAGACAGGCAGCTCTGGGTGGACAGCAGTTATGAAAACTCAGGCGGAGAAAGCAGTACTAGAGCCAGGCGGGCAGTGGGAGCGAGGAGGGCAGTGGGAGAATGAGAGACAGACAGGGCGGAGTGCTGGAGGGTTACAGGCAGGCGGGTTTGGGTGGACAGGGAGGGCTGTAGTAGGAACAGACGGGGCGGGCAGGGATGGAGACACAGGCAAAGCTGAAGGCAGGGCAGGGTGGACGTACGGGGCAGGCAGGGCTGGGGACAATCAAGCCTATATGGGCAGGTGGAGGTGAAGGCATAGACAGGTTTGAAGGCAGAGGCAGGACTGTGACGTATGCGGGGCAGGCAGTGCTGGGGCCAAGCAGGTCTACTTGGACCTGTGGGTGTGTGTGGACGGGCAGGGCTGTAGGCGCGGCTGAGCCGGTCGATGAAGGACTGGCTCTGAAATGGTTTTGCAGTGAGGGGTCTCTGCAGGTTAATGAGCTGACATGATTACAGCTGACCATTTGTAATGTGTCTGAACCCCTGTGCACAGCCCGGAAAAGGTTAATGTGCTAAATAAGACTGCCCCTGACTCTCACCCCTGCACCTGCCCTCTCACGGGAGAGAGGAGATCAAAGAGCGAGGCAAGAGATAGAGAGTGAGGGAAGAGGGTGGAAAGGGAGAGGGTGAGGGAAGAATGAAGGGGCGAGACATGACTTGTTTCATGTTTTATCAAAACATATGCTCCACGAACGGCCCAGCATTCCAGTTTACTTGCATTTTAATGTTTTGCCTTTGTAGTAAAAAGCATGGTATTCTGTGCCTCTGATTTCGATTGCAACCATTTTCAAATATCGACTTGGCTCTTTCAACCCTGCCAAAATTAGAAGCGGGTAACATGATATTTTAAAGCAGCAATGTGCGGGACACTGACCTCAACCAGGGACTTGAAGCCACAAAGCAGAGAGAAGCAGCTTTAAAGCAGAGAGATCTGTTTATAGACATGTAATAGCCATTATGTGCCTCCTTTCCACTCCCAAGAGTTTGCCTTGCATCAGGGAGTACCGCAGGGTTCAGTGTTAAGCCCCCTACTGTTCAACATCTACGTCCGGCCTTTGGCCGTGTTGGCGAAGGGAAGGGGCTTGTCACTGGTATCGTACGCTGACGATACCCAGTTGGTGATTGCGTTTTCCAAAAAAAGGTGTACCAATCTGACCAAGTTCAAAGAACACCTCTCAGCTATTGCGGACTGGATGGCGTTGAACTGTTTGCAGCTCGACGCCAGCAAGTCCGAGATCCTATTGTTTGGGAAGGATCAGGGGTTGTGGTCTGAGCAATGTTGGCCAGACTGCCTGAATCCCGCCCCGTGCCCAAGGAGACAGTGAAAAACCTTGGGATGTGGTTTGATGGTGGCCTGATATTTGACGCCCAATCTAAGGCAGTGGAGGGGGCTTGTTTTGGGCTTCTGGGTGACTTGAAACCACTGCTGGGTTTTTTCCTCCAAAAGTTTGTCAAATCATTCTTTAGGCTACAATTTTGTCTAGACTGGGTTATGGGAATTGCCTATATCTGAGTGTGAACAAGGCCAGTGTTAAGCGTCTCCAAAGAGCACAGAATGCAACCGCCCGCATGCTGGTGGCCCTTCCTAAATCATGCTCTGTTTCCCACGTACTTCGGAAACTCCACTGGTTGCTGGTGGAGAAGAGCATTCAATTTAAGGCGCTCTGTTTGGCGCATAAGATCCTGTATCTCCAGGCCCCGTGGGGCTGGTGGGGCTGCTAGAGTTCTACGTGCCACAGCGTCCTTTGAGATCCGCCGCTTCAGCTCTGGTTTGCACCTGACGTGTCTTGAAAGCCAGAGTGGGTGGCCGTTCCTTTCGCAGTCTGGCCGCGCAACTCTGGAACTCGCTTCCTGTTTCCATCGGAGTGATCCAGAACCATCTTGCGTTCCAGAAGGCCATAAAGACCTGGCTTTTCCCTGTATAATCTTCTGCTCTCTGGTTCTTGTCTTGGAGTCTGTGGTTTGCGCTGGGATGCCCCCGTTGCTGGGGCAGCTATACGCATTATAAATTCGACAAATAAATAAATAAATAAAATGATGTGCTAAACTATTCTCCCCGACATGCAGACACACACACATATATATCACTGTTGCAACTAGCTGTCTGTGCACGACTTACATTTGTCGTTATGATGCACAAGCAGTCCATTGCTCTGGCATAGCAGCGACTTGCACGCACATCAGAGTAGCTATCGGTACATCGGAGACTCCTTCAGCAATCGATAAACTGAGTGCAAAAATGAGAATGCTGGTCATCAGATTCAGCCAGCGGGCTTGGCAAGTTCCCGCTCTGACCTAGACGCGGAAACCCAATTTCATCATCTGAGCACCAGCTCCGAAGATGTAAGCAGCCCAAATCTGGCTCCTAAGCCGCTTTCTTTTCTAATTATCGCTGTTTAAAAGGCCAAAACTGGAAGATGACAGTTCAGTCTATGGCGGTTCACAACTGCTGCCTGGGAGGTGGGCTCCTTAATCTACCCCCCTGTCAGGATTACTTGGAACATTAGGGTTGCTGAGCGGCTTTTGATGAAATGTTGTGCAGAATGTGAACTGACCTTTGTTGAAAAAATAGGGACATGTGTTTAGAATTAAGGAAAGCGTCCAGACACCGGGACAGTCCTTCGAAGACCAGGATTGTCCAGGGAATTCCGGGATGTCTGGTCGCCCTATCTATGTGTAGAACTGCAAATCGGACCTTCTGTTACAGCAGCGCAAGCTTCCCTGGCAAATCCATGCCCAGTGCCCATCATGTCCAGCGGAGGAACGGTCGGAGTTTAGACTCCCTGACAATTTAGTACTTGGCAACTCTGCTAAAATTGACAACTAGCTGTCTGAATGTCAATTCATTTTGTTCTCTTTGCACCCAGGTTCAGTTTCGATCTGTCGACTCTTAGGTGAAAGGTTCTGTGACCCTGAACCGATCTGCTGAGGACTGTTTTCGGGCCAGGCTCTAAACGTATTCAATGCTGGGGCTGGCTGAGTTACTGTTCAGCTGGTCAAAGCATTTTTTAACCGGAACGAAATTGCCGAAAGGCCATTGGGATTTCCAGTTCATCTGCTATAAATCCGTGGAAGGGACCTTCAACATTAAATATGACCGGGAACCCCAATGAATTTCAAGTCGGACTGACACAAGCCTAGCTGTGGCAGCCGCCGCTCTGAGGAGCAGCTGCGGGAAATGGAAGGTGTGTACACAGCTGAATCATTCTTTTCAAAATGTCGAGAGGAATCCCTTGATCGGGCCTTACCCGTCTCGGTTTAAGTGAATCGACAACAGGGCTTTCTAGAAGATTGACTGCACGTACATGTTTAAAAGCTTGACATCAGCCGACGAGGCCTCATGAAAGTAATAGCCTTGCACAGCGCCCTAGGGGGGAGCATGGAAAGATGCCCGCAAACCCCAGGGAGAAAAAAAGGTGTTAATTCCGCCTGCTGTCTGGGGGCGTGCTGCTCGTCTGTGAGACTGGGGCACAGGATAAGCGACTGGGAAGAGTGGCCGAGTGACAGACCCCGAGCGCGAAGTAGAACATAATAAATTTCTCTTTTAGCCCCGTCCTTATCAGACGGGCTTGGCATGACTTTCTGCTGCGGTAAAAGATTAATTATCTTCTTTATGGGACGAAACAGATGGCCCCATAAAGAAGATAAGAAACCTTTTACCACAGCAGTAAGTCAAGGAGCCCAGTCTGAAAAGGAAGGGGCTTAGCGAGAAAGAAGAACGTCACTAGGACCTCTTATCCAATGGCTGGTCACCGTTTAGGATACCAGTCAATGGAGAAGAGGGGCGGGGCTTAACCTCGCTAGTGAAACTCTCCCTACATCATTAAATCTTGCCAGCTCGACTGCACATGTCTGCGCAGCCATCGCAGGCTGAGACCTAAAAATGGAACCCATCATGCATGGCAGTCAAGCTGCACATGGGAGACCAGACAATACTCATCTGAGAGCGGTATGTGCAGCATGTGTGGCTGCCTGTGGATCAGATTCACACACAGCAGCCCAGTGCCCAACACAAGGCAAAATATGTGGCAGATTAGGCAAATTCAACCAATACATTTGGGTATGCCGGGTGAAAAACAGGAGCGCACCCCCAAAAAAATTAACATGAATTCAAAACCCTCACCCCAGCACGAAGGGCAGACCGGATTCTCGTTCATCCTCCCCTCCTATCTTGAAGGCGAGTAGGAAGACAAGGAAATATTTGTTATTTTGCTCACAAATGACTTACAAAGAAAAATCTATGTGAAAGTTGTTTCATCCGGATGCTTGACCGATCCCCCCAGTTCTAATAGAAATGGAGGCTTCTGTCAATATCATGTGCTTCCGCAAATTCCAGAAACTAACACCATTTTTGCAACTTAATTGATGACCAAGCCTATGGAAGCAAGGACACAATTCTAGTACTAGAGACCTTCATGACAACATTCTCACATGAGGAGGAGAACAGCCAAAGGTTTTGTCATCAAAACTAGTTCTGACACACTCATAAGTAGTGGGACAGCAGAAACACTTAAACTAATAGCCTTTGCAAAACAAGTGCATGAAGCAAATGTCAAAGACTTAGTGAGAAAATATCAATATCTAAATAGAACTAAGATGTTTGGAGACAAAACGAATATCACTGCACATCAACAAGTCCATAAGCCCTGAGACATCAGAGGGTCCCGTTAGATCTCTGACCATTAGTGGAAGAAGCACTACCTAAACTTGAAGAACGTGATGTACTCAAAAAAGTATCCGTGTCAACACCTTGAGTATCACAAATGGTTAACTCCCAATCAATGAGGGACATGCACATTTAGGTGCAAATGGCAAAGCCAAATAAGAAGATATGTAGACGAATAAACCCCTACAATTGACAATCTGATAGACCTGAAGACCAGCTACCACCAGATTTCCCTTGATGAAGCACGTTGATACTACACAACTCTTTTCAGATACATGGGACTACACTACTACAAACGTCTGAAATGTGGAATATCATTAGCTGCAGATGTATTCCATTACATGATAGGAAAAGGCCTCTCTGGACTAACAGGGGTCCTCGGTATTAGCAACACCATTCAAAACATATCCAAGAACATCATCAAAGACTGAATGTACCCTTCACATAAATATCCAATTATGAGCTACCTCTCCACCAAGAGAAGTACAAGTTCCTGAAAGATAGGCCCAAGTTCTACAAGCTCATATTTTCAATTAAGGTTGCCAGTCCTGACCCAAAGAAGAAGGAGAATATAAATGAAGCAAAATAACTTCAAACACAACAAATGTCTGAATCTTCTTAGGGATAGGCACATATTGTGGTGGGTTAATTTCTAACCTGTGTATGCTGGTAGAAGCCCTCCAACCAGTAACAAAGAAAAACAATTCCTGACAATGGTGTGCAGAACACTTGGACATTTCCAAAAGCATAAAAACTACCCTGCTGAAAGAGATTGCAATGCTATATTTCAGCCAAGCACTGAGCATGAAGATAATAATGGATGGCAGTCCAGTGGGATTAGTGACTGTGTTGCTACAACTACAGACCAATGAGTGCTAGACATTGGCGGTGCTCACCAGCGGAGCCCTTTCCTCCAGTGAGGCTTGATACAAGTCGAGAGAGAAGCACTGGCAATCCACTGAGGTTGTGATCACTTCCACCACTTTGTCTAGGGACAGGACTTTTTAATTGGTTACGGACCAGAAATCCCTCATCCATTTCTTCTCAGGATCAGCTCAACATGTGCCTCTATGCATAGGAAAGTGTATTCTGCAACTGTGGAGATACACTCAAAGTATCATACAAGCCTAGCAGTAGCAACCTTTTGGACTTCCTCTCATGCCACCCTGGTGTGCAAATACAAACTAAAGGGTGGTACCAACCTGATAGTAGAAAGGGCGAGACCAAGATCCATATCCAGAAATTAACTAATAATTTGTAGGCACTAATAAGAAGGATTAATGCCTACAAATAGCAATGAATGGAACTGAAGAAATCTCAGTGTGAACACTACTGACCCAGAACAAAGAAAGGAGCCTGGAAGACCAGCAAATCCTCCTGGCCCTATCAAGAATACAAAATGAACTAGGCTCATCAGTAAAACCTCTCCTTTTTAGAGGGGGGAAACTTATCAGTGCATCTTTCTATAGAAACAGAACAGTCAAACCATCACATGAGGCCACTAAGGCAGAGTCAAAGCCAAAGCACAAATAGAGAGAAATAATGCTATCCTGTGATGGACAAACAATTGCTGAGTGAATTGCATATGTCAAGCATCAATGAGCCCCAATCTGCCTACACCAGTAATCATAGTTGAAGCCCTCACAATTCTGTGGGAAAGCCTCAGGGCAGACAAATACTAGTGATCGTGGATAGATACACAAATTCCAAGTGGTAGAAATTGGGTTGTTTGTTGACTGGGGTGTGAGCCCCGGTCAAGCAGCAACCACAATCCTTGTTGGGGTGAGGCACAAGTCAACCCTAAATTAACCTGAGCTCAACCTTCTGGTAGCTTGGCACAGTGCAGTCAGGCTTAATTCAGGCGCAATGCGTAAAGTATTTGTGCAACACTTCAAACACTAATAAAGCGACAACACTACACAAAAAGGATTCCAGACCAGGATTGGACAATAGAGTTACTCTTAACAAATTAAATGAAACCAGAATGACAAAATTCCAATCAGTAGAACTGGGGATCTGCAACTTTAAGATTTTAGTGAAAATAGTGCCAAAAAGCACAAAGCGACAACAGTGGATACCTGGATGAGCTGGCGAGGGACAAACTCACAACTTCAGGCTGATCGTGATGGAGCGCGGGCCGGCTACAGGGATCCAGATTTGCAGAACGTTGCGAAGGTCTGCATCGAAGATATGTCACACAGCTGAAGTGACGAGTCGGTTGTATGACATTACAACGCATGCTTTTACTACGCATGCCTTTACATTGCAAGTTTTAAAACGCATGCTGTTACAACACATAGTGTTGAGGGGTGCTGGATAGTGAATAGTTTAATTTACTATTCCAACTCCAGTCCCCGTGGATAGTAGGGAAGGTGTTAGATAGTAAATTAAATCTATTCCCTATCCTAGAGCTCCCCCCAGCGCAATGCATTGTAATGACATGCGTTGTAAAACGTGCGATGTAAAGGCATGCGTTGAAAAGGATGTTCCCCGACGTGTCGGTTCAGAGACGCGCTGAGGCTGCGATGCGAGGGCCTGTGTCGTCGAGGATCCCATTGATGGGGCTTGCTATGCAAAGTCTGGTTGTATGTGTTGCACAGTTGTGAGGAGCTGCTGGGCTGCGATACGGAGTCAAACATACTGCCATCGACGAGGGATGCAAGGGCCTACTCATAGGATGCGTGATGTTGCAGATGTTCTGGTGAGGCGATGGCCTACAGTGTGACGCAGGTTTTTGTGATGGGGAAGATCCACGCAGTAGTGACAATGTGTCAGATGTGCTTGGGGTTGTGCCACATAGCAGAGGAGATGTGTCAGTCCCCCTGGATCCACAGAGGCTGGCAAAGCACCTTGAACCCACTTTCAAGGGTCCAGGACGGAGGTGGCACCACTTGGTAGGTCCAGGTGCAGGTGTCAAGGTTGTTGGAGCCTTCTGTCCCTGAGACTCAAGTTAGGAAGCCAGCCAACCAGCTCTCGGAGTCACTCTGGTGGTACTGGATTTAACAGATGCAGCTCCATTCCTTTTCACCCAGGCAGGATAGCAGCAGGTCAGCACAGCAAGGCAGCAGTCCTTCAGAGCAGCAACCCTTTCAGCAACACATCAGTACTTCCTGGCAGAGTATCCACAAGTCCAGAAATGTACTGAAGAGTTGGTGTCTGAGGTTGAATAGTTATAACCATTAGTGCTTTTGAAGTGGGGAGAAACTTCTAGAGGTAGGTTTCCCTTTGAAGTCCACAGGCATGCTGCCTTCCCTGCCCTGGCTCTATACTAACTTCATGGGGTATGCAGCTATTTGTGTGAAGACAGGATACAGTCTATTCAAGTGGCAGTAGGGCTGTTCCCAGCATCGCCTGCCCATCCTGTAAGTGATTGCCCATCCAGGCACGCCTAAGCTCTCTATCATGTGTGGTTGTCTAGGAGGATACACAAAGCCCAACTGCCGACTACACTCAGTCATGTGGCCCAGAGACAGGCTGCAGGCACTAAATGGCTATGGCTTGAAAATGCAGACTTTCTAAAAGTAGTATTTTCAGAATTGTAACTAAAATTCCAACTTCACCATAAGATAGGATTCTTCATTACAATTCCAAAGACACCAAACATGAACTGGTTGCCTGCTTTCATTTGGAAATTACAGTTTAGTAAATGTAATAAGGTAATTCAATCAATCAATCAATTTGATCTTTATTCGATTATGTATCATAATCATAAAAGATAAAAACATAAAAGCCACATAAAATCTTTAAAAAACATGCTATACGCAATCAAGTACATTTCATATATAGCTTTATTCGGGGTAAAAAAAAAGTACATTTCATTCAAGTTAAACAATCTATGTATGTTTAGATACAATTTAGAAAATAACAAACCAGCCTGTCAAACACAACATTATATCTTAGGAATACATTATTTTATTCAAATGTAAGGCTCCTTTTAAAATACCAGAGAACCGCCAACATCCCCACCTGATCAGGTAAAAGCTGTAAATGTAAAAAGGCAGGTAAAAATTGAAAAAAAACCCTGTTCTTTTAAAAGTGGTAATAGGTACCTTTTGCGCAAGAATTCATTAAATTTACATAATAAAACCATGTGTGTTAAGGTTTGGGGAGAACAATCATCACGAAGACAGATTGAAAGGACGTGGGATCAAACTGGCCCGGAGAGATACAGATCATTGTCCGGATAGAAGTAAACTAACTTCTGTCCCTAGGATGTTTAACTACTGTAAGATAAGGTTCAGTGCCAACTACTGATTTCAGGAGTAGGTAGGATCTGTGGGAGTGTTTCTTCAGCACCCTAGTTTCCCTCCCATCTTTTTTTTTTTTTTTTGCGCAAGACCTTTATTAACACAAAGCAGTTGACACAGCATGAGCCTACAACCCTGGGGCTGGCTCGCTACGTTAATATCAGCAACCAACATTGGATACGGTCGTTTCAACTAACCATTTCTGCAGCGCGAGGCGGCGTCCATCCGTGTGCCTCTCGCCTGGTTGCTAGCTGGTAAAGGAAATGAGTCTCACTTTTTCACATTTTATAACAAAGAACAAAAGAACAACATTCCCCAACTTAGACCGTACAGTGCAACCCTCACATACTACACTTCAGCTGTAATGGTTGTGCCGGTTTCCCCCAGGTATCTGCCGCCATCCTGCTCATGCACGTGTGGTTACCTACATAGTTTCCCAACCGATTCAATCCAGGGGTTGATTCTCCTCATCACCCTGTATGGAAGCGAGGTATACCTCCAAATAACCCCAAATACTTTTGGGCTGGATTTTGCCGGTAATAGCTCCTCGTAAGTTTGTAGCTTGTCCCGGCAGATGGACATGTCACGCAACCAAGTTTTCATCTTCGGCACCTTGCGACTGTGCCAGCATTGCGCCACCTGCCTCTTTGCTAACAGTAAGGCTATTACACAGAACTTGCGCTTTAATGCCCTGAACTGTGGCACTATTCCCAGCAGGCAGATTTTGGGCGTACATTGCACCTCCTCCTCCAAAATGATAGATAATGCGGCAGTGACCTCCACCCAATAACTCGCTATCTTGGCGCAGTCCCAGGCCAGATGAGCGAATCCCGCTCCCTCCCTGTTACACCTTTTGCACCTGTCTTCATCCTGCAACCCGAATCTAAGCAGTTTCGTTGGCGTGTAATAAATTTGATGAAGGAATTTAAAATGAATAATCCTCAAATTGCCGTTTGGTGTCAGTATTTGTGTCAGGGCACAGGTGCTAGTCCATTCTTCGTCTGTCAATGGTGTGTCCAATAGTGTATCCCACCGCCCCTTGGCCTGCAACGTGTGACCCGCTAATTCTGATTGTGCAGCTGAATACAGTCTAGAGACCAAGTGTGATAAATCGTTAGTTGTGATCAATAATTGTAGTGGCGCAAGGCATTCTGGTTCCGATGGGAATGTCGGGTAGTGTTCCCTCAAAGCTCTAGTGAGTCTGTAATATGTAAAGCGAAACATGGGAGTTTGGTTCTGAATATAACCCATCTGGTCTAGGCTCGCAAATGTGCCCCCTTGAAACACATCTCCCATCCTGTCAATACCTGCTCTACTCAGCAGGGACATTCCGACCCTCTCCCCAGTGACCGACAACTCCTGATGATGGTGTAATGACATGGCTGGTGCACACAGTGGGGTTTTATGGGCCAGTTGCCCCAGCCTGTGCCAAGCCTTGACCGTAGTATCCACCGTGTTAATATCCCTAGCATGTAGCGGGGGACGTGTATGTGAAATTATCGCCGAGAGGGGTACAGGATGCGCATCACTCTCCTCTATAGCCGCATGCGTGAGGTACGGGACCGCATGATACCAATATGCCGCGTATTGCGCCTGCGCACAAAGGTAGTATAGGAGGAAATCAGGCACACTGAAACCACCCTGTGCAAATGGGAGTGTAAGAGTCTGCAGATCCACCCGTGCCTGTTTGCCAGCCCATATGAGGGTCCTCACCAGGGAGTTAATGCGACAGAATATTGCCTGTGGTGGTGTGATTGGGATGTTGTTAAACAGGTATAACAATTTGGGCAACACGTTCATTTTAACAATAGCTATCCTGTCGGCTAACGAGAGGAGCAAATGTATCCAACGCTGGATACTGTCCTCCAGCTTCGAGAGCACCACGCCGTAGTTCGCCCGCAGCACCTCCTCAGGATCTCTATGGTACATGACCCCTAGGTATCTGATCGGGTCATGCTGCCACTCCAGCGGGTAATCCACAGCAAAGCGTGAGGTGGTGTCAGTGAGGGGTATTATAGAGGATTTAGCCCAATTGATAGCCAGCCCTGAGTGCCCTCCGAATCTGATGTATTCCCTGAGCAGTGAGTTCAGGTGAGTCTCAGGGTCACGGACATAGAGTAACATATCGTCCGCATACAATGATATGTGAAGCGGCCTTGTTATGAAGTTTAACGCCGAGTCTTTGTAGTTCTGCCGTATCAGACAGGCCAGAGGCTCTAGTGCTAGTGCGAATAATAGAGGCGAGAGCGGACAGCCCTGTCTCGTCCCTCGCTCAATTGCAAATTCATCCGAAACGTAGCCGTTGATTCTGATCCTGGCACGCGGCTTTGTATAAAACAAGGAGACCCACTGCACAAACCGTTTAGGAAACCCCATTCTGTTCAGGACGGTGATCATATATCGCCACTCAATGGAGTCGAACGCTTTTGCAGCGTCAAGCATGACCGCCACCGCTTTGATCGAGGGTTGCAGGTAGTGTGAGAGTGCAAACAGGGATCTGGTATTATGCGTGGTCGATCTGGAGGGCACGAAGCCAGACTGGTCTTCCCTCCCATCTTTAAATTTGTTTAAAATCCACTTCTTGAAAAGGCCCCATTCACCCTTATTTAGAATATGTGGCCTGTTGAAGATATCTATACAATACAGGGTACAGGTAGTGGTTTTAATATAATTTATCAACTGTATGTTTTGACCATAGGTACACCCCAAACAGTCTTCAATCACCCTCCTATTGAACCACAGTCTCTCATCTACCCAAATTGAAATCCAAAGTAACAGTGGAGCCAGTTTTACCTTATCCTCCACATAGTCTAAGCCCGTTCCTCATGGATTAAATAAATAGGCACTATTTGGACCCAACACCTATAATTTTCTGCAGAATCGGTCCTCTTCTTGCTGGATTACCCTGCACTTACGGTGCCCCCATATGGCTGCACCATATGTCAGGACTGGGAGACATTTAGTTCTATAGATTTGCAACAGGGCAACATAGGCTTGTTACCCAACAACATTGGTAATCTAAACAGGGCCCAACAGGCTTGGGTGAATTTAGAACAACAATTGGAAATACAAGAAAACCAGTTGTTCTGTTGATCATATAATACACCTTAATAGGGAAAGGTGGGAATCCTGGTGATTTTATGCCCCTTGATATCGATGGGTTCTTGTTTTTGTAGCCTTCCTCCCAAAAACCATGTAATGGGTCTTTAAAATATTTGTATCTAAAAGCAGATCATCCATGATATTGACAAACCTATCAACCAGAAGCTTCAACCCATTTGCCTTTCTGGCCATCAAAATGGCGTTGTCTGCATAAAGCAGGGCAGGCACACTGTCTGACTTTACCTTAGGCAGACCAGCCCCATTTTCAAATAGGTAGGTGTTTAGGCTATTTATAGATAACAAAAACAAGATTGGGGCCATCACACAACCCTGCCTAACCCCCGTGGGAGGCAAATGTTTCGGTTGTCTCCCCTCCAAACCATATCTGATACAAGCATTTAGGTCCATATGAAGGGCTCTAAGAAAATCTATCCACTGAGCTGGCAGTCCCAATACCCTAAGGATAACCCAGAGTTTCAACCTTTTTACACGATCAAAGGCGCTACTGAGGTCCATGAATGTGAGAAAAATGGACCCCTGTTTTGCCACTACATATTTCCCTATTATATTGTTATGGTTCAAGCACTGTTCCAGCATGCCCATCCCCTCTCTGAGTGCATATTGGACGGAGCAAATATTATCGTTAGCCTGGGCTCAAGCTTTCACTCAGTGTAAAAAAATATGGCATACCACCTTCACAACTGAATTTAAGAGGGAAATGGGTCCATAACAGGTGAGGTCCTGCAGATTCCCATTCTTAAACTGTCATGTGCTTATCTAGGTTCCTGATCGATACTGTGACCTTATGCCCCTATTCGGCTATAAAGCCATTTATTCCCTATATTGGCATAACCGTTCAAGTACGATTTTCTGAAAAGTCATCTCTGGCCTCACACGAGCAGAGCCACAGAGCCACATTCCAGCATGACTCTCTGCTACTTCCTTTGCGACCAATTAGTGCAATGACAGAGCAGCAGTCACTATCTGATATTCCTAGATAACACTCCGAGTTCTTCAACAAGATAAAAACTTAGCAAACCTGGAAATCCCCGCTTGCTATGTTTTGATTAGTAATGGAACTCTAATGAGCAACTGATAACTATCACTTCCTAGTGACATCTTTAATTGACGTCTTATGTCCAGCAAACTTGCGTCAAACCCGGCACCTGTCAGGTATAAATATTACCAACGTTGCCTTAAGCAATGAGCGAACATGTTGCTGATGCCAGCTGCCTGCATGACCCTGTGTTGGTAAAAACTAGCACTCTGTCGCTGCAGCCTGCTATCCTGTGGTGGTGAAGCTACTGATTACCATTATCGCCGCTACAGCGCGACCTATGGTGCAGTACGCTTGAGGAGCCGTGCAGCCGTCCTCTGCGAAGACATCCAGCCCAGCTGCCCGCGGACGCTGTCACCCCTCCTTCCTCGACGCGCTGAGAGAAGCCGCTGCCTTTCTCGTGCAGAGAAATCCAGTCCCGGCGCTTCCGGTTTACCCTCGCAGGTGACTGGGATATCGAGAGAGACCCCTGAAGGAGATACCAATCCTCCATCATTCTATTCAGAGGTATGGTGTTGACTAAACCCTTAGACGAGAATTCTTGAAACAAACCTTGGCAAAACCAACTTAACTTAAGCTACTTACTTACTCCCCTTCTCACGTGTTAGGCTTAGGTCAGGCACACTGGGGTAGGCTTAGTTAGAAGCACCAGTTGAGTATGTTAGCCTAATGTATATATGACTGTATATATGTTTTATTACTTTTAAACCATTGTATGGCTAAGAAACCATATCAATGCTTTTACAGTTCTATTTCGCTATTCTTATCTTACTGTACGTACTTTTTATAATAACAGTTATTGCAATTGTGGCAATACATTTCTCTTGTATGAGAAGAAAGACTGTTCAATAAATGTTAACCTTTATTGATACACGCCCGTCTCTCTATTCTCTACATACCGTGAAAGTAAACTGCACTAGACTGACTGAGTGAAATCTATGTCTATTGTTTCACACGACCCTAGAGATCGACTCTTGATCTGAGGAGCAAAGTTGTCATGTTGCACGGTTGTTGGAAAACTGAATCCCTTCTTGTCTGTGCCAAGGAAGCTGATCACTTCCTATGCAGAGAAGAAAGTTTCCAGTGACCTCTGAGCTAGTTGGTAACACAACCCAATTAAGTTTAGCATAGTCAGTGGAGGCCTGGAATATCCGCAGTTCCACGTCGATACTACTGTTTATGTTATTCCAATGCGCAGGGCCTAGTGGGAAACTAGCAACTACACTACATGGCGCCCAACGTTTGGTAAGGCGATAAACTAACGTAAGACTTGTAGAGTAACTCAGTCGTGCATATTTCACACCCTTTCTCCCGTAAATACTCCAATAGACGTCTGGAGTGGGTGAAAGGTTAAAATCCGCCCGACCTTAGTAGGAAGAGATTCCTATGTAAAGCTCTGGTTTATTCAACGTTGAAGGATACAGTGTTCCAAAATATTGTGCATCTAATCTTTGTCTCCTTGGAGACCTACTCTGCAAAAACTGCATTTATACAATGTCAGTAGAAAACAACGGCACCACTGGGGCCGCAGTAGATGCGACTCAGCAAGGTCCCGAATACACAGACCCGGATGCTATTATCATCCCGGTCCAGTTAAGAAGATCTATAACTTTAAAACTTATAGAAAACGGACTGCCACCTCAAGGTGGTACAGTAATTTTCGTGATAGAGGCTCACGAGTATCGGCAGACAGAGGTATTCTATTCATGGATAAACTTTCCAGCGGTAAACGCTATAACACAAGAGTTTCACTATTACAAAATAGAGGAACCTCCGGGAGAGTACGCTCCTTTCGAGGAGGTTGAAATCCCACTTAAATTTCAAGAGCACCTGCTCTGGTTTAATGGCGCCCTAAAACACAATGATCACATAACCAGGCTCGGTCCACTAGGTAGACCAGGAGCCACGTGGCCGGTTCTAGCCAGCTACACACCACATCCTGACATTATAAAAATGTCTAGAGAAGAGCTGTTAGTACAGCTAAACACATTAATAAAAATACATAGGCAATTAGTCCAATATGTAATACGGACTGCAACAGTCCAGCCAGCTGTTAATTCACACCAGCTGACCCCTCATCAGGGGAACACAAATAAAATTACACCACAGAACATACAGTCATGTCTTGGTAAAACACCCGTAAAACGGGAACAAATTCCTTTCTGGTTAGCCCAGAAAATCACTCAAATAGAGGCAGTATTTCCTGATACTACCCCTATTGAGAAACACAGAATCTTGACCATCTGCCTTCCTATGGGAATCGCACCACACGTGGAGGACTGCGACACTTGGGGTACAGTCTTTGCTTCCATTTACACAAAAACACACGGTGTTCCGTCTATGGCGGTAATACCAGACGTGCTAAAACAGATTCAAAATGAATTCGGTCCAGAACCAGCTTTAAATCTAGGTATGAAATTACTGAAAGACTTCAAGCAGGTCACGGCTATATTATTAGCCAACGTAAAGGGAGAAGCAGCATCTGTGGCGATTCGCCAGAAGTTGAGGGAAACATATAAAAGATCCTGTTGAGCTTGCAAAAATCATAGAAAAATGCTATGAAGAATTAGGTAGAGACAGCTTGGGTGGGAAACCAGTTAAGCCCCAACTGCTCGAAAATCCAGAAAAATTATTTATTAAAAATAATTCAAACACTCCTAAAAAGAGCTGGGATGGAAATAAACAATCCACTCCCAAGGAAAAAGTTTTCCAGTCCAGAGGAAGGTCTCCTCGACGGAGGGAAAGAACTCCGACTCGAGAACGCCAGTCTCCCCAACGGGAGCCCTCTGAGAAAAGATATAACCTTAGAAATAGGGATAATCTAAAAAAACCTGATAGATATCAAAGTATTGATACACGTCCCTCTCGATCTTTTCCACAGAATTCGGAAAGAAGAGGACGGTCAGACCCAGGAGAGCACACCAAGTCCAAAGACAAGGAACCTGCTCAAAATAAGAAATCTCAATTTCAGAAAAAGAAGGTAGCCAGTATTAGAGTAATCAACCATGCCGAGAATACTGAGGACACAGTTGAAAAACGGGGAGTGGGCATTGACAATGTTGGACAGTGCAGCAGAAATCAGTATAGCGCGCAAGAACTTGATGAGTCATCTGGAGACAGTGGACACGAATGAATACATTCAGGTTGAAACTGCCGACGCCAGACTTAGCGAGCCCCATAAAATATACGAAATAACATTGCGTATAGAGGGTGATAAGACTAGGAAAATTAAGGGTCTATTTTGGGATAAGCTCTCAAAAGGCTATGATATTCTGTTAGCTGAAAAAGATTGGCCCCCGGAGTTTGTCAGGGAGTGCCCTCGTGGCGAAGAAGTGATTATGCCTGCCTTCTCGAATCACATACCGATTCACAAAAAATACACATATGCAAGGAAATGGGCAGTAGCCCAGGCACCTGCATTGTATAAAAATCATGTAGGATGGGATGAGGATTCACCACCTCACAAAATCCAACTAAAAAGTGAACCAACTGCCCAACGGCAGTATCCCATAAAGCAAGAAGCTAAAAAACAGGTCAGGGAGATCTTAGATCAACTTGAGTACCAGGGGGTGATTGAAACATGCACCTCTCAAATGAACAATCCTTTGTTTCCTGTCTCCAAGCCAGACAATTCATATCGTCTAGTTTTGGACTACAGACACCTTAATACATGTTGCAAAACTTTTGCAGTACAAAACTCGCATAGTGCAGCCCTAATGAATAATATAGTTAGGAAAAAATACAAAACGACATTAGACATTTCTAATGGTTTCTTTTGTCAAAACATTGCACCAGAAAGCAGATACTTGACCGCTTTCTCCGCATTTGGGTCACAGAAAAAATTCTGTCGACTCCCACAGGGGTTCAAGAACAGCCCAGGACTATTCTCAGCTAGGGTAACAGAGTTACTACAAATCTATGATGATGAAGCATTATCTTACGTAGATGATATTTATCTCACAGACGACGACTTGGATACTCACTTGAAAAGAGTGAACACCATTATACTTGGGTTCGCAGCAGAGGGTTACAAATTCAACTTTAAAAAGTCCCGAATTGCCCATCTGACAGTACTATTCTTAGGGTACGAATTATCAAGTGAAGGGAAAAGCCTAGCGGACAACTTCTTAGAGAAGTGCGCTGTACTCCAAGCTCCAAAAACACTGAAGAATTTACAATATATACTAGGTTTTCTGAATTTCGGAAGAACTTACATTTTAAATTACGCAGAGAGGGTTAAACCTCTCTACGAACTAATAAAACCTGATTTAAAACAAATCAATTGGACTCAAAAACACACAGAAATTTTGAGATCACTGCAAACAGACATGTTAGCAAAAACAAAATTAGATACACGTGACAACACACGTGATCTTGTAATCCGAGTCATCCCAGGAAGATGCGGATTCACATACCTAACCTCTAATGAGGGAGAAAAGGTACCAATAGCTTACAAATCACATTTGTACACAAGGGCTGAAATAAAATTCAGTTCAACGGAAAAAATTCTAACTGCGGTTCAGACTGCTGTAGCGAAAGAAAGGCCCCTAGCACAAGGTAAACGAATATTAATCGTAACTCCTATACCGGCTTTAGAAGCGGTAACTAAAGCTAGCATTCCTAATGCTAAAGCTTTGCATCCTAGATGGATTCAGTGGGTTAATTCTCTTGCTGCAACAGACGTAGTTTACGAATTTGATCCTAACTTAAAAACACAGGAATTTTTACAATATGAATACGAATGTCCTCTGCCAATTGAAATCCTGCCTCTCGAAGAATACGGAAGTATTATATATACTGACGGATCAGCACAACCCGCAGTTGGGGGTAAGCAAGCTTACAGTGCTGCGTGCGCGATTGTTAAAGGTCGCTGGCACAAAGGAAAATTTAGGCCATTGGTCACTAAAACACAATCTCTAGGAGATTGCTCGGCTCAACGAGCTGAATTAGTAGCATTTAAGATGGCGCTAGAAAATACTGATCGCGAATTCCCCACACTAATAGTGTGCGATTCTTTTTATTGCGTACAATCTTATAATGAATACTTGCAGAATTGGGTGGAAAATGGTTTCAAAGATGCAAAAGGTGGCACAATAAAGCATAAAATGCTTTGGGAACAGGTAGTTCTTTTACAAAAAGAACTACAAAAGACTCACGTGATACATACACTGAGTCATCAACGTGATGGCGTTCACGTTGCAGGGAATTCATTGGCTGATGAAGCCGCGAAGGCAGCTGTGCAAACGGCTTCCGTAGCCGCGATAACTCGGTCACAAACAAAAATAGACAGCGATGTTCTACAAGCTGTCAGTGCGTCAGTAAAAAATGATAAGAAAACACTCCCAAAAGGCTTTCCTGAAAAGTACTTGTACTTAACGGATACAAATAATGTTCCTTTTGCTCGAATCCCTGGAGTGGGGGATAGAGTAATTCCAAACAAGGAACACAGACTAGGACTAATAAAAGCGGCACACGAAGGGCTTGCTTCTGCACACGCTGGCATTTCCGCAACAGTATCACTATTAAAACAGAGATATTGGTGGCCTCGCTTGAGAATACAAACTAAAAAGTATGTATTGGAATGCGACATATGCCAAAGGATAAAAGTTTCAACAGTGAAACGACCAGCGCAGACACCCCTTCTCATCTCGGATAAACCATTTGCATGCGTTTACCTGGACCACTGTGGTCCCCTACAAAGGGACGGTAACTATAGATATATCATGGTAGCAGTGGATTCCTGTACGAGGTTCATATGGATGTGGCCCCAGCGCTCGGCTGACGCTAGAACGGTTATAAAAGATTTGCGAGTCTTTATCGGCACATACGCAATTACCACGTTCCATTCTGACCAGGGTCCTGCCTTCAGCTCTCGAGCTTATAGGGAGGCCATGGCCAGCATGGGAATTGGGTTGCGGTATTCTTGTCCGTCGCATCCCGAAGGGAATAGTGTGGTAGAAAGAAAAAACCGTGACATAAAGCAATCTATAACAGCGAAGGTATTAGGTTCAGGCGCTGGGTGGGTCAAACATTTAATAAGTGTCCAGACTAGTCTTAACAACATGCCAAGAAATTCTCTAAAAGGTTTCAGCCCATACGAACTATTGTTCGGAATAAGAATGAACGTTCAGGACCTCGATAGTCAGATGTCAGTGGTACAAAAAGAAACAACGCAGTTTGAAGTAAAAGACCGTTTGGCTGTTTTACAGGAACTGAATGAAACAAGAAAATCATTAAGCAACATAAAGTTAAAGCAACAGCCAAGTACCACTGACGAGGCACCACCCGCAACAGCCCCAGCAAGGCCTGTCTGGATTCCAAAGATTGGGGATCTAGTCAGAGAAAAGATCGCGGTTAAGAAGGAATTTGGGCCTTCTTACAGAAAAGCAGTACCTGTCTTGGCAGTCACCGGAACAAGATCAGTTGTGCTACCGCCCCTTGCTGGTAAAAAGGAGAACAGAGTCGTGTCCATCGATCTGGTAAAACCACAAGCATGTGGCCTATAATCAACAGTAGGCCCAGTGGACTCCCAAGAAACAACAGAATACCCAAACTTGCAACAATCCAAGAGGTTCAAACTGAAAGACTAATCACATTCGATCAGCCTGCAGTGCACAATGAAGGACTATGCAATAATGCCATGGAACTCGTGCCTCTTGAAACACAGATTGAAACAGTTTGTCAAGAAACAACACCAGTCTACAATGATGTGGCATCAGAAAGTGCTACCGAGAGACAGATTGAAAGAACAATCCCATCAATTGACAGAACTGCCTCTGGTTATTTCATCAACTTCGACAACTTCTCTGAAGATTTAAATGACCCCGAAGTAATGCCAGAAACAAAAAAGTCTTTTAAAGAGAAAGCAACGGAACTCTTTCATCAACTGAAGGAAATCTACCTCATTTCCCCTTGGCTAGAGTTCTGGTTCGGTCTAGGTGTATTTTTCCTCCTGCTTTGGCTCATCATGGTACTGTGTTTGGGAAAATTCATTGAAGGAAAATATATTACAATGGACACAGCAAGTCAGAACATCAACCTAGTCCTGAAACCACACAGATCATCCCACGTGAAGAAAAGAGAACTGTCAACAGTAAATGTCACAGCAATTCCAATACCTGGTGGGGTAGTATGGGAGAAAACTGACTATGAGATCTATGGTCCGGTCGAAATCCTGAAGTATCCTCATCAACTAAAGGTTTCCTTAAGTGACTTTGTGACACCAAGTACATTCTCTGATGATTGGGACTTTAACAGTATTAATGACATGATGTCTGATTTAGTAATGTCAGCTAGATTCACAGATCATGATTATTTACAAGGTTCATCTAGTTATGAGCAGTTATTCTGTTATACCCATTATGGGGATCATTACTTGCATAAATCTGCACAGCCTAGAAATGTTTTTATGTATAATCAATGGGAACATTGTTCTACACCACCTAAAAGCAGTTCTAAAGCATTTTTTGAGAAATTCAAATATTTTTCAGGGTTTAACACCAGTGATGCAGAAACGTTTTATTATAAACTGTTAGATAAAACAGGAATGAAAACAATGCTGACAAATTCTAAATTGATATATTCAGAAGCATTTTATGACAAAATGATGACAATTGGTTTTGATTATTGGAAAAATAATATTGAAACGAAAACAATTTGGGGTACAAAAGATTGGCAGGTGCAAGGCATAGAAGCACTGTTTAGAACCTGCATGATACCAGAACAAATGTTATTTTTAAATGACACAATACACCAAACATCTTGTCTTGGCCTAGCTAAGATAAAAGACCTTAAAACACCGTCCATACCGAAGCCAATACCTGAGAATACAACCACAGATATTGAGTTAGACGTGTCACAAATTTTACATTTCAACAGAACACATCCTGATTGGAAAAAGTGGTTGATCTGGCCTACAGACACAAATAGCTGTCAAGATAGATTCCTGAATAAAACACAGGGTTTAAAAATGACCAGATTAGACTCTAGATATTCCCAGAGACAACATCCAGGAATAATAACAACATACAGTGTAGGGAAACTCTGCCTAGAATGGCTAACTACATCCACACTGGCTGAAATTAAGCAACACTTGTCTTTATTAAAAGATGGTGCTGATTTGCGCGATTTCATTCTTGGACCACGCAAACAGCGTCAAAAGCGTTTCATAGCGACCAGTATCTATGCTGCTTACAACGAGGCTTGGAAAGTAAAGCAAATTGAAACTGCTGAAAAAATACGAGAAATTGATCGTATTAATTTGGAAAAATCACTTTCTGTGGTAGACAATGGGTTAATGACTCTGTCTTCCAGAATATATTCTTTGGACAATATTGTATCCTCTGCCTTTGATGTGATAGACAGAGATTTGCTAATGTTACAACATGGCCAGTCTCAATTACGCTCTATTATAGAACTAGGCTGGACGCTGCAAAATCTTCGTTCAGGCTATGTGCCTTGGCGTCTGATAAACACAACGTCATTATTTTCCATTTTTAACCTTACTGATAAACAGATCAGTTTGGCACAGAAAGGAGCAGACTATACAATCTTGAGCATCGAGAAACTCGAGAGATTACCATTGACAATGTCAGAGAGTCCTGTCATTGAATGGATAATACACGGAATTATAACAATTCCGATAACAACTTTCCAATTTAAAAAGTGCCTTGAGTACATACCTGCTGGCCAGTATGAACAATTGGGTAAAGGATATGTAAAATCCATATGGAAATTACCATACACTCATTCTTGCTATAGTGACAGCGACAAAAATGTATTTCTTAGTGGTGAAAATTGTAAACACTCACTAAGCGGTATACTTTTGTGTCAGGGTATTAATTTACACGGAGCATGTGATGGCAATTCAAACAACCTTTCATGCCACCAGCTAGTCACACCTGCAACTCAGATAGAGCCCTTCTTTATGCAACTCGCAAACGGGAGTTACATTCTAAGAACGGATCACAGGTGCTGTGGCCTCGCGCCCGGAAAAAGTTATCTAGTACAAGTAACGTCCATGGTCAAATGTTGTATGCAAGCATTGTTTCCGAGCGGGCCTCCAGACATAGTGACTCCCCTCTGGCCTCGTCTGAATCTCTATTCTATACGAATTGATACATTAAGCAAAATGAAATCTGTGCTTTTACAGACAACAGTGCCTATAACGTCATCTAAAGAGACGTATGATCTTCTAGTCGCAAGGACGGCTACTGAGGTTCATGACCTTTTATCTACAAATTGCCCCGTGCATTTCGTACAAATGCTCGACCAACTCCTTAACATGTCTAGTGCTACAAGCATCCTAGGCATATTTAAGACAGTCTTTACGGGACTGCTAACACCCTTCCAGGCAATTTTGGGAATCTTTCCTAATTTTGTGCACTCCATCTTTGGTGGTATTCCACTATTTTTTGGACTCATCGCAGGGATTCTATTTTTGACCATCCTGCTACGTTATGGCAAGCCTCGGCTCAGACATAGCTCCCATGGGAATGGAAGAGACAATCCTAGCAATGCGCTACAGGGACAGGATAACTAACGTCCTCGGATTGGCCAGGCTGAGAGATCTAAACATGACCTGGTTCCTTTCATTCAGACCAATATGGCAAAATTGCATTTTACCTGTGCTACGGTGTATGCTTTGCGGCGATGAATGCGTGTTGGACATCTGTCTTTCACTTCCATCAGCAGTACCAATGGACGTCGATACTTTGCTAAGTCCAATAACGGCTCACGCATTGTGTTGTCCCCAGCGGCTACCAATCCTGATGACGGCATTCGTGGAGACTCCTGTACTACAGCCAAGTGGTAACAGTGGAGCGAGTGACAAAAGCAACATCATCCAGGTACAACGTTCGGTGAGCATTGCTGGTCCTGCCTTCGATGACAGCAATCATTCTCACACCTGCCAAGTTACAGCGCTATCTAATTTGGTTGAACTATCACCTGATTTTGTAGACCAATTATTTGCGAGCCTGTCTGATACGATGTTCTCACCCACAGAGAAACAATAACTTTTGAAAAGCTTTCCGACACACGGCGTTCCCATGAACTCTGAATTCGGCCTTCAGTTTTGATCAACAAAATCTGCCAGGAGCTTTGGTAAACTGATTTTTCTTTGAATTGGACAATTTTTCAGATATAGACCTTTTTTGGCACGAACAATTCTTTGCTTAACGTAAAAACTATTCTTAGAGAACAGAAGCTTCACACTTCTATTTCTAAACACATCTAGAGACGTAACAACATAACACCAGCCTCTAGCACACATATTATTACAATGCATTTTTATGTGATGATTTATCTCGCATTTCTTCTGTCAGAGATACTTCATGTGTAATTCCTTATGCATAATCGTTCATTGATTTCATATGCAATAATTTTTTGAATGATTACTATGCTTTTAAAACTACGTACAGTACCTAAATTCCATGTATTACAAGTACGCCTATTTCGAATGCATTTATGTATTTTGGGGTGGGCTATGTTACACAATGTTACACATGCATCTAATTGCTTAGTTTTAGTAATTTTGATGGACATGAATTCGTGGAGTGGGTGTCATGTGCTTATCTAGGTTCCTGATCGATACTGTGACCTTATGCCCCTATTCGGCTATAAAGCCATTTATTCCCTATATTGGCATAACCGTTCAAGTACGATTTTCTGAAAAGTCATCTCTGGCCTCACACGAGCAGAGCCACAGAGCCACATTCCAGCATGACTCTCTGCTACTTCCTTTGCGACCAATTAGTGCAATGACAGAGCAGCAGTCACTATCTGATATTCCTAGATAACACTCCGAGTTCTTCAACAAGATAAAAACTTAGCAAACCTGGAAATCCCCGCTTGCTATGTTTTGATTAGTAATGGAACTCTAATGAGCAACTGATAACTATCACTTCCTAGTGACATCTTTAATTGACGTCTTATGTCCAGCAAACTTGCGTCAAACCCGGCACCTGTCAGGTATAAATATTACCAACGTTGCCTTAAGCAATGAGCGAACATGTTGCTGATGCCAGCTGCCTGCATGACCCTGTGTTGGTAAAAACTAGCACTCTGTCGCTGCAGCCTGCTATCCTGTGGTGGTGAAGCTACTGATTACCATTATCGCCGCTACAGCGCGACCTATGGTGCAGTACGCTTGAGGAGCCGTGCAGCCGTCCTCTGCGAAGACATCCAGCCAAGCTGCCCGCGGACGCTGTCACCCCTCCTTCCTCGACGCGCTGAGAGAAGCCGCTGCCTTTCTCGTGCAGAGAAATCCAGTCCCAGCGCTTCCGGTTTACCCTCGCAGGTGACTGGGATATCGAGAGAGACCCCTGAAGGAGATACCAATCCTCCATCATTCTATTCAGAGGTATGGTGTTGACTAAACCCTTAGACGAGAATTCTTGAAACAAACCTTGGCAAAACCAACTTAACTTAAGCTACTTACTTACTCCCCTTCTCACGTGTTAGGCTTAGGTCAGGCACACTGGGGTAGGCTTAGTTAGAAGCACCAGTTGAGTATGTTAGCCTAATGTATATATGACTGTATATATGTTTTATTACTTTTAAACCATTGTATGGCTAAGAAACCATATCAATGCTTTTACAGTTCTATTTCGCTATTCTTATCTTACTGTACGTACTTTTTATAATAACAGTTATTGCAATTGTGGCAATACATTTCTCTTGTATGAGAAGAAAGACTGTTCAATAAATGTTAACCTTTATTGATACACGCCCGTCTCTCTATTCTCTACATACCGTGAAAGTAAACTGCACTAGACTGACTGAGTGAAATCTATGTCTATTGTTTCACACGACCCTAGAGATCGACTCTTGATCTGAGGAGCAAAGTTGTCATGTTGCACGGTTGTTGGAAAACTGAATCCCTTCTTGTCTGTGCCAAGGAAGCTGATCACTTCCTATGCAGAGAAGAAAGTTTCCAGTGACCTCTGAGCTAGTTGGTAACACAACCCAATTAAGTTTAGCATAGTCAGTGGAGGCCTGGAATATCCGCAGTTCCACGTCGATACTACTGTTTATGTTATTCCAATGCGCAGGGCCTAGTGGGAAACTAGGAACTACACTACAAAACACTGGGACTACGGTAGCAGATTCGAAGACAGGGGTAGACCTAACTGGGTCACAGCATTAAGAATGTTGGCCAAGACTGAGGCCCAGAGGTGTGGTTCTGTCTTGTATAAATCCATAGGTATCCCATCTGGGCCAAGAGCTTTATTCGACAAACGCGCCATAAATGCTTCACAAACCTCCTTGTAATCAAACCTAATCTCAAGTGGGTACAGGTTTTCACCATTACCCTGATTTATGGGCAAGTCTTTGTCCAATGCATACATCTTACGATAGTGGGTGACCCAGAGGGCTGGAGAGATGGAGGAACCTATGTCATCTTGTGCAGCCACGTTAGGCTGCCTCCCGTTAACCAGAGCCCAAATCCCCAAAAGTCTCTGGAGAAACAGGTGAACACCACGCGGTCTCAAGAGACCTCTTCGAGCTCTGCTTTCAGCTTCCTTTCAGCTAATCTGTACGCCCTTCTTGCATCCTTAACAATAACCTGATTACGGGTTTAGCATTAAGGGCCTCATGCAGGTGATTGCCCGCCAATCTGCTTGCTTTATTGAACCAACCTGGTTTTGTCCCCCTAGGTTTACTGGCCATATCCCTCATGATGGCAATACTAGAGTTATTTAGCTGGTCAAATGTTTCCACAATTGATACAGGTGATGTTCAGATGCTAATAGTGCACAGCCTTCCAAACTTTTCATGTTGGTGACACACCTTTTTGTGAAAAAAATTTCAGGGACACGGTAACGCGAGGAAGCGCAGCGAGCGAGCCTGAACCACCTATGGTGGGTTCAGGCCCCACACACACATACCCCACCTCACACACACCCCACCCCACACACACCCCACACACACCCCACCCCACACACACCCCACACACACAACCCCACACCCACCCCCCACCCAACCCCCTCACACACACACAACCCCCCCACACACACACCCCACACAACCCCCCCACACACCCCACACAACCCCCCACACACAACCCCCTCACACACAACCCCCCCACACACAACCCCCCACACACAACCCCCCCCACACACACCCCCACACACAACCCCACACATACCACCCCACAAACACACCACCCCACACACAACCCCACACATACCACCCCACAGACACACCACCCCACACACACCCCACACAACCCCCCACACAACCCACCCACACACACCCCACACACACAGAACCCACCCCATACCCCACCACACACCCCACACAACCCCCCACACACCCCACACACACCCCTATACCCCCCACACAACCCACCCACACCCCCCACAGGCACCCCTCACAACCCCCCCACACACCCCACCCCACACAACCCCCCACACACACCCCTACACCCCCCACACAACCCACCCCACACCCCCCACAGGCACCCCTCACAACCCCCCACACACACCCCTACACCCCTTCACCCCACACCCCCCCACACCCCACCCCACACAACCCCCCACACACACCCCTACACCCCCCCACAGGCACCCCACACAACCCCCCCACACACACCCCACACACCCCTACACCCCCACACAACCCACCCCACACCCCCCACAGGCACCCCACACAACCCTCCCACACACACCCCTACACCCCCCACCCCCCCACACCCCACCCCACACAAACTCCCCCCACACACCCCACACAACCCCCCCACACACCCCACACACACCCCTACCCCCCCACACAACCCACCCCACCCCCCCACAGGCACCCCACACAACCCCCCACACACACCCCACACACACCCCTACACCCCCACACACACATCCCACACACACATCCCACCCCCCCCCACACACAACCCCCCCACACACACAACCCCCCCCACAACCCCCACACACACAACCCCCCCCCACACCCCCACACCCCCTACACCCCCCACAGGCACCCCGCACAACCCCCCCACACACACACCCCTACACAACCCACCCCAGACCCCCCCACACCCCACCCCACACCCCACACACCCCACCCCACACATCCCCCCCACACAACCCCCCACCCCACACAACCCCCCACCCCACACACACCCCACACAACCCCCCCCCACACACACCCCACACAACCCCCCCACACACACACCCCACACAACCCCCCCCACACACACCCCTACACCCCCCACACAACCCACCCCCCACAACCCCCACACAACCCCCCCCCACACACACTCCACACACACCCCTACACCCCCCCACACAACCCACACCCCCCACCCCCCACCACACACACTACTACACCCCCCCCCCCCCCCCACACCCACAGCTGTGAGGCCCTTCAACTCTTGACAAACAAGCATTGGAAGGGCCTGGGAGAGGACTGTCACACCGCGAGGAAGCTAGAAGTGGCACATAATGTATTAAATAAAAACACAGACACAGGATTCGTGGGGGACTCCAGAACTGACCAATCACAGAACCGGAGACTGAACTAAAAGAACGTCAGAGAACGTGAGACTGGAGGCAAAGATGCGCTTTAATCACCGACTTTCTTTAGCAACAGTGACAAGTTCACACTAAAATGTTAAAACTGGCTCAGGTCCATGAAAGCGCCACATTTTACCCGAAGTCCAAGCCTTTCAGCCCCCAGGGACGGCTGCTCGCCTTGAGGTGCGGGCTGCCTTGCAGATGCAGTCTGGGGGGTTGTTTTCGTGTTCGGCTCCGCAATGCTTGCAGAAATTAAAACTGCATGTCATTTCCTGCTCTCGCAAAGCCCCCCCTGGCGAGCCTCCCACCACAGACTAAAAGTATGTGCCTCGGCATCAGATGGCTTCAGCCCCCACTCATCCCCCCCCTCCCCCCCCCCTCGTGTGTGTGGCAGCCTGGGACCGCTCACAGCCGCACCCGAGCACCTCACAGGTCTTTAAAGACCTTGTGCATGTTAATAGGCCCTATTAACATGCACAAGGTCTTTAAAGAGCTGTGAAATGCTCGGCAGAGTCGAGCTGCAGGGGCTCTTAGAAGGGCTTTGTTGTTGTTTCACCTCTTATAAGAGCCCCTGCAGCTCGACTCTGCCGATTCCCGGCAGGCATCATCTCCTCACGCGACACACCTACGGTTGGGGCGCGACACAGTAATGTGTCGATGTGTGGCGCCACACAGTTTGGAAAGCTGTGGCTTGATGATCATACCAACATTTTGACTAACTACAAGTTTAGTTAGTTTTGGAATGGCAAGGATACGCCACTTTACCCTAAGACCCCATCTTTTGTGGTTAAGCCGATCTGACCTGAATCAGGAGTTGCACCCGGATTAGCTTTTATCCTTAACCTAATTTCTTTTGGGTTATAGTCGCTAAAGTTGGTTTCATGTACCACCCCAGGACTAACAAAACCATCAATTGACCTAGAAATAAAAATGTAGTCAATGATCGTCCCTTTTCCCCATCCCATAAAAGTGGATAATTCCCTTGACAAACTAGAGCCCACTGACATAACATTAATTAAGCCAGCCTGCCCATGTGCCTCCAGTAGCTTGTGGCCCCTCTGGTCAATCACGGAGTCACTTGACAAAAAATCTTCAACCACAGAAGGGTTGCCATCATTAGAGTTTTGTCCTACCTTGGCATTAAAATACTCACCTATTATTATATTAAAAGATTTAAAATGGGGGGGCGTGGCCTGACCAGCAATGGAGTGAGACGTGTGTTGTGGGAGCTCCGGTCTGCCACCAACGTTTTTGCGTGATTTCAGCAGCCTGGTAGCGTTGGGGGCCGCGGACAGGCCCTACATTTGGAGATCTGGCGCACACCTTGACCAACCAGCCTGTCTACTGGTGCCAGTGGCCGCTCTCACTGCGACTGGGGGGAGCAGTGGCTGAGGGCCTGGGCACAGCTTGCGGGGCCCGGGTAAGCTGGTGAGCAGGAGTTGCCTGAAGGCGCGCCCGTTACCCCATACTGTTGCTTTGGGGTGAGCCCCCATCTTGGGGACGTATATGGCAGCAGCTGAGTGACGAGAACTCCCGCCTGGGGGCACGCTGGTGGGGCTGGGGCCCCCCGGGTCTGGTGCTGCACTACGAGTGGGGCTGTTCTTGCTGACAAGTTGTTTGCCTGCCGCCTGGGGTCTCCATAGCCTCCCTTTGGATGTAGTGTTTCTGCGGCCCCACAGTTGGCGATGCGACGTGGGACACCTGGCAAGCTTGCACCTGGATTTTGGTTGGAAGCATTCGGTTCTGTCACTGCGACCCTGGACGGGGGACTTCTGAGTGGGCCGGAGCTGGGGCTGAGAGGCTTGGGCCTGACTGCTGCCCCGCCTGGTCCTCCTTAGTGTGGCGTGGGGGAGGTCTGCCACATTGGTGAACTTCGCGATATCGACTGTGTACTGCAGGTTTTCACCTGGGGGTCTGCCGGGGTGCTTGGAACCCCACCTGCCTGTTACTGCCTTGGGAGAGGGACTGCACCGCCTGTCACGCCACCCGTCAGCCGCTTGGGGTTTCTGTTGGTCTGTGGGGGGTGGTAGGGGGTCCCCTGCTCGCCTGCTGGTGCCCTTTTAAGGAGTCGCTGGCCTGAAGTGGTTCCCCACTTGTTACTGGTATTGAATGGTGCCTCTGGTCGGGGAGGCCTGGACTAGCTCTGGCCTTCCCTCACTGCTATCTACTTTGCTGGGTGCTGCGGTGGGCCGGCGGCGTCCCGGACGGCGGTCCTGCTGCGGAGTGCATCGCACCCAACGATGACACGCGCTCTAAGGGGGGCAAGGACGCATCAGGGGCAATCCCCAAAGACAACACGGTGGCAGCTATGTGGGGCAAGACGACTACGCAGGCCCCGATGGACTCTGGTCCTTCACCGGGGGGAGACTCGTCCTCTGGTCACGCAGGCATTCATCACCTCTTTTATGGCGGACTTGAAGATGGAGATAGGCTCCCTGCGCAATGAAGTGCACTCTTGTGTCAAAGAGATGAGGAAAGAGGTGACAGAACTAGGTGACTGAGTTGATGGCCTTGAAAGACCTGTCGATGCTCGCACGGAGGACCAGGAGCAGATATGGCAACGCCTAGCCGCCCTCGAGGAGCAACACATTGAGTTACAAATAAAGCAAGAGGCCTTGGAAAATCGGAGCCATAGGAACAACCTCCGCATCTGAGGTGTTCCACTCGGAGCTGAGGGGAAAGATGCCCTAACCTACGTGGCCCAGTTATTACACGAGCTCTGGTGGGATGAAGATGCCTCGCCACCAACTCTGGATCGGGCCCATCGGGTATCGGGCCCGGCTGGGCGCCCGGGAGGTCTTCTGGACATCCTCACCAGAGTCCACTTCTTTGTGGAGAAGGAAGCCATCCTCAAGGCGGCGCGTGCCAAGCAGGACCTCACATATGACGGTCATCGGATTCAGATCTTTCAGGGTGTGAGCAGCGCGAGTCAGGCGCTGGTGGCGAGCGGTGTTTTTGGAGGCATTTAGGTGATAGTGTGGCTGATTTAAGAACCACCATTTGTTTTAAACATTTTTAATAGGGGGCGTGGCCAAGATGGCGGGGTGAGCGGACGCTTCCTCCCGTAGCTCCTCCGGCCCAGCTCAGCCTGAGCCCTGATTTCTGCGCTTCTCTCCCCCCGCGGCTGCACCGCGGGTGAGAGGACTGTGCCGGAGCTCGAGGGGCACATTTTGGTGCCACTTTGACTTCTGTGGCCCCGGGGGAAGTTCCCGAAAAGTTTATTCGGAGACCGCTCCGAGGAGTAGAGCCCGGGTCGCCCCGAGGAGAAGAGCCTGGAGGCGGAGCGTAGTGCGGCGCTGTCCGCGCGCCTCGGCTGGCCCGAGTGCTGAAAAGCGGAAAGCCGGAGATCCCGAGGGAGCGGACTAGACGGACTCCGCGGAGTGAGGTGGCTTCCTGGCCGGTGCCCTGGTGGCGGGCACCATTGCTGGGCAACGGACCTTAGCCCTGCACCGGCGGTCTCCCCCCTCCCGGGGTCTCGAAGGGTGACGACTTGCGAACTCCACGCCTGGAGGCGCTGGATGGCGGAGTTCGAGCAATGCCCGAGCCGGGCAAATCAACTGGTGGTGGAGGGAGGCATCGGTTTTATACTTTCCGGACTCGTTACCATTTGAGAGTCGCCCACGGACTTGCTGGCCCGGGCTGCCTTCTTGGGTCCCACCCTCCCGCCATCTTGTCTTGTGTGGCTGAGCCCAGTGACCCCGACCCGCGCCCTTCTCACACGGGAGCCTCGGCTCGTCCTGGCACCAACTCATCTGCTGCCCTCCCTGGGAGCACGAGGCGGGAGGCCTACACTTCGGACGTTGCTGCCTGCCCTACTGGCCCGGGGGCCGTCTTGCCCAGGCTCAGACCGCCATTTTGTCGCCTGTGACGCACTACCCTTGTCCTCGGCGAGGGCCTCACATCTGGTGCCCGCGAGCGGCGGCGCTCGCCTACAGCAACTGACCCTGGGCTTTGCCGGGCCCCAAGATGACTGGAAGACGTGGCGCGGCACGAGGAGATCGCACTTTGCCGGAAATGCTCGGCAGGACCCAGCAACTACGCGACAGGACGCAGCCGTCCCCGGGGGCCTCCCGGGCATCAACGGACGCAACTGTGGGCGAGCCGCCGGTCACGCGGTCCTTCATGGAGGACTTATTCAGCTCCCTCAAGGAGGAATTTCAAACTCTTAAGACCGAAGTGGCTGGAGAGGTCCGGGAGGTGCGCAGGGAGGTCGAGGGCCTGGGCGAGCGGGTCGATACTGTGGAGACGGCGGCTCAACGTCGCGATGAGGAGATAACCCATCTCCAGCAGGACGTCCTCCGCCTCCGGGAGCAATGTGTCGAGCTCCAGGCCCACTCGGAGGACCTCGAGAACAGGTCCAGGCGGAACAACATCCGGGTGCGGGGTGTTCCATCCGCGGATGAAGGTGCGGACCTAGTGGCTTATCTGCAGGACCTGTTCCGCGACATCTTGGAGGAAGGAGCGGATTTCCCAATCCGCATTGACAGAGCACACAGGGTGGGCCGCCAACGCCAGTCATCGGCACCCCCGCCTGATATCCTGGCATTCTTGCCGGATTTCCCCCTAAAGGAGCGCATCATGACGGAGGCCCGCAGGAAGCAACCACTGACCTTCCGAGAAAGACCTGTGGCGCTCTATCAGGACCTGTCCGCCATCACACTGCAGAAGCGCAGGTCTTTCCGCATCGCTACGGACTTTCTGCGAGAGCACGAGACAGCCTATTCCTGGGGTCACCCCTTCCGTCTTATCTTTCGATGGAATGGGGTGCTGCATCAGCTGCGCTCCTTACAAGATGTCTGCGGAGTGCTGGGCCTTACTGCTACGGAGAAGGAAGGGGCTACACCCGCATGGCGGCGTCCCGAGCGGCGGGGCCGACGGAGGTCGAGAAGGCGCCCATCGTCAGCGCCAGCGAGTCGTCCAGACTCGCCCACCATCAGAGCTGAAATGGCGGAGGCCCTGAGGACTGCGGCCAGGAACTTGCCTGAATCTACTGGAGTGGCCTTAACGGCCTAACTTTTCTCCGGGGGGAGAGGCTCTTAGCTTTAACGATGCTGGGCTGGGGGCTGGGGGGGCGAGGGGGGTGGTGTGTGGCTGGACGTCCACTTGACTGTTTTCTGCAGACTCGCCCATTTGGGCTAGACTGAGACTATGGGGTGTTGTTTTCTGCTTTTTGTTTTGGCTGGTTGCCATAAGTGGGTTTTGGGGGGGTTTCACTGTTGGTTTGTTGTGGGGGGGGTCCCGTCCGAAACTGTCCGAACGTGTACGATGCCGCTTCTGGCCTTCCCTGCGCCCCTGCCCCGCGCGCCCCCTCCGCTGATCCCCCGCCTGCTGCATAGCGCGTTGTTTCCCTGGAGGCGATGCCACCCCTGAAAGTAGTGACCCTTAATGTTAAGGGTCTGAATAACCCCGTGAAGCGTAGGGCGATCCTCTCCCTGTTGGCGGGGTCGCAGGCGGATATCTGCCTCCTGCAGGAGACCCATTTACTTCCCAGAGATTGCCATAGGTTGCGCTCTGCCAAGTTCCCCACGCAACTCTTTTCCTCTGCTGCGACTAAGACCGCTGGGGTGGCCATTCTTCTAGCCAGCTCCTTTAGGGGGGAGGTGTTGTATAAACATGCTGAGCAGAAGGGGAGGCTTTTGGTGTATCGCATGCGTTTCGGAGGTGTTGCCTTTACGGTTGGTTCGGTTTACAGCCCCAACGACCACCAGGATCGTTTCCTGGAATCAGTGTTGGTGGACGTTACTGCCTTGCCCGATCGCCATATTATCTTGGGGGGAGACCTAAATATGGTCTTCGACTCCACTCTAGATAGGTCTGCCCAGCGCTTTCCGCAGACAGGGGAGCTTTCTAAGGCGGTACAGGACCAGATTGCGGAGATGGACCTGCATGACCTCTGGCGCACCATGCATCCCACCGTTAGGGACTACTCATATTTTTCCCACGCACACCGCACTTATTCGCGGTTGGATTATCTTTTGGTGAGCGGCCCGCTTCGCTCGGCCGCCACGGCGGCGGACATCGGGGTCTTGTCCCTGTCCGATCATGCGCCGGTTTCCGGGGTCTTTGCTTGGCCGGCGGCCCCCCCCCTCCAGAGGGATGTGGCGGCTTCGAGACACGCTTCTCCATAAGAAATCGGTAGTGAAGCGAGTGGAGGAAGTCATCCAGGACTATCTGACCCACAATAACAACTCTGACACGTCCCTGGCTACGCAGTGGGCGGCTTTGAAAACAGTCGTCAGGGGAGAGTTTATCTCCATTTCCTCGGCGGAAAACAAGGAACGCCAGCGCAAGAGGGAGGAACTGACGGCGCAGGTTAGGGAGCTTGAGCAGGTCCACCGCCGAACGGGGGCTCCTCGTGTTTGGAAACAACTGAAGGCGGCACGGAAACTCCTCTCTGCGTTGGATCTAGATCGGGCGGAGTACGCAGCGCTGCGCCTGAAACATGCCTTTTACACCGGCGGAGACAGGTGCGGTAAGCTCCTGGCCCATAGGCTCAGGGCTGCGCAGCAACGCAATGTGGTGAAGGAGCTGGTGGGAGTGGATGGGATCCCGGTTTCCGGTGACGCGGAGGTGGCAGATACCTTTCGTTCCTTTTACGAGGCACTGTACGCTTCAGAACCTTCCCCACCGGGAGAGGCTGAGGCCTATTTGGAATCCGTGACCCTCCCGGCCTTGGACCCCTCCCAGGCGGACCACCTAGAGAGGGACATTCACGTGGAGGAGGTCATCTCCGCGATCGCACGGCTGAAGCATGGTAAAGCCCCGGGCCCGGATGGCTACACGGCCTTGTTCTACAAGACCTTCTGTCCCACTGTCGCTCCTCTCCTGGCTCGCTTGTTCAATTCCTTCTCCGAACCGGGTGCCATCCCACCGGACCTCCTCTCGGCGACTGTGTCGGTTATCCCCAAGCCGGGGAAGGACCGGACCTTGTGCGGCTCGTACCGGCCCATTTCGCTCCTAAATGTGGACCTCAAGCTTTACACCGGAATCTTGGCGGCCAGACTGGGTCTACACTTACCAGGTTTGGTGGAGGCGGATCAGGCCGGTTTTGTACCCGGTAGGCAGACGGTCGACAACACGAAGAGGGTGACGCACGTGCTGGAAAAGGCCTCACGCGTCCCGGGGGAGCGGATGCTGCTATCGGTCGACGCGGAGAAGGCCTTTGATAGGGTTCATTGGCCCTACCTCGAGCTGGTTCTTGGGAAACTGGGGATCGGCGAGAAGTTCCGCACTATGGTCTTTAACTGCTATAGGAGACCGTCGGCGTCAGTACGTGTCAATGGACACAGCTCCAGCAGCTTCGCCATTGAGCGCGGCACGAGACAGGGTTGCCCCCTCTCGCCGCTCCTCTTTGCCCTTTATATGGAGCCGTTTGCGCAGAGGATTCGCGACAACCCGGACGCTATTGGGGTGAAGATGGGGCAATACACACATACTGTCAGCTTATACGCGGACGATGTCTTGCTGACCCTAGATGACCCCAGGAGGTCACTCCCTGCCTGCGTCCAGGAACTGAACGCTTTTGCCCGCGTCGCGGGCTTTAAAATGAACATGGCTAAGTCGGCTGCACTGGATGTGTCGCTCTCTGCCGACGCCAGGCGGGACCTTCAAAGTCTCTTCCCTTTGCAGTGGTCCTCCTCCACGGTGCCTTACCTGGGCATTTTGCTTGCTCCCTCCCTGCCTGCCATGGTCGCAGCTAACTATTCCTCTCTGGGCAAAAAGATCAAAGAGGAACTCGGCCGATGGAACAAGGGCCTACTCTCGTGGCTGGGCCGTATCGCAGCGGTGAAGATGACGATACTGCCCCAGATCCTGTATCTTTTTCGCGCTCTACCTCTTCAGCCCCCCGTGGGTTGGATACGGCAGACGCAGGCAGACATCTCCCGCTTTGTGTGGCAGGGCCGTAAGCCTCGGATGAAGCGGGTCCTCTCCATGCTTGCCCCGGAGGCGGGAGGTCTCGGAGTCCCGGACCTCCGGAAGTACTTTCAGGCGGCGCAGCTCCGGTACCTAGTGGAGTGGAGCCGGTGGGAATCGGACAAACACTGGCTCTTTCAAGACCAGGCAGTGGCAGGCCGTACCCTCCAGGAGGTCCCGTTCCTGCGGCGCATTCATCGCCCGCCTAATCTCTACGCCTCCTTTATCACCCGGGTCCCGCTAAGAGTGTGGGACGCGGTGTGTGAGCTTCGGGAGCTCACCACTTTTCCATCGCCGTTCACTCCCATTGCTGGCAACCCGGACTTCACTCCGGGTCTGGAGCCGGGGGCCTTTTCCCACTGGGTGAGTGCGGGATGCAGAGCGCTTTTCCAGATCTACGGGCCGGAGGGCGTGCTCCCCTTCCAGCAGCTCTGACAGGAGTTTGGCCTGACGGAAGGGGACAGACTGCGTTACATGCAAGTCCGCCACTGGGCTCTTCAACCCCCAGTGCGTGACGTCGCCGCCCGTTCGATTACGCCCTATGAGCGATGGTTGGTAACCCGGGCCTCGGACGCCAAACTCATCACTGATTTGTATAAGTTTCTCCAACCCCCGCCGTTTCATTACCATAACCCAGGGAGGGAGCGCTGGCACAGGGAACTGGGCAGGACCCTGAGCCACATGGAGTGGGACAAGATTGCATATCGGGCGAGGCACTCTGCGTACCACACTGGGCTGACGGAAACCTTCACTAAAGTATCCACCTATTGGTACTACACCCCGGAGCGGCTCTACGAGATGCGCAAAATAGGCGATAAGGGTTGCTGGCGCGGCTGCGGACAGGAGGGCACCCTCACGCACATTCTCTGGGAGTGCCCGGTGCTGTCGGCCTACTGGAAGGAAGTCTTAGATGAGGTGGATAGGCATTTTGAGATCGAGCTTCCGCGCTTCCCCGCGTATGTCTTGCTTGGCCTCCCCAATGACCTGATGTACCCGCTGAAATCCCGCAGGGGCAGGCAGATTGCGATTGCGCTAGGCTCCGCCGTTCAGAACATACTTGTACTTTGGCGCACCCCCACTGCCCCCTCTATCACTGGTTGGTTGCATAGGCTCTGGCAGGTACTGGGCATGGAGAAGAAGTCGCTAACGGTGGCTGGGAATGTTGACCAGTTTGAGGAGCTCTGGCATCCCTTTTTGGCACTGCTGTCCACGGAATTTCGCGAGCTTACGTGTCCACGGTACTTGCGCCTCCTTAGGCTGACGCCGCCGGCGCCAGCGGCGGAGTGAATGTGCGGATTGGGGGCCGAGGGTCGGGGGTGGGAAGTGGAGTTATATGCTTCTAATGCTGACTTTCGGACGGGGATGTTGGGGTGTTGTTTTCTTTCCTCTCCTTCTTTGCTTTTCTTTCTCCTTCTTTTCTGGGGTCAAGGGGCTGGTGGAACGGTATGCTTCTCTTTTACTGTGTCGCGGAGTCCTATTCTGGCTTGGCCTTGCCTAGGGAGTGGGGGCCTACAGGGGGGTCGTTCACAATGCCTTATCGCCTTATGTCTTTGCCTTGTTACCCTCTGGGGCATCCTGCCTCCCTCTTTTTCTTCTGACTCGCTGCAACGTTTTGCTTCTTGTACTGTATGTTTACCTGACTTCCTGATCCCCTCCCCGTGTTTTTTTTATGCCTTAATAAAATACTTTAAACCTAAACATTTTAATAACATCTGTGAATTAAAAAAAAAAAAAATCTGATTTTTAATATGTGTGGGTGAATTGCTGGCAGAACTTTGCACATTGTATTTTGCACTTTTCCTCTCTGCACCTACCCGGTCGGTCCCCGTTCCGTCACGGCTGTCTGTGCCGCTTGAACGGAGGGACGCGACTCATCCCCCTCGCAGCCTCACTTCCTGGGCTCTCCCATAAAAGGAAATGTGCCCAAGGCCGCGCAGCAGACGTGCGCAGCGGGCGCGCCGATGGGGCGCCGAAGGCCCGCCAAAGGAAAGCCCGTCTGCGCCCGTCCGTGACCGGATCGCGGCCAGGGCCTGTTATGCTGCCAGTTCGGGGTCAGGCGCAAGCAGGATCGTCTGGTCTAGAGATGAGCTACTGGCGCTGAAGTCAGGACAGCCGTGCAAAGCATATATACCTGATCCAGCTTATGATTATAGCCCACAGGTTTGTTCCGATTGTGGTATATCTTTGAGCAGGGTAATCTCCTCTAGACCTCACAAGACTCATGCCCAGTCAGACTTTCGCTGCTACAGCTTTAAAGCGGGTCTTTTAAACTGCAGATCTTTGGTAAAACATGCGGACGACATTTGGCTATCACTAGAGGATCGGGAGTGGGACTCGATGTTTCTGACGGAAACTTGGCTGAATGACCACACTATGTCCGCCATTGCCCTAGCGGTGCCACTTGGTTTTAAAATGAGCTTCTCCAATCGGGCGGACGGCAGAAGGGGCGGGGGGTGGCTCTGATTTTTAGAGACCGGTATATGCTCACATCCACCCTGCCAACTATGATTGCAGGGGGGGAAGGATTGCATTTTTGTCTTTAAATCAACCCCCGTCAGTCTCTGGCCGGGTTGGTTATCTACCCCGGATTGTACAGAGGCTAGTTCAGTCGAGCTTATAGATACTATTGTCCAAAGCTCCATCCTCCATTCTCACTTCATAGTTGTGGGGGATTTTAATGTACATGCCGAGAAAGCGGATTGCCCGCTGGCGGAGCAGCCGCTAACCTGACAATGTCCAGTACAGGCCCCACGCATAAAGCAGGTCACATGCTTGAACTGATATTCTCAAATATCAGGGATCTGCCAGCTGGCACACCGCAACAGTTGCTCTGGTCGGATCATGCGCTGATCCGTTTTATGGTTAGGCTACCGGGTGGAGGGCCACAGACTGGAAGGCGCTCTTTCCTGCAGAGACAATGGAAAAAACGACTCCCTGAAACTATAGGCCCCGCCCTGGCTCGGCACCCCCCAGCACTTACTTCCGACACTAATAGGGATGCAGTGGCCATGACTCAATGAATAGGCGATATGGTGATGTCTATTGCACCCGCAAAACGGACAATATCACAGAGGGGTTCTCCCTCAACTCGATGGTTTTCAATGGAGTTAAGGGTGGAAAAGTCAGCCTGCAAGAAGTTAGACCGGTTATGGAGGGTGAACTATTGCAACCAGGCGAGGGCGCGCCACAGAGTCACCATCCGCGCACTCCATAAATCTATAAAAAAGGCAAGGAAACTTTTTATCACCACTTCCATTCAACAAGCGGAACACTCCAGCAAAGAAGTATTCAAGATAGTGCAGTCTTTCTTTAAACCGAGATGCATTGAGTTGGAGGTTACCCCATCGGAAATACTTTGCGACAGCATCTCAGAATACTTCGATAACAAAATCAAGAAAGTGTTTGACACTTTTACCCTGGCTGGACACACTGTAAAGTCTGACTTAGTGGAGGTTAGGGTTCCCCTAGTGACCTACGTCAATTCCTGCATGTCTCGCTTGATGCGGCCATACAGGAAATAAGTAGATGCAAATCAGGATCACCGGATGACCCCTGCCCACCAAAGCTATGGAGTTTGATGGCGGATTCAATTGCGCCCACTCTCCAACATATCTGGAATATGTCCATCTCTACCGGAGTGTTCCCGGAGAGTTGGAAGCATGCCACCATCCTTCCACTGAAAGAAAAGCCGAACGGTGCTCCTGAGGACTTAAGCAATCTTCGTCCTATCTCACTTTTGGTGGCACCGGGCAAAATGTTAGAGAAACGAATTCAACGGCAACTAAACAAATTCACAGAAGATAATAATATTTTACATGAAACTCAATCGGGTTTTAGACCCGGTTTCAGCACCGAGACCGCCCTGATCAAGGTGGCCGAGTCAGTCAGGTGGTCACTGGATTCAGGGGCATTAGCTATGCTGGTGCTCCTGGATCTGTCGTCCGCCTTTGATACTGTAGACCACAGCAGGCTATTACAGTGACTGGCGGGGATCGGCCTCGAATATCAGGCACTCGGGTGGTTTCACTCGTATCTGTCCAATAGATCTCAGAAGGTGGCTTTAGGCACCTTTTCTTCTAAACCTAGGAGACTGAACTGCGGGGCCCCACAGGGGTCGGCCCTCAGCCCGCTGCTTTTTAATATTTATCTAGCCCCGCTGTTTACGTTGATTGCCAATTGGGGAGTCACTGCAATTTCTTATGCTGACGATACCCAATTGGTCTTCCCGTACTCCGTGGTATCGGAGGCAACCTTTGCCAATTTCAAGGGGTGCCTTCGTGATATGGCGAGTTGGATGAACACAAATAAACTGAAATTGAATGCGGGAAAAACTGAGGTAATCTTTTTTGGGAAAGGCGCCCGCCCACCTGCCGAGCTTTGGTGGCCTACTGAGATGGGTACAGCACCTCTCCCCAGCACAAAGGCAAAAAACCTGGGGGTCATGTGGGACGATTGTCTATCCTTTTCCCCCCACATACAGCAGGTTGTTGGTGGCTGTCTAAGCAAATTAAGGAACTTACGGAAATTCCTTCTACTGCTCCCAGTCGGATGCCGTAAAACGGTCATCCATGCCATGCTCACCTCTAGGCTTGACTATGCCAACGGCCTTTATTTAGGCCTTACGAAATTTCTGTTACAACGGCTGCAAATTGTTCAAAATACGGCTGTGAGACTGATAAAGCACGTTCCTTTCAAACACCACATCTCTCCACATCAACGCATGCTACACTGGCTGCCAGTGGCTAGTCGGATAAAATTTAAGGCTCTCACTCTGGCTTATAGAGCCTTACACGGACTATCTAAAAACTCGCCTGCCTAGATATTTTCAGGCGAGACTCCTCCGCTCCAACCGCCTGGTTCAACTACTAGTTCCTCGAGTTAGAAGGGCACGCTTGGGCGGGAGGACCTTTTCCGCAAGCACTGCACTTCTTTGGAACACTCTGCCGCCCGGAATACAGCTGGCACCCTCTGAAACCAGCTTTAGGAGACTGCTGAAGACCTGGCTATTTACGCAATAATCGCAACTCCTATCACTCTGGTTCCTGCCGCACACCTAGCGCCGGGACACTTCCTCTGGAGGTAACCGCTCGCGCTCTACAAGACACTATATTATTATTATTAATATTATCTTTCAGGATTGAGCACCCAACACACTGCCTCGCCGGCGAGCCTTCAAACCTATCACCGAAAAGCTGCGAAGTCTGGAGGTCCCATACCAGTGGGGGCATCCGTTTGCGCTCATCTTCACATGGGAGGCAAGCGCAGGGTGGTGCGCTCTTATAGGGAGGCGGCCGAGCTGCTTCACATGCCCTCCTCGCCGACGGCCGGCCCCTCGAGACCCCCTGTCGCGACGAGGATCCCTGCCCGGCCGGTCTGGTCCATGGTGCGCCATTGCCGAAGGTTGCCGCCCATTGATGAACAGGCAGCATCACAGGCAAAGCAGGACATAATCGAGCATATCAGGTCCCTGGAGGGGGACGCGGCTGGGCCTAAGCAACAACCGAAAACTCCCTGATTGACTCACCTGTGGGTGCATTAAGTCCACTTTAGGCACTGGGGTTAGTCTCCCCTTCCTATCGGGGGGGATATGTGAGTACCTTCCCAGTTACCATAAGGGCCACTTGAATGCATTGTTGGGGGGGGGGCGGGGCTCCTGTTCTGGTTAAGTTGGTTAAGGGGCGCTACCCCACTTTTTGGCTGTTCTGGTGGGAGTGACATCTCGGGGACTATCTGACCCTTGGGTGAAGGAAGTCCCGAACCTGGAACAGGCTTGTATGGCCTTGTTGGCCGTTCTTTGATCTTTCAATTCTGTTTTTCTATGTCTGTCTCTTGCTGACTTCTTCTCTCTGTCCTATCTTGTCCTTTGGATGTGTCAGGTGGAGGCCTTTGTGGCTGCAAAGCGCTGTGCGTGTAGGGACGGAGGTTTTTTTTAACATCTGCATGTTCCCCTCGAGGCACGCTGGCAGGTTGCTATGCGGGCTGGCCTGGGACCCACCATGACTGCAGATCTACCTCGCCCACTGAAAATCTTGACGTTTAACGGGAAGGGCCTAAACTCCCCCAATAAACGGAGGCCGACGTGGCACTATCTGCCCCAGCATAGCCCTGACATTGTATTTCTCCAAGAAACTCACCTCCTAAAAGCAGATTAGCAGCGTATGGCGCACCCTAAATACCCCCTCCAATTCTGGGCTGCAGCGGATACCAAGACGGCAGGTGTGGCAATACTGTGTAGAAGTGGCATCAGGCGGGGGAAGGCTTAGCCCTTTAAGAGTGTGGACGGACGCTTCCTTAGGGTTACCATGGGGATTGGGCGATGCCAGTTTACATTGTGTAATGTATATGCGCCCAACCAGATGCAGGAAAGATACCTCCTAACTCTCTTAAGGGACCATGTGCCGCAGGGTGATTCCTCGATAATATTCGGGGGAGATTTTAATCTAGTATGGGACCCTAATAAGGACCGTAGTACATCTTCCTTTAGCGAGATGGGGACTATGTCACTAGCTCTACGCAATCAGATTACGAACCTGGGTTTGTTGGACGTGTTGAGGTACCATTCCCCGGAGTTGCGGGACTACTCGCTTTACTCCCATGTTCACCGCTCATATTCCCGTATAGATTATTTATTTGTCTCCCACAGTTTGATACGGGATATGCTGGGGGCCTCCATGTCTGACATCTCACTCTCAGATCACACCCATGTTGAGCTGCTCCTGCAGGACCCGGCCGCTTGCCCCACCCGCGTAGTGCGGTGGTGCCTGCCGCCGAGTACTCTCCGGGACCCAGCCGACGTTGAAAGCATACGGACTGCCATTGACTCTTACTTCGCCAACAACGTCCTTCCTGAGACGCGCTTCCCGGTGGTGTGGAATGCCTTCAAGGCTACGATCTGCTGTCACATTACCTCCCTGCCGATTGTGCGGGCGCGAGAGGCTCGGATTTTAGAGACTAGCCTTGCAGAAGATATCAAAGCAGCTGAAAAGCAGGACCAGGATCGTTCCTCACTGGTGTCGAGGAGGCGGCTTGCTAATCTTCCGGGACAGCTGAGAATCCTGCACACGAATAAGGCTGAAAAGGCGCTGTTGGCGTTGAAGCGGTGGTACTTTGAGGGGGGCGATAAGATGGGCGGGCTACTGGCAAGGCGTCTGAGAGCGCAAGCGGCCAAGAACCATATCGCTAACATCCAGCTATCGGACGGGACGAGGGTTATTTCGGAAAAAGATAAATGCGAAGCATTCCGGACTTACTATACTGCATTGTACAAGGCGGAGCCGCTGTTTTCGGACCTGGTGCCGGATGTCTTGAATAGACTTCCGTGGTCGCCGATACACCCCCACCATGCGAACGCCATGGAGGTCTCTATCACTGAGGAGGAGATAGCGGAGGCCATGAGGGATCTCCCTCTTGGGAAGACGCCCGGCCCAGATGGCCTGCCCCTGTCTTTCTACCACATGTTTCAAACGCAGCTCCGGCTGCACCTGTTGCAGCTGTACAAGTTCTTCACTAATACTGATGGGCCGTTGTCTGATATGGGTATGGCAGAGATAGCGCTTCTCCCTAAACTGGGAATGGACTGCACACATTGTGCATCCTACCTCCCCATAGCCCTGTTAAACACTGACCTTAAAATCTATACTAAGTTGCTGGCGAAGCGCCTGGACCCACACATGCTGGGGCTAGTAGACCCAGACCAGGTTGGCTTCATCCGCAATCGACAGGGGGCAGATAATGTGTTTCCCGTGTTTGGTCCTAGAAGAACCGTGTATTCCCTTTCTGTGACACCTTCCTTCTTGGAACTCCTTTTCCGAAGTATTGGAACTGTCGGTGATGTTACGGAGTCTCCTTTCTCCCCTCTCCCCTGCTTCTTAAAGAACAACCAGACTCCACGAGGCATTGCTTCTTTTTTCAAGTGAACTTTATTGATTCGAACAAACGCTGCAGTCTTGACCTCTTCGGCAGCGTTGTTACGTGGTTAGTGGCGCTTGTTGAATCACCTGTGTCTGCCGCCATCAGGAAGCTTTGGGAAAAGCCATTGTGTTGTGTTGCATGCATACCGGAGTCTGCACCCAAAGAACAAGCCGCTTATTGCTCAAACTCAAGGACGCGTTTATTCCTCGAGACCTGCTCCCGTGAACAAAGCCGCTGCATTTCAAAACGCGAGGACGCGTTTATTTTCGTTTCGTTGTTAAAAGACGTGCAAGCCTCTTTTCTTCCAGACGCAGGAAGCATCTTTCTGCCGGACATATTGAGAAGGATATTTAAAACGCAATAGCTTGGTTAGTTTTGCCACAATTATATGAAAAATGCGAGGAAGCATTTTTTCCCTATTACTGGCACTTTTAAAGATTACAGCGGCCACCCTGTTTTTCTTTTCAAAGAGAGATCATCTAAAAAGTCCTTACTCAAAGTTATTTTCAAGAGTCGATAAACACCTTTTTTATGCATCTTGAGTCACAGGTCAGGTGAGTGTGGGACAGCACATTACGAGTGGCCATGTGTTAGTTCAGTCTGTTAAACTATTACACGTACACTAAATATTGTTATATGTGTTTGTTTTCTCCACACTGCAGTGAGTTGAGTGAGCTGAGTTGATTTGTACCTTACCTGCACCACTACCTGCATCCTTGGCAGACCTATGGTTCTTGGGCTCTCTCTTTTAGTGAGATAGATACTCTCTCCTTGGTGTTCCTTGAATCACTTAGAGGGTGGTATCTTTCTGAAGGAGAGTGATACTTTCATCGCTTCCGAGGAGATTGGGATTCTGCCTGGATATACAACCACGCCCGACAACAGCACCTTTCCCTATTCATAGGGGTACTCGGCAGGGGTGTCCCCTTTCACCCTTGTTGTTTGCCCTGGTAGTCGAACCCTAGCGGAATTGAAACAGCAGGCACCGGACATTCATGGTATCGCAAAAATAAGGTAGCGCTCTTTGCAGATGACCTTATCCTCACCTTGACGCGCCCTCAGGTGTCCATTCCAGCTCTCCACTCTGGCTCTTCGAGCGGGCCTCCGGCCTTAAAATTATTCACGACAAATCTTGGGCCCTGAATCTCACGATCCCAAAGGAGGAGATTCCTGTACTCCGGAAGCTTGCTGCGTATCAATGGGCCTCCAACTCCATTCGCTACCTTGGCCTCCAGCTGACTCCCTCTCTGGACACGTGGACGCAAGTCAACTGGCGGGAGTATCAGAAGGCAGTCCTGGAAGATCTACGGCGATGGAAACCCTTAGTGATCTCATGGCTGGGCAGGCTCAATGCAATCAAGATGTCGATCCTCCCTAAATTTTTATACTTATTTCAATGTCTCCCCACGCTCATCCCCTTGCATCATATACAAGGTCTCCAACGAGACCTAACGGCCTTCATCTGGGGCGGACTTCGTCCACGTTTCTCACAGAAGCTTCACGTGATGGGGGGGGGGGGGTTGGCTTGTCCCAACCTAGTAGAGTACTATGGGGCCTCACACCTCCGCTTTGTGGTGGAATGGACGACGACGGAGAGTGAGAAGGTGTGGTTCCATATGGATCGGCTGGTGACGGGGTGCACCATCTGGGACCTCGCATGGCTTCATCGGGCGGCATGTTCTAGGAGTGCGTATATAGAGGTGCCCACTAAAACGGTACTGGATGTATGGGACAGGGTGGCAGAGCGCAGAGGCCTTATGACGTTTCCTTCCTCACACACCTCTCTGGGGAGGGGGAATCCACTCTTCCCGCCGGCTCATCGTATGCGCGCTTTTGCTGCTTGGGCGAAAGGAGGCTGCAGGACAATAGGTGACCTGTATGAGGGGGGAATATTTAAGACCTTTGAACAATGTAGGGAGGAGTTTCATGTCTCCCCGGAGGCAAGACTATAGTAGGCTCAGCTGAGACACTGGGCTTTTGGGACTGAGCTTTTGGAGCCGGCAGCTACCCGCGCCTTCACCCCCTTTGAGCGGCTGGTCCGCTCATTTGATGAGTCGAAGGGACTGATATCCCCGATCTATCGGATTCTGCAGCACCCTTCAGTAGTGCCCTCTCACCCGTACCAAAGGCAATGGCAATTGACATCTACAATGGAAATTACGCCTGCGCAGTGGAACCGGCTATGGCAAGATATCCCCAAAATCTATCGCAGTATCCCACAGCAGGAGAATGCATATAAAGTTAACCCAATGGTACTATACTCCACTGCGGTTGCTTGGGATGTTTCCTCAGTCTTCTCCCTTGTGTTGGAGGTGTATGGCTGTGTTTGGGGACTTCATACATGTGTGGTGGGCGTGCTCAGTGTTGAACATGTTCTGGAAGGAGGTCCTTAGTCACATTAGGGAGGTGTTGAGATTCCCTCTGCCTGAGGCCACGAACACGAGCCTATTGGGCATCAAACCCGCCGGTTTGAAAGCACTCACTCGGAGTGACTGGATTCTGGCGCTCCACATGCTAGGGGCGGCTAAACAGCTTATAGCCTTGTATTGGAAACGAACTGAGGCTCCTCCAGTTGCCGCTTGGTTCCTGTGCTTATGGCAGGTCATAGCGATGGAGCTCTTCACAGCGCGGCTGCAGGCAAGCAATACCCGCTTTAAGGCTGTTTGGCAACCTCTGATTAAATGTCTCTGCATGGTAGAGCGTGCGCGTTATATGCCCGCCAGGCTTAGGACACTGAGCCTCTTTGAAGATGTGATTGCTCCGTCTGAACCCAGCAGACTGCTCCCGTAAGCGCATTACCTGCTTGCTTGCGGTGACCCCCTGGTCTTGGTCCCTGCTAGCGTATGCGATGACATATGCCTTCCCTCCCACCCACACACATCATTCTCCTGTTTTCTGTTCTGTCCCATTGTCTCTCTCTCCTTTTTCTATTTTCATAGTTCTCATGTCTGTTTGGATCTGACTGTTGCCTCTAGGTTTGTCACCTGTCCGCTGTAGCTGTGGATCCTCCGGGGTCCTCATGAACGCTATACCCTATTGCTCTGATTCTAAACATCATTCCGCGCTGCTGGCCCCTCGAGGGTTGTAGGCTATATGCTGTGTTACAACTTGCTCTTAGTGGTAGATTCTTTCAGGCCTCTGGAGAAACGTTCACTTACGCGGCCGGCCCTGTGTAGGGTTGTAGGCTTAACGCTGTGTGCAGTCGGACTTGGTTTTTGTGGTTATGTCTGAAAATAAAATAGATCTGAAACAAAAAGATTTAAAATAAGCATATGATCTCGCCTCTAAGAGTGACACTACTTCGAAAAGTACCTCAATCTGGCACCCAAGGTCGCTGATAGACCTAAAACCAGGGAAGGGGTTGCTGCCACACAGAAACTTTCATATCCATCCCTGCTGACTGGTTCTAATGCCCAGGTCTCCTGAAGTAAAATAACATTAAAATCTGAAATAAAATTAAGCCATTCGGGGTCCACTAACTTATCCCTGATACCCGCTATGTTCCAGCTTAAAATTCTGAGTGAACAACCTGGGGTGATGGAGAATGTAGGCTCTATAGGTGATGAAGAGTGGCTCAATGATTAGAGCGGCAGACCCTGATGCAGAGATCTAGCCCGGGACCAGGGTTCAATTCCCCGCCTCGGTGGGTCTTGGGCTCAAAATTCCACGGACCTGATAATTCTCGCCTCTGTGCCTATTCCAATCATGGAGTCCCACTCTGCAACTCTGGGCAATAGCTTGCTTAATCTCCACAACGGCCCCCACAACTCTAAGAATGCCTGGCCTCCATCTTGGGGGTGCCCAGGAGTGGACGCCTCACAGGGAAAGCCAGGATGGGTTCCACAGCGGTATTCATACAAGCCCCTTGAGACCCTTGCGGGTGAGTAGTGCTCTATACAAGTATCAATTTACATTTACATACTTGGGTGACTATTGGCCAAGCTAGGGGAGCTGTGGCTGGGTGGGCGGGAATAAACATCCTGAAGTCAATCGTTTTGATCCAAAGAAGACAGGGCATCAAATCTATTTCTGACAGGGATAGTTATTTGTGCAGTGGAAATAGCTGGATGCCTAGAGGAACGATGATTCATACAGCCCTTTATTGGAGGATAGGGTTGTAATCAGCGATAAAAAATTCAAGTGGGAGGATGTTAATACATGATAGGCATAGGAGCAAACCTTTGAAGTAATCACATGGCTAAAGCAGGTGACTTGAAATTGCTCAAGACACAATCCCTCTCTAGGGAATTTGGCATGTGACCAACCCGCCCAACCCTTCTAACAAACAAAATATCATCATAGCCCTTACAATTAAAATGCGCGTTGTTTGCTAACCAATGGCAGACTTTGTTTTTAAGTTGGCCAGTGGTTTCTGTGATATTTGCGTTGATACTTGGTACCCCTGACAAGCTGTTTAGGGACAGCAATCCGGAGGTAAATTTCGACATGTGAGCCCGCATACCTCCTAACCCTCTTACACACCCCTGCCCCTGGCTCAGGTTATTCAGTCTGGTTATTTAGGATCCTCTTTTCTTCAGGTGAGATCCTTGGTGCAAGCAATTCCAAAGGTGCCAAGGGCTGGGAACGCAACTGGAGTGGGTTAGAAACACAAATAATCAATCCTTCCGCAGCTTGATCTCGCGACAAAGTTTCCCTCTCATGTACATAGTTCGGATGCTGTCCCAGGGGCCTTGCGCTCGTGGGACAGAATGAATGATTGGATTCTTTTATTGATTTGATCCCTTTTGTCAATTCTGTTATAGCTAACTCCAGGGCAGATAGTCTATCAATCAAAGAGGCAATACTTTGCTGATTCTCGTCCTTAAGTTTCCGACCACATCAGCGGAGCTCACTGGGTCCAAACAGTTAATACTGGGCCGGGATCTTGATGTGTTAGAAGAATCTTTTGAGCCCTTCGCTTTAGCTGTTTGTTTAATTTGCCGCTTCCTTTTAGGTAAGGGTGAGCAAATACTATTATTTGAGTTTTCTAAACAAGGATTATGAAGAGGTGGAACCTCCGGGGAGACACAGGAAAGGCTTTGTTTAGAATGTCTTGTCTGGGCGACTTTGGGGGGGCTGACTGTTGCTCCTGTGAAACCGCGTCCCCTAATGTAGAAGCCAGGGCACCCGCCGCCCACCGCCAGTGATAATCTGCATTCAGCAAAGTCAATTTCAGTGGTGATGGCCCCTACAGCTTGGGCCAGAAAGTAATCCAAAGTGGTGCTATTTGTGAATTTAATAGTGGGGTCTTGTGGGCCCGGTACTTTGCCCTTCACCATTTTACACCAGTGGCCACCTTAGCCTTGTAGCCAGAAAATCAAACCTGGCCAACTTGCCCAGGGAACAAAATGTGCGGTATAAAAGGTATATCATTTAAAAAATATTGTAATATTTTCTTTATGGGACTCACCAACCGGACTTTATCTTCAGGCTTTCTCAGCTGAACAATGGGGGGCCTAGCCCCACCTACTCCAGGCGATGACGGGCGCCCGCTCTAGGCCCAGTCTTTGCCCGGGCGCGTCCCGCGCTCAGTTATAAAGGCACCTCTTGGTGCGGAATAAGTGGTGTTGCTGCGGCAGATGCGATGGCGGCGTCAGTACCCGCAAACTCTAATGGTGCATGTAGTCCAGCCCCCACCTCCTCATAGACTGCCGTCCTGAAATAGGGTAATTCCAATGTTATCCTATGGGAGGTATACGCCTTGCAGGAGTGAAAAACGAATTTGGGAGTTTTTCACTATGAGGACATGTAAAACTAAAAAAAGGAAATTTCCCACTTTCCAAGTACATTGCACCCTGCTCTGGGCTGTCCAGGGCCTACCCTAGAGATGATTTACATGTATTTAAAAGGAAGGTTTGGGCCTGGAAAAAGCTTTATTCCGCAAATTCGACATGGCAGTTTAAAAACTGTACACACAGGCTGCAATGGCAGACTTGAGACATGTTTAAAGTGCTACTTTAGTGGGTGGCACTATCAGTGCTGCAGTTCCCCTAGTAGCATTTAATTTAAAGGTCCTGGGATCAGGAAGTGCCACTTTATTAGCATCTTACACATACATTAAATATGCTAACTGGGTATATGCCAATTCTACCATGTTTTAAGGAGAGAGCACAAGCACTTTTGCACTGGTTAGCAGGGTTAAAGTATGCAGAGTACTGAAGTCAGCAAAACAGGATGGTTGAAGGTAAAAGTTAGGAGTAAAAAAGACTCCAAGGATGGCAGATGTAACCTAGAAGTTGTAAATTCTACGGCATTTGAGCAAGTAAAACCAAAGCTCAAGACGATATTCACAGAATATGGTATAATAACCATAGTTAGTCTGGATAATGGACCCCCTCCCAAGGCAGTGGCTTGATAGCGTTCATGGAAGAGGTGGGGATCTAGCACCGAACGTGCACACTAAGGTGGTCCCAAGCCAACCACTTCATGCGCATCCTCAATCAAACCACACACACCTGGAGACTGTTATACAGTGCTTCCTAAGACACACTTGCTTACCCCGCACTACACGACCAACTGTGTACCCATGCACCTACTGTTTGGAAGGGCGATCGGCAACACCATACCCACAAGTTGTAGATGAATACCCCTTTCATGGCTTAGCAATGACGCAAAGTAAAAGCAGAGGAAACGATGATGAAGCTAGCAGGTGCTGGAGTGCCAGTAACAGGCAAATACAAGTAGGGGACTGGGTCCTCAATCAAGACCAAAACCAAGACTGCACCTCAAGGAATAAGTTCCAAACTAAACCCCCTATGAAAGTCATCCAAGGCAAGTCGTGGCCACCAGTGGAACTATGGTTATGGCCCAGAGAGGAGATGCAATGGTCACCTGGAGGGTGTTACTCTTCAAGAAGGTCCTCCCACTTCCCCCTAAACATCCTTAGTGCGAGAAAGAGAATGGAAAAGATGAGCACCTAGAAGGAGGTTCTCAGCCCAGCCGCAGTCTCAGTTTAGTCCAGCCATCATTCAGTGACAACGGAACAGAAAATACAGCATTTGTGTGAGATAGTGAAAGGGTATGGTAAAGTGAAAGTGATGAATGGAAGTACATGTGCAAGGTGAGAGTGAAAAGGCAGCAATGTAGAGGAAGGAGTTGATTTGTAAAATATGAATATGGAGGAAACTCAAACACTTGCGTGGGTGACAAAGGGCATACCTGGCTAACACAACTAACAAAGAGCAGAAGATTGTAGACGAAAGTGATGTGAAGGGAAGAGTAGGAGTTGTTTATCTGATGGTGCACACAGCCTCTGCATCTGTCGCAGCTGCAGCTGGGCTGCTCCTCCTACATCGCTGCCATGACCTGGAATGACCTACCCTTCCATCTTCGAACAGCATCCTCCCTGGCAGACTTCAGGAAGAAACTCAAGACCTGGCTCTTTGATGGAGACGTTGCTCCTACAGCACCCAGATACCCACAGGGGTGACAGTGCTGCGTCTATACAAATACTGTATGATAAAAATCATTGCTAACAAACATTGGTAAAGCCAGAAAGTTTTTCTTTCTTTGGGTATACATGGTTCTTTTGTGATGTATTTGATCAGAATTCTGATAGAGAACACCAAAACACTGATCAGATGTCACGCTCCTGTGCCATGCTATGATTATAATTCATGTGTTTAGGCCAACCAGCGCCAATTATTTACATAGTCATCATCTTCTGTAAAGGATTTCTTACTTTAACTCTTTGCCTAGGCCCCTTTTAGAGACCCCTCTTACTTTATCATCCCACCTAAAGCACTGATTAAGGGTACCATGATTGGTTATAATGCAGCTATGAAAGGGTGCCCTTTTTTAATCCACTTCTGTGGCGACCAGTAATTTTGGTAGTGAGGGGGTGGGCGGGCCACACATGCACACATATACACTCATTCACTCACACCCATGCATTCACAAACGTGCACACACACACATTCACAACACTCACAACAAATTCATGCCTTTTATATATACACCCACGCATGCACCAGACATTCAAAACCATTAAACGTACCTGCCTTGCAGCTCCTGAAGAAGAAAGCCTTGGAGGTCCCTGGAGGGTTGGGAATGCTGCCTTTCCTCATTGGCTGACCTCAGGCCAGTGAGACTGCTCACCCCATCCACTCTGTGATGAAGTGTCACTGATTGACACTCCCCCCTGGGCACTTCAGGGATTAAAACTGAAGCGCACAGGTCTGAGTCAATCAGTGAAGCTCCCCCTAGTCATGAGGAGGAGGACCTCGGGCACTTTTGCCAGGTTGAGGAGGTCATACTCACAGGACTGTAAAATCCTCAGCCTGGCAGAGCTCAGCTCAGGCTGACCTTTGCTCAACTTCACAGACACTCTTCTTCTCTGGAAAAAGATGAGGGTATCAAGGCTTCTTCGCCTGTATGGATGGGCCTCAGCTGATCCACTTTTAAATTATAAAAAGCTGACTCTGCCTGATTCCTGGTAAGTTTTGAACCTGGTGGCACAGTTCTTGGAGCACATTAACACACTGAGCATTCTTTGAAAAAAGACACACAGCCGGAGATTAGCTCAGAGTAGGCATGTCACCTGTAGTTTTTCCTTCCTACCTAACTCAGCTAATGAGGTTAACTGAGCTAATTAATTCTTTTATCTATTCTTCTGTTCATAATCCCACCTGCATTGCCTGAATGAATGTCCTTATCCAACCTCCACCCTGCATTGCCTGAGTGAAAGAGTTCCAGTCCAAGCTAAGAGAGATCACTTTTCGTCTTTGAAAGCCGACGAGACAACTGTTTTAATACTTGCAAGCAAGTCTATCTGGTGGAGAGCCCATTACTTCTTTCCCACTTTAAAATCCAACGTGCTTCCCACCCTACACCCCAAACTCATTTGTAAAAAATGTTAGACAGTGTTATGAGTATTAGCGTTCAATCTCAGCTTCGAATATGTAACAACGCAGACAGGTTAGACGAAAATCTTAGATATTAGTGGTGAGAGACCACAAACAGCCAGTTTGTAGGTCAGCGGTACCAGGTATTTGGTAAGATATGGCACATTATGGTCTTTGACTTTAGGTAGTTTTGTTGTTGCAACCTAGCCCTATGTGTCGGCTGTCAGGCAGGCACTATCAGGTGTTGGTGTACGGCAGCAGAATACTTTAATGTATGCAGTTTGCTTTAACAGTAATGGGGTACGTTTTACTATTTTTTACACTTTATATGCTGACTTAACTGTTCGACGTTTTTACTGTAATATTCTCTTTCACAGTGACATTTTGCACTTCATATGTGTTTTTCCTTGTACTGGGGAAATAAGTGACTGCACTGCATTGTCTTTACAGCTTGAATGTGCACTTCACGTTTTTCTTTCGAGGGAAATAAATGATTGCACTGCATTGTATTTCTAACTATCAAATGCAATGTTTCCATCAAAGTTTTATCTTTTAAAATACAAAATGTGATTTCAGTAGAGATATTGTATGCTCTGTGAGTTTTTTTTATATCTTGACAGGATATTTTAAAAGATTCTTTTTTTATTAAAGATTTTATTTCTGAAACAACATTTGTGATGTTTTTTTTGGGGTGAATTCCTGCACTTTATATAAGGCTTCAACTTATAATGCCTCTTGGTGGTAAACCATTTTTCACTACATTTTCTGTTTACAAAAATGCAATGTTGATCGTCTTTTTGGATTGAATTTTGTTTTACCATGACTTCAAAGTGTTTACAAATACACTGCACAATAAAAAGTTATGTGTACTGTGCACTGACATTTTAGCGATTCTATCCTATGTTGACAGCGAAACAGAAGTCCTATATCGTTGGATTGTTCTAGTCCTGTGGAGTCCTGTGCTGGCTGCACAATGTAATCTTTCTTCTATGCTAGGGACCACACTGAAGCTTAGTTTTATGTTGCTGGCATGTGACTTGTATGTCCCACAACATTACCTGTTTTTCAGCTTTGGAAATCATCCTAGATAAGTTGTGTGCCACCCAACACCAAAGCATGATGCACACATACATGATAGGAGCCAGGTACGACATCCGTCGAGAATAAAAATGAGGTGGCTATGCATGGGCAGTCCAGACGAGATCGATAATGTGAAATGTTGTCCTTAGTGTGTGCGCCCACAGTGGGGCTAAGGGGCAGGCCTTCCACCTTCTTGCGACAATGTTCATGTGAGTTCCATATACCGTGGTTTGATCCATGCCTGTCACAGGTGTGTAGGCTCAGCCACACAAGTGGGGTAGTGTTTTTATATTGACAAATATGGTTACTTTGGTAGGACTTTTGTGGATGTCTGTGTATTTCAGGAGTTTACGTCAAAGAAGTACAAGGAAAATGTGTGATTTCAGGCAAGGTTTTAGGATTGTAGGGCATTGTGGGTAAAAAGAAGCTGTGGGATCCACAAGGAGCACACACCTCTGTACTCTGATGGGTGTCTAGTTTTCAGAAATGTCTGAGTTTGGTAGGTTTCTCTCTGTGGCGGCTGACCCTGGGTCTATGTATCGCAGGTACCCCCATTGCTGTTGTCTCCAAATTGTGTTTTGGGGCTGTATGTGTGGCAGGCACTAGGTCCACCCACACAAACGTGTTAATGCTTTTGTGTGAAAAAGTGTCAAAAAACTGGGTGGCAGGAAGTCTGTGGCTCTTTGCAGATTTTGGAACTTTTCCTCACAGAAATATGAGGAAAATGTGTGTTTTTAGCAAAGGTTTGAGGTTTTTAGTGGCTTCTGGATTAGAAAACCTTGTAAGATCCATGCAAATCTCAACACCCTGGACTTCCCTGTTGTCTAGCTTTTAGAAATGTCCAGGATTTCTTGTTTCTCTGGCCCAATATACACTACTGCAAATAAGGGTGCTTTTGAGTGGACAAATGTGATTTACATATGTTGCGTTTTGAGCCCTTCCCTATCATGGCGGTTTGGCCCACCCACACAAGTGGGGTATCATTTTCATCAAGAGATGTTTGGAAACTCTAGATAGTGGAACATTTTTAGAGCCCTTTCTATTCGATTCGGGAACTTTCCTTCACAGAAATGTGAGAAAAATGTGTGTTAGCCAACAATTGAGGTTTGCAAAGGCTTCTGGGTAAGAAAAGATTATATTTTTTGGGTTATTTATTTTATTTATTGATTTCAACAGCACATATTCATACAATTCCTGATGATACATTGTAGTGACATTGCGCAAGATATAACAAACCCCAACATAACCCCTTCCTGTAATAAAGCACATTAGCGATCAAGCATTACATTGAAATGATGACGCAGTGTACATATCTGTATCTCGGCACCTTTGCCCCTATTTGCATTAACTAGTGATGTGACAATCCTAGCCAACACCCCTTTGTCTGCAATTATCCCTCACCCTGTTCACTTTGAGCCATTAAATATTCACGCAAAGGAGCCCAAATGTTTTTAGGGCGGGAGGCCATCGGAGGTTCTTTGGCATATAGCTCCAGTTGCTCACGACAATATATCATGTCTTTTATTTTATTTATTTATTTTTTAAATTTCTAAAGCGCGCAAATACCTTACGGTGTCTCGGCGCTGGAGTTTGCAGATTACGGGGGTTCCACTGACATCTTACTGATTAAAGAGCCAAGTCTTGAGATGTTTACGAAATGAAAGTAGTGAAGATTGATCTTTGACAGAGGAAGGGATCTGATTCCATAATTTAGATGCTGCCACTACAAAACGTCTATCTCCCCATGATACTTTTTTTGTGCATTGGATTTGGAGCTGTTGGGCCGAGGAAGAACGTAGTGTTCGGCTGGGTTTATACAGTTTGAATGCTCTTTTGAAAAAATCAGGTCCATTGTTGTTCAAGGCCTTGTGAATGATACACATGGCCTTAAACTTTATCCGGCTTCTTATTGGTAACCAGTGGAGCTCGCGAATTGTAGGAGAGATAGAAGCGTGCTTGGGTATACCCATAAGAATCCTTGCAGCAGCGTTTTGGACTGTAATTTGCTCAAAACTTGCTCTTGTGCGTTAAGCAATAGACCATTGCAGTAGTCCACCTTGGATAACACCAGGGAGGACATTAAGGTTTTACTTGCAGTCGGGGGAAGAAAAGGGAGCAGTTTCTTCACCATTCTCAGGGTAAAGAAGGAGGCTGACACCACAGCGTTGGCATGGCTAAGGAACGTAAGCTTATTATCGAAAAGCACGCCCAAGTTTTTCACCTTGGCTACAGGTGGTGGAGGAGCTCCCAGTTCCGAAGGCCACCAGACCGGAGACCAAGACGGAGTTAGTTCGCCAAAAACCATCACCTCCGTCTTGTCGGAATTTAGCTTTAGGCATTCCGATTCATCCATGAACTGATGGCCTTCATGCCCTCCTGAAAGTTCGCTGCCACTGCTTCTCCGTTTTTGTGTATCTCCAGGACCAGCTGTGTGTCGTCGGCATATGATGTTAAACCTATACCGAACGACTTAATTACCCTCGCCAAGTCCGACACGTAGATGTTAAAAAGTGTCGGACTTAGCGAGGAGCCCTGGGGAACGCCACACGGGAGAGTGAAATCAGGAGAGCAGAAGCATCCCATCTTGACGGACTGTACTCGGTTGGCCAGGAAAGATGCCAACGTTGCTCTTGCCCTGCCCTGAATGCCGAGGGCAGCGACACGGTCGATCAGGATGGTGTGATCGACCGTGTCGAAGGCCGCAGATAAATCAAGGAGTATCAAGATAGCTGCACCACCCTTATCCATGATTATCCTGACCTCCTCGGCAGCTTTTATCAGGGCGGTCTCCGTCCCATGGCCCTTCCTAAAACCGAACTGCGTGTTGTCAAGTAGATCATTCTGATCAATAAAAGTCGACAACTGTTGGTTCATTACCTTTTCAATTATTTTGGAAGGGTAAGGGAGAGAGGCGATATGACGGTAGTTTTTTGGCTCTAAAGGGTTTAGAGCGGGTTTTTTTAAAAAGGTGTTACAATTGCCTTTTTCCAGACAGGGGGAAAGACACCTGTCTGAAATATGGAGAAACAGATGTTGCTGAGTACTGGGGCTATTAGGTTGGGTACTGATTTAAGGATAAGGGGAGGACATGGGTCCAATGGTGATCCTGATTTAACACTATTTATAAGCTCCACCATGGACAAGGGTGGAGAAAAGACCTAAAAATTAGGATTTGAAGACAGAGGGGGAGACTCCAGGATGGCAGAGTCGGTGATCGTTATTTTGGTAAAGTTATCGAAAATATCCAAAACCTTAGCCTGAAGAAAGTCCGCTACCTTGTTGCAGAATATTTGGGATGGCTCGATTGGGGGGGGGGCTGGAGGATTGGCTAAATCTTTTACCACCTGATACAATTGTTTGTTCGAATTGAGAGCACGTTCTATTTGTGTGCTGTAGAAGGTGCGTTTTCAGCAGTGATCAGCTTTCTGTAGCTAAGCAAGGCATTCTTATAAGTGTCTCTGTCGTAGTTATCATAGTTCCTACGCCACCGCCGCTCCAAATTTCTGCAGCGTTGTCTCTCGAGCCTGAGTGACTCCGAAAACCAAGCCGCAGAAGGTTTGGTGCGATTTGGCTGCATTTTTTTATTTGGGGCTACGTGGTCAAGTGCCATATGTAACCAGCGTTGGTAGTTCTGGGCTGCCTCATGAGGATCAGGTAATTCTTCAGGTATCATGGATTCCAAGGTATTTTGTAGAGCGGTGACATCAATATTTTTCCAATCTCGACATAGGATCGGAGGGCAAGTGCCAGTAGAGGAGTTCTTAGGATACTTAGCTGAGATTGTAAATTTGACAGCTAAGTGATCCGTCCACGTGAGTGGGAGCACTGTAGAAAATGTTATATGAGCGTTGTTAGTAAATAAGCCATCTAAAGTGTGATACGAAGGGCACACACCTGAGCGCGATAACGACCCGCAAATGCGAGTCTTTCCACCATTACCCTTCTCTCCAGGTGCCCTCACTTACGCAATTGCCATCAGTATAAAAACCGGCAACAGCAGCCATTCACTACCGGTTCTGCGAAGGAGGCACAACAGGTCACACGCCGGTGCTGGCCAGAAATCCTGTGAGTATGCTGACCATCTCTACAATAGGTAAGCGCTACCTTAACTTTTTCCTACAGGTCTCCTAACCCTAGTGGTCCTACCTTTGTCTCCCTAATAGGGCCACCCCTTGCCACTTCAATAACCTTGGAGCTAAAGCAAGCCAAAAAAAGCGTAAGACATGGTCCTTGCGCCTTAAACTCTTCACAAATTCACTACTGCAGTATATTATACCGCTGTTTTAATCACTTCACTCTCGAAGTTCTAGTGCGATCTCACAATAATGGTACCACCAGTATCATTACACTTGAGCCGCTCATAGCCTGCACTCAACCGCTATTTAGCCGGCTGTCATAACAGATGATCAATACTTCCTAGTGACTCTTTTTCTCCCATGTTTGTTTTGTCCCTGTCTCTCCATGTTAAATGTACAGGTGATCTTGAGAAGGGAATCCCCCCTCTCACAGTTATATACACTTTAGGGCGTGTAGACACATAGACTACACCACACACCCCTTATTTTAACTACACATATTTTACTGTCCTGAAGAAAGCCAGATTAGTAATAAGGCACTGGCTGAAACATGTTGACACTCTAAGGACGTAGGAGGTCGTAACCCGCCTCTAACGTCCCACAGCCTTATTTTTTAACCGCTGACGGAGGCCCTTTTAATAAAGTATCCTCACCCCAGGGACCTCCGCCAAGCCGTTTTAACCTCACATACTAAAACACCCTTCACCGCACACACAGTGACATACCTGCTCCGCTGTAATCAGGCGTCGAAGCACACCCGGGACACGCTAGGTGTCACTGGGTGGGCCCGATGATGAAGCATGCCACCAACTAGGTTGGTGGGTGAGGGCTTTCTAAAGACACCTAACAGGTGCCACCACTAATTGGCAAAACAATACTGAGTCGCTATGACAATAATATTATTAATGTCATACTAACCCCATCCCTAGCTAGTCTCTTTTTGATTTACTGAAATATAAACCGGGGATCTGGACTAGCTTTCTGGTCCTCTCTCTCCCTCTTGATTCTCGCGCGCGCCCCTCTCAACAGCGAACATAGTTGACAGTTCATCGGTTTCACAGACTTCCCGCAGCATCACCTCCATATAGTCTTCTAGTCGCCCCACATTAGTGGATTCCGGAAGACCTAAAACCCGAATGTTATTGCGTTTCGACCTCGCCTCAATATCCTCATTCTTCGCCTGTATGACTGCGAGGAGCTTGGTTATGTCTGAAGTTTTCACTGCTAATTGCTGCAGGCCGTCCTCCGCATCCGTTATTCGCTGTTCGGCTTCACCAATGCGCGCTGCCGGCGTGGCTTGGACGCCGATCGGGATGGCGGCGTGAGCTCGCAGCTCCGCGCGGAATCCCATTAATTCTCCTGTTTTCGGGACCCTAGGCGACCCGAAGACGACGTTCCTGCCCTCTGAAGTGTGAGGGGACAGCTGGGCACAATTGGAGGGTCGCTGGGGGACTGCTGGCCCCGAGAAGATCGAGAGAAGAGGCGGCCGAGGTGTTGCCGAGGGTGCGAAGAAAATGGCGGCGAGGAGGTCGGACGGCCCCGAACTTCAGCCCTGAGCCAAGTTGTCGCCGAGTGGCAAGAGCTCCTGCACTCGGCTGCCCGAGGCACTAGGATCGGCGGTGCTGTGTCCTGAGACCAGGGGACGCTGACCTGATTCGCCCAGGAGCTTGGGGACCTTCGTTGGCCGCCGCCCTAAGACTCATCCTTCCCCCCTCAGGCTTCGGAGGGGGGTGACGGAGCGGAGCTCGTCTACCTGGCCATTGCTCCTGAGAACGTCGGTGGGGACATTGCACTGCCCGGTGCCCGGAGACTGGCACGGAACCACGGGCGTCCACGCAAGACTGGACCTGTGACGCAGCACCTTGGCATGGCGGCGATCGGAGGGCCGATTCCCGGGAGTCGCGAGGGGGACTCGGCGACATCTACTCGGCTGAGCGAGAGTCCCTCCCCGGAGCTTGACCAAGAACAGCGGCTGAACCGGCGTTTGGATGCCATACTTGATGCGATCACCTCCACTAAGGAAGCATTGCACCATGACATTGCCCAAGTGGCCACGGGCCTGGGGCTGCTACGCGCGGATCACGCGAAGCTGGTGGACAGGGTCAAGGACCATGCCCAACTGTTGCTGGACCTGAAGCCATCGGTGGTGACCGCGGAGCACAGGATCACGGAGATTTTGGCCCGACTGGACTCACTGGAGCGGAGGGCGGAGGATGCCGAAGGCCGCAATAGATGGAACAACGTGCGGGTCGTAGGCCTGCCGGAACGAATTGAGGGGGAGGATGCGGTGGCCTATATGGAGAACTGGTTCTGCACTGTGGTGGCGCCGGAGGGGCTTACTCCTTTTTTCACCCTGGAGCGAGCTCACCGGGTACCTGCTCGCCCGCCGGGGCTTGGCCGCCCCCCCCCGACCGATGGTGGTGCGGCTCCTCCACTACAAGGACCGGGATCTCCTCATCCAGCGGGCCAGGATGTCGGGCCCGTATGAGGTGGAGAACAGTAAAGTCACGATCTTCCCGGACTACACCCAAGCGGTCCAGAAGAACAGGGCATCGTTCCTTGCGGTGAAGAAGGAGCTCAGGGAAGAAGGCATCCAGTACTCCTTGCTCTACCCGGCTAAGCTGCGGATCATAATGGATGGCTCTACACACTTTTTTCAGACTCCGGATGAAGTTTGGCAATGGCTGGAGTCATATAGAGCGGGGACGGACAGATCGCATAAAAGTAGGCGAGACCAACCCAAGCAGCCCCGGGTGAGGCAGTCACAACGCATCAGATCCCGCAACAGGCGCCAGCGGGAGAAACGAGAGGCTCAAATGGCGGCGGAGAAGAGGGATGCGCTCGCAGCGACGGCGGCCATTACAGGGTCGCAACAGAACAGTGAACGGGCAGAAACGGACTCGGGAGGGGAAGGCAGCAGGACGGGAGAGGAACTTTCAGAGGCGGAAAGCTCGAAGGGGCCGATAGTGACCCCACAGACATCAGATGGTATTTTCTGCGGCTGAGATAGAATTGGGACTAGATCGAGACTTCATGGTAGGGTGGTATCCTGTTGCTGGAGGGCGGGTTGCCGGGAGGGGGAGCTGTGTGCTTCGGAGGGGATGAAGGCGCGGGGCGCGGGCTCCGCTTGGTGACTCACCCCCCTTGGGCCCTTAAGGCCGACTGTGGTGGAGACCACAGGGTAAGAGTGCGAGAAGTTGGTTCAAGGTTTGGATGGGGGCGGCCATTGGGTTCGTGTGCTCTGTCCTGGGGAGTGGGGTTTGGGGAGTTTTTCAGTTTTGGGAATGTTCGGGGGGGGGCAACTGCATTGGGGGGGCTATGAACCTTCGTTATTTGAATCGGACTGTGCGAAGTTGGAATGGGGACATTACCTAATTTGAAGTGCCTGACGTGGAATGTCCGGGGGCTGCGGACTATGGTGAAACGGCACAAAGTACATGCATATCTAGTACGCAGGGGGGTTCAGATTGCTATGCTCCAAGAGACTCATCTCACCAAAAAAGAGTGTGCTGCCTTGCAGAAAAGATGGCGGGCCAGGTGTTTGGCACCACTTACTCAGCGTATGCCAGGGGGGTGTTGATCTGGGTGAGGGCGGGGATACCCTTTCAAGTGCTGAATCAAGTAGTGGATCCGGATGGCCGGTTTGTGGCGGTGGAGGGGAGGTTATATGGACGGGATGTGGTTTTCTGCTGTGTCTATGCACCGAACACTGACCAAGCTCGATACTTTGATAGCCTCTCGGGGTCCTTGGCCTCTTTCCTGGCGGGTCCGATAGTGTTGGGGGGGGACTTCAACTCGATCACGGATGTAGCTCTGGATAGGTCCCATCCCCCCCTGGTGGACTCCCCGGTGCGCAGGCTGGCCGCGCACAGGAAGGACTGGCAGGAACGATGGGGGTTGCTGGATGTCTGGAGGGAGCGGCACAGGGGAGCCAGGGATTATTCCTTTTATTCTCCTCTCCATGATCTGCATGTCAGGATTGATTCGGTGCTCTGCGGTGGATCCCTAGCCCCATTGATTTCCCATGCGGAGTACCTGGCTAGGACTATCTCCGATCATAACCCCCTATTAGTACACATTCAGTGGCAGAGAGAGCGCTCAGTGATACCAACATGGCGGCTTCGGCCGGAGACGCTTGAGGATTCTGTGTTCAGCGACGCGGTTCGGCAGGGCATTGATAGCTATTTCGGAGCGAATGAGGGCACGGCTACGAGTAGGTCCACTGAATGGGATGCAATGAAAGTGGTGGTGAGAGGGGTGTGCTTGGGTAGGTTCTCGAATGCTCGCACGACTGTATTGAACGACCTAATGAAAGCGGAAGAAACTTTGAGGGACTTGGAGCGCCGCAGGCCGGCTAGACCAGATTTACAGGCCCAGTTATTGGAAGCGAAGGAAGTGGTTGCCACCGAGACGGAACGTTTAAGGTGTTATGACTACAGGCAGTATATCCTCAGGGCACACGCAGAAAGGGACAAGGTGGGTACCCTCTTGGCCAGACTAGCTAACCCGGAACTTAGGGGCTGCCCGATCCTCAGCATTAATAATGCGCAGGGAGAAATGGTGTACTCCCAGGCTGCGGTATTGGAACGTTTTAGGGGGTATTATGAGGAGTTATACCAGAGTCAGCTGAGAGGGGGGGTTCAGGACATCGCGGAATACCTGGGGGAGAGGCAGCTTCCGGTCCTGGACGAGGAGGACGCGAAGGAGCTGGGTAGCCCGATCACGCTCACGGAAATACGGGTGGCCATCAAACATATGGCCGCAACAAGACGCCCGGGGTGGACGGACTGCCGATTGAATTTTATCAACAGTATGTGGACAGCTTGGCTCCCAGGCTGCTGGTGGTATATACGGAAGCTTTCGAGGCGGGGGCATTGCCTGGGTCCATGCGGGAGGCCTTGATTGTACCGCTCCTAAAGCCTGGCCGGGATGCCGCGGATGTGAGGTCTTATCGCCCGCTATCCATGCTGACGGTAGATTATAAGATCTTGAGCCGAATCCTAGCCACCAGGCTGGCCCCACATATGACGGGCCTGGTACACAAAGACCAGGCCGGGTTTATACCCACGAGGAGCACGGCGCTGAATATCCGCCGCCTGGTGGGAATAATGGACGCCATCTTGGACGGGGAGGGAACTCCGGCGGTCCTGTCTGTGGACATCGAGAAGGCCTTTGATAGTTTGGAATGGTCTTTCCTGGATGGAGTGTTAGAGAGGTTTGGCATGGGCGAGGGGTTCCGAAGGTGGACGAGGGTCTTATATACCTCGGCAACGGCGAGAGTGCGTTTGGGCGGCCTGGTGTCTGCGGCATACCCGGTGGGCAGGGGCACACGACAGGGATGTTCTCTCTCCCCCCTATTGTTTGCTCTGGCGATGGAACCATTGGCGGTCCATGCGAGGTCAGGTGACAGGTACGAGGGGATAGTCAGCGGCGGGCAGTGGCATTATATATCGCTATATACGGATGACTTGCTCCTGTACCTGGCTGACACCTCGGGGGCGTTGGTTGGAGCGATGGATCTGTTGTCTGAGTTTGGCCGGCTGTCGGGCCTTAAGGTCAATTGGGCGAAGACTTGTGTGTTCCCGCTGCGAGCGGGCTCGCCAGTCCCTGGCAGTGATTTGGGTGTGGTATGGGAGCCCTCTTGCATCACCTATTTGGGTGTTCGCATCTACCACGCGACTGCGGACCTATTGGAGGGCAACATTGGTCGCTGTGTCCGGGCACTGCGGGGCAGCTTGTCTTTCTGGTCGACCCTCCCGCTGACGGTTCTGGGTAGGATTGCACTGTTGAAAATGGTGGCGCTCCCCCGCTTCCTCTATTATTTCCGAACGCTGCCTGTCTGGATTCCCCAGGGGGTATTTAGAGACCTGCGGTCAATGATAATTGGCTTCCTATGGGGCCATGGCCGCCGTAGAGTGGCCCTGAACACGCTACTTCGCCCCAAGCTAGAAGGGGGCATGGCTGTGCCCGACTTCGAGCTGTATTATCTGGCGGCGCAGTTGCAGGTCCTTACACAGAACGTAGCTAGGGTGTTTCGGGGTCCAGAGGAGGACCGGGATCGGGGGATACAACGCCACGTGCTGTCCTACATCATCATGCAACAGAGGCTCGAGTTACGGGCCCTCACCATGGAAGAGCGGACGCTCCGGCTGTGCTGGCAGAGGAGCCTTCGGAGAGCGAGGGCATCGCGGCCTTATGCACCGTAGATTTCGATCGGAATGCTGACGGCTTTGCCGCACGGGGGAGATTGGTCCCCGTTGCTGGATTGGGAAGAGGCGGGACTGCAGGTAGTGGGCGACTTGTACATAGACGGGGCTTTGGCGCCGTTTGAAGTGCTCCGGGACCAGTTCGGGCTGCCTGATGGGGGTTTCCTATTACACGCGGCAGTGGTGGCTGCCATGCAGAAGCACTGGAAAGGGGGGCTCATGGAACCCACAACGACTATGGCGTGTCAATATGTGGTGATGGCGGCTGGTATGTTCAAAGCTGTGACGTGCCTCCATAATAGGATGCTGAATGAGGGACTGGAACCACTCCAAGGGCTCAAGGCTAAATGGGAGGTGAGCGTAGGCCGACCCATACCGGATACGGCGTGGGGCCACATCCTGCGGCGCACGTGGAAGGGCACGAGAAATGCGCGCTTTCAGCAGGTACATTTCTATGTGCTTCATAGGGCTTACTTAACTCCTGAGAAATTACAGCGGTACTTTCAGGTGCCGGATGCCCGATGCCCACGGTGTTCGTCTCTGGGAGCGGACATGGACCATTTGTTTTGGGGGTGCTCACACCTGGGGACCTATTGGGCGGAGGTAGGGGAACTCCTGAATGAAGTGACTGACAGGGAGGTGGAATTCGATATGGCGGCGTGCCTGCTGCTCTGGTTCCCGCATACTAAACACACCAAGGTGACAAGCAAATTCATAGACCTGGGTCTGATATTGGCGCAGAGGGAAATATCGTGGCATTGGAAGTCCAGGGGGGGACCCTCACTGCGTAGATGGAAGAATGAACTGCTGCGTTGGTCTGACTGCGAGAGTGTGCTCCGGATGAAGCAGGCTGTCAAGATGGGGAATGAGAAGGCATTGGATGCGGCGCGTGGTAGAGGATGAGGATGGTGAGAACTAAGCCGATGGACACCGCGGGGCGAACACAGAAGTATTATACCACGCGCTGTAGTGGATCCATCCAATTCGACAGGACGAGGCACACACCTTAGCAGTTGCCAGGGGAGGGGGGGCTTTGGAGGGGCTGGTTAACGGGAGTTTGGGGGGGGTCGGAAGCCATTAGATGGTTGCTCGTTAGGGCACCTTGGATCTACTAGGACGGTGGGTACTGTGTGGTGTGTGGAATGGCTGGGGAGAGTGGCCAGGTGTGACAACCCATAGCACCTAGGGCAGGTCCCGACAAGGGCGGTACCACTGATTATCACTGGGATGGCTGACGGGAGGGTTGTTGTGGGTGGGGGGGTAAAAGCAGATACGCAAAACGATATTTCAACCATGGTCCCTATGGGACGTGCACCGTGATGTTTTCCTATTGAACGAAGTAATATGCCGCCCGGCCTCCGGGATGCGGGCTGAATGGCTGTGTACGACTGGGATTTCTTATTGGACGGGGGGATATCACGAGTGAACTGGCTAATTAATTGTATCCTGTGGTTTATAACTCTGCAATAAAAATATATTTTTTTAAAAAAACAATGCGCGCTGCCTGCTGCCTGCTTATCGAGTTTTGCGGAAAAGTGATCCATTCTGCCATTGAGGGCCTCTATCTTGCCATCTATAGCTTGAAGACTGGCTTGGATGGCAGCGAGCGATTTCTCCAGCACCGTAGGGCCTTGAGCAGCCAAGTCTAGTTCTGAGTCCGTTGCCGCGCTTTGGCTGGTTTTGCCACCCTTATGCAATTCAAAGTTCAGGCGCGGTTGAGACTTGTCCGGCTTCCCCATTTTAAACACCCTCCTGAGCCGGTTTCAAAGGCAGATATCCAGGCGATACCACACTCTACCCTTGACAGGGCCACTCCTGTAAACCACCCAGACTGAGTAATGGTGTAATTCAGCACGCCCCTTTTCAGTTTCCTGTGTGACAGGGTTGTACCATCAGCAATCGCAGAGAGTCTGTGCAAAAGGTTAAAGGCAGAACACTCAGGCACTACACCCTTAGCACCTTGATATAAACAGTGTGGGCCCTCACACGTGCAGCACAATCTTGACAATCTGACGCACCTCCAGGTCTGCCAAGCTTGCTCAGATGAGGCGAAGGGGCACCACAATCTTCAGCCTGCAGAATACCCCCCCAGCAGATCAGCCGCAGGGGGGCACAGCGAGCGGGACACACAGCAACGGACTCACACAGTCCCGCCACATAAATAAATCCCGCTGTCAGGAAATGGCCCAGGAGCCGCCGAAAAAACAGACTACCCCTGTCGGCCAGGGGCCCCAACAACTGTCCGCGCAGCCTTTAGTCACAGCAGGCAATTCTGGAAATAACAAGTTGGCGTACACTCACCACAACCTCAGTGGGATCACAATCGCAGGCATAGACAGTCTGTGCAGCTGCACAACAGGGTGTGCCAACATCGCCTCAAGTAGAGATCATGCGGCCCAGCCACAGCCCAGTCCGTTCACGAGCGCCAGTCGCTTGCTTGCCCCCGCAGCCCAGCGCGCCCGGAGGAATCCCGGTTCAGCCCGCAGGAGGACTCCGCCACTGTGCCACTCAACTGAATTACAGGCACCACCGTGGGCCGCAGATCCTCCGCCGTGCAGTATGTGGTCTCCCGCTCCTCCGCTACGCGATCACAGGCAGACAGAGACCACAGCAACAGGGGCTCACGCCGTCACGCTGCCATTACATCCACGCAATCGGAGCGGCCCTTTCACCATCAGGGACACCAGGAAGCCTCTACTATGCGCAAAAGACATCTCATTCAGGCAGTCGCCTCGTCAGCCACCCGGTCCCAGTAGAAACAACCGTGGATGGTCCAGTGTAGGCAGGATAAATGAAGTATTACAGACAGTGGCCAGCAGAGCAACACTACAGTGCAGCCATCTTGCCGGTGGCCAGGCCACGCCCCCTGGTTAAGAAAACAATATGGCAGCCATACAAGTCACACCACCAAGGACTCCCCCAGATGTCTACTTTTAGGAAATGTCCATCTTTGGTAGGTTTCCCAGTATACCCGCTGAGCTAGGGCACAAAAGCCAAAGCTACCCAAATTCCCAAAAAGGGTTTGTTTTGAGTGGAAAAATTTGCCCTGTTAATGTTGCATTTTGGGCCCTTTTCTATCGTAGGAGCAAAGCCCACCCACACAAGTGAGGATCATTGTTATCAGGAGATATTTTAAAAAATATATCTTTACTGGCATTTTAACATGTCAAAAGGAGTATTGCTATTGTAATTTTAATAGTCTTATCCCTCCTTCTTCCCGTTCCCATCCATACAAATGGCATAGTTCAGTACAGAAACAATTACATTGGGTGAGGAAGTTTGTAATCGTAACCTCAGTCTTAATATATGCCAACATTAAACAGTGAACTCTCTCTTCCCTCCCCCTTCATTCCTATGTCAACTCTGTGTTGATGATAAACTGTTCCATATATGTGCCCTCCTTTGTGAGTATTGGAGTCTTCCTGGAAGTCCACCATAGTTAAAGTGTTGAGGAACCCGCCCCCCTCTCCTGATCCAAAGAGCCCCCTTCGTCTGATGCTGGGGTGCCTCTCAAAACCATCAACATCAATGCCCAGGCCCTAGGATCGGCCTCAAGTTTGTCGTTTGTGCAAATACGTTTCATGCGTACTGCTTCAACGGTCACCCATTTGCACATATCTTTCATCCAACTTGTTGGCAAAAGGGGTAAAGAGAACTGCCTGGCTATTGTAAATCGTCTCTTCACCAGTACCAAGCCTAAAAGAACGAAATTCCTACTCAGCTTTTTTGGGGGGGGAGTTGGTAGCAGCCCTAGTAGTACAATGTACACCTCCCGGGGAACCATCCACCATGTGGTCTAGCGTAGTTGGGTCAAGACCATATCTCTATATGTTGTCAGGCGTGAGCAGAACCATACCATATGTTTGAATTCAGCTTCCATCTCTCCAGATCGGGGACATTCACCAGAGCAGCCCAGATAGATCCTGCTTAAAATCCAGGGAGTAAGATAATTCTAGTGAATACAATTATATTGGGAGAGTTTGAATCGTGCATTGATACCTACTGTCTGAACTCCCTCATGACTTTTCCGCCAGTATTTTGCAGTCAAAGGCTTCTCCATTTGTCTTTCCCATTCTGTTTAAATTGGTAGAGGGGCATCATCTCAGAGAGCCTGGTGTAAATGTGAAATCAAAAGCCTGCCTTGTGGCATATTGAGTATGATTCTCAAAACATTAGTGCGAGGGGTTCTTCAGGAAAGAATGGGCAGATTCCCCGCGCTACACTCAAGATCTTCTCATATTGGAGGAATTGTCCCGTCCCAAGGTCAAAGGCAGAGTTAGCTTCAGCTATGGTTAGAAATGACCCGTTATCCTAAAGATCCCCCATCAGGCGCACCCCCCTACCTGCCATCTCCTCAGCGACATAGATTCTGCCATCTTCCGGAAAGGTTTCACTACCCATAGCGGCATATATCTGGTGCCTAGGGCACATGTCGCACCACCATACGTGCAGCTCGTTCCCATATTCCGGCTGCATGTCGAATGATCTGGAGTAGTTCCATTGTTACCCCGGATCTGGGCATCAGAAGCTATAGCAGGGACTGGTTCTCATGTGTGCCCCGCAGGAGCTGTTTTTCACAGTTCTCGTCATCGCCCATCCAGTGGTATTGTAGTTTGAATGCCATATAGTAAAGTTCCAGGTGGGGCATCTCTAATCCTCCACCACCGCAGGACCTCTGCAGTGTCTTACACTTTTTCACCTAGACCCCCAAAGTAAATCCACCATCAGGCCGTCTATCTTTTCTAAAGTAATGACTGGGTATTTTGTGAAGAAAGTGTTGTAATGTATGTAAACAAGGTGGGAGAAATATCATCTGTGCTATAGCTATCTTCTTTGTGAGAGATAGGGGTAGGTCTCTCCAGAATCTTATGGATCCTTGTAGGCCCTCCAATACTCTTCCTATATTTAGGTTCAAGCAGGAGGAGGCTGTGCCTGCCAGAATGATCCCCAAGTATTGAGTCCCTTCAGACACCCACAGATGGCCCACCTCAAGGAGCATCTCCATCGGACCCTCCTCTAGCCTCCCTATGGGGACCAGCTTGGATTTACCCAGATTCATATGGAATCCCAAAAGGGCCCCAAAATTTTGCAGGATACTGAGAAGAATCGGCATTGGCCGTTCTGGTTGCCGGGCGTATACCGATGTGTCATCTGCGCATAAGGAGACTACGTGTCAGGTCTCCCACAGGCGCACTCCCCATGTGTCCATCTGTATTCTTAGGGCAGCCGCCAACGGTTTTATGGCGGCTGCAAAAAAGGAGCAGGGAAAGGGGTAAGCCCTGGCATTGTTATCAGGAGATATGTGGTTACGCTGGGTAGTAGGAAATCCCTGCAGATTCCAGAACTGTGGTTCACAGACATATGAGGATAGTGTGTTTGTAGCTAAAGCTTAAGGTTCCAGGGCTTCAGGGTAAAAACCTCATGATATCCATCAAAAACATACCACTCAGTACTCCCTCAGATGTCTAATTTTCAGGAATGTCTGTGTTTGGTAGGTTTTGCTGGGTGCCGACTGAGCTTGTGCCCAAATTTCTCAGCCACCCACATTGCAAAGAAAGTGTCAGTTTTGAGTGTAAAAATGTCACCTGTACATGTTGCATTTTTGGGTCCTTTCCTGTTTTCCTGTTGTGGGCACTAAGCCCACCCACACAAGTAGTACTGTTTTTATCAGGCGAGGTGTGGGAATGCTGGGTGGTGAGAAATTTCGGGATCCCTTGCAGATTCCGGGACTTTCCCTCACACAAATGTGAGGAAAATGTGTTTTAGCCAAACTTTGAGTTTTACAAGGGCTTCTGGGTAAAACAACCTCATGAGATCTATGCAATTCACACCACTGTGGACTTTTCTGGGTGTCTAGTGTTCAGAAATGTCTCGGGTTGCTAGGTGTCTCTGGGTCAGGCAAATGAAAAACCTCTTTACCCCCCCCCCCCCCCCCCCCCCCCCCCCAGCAGTCTGAAATACATACACCTTCTGTCTCCTTCCAAAGCTTCAAGGGAATCTGAGATCAGCCTACATTTTGTTCATAGTGGGTGCTAGTGATCCGGCATTAAAAGAGTAGTAATGGGTATAAAAAAGTAGGAGATACCTAATATAAGCAACCAAGTTTGAGATGTTGGATGTTGATTCCAGCAGCACAAGCTTTTTATCACTGTTGTGTTCCTGTGTATGCAGGGATGAGAGTCTATGCAAAGGATCCAGCATCAGCCCATTGTACTCCAGGATTACCTAATGTGTTCCTATTTATGTCTCTGTGAGGTTGTGTGTTGTATCTGGCCTTCTATTCAGAGTGATACTGTACACTCCATCAGTTTTGTGACAGTCAAAACTAAAAATTTGAAAATACGTTCTGAGGGCCTTCATAACTTTAATTCTATGGTTCCTATGCACATGGTTAAAACATACTGATACATGCTATGACCTCTGAGCTACGACTAGCCAACATGTTTCATTGCTTTGTAACTTTTTGGTAAATTTATCAGGGCCAGAGGACCATAATCTCACTCATAGTGCACTGCAAAACGTCTGTCCCTGGGCTGAGTGCCTTTCAGTGGATAGGGTGTTCAGCATTTTAGTAGCATATTTCTTTATGACCCCCTGCGGTAATGGTAATTCCTTGTAGCACCATGCGTACACAGCTTTAGGACCCAAATCTGCATTGTAGAAAAAACACATTGATTTTACTGAGTGAAATGTGATGTCTCCAGGTAGCATTTTAAGACGTTTGTGCTGCAAGTGCTAGGCCCAGCCACACACGTACTATTTTTATTGCGAGAAGTGTGGGATCACAGAATAGTAGAACACTTGTTGTTACCAACTGGTTTTCTCTGCATTTTGGGCTTACAAATGTTAGTCAGACTGCAAGAATTTTCTTTTCAAAATGCCCTCTGAATCACATAATACTATGGGCAACCACAAATTCAGAGGTAAACTAATAACTACTGTTTCTAACGTCAGTATCTTGTGTACAGTTCATTAATACATAGGTTTCCTTCATACCTATTTTTCATTCATTATAGTTTACCATATGAATGGTACACAACGAAAAATCATTTTAAAGTGTAGCTCAGTTGTTGACTCTGGGTATCGCATGTTTTTGGAGAACCCATATATCCCCTTGTAACGTGGTGGGTGCGCCTGCCATACATGACTGGTGGGACCCTCGCAATGCTGACCATCCACCGACTCCTTCTTTTCAGCCAGGTCAGCGGAACGAAGGACGGAGCTATCCGGAAGAAGAAGATAACATCAGCGGCTCCTTTAACTGGGCGTATGCTGAGAATAAGGAGGACCTGCCCCCGAGTGACGTAAGGGCGACGGGATTGGAGAAAAGCCGGGAAGTCCTGTTTGTCGGGTGTGCAAGCACCCCGGAGGAGGAGGAGAGAAAGTCGGAAGTGAGCGGAACGGAGGACGGAGGCGGCGAGGAGAAGAGCGAGGAGAAGAGCGTGAAGAAGCCCAGCCCAGACGACCAACCCGGAAGGAACGGAGAGAAGCCAGGAGGCCAACGACCCTGCGGACCGCCGTGTCACGCTCCCGAGGGAGGAGTGTGGCTGTCACAGGTACGGCGGCGTTGGGCGGCTTGGCTGGGGAGGCGAAGTGAGAACGTGTAGATCGTGTACAGCCCCAGTTCGTACCTACCCTGTGTTGTGTTCCTTCCCCTTCCGCGCATCCCTACCCACCCCTACTTCTACCTACTTTTCCCCTCCCCTTCACGAGCACCGAGAGCACTGTAGAGTGAAGCGGCACTGTACACTGGGTTTCCCTCACATCCCCCGGACCCCCCTGGTGCGACCTCATTGAGGATTGAACCCTAACGGCTCCCTTTTCTGTTGGTTCCCTTACATGCACCGGAGCCTGAAGCCACGGAGAGCCGTCCATCTTCCGGAGCCACGGCAGAACCACCTTAACCCCTTCCACGACCAAGGAAAGGAGAAAACAGACCACCGCCACGGACCCCAGTGCGTTTGCCCGTGAAAGACTGACTCTGAGGAACAGAAAGACTTTAATGTCTAAACCTACCAGGGTGATAAAAATAAAGCCATCGTTAACCCCTCAACTTGGTGTCACGGTCGTCCCTAATCCCACGCCTACACTGGTGTCAGAAGTGGGATCTACCTCCACAGAACCGACCATGGCAATGGAACAAGTAATCCAGACCCTCATAGACGGGCAACAAAAACTGGAATGGGCAATAGGTCAGCAAATCAACACGGCGGATGCCGACAGAGAGTTGTTCAGAACGTCCATGACACAACAGATGGACAATCTCCATAAAGTTGTACAGGCCCCAAGCGCAGCGGTACCCCGACTAGGAGGACATCACCCCTCGGGAGTGGCCCTGCAGAAATATGTGACTGGGGAAGATCCGGACGCATTTCTACTGAACTTTGAGCGGGCGGCGAGGGCATGTGGGTGGCCTGAGGAGAAATGGCCGTTCTTCCTGGCTCCCTTGTTGACAGGAGAAGCCCAGGCCGCATATCAAGTGGCCAACCATTCCGGTACGACCTCATATATCGACATCAAGGCAGTGATTTTAGACCATCTAGGCATGGATGCGGAGGCATACAGGCTCCGTTTCCGAAAAGAGAAAGGAATCACCGGTGAGAACCCCAAAACCATGTACCTGAGGGTGAAAATGGCGGCAGAGAAATGGCTGAGACCCGACATCCATACCAAGGAAGAAATAATGACCAGTGTTATCCTTGAACAGTTCATGGAGGTACTGCCATATGGCACCCAAAGATGGCTCAGACAGCATCCGGGATTAACGGCCGCACAAGCCATTGAGATGGCCTCCAATTACAATAGGGCAGCTCCCAGGTCTTATACATGGGATATGGACAAGAGCGGCAAGCCGAACCCGAATACTGCCAAACCGGAGAAAAAGAAACCAGTCCCCGAACCTCCTAAACCCCGACAATATCGACAGGAAGGACCTTCCCCCATGAGAGGGCCCCAATGCTATGAGTGCGGAGAATGGGGACACATAGCCAGAATGTGCTCCCATCGAAGAAACACCGAGGAACCTACGGAGGTCGGCTACATACCTAAAGCCGTGATGTACTCGGCCGAAATGGGTCCTTCATTTTACGTACAGGTACGGATAAATCACAAACAAGTAAAGGCCCTCCTAGATTCAGGGTGCCGGCAATCGGTAATACAGGGGAAACTGTTACGTCCTGACCAGATAGGCCGGAAGGACACCGTGCATATTAGATGCGTACACGGTGACGTTAAGTCGTATCCTCTAGCCCACATAACCATACACCCGATAGGTAGAGAGCCCTGTTTGGTGAAGGTGGGGGTGGTGGAGACCTTGCCCGAAGAACTCATATTGGGAGTGGATAACCCTGATTTTTTGTCCCTTTTCAAACGGGAACTTGAAGACCACCCGGCCGAAGCATACCTGTCGGTCGAACCATGGGTATTGGATAGGGGTTTCAAATTTGCGCAGTCTAACGACCCTACCCTCCTGAATGCGTGGGAAGCGGCTCATGTCGCGCAAAGTACCCCAACCCAGGGGTTCCCCAGGTTCAGGATAGTGAACGATTTACTGTACCGAGAAGGGAAAGCGGGCGATCCATCCCAGCTAGTCGTACCAAAAGAGTTCAGGGAACAGATCCTGTTTTACGCCCACACTCACCTTACGGCCGGACACAGTGGGGCAGAAAAAACAACCCAGAACATAGTACGCTTATTCTTCTGGCCCGGGATATACAAAGAGGCAGAGACGTACTGCAAGCAGTGTGAAGTCTGTCAGAAAAAGAACCTGACACGACCCCCAGCGGTACCCCTACAACCTCTGCCGATTATCGGCAACCCATGGGATAGAGTAGGGATGGATCTCATCGGTCCCTTACCCCGGACCACCAGAGGGCATACATACGCTCTGGTGGTGGTGGATTACAATACACGGTTCCCTGAGGCCTTTGCTCTCAGTGCACCGACCACAAAGAACGTAGCGGAAAAACTAGTAGAGCTGTTTTCCAGGGTGGGGTTTCCACGTGAGATCCTAACGGATCAAGGTACCCCATTTGTTTCTCGGATGATGGGGGAGGTGTGCAAGTTGCTGGACCTCCACCACATCAGAACGTCCGCCTACCATCCCCAAACGGACGGCCTCGTTGAGAGGTACAATAGGACACTAAAAACCACTCTAAAAAAATTGTTGAGCGCGGAAAACAAGGATTGGGATAGGATGTTGCCCCTAGCCCTGTACGTAGTGAGAGCCCAAGTACAGAGCAGTCTAGGGTTTTCACCTTTTGAGCTCCTCTATGGAAGGCAACCAAGATCCCTCCTTGAAATCACAAGGGAAGCCTGGGAGAGGGAGGAGGCGGCCGAACAAAGGAGTCTTCTGGAGTATACTCAACAACTGAGGTCCAGACTGGGAAAGCTCAGAGACTTAGCGTATTCAAACCTGGAAAAAACCCAGCGAGTCCAGAAGCAATATTATGACAAGGGCAAGAAGTGGAGAACCCTAGTAGTAGGGGACTGGGCCCTCGTACTCCTTCCTTCTTCAACACAAAAGTTTAAAAGTGAATGGAAGGGTCCATACAAAGTTCTAGACACCTATGGGAAAACGACCTACCAGCTACAAATGTCTCCCTCTCGAAGACAAACTTTCCACATCAACCATCTCAAACGGTGGCTAGGACCCCCTCCTAGAACCGCACATCTGGTGTTACCCTCCAGCGTCCCAACCACCACCTTGGGGGATCTCCCGGTAAACACCGAGCTGAAGGAGACAGAAAGAAAGGAACTGTTCCAAACGTTGAGCCCTTTTTCTGCTATATTCTCGGACACCCCGGGATGTACACATTTAGCAGAGCACCGGATCAAAACCAAGGAAGGACAGGTAGTGAAACAAAGGGCATACCGCATACCGGCTGCAAAAAGGGCAGATGTGAGGAGGGAGGTACAGGACATGCTAAACCTGGGGGTAATACGACCTTCCAGGAGCAACTGGGCTTCTCCCATAGTCATGGTCCCAAAACCTGACGGGTCCACCCGTTTTTGTATGGACTTCCGTGCTTTGAATGCTATCTCGTCCTTCGATGCGTTCCCCATACCCCGGGTGGACGAATTGATCGAACGGATAGGGGAGGCTCGTTTCATCACTACCCTTGACCTTACCAAGGGTTATTGGCAGGTCCCATTGAGGGAGGAGGACAGGCACAAAACCGCCTTCGCAACAGAGGATGGACTCTTTGAATTTAATGTACTCCCTTTTGGACTGCACGGTGCCCCTGCCACCTTTCAAAGGCTCATGAACAAGGTGTTAGCTCCCCATGTCCGATATAGTTCCGTATATCTGGATGATATAGTCATTTTTAGTACCACATGGGAGGAACACCTAGGACACCTGGCCAATGTTTTGAAGGCTCTACAGGAAGCGGGGTTGCACGTGAACGCACGAAAATCAAGAGCTGCTTTCCCCAAGGTGAAATACCTTGGATTCATGCTTGGGGAGGGAGTGATAGCCCCACAAGAGGAGAAAATTAAAGCCATCACCCAGACCCCCTTTCCATCTACAAAAAGGGACCTACGAGCGTTTCTAGGCCTAATTGGGTATTATCGACGCTTCGTTAAGGACTTTGCTGCCCTGTCCAGTCCCCTGACTGACCTACTCCAGAAAAACGTCAAAAACTCCCTACCGATGCCTCCCACCGAAATGGCCCAAACCGCCTTTCAGGCGCTAAAGACTGCTATGACTACCAGTCCGGTCCTCATACCCCCGAATTTCGAAAAAACATTTTCCCTTGCCACTGATGCATCCGATTGCGGTATTGGTGCAGTGTTGTCCCAGGAAGGTGAGGATGGTGTGGAACACCCCATACTGTTTGTGAGTCGGAAACTACACCCAAGGGAACGTAAATATCCCACGGTGGAAAAGGAGTGCCTGGCCATCCGCTGGGCAGTCGACAAACTGCGTTACTACTTGGAAGGCAAGGCCTTCGTTCTCTTCTCAGACCATGCCCCACTGCAATGGATGCAGAAAAACAGGTCACAGAATGCAAGGATCCTGAGGTGGTTTCTGTTTCTGCAACCATTCTCTTTCACAGTGATACACAGGAAAGGAAGGGACAATGGGAACGCGGACTTCCTTTCCCGGATGCCGATTCCCCCCAAACGGGAGAATCCAGGGGGGAGGAGTGTAACGTGGTGGGTGCGCCTGCCATACATGACTGGTGGGACCCTCGCAATGCTGACCATCCACCGACTCCTTCTTTTCAGCCAGGTCAGCGGAACGAAGGACGGAGCTATCCGGAAGAAGAAGATAACATCAGCGGCTCCTTTAACTGGGCGTATGCTGAGAATAAGGAGGACCTGCCCCCGAGTGACGTAAGGGCGACGGGATTGGAGAAAAGCCGGGAAGTCCTGTTTGTCGGGTGTGCAAGCACCCCGGAGGAGGAGGAGAGAAAGTGGGAAGTGAGCGGAACGGAGGACGGAGGCGGCGAGGAGAAGAGCGAGGAGAAGAGCGTGAAGAAGCCCAGCCCAGACGACCAACCCGGAAGGAACGGAGAGAAGCCAGGAGGCCAACGACCCTGCGGACCGCCGTGCCACGCTCCCGAGGGAGGAGTGTGGCTGTCACAGGTACGGCGGCGTTGGGCGGCTTGGCTGGGGAGGCGAAGTGAGAACGTGTAGATCGTGTACAGCCCCAGTTCGTACCTACCCTGTGTTGTGTTCCTTCCCCTTCCGCGCATCCCTACCCACCCCTACTTCTACCTACTTTTCCCCTCCCCTTCACGAGCACCGAGAGCACTGTAGAGTGAAGCGGCACTGTACACTGGGTTTCCCTCACATCCCCCGGACCCCCTGGTGCGACCTCATTGAGGATTGAACCCTAACGGCTCCCTTTTCTGTTGGTTCCCTTACATGCACCGGAGCCTGAAGCCACGGAGAGCCGTCCATCTTCCGGAGCCACGGCAGAACCACCTTAACCCCTTCCACGACCAAGGAAAGGAGAAAACAGACCACCGCCACGGACCCCAGTGCGTTTGCCCGTGAAAGACTGACTCTGAGGAACAGAAAGACTTTAATGTCTAAACCTACCAGGGTGATAAAAATAAAGCCATCGTTAACCCCTCAACTTGGTGTCACGGTCGTCCCTAATCCCACGCCTACACCCCTCAACCCCAAGGTCTGTCAGACGTAACAGTATATTGCTTTGTAAATCTGTCATTGTGAAAATAAATTACAGATGAAAACTGTGCCATCTTTCTTGCACTGGTATGCCCCACTTTTTTCTGAACTGCTGATGTGCTTTGACTGAGTGTGCCCTGGGCTCCTGCCAACAAGGTGCACAGGGCCTGTGTTCCTTCCCTAAAGCTGTGTTGAAACAAAACCCAATTGGCATCTCTGGCCACCTATCAACCCCTAGTAAATGGTACCCTAGGTACCCAGGGCATGGTGACCAGAGAAGACCCCTAAGGGCTGCAGCACTTATTGTGCCACCCTTAGGGGCCCTGTACCCCGACACCCACACACTGCCTTTGCAGGCTGAGTGTCTAAGTACAGAACTAAACAGAGAGTCAACATGGCACACATCACTGTGTGCCATTCCCACAATCCCAAAGCCCTGGCATACATCAGTCACCCCTCTAGCTGGGTGCCCTATGCCAGTGGTGTGGGCACGGGTGCATGACCCCTGTGCCCCTACAGTACCCAGGGCCATTCCTGGGCACTGTAAGTGCAGTGCTGCCATTTAGGAGTATATGGTACTGGGAGGTTGTCATTACAAACTCCACAGAACCATGATGGCTTCACTGAAGACTGTGAAGTTTGATATCAAACTTCTCAGCACATTAAACCCACACTGATGCCAGTGTGGGATTTAATGTAAGATTCACCAGAGGGCATCTTAGAAATGACCCCTGAAACCTAACCTACAATCCACATCTGGACTGAGAGGCTGCCTAGGCTGCCACACAGTAGACATGCTGCTGGACCCCTGGGTGGAGAGCCCCCCACTCTCCTGGGCCTGCAACAATGCACATCCTGGGCGAGGTGCTAAGTCTCCTCCCCCAGAATGGGCAGGGGGAAGCTTCAAAGGCCTGCCGCCTCTGTGAGCTTCTCCAGACCATTTGCTGTACCCAGCAACTGGCCCCCACCAGTTCTGACCCCCACTCTGGCGGGAAGACTGGCGGGAAACCCTACGTCAGGAAGGGGGGTGTGCCAGCCTGTGCCAAACCCACCCCTCGGGTGGGAGAGGCGAGGTGAAGCACGACGCCGGGCTCCGGCCATCTTGAAGATGGGGAGCCCTGTCCAATCACAGCTAGGTTCCTGCCACCCTCCCATAGGAGAGGAGCAGACTAGGGGGTGTGCCCACCCCGGGACTGGGACGTATTGGTCCCTGCCCTTGCCCTACCTGTAACGCCCCTAAATTCAGTATTTAGGGACTCCTGAACCATCATTCCTCAGATCCCAATACGAAAAGAAGAAAGAAGATCAAGAAGAAGAAGACCCGCCATGCAGCAGCTAACAACAGGACGACATCCACTGACTTGGCCCAAGCCTTACCGGCCTGTTGACCCTGGAACCTGCTACTGCTACATCCCGGCGACTCCTGCGGACAGCAACCTTGGACAACCCTGAGGACCTGCCTGCCTTGACCCTCTAACAGACTGGGACTCCCATGAGCAGAGGCTCTGCTCCAACAGTAACACCTCTGGTGCCAGCCAGGAACCGCAAATCAAGCCCACTCTGCACCCGCCAAGTCCGGCCTGTGCCCGAGTGATCCAAGACCATGAGGATGTCACCCCGGCGACTGGGACCCAAAGTCCAGTGCCCAAAGACCCTCCTCGGCGACCCAGACGACGCCTGCAGCCTCAGAACTTGGGGCCCCACCTACTGCTACCAGCCGAGGGTAAGATTCCCGACACCCAAAGACCCCCCCCGGCACCCGGCGGCCCACGGCCCCCTGTACCCTCCTTTGGGGTACCCACCTCTTTTCCAAGATCCCGACTTACCTCTCGAAGTGGTGGTGGCACCTGAAGAATCTCCGTCCCCGAGTCTGCAGCCTTTGTTCCCCTTTTACCTTTTCCATTGAATAACATTGAGCGCCCAACGGCTCAAAAGCACCCTGCACCCAGCCGCCCGAGTGCAGCTGGAAGTGGAACTACAACCCTACTCTACTTCCCCACTTGCCCTGAGTAAGTCACCAGGAGCTCGGCTCCCACCGCCGCGTGACCTGCTTGCTTGCAGCCACCAACCGAAGGCCCCCTCCTCTCCATTGGATAACATTGGGCCTAACTACCTCTGCACCCGGCTGCCCCTGTGCCGCTGAGGGTGTACCAACTGTACCTACCTGACTCTGGGGGACCCCTGAGTCTATGCCCAGAACCTTAACTTCACCAATCGAGTACTCACCTGGAAACCGATAACTCACTTTCCTGCCATAGGATAACATTGACTGGTTTGACTCGAAAATCTTCAAAGTGTGAAGTTTTGAAACTCTAAAATATTCCTATAAAATCAGCCAAATACCGAATTCCAAAGTACTCACCTGTGATCAGGAGAGAAGCCAGTACTGTACCTTTTAGCCCAGTACTGAACCGCAAAAGTAATCCTAACCAGGATTACTATTAACCTGTATTTTCTCCATAGGAATCCATTGTCTGCTTTTCTGTGGAATTTATTCTGTCTACTTTTGAAAACTTGAAATATTCCTTAAAAATCGTACCAACTACTGAAACATAATTACTTACCTGTCTTAAGTAGAGATCCCAGTGCTGGACCTAGGAGTCCAGTATTGGATTACAAAAGTAACAAGAACGTACTTTACCAGTAACCTGAATTTTCTCCCATTGGATAACATTGCTAGATTTTCACTGAAAAGTTTCTAAGTGTGAACTTTTAAAAATACCTTCATATTCCCTAAAAATCATTGCAATAACCAAAACGTTTTTTTACTAAACTGTTTTCAGCTTAGACCCCAGGACTGAATCTAGGATCCAGTCCTGGAATTACAAATGTCATTTACAAAGTAATCAACTGCATTTTTTTGTAGAAAAACCCATTGAGCTCAATGTTAGATTGTGTTTAGAATTGTGTTGCCTACTGCAACCCCTGTACCTTTTGTGTTTACAAAGTTATTTTCTTTCTGCAGAGATCACTCATAATTGAGAAAAGTATATTTTGATACCTGTTGGTTCTAAAAATAAAACAACTATATATTTTGATATAAAAACAATTGGCCTGGAGTTCAGTCCTTGAGTGTGTGAAATCTTTTGCTTACTGAGTGTGTACAACAAATGCTTTACACTGTCCTCTGGTACTGCTTTACTCCTCGACCAAGCTACCACATTTGAGAGTAAGGTCAGCCCTGACTTTAACCTCTCTTATACCTCTGGGGTTGGTGGTCTCTATACACTCTGTACCTTACTTTGGTCCAGTATATATAGAGCCACTTTCTCACAAAAACTCCATGAATGGTTGTTTTTCCTACTCATTTTCATTGTTTTTTTTAGTTCCTCAGTTAGTGTCTTTGAAAAAAACCTTGAGGAATTCACACAAAATGACCCATTGCTGAATGCAGAATGTGTCTACTTTTCAGAAATAAATAGCTTTCTGGAATCACCTAGGGTTTCACATCTGTTTCTACCACAAACTTCTAGTACGCTCAAACACAAAAATTAGGGAAAATTGAATGCCTATTAGAACAAGCATTTGCAATGCATTTAGTCTCACATTTGTGAGAGTTAGAGCTATTGGCGTTGTCAATGGCAATGATTATAACCCATGTGTTTTGGTTTGGAGTTGAGTGGATTCATGCGGTGCAGAGTGGAATTATATGGGTTGGATTGAAATTGTTGTTGAATTGTGTGTGGTGGAATTGTGTGCTGTGGAGTGGAATTATGTGGTACGGTGTGCAGTGGCATTATGTGGATCGTAACTATGTGGTAATGAGTGTACTGGAATTATGTGGCACAGGACTATGTCATGGAGTGTAATTATGTGGAATGGTATTTTGAGTTGTAGAGTGGGATGTAGTGGAGTTTAATTATGTGGTTGTTTTGTTGAAATGTGTGGCATGATGTGCAATTCTGTGGTGTGAATTGGATATATGTGATCTGCTGTGTAATTGTTTTGAGTTGAATTATGTGGTTTTCTGTCAAATTATGTGGCGTGGAAATGGAAATGTGTACAGTTGAATTGTGTGGCACGGAAGCGTGTGGCGTTGAGTGAAATTATGCTGATTGGATTTATATGGCATGGTGTGGAGTGCAACTTGGAAATGTCAAGTGGTATTGTTTAACATTATAATTCAAAACCACAGACTTTAGTATGAACATCGCAAAGGCTGAAATAAAGGCACTCGCACACAAATGAATCAATGCTCTAAAGATCTTGTGAAATTAGTGCAATGGCTGAACTACTCCTAAAGAGTCTCCAGGTGTCAAAGTGTTTGTCATACCTTATGAGGGAGACACATGCCTGCTTTAGATTTCCTCTCAAGATCCTCCTTGAAATCCCCAGAGCACTGAAATGTAAACCACACCAACTACCAAGCAGGGGTAAGCTATGCTTCCACATATAAAGCATAGCATGGCCAACATACAGCAATTCACCAGCGCTCCAGATTACAGCCGCTCATGCCAAGGACATATTCTAAGCTGCGCGAAACAACATGCCTCCTTATCTCTTCACATCATTCCCACCCTGTCATCTGTATGTCTGTTACAGCCCACCGGCAAGGCACGAGAAGAATACTGACTCAACGCGCTACGATCATAGACGCGTGAGTGAACTACAATTCTATGTCAGGACAGGAGGCTCCGATTATGCTTTCTCATTTCTTTAATGAAATGCTCAGCAGCCAATTAAAAACAATCAAAAACTACATTTCCCATGAACACTAGGGAATGACTATAGAGAACATCCTATATAAGGTCCAAACATTAGTCCTTCTTCCTCTTTCTTTGCTGCTCCGCAGCCAGTTAAGTCTCTTTAACTTTATTCTGCTACATTTGCTGATATTGCTGTTTTTGCTATTGTTATTCATACACTTGCCTTGTATTGCGCTGCTTTGTTTTCCTCGTGCGCGGTGCTTGTGTATGTTTGGGCACTCCGGCTCCGCCTGTTGTGTGTGCCGGTGTTTTCTCTCGTCCGTTGGCGGCGTGTCTTCTTGGGAGCGTGTGTTCGCCTCCCTGCGCCTGGCCGCTTGTGCCCGGTTGCTGTAGTGGAGCGGGAGCAGGGGTCGTCAGTTCGCACAGAGAGCGCGAGCGCTCTCGAGCAGGTGTTTTCAGGGGCAGCAGCGTCGCGCATGCGCGCTGCATTATTTCCGGCTTGAGGCTCTGTTTCTCCTCACACCGGTTAAGTGAAGGAACGTTTTGACAGCGCTCACGCCCACAGCCCTGAACTCTCGACCCCGTTCGACGCCGGAGCACAGGAAAGTGCTTTGGTAGTAATTTTGTGTGCATAGGCTCGGCCTAGAGTGATTTTTTGTCGGCAAGCTTAGCTCCCTCCACATTTGAATAGTTTTTCTTGAGTTTAATCTCAAATTAGCCTGCTTTGGGGTGGTCACTCCCCCTTCATTGTATCTTTGATACTCCATATCTGTGCCAGTCATCTTGTGGGCTCTGAATATCTGCACTCCAGTGCAATGGCGGATTATTATGACGCAGATGATGACTGTTTCTATAATGATGAAGAGGATGACACTCTTGAATATAATCTGGTGGAAGAATTGGATAAAGGTGTGCAATTTTCAGTTAATAAGGCGCTTGTTTGTGCTATCAATCCCCTAAAGCGCCATTTAAACCAGTATGCGATGCAGCAAGGTTGGTTGCCTCCTTCCCAGAAGTCCACCAAATCTCCCCATAATCCTCATAAGTCTGACTTTCAGAGGTTGGCGAAGACTTTGGCTACTGAGGCGTCCAAATCTTCAGCGTCACATTTTGCGGAGGAGTCAGACCAGGCTCAGGCCTCTTCTGGTCAGGACTCTCCCCCTCCCAAGAAGCGTCTCCGCAAGGAGCATTTTGTTGACGCCCCTGAGCGTCCTTCCCTGCTAAATTTTGAGCCGGAGGCCATTGTCCATCCAAACTCGTCATCGTGGTTGCCCGCTCCAGCAGTGGCCGCTTATATTGAGGCACATATTCGCCAGCCTTTTGAGGCGTCGGTTCGGGCCAGGCTCAGTTCCGAATGCCCGAGACCTGACCTTGCTGATCACCTAGCCGAGACTCCGGAGGTGGACCCGATGATGGTCACCTACCTCAAGAAGTATTCAAAGGATCCTAAGAAGGGCCTGGACCGTTCCTGGAGGTCTTGCCAGGATAAGTTGCTGAACGTGCTTGGTCCCCTTTCCAAAATTCTGGATCTAGGCTTCAAAGCTAAAGAAGCTTCGGCTCTCGTGGACCCAGACGAGCTCATTGAGTGGGCGCAGAGGGCTATCTGCCAGCTGGGAAATGTGAATTGCGCCGTTTCTGCAGAAAGGCGTAGATCCATTTTGCTCAAGTTGGATCCCAAATTGGCGGAATTGGCGACTTCAGAATCGGGGCCCAGAGGTGTAGGGACTCTTGTTTGGTCAACCATTTTTAAAGGAACTGACAAAATTTGTATCCGCCTTCAGTGGAATTGACAAGGCGCAGGCGTCCTTGCGCCGGGCCATGCGTCCGGTTTTTGCCAAGGCTGGACGACAACGGGGACGCTCGTTCGGCCGTGGGTCGCAGCAGCAGTCCCAGAGAGGAGCCTCACAGCAGCGTGGTGGACAATATGACACAGGATACCCCACTTGTGCGAATTTCTATCCCTCCCGCAAAGGAAAAGGACAGTACGGAAAAGGTCGATCAGGTGGACAGCAAGGCCATTATCAAGATTCCGGCGCTACAGGTGAGCCTAATTCAAGCTTGCGATGTGATGTTGGGGGGCAGGGTGCAATTTTTCCTAAACAATTGTCGTATGATCTCAAACGATGCATGGGTGCTAGAAACCGTTCAGGGTTTCAAAATAGATTTCTATCACCCATTGCATCAGACCCGTCTTCCCCCTCCTTTGCTTTTTTCCCGTCACACGCAAGCTTGTCTCTCAGAGGAAATCGAGGTTCTCCTCCAGAAAGGAGCGATTTTTCCTACCGACCGTCATCCGAAGGGCTTTGTCAGCTCAGTCTTTCTGGTCGAGAAGAAAGGAGGCGGGTCTCGCCTAGTTCTCAACCTGAAAGACTTCAACAGCGGGGTAGTGTACAGACACTTCAAGATGGAGGGCATCCATCTTTTACGGGATCTCCTTCGGGAGGGAGATTGGATGGTCCGTCTGGACCTGAAGGACGCATATCTTTCGATCCCGATTTACAAGCCCCATCGTCGATTTCTCCAATTCCAGTGGCAGGGGCGTTGGTACGAGTATCAAGTCCTCCCGTTCGGCCTTTCGTCGGCACCATGGTGCTTCACGAAACTTCTGAGACCAGTTGTAGAACATCTTCGGTCGCGGGGGGTCAGATTGATAATTTATCTGGACGACATTCTCCTTATGGCGGATTGTCCTCTCAGGCTTCTGCAACATCTGGAGTGGTCCATCGAACTCTTGCAGTCTCTAGGTTTTCTGGTCAACGTTCCGAAATCGGTTTTGGTCCCCACTCAATCTATCGATTTTCTGGGCTTTCTGATAGACTCGGTGACTTGCCAGCTTCTCTTGCCCGGTCAGAAGCTGCGTTACATCAAGAGGGAATTGACGTCTGTTATTTCCAAACAGACTGAGTCATTGAGGTCATTAGCACGTGTAGTCGGTCTACTAGCGTCCTCCATTCAGGCGATCTTTCCTGGTCCTCTACATTACAGGGCGATGCAGCGCCTGAAGATTCAGCATCTCCGAAAAGGCCTCCGCTATTCGGATCAGATTCCTCTTTCAGAGGAAGTGCGTTGGGAGATGCAGTGGTGGCTGGACCACATGGAGGCCTGGAACGGTCGAGCCCTGTTCGGTTCGTCTCCGGAACTGGTGGTCAAATCCGATGCCAGTCAGTGGGGTTGGGGAGCCCGTTGCCGGTCTGTCTCGCCGGGGGGCCGTTGGTCACCCCAGGAGTTGTCTCTCCACATAAATTGTCTGGAACTTCTAGCGGGTTCCTTTGCGATAAAGTGTTTCTCTCCCCTTCAGACGAGTTGTTACATTCTTCTCCGGATGGACAATGTGTCCGCGGTCCGCTATGTCAACAAGCTGGGCGGGACTCGGTCCAAGGTGTTGGCGGAGATAGCCAAGGATTTTTGGCATTTTGGTCTGCAACGGAAGATCACGGTTATTGCAGAATATCTTCCGGGTCGCAACAATCAGGTTGCGGATTGGCACTCCAGGCATCTTCGGGATTTCAGCGACTGGAGACTTCACCCTCGAGTCTTCCGTGCCATTCTTCGGCAGTGGGGCCAGTGTCACCTGGATCTGTTTGCCTCTCGCCTCAACGCGCAACTTCCCCGGTTTTACAGTTGGAGACCGGATCCCTTGGCTCTGGCCACGGATGCTTTTCTTCAACAGTGGCCATCGACTCTTTGCTATGCGTTTCCCCCATTCATGATGCTTCCCAGGGTGCTGGCTTACACCAAGCGGTTTCGAGCGGAGCTGATTCTGATTGCTCCTCTGTGGAGGGCTCAGGCGTGGTTCCCGATTCTCCTAGAGATGTGTTGCGAACCTCCACTCCTTCTTCCCCTGAAGTGGAATCTGTTGCTGGATCCTCTCGGAGATCCGCATCCCCTCATTCTGTCCGGCTCTCTCCAATTGCTGGCATGTCGAATATCGGGGATCGTTGGACGATCCCGGGCATTTCTAGCGACGCTGCCAAATTCATTAGTGACGCCTGGTCTCCCAATACTCACAAACGATATCAGGGAGCTTGGAAGCACTGGTGTAATTGGTGTGTTCAACGGGAAGTTGATCCCGTTTCAGCGGATGTCAGTCTAATCATTAATTTTTTTACATCCCTGGCCACTTCCGGTCTGGCCTATAGGACAGTTAATAGTTTTCGTTCCGCTATATCTGCTGGCCACGTCCAGATTGATGGCAAACCTGCTGGTGAACATCCCTTACTTTCCAAGTTGCTTAAAGGAATTCGTCTTGCGAAACCTCCCACTCCCAAATATGTCTCTTTATGGGATGTTTCTATTGTTCTGAGGTTTTTGAAAGCTTGGCCTTCTAATCTTTTGTTATCTTGTAAACAGTTGTCTGCCAAATTGACCATGTTATTGTGTCTGGTATCTTGCAAACGCGTTTCTGATATCCGCGCTTTGGACCTTGCGGGCCGCAGTTTCACCCCTGAGGGTGTTACGTTTGTTCTTTCTAGGAGTACTAAGTCTAATACTTCCTCCATTACGTATCCTTCTTTTCCTGATCATCCCAATCTCTGTGTTGTCCAGTGTTTGAAGGATTATGAGGTGAGTACCGCTTCTCTGCGTACGGACATGCAAGGTAAATTGTTGATTGCCTTGCAGAAGCCTTTTCGCCCTGTAACCCCGGCTACTCTGGCTCGTTGGGTGAGTTGGCTAATGTCCGAGGCGGGCATTGATGTATCTGTTTTTGGGGCACATTCTGCAAGAGGGGCGATGGCCTCTAAGGCTTTTTCCATGGGTGTCACTCTATTCGATATTATGAAAGCTGCAGATTGGTCTTCAGACTCTGTTTTCAAGAAGTTTTATTATAAACCTATTGTTAGTGTTGCTTCTGTTGTGGTGGATCAGCTTTAAACAAGCATAATCGGAGCCTCCTGTCCTGACATAGAATTAAAAATTTGAAAACATTCGTGACAAGAATTTTCAATTCTATTAAGGACTAGGAGGCTAGGATTATCCCACCCTTTTATGACTCATTTGCATTGTTATGTACTGTATACTGATTGCCTACTGATGCAGGTCTATTTCTGCTTGTTTTTTCCCCCCCCTTGAATTGATTTGCTTTATCCATTATTTGGATGTTATGGCTCTGTATCTTTTTCAGGTTCAGACCAGAAATGAGGTTGATCATCTTCTTCAAGAGTCTCCTGTGTTTCCTGGTTCACGGACCCAGTGTTCCTTGATCTTCTGCTTCAAGATCCTTTGGAGTTCTACAGCGTGTTTGGAACTGTTTTTGTTGATTTACTTGGGATTCTTTTTCGATATGGAACTGTTTCCACAAAGAAAGAGGAAGAAGGACTAATGTTTGGACCTTATATAGGATGTTCTCTATGGTCATTCCCTAGTGTTCATGGGAAATGTAGTTTTTGATTGTTTTTTATTGGCTGCTGAGCATTTCATTAAAGAAATGAGAAAGCATAATCCTCGCCTCCTAGTCCTTAATAGAATTGAAAATTCTTGTCACGAATGTTTGCAAATTTTTAAATCTCATGAGCCTCGGCGCGATGATGTCGGTGACATCATGAAGCACGCGAGGCATTCTCGTCTTAATCGCTTCCAGGGCAGTCGGACGCTGCCGCTTACTCTCCCTGGAGAAGACGCGCTGTCATTAGAGGCTGGTAAGGGTGCTCTGGCACCGACCTATTGTTACAGTGCATTGCTCAGTTTCGTATAGTGGCAGTGTGGGGGGCCAGTGCTGCTTGTGTTGTTACTCTGTTGAAGGAACCGTTGCCGGTTCTTGCAGAGCAAACTTGGTCTGTGCAGCCCTACTTCCGGTACTCTCTCAGAGGGAGAGAGTTGTGTTGCATTCCTAGGATTCCCTCGTCCGCTTGCCTCATTAACTGTTCTGTGGTTGGTGGGGGCAAGCCACTTGAACCCGTTTTCCCTGTTGGCGAGATACCTTAGCTCTTGCAGGGAAAGCGCCCATCCAGCATTTCTCGGAGGGCAGGATAGCCCAACACGTTTTCCCTGTTGGCGAGCTACCAGAGCTCTTGCAGGGAAAACGCCATTTACAGCCTTTTCTCGGAGGGCAGGATTGCCCCACTCATTTTTCCTGTTGGCGAGCTACAATAGCTCTTGCAGGGAAAACGTCTATTGGTTCATTATTAACACTCTTATCTACAAACTCGCTGCCAGGAACCATTGGTGGCTCAGCTAATTTTTGTTGGTATTGTCATGCATTGAAGTTGCCAAGTTGAATACAGCCATTTCCAAGAAGTATTGGAGCTGCAGGCTGGATTTGTTTTCCCGTTACTTTTTGCTGAAACAGTACACTATCCTTGGGATTCATATTGGTTTTCTTTATATATCCAGCAGCGGGGGTATAGCGAGTGAGCAAGAGGAAGGCTCTTCCACACCCCTGCCCCAGGCTACAGGATAGTTGTCTTGGTATGTAGATATGTCTGTATTACAATCCCTACTTGATGTTACCCGTACCAAGCAAGTACTTATCATGATTTTCTTTCTTTAGAGCTAGCTGCATGCTCCAACTTGTGTAATGTATGTATATGTAAATGTATAGGCATTTATATAGCGCACTACTTACCCGGAGGGTCCCAAGGCGCTTCGACCGTGCAAAACCCTTCCTGGCTTCCCTGAGAGATGGTCCCTTAATGGGTATCTCCAGGGTGAGACAAGGCATCCCCGGCGGTCTGGTGGGGCCCTTAGTGAAGATGAGGCAAGCTAATGCCCAGAGTTGCCGAGTGTGATCGCTGATCAGAGTGGGCACCGAGGCGAGAGAATTAGAGAGAATTATCGAGTCCGCTGACCCTGGTCCAGAAACCTGCCGCACCGGGAATCGAACCCTGGTCCCGGGCCGTCCTCTGCTCTCGGGTCTGCCGCCTCTAACCAGTGAGCCACACTACTTCACTGTGACACTCCCTGAGGTGGCATAGAGAAATTTCTTTCTTTACAGGTACTACTCTTAGTTATTCAGAATCTCCTTCCAGAGGGGTCGGGGTAGGATAGGAAGTTATTGTATATACAGCTATTATTTATAGTTGTTTCTTGATTGTCATTGCAGGTCTCCCTCCCTGCTGTCCCCTTCCTACCCTTCCCCCGCTTGACCACTCCATTGAGTCTGTGTATACCAATTCAGACCGTGGTGGTGTCCAGAGGTGGACCATTTTTGCAACGTACGATCCTGAGGAATACAGGCCACGATAATGTCCTAAACACAAGGTGAGACCACATGAGATGCAACTAACAATCAGAATGTTTATACCATACCTAAAGTCAGTGGGAAATTGACTTCCCCCTTGTAACCATTAGTCACAATTTATTATTATCAATTTGTAATTTTTTATTGCAAAATATCAATTAATTGGGAAACTGGATTTGATCAAATGAAAGGTCCAGAAAAAAATATGTGAAGAGGAGTATGCACCTCCATTAATATTTAGAAATGCACAAGTTTGAATTTATGATAATTGATAATATAGTGAAATTTCACTTAAATTTTTAAGATTTGCATAATACAATTATTTTTCTTACAGTGTAAACATATTACTTAACTGATATATCGTTCTTGCCTTTAGACTTAAAAATAGCAATCTTTGAAAAACACACATGCGTGGAAATAAATGTTGAGCAAATAAGTCAATGAATTGGGTTTTGATGTGATTCAGATATATAACAATTGATTGAATAATTTTGATTTATCTTTTATCTATTTAAATGCAAGACTAAACATATTATGATGTGTATGCAGAATTGTATTTAAAAAGGAATACAAACACACTGAGGATTTAATAAATGAGAGAAGTGCCCCTTGGAAAAGAAACTTACAACTAATACAAGTGAACTTGCACCCCTAGAATGGCAGCGCTACCAATCGGGCTGCAGTGCTGGGTTACATTAGGATTGCCCATTCTTTTTCGGATAGGATGGAGAGGTACCATGGCCTGTTATTAGATCAAAAACAGAGGCAATACAGACTTGGATGAGAATATAAATCAGCAAGAGAATGGCAATAATAATCATTTGGAGTATTGTCAAACCCTGCTTTCCAAAGATGCTTTGCAACCATGACCAGAGGTCCCCCCCTGCAAAATTGTCCATCAAGAAATAGCATTTATAAAGAAGACCCTGGTTTAGTAAAGTTTGTCTCCCATAAGAGGAGTATTAAGATTGCATTCAGGGATTGTAAACAATGCTCTTTCCGGTAGAGAGCGAAGTTGGAAAGCATAAGGAGCTGTGAGACTTGCGTCTACTTGCAATGGCACCCACCCTATTACAGCCACTTTTTCCCTGCCCCATTAGGAGGTGAAAAACCATCGATGGAGCCTCCGGTAAACATCGTTTACAACGATGTTTACACATTGCATGCCATTACAACGCGGTTATTACAGCGATTGTATTGTTACAGTGCATGCCATTACAATGCAAGTTGTTATAACGACTTGCTGTAGGAGGCAGAAGGTGTTGGATTTTACATCCAACACCTTCCCTCTTGTTGCACGACTGGAGTTGGAATAGTAAATGATACTATTCCAACATCCAGCGCACCCCCCCCTACAGTGCGTCATTGTAATGACTTGCGTTGTAATGGTCTGCAATGTAACAATGCAGCAGTTGTAATGACTGTGTTTTGTGTTTCTGTTTTTGAACCTTTGGATATGAAATACCATTTGTGAATTTGTATCTCAAACTGTATACTTTTATGATTCTCTTGAATCGAATAAAGTAATGTGTGATGATGATGATGACTGCGTTGTAATGGCATGCGTTCTAAATGCATGCTTTGTAACATGGCCTTTTTGGAGCCTCCACCAGCTATGCCAGCACTGAGTGAAAGACAGTAACCCACTTGCCACGGGACCGCTGCTTTTACTATGCAGAAAGGTTCACCCTATTTAGGGTAGGATGCCTCACGCAGATTTTCCCTGGCCATGTCTGATAGCAAAGGCACGGAGGGCACGGTAAAGAAAGTTAGCAATGGCTTCAGTGTTGATCAAAAATCCTTGTGCGCCGGGACCATTGATTTTTCTTTTGTTTCTCAAAAACATAACCTAGTATGCGGATTTTTTTTCTGCGATCCAAATTAATGTTAAGGGGATCACAGATGTAATAGTCCGCTCAGCAAGTCCTTTCAAATTTTAAGCGCTGGGTTCTGCGTTGACGCTGGATGCATCAAAGCTCTTTTTTTCCCCTTCTGTCAGGGGCAGAAGAAGATGCAGTGATGGGGAGGGTGGGAGGAGAAGAAAAATTATGGGGAGAGTGAGGGGAGAAGAAACAGGTGATAGGGGTTAGATGAAATTGGGACGGAGAGCCTGAGGGGAAGAAGCAACATGGACGGTGGTTGTGGAAGGGAAAAGAAGCAATATGGATGGCTAAAAAAGGACACGGGTAGTGGTTGAGGGGAGGTAAAAGAAGCAACATAGAAGGGGTGGTCAGAGGGAAATACAGCAACATAGAATTAGTGTATCTGTAACAATGGAATGCTTGAAAGTGTGCTATGAATGCAGTTACAGAAGGCTGGAATACAGAAAAACAGACTGGGTCATGCAAGAAGGAAATGGGGGATTGAGTACATAAAGAAAAATGTTTGAAAATGTAAAAACAAATTGGGTACATAAATGTTTGCTTACCTGAACAACAAAAGTAATGTAAACAATAAAGAAAGAAAATCGAAAGTATAAACTAAACGAGCATTAACAAAAAAAGAGTAAAACTAAGTATGCTGGCGAGACATGCACTGGCAAGGAACGTTTGAAGATACGGAAAGTAGTGGGTCCCATAAGAGAAGCAGTAGAAGGACTCAAGTACTTTGGCCCTACTCTATGGGAGGAATAACCAGACAAAAAATTGACACCTACAAGCACTCGCTATATAGAAGCAGGCAAATGAGAGTTCCAAAGAAGCGAACTAATGGTAAGCACTGGGCGGGCTGTACGCCCACTGAACGTCAACAAAATGGCCCCCAAAGACTGTGCATCCGCCGTCCTGGCAAGATCTAAAAAATCTGTTGTTGCTGAACCCACAAAAGGCATCTTCAAATCCTTACGGTGGGGAATTGTATGCAACTGCTAAGACAGTGGGGGGGGTTCCCTGCTTTTTGTGAATGAGTCAGCAAAATTAATTTAAGAATGAGCTCAAGACTTTCAGATTAAAAACGGGTTATTTCTTGAAACCTTTTGTTTCACTTCAGGACATTAGACAGCTTTAACATTTGTTAAAAGTCACATTTTGTTTTAAATTAGTACCGGGCGAATCATGTTAATTCAGTCTGAAGGGCTATGTGTATAATATATCAAATATTTTTCCTGAAAAGGGTTTTATGTGTAAGGGAAGGCAGGAGACAATCTTTGTTAGTATCACTGCCTCCCCGTTACTTCTGAGGCAGTAAAGAGGGAGAAGGGCGAAGGGTCAAGTGACGCATTACATAGATTACAAAATAAAGAGAACGGCCTTCCCATTGTGTGTGCTCTCAGATTACAGATATTAAGTTTGACACACGAGAAATATCAGCTCCGTTTTGGACACAGACAGCAGAAAGACATCTTTTCGTATTGTGTGCGTTCAGCAGAGCGCATCCAGTGGGGTTTATTTTTTTAAACTGCAGCAACATTTGGCTCACGAGTGGAGGTTTTTTTTTCCCGCCTCCATGAACTCTATGCAGGAATAAGGCCCTAACTTGCAGGCTCTGCCTCTGGAAGTAAAAGGTGTAAAAACCCTGAAGACGGGGCCACTGGGTGAAGAGACGAAGGGTTTATTGCTGCTAGTTTCAAGTTATCTGGGACCATGTCAGGGTAGAGTTTAAGCAGGTAAAAGGAAGAACCCAGGTTTTTTCCCATCAGAAATTAAACTCATGAACACTACTTTTTCTACTTTTTCTTTTGCAACCCTGGAAAAACAGTACTATATCCTGGATTGTGTACTTTGTATATTTCCATCACGTTGCTGCTTCCAAATGCTCGACGATTGTGAGCGCCTTCTGAAATTAGAAAACATTAGCATAAGTCTCATTATGCTGACTGTGTAGCTGTATGAATGTGTGGGAGTTGAGTTGAGGGTGTGAAAAACATATATATGTTTGTTTATTTTCGATTCACCTAGAGCCCCATAAGGTTCCAAAACATTGACATCAGGAGGCAATTATGCCAGCCCACCCTGCCTCCAGCAACACCTAGAAACCCAAATAATGGTAGACTTCGCACTAACTGCCGAACTTTCGCTGCCCTTCATAATTCGTAGGTTTTAGACGTGTATTCCTGGCTGCAAGGAGGCCTCGTGTTCAGCATTGCAACCTTCTACTTCTCACCAGTTACATGCCGATGCCAACACTGTGTGATCTTATCCTGCTTCCCGAAGAGGCCAACCTCTATATGGGTTTGGAGTCTCCACTGAAAGCAAAGAAGATTAGAGGAGTAGAGGGTGAATTAATGAGGCTGAATGTGTGCGTTTGCAGTGTTAGCTCATTTCAATGCAGCGCCTGTTATTATCATCCCCATGTGCCTAGAAAATATTCTGGCTCTGGTGTTGACAAAGTTGTGATTTGGAAGGGTGTAGCTTGTGTTTCAGTGCCTGTCAGTACAACTCTGCCCCAGCTTCTCCCTCTTGCCCAGGGCAGCAGCTCGTGCCTTGCTAACCTTACAAACAATCAAAATAAACGTTTCTCAGCCGCGTGTGTGATAGGGTGAAAATGAAGCATTCCGCTCAGCACACATGATCCAATTACAGTTAATTGCAGCAGCAGGCGAGGCAGTGAAACTGATAGGGCATTATAAATAGGGCTCCCGGTTTTATGGTATTTATTTTTTTACCATTTCCGTCTGTATTCATCCATATTTATTTTTTTGTCATTTTATCTGTATTTATCCACATTTATTTTTGTCACAAGCAAAAGAAGATGCAGCTAGTATTTTTTCTTATTTATGCGAGAGAGGGGCTATGGAGAGATTGTAAGAACTTCACGCACTTAGAAAGTTACCAAATCAAACTGAAAACACTGAAAGTTAGAACATTTTATTTCAAACAAAAAGTGTGCATTTAATGACTGAATTCCAGGGAACTATAAGCAAGTAATGTACCGTGTTCGAAGAGGGAGGGATGGGGAAGGCAGCCTCTCTTTTGGCAATGTTTGAAATTTTTGTTATTGGACTGGCATCAAACTGTGTTACAAAATCTCTCTTGGAAGTTACCTGCTGCAACCTGTTCTAACCCTTCATGATGCAAAGAGCAAGCGCAGCATTATTGAGGAAGATTAAACTAGGAATAAAGAAAGTCATGAAAGAAAATGGCAAATGACTTCTGCAAAGGCAACATTAAAGGAAGGAGGCTGCGATCCACACATCTTGCTGAGAAGGGCTAGTTGCACAGAAGCAGCTGGCATTACACATGGAAACAGTTAACTAAAAATATAAAGGAAGGAAGAAAGAATTTCATGTTTTCTTGAAATGGGATCACAATCATGCTTGTACACTAGCGGTATGTCATTTTTTTTTAAATTCCTCAATGCCTGCCACCTGAAACAAAGCACGCCCCTACCATCTAACAGGTCTCTGCCTTGCGCCAATGATTGCCATTCACAGGCTATCTTATTGGCACTGACCCCAGCAGGCCCCGCCAGATGAGGCATAAAGCTTTCTTTCAGGGAGCCGGCCTGCAAATGCACATATTAACACCTCGTCCTCTCCAATTAGGCATCCTATGATGGACAGTGCTGTTTAAAACCTTGAGTACTCGCACTTCTTACTGCGACCCCTCCCCCTTAATGTGTCACACCTACTGCCATCTGCTGCCTTTTGTGACTTAACAGTTCTCTTAAATGGGCCGTAGTGGTGTAGATTACTAAGAGGGGCTGCCGATGTAAACCTGGGCAGGAGTGGGGCTGCTGCGCACAGTTTATCAGTATTTTCAGGTTGTTAACTTATAAATATAGACAGTGGAAAATAGTTTTCCGTCTGTATTTATATGTAAAATTCCGTTCAAACGGAAAACCGGGAGCCTTAATTATAAGCTATCAGCACAGCTGTGAGGCATGCCAGGCTTGAGACTGCTGAGGGAGTGGGAGAGGGGAGGGAGAACAGAGAAAATACACAAGAATGAGAGGGAAACCACCACGAAAAGGTGCAGGGTTGAATGTCCACAATTATTAAAACAAACAACCCAGCAGGAGCCAAGGTGTGGGAGGAAGCAGTAAAAAAGGCAGCAGTAACACAACTGTGGCATTAAGAGGAGATGGGAGGAAGAGTGCTATATTAGAATGTAGGCAGCTGGGGACTGAACCTAAACACAGACAAACAGTAACAGAGAAAGAAACCAAGGTAAGAGTCCCCGTAAGAACATATAAAGAGCTATGGCAGAATGAGACATTACTAAGTCCCTGCTCTATGGGAGGAACAGAAGAAAGGAGGGATAAAGAGGCAGGACTGACTACTAGCGAGCAGGGATTTTTGAAGGACACTGACATGGACAAATGAAAAGCAATGTTAAGAAAGCGGATGGACTTGATGCCCACAGACCGATTACAGCAGGTCTTGGAGACAGCTGCGCTGTATAGCTCGACCTAAAAATGCTAAAACTGTAAACTTTCTTGCACATCATTTCTTCCCATTTTTTCCTCATAAAAAAACAAAATAAGGCTGTAGATTGTTTAATTTCTTGTTTCTCTCCAGGGGAACTAACAAACCATGAGTACCCTGCATGTGTGCAATTGAATCCCAAAGATGTTGGGGGGGAAAGGATGCATGAAATGCATAAATGATGCCTTTTGTGAAAAGGTGTTACGAGGTTTAAACATTAGCTACCGCTAACATCCAAAAAGGGCTATAGCGCGGGGGTGGGGGAGCCCGAGCAGTCAAGAGGTTAATAAAGAGTATTTATTTATACGTATTTGAATTTAATTAAAAAAAAATATCCATTGTAGGGACCTATTGCAAAGCCTCATCCAAGATGGCATCACAATACCGATCGCATCAAAGAAATGGGACTAAAGATCATAACGGAAGCGACCACAGTGCTGTGACCCGGAAGCGGAAGTGTAAACTACTCGTTCAGTAATCGTTGCTGCGAGTACTACCTATGCATGCCAGGATTAGAAGGACCGATGCGAAGTAAACAACACCCGGAGGAAGAATAACGAGAGCGGGGTGATAATTACCAACGCAGATAGGATACACCAAGAGCCGCGTGGAGGACCTAGCAAGCAGCAGCCATGGCGGATGTTACTGCCAGAAGCCTACAGTATGAATACAAGGCGGTGAGTATGGATGGGAAGCAGGGTGTTAAAGTTGGTTATATAGCAACAGGAAAGGTGTAGTCATTAACGCGACGCACTGGAAACAAACTAACGTCTGTAGCACAAACATCTACAGAGTTCCAGTCTAGGCGCAGATATTGAAGGGCGTAGTAACTGATAGAATGTTTCTTTATAAGGGCCGATGTGAGTTGCTGGGAGTATCTAATGGGTTGGTGCGTGTGGTGTGATGAGCTGATATGGCGGGTGAATGCCAGAGGCAGTTCGGTGACTGAGTGTACGGTAACAGGCAACAGCGACTAAGTGCACCACTGGAGTAAGGTGGTCACTGGGCTGACATTTTAAATGAAATGCGGTTTCGGGTTTAACGAGGAGCATGGGGCCTGGGTGCTTTGTTGTTATGAGTGTTAGAGGGTCGTTACGAGGGCAGACTTGAGGAAGCGAGGTTGTGTAATTGAGGCTGCCCATTGAGGTGGCGTCCGTGGGATAACAACAAGAACAAATGGTGGATGGCATGCTGAATGAATCAAATAGTCACCCCCAGCCAAGAGATCAGTGTTAAGTCCATCGTTATTTTGCTCACTACGCCACTCCAGTTTGGACCCAGCAATATATAGACATCAGTCGTGACCCTGCTCCGCATGGGAACATTCCAGCTCAAACTGCCAAGCATAGTTGGGTCCGCAGAGCTGATGCAAGGAGATTGGGTCTGAGAAGTGGATGCAGTGAGTGTTGGTCTTAGGGGCTGCAGTGAGGAGTGTAGGTCTGAGGAGCTGGCGCGAGTCGGATAGGGCTGCGGAGAGCAGGCCTGTAGCTTAGTAACAAGGTCTGAGGTGCTTAGGAATCGTGGGTGTTGAGGATTAGTGAGAGGGCTGCTAAGCCGTAGGTGGTGTTTTAGGAAGATTGAATTATATGGGGGTTGATATGAGGTAGGGTGGATCCGAGGAGATGGTGAAAAGTTCTCACATAAGAATGTGGTAGTCAGGGGCACACGATTATCTGTGCTAAGGACTGGCTCAAGTAGGGTGTGTGTGAGTGTCTGACATAAAGAAATTAAGTGTGGTGGGCCGATGTAAGATGTGGTGTACCCCGCTGAAACGAGGAGGGTGGGATTGAGGACTTTGTGCATTACACTGATTTAGGGTTTCTGAAAAAAGTTGGCATGAAAAACTAACAAAAGAGGAGCAGTGTGGGGCTGATTGGTAGAGTGAGTGTAAAGTGCTGCTACGCTGGGCACATAATGCATGTACATGATGCACATCAACTGGGTGCAAATAATTCAAATACCTGATGCACATGTATTGATGGGTGTGATTGTGTGACATCAGTGGATGTGTAGCAAAAAAAAGTGACCGGGTGGCATGAGGGGCTCTTGCGAGTTTGGTCGGTGGAATATGTACAGGCAACGGACTGACCCGTGGGAAACAGCTTACTGTGTGGCTCAGGAGTGCTTTTGTTGCATTTGTCACCCGAGTGGGATGGGTATACCCAGACGTGAGCCCTGTGCTTTCCATGCCACTGGAGTCAAGCTGTCCTAGCTGATGAGGGCTGAAAGCCCGAAACAAGTCCTAAGATTGTTTCCAGTCCAGGGAGGACCTGGCTTGGCAGTTCGGGTTACACTTTTTTCCATTGGGCGCAGGGCCAAGACTAATTTGCATATGTCTGGGTCCAAACTGGAATGGCATGGTGAGCATAACAACTATGGATTTAGGCCCAGATCTCTGTACAGGGGTGAATGTATGACACTGTTCAGCATTTTGTCCATCAATTGTTTTTTTTTAAATTTGTCACCCCAAGTGCGACATGTATGCCCAGATGTGGGTCCCGTGCTCTCCATGCCACTGGAGTCAAGCTATCCTTGCTGATGAGGGCTGAAAGTCCGAAACCGGTCCTAGCATGCTTGGTTCCAGTCCAGGCTGGACTTTTTCCATTGGGTGCAGGATCAAGACTGATATGCATATGGCTGGGCCCAAACTGGAATGGCACGGAGAGCAAAAAAACGACAGATTTAGACTCAGATCTCTGTACTGGGGTGAATGTATGACATTGTTCTGCATTCTGTCCATCAGTTGTTCTGTTTGCATTTGAAGTAAGGATGGTGGCTGAGAAGTTAGCGCGAGGGGTTGACACCGGTATTAGTGGCTGATGTAGGAATGTTGGTTTGGAGGCTGACCTAGCGTGGGCCGTTGCAAGGGTTTGTCACTGGTGAGTCTATGAGAGGGATAACCACACATTTATGTTTCGGTGAGGTCCTGACTCTGGTGGATGTATGTAAACATTTCGATTGGGTGGGTATGGACCACTGGTGTGAGGGGTGAATCAGTGTGGTTGTGTGCAATAGATTGGATCTAATGGGCATGTTGGCATTTGAGTGACTGGTGCAGGGTGGGACAGGTGTGAGGGGCACCTGGTGCCAGGAGGTATAGTCAGTGGGTGCATGTGCCAGTTTTTCACATCTGTGTTGATTGGATTAATGGAATGATGTAGGTTCGGAGTGTACAGAAAGGTTAAAGCAGTGGGTGTGAACCCTTTGTCTGGATTGTTATGATGGCTACGGAAATTGCTTTCCTTTATATGACTCTTGTAAGTAAGAAAGCACTAGGTGGTAGAAGCAATGGGTTTGATGCAGCAATGTGAATGGGTTGTATCTCAGACTGACGGGGATTCATTGAAGAACTGATGCATATGGGTGGGTGTTAAGCTTTTGTGAGGCTGTCCAAGGGACGTAGCGGCCACTGTTGAGCATTTATCAAATTGTGAACTGCCAAATGACAACAGAAACGCTCTCCTGTTGCAATCCCACATACATCCCCACCCCTATACAAAAATACATCACATATCCAACACGGTCATCCTCACATGTGCATGTTTTCTAGACTAAATGGCAATGTCATTTGCCTCACAATCAAGGCATAATTAGAATGCTCTCGAACTACTGAACCGCGCTGGTCTCTGTCACCTAGCACATACAAAATGCCCTCTATACCTAGATAAACCCCAACAATTGCACTTGCCCATCCAAACCTTAAAGGCAATACTCATTCCTTCCTCCTAGTTCTGCACTTCCATTACAGGGCCACACTACTAACCAACTATACTCTTTAGGCACCTCCATTTGTCGAACACGTGCAGCACTTCTCATATCAGTTTTCCGTGTAATTCAAATTATGTGGTCCAGTTTTTGCATCTTTTTGGTTGTCATAGTTGGACGGTTTTTGTTTGCATTCACACCGACAGCAGACATTTTTGTTTGGATAATGTGGTGAGGCAGATTCTTTGTTTTGAGTGCATTTGAAGAGCTAGTTATGGCGATAGCTTGATGTTATGGGGTGTGTAAACATCTAGTAATGTGTAGGCAGTTTGTTGCGTAGGTTGATGTTGATTTAGTAGATGTCTCAAACTGCTCTTATGCATCCTTCTCCAGAACTCTAACCTTGTTCTCCAAGCTGATCGTTCACTGATTGATCGGACCCGGCGCGATGAGCCGACTGGGGAGGTGCTGTCATTGGTGGGAAAGCTGGAAGGGACCCGCATGGGAGACAAGGCCCAGAGGACGAAGCCACAGATGCAAGAGGAGAGACGTGCAAAGTGAGTCTAAGGGGTGGGGTGACTAAGGAAACTCCGTGGTAGTCTTCAGTCTGTAGGACAGTTACATTTCACTTGTGTTTACTGTCCATGTTCTGCCACAGGATTGGAAAGAAGGCTTGGTGAATGTGAGTTGTTTGAAGACTCCTGCATGTTTGAGGTACTTTAGCATTATTCAGAGACTAAATCATGGGTACTCGAAAGCAATTTCCCTGAGGGCCGCAAAGTGTGGCGTGTGATGTGCATTGATGGAGTGTTGTGGCTCACTGGTTAGAGGCGGCAGACCCGGAAGCAGAGAACGGCCCGGGACCAAGGTTCAATTCCCAACGCGGCAGGGTCGTGGACCAGGGTCAGCGGACTCGATAATTCTCGCCTCGGTGCCTACTCTAACCAGGGATCACACTCTGCAACTCTGGGCATTAGCTTGCCTCATCTCTACAACGGCCCCCCACATTCACCGGGGATGCCTGGTTTCACCTTGGAGATACCCAGTAGGGACCATCTCACAGGGATAGCCAGGACGGGTTCCCCAGCGGTCTACAGCGCCACGATGCCTCAATCTATTTATGTCACAGATTACGTTCTATGCCCTCAGACCCCCTCACCCTCACACCCCCTCACCCAAACATAGCATAACATAACAAAACATAGCATAACAAAACACAACAACACATAGCATAACAAAACAGCATAGCTTAACCACATCAATGCTAAAGTAATTCTCCTTCAGTGCTGAAAGTGCTTGACTCCCATTGTTCATGACGAGCTCAGCTCGTCATGAGCACACAAGCAGTGTACTGCATGACGAGCTCAGCTCGTCATGAGCATGAAAGGGGTTAACAAAACACAACAACACATAGCATGGCTTAACAAAACATAATAAAACATATAATAGCATAGCAAAACACAGCACGGCATACCAAACACAGCAAAACATAGCATAGCATAACAAAACAGAGCATAACAAAGCATAGCAGAGCAAAACATAGCATAACAAAACATAGCATAGCATAACAAAGCATAGCCTAGGATAGCATAGGATAACAAAACAAAGCATAGGATAGCAAAACTAAACAAAACTTAGCATAGCATAACAAAACAAAGCATAGGATAGCAAAACAAAACAAAGCATTGCATAACAAAACATAGCATAACATAACAAAGCAGAGCAGAGCAAAACATAGCATAGCAGAGCATAACATAGGATAGCATAACAAAACATAGCATAGCATAACAAAACAGCATAGCATAGCATAACAAAACATAGGATAGCAAAACAAAACATAGCATAGCATACAGCATCACTCAGTGGCACCACAACATCACTGAGCTCCACCACAGTATCAATCTGTGCAACCATTCAACAACAACTGGTTCAAATATGTCATCTCAATGTTTCAAGCTTTATTACAAATGTAACAAAAAGATGTTAATATTTCACTTCTGTTCTTGGATTTCCGTCACAATAAAATACACTGAACATAATCTTCACAAATGTTATTTACAAAAGTTTAAGCTATTGCCATTATAAATTACAATAACTTTGCCATTTTTATTTATAATATCAATACATGTAAGTCACGTAAATACAACACATATTGCATTACAAATGCTATAGGTGTCACATTTGCCAAAGTTATAACTATTGGCATTGTAAATGACAAAGCTATTAATTTCGCAATTTTCAAAAACAAAACATAAATAAAAAATGTGTCATTTACAATACCAATAGCTCAAACTTTCCTAATAGGAGACCTATTGCATTGCAAATGCTTGTTAATTGAGATGTCCCACTGGATATCTTTCCCAGCAGTCTTTTCTACTTTGAGTTTATTTTGTTTCTAAACTACTGAGGGCACCACTTCATATGTAATTCAACCAAAGGGAGACGAGTGCCTTGTGGCTATAGTCCCTTTTTAGGTCGAGCTTGCTCGACATTTTGTAAAGGGGCTTTTCAAAGTGCTACCCTGGTTTCCCTGGCTGCAAGCTTGCGTGCATGTGCGCGTGAACGCGCGCAGCGCAAGCTTGCTCCATGTCAGTGTTGCGCCCCTTCTCCCCACGCATTCCCAGCCCTTCGATGCTTCCACCGCACTCCAATTGCTCCCCTCTCCCGTGGCGTTTGTAATCCTGCTCCCTGCGTTGCCCCCTCACCCTCACACTGTGCTTGCGTCTTTGTTTGACTAAGAAACGCCAATGCTTGTTGATCTTCGCTACATTGGCGGTTGATTATAACTTGCTTTTAAGATAGCACCAAATGCTGCAGTTTGCTTTTTCACAGCGCTAACCAGTAAGTAACTTGATTTGCTTTGTCAAAATTCACCCGTGCTCAGTTTGTCATTTGAAAGACGTGAAAAGCTGAGCTGCCATTCTTTCTTACCCACATCGACTCTTTATGCACTTGTGGCAAAGTCGTCCGGGCAGGTGGCATGAATGTATTACAATCATGTTAAAAAAAAAAAGCCCTTTAAAAAAAAATGCTCAAAACACTGCAAAGATTTATAACTGTTGTACCAGGGGGAACATCTGCATTTCAACTTCTCTCCACCTCTCTCTCTCTCTCTCTACCCCCCTCTCTCTCTACCCATCTCTCTCTCTACCTCTCTCTACACCTCTCTCTCTACCTCTCCATGCCACACACTGCTGCACGCCTAACACTGCTGCATTATTCACAGTGCTGCACAGTGCTGCACGCCTCACACTGCTGCACACTGCTGCACGCCTCACACTGCTGCACGCCTCGCACTGCTAAACGTCTCGCACTACTGCACTCCTCACACTGCTGCACGCCTCACACTGCTGCACGCCTCACACTGCTGCACGCCTCACACTGCTGCATTACTAACACTGCTGCACGCCGCACACTGCTGCACTCTGCTGCATTACTTCACTGCTGCACGCCTCACACTGCTGCACGCCTCACACTGCTGCACGCCTCACACTGCTGCACACTGCTGCACGCCTCACACTGCTGCACGCCTCACACTGCTGCACACTGCTGCATTACTCCACTGCTACACTCCTTACACTGCTGCACGCTGCTCACTGCTGCTTATATGCATATTAAGGGAGTTGATGTTTTTACGGAGTTAACTAAACAATCTACATTCAGGCTGCGTTTTTAGTCACGGTTTTTAGAGTTCCATATTTCGTAACTTGTACATTAAACAATTCTGGGCCTGTCACCGCTCCCTCTCGCAGACCCCCACCCCCCCTCGCACCCTTTTACAGCCCACCCCTCCGTGGCCGCGCACGCTCACATCTCCACCCCCTGTATTAAACTACTGCTTTCACTCTGTGGTGTCTCTTCCTATCCTATCCTCTACTCTCGCTCTCTTCCTCTCAGCCCCCTCACAGTGTCGCCCCTACATTACCACGAACCGTCTCTCCACTGCCACTTCCTCCCTGCATTCCACCAGCCTCCCATCCTCACCTTGTGCAGCCTCTCTTCCCCTTCGACCTCACATCTCCCACTCCTCAGTCACTCCCCCTCTGCCTCACCCCACCCTGTCATACCTCCCAGCCTCGTATCGCCCCCTCTCACCTCACCCTGTCCTATCCCTCACCTGTCAAGCGCCTGCATGCTTTCACCCACCACTCTCCCCTCAAAGTCTCGCTTCCTTCCCATCGTATCTCTCACCCCTGCATCACCTCGCCCCCTGCCTCACCGTACCCTAATTTTACCACCCTTGCAGTGTCACTCTGCATCATCCCTGCCCATCTTATCTCCCCTTTTATTAATTTCTCCCTGTCTCACCTCACTCCCTGAATCAATCACCCCCCGCAGACTTCCAGCACCTGACCCCATTCACGCTAAAAGCTTGCAGTGTTTGAGCCCTCTTCCTACCTGTCGGTGATGCTGGGAGCCATGCCTGCCCTCCTCCGGAGCGGATTCCTCACTCTGCCTTAAACATCTGCCCAGTACTCTGCACCACTCCCTGAACCTACCCACGGGGGCAGGGGCACCCCAACGCCAGTGGACCCAGCTTTTGGGACCTTATAAGTATTTTGTTATGCAGCACAATATCCTTGGTGCACAAACATTAACTATTGCATTGTTAAACACATATAAGGTCCCAAAGGCGAGACCTATTGTCTATGCCAATGCTTGTTTTAATATCTCATGGCCCTTCCAGTCCTGCAGTGTGATAGTGCTGAGTGCTCATAGGAGATTGTGGCTTCTGAAAGGCACACTAGCTTTCGGATGGCTGCGTGAAGCCACTGTTATTCTTTAAAAGTGTGAGTGTTCTTCCTTTGAGGTACAGGTGCATAGGAGTCCACTAACGGCTGTTTGACTACACTGATATGCTCTGTGTTGATTAGTTCTATCCTATTCATAAAGGGTATCTACCCATAAGTGAGAAACCCATCTTCTCCGAATCCGGTACAAGACTTGGACTGCATTGAATAATTGCACTTCTTCTTGGGCTCAATACCAGTAGCGAGCAATTTTTATAGTTGCCTCTTGCCCCGTGGTGCATTTACTGTTAGCCTTGCTTTCTGGTAAATTTCAGACTTCTCTTAATGTGAAAGAAATTTCCCAAGTTTCATAGCAGTCCTGAACAGGAAAGAGAAAGGTGTGGGCTTGAATCTGGGAAGGAGGACCTGTTCTTTCAAAGGCCAACAGCTCCAAAAGACACAACTTCAAAAGACATAGATGGCTTCATTTCCTTTCCAACCAAAATTGTTCATTTCAGGGAAGAGGAGATTTCTGCGCTCAGGTCAGCGTGTCCAATAGGGCACTTGCTGTGCACGATGAATACCACTGTCATTTACAGTACATGCAGTGGTAGTTCAAAGAACTGGGTAGAGGGGGCACTAGCCACTTTCATGGAGAATATACTTTAGCTGTCTCCCTGACATTCAGCTGAAAAGCATGTCTTAGTTTGGTTAAACAGGAGACATTCCAGTGGGCTTGCAGGATTATTGGGATATCTGAGGGAAGAAACGCACAGAGCTGTCAGGAGAATTTACAAGGGCAAAATGGCACAGCTTCAAATATCTATTCAGAATACTTTAGGGTCAAAATATATAATTTGAGTAATCTTTTGGTCTGTACTCCAGCATGTACTCCATTCTGATTTAACTGTGAGTATTTTTTAATGCATTATAAACGAGAAGTGTTTGGTAAACTGAACTATTAGGACTTTTCAATCATGTTATCACCCAAGTGCTACATTTACATTGTGCTACATCACCTAGTCCCGTTGCATTGCATGAGTGGCATATAGCGTTTAATAATTTTTTGTTTATAGCTGTCGCTGGTGAGACCCCAGGCCGTCTCTTCATTTGTTGTGATGTTAGGGATAATTCCTTGATGGAATCTGCCCTGGATAGATATTACAGAGAAACGGCTATGGGTTAATTGATCATGATCTTGGCATCATTTTCTAACTAACCCTGGGTAAAAGGTTCTATGCGGTAGCTAATTAGGTTGGTCTTTGCTATGCCTTCTCACTTTCTCTGCTTTTATATTTACCCACCTGCTAGGAGAAGAAAGAGGGACGAAGACCGTCATGATATGAACAAGATGAAAGGCTTCACTCTGCTGTCGGAAGGCATTGATGAAATGGTAGGAATCATCTATAAACCCAAGACCAAAGAGACGCGCGAGACCTATGAGGTGCTGCTCAGCTTCATCCAGGCTGCTCTGGGAGATCAGGTGAGTGGTCCTTTGACATAAGGAATCAGCAGTCAAATGTTTTTATTTATGACGTTTTATGTAGCGTGAACATGACCCAAGCGGGTATCGGATTGCTTTAGAAATAGTCATGAATAAATGAGGAGACCAGTAAGCCCCCCAAAAAAAAGCATGCTCGTGACAGATACTGGCAGTCACCTGTGAGCTAGTGGAGGAGGACCAATATAACATAAAGCCAAAAGGTCTATATGCAAGAGCATAAATAAGCAATAAATCATGGGTGTTGAATGCAACAAAATGTCCAGGAACGATACAGGTTGTTGCAGTGCTAAACTGGGATAGGAAGCCCGTACAGTGCCCGGCTGAAAATGGCTAATTTCTGGTTAAAAAAAGTATTCATTAGTAAAGCTTTCACTACATTTTCGAAAGGCACTGTTGAGGGATTCAGTCTGATTTCAGAAGGCAGGGAGTTCCAGATTCTCATGGCAGGATTAGAGAAGGCACAGTATAAGTTTTCTTTCTTTGGTTTTAGTAGCAAGGTGTTGGATCTCGTAGAAGATCTGCAATCACCAGATAGTTCCAGTTTGTGTGCGAGGTATAGAGGGATGTTGAAGGGAAGGGCTTTATAGGTCATGGAGGCCGGTTTTAGTTGTATCCTGGCCTCATATGTGAGCCTGTTTAGGGATTTCTAATCCCGGAGAGAAGTGGTTGCTTTTTTTGGATCCTGTAATGAGCCTTGCAGCAGAGTTCAGAGAGGCCCTAAGAGGAGCCAACTTGTAGCTAGGTAGACTGCAAAGGGTTGCGCTGCCCTACTCCAACCTTGAAATGACTAAGGCTTGCACAGCGAACTTGAAGTCGTCATGGGGGAGGAAGGGTTTTATTTTTCTTTGGATGCTCTGTTAGAAGTGCACTCCTTTGGTGGCTGAGCTGATGTATTGCTGCATGTTCAAGTTCTTATCTAGTATTATTCCCAGAGATCTTGTGGAGTCTATGGTGTGTGGTATGCAGTCTAGAACCGGTAGATGTTTCATATATACTTCAATAATGGGAGAATGCTTGGGTCGGGAGATTAGGAGGAATCGTGTTTTGAGGAAGTTAAGTTTGAGATGGTTGGAGGTCAGCCAGTTTTGGAGGTGTGGTGAAACCCACTCCTCCATGCCCACCATCTTGCGGATGGAGGACCCCCACCACCCATCAGGGTTAGGGAATGTGCTCACTCCCCCACGTGGGATGAGCACATCAAGGGTGCAGTCACCCTAAGATAAGTAACCCATTGGCTATGACCTCGACACCTCTAAAACGCCCCGTAAAAACAGCATTTAGTGGGCATCCCTAAACTCAGAAAGATAGATTCCTGCAACATAAGAAGGATGGAAGAAATTGCAAAGTAGACTGTAGAGAAGAACTGACGCCAAAACATGACTTGTCCTACAGCCAGCGACCTCCAGAACCCCTGGGAGGACTGACTGCCTTAAAAAAGACCGGATCTTCTGAGAACAGCAACTCTGTTCAAAAGAAACTCGACACCGGAACCACCACTGTCCAAGTCGCTTACGGCTCGAGTCCAAGTGGCCAACCGGTCCCAGCGAGGTCCCCCAGTGCTCCAGAGTCTAAGTCCACAGTGGGTTGACCCCTCCAGGACTCCCCACATCGCCTGCAGACTCTGCACGGAGACCCCTCCCAAACGCGAGTGGCCCAGGAAGATGAACCCGACCTCAAAATGAACCCCTGCATCTGGCTGCCCTGCACCCAGGAGAAGAGGACCTGAGGTTTCCCTATGTCCCGGAACCCTCTTACTCACCTGCCCAGCTGTTGGTTCCTCTTGATAGACTTCCTGGACTGAGGCTGCAGCCAAAATCGAAAACCGGCAACCTCCATATGATTGCGTTGGGCTCCCGACACCTCTTAAGCACCCTGCATCCAGCTGCCCCTGCACTGCTGGTGGTGTGGACTTGGTGCCAACCTGGGACCTCTTTTGCCCTGACCATAACCCTAGGAGCTTTGCTCCCAAGACCTGCCCGTGAGCAGCCCCCAACCAAGGTGCCCTCTAGCCCCATTGGCTAACATTGGCACCCTGTTTTCTGCACCCGGCTGCCCTAGTGCCGTTGCTGGTGGTGCACTTTGAGTGCCAACCTGAAGCTTACTTCTACCCCCAAAACCCCAATCTTAAACCCGTTTTACTCTCCTGTAAACCTAACACTTAGTTTTCTCCATAGGACTGAATGGTGGGTTTTCTCTTAATTCTTCTGTTGAATTTTCTTGTACTACAAGAAAGAGTAACTTGGCCCTCATGAGATTTAACCTGTTAATCGATTTCCTAAGTTGTTTGAACTGTTAGGAGTGTGTTTCATACCAAACTAGAAAAGTAATCAAGAAGCATTTTTTAGAAGTTTACAAATCGTTTTCTCAATTGTAAAAGTAATCTGAGTGTTCCTACCAATCCAGTATTCACTGTACTACTGGAAGTAACATTGTATGAAGAATTTCATTTACCTGCTACTAAGTTTATCTTGGTTCTAGAAATAACACCACAAAATAACTTTTTATGCGAACTGTTGGTCTTGATTCAGTCTTTGTTTGTGTGACATTTCTTGCCTGAGTGTGTAAAGCTAATGCTTAACACTACCTTTCCGATCAGCCTGACTGCTCAACCACACTGCCACAAAAGGGAGAAAATTATTATCTGCTTTAGCCTCTGCTATACCTCTGGGGATCCACTGGACTCTGTGCAACTATACTTTACTTTGGTATAGTATATAGAGAGCCAGCTTTCTACACCCTGCAGCATAATTTGGTGCTCCCCTGCCACGTAATTACAGTGGCCCTCGAAATTATGGACTGCTCATAGGTCTGGTGATAACGAACAGACCCATGCATGAATTATGTAATTATGGAACACACCATATCTAGTGTATGTAAGGCAAAACAGTAGTTCTTAAAGCAGAACTTTATTATTACTTTTTGAGAATTAACTTGGTCATGTTGTGTTTAAACTCCATGTAACTTGAATGAACTGTGCAAAGTTGTAATGGAAGTCTCCGCACCAAGAGCATTTACTTATCCTTTTCCTACTGAAAGGAACCTCTACAGTGCATGAACTCACATGTGCAGTGTTTTAATAGAACTAGTTCATCACGTACAGTATAGGTTAACTAAGATGGGTTTGTGAAAAGGGAAAGTCCAAATTAGATTTTTTTTTGTTTAAAGCACAGCTTTCTTAGTTGCCCTGCAACTTTCTTATCACTGCGCAGATTTTTGACTAGTGGCACATTTTCTACAGATTTTTTTTAAGTTGAACTACCTGAAGATTTTTTTGCCTTCTCTATTTAGATATTCAATCTAAATAATTGACTAATTCTTTGACCATAACTTAATTGTTTTTGCATATATCCATGTCCTTATTTTGTCTTCGATAATTTAAAAAAAACTTTCTACAGCCCCGGGACATTCTCTGTGGAGCTGCTGATGAAGTCCTTGCTGTCCTAAAGAATGACAAACTACGAGACAAGGAAAGGCGCAAAGAGATAGAGCAACTGCTTGGGCAGACAGATGATACTCGGTACCATGTGTTAGTAAACTTGGGCAAGAAGATGACTGACTACGGAGGTGACAAAGAAATCCAAAATATGGGTAAGGAATACTCCGACTACTTGACAAGATGATCCGTGACATAAGAAAAGTGCTCCATGGGCAACATGTCAGTTCGCCTCTACCTTTAATGTTTTTGCTGACATCAATGCAGCCATTCTAGCATTAGTAGGATACCTCCATGCACAATTTCGTATAGTATTTCACTTAACACTAAAGAACTACCTAGTTATATTGTGTTACTTATTTCTTGTGCTTCAAGAAAATGTTTTATAAATGTTTATTATAATAGGCACAATAATAAAGGGGAGCACTGCAAACATTGCCAAATGCCCAGCAAACATTTCTGCATTTTATTCCCCCATATTTGGTTAATGCCCTCCCCAATTCCTAAATGTATATTTCTGCGAAAAAGTAGGTTTTTATTTTTTATATTTTGTATCTACTTAGTCATTTGCGGTGGCCTTCAATAGTAGAAAACAGGAGAACAGTAAATTAACCTCTCTGTATACCTGTTCTTCCACAGCACCCATAGCAACCACTTTATGGGTTTTCCTCTGTAATTTCAATTCATCTTTAGCTTATTATCTGTTGTTTACCACTCTGTGTTTTCTCCCTACTGGCATTCGGGTGATTTGTGATGTATCACTTCTGCTACATCTGTGTTGTGCAACTTTTCTCATTGTCTAATGCGCTACCAAAGCCATCTCCTAGGGAAAAGATAAATGAATTGCACATCAACAAGGAATTGGCACAATGTTTCAATGCTCGTTTACGTCTGGATACGTTTCAAAACGGATTCAGAAGTAATTGCGTCACGGACTCCGCCTTATTAATGGCAGCGGATCACATTCCCCGGCAGGTTGATACTGGGGGAGCAGCTATTCTGGTCTTGCTTGATTTGTCTGCAGTCTTTGGCCCGTGATCTCCATTTACTTTGATGAAAACGCTGAGACAATCGGGAGTGTGCCATGTTGAAGTAAAACAGCTTGAATCCTTCCTGACTGATAGAACTCTCCTGGTCAGCTGTGGCGATTTTAGGGCCTACCCATTCCAGCTCGTGTGTGGGGTCCCTCAGGGATCCTCGCTGAGCCCTATGCTCTTTAATTTTTACGTTGCCCTGCTAGCCGTTCGTGCACGCCTTTGACTTTTTTTTGGTGGCAGCAGCCTTCCTGAGTTTATTATTGTGGTTGGTTCCTATCTTTTGTTTTGCAGGCAGGGTAAAACTTCGCTCTTTAGGTCTTCTTATGTGGCAGGGGCTTCTTTCTTGGGGTGGGTGGCCTGCTGGCTTCTCCCTGTATGCTGATGTGTCTGAACATAGCACTTTGATGCCTTGTGGTTATATGCGGTTCATAAAATATATCAGTACAAATAATGATCAACCAACCACTCCACTTGGATTATCGTCTTTGAGTTCATATTCCCTTATCCTATTTGCAGACTCATCGTGGATCAGCCCAACCCAGGCATTGTTCACTTGTGTCACCCTCACAAAAATAGTTTTTCCCTCTTTCTAGTAAGGCAAAGGACTACAGAATGGCCGACTGAGTCATGGTAAGCCGTGGACATGTATTTAGGTGTTAATGACCACACTGGGTGCTTTTCCCAAAGTACTGGTCTGCAGATTCAATTATAAAACTTTGTCCTACCTGGGTCATCTTTGTTTGGCTGTCAGGTTATCCCCATCTCTCTTTTGTGAAACCCATCTGTGGCCCGTCAAGCATGGCCAGTGGACATTTCTTGTGCTCAGTGCTGTCCCTAACACAGACGCATTTAAACTTTTCTTGATCACACCTTCAATACTTGGGAGCAAGGTCACCTCTTGTGAAAGTAACTGCTCCTGCTAGCTTGGATGGTTCTCTGAGGTGAGGGTAGTTAGTTTCCAAGTTTTTTATTTCACTGTTAAGACATCCCGGACCAAACACCCCATTGTAGCGATTGACTCTCATAGGGTAGTGTTGCAGAACAGTCCAAGGCTTACTCAAGGGAGGTGGTGTGGGCTAGTATTCTCAATTTACAATACATATTAATAACACTCAATAAATGATTGTCCAGTCTGTGATTTTTCTTTTGAAAAGGAAAACTTACATTTATTACTCGCATACTACTCAATACTATTCAGCAATTTACAAATATACACAAGCTGATGGAAATGCTTTTGGATGACATTGCGTAATCAATCTTACTCCTCCCAAAGGGAGGTCTAGATCAACAAATCAATGGCAGAACATTACTTGTATTATAAATGCAAAAATGAAATATCACTATGAATGAGCGTGCACTTAATATGGGCAATAAAGCATGTTTACTTGGCATATGAGTGGTTTTCACCGTCATTACTCCATTAAAGCATTCACAAGAAAATATGTCTAGGCATGTGTAGGTGATTTGTGTTATCTGTTGCTTATAGCCTGGAATATCACTTTCAACATAGCCTCTGAAGGCAACACTATTATAATCACAATATTTATGTATTTATAGTTCTCACCTCTTGAAGGTGTTTGCAGCATCAACTCTTGTATGAAGAATAAATACACTGCATCCTTACACAGTCCCTGAAGGACATCACTTTGGTAAATGGACATGTGTATTTACCGCCTTTCACCCCTAGAGGGTATCTCTTAATATGAAAACTCATATGAACATTTTCAGGTCACAGCTAGTTGCAACCATAACCTTTGTACCTTTCCCTAGCAATTAAACAAAAGTTCCAACCTAGAGGAGCTTAAAAAATGTTTGGAACCCTTGTGGGGTCATCTTTTTACTGTCCCAGCCATCTTAGGATGGGGTCCTTTTAACTGCGCTTGGGGGAGAGTGCGCTGCTCCTGCCGTTCCCCTACATTTTTTGTACCACTTTGGTGGTGACCCCTCTCTCCTGGGGCCACCACAAAGCTCAAATGAAGGATTTTTGCTGACAAATGCAGGCAAGACTAGCAGGACATTATAGGGTGCTCCTCCGCGCTTTGTAGTGAATTTTTAAACAGCAGCTCTCCCTCTTCGCTTGTGAGAGCCACGCCAGTTTCCTTTGTTAGGTCTCGCGACCTATCAATGCGCGCAAGCGCATTGAGCGGAGCGAGAATTCATGTCTCGAAAATCCTCGTCAAACCAAGGGCTTCGTTCCTGCGGTTTTCTTTAAGTTCACGTGAATCACGTGACCAAACAAGCATGCGCATTCACGGCCAGCCCAGCACATCAAAGGGCTTCTCCTCCCCTAATCAGACCCCCCAGGATATAGCGGCATGGATTAGCAAATTTAGCGGCACAAAAATGGAAATTTAGCGGCACAAATATGGAAATTTAGCGGCAATTTTGCGGCATTTTATGTGGCCATTTTTCCTACAACAAACACAGATATCTTTGTTTTTTTAGTTACTTAACAACATGAAGCTATATATATTTGGTTTCTTTACAATGTAGACACTTTGGGGCAGATTTACAAGCCCCTTGCGCTGCTTTTACGCCGCCGTTGCGTCACTTTTGTGACGCAGCGGCGGCGCAAAAGATGCACCATGGTGCAGGGTATTTACTACGTGACGCATCTCCCAGATGCGTCACGTTGCAAAGCCTTGCGCCAGAAGAGGCGTACCATTGCAGGTCAGTTTGTGTCTTGCAATAGCCTTAGAGCTTGGTGCCACTGTACCTGCTGCACTAATGATGGCTATACCCATCGCCCCTTTTATTAGTAAGCACGTTAAATAGTAGTGTATTTTGAACACGACCTGATATCCCACCGGATGCCCGTTCGACAGACCTAAACACTAGAGAAAGAGCAGTCAAAACCTCCAAGTGGTCACTTGTTAAACAGTAGCGAACTGCATGTTGGTACTTGTAGTTTCGTTGCAAAATGTCAGCCTGCAAATCGTCTCAGATTTAAAAGCGGGGACTGATTGAAGTTGACACCCATGACATGGGGCCACTTGACGCCCGTGTTCAATTTCTCGCCTCTAGGATTTTTCCCATGGCTCACTCCCAGGGGGAAATGGTCTGCAATAGGTGAGCTCAACCCTCTGACTTCATCCCTTGTCCAGCGCGCCTCTGCAGATACCCCGTCCCGTGTGCGCCTCAGCTCTCTCGGTTGAGTGGTTCTGTCTGTTTATCTTGAGGGACAGACATCTCTGCACGGCGCTCCGTCTCCAAGCCAGCGAATAGGGTGACCAACTGGCATTGGTGCAAATTCAGGACGGTGAGTGTAAAAATTCAAGACAAAGGGTCAAAATTCAGGACACAAATTTAGGACAGGAGCTCAAAATTCAGGACAAAACTTCAGGACAATAGGTACGTTTTACAGACACATCAGAGGTCGCGCAATAGTATATAAGTAAGCCCAGCCATTTCCAAACATATTCAACCGTTTGCAAACCTATCCATCATGTATCCTTCCATCTATCATTTCACTCATCCATCCCTTCATCCATCCCCCTCATCCTTTCACTCTTCTCCATTATCCATCCACCCTTTCACCCTATCCATCTGTACACTTATCCATCCACTCTTCATCCCATCCATCCATTCACTCATCCATTCAGCCATTTACCCTTTCACCAATCCAGCCATCCTTTCACTTACTAATCCTTCCACCCATCCACTATTTTAGTCATCCATCCATCCTCCCTTTCTCTCTCCATCGACCCTTTCACTTAGCCATCCTTCCTTCCATCCATCCTTTCACCCACCCATCATCCATCCATCTGTCCTTCCCCTCATCATCCATCCTTCCCCTCATCACCCATCCATCCTTCTCCTCATCCATCCATCCCCTCCATCCATCCATCCTTCTTTCCCCTCCATCCATCCTTCCCCTCCATCCATCCATCCATCACCTCATCCATCATCCTTCCCCTCATCCACCTTTCCCCTCATCCATCACCCAGCTACCCTTCCATTTCTTTTTTTTCTTAAATTATAGACTGCATGTTTGAAGAACCGAGGTTTGCTTACAATTTAGTGACAGTAATTACGCTCTGTCAAGAGAACCACGTGCTGCCTCGGTGTAATCAGGGGTGTAATCTGGCCGAGTCTTGGATGTTTGGGGCCCTGGGTAGAAATGGAATGTGTGAGCCCCCCTCTAAATAGCAGAGACATGACACATTGCCTCGTACAGAAATTCACAGACGCAGGGCGCTTGCCGCCCCAGAGCTCGAGAGACAACCCTCCAACCTCACCTCTCCCCAGCCCCTCTTCCACCTGCTGGCGCGTGCTGCCCTCCTGGGACCCTGTGACCTCTGCGGCTGGCCCCTCTCGGGTTCTCCGTGGCTGGATAGCTGAACCTGTCTGCTCCTTAACAAGCATGTGCGAGGTGGGATCAATGGGGCGCAGGCTAGCCACTGAAAGGTGCTTTTATCTGAAAATTAGCATCAACTTGGAGACAAATTGATTGTTGGCTCGGGGTAACAAGAGGGAAATGGCAGTCGCGGATTCCACCATCAGGCAGGGCTGTTTGCATGTGAATAGATGTCGCTGCTCCTGAACCTGCAGCCCCTCCCTCTCAGTCACCTTCGAAGCACCTCTTAACAGGTCATCAAGGGCTGGAGGTGTGAGGGTTGCAATCCCGCTGTGCCTCTCCAATGCTGCTGATAAAGCAGACCCCCCAGGATATAGCGAAAAATGCCACGATTTCTACAAAAATGCCGATTTCGCAGGCATTTTTGTAAAAATCGCGGCATTTTTTAAAAAGTGCCGATTTCGCGGCAAATCGCGAAATCGCGATATCCTGGAGGGTCTGCCTAATTATTCATAACCGGCCGCAGGCCGGCCGTACTTTCAGTTTCCCGGCCGGTCTGCATTGATTATCAGGTGCGTGTTGTTTTCACTTTGTCTCCGTGCGTGCGTCTTCCTCGTGGTTTTCCCCCACCACTCGTGTTGTTCTCTCCCTTGTGAACCCAACCCACCCCCACCCCCACCCCCCCTTGTTTCAGATAGTGTGTATTTGGTAACCGAGCTAGTAAAAGATGAAGATGCGTTCATTTTTTAGTTTGGTTGACGTGCTTGTGTAACATTTTTGTAAAATCTACAACCTTGCAAATTATTAAAACATTCTTGTGTCCGAGCATTTCTAAACCTCGCAGACATAATTCATGCATTTGCACCCGGCCCCCGATAGTTGCTCGGCCGCTCACTGAAGCGAGCGAAGGGAGACCGAGTGCTGCTGGCTGTGTAGTGATCTCTGCACAGGCCTGTTCATGGTCTGGCCGAGCATACCAATGTGTTTTTTTGCTCCCAAATCAAAAGGAACATTCCACAAGCACTGAACGCTTTTTTTCATCATTTTAACTATTTCGAAGGGAGAAGATGTATTTTTTTCACACTTTTGAAATTGAATTTACTCTCCATGTATCAAAATAATTCATTCTCGAGATTCGAGAAGATTGTAGTACATATATTTATGCTAGTAACTTTTTGTTTCACAAAGTCATATGCTGAGGTGATTATTCTGACTGGATCTGCACAACTTTCAAACAATAGATCTCTCCGACATTCTTTATTTTTTAGCTACAAGCATTGGCATGAAAGAGCTAGACAGATTAATTTTCTGTAAAGCATTTTCAACGTAGGTATAGGTCTACTTCGAATACTAAATAGCAATAGAAAATTGCCTTCAAGGTGGCAGAAGCTGTCAAAAAATAATGCTTTTGAGTTTTTATAGTGTCTGCAGGGTGCAACGCAGCAACTGTATTAACAATTATTTTGAACATTAAAATTTGCAGGTGGGTTTTAAGATGTGCGCCATTTGCGTTTGGCTAAAATGAAGACTTCATTCATTTTCCAAGTGAATGGCAGTCCGAAGGTTTTCTCAAATTATATTACTGCACGTAACACACCATATGAGTGTTATTGTGGCAAAGAGGTTTTACATAAGGATAATAAAAAAAGTGCGTCCGTGCTGCAGCTGTGATAAAATTTGCAGGTGGGTTTTAAGATGTGCGCCATTTGCGTTTGGCTAAAATGAAGACTTCATTCATTTTCCAAGTGAATGGCAGTCCGGAGGTTTTCTCAAATTATATTACTGTACGTAACGCACCATATGAGCGTTATTGTGGCAAAGAGGCTTTACATAAGGATAATAAAGAAAGTACGTCCGTGCTGCAGCTGTGAGGTGAGTGGCATCCTCAGATATTCATTGTGGGCTGATTAATTTTGCATGAGGTTTTCATTTTAGCTTTGTAGTGCTTTGTCACTGAGGCAGAAAATAACTTCTCAAGTTTGAACAACCACTGGCCAAGCCAACAGATCTCGGTTTTCGAAGTGGCATTTGAACAAAGCAATTAAAACAAGCACTGGCGTTGCCAATAGGTCTCGCAGTAGGAAAGTTGGAGCTATTACAATTGCAAATAACAATGCCTTTTATTTTTCTTTTCATTTTGAAAACATAAAGGGCTTTGTCATTTACAAAACCAATAGCTCCAACTTTCCTACTGCGAGACCTATTGGCAACGCCAGTGCTTGTTTCCTTTGCACTGCTTGGTACCGTGATCAGGGTGCGCTTTATATTTTGGACAGCAGCTTGGGGATCCCACCCCCTGCTGCTCCCCGCCAATTACCCACTCGGCCAGCACACTCACATGCTGTCTGTTATGGGAGTTATCGCTTCGCTTCTGGCCTGCAGGCAGACGTGTAGTGTGCGGCGCTCCCCCTCTTCTTCTCTCCGGGCCCAGGACCCCATCCCTGGGCCCGCCGTCATCATTTTTTCTTCGGAGCTGGGCCCACGGACAGGATCCTGGTCCCGCCTTGGTCTTTGTGGGGAGCCCAACGGTGCTTCCCAGTTTCCTTTGGTGCAAGGCCCAGGGATTGGATACTGGGCCCACCATGGTCTTGCCAGGTAGCACGTCGGTGCTCCCGGCCTCTGTTGTCTTCTCACTGGGGCCCATGGATGGGGTCCTGGGCCCCTTCTTTGCATTGTGAGGGTGGGCGACAGGGCTCCCTTGATCATTTCCTTCACGGGGCCCAGGGATGGGATTCTGGGCCCCTTTTTCCTCCCGCTGGAAAAGTGCTTCAGCGCTTCCTGCATTTCTTCTGCTAAGGGTAGCCTCTGGGCCCTGTCCCACTCCAGAGGCACAACTGACTACAGCCACAGGCCCCACGCACTTTGTCGGCAGACAAAAGGTCACAGGTCACCAGCTTCACATGGGTATATCATTGGCCCCCTTGTGCCGATTCTGACGCATTTGGTGGTGTTTTGCTCCTGGTGGCAAACCCTAGCCAACCTGGAGCACTTTCTTCTGGTCTCCAAGCTGCCAAACTTTACAAGTAGCTGATTTCACTGCCTTCGTGCACCAGCCTTTTGCTTTGGATTCTCTGGGCCTCTCACTCCTTGCACAGAGCCCAGTCTCCCCCTACCCCCCCCCGGTCCTCAAGGGGTGTAAGGGAACCAGCTTGCCTGGTCTTAGGGAGTACCCCACTGGTCCTGGGGTCAATCAGAGTCCTGGGGCCTGATGGCAGTGAGAGGATTACTCCTCCCAATTGTCCATGGTGGCTGCCTCCAAGTCGGATGTATGACGTTACAACGCATACTTTTACTCCGCATACCATTACAACGCATAGCGCTTTGGGGTGCTGGATAGTGGTAAGTATAATTTACTATTCTAACTCCAGTCCCCGTGGACCCTAGGGAAGGTGTTGGATAGTAAATTAAACTTACCTCTTATCCTAGAGCGCCCCCCAGCGCAATGCGTTGTAACGGTATGCGTTGTAATGCCTGCGTTGTAGTGGTAGTGCGGAGTAAAAATTGCGTTGTAACAGGTGTATACCCTCCAAGTCTAGTGTCCAGCAAAAAAGTCCAACCAAGAGAGCTCTCTCCCCTTTTAAGGACTTTTTAAGTGAGAGCGAGAGTGTATTTTGGAGGCCATGCCTCTGGCCTGTCCTGATGTGCCACACCATCTCTCCGCCCCTGTACCAGTCTCCCTGCACAGTCTTCTGTGATAGCTCAAGATGGCATCACCCAAGAATCACTTTCCTCATGGGCTCTGGTGGTCTCAGCTCCACCCCTTGCTGACATCACTGCCAAGGCCTTCCCCTGGAATCTTCAAAAGAGCCCCCCTGTTGGTCTGGACTCCCTCCTTTGTTGAGTATCCTGGGGCAGGCCTTCTTCATGGCACCGGATGAACAGCTTGCTGATTGATGCAGAGCAGTCTACTCCACTCCTTCTTCTGAGGAGCTTACCTAATTCAGGGTTATTGCTCCATTTGTGCCTCGGACCTTTTTTCCTACTGCTGGAGAGAAATGTAATTAACCTGCCCAGCAGTGTGATAAAAGGCTTTGGCTCTGATCCAACCCCCACCCACCCTCCTACCGACATACCTGAAAAATCAGTACTGAACAATTGGCCTCGCCCTGTGTTTCTGAGTTTGGAGATTCCGGGGATAACCGGTGGGTTCTTTGAAAAGTAGCGTTATGGGTCTTCCATCATACCAGAGTTGAGTCTATTGCGTAAAACTTGTGGGGAGAATTCATGCCCCTGACATTCAACATTACCAGTTTATACTGACTTGCGAATGGATTGATATATAAGGCACAACAATACTGGAGAATATCCACCAGCACACCACAAGAGTACCAGGACTGTTTGATTCAGGCGGCCTATACGAAGTGTGTTTGACTTCCCAAATACTTGATTGGTGTGTGTCGAAAGAACCCCGTAAAAAAAACAGTAACAATGGAAACAAGCATTTGCAATGCAATAGGTCTCACATTAGGAAAGTTTGAGCTATTGGTATTTGTAAATGACAAATTTTTTATTTGTGTTGGTTTTAAAAATAGCTAAATTAATAGCTTTGTCATTTACAATGCCAATAGTTTTAACTTTCGCAAATAGGACACCTATAGCATTTGTAATGCAATATGTGTTGTATTTATGTGACTTTGATGTATTGATATTACAAATGAAAATGGCTTTTATTTTTTAAAATAATTAATACTTAAATAAAAGTTACTGTAATTTATAATGGCAAAAGCTTTTGTAAATAACTTTTGTGAAGATTATGTTCATTGTATTTTATTGTGACGAAAAACCAAGAACAGAAGTGAAATATTTATATCTTTTTGTGACATTTGTAATAAAGCTTGAAACATTGAGAGAACATATTTGAACCAGTTGTTGTTGAATGGTTGCACAGATTGATGCTGAGGTATTGCTGAGTGATGTGGTGGCGACGAGTGATGCTGTGGCATGCTGTGGTAGCACATAGTGATGTTGTGGTGCCCCTGAGTGATGCTGTGGTGGTGCTGAGGGTGTGCAGAGTGTGAGGGTGTGCAGAGTGTGAGGGTGTGCAGAGTGTGAGGGTGTGCAGAGTGTGAGGGTGTGCAGAGTGTGAGGGTGTGCAGAGTGTGAGGGTGTGCAGAGTGTGAGGGTGTGCAGAGTGTGAGGGTGTGCAGAGTGTGAGGGTGTGCAGAGTGTGAGGGTGTGCAGAGTGTGAGGGTGTGCAGAGTGTGAGGGTGTGCAGAGTGTGAGGGTGTGCAGAGTGTGAGGGTGTGCAGAGTGTGAGGGTGTGCAGAGTGTGAGGGTGTGCGCGCAGAGGGTGAGGGTGTGCGCGCAGAGGGTGAGGGTGTGCGCGCAGAGGGTGAGGGTGTGCGCGCAGAGGGTGAGGGTGTGCGCGCAGAGGGTGAGGGTGTGCGCGCAGAGGGTGAGGGTGTGCGCGCAGAGGGTGAGGGTGTGCGCGCAGAGGGTGAGGGTGTGCGCGCAGAGGGTGAGGGTGTGCGCGCAGAGGGTGAGGGTGTGCGCGCAGAGGGTGAGGGTGTGCGCGCAGAGGGTGAGGGTGTGCGCGCAGAGGGTGAGGGTGTGCGCGCAGAGGGTGAGGGTGTGCGCGCAGAGGGTGAGGGTGTGCGCGCAGAGGGTGAGGGTCTGCGCGCAGAGGGTGAGGGTGTGCGCGCAGAGGGTGAGGGTGTGCGCGCAGAGGGTGAGGGTGTGCGCGCAGAGGGTGAGGGTGTGCGCGCAGAGGGTGAGGGTGTGCGCGCAGAGGGTGAGGGTGTGCGCGCAGAGGGTGAGGGTGTGCGCGCAGAGTGTGAGGGTGTGCGCGCAGAGTGTGAGGGTGTGCGCGCAGAGTGTGAGGGTGTGCGCGCAGAGTGTGAGGGTGCGCAGAGTGTGAGGGTGCGCAGAGTGTGAGGGTGCGCAGAGTGTGAGGGCGCGCAGAGTGTGAGGGCGCGCAGAGTGTGAGGGCGCGCGCGCAGTGTGTGAGGGCGCGCGCGCAGTGTGTGAGGGTGCGCGCGCAGTGTGTGAGAGGGTGAATGGATGAATGAATGAATGAAATTGTATTTATAGAGCGCAACTAAACCCATAGGCATCAAGGCGCTGAGAGATGGTACAACTGTTTGATCAGAGGAGGGCAAGGGGCAAGTTACAGGTATGCTTCTTGAAAAAGCCAGGTCTTGAGTGCTTTGCGGAAGAGGGCATGGGACGCAGGACCCTAAAGGTCATCAGGGAGCGTGTTCCAAAGTCTGGGTGCGAGGAAGCGAATCTGGCCTTGGATACCCGGGGGGCAACCAACAGATTTTTGTTGGAGGAGGTAAATGCCCTACCGGGGATATAGTGGGACACAAGTGAGCGAATGTCTTCGGGCCCAGTCCCGTTCAGGGCACGGTGCGTAAGGCAGAGAGCCTTAAAGTTTATCCTCGCCTGCATGGGGAGCCAATGCAGGTTCTTCCTAATGGCTGAGCCTGATGAATATATCGGGGCTTCCACGATAAACCGGGCCGCTGCATTTTGCACAATCTGAAGGCGTTGGACCAAGCCGTTGTTAATGCCTAGATATAGTACATTGCAGTAGTCTAGCCTGGAGGCTTTAAGGGCCACTGCAACCTCTTTGCGTGCTTCTGGGGGGAGATAATGAGTGATTTTTCTTTAAATCCTTAGTGCACCACAGCAGGTGGATACTGTCCTGCTGATTTGTCTATCAAGAGAAAGAGTGGTGTCCAGAATAACACCCAGGTTGGGGGCAGAGGAGGATGGCGTGGGGCAAGCGCCAAGGGCAGGGGGCCACCAGTCCATCGACCAAGTCTCGTTTTTGCCTCCAAACATAAGGACCTCAGTTTTCTTCCCATTCAACTTAAGGAAGTTCTTAACCATCCAGCTGGCGACCGCCTCCATACAGTTTTTAAAGTTAAGAGCTGTTATGTTCACAGATTGTGATATGGAGACCATGATCTGTGTGTCGTCGGCGAAGGAGAGAACTTCTAGCCCAAAGGATCTTACAAGCCTGGCGAGTGGGGCCACGTAGACGTTAAAAAGCGTCGGGCTCAAGGAGGAGCCCTGGGGGACCCCACACTTCACAGGCTTGATTGGCGGGATGAAATCGCCCAGCTTAACCCTTTGCTTCTGTTGGTCAAGGAAGGATGTAATAAGGCTGAGTGCAGGGCCATCAACTCCCAGCTTACTGAGGCGGCTAGCAAGAATAGTTGGAGACAGGGTGTCGAAAGCAACCGTTAGGTCTAACAGCACCAGTAGAGTGGTCTGGCTGCTGTCTACCTTAGCCCGGATGCTGTCGACAACCACTGTAAGCGCCGACTCCGTACTATGTGCCCTCCGAAAACCGTGCTGTGAGGGATCCAGGAAGCTGGAGCTGTCAAGGAAGGCACTCAGATGGTGATTAAGGTGTGCCTCCAAGAGCTTAGCAGGGGCAGGGAGAAGGGAAATGGGGCGGAAGTTTTTTAAAATCCCGGGGTCCAGAGTAGGTTTTTTTAATAGGGGCTTGACAATGGCCATTTTCCAAGTAAGGGGATAGATCCCTTCTGAAATGGCCAGATTCATTACCTCCACAAGGGGGGGGGGGGCAAAATTACCTGCCTACATTCTTTCAACATTTTTAGGGGGCAGGGGTCAAGCGGGGATCCGGACTTAAGCTTGTCCAGAAGCAAGCTAAGATGGTCGGTAGTGAGGGGGGGGAATGGGTGAGGCGATATTGTGGATCGGTCACCTTATTCTCCAGAATCACGGCAGGGGGGGCAGGGGTTGCAGGGTTGAGATTAAGAGCTTCCAAGTCTGTGTAAATATCCAAGATCTTAGTATGGAAAAATGTGGAAATCTGATCACACAGATCTTGGGAAGCTACTATAGGGTCAGGTGACTGGAGGAGGGATAGGGTGTCGACTATTTTGAACAGTTCCCTAGGGGAACTAAGTGAGGCAGTTAGTTTGGAATAGTGCGCCTTCTGTTCTGCGAGCACTGCCGCTTTATAGCCTTTAAGGAGGATTTTGTGTTTCTCCTTCTCTTTGGGGTCCAGGTGTGACCTCCATAGTCTTTCTTGCTTCCTGCATCCCTGTCTGAGGGTCCTAAGGGAATCCGAGAACCAGGGGGCCGAAGGCCGCTTCCTGGCAGAGTAGTGTTGGCGCAAGGTATTCAACGGCCTCCGCCAGGGTGTTAGAGAGGTCAAGAGCCGCAGCATCGGCATTTCTTCTTGGCAGGGGCTTAAGTCTGGACAGGAAGGGCGTAAGAGTACCATTGTTTATCTCCCTGAAGTTCCTCCTCAGTTCCCACTTGTTGTGATCCGCCTGGGGCCCAGTGGAGAGGGAAAATACGAATTCAAGGGGAATGGCCAGGTGGTCCGACCAGGACAGAGGGAGGGGAGAACCGGTCTGAAGTCGGGGGTCATTGATAAATACCCCACCCAGAGTGTGCCCAGCTAGGTGGGTTGGACTAACCACTAACTGGGGCAGGCCACAGGAAGCTAGGGAGTCTAACAGATGGACAGTATCGGGGGAGTTGGAATTTTCCAGATGGAAATTAAAGTCCCCAAGAATGGTTAGATTGGGTCTATCAATGTAAGGTTCCAGGATCTTGAAAAGTCCTTGACTAAAAGCAGACCTGGGGCCAGGGGGTCTGTAGATCAGGATCCCAGTGAAGGAGATCATGGAGGAAGGGTTTAGGGTGAAAGGCAAAGCCTGAAAGGGATCGAGCAGGGAGGACAGGTAAAAGGTTCGGCATTTTATTGAGCTGTGGTACAATATCCCCAGCCCCCCTCCCACACAACCTACTCTGTCCATTCTAGCCAGAGCATAGCCTTCAGGGATAGCATTTATTAAGTCAGGCTCAGAAGAGTCCGTGGCCCAGGTTTCAGTAATAAAAACCCAGAACTAAGATGAATTCCCTAAAGGTGATCTTGTTTTTAACCAACGAGCGGGTATTAGTGAGGAAACCCGTGTGGATAGAGGTGAGTGGAGGACATGGCTTTGTAGAGGAAGGCCGACTATTGGCGGTATCCGAGATGTTATGATGATTGACTATCTCGTTACAACCGCAAGCTAGGATATTTCTAAGCGTTTCCGGGGAGGAGGAATGATGGCAAGGTAGCCAAGGGGGTTTGAGGGCTCGTAAAGCAGAGAGGGTATATAGGGGTTCTCCTGATGCAGGAGGGAGCAGGGGAGCAACGTCCCTGGCGCTTCCTTGGCGCAGACGGGCTGGACTCAGGCGTGACTCCGACGCGGATACAGCGCGCCCGCTGACCCCGTCCGCTGCGCTGAGGCATGCCCGTCTCTTTAAATAGTGTACCTCTAGTGCAGAGTGTGATGCCTCCCAACCCAAAATGGCCGCTGCCGGAAGCCCGGGACCGAGGGACTCAGCACCTGACTCTGCTGAGTACAACTCGGAATGCGGGGAAAGTGAGTGAGAAGGTGAGTTTAAAATTGCTAAAATAAAGCAGAGTGCAGGGAATAATTTCTAAAGTGAATTAAAAGAAGGGGTGAAGCGCCGCAATAAAATCCGCGAGCAAGCCCCAGCGTTAGCACAAGTAATCTGGCATCACAACAGCGCAACCTCCCGGCTTCCGCCTCAGGAGGGTAACAAACAGCGATGAGAGTGCAGTATGGGCAGAGGGTGTAGTGTGTGTGTGTGTGTGTGAAGTGCCCACTATGAACTGAATGTATGCAAGCACAGGTGTACAAGATCTGGTAGTCCACAAGGCATGGCTCTTTGTCACAGAGAGGTCACTAGCCTAGGTAGGGGTCAGGCCAGTTTGCCAAAAATTAATCATGCTTGGGCCCTAGAAAGCACACACGCCTGAACTGGAGAGTCGCGATTCAGCACATGAAGGATGATTTTCAAGGGCGGTGACTGTTCTTGTGTGGGCTAGACCTCCTGAACTGCAAAGTGCTTTTAGAAACTCAGAAGCCTCCTACCCTCTGAATACCTGCGACTACATAGGGAGAAGGAGAGTGGGAGATGGCATGGGATCTAAAGATGAGAGAAGGGTGCGGGGAGATGAGTGAACATCGATGGAAATAGTGGAAGATGGAGGGAGGAGAACTAAAAGGTGATAAGATGAGGCAGGATCATGAGGTAAGAGTACAGAAAGAGCAGAAGCTGGGGAAGGAGAGAGAAAAGAAAATAGAAGAAATGGAGAAGCATGGGGAGCGGGCAGGAAAGAGATGGGGGTGAGAGGATAAAGAGTTGGATAGAAGGACCAGGAGAAAAGGATGGAAGGTGGTGAGAAGAGGGTGGATGAGATAAGGGCGAGGATGTAGGTGGAAGAGAGAGACTCAAAAGAGATGGGAGTGGAAAGAGACTATAGAGGAAAAGGAGACTGGAGAAGAGCAAGAAAGAGATCAGGGGGGAGGGGGCAGGGAGGCCAGAGGATCTTTGAAGCATCCAGACTGTCATGAAGAAAATAAGGTGCGAGGTCGAGGTGAGGCCAGAAAGAGATGAGAAGGGCGGATGGAGAGGGGAGAGAGGAGGTTAACATATGGCGGTGGGGACGGAAACATGCTAGAAATGACGAGCAGGGAGAGAATAAAACAGATGTGGAGAAGAGAAGGGGTTTACGCAGGAAGAGGGGAAGTAGGACGCTGCAAGGCGAGGAAAGAACATCGGAAGATGAGAAAGAGGGGTGGGGAGAACAGAAGGAGATGAGGACGGATAAGCATAGGGAGAGAAAATAAAGAAAATGAGGCGAGAGTGGAGAAGATAACGAGATACAGAAGAGACTATGGCGGAGGGGACGAAAACAATGATATGGATGAAAGGATGGGACGGAGGCTGGAGAAGTGAAGGGCATGGAGGGCAAGAGAAGGGTGAGGGAGCGAGCACAGGAAGGAGGAGGAAAAAGCTTCTGAGGGAATAGTGGAGGGGAGAAGAGAAAGGAGAAGCAAAGGGAAGAGAGACAAGAATGAAATGTGGGTGCGTAAGAAGGGTAGGAAAGAAAGAGTGACGGGTGAGGACTCTAGGGTGGAATATTGTAAGAAATGGGAGGCAAAGAGAAGTGATGTGAAGAAAGTGGATGAGAGAACATTATAAAAGAGTGCTGCTCTAGAGGGTACACGAGGAGAGGGAGGACAGGGCATGAAAAGAGCACATGAAGATGCTTACAGGTGGTGAGAGGGAGCAAAGGGAGGGCTGGGGAAGTAATGATGTGGAAGAAGTGAGGCGTATCCAGAGATTGGGGGCTGGGGGGGGCGGTAGAGGAGTGCTGGTTTGTAGAGAGGATTCCTGTAAACAACAAGCTCTTGGCATTGCTGTGATTAGGGGGGAGGAGAAATGCGGCTCGGGAGCAAATGGTAACGAGCGCGTGAATGGGAAGAGCGGCCGTGGGAGGTGGGAGGGGAAGTCGGAGAGTGCGAAGTGCAGGCGGGGAGCGGAGCCTTTGAAGTGTGTGTGATGTGGTGATGCGAGGCATGCGGATAGAAGCGCGTTCACGAGACCACATGCACTTCTGGAAATCCGCTTTTTTCAAAGCTTAGTTTAGCTCTTATTTTAGCCCCTATAGTCTCATCCTATTCATTCCTTGCGGAATGGAATAGGACAAGACCTAAAAATAGGCCAAGGCCCAATACACAACCCCACAAAGGTTAGTACTTTGGCCAATACAAGGGAGAGAAGCTGGGTGAAGAGAGTGAGGCTGACAACCATGCTGCTATGGGGCCTGCTTATCAACCTTGATACAGAACAGGAGCAATCAGCGGCTGAGCAGAGAAAGGTGATGCAGTGAGTTCCGGAGAGTCACATCGAAGAGTCCCAGGCGGCATTACTAGTAGCGGCACACCCAATAGTAACAAGCGTATATTGCATCCCTGTTGTGCTAGTGAGGGGTGTAAGAAAGTACCCTCTTTTTGCATGGTTGCCCCCACTTTTTGAATAAAAAATGATGGCGAGCGGAGCTCTCCAAATTTTTCGAGTTTAATAACTATGTATTTCGTGTAATTACTGAGTGCGTGCAGAACAGGTGGTGGGAACTGCCAGTGTCCCTGCGACTTATTACAAAATCAATATCTTCCGAACTTTCGGAAGGACCTGTGTGCACTGCAAGATGTTAACAACATCTGAAGCAAATTAGAATTCAATATACATAATTTACAACCACATTTGTCAATGATACATTCAACCAACAATTCAAATTTTTTCACAACGAAAAAAATGTAATGTTTATTGCATTCATGCATGTATATATATCACATCGAAAATCATATAATTAAATGATCAGTAAAACGTAAAAGCTTTTTCACAACCTGTTTCTTGAAGAACATCATTGATATAAGCTTCTATGAGGTCCACAAAGGAAAAGCATTGATTCCCTATACATTTTGGACCCCTTGTCCCTTCCTCTGGGGCCACTACATACAAACAAAAATTAAAATGTTAGTTCCAATCAATATTAGTTGCAAGAATTTAATAATATCATTGCCAAAACTGCCTAGGAGGTGGAACAACTCTCTCATTCAATGACATCACACTGTGCTTATGCAGTGATCAACATGCTTAAATGACATTGTAGTACCCTCTTCACATCGGTGAGGAACAACTTTACAAACCAATTCACACCGTAGCCGATAATCCAGTGAAATTAACAATGCCCGTATTTACAAACCAAAGTACACAGTAATGAATGAGAAATGAACAATGCCCATATACAGAAATACTCACAAATTTGGAGACCCCGCACATCACGGCTCGTCTATGCCCCCTCCCACAAGAGGGTGGCCTATTAGAGGGTGTTGTCACCCAAGGTAAGGTGCCCATTGGCCCTCCTGCTACTCCCCTAAAATGCCCCTAAATCTAGTACTTAGGTGGCTCCCCCAGACCTGGAAACTAGAGCTGCGATGACCTATGAGGAAAGAAGACATCCCTGCAGAAGAAGCCTGAAGACGACGACTGCCTTGGCCGCAGCACTACTGGCCTTTCTCCAGGTTTAATGAACCTGTGACCTGTCTTGCAGCCAGCAACCTCTGAAACCCCTGGGAAGACTGCTGCCTTCAATAAAGAATCCAATCTCCTGTGGACAGCGGACCTGTCCAGAAGAAACCAACAACTAAGACTTCGGATCCACGACTGGGGCCCACTCTGCACCCGATGCCCACGGGCAGAGTCTGAGTTCCCCAACTGTCCAGTGAAGTCTCCCCAGCGATCAGGACTCTAAATTCAGCTTTGGCCGACCGCTCCTGATGCCCACGATGGTGCTGCAAAGAGAATCTGAAGAGCCCCCTACCCCCACCGCGTCCGGTCCAGTAAGATTTCCGACTTCTAAATGCACCCCTGCATCCGCAGCCCCAGGCTTTGGTGAGCTTGACCAGCTGTGCTCCTGTGACCCCCAACACCTCAACTTACCTGAGCTGTCGCTGGTGCACTGCCTGCAGCCTCTGGTTCGACGCCTGCAGTCTGTTTCCAAAAAGAAGACACTGCATAGGCTTGCATTGGGCGCGCAACAATGTGTTTGCACCCTGCCGGCCCTGTGCCACTTGTGGTGTATGTTTGATGCTGCTTTGTTTCCCCCACCCCTTCATGTCCTGATCCTAACACCCAAAGCTTGGCCCCCGCAACTGTTCCATTTACCTGCAAGCAGCGTGGCTATACGAACCCCCAGGCTCCATTGAAACGCATTGTGCTGAACTCCGTTTTTGACCTCTGCTGTAGGCGGCCCCTGTACCATTGGTGGTGCAGTGTTGGTACTTACCTACTCCTTGCCCAGTGCTGACCTTTGGTCCCGAAGACTGGAACTGTAAGTTGTGAACCTAACTGATTAACAGCAAAACTGTTTTTCCATAGGATAACATTGAACTATTCTGAAAATATTCTGTCCATTTTTTAAAGCCAAAGTATTTTTAATTAAAAACATACCTTGTTGTGAAGATCTTGGTCATAAAATAAAGTGCAAACAAAGTATAATTTTCAAAAATTGGTCTGGATCGCCTTCTTGAGTCGTGTGTCCATTATTGATCACTGTTGTGCAATAAATGTCTTACACCTCTCTGTGTTAGGCCTAAGGCTGCTCACCCACACTACCACTATTAGAGCACTTTGGGGTTTACATTGAGCCCTGTACACTTCTGGGGAACCTCTGGACTCTGTTCACAGTATAACCACCTAGTGGTGATACCGTATACAAAGCCAGCTTCCTCCAGTTTCCGTTGGTTCTCACACAGTATTGTAAAGTCAATAGTTAAATCATCAAGGCTGGCTTCCAAAGCAGCATGAAATTGTGCAGTAGCTGTCAACATAACTGGTTGCAGCTGCAGAGCAACCTCAGTGGCAGTTTCTTGTGAGGGTTTGGTACCAGGCAGTGGCGGTCTGTAATTTCAGGAGGGAGGGGGGCAGACTGGACCCATGCACACATACACACTCACAGCCGTGCACTCTCACGCACACACCCACACACATCCATTCACAACACCCATTACCAAACATCCATGCATTCATACATGCACGCACCAAACATTCATACATACATACATGCACCAAACATTCATATATACACACACGCACCAAACATTCATACATACAGGCACACGCCAAACATACATACAGGCACACGCCAAACATTCATACATACACACATGCACCAAACATTCATATATACACATCCTTCATTGGCGGGAAGGCAGCAGTCCCAAGTCATCACCGAGTTGGAAGGGGTCAGTGAGACTGCTGACCCCACCCCATTTTGTGATGAAGTCTCATTGATTGACACTCGACCAGGGGCGCTTCAGGGCTTAAAACTGAAGAGCCTCCTCTCAGTGACGCTACTCCTCTCCTCACTGAGTGGAGGGCCTCAGGGACCTTTGCTGAGCTGTGACTTCCTCAGCCCTGCAAAGTTCAGCTCAGGCAGCCAGGAGCCTGTGCATTAGCGCATGACTGGCTCCTGGTTGCCTGACCTTAAATGAACAGTGTCTGCCAGGCTGATATTTATTCAGCCTGACAGACCTTGTTCGTGGGGGGCAAAAGGTGGTGGTGGGGGGGTTGCTCCTCTGCCCCAATGGGCCCTGCGGGTGTCGCCGTTTGGGAATTCGGTTCCAGAGCGCATCTGTGGGTGTCTCGTGTCCTGCCCATTCGATGTGAAGACCTCGGTACATCAATTGGTAGGTTTGTGGCACAATAGGCTCTCAACTCAGTGATGACTCGGTCCTGTGCAAGGATCGGTCCCTGACCCGCCTCTCCCTGTATCGGTACCCAAAGTCTTTTCAGGGAACACGAGCGGCCAGGGCGCACCGGAGCGGTTACACAAATAAGGGTGGGGAACCCACGGCCACGTGTCCGGCCATACCACCTCCAGGGTCCATGGGATCTTCTAAGTTATCGTTTCCCGGACAGCCTTTCAGGGGTCCCGAACCTCCATCATCTTCAGCAGGCTTAGTCCCACAGAGTGCATTTAGCTACAGACATGATGCCTAAGTTCTGTTTAAAAAGCTACTCATGACCTGCCTCACCCAGCAGAGTCTGCCAGAAGTACATCAGGGTGCACAAGCAGCCCGGGCCGTCTGGGGACGCCAAAGCTTCCGGACCACAAAAATAAGGGTGGGGGTGCGGCAACCCCAAAATCATATGGGCCATGGAAGCAGTCACTCTCCTCCAGAAAGGGCATCCGGGCGCTCACACTACCCCAGCAGGCCTCACAGCGACCCCCGGGGAATGATAGCCACCACTTATCTCCAGCTGTGGAACAGAGAAAGCAGGGCCTGTCCCAGATCGCGCTCGTATCCCGGCAGGCCACTGGCCCGACTTGGCACAAGCCCAGCTTACCCACTGCACCCGCCACGGTATCTTGGCGTATCAGCAGTCTCAAAGGCTGGCCAAGTGATTGCTGCTCATGTGGGCAAACTCCCTACAGAGCAGGGGCCGAGGGCGGCCCAGGTCTCCGCTAGTAGCCTCTACCCCTCAACGAAGTCGAACTAATGCCTCGGATGGGTCCCGCCGCTGCTGGATTAGTCCGGATGCAGCGGGTGGAATGGAGCTCCTCTAAGCTGTGGCTGCCATGTTGGGCTGCCCGCTACGCCCCCATAACCGATCTAACATTGTTTTCCATTGTATTCGGCAATTGTGGTGAGAAACCGAAAATGAAGAAAAATGTTTTAAAAAACGAGTTCAGTAGTGTCAGCTACTTGTTTTTGTCTTCTTCATATAATCATCTTTTAAAAAGTGTACATTTATTTAGGACGCCTTTCTTACAGAGACAATCTGTGTGTATACCTTAAAAGGAAAAATTTTAATAGCTTTATGATTGGCAATGATTAGAATGAAAAAGGTATGGCATTATGGTTTCGTGGTGGTGAAGTACTATAATTATGATATATTTTCCAGTAGTATATGAGGACATTCTGTTTGGGTGCTGGGGATTGTTACAGTATGACTTTCTCACATGCAAATTTTTTTTTTCTGCTATCTTACAGACGATAACATTGATGAAACATATGGCGTGAATGTGCAGTTTGAGTCCGATGAAGAGGTGAGATTTAATGGTGCACCTTCATTACAGGTGTGCCGTGCGCAGCTCACTGACGAGCCGCCTGAAGGTGGGGCTCAGTTAAGCTATCTGTGTATTGAAAAGTTGGCAGCAATGACCATATGAGGAGTTTGCCAAGATGTAGAGGGTCATCATGATGATGGCAAGGGAAGCAGACTATCTTTTCAGGGGCATTCAATATGTCTGCATCTTCCCGGACGCAGTGGAGCGGTCTGGGCTTACCTGTGGCAAAGGGGCCGTGTGAGGGCCCAGTGGGCCTCGTGTAATGGGGCATTCCTTTTCAGAAGGGCACAGTCTTGAGAACTAGTCACCCTTTTATAAATGTAAATCCCTCTAGCCTTGCACAGACTGCTTAGGAGCATTTTTTTTACCAATGTTTCTTTTGTGGAGTAATGATGGCGAAGAAGTCTCCTGCATTGTAACAGGCTAGTGTAGCTTTGTGTAATGCTCTGACACACTTCAAGCAAAACTTTCTTGCACGTAGCAGCGGTGAACAAAAGTGTCCATATTTTGTGACCTACTCCACTCAGTCGTTTTGCCTGTGATGTAATTTTCATTTTCTTAATAAAAATCAGAATAAATATTGCACTTTCAAGGTAGCCTAACAGTTATTTGTTGGGTTGCTTTGTGTTATGCTAAGAAATGGACTCTTGTGTTTTTTTACTCAGGCATGTAATGCATATTTGTATTGGCAAGCCATGTTTCCACAATTTACTCAGTGGCTCTACTGTCAGAAGGGTTGAGCTAAAATAAAAAGGTCCCTATAGTCCAGGAACATTATCAATTACCTTTCATCTACTCTATTTCTAAATGTTTTCACTAGGTTAAGTCTAACTTATATTACGCTTGGAAAACCCTTTGCCCGTTTGCTCCTTCAGTTCTCTACATGGCTCAGTTGTACAGTTAAGAAGCAAATGCTAGAATACTTATTACTTACTAGCCTAAGCTTAGAATCTGGGGAGTTTGTGGCTCCAGTCACTCTCAAGCTCGTTTCCCTTTACAATCCTTTTTTTAGTAATTCGAATGCACGCGTTGTCTGTCTTCCCTCAAATATATGGAGTTGTTTTCTTTATTGAAAAAGCATTTGTTTGCCACTCTCTCCATCGCTCATTTCAATTTAGTTAGCTTAATGCTTTTTTAATAAAAACTCTCAGGAGGCTTTAGGTCTCTTCAAAGTTCTGAAGCTTTTCATCTGAAACAACCAGTCTGTGAAAGTTAAAGGACATTAAACAAGGCCTTCTCAATCTGCTTTACTATGATTTTGTAATTTCATTCCTCCTACTACCCACTGCTCTCTTCTTTTAAAAATAAATTTGAATGATTTATCTTCTTGCATCATTTCCCAATGCGATTCTTTCCATTCAAGAAGCACCGTCCTCTGTCTTTTTGAAACCATATGGGCACTGTGACCAGAGAAGGCCATTAAGCGCTGCAGCACTTATTATGCCACCCTTAGAGGCCCTGTACCCTGACAGTCACACACTGCCTTTGCCAGCTCAGTGTCTTGGTGCAGAACAAAGTGAACAGTCAACATGGCACACCTCTGTGTGCCATGCCCACAAACCACTGCCCTGGCATACATCAGTCACCCCTCTAGCTGGGTCCCCTATGCCAGTGGCGAGGGTAAAGGTGCATGAGCCCCGTACCCCTACAGTACCCAGGTCCATTCCTGGGCACTGTAATTACAGTACTGCCATTTAGAGTATATATGGTGCTGGGAGTTTGTCATTATGAACTCCACAGCACCATAATGTCTACACTGAAGACTGGGAAGTTTGGTATCAAACTTCTCAGGACATCAAACCTACACTGATGCCAGTGTGGGATTTAATGTAAAATGCACAACAGAGGGCATCTTAGAGATGCCTCCTGAAACTCGACTAACTTCTAGTGACCTGACTGAGTGGCTGCTTAGGCTGCCCCAACTAGACCTGTTTCTGGACCCTGGGTCGAGAGCTTGCTGCTCTCAGGAGCCTCAAACAATGCACATCCTGAGACGAGGTGCCAAGCCTCCTCCCCCAGGATGGGCAGGGTTCACGAAGGAGAAGCTTCAAAGGCATGCCTCCTTTGTGAGCCTCTCAAGACCATTTGCTGTTTTCAGCAGCTGAACCCCACTAGTTCTACCCCCCACTTGGTGCGGGAGAACTGGTGTTTAAAAACAAGTGAGGAAGAGAGGTGTTCCCACCTCTGCCAACTCCACCCCTAAGGTGGTGGAGGCGAGGTGAAGCACAACCTCGAGTCCCCGCCATCTTGAGGATGGGGGGACCCAACCAACCGGGGAAAGGTTCCTGCCCCCTCCCACTGGAGAGTGGCAGAATACGGGGTGTACCTACCCCAGGGAAGGGACCCATTGGCCCCTGCCCTTTACCTACCTGTAATGCTCCTAAATTTAGTATTTAGGGGCACCCTGAACCTTCCTTCGTCAGATCCAGCAACAGCAAGAAAAGAAGAGAAAAAGAACAAGAAGTTGTGCAGAGCTAACAAGAGGATGACACCCACTGACTTGGCCCCAGTCCTATAGGCCTGTCCCCCCTCGAACCTGCTCCTGCCAAACCCTGTGTGTCCAGCAGCCAGCAACCTCACAAACTCCGGAGGACCTGCCTGACTTCACTTTCAAGATTGTTTTTCCTGTGAACACCGGACGTGTTTAAACTGCAGCTTCTGGTGCCAGCCAGGAACCGCGAATCCAGCCCACTCTGCACCTGCTGAACCCAGCCCAAGCTTGAGTGGAAAAATACCTCGAGGAGGTCCCCCCGGCGATCCTGACCCGAGATCTGGCGACCCCTGACCTGCCTCAAGCCTCCAGACGGTTACTGCAGTCTCAATCCAGATGACCCCCCTACCGCGACTAGAGCTGGTAAGAAAATCCAACGTCCAAAGGCACTGCTTCACCCGACGACCCACGGCCTGGTGCGCCCAACCAACCCTCAACATCCCAACTTACCCCTCGAAGTGGTGGTCGCTCGAGGAATATCCCCATCCAGAGCCTGCAGTGTTTCTTGTCCCAGAGAATCTCCATTGAAATAAACAGGGCACCCAACCTTAAAACAGCAACCTGCACCCGGCACCCGGCAGCCATAGTGCAGCTGAGGGTGCACCTTTGGTGCTACTTTTGTCCCCAACTTGCCCTGAGCTAAATCCTAGGAGCTTGGCTCCCACAACCCCGTGGCCTGCTTGCCACCGACCGGAGCCCCCCTATCCTCCATAGGATAACATTGGGCCTCAACACTCTGCACCCGGCCGCCCTAGTGCCACTGAGGGTGCAACTACAGTGCATCACTGACCCTAGTAGGTCCCTGAGTCTAACCCCAGAACCCTCACTCCAAAGATTGAGTACTTACCTCGAAACCGATAACCCGTTTTTCCTCATTGGATAACATTGACACTTTTTCTCCCAAAAAGTTTGTCGACTTTTGAAAACTAAGAATATTCTTTAAAAATCACCCAAATTACCAAAACTAATTCGCTCAACAGTTTGCTGGAAAGGTCCCAGTGCTGAATCCAAGTATCCAGCACTGAGTAGGAAAAGTAATGTAAAAGTAACTTAGCTGTGAATTGAATTTCCTTCCATAGGATAACATTGGTGGCTCTATGTGAAAAAGTTTCTAAGTGTCAACTTTTGAAATGCAAGAATATTCTTTAAAAACAATACGACTAACTAAAACGCATTTACTCAACTGTTTTCAGGAAATGTCCTAGTACTGAATCTAGGATCCAGCACTGTTAAAAAAAAAAAAAAAGTAATCCCAAAAGTAACTTTCCTGCAATTTATTGAAAAAGCCTATTCATTCCATTGTACTGTATTTGCTAAGTGTTGCATTCTACTGCTCCCCTGTAAATCAAACAAAGTACAATTCCAATTGCATTTTCAAACAGTTCTATATCTAGTAACTTATTACTGAAAAGTATTTGCTTACCTGTACCAGGCTTGCTTGGTTCTAAAAATAAACTGTATATTTTTTTTTATAAAAAAACAATTTGCCTACAGTTCAGTTCTTGAGTGTGTGAATTCATTTGCTGACTGAGTGTGTACATCAAATGCTTAACACTGTCCTTTGATACTACCTTACTGCTCGACCAAGCTACCACTTTAGAGAGTAAGGTTCTATCTAACTTTAACCTCTGCCTACCTCTGGAGACTCTTGGACTCTATACACACTGTACCTCACTTTGGTGCAGTTTATATATAGAGCCAGTTTCTTACACCTCTTGAATCTGTTTTCCAGTAAATTACATTTAAAATAAACTGGAGCTTGAGAAAAGCTGGATATTAGAGAGTTGGCCTGAACATAAGAACAAAATCACAAATCACTGGAGTTTCTTTTGTTTTTAGGAAGGAGATGAAGACACCTTTGGGGAGGTTCGAGACGAGGCCTCTGATGATGATCTAGAAGGTGACGAGGCAGTTGTACGCTGCACTCTTTCTGCTAACGTAAGTTCTACATCCAGGAATTAGTTGACATACTTGATTACAGATAAGAGAGGAGGAAGGCGAGCAACAAGAGACTGTGCATGTGTAACAAACTGTTTGTTTGTGATTGGGTAAGGAGAAGACTGGTTCAGATATGCAAGAGTCTCTGCATGTATAAAAACCACACCAGTTGTGACATTGGGTCTGTGGAAGATGCCTCTATGTTTCATTATATCATATCATTAATTGGGTTGTAGTAGCCTCATCGACAATTTGATCTGGCGACAGAACATACTGGGGTACATAATCATCTGTGCATGTATGAGAGTTAAGCAGCCGGCTATTTGTAGATAATGGGCGCAGGGAGTCTGAGCATGGTAGCTTTTGGTCACTGTTTTAACATGGGATGCATATTTCACTCCAGCTCTCTTGCGAGACTTTCTGGATTCCCTGTGTATGATAGGTTCTCTTGTTATAGAGGTCTCCTTTGACAGCAGACCAAAGCCTTGCAGTTATGTGCAGCATAGCAAACTATACAGATGTGATTATATACAATAAAGACTGTCTGTTGAAGGGGTCAAAACCCCACTACTTCTGCACAATCACCAGCTTTTAAGTCCATGTTAGTCTACCATCTAGGGTTACCCCCACCCGCTCTGTTCTACTGAATAAGAAATTTCTGGCAAACCTGGAGCAGAAGCGCCTGATTATATAATACTGTGAACATGCAAAGTATGCAGTAATTTATTATGGGATGGTAATTTTTGTTTACTTTTTTTCCTTTTAGTCCAAGTGCAGTCCTGCTTTACTCGCTGTCTGGCAAATATGTATGCTTCAGCAGACTGTTTTCTTGTTTGATTTACTGCTCAAGGTTAATGGAGTGGGTGTGGTTTTTACAGACTGAGTGCTGATCAGTTGCAGCTGACACTTTTCTGGTGGTCTTTATAGTATCTGGTAAAACAAGAATACATTCCTTTTAGTTTGTGTTTGTGCAGTGGTACGGCTTGTGGTTTTGCTGTTACAGCATTTGACGCTCAGAAAAGAAGTAGAAAGTGGAAATTGCCATGCACACAGAGGGGGTGCCGCAGACATTTCTAGTGTATCTTTTGTGACTTGTGCACATGCTGGACTCTATTTTAAACATTTAGCTACAGCACACAAGTGTCTGAAGAGGTTACCTCTGACAGCCTACTTGTACAGGGGAACTAAGTACATGGTAGGAGAAGGTAGGCACTCAGCAGCCATTCAATGTCAGAGTATGATGGGGAAGAAAAAGATGTGGTAAGCTTCTGTGTGATGGGAGTCTTAATTGTGCATTGTCAAACTCATGCCTAGATACAGACGCTATAATTACAGTACCTTCCTCTTTCTCCAGCTTGTCGCCTCAGGGGAATTGATGACCTCTAAAAAGAAGGACCTTCACCCACGAGACATTGATGCCTTCTGGCTTCAAAGGCAACTCAGCCGCTTCTATGACGATGCTATTGTGTCCCAGAAGAAAGCTGACGAGGTTCTTGAAATATTGAAGGTATGAATATACATTCATTCACCAGCAAATTTGAAGCTGTGTGGGTCCTTTTTAATGTAGGGTCCAAGAAGCTGTTCCTCAATGGTGGCATCCCTCTCCTTATCCCGCATCGGGTCATCTGAGAGAGTCCTTTGAGGCTACCTCCCAGTTGTGATTTCTTGCGAGTGAATCACAGATAAGGCCATTGAATGCAGATCCTCTACCAGCATTTCACTGAAGTTGCTGCTTTTTCTAATGGTGCCAATTTGGCTTTTCCTCCGTGCTGTACCTTTGAGTGGGAGAATACGATAACCAGCTTATGTTATCTCTCCTCGTAGACGGCAGGTGATGACAGAGATTGTGAAAATCAGCTGGTGCTTCTCCTGGGTTTCAACACCTTTGACTTCATCAAAGTATTGCGTCAGCATCGCATGATGAGTAAGTATTCTGTTCTTCCGCATCACCGCTACATAAGCATAATCTAATTCTGCAACATTTGTACATCCGAGTTAGAGCCCTCCTCAATCAATCAATCAATCAATCTCTGATTGAATGGCTTTCTGCACTACCCCTAATTGAGAAATCTCTACTCTCTTTTGCATCTTTGAGTTACTAAGCATTGCCAAGCATGATAGGTCTCGTTGTTTACTGGCGTCACTTCACCTTTTGTGTTAGTAAATTGTTTTTGCTGATGCTCTTCTGCATTAGCAAAAAATATTAAAAAGGATGTATGCCAATGCGGAACAGCATTGGCAAAAATCAAAAGAAAAAAAGCTAAGTGTAATGACGTATATGCATGCATGTGTAACCATCGTGTGACAGTGCATTGCAGCTAAAGAATCAACCTGGTAGCAAATTGCAGTAGCCAGGCCCTAAAAAAATCCCTAAACCCCACTCCCTGCAGAGCATGAGGGATGGGGGTCAACAAAGAAGTGAATGGGAGGATACAAGGCAATGCCATGCTATGAGTAGCAGGGAACTGAAAGGTGGTGTAGAAGCAACGAAGGAGTTAAACACTCTGTAGGCAAGATCTTAAAATAACAAATCTACTATCACTAAGGAAGGTCATGCTTTGTCACAGCCCTTTAGTGAGTGCTGCTTTCTCCCCATGTGTGTGATCTTACATTCTTTGATTATTTTCTTTGCAGTTTTGTTCTGTACGCTATTGGCCAGTGCGCAGAGTGAGGCAGAAAAGGAGAGGATTATGGGTAAAATGGAAGCAGATGCAGAGCTTTCCAAGTTCCTTTATCAGCTGCAGGAGACTGAGAAGGAAGACCTCATCAGGGTATGAAACTCAGATTGCATGCTGGGAAATTAAAGGCACAAAATACAGAGTAGAATCTGATTTAGATGATAGTGGGTCAAAATGGTAGGTGGCTGCAGAGATATTACAGATATATATATATATATATATATAGTTTTCAATAGTAGTGTATCCTCTACCATTTTGATGTTACGCCAGAGTTATCAGTGTACAGTAAAAGTTATTAATGATAAACTTTTACAATTTGGGGGTAAAAAAAACAGCGATACATAGTAAAACAATAAAATGTATCTTAAATTATAATAACCTTAATTACACTTAATTAAGATTACACATTCTCAATCTTGTGGGCACTTCATTCATGATTTAAAACATGATTGATTACCGTAATCATTTTACTGCCTGATTTTCAGCAACCTGTGTTTCATAAATGTAATTATTTTAGTAGACTCTGTATAGGTTTTGCCTTACAACCATAACACACACACAGATTATGTGCGGATAGAGCTAGTTAATTATAAATATATAAAATCCAGCACATTAGGTCAAAGGCATACAATATTACTAAAATGTGACTCCCCAAATTACATAGTCAACACAGAGCTCAAATCCTTTTCTTAGCTTCTACGCAATGGTTTCTACTGAGTATCTTTAAGGGCTGGTGCTTCTTAATGGATTTTCGCTCTAGTCTCATTTTAACCTGCCCATCCTGTGAAGACCTTCCTCAAAACTATGCTCCATCACTAGATTTTTCAGCAAGTGCTTAATTTCAGGTGTGATACGGAGAAACCTTGTAATTTTTTTAACTCAAAAAGTGATTCAAAATGGGCCTCAAGACTAATGAACTTTGTCCTTTTTCATTTGTCTGTATTTCATCCTGTAGGGCCGATTTTTATTGTTCAGTCACCATGTTTTTTGGTTGTTTTTAAATAAAAATTCAATAATGCCCGCAGTGACGTCAAACTTTAAGCAAATAATTACCCACGGTCAACTGTGTTCAAGTTTAAATATCTTCTTTAGTTCAGTCAACTGAATTCTCTAGGTTTGTGTTTATGTTTATCCCCATTTTAGAGTACCAAACAACACCTCCGCATGGACCACACCTTGCTGTTAAATATCTTTAGGACAATGAAGTATAAGATATTGCCCTCAAATTTTGAGTAAAACAGTCATTCTCCAATTTGCAGTGAACCATTTCTCATTTAAAAGCCACATTTGTGATAGCTATGATCCATTGGCTGACTCTTTAATTCCCAAGTAATCGTATTCTCAAACATTTTCAAATGAGGTGGCTTTGATGTTTCAAACATAAGAACGAGCCATTTTAACAAAAAGCATGATTGTTGTTCTGTTGAAATACATTTTCAAATTACTGGAACTACTATAGTTGGAATGTAGATCCTGAAGCCGCTGCAGACCAATCTATGTTTTTCTATGAGCAGAAGGCAATGAACATAAGCTTGAGCAATATATGCGATGCCTCCTGATTTAGGGAGAAAACAATTCATATTCTTTACCAGGGAAAGTATGTCAGCAATGTAAGTCCAAGTTATTAGCGTTTACCTCACAATTTAAATATTTTGAGAAACCTCAAGAACAATCAGACTAAGTAACATAAACCTTGATATCAATGTTTTTGAAATGCCAGGTTTAATATATTTCATCTAAATTCGGCCATGTCATGTACCACATGTATTGTGGGTTGTTTCATGTGAAAATATGGTAACTGCATCATATACTGTAATTAATTCTCTCTTCATTGACTTTATCTAATCAGCTTATCTTTCTTAGAGTTGCACATCTTATGTGAGTATTAAGTCTAAAGATGTTTTTAAGGAGTTAGACAGATCAAAGCTACTGTACATAAGGTCTTAATATTTTATTTTAGGCTAGCAGGAAATGATGTAACTAGCCAATGCATTGCAGAAGATTTCCAAGTCACAAAATTAAATGATAGTTCATTATGGATGTTGCTGAGTAACGTAGCTGCCTATTCATAGGCTTCTACTTTTCCTTTCTGGTAATAACCTTTGTTCATGGTTGGCAGGAGGAGCGTTCTCGTAGAGAGCGTGTTCGTCAGTCCCGGGTGGACAATGACTTGGAGGCCATGGATCTGGAGACAGCAGGAGAGGTATGAAACCAGATGTTTATGTATTAAATAAACAATGACAATCCCTGGTTTGATATTAATCTGAACAGTTTTAAAGCCGAGTTGGGTGTTATGTATAATTAAAGATGCATCTGTTTTATATTGTTTGAGGGAACATGTCTTATTTACTGCAGTTAGCTATTGAAAGCTGTGGCATTACAGATGTTGTACCAGTATGGTTACATTTAGAGAAAAGCATGAGACTCTCCAGCAACCATTCCTCCCTTAGGCACAAGCTTGTGGAATGCTCACTGACTAGTTCCCTTCTGAGACATGACATGACAAAGTTTTTGCAAATACACTGTCCTTGATTTCTTTTTTGGCCTCAAATTACTGTAATAAAGGTAGACATTGTACCATGTAGTATGAATGTCAAATACAAACATACACAGAAGGAAGCTGTTAAAATTTGAAAGACAACTAATTAAACAAAAGGGTCCATAAGAGACACTCCTAAGAGTTGCTATCATATGATTGCCATGCTATGTGTCTTAGATCCCATCATCCATTAGAATGCATGTTCACTCTTTGGGTAACCCAAAATATGTCTTTGTGAAACCCTTCTATGACCTAGTATTTCATTGGCAGTTATGATCTATCCTTTGCCGTTGCTTGTGTGTACCCTTATTACGAGGAAAGGCCCTATTCCAGTATCTCCCCCACTTTTTTCTTATAACTTTGGTTAGATTTAGTGCACGTTTACTGATTCTGGACACTGAGGTCCTGATGCCTAGTGCCCCCCAGTGTTTGCGCTCTGTGATGCCTAGTGCCCCCCAGTGTTTGCGCTCTGACCCTTGAAGTATATGTGCATTCTCTAATACCTGATTGGCATATTTAACTTACCAATATGTCCCTAGTATATGGTAATCTGTGTACCCAAAGCTTGAAAGTTAAATCTCACTAGTGGACTGCAGCACTGATTGTGCCATCCTTACAGTGACAGAGTGACCCTAGACCTGCCACTACAGCCTGTCTTTGCAGTTTTAAAACTGCAAATTGAGTGTGGCCACATAAACCTTTAGCTATTCCCAACCCTGCCTTTTTAATACTTATGAGTCACCCCTAAGCTAGGCCCTAAATGCCATAGAGGAGGGTGAATGGTATTTAAAAGGTAGTACATGTATATTTAACTTTTGCATGTTCTGACAGTAAAAAATCTGCAAGGTTGTTTTTACTGTGGCAAGGCTAGCTCTCCAGTAAACAAGCATTTGCAATGAAGTAGTTCTCGCATTAGGAAAGTTTGAGCTATTGTAATTGTAAATGACAAATTTGGTATTTATGTGTTGGTTTTAAAAATAGCGAAATTAATAGCTTTGTCATTTACAATGCCAATAGTTTAAACTTTAGCAAATGTGACACCTATAGCATTTGTAATGCAATATGTCTTGTATTTACGTGACCTAGATGTATTGATATTACAAATAACAATGGCTTTTATTTTTTTTTAATAAACAATACTTAAATAAAAGTTATTGTAATTCATAATGGCAATATCTTAAACTTTTGTAAATAACTTTTGTGAAGATTATGTTCAGTGTATTTTAGTGTGACGAAAATTCAAGAACAGAAGTGAAATATTAACATCTTTTTGTGATATTTGTAATAAAGCTTGAAACATTGAGGGAACATATTTGAACCAGTTGTTGTTGAATGGTTGCACAGATTGATGCTGTGGTGGCGCTGAGTGATGTGGTGGCAACGAGTGATGCTGTGGCGTTCAGTGATGCTGTAGTAGCGCATAGTGATGTTGTGGTGCCCCTGAGTGATGCTGTGGTGGTGCTGAGTGATGCTGTGGTGGTGCTGAGTGATGCTGTGGTGGTGCTGAGTGATGCTGTGGTGGTGCTGAGTGATGCTGTGTTGGGGCGATATAGTGAGGGCGATAGATATATAGTGTGAGGGCGATAGATAGTGTGAGGGCGATAGATAGATAGTGTGAGGGCTATAGATAGTGTGAGGGCTATAGATAGATAGTGTGAGGGCGATAGATAGATTGTGTGAGGGCGATAGATAGATTGTGTGAGGGCGATAGATAGTGTGAGGGCGATAGATAGAGTGAGGGGGTGGAGAGAGAAGGGCTAGGTTTTTAGGCCTCGCGTTATCTCAGCGAGATCTAAAAACCACTGAGGAGGAATCTGAGCCACTAAAGATAAGTCACGGAGAACTGTCCTAGCTCAAAGCAAGAACATGCACGCTGAGGCTCAACAAAAACCATCGTCCTGTGGAGACTACACAACTAATATGGGTCATCCGGTGTCGGGTGGACGCAAGTCCCTGAATGATTTAAAAAGCGCAGATTAGCTGAGAAACAGAACAGTATATGACGCATGAAGGCTGTTGTTAAGATTAAAGCAGGAATGAGGGAATAAGTGTGGTTCGCTGGCATGTGGATGACGTCATATCAGAAAACTTACTGTGTTTGGCTACTGGGTGAGCTAGCCTTACTGATGCACGAAATGACATCCCGTGGGACTGTGTGGGTGCCAGCTTCGGTGCTCTCTCAGACAGGCAGCACTGCCGCCAAGTTCTCAGTTTGCTGATGTGCGACACCTGCAGGTTTTTGCGTGCTTATGTGTGACATTTCTATGCGTTGCGTGTGACCCTTTGAGTGACACTCTTGCAGGCTGAACAAAGCACCAATGTGAGAAAGTACCCTCTCTTTGTACCATAGCGGTCTAGAAATGGAATTACAACAAATAGAACATCCACGATATGTTAAGGCAACATTAATACCCGTTTACCCTGAGAGCCAGGTGGTCTTTGCTAACAAGTGAAGACTAGCTGGGTGTTCCAGTTAGGCAAGAGACTGCCAGCCCACGACTTCTAAAACCCCCTCACACAGTGATACACACTGATGGAGACTGGCTTTGTGTTGTATGATGGAGAATTGTATAGTGATGTTCCCATTCTCAGGAATAACAAATATTGAGAAATGTTTCATTTAAGTAGTTCTATCTGGCGAGCAGTACCAGCCGCAAATAAATGAAAAATACCACGGCCGTCAAACGTCTTTTCTCGGCATAGCTGATGCCTTTGAAGGACTGCCCGTGTTGACATGGGACACCTCACCTGCACTGCACAGAAGTGAAGCTCCAACACCGACAGCCTGGTAGGCTGTGCAGCGCCATATGGGAGGGCTTGTGGGCGCTGTGTGCGGAATAACTACATATGGCCCGTGCTGTGAGCTACCTTCAGCCAGAACTGGGTTTTAAGCAACCAGAATAGCAAACAGCCGTTTTTGAGACTCAGAGGTTTACTTTTTAATGTTGCATAAATTGGTGATGGCAAAAAAAACACAGGCAAGCTGATGAGTTCACCCTTACAGTACAAGGTGAATCCCTATTTGAAGTAAAGGGCATATATTGGAATTGCTCCTCTGTCAGCAATTGGAATGCTTTGTGGACACATATACGAACAGTTTCGTGGGCAGACTGTAATAGAACTGTAAATTATTGCGTTTTAAAACATCGAAAACATACAAGTTTTAATGTAGTCATAGTTTGAGAACATTCTGCTTAAAGTAGTTTACTGCCACATTTAATCATGCGGAGCGCTGACCGAGGGTGACTGGGGCGGGCTACCAGTAGTGCTGTGTTCACCGCAATTAAGGCAGATTATTAAAAGACATACTACCCGGAAGTGGATCGCATGTTTCAGCAGCATCTTGTGCCTTCCTAGAGGGGATGAAAGGGAGAGTGCCCTGGGGCAAGTAATAAACGGCGGAGGGCTAATTAAACACACAAAGCAGACCCAGGGGTTGAGCAACAAAAGGAAGAGAGACTAAACTGCCTATGAACAGCGGCTAACGAAAGAGTATGTATGAATATGTGACTCACATGACCGTTTCGTAAACAATACTTTCATTCTGGTCTAGTCTGGAGGAAAGCAGTGAGCCTCGAACCATCGACTGCCAGCGGACGCCCTTCAGAACGGAGACACCTTGCGTCGTTAAAGCGGTTCAGCGAGTCACTGCGTAATGGTTGACACTGTGTCACGGAGATGGAAAGGGACACGCAGTCAGCGTTTATTAACGTTGCGTGGGGCATTAGTGGCTGAAAGTTGAGAGAGAAAAACACCACAGTAAGCGTAACAGAAAGCGTGTTAGTTTTCAGACGAATACTAAAATACTGAGTCGTCTCAATACAAATTGGGCCAGCCAACACTGGTTTAAAATCGTCTTTTTCTTTTACAAAGTAATGAGCAGACGTTGGTTGCTGCTTGTTGAACAACAGGCACTGACCCAATAAGAGCTGGCTGGGAAAAAAGAATGCAGCAAAGTATCTGAGAGGTGCACAAGTCTCTCAGTTGCCAAAAGGCTGCTTAAATAAGCTCTCGGCATTACGCCGAGGGGGGCGGGGGAGTGGCTTCCTTTGAAGTCTGATGGAGGGGGGGGCGGAGGATGCGGCTTCCTTTGAAGTCTGATGCCGAAGCATGGTGTGGGATGTGGCTGGCGATGTACAAGCGCTTGGCTCACATGACCTGTATGGAATCCGTAGTTTGGGGAGACTTTTCGCAAGCCTTACTATAAATCTCGCCCACCATCCCTACGGGATGGCCTAGGCTCGACCTAAAAAGTGCTGAGTTACATTATAACATCTTATAAAGTGCAACTTCAGTTTTGCAATAGCTAAAACCATGGATCAAGCACTCAAATTAATAATAATTGAAAATACAAACTGTTGGTGAAGTTAGATTTTAAATTCCTATTTTGAAAATTACATTTTTATAAAGCTGGTATTTTCCTGCCTTAATCCTCTGCAGCTCTTTCAGCGATATTCCCCTAACTGTTATCCTGCACCCTGCTGGGAGGTGTCAGTTGATCTCAGGGAAGGGAACAAAATGGCCTTGGCTGGGAGGAGGTGTGACCTCCTCCTGGCAGGATGGCCTGGGGTGGGAAGCTGTGCCCACAAACTGTGCATGCTTTAACAGTGCGTCCCTGTCACAGGCTGATGTAACTCACACCTTGGCCAGCCCCTGCCAATGTCTAACCAAATTGACACCCATGAACTGTTTATTTTTAGGGGAGTTCCTAATTTCTATAGACACACACCACCAGAGTGTGCCCAGAGGCCTGACCAAGGGAAGAAATATTCTGACATCTTGAATTTGGGAAGAGAGATGCAGTGTCGGATTGTTTAGTGCCAAACCCCCAGGAAGTTATATAAGAGTGGGCCGGGTTACCAGTGGGAATTTTACTTGTATTAGTTAGGGAGCCTCCCCCACCCACTAGCAAATGCCAGGCATACATACAGAAGAGTGAACTCCAAGGGCTAGTTAACTAGCATCCTTTTAAGCTCTAGGAACACAAAGGCTGCAAGAAGTTTGCTTCAAAGAAGAGCCCATTTGCCCTGAACTTTGCTGGTGGCCTCTGGGAGATTGAGTCCGAACTCAAGCAAATGGTGCCCAAAAGGTCCTCGACTCTGGACTGGTGCTAGTGTACTTTCTCTCCCTCAAGATTGTGAACATTGGCTCTTAGAAAGGTTTTCTGAACTTTTTTGTAAAAGAACCAGATGATATCACGGTCCCGCCGCTGAACCACTCCCGCTGCCTTCATATTGTTGGTCCCACTCAACTTGCTCGTTTGCCCTGCTGAAAGAAGCTCTACTCCCAGAAAACTTAGTAAATTCCAACGTGGAGGAATTCACCATTTACACCATAACCAACGCTGAGCAGTTGGTGCTCTGTGATTTTTGGCACTAGAAAACTTCAAAATCAAATCCCTGGTTTTCCTGCTGTTCTTTACTGTTTGCTCTGTAAATTGTATGCTATTTAAAAAAACTGAGTGGGATTTTTATATGTTGTGTTGTTGACTTTTTAACTGTTTTGTTACTTTTGATTGTATTTCACTTATTTCTATTGAGTTAAGCCTGGCTGCTCTTTGCCACAGGAATGAGCTGACGTTTAAATTAAAGTAACCTAAATGGACCTAATACAGAATAGTGACAATCTTACTGGGTGAGACCTCACAACCACCCCAACTAATAATCCACATTCTCACAATTTAATTGCTGGCAGGCCCATACATCTGATTGATAAAATGACAGCCATTAATTTGGGTAAAACTAAATATCTGTTAAGACCACCAAGATGCTGCTATATGCGCCAGTGAACACTTCACATGCAAACCTTACAACGTAAGGTATTCGTATGACTGTTTTTCTGGAAGTTTGACAGGGAGGTAGCTGGAGAGGCCTCCTGCATTTAACTATCCTCCTGTCCATCATGCAAGAGTCACAGCTAAATTCCTTTTGCCAACCCGATCACTCTTAATAATTTTTACTATCTTGTATGTAATATATTCCCTTTATTGCTTATTCTCAGATAGTCTCCTTTAGTATTTCACCTGGTTTGCAACATTTATGTGATGTATGCTAAATATTTTTTTTTGGGTACTTGTGCCCAAGTTATTGTGTTAAAATTAACTTGTCCGTTTTCTTGTTTTTAAAATTTTGTTGTGTGTAAGATGTTCAGGTTAATGTCTCCAACCACGATTACTAGAACATAGTGGATTTGTTCCCCTGGTCCTGTTTTTAGGTTCATCTTTAATATTTCCCCCTTGAATCCCTTCAATCCAGGTACTAGCACCACGTCAGGTTCTTGACCTAGAAGATCTGGTGTTTGCTCAGGGCAGTCACTTCATGGCCAACAAGAGATGCCAACTGCCAGACGGCTCCTTTCGGCGACAGCGCAAAGGCTATGAGGAAGTACATGTTCCTGCCCTCAAACCAAAACCCTTTGCTGCTGATGAGGTATGTCATTTCGCACAGCATAACACTGAGCAAAAGGAGCATCTTAACATGAAGCAATGTCTTTTGGTACGATTGCCCCTTGTGTTGGCTCTAATTCCACTACTTTACAGCTGTCGACTGTTGTGAACATTTTCCTGCATGTGAAGGGCTTCAGTGATTGTGGGAGAAGTTATCTAGTCCCTGTTGGTGTTGAAAGCGCTTTGTTTAATTCTTGTGGATTTGATAAACTCCTAGAAGCCTGTTCTCACCTTAGACACATTCACTTAGGATCTGTTTCTTCCAAGGTCAAGTGAGCCTGCTACTGACATTTTTACCTTCTCCTTTTCCCTTTTTCTCTCCTCAGCAAATGGTGCCAGTTGAGAAACTTCCAAAGTATGCCCAGGCTGGCTTTGAAGGCTTCAGAACGCTCAACCGGATCCAGAGTAAGCTTTTTAGGGCAGCCATGGACACCGATGAGAATCTGCTGCTTTGTGCCCCAACGGTAAGACACTCTTCTCAACCAATGCAGCTCTTGCATAAATCGAAAATATTGACCCCTTCTTTCCTTGAAACACTGGCATTTCCTCCAGCCTAAGCAAACTGTTAGTCATCTGACATTCACTCCCCCCACAAAATAGCACCATGTTAATTGATGGGCAAATGGTTCGGTTGTAGGATCTGCACCCCTCTAATTCTCCAGCACCAGTTTCAAACATAACTCCATGTTCGAGGCATATGAGCTGCAGAATGCACACTGTGCATAGATCGCCACTTAGTGTTGGGCCCGATGTTTGCAGTTTGTTGTTGTCCTGAAAAGTTCTTTGGAAGTCACGAGATGGGTGACTCCTCCTTTGAACCACATTGCGCATGGGCATTGGCTCTATCCCCAGATTGTTTTTTTCCGCTATCGGGCTCAGATGTGTTTCCTGCGCTCCCGTTAGGAACCGAATTTCCTTTGGCGCTCAATCCTCACCCAGTTCGACGGTATTGTTTCGATCGCGCTCCACATCAACGCAATTCTTCACCTTCGAAGTCTTCGATACCGGTCGTCGACAAAGGCCTTCGGGCCTACCTGGGCCTTTATTCTGGCTCATGGAAAGGACGCCATTCAAGAAGTGTCCTCCATGTGGGTCGAAGTTTCCCCACACCGACCTACATGAGGTGTGCAACCTTTGCCTCTTACCGGAGCACGAGGCCAAAGACTGTTCCCCTTGTGCCTTCTTCTGCTCCAAGAAGACGATCCGGGACCGACGAGCTCAAAGAACAATGGCCCGCTCGTCAGCTCCGATCCCCGACGACATCTTCGAAGAGTGCGTCGACGTGCCAGAAAACCAGCACGCCGAAGAGAGTACCAGCTCCTCAGACGCCGAAGACTCAGCCCTCGAGGAAGTCACTCCAGCTCAGCGGGTCGTAAGTAAGATCGTCGACCCCACCCCTTCCTCAACACCTTCTAAAAAGGCTTCGGGCACACCCTCACCTTCGGGCCCGGGTGCACACCGAGAGACTGCTTCCCACGCCCGCCTTCGGGCCCGGCAAAGAAGCCCATTAAGCCTTCAGGCAGCTCAGGCTCGAGCCAGCCTCTCCACGGTGCCGATCCTACACCGACACCGACGAAAAAGCCATCTTCGTCAACCACGTCGACCGTTGCTCCAACACCGAAGCACACGGCACCGGCTCATCGGTGCCGAAACCGCATTCGGAGCCAACTAAAAAACCGCCTAAAGCTCCAGATTCACACTCTTCTGAACCGAAAAAACACCCGGCACCGAAGAAACCGGTTCCGGTAAAGGACACTTCAAAAGGGCACACTTCTAAACCGAAATCAGCTACCGACACGGTGCCGAAAAAACCTACGGAGCCGAAAACCTCGAAACCGAAGGATCTGCCCTGTTCAGAGGAACTTTTCACACCTGATCCTAACCAAAAAACTCTTGTCAAGGATCCAAAGACTGGTCAATTGACTCTCAGTTCCAAAAAGAGACCATTTGATGTGCCAGCACCTCCTCCTCCTCCAAAGAAGAGAGACATTGTAACCTCTCCATTAAGGGTGCCTTCTCCTCCACCTTCCCATACTGACACCACCTCATCATTCGCCTACACCATCCCCTGATCCACAAGATGATGTAGACACAGACTCTGATGACACAGATGGAGGTGTACATGACCCAGCAGGGACCAATAGTCCCCCTCAGTCACTTAATCCATGAGATGATTACAACACCCCTGATGTGCCCTATGTCCCACAAGACGACATATACCCTTCTAGATGACATATACCCTTCTAGACCATCCCCACCAGAGGACACTATAAGTTTTAACCTACTAGTCCAAAGAGCTGCCCAATATCATGGGGTGGACTTGTACACGGATGCGGTGGAGGAAGATTTCCTACTAGACACTTTTGATAACACACATAGGTCTACTGCCATTTTACCAATGCTTAAGGGTGTAATCAAACATGCAACATAGGTTTTTAAAGACCCCGTCAGGGCTAGGGTCCTCGAATTGAGAAAAAATATAAAGCTGCCCCTACAGATCCAGTCTATATTAAAGGTCCAGCACCATTAGACTCTTTAGTAGTGTCTAATGTACGTAAACGTGCTGATTCTCAGACATCAGGTGAGGCCTCACCACCAGACAAGGAATCCAAGCTACTTGACGCCTCAGGCAAAAGAACAGCGTCTCAAGCAGCTAATATCTGGCGCATCTCCAACACCCAAGCGTTCCTGGCCAGATGTGACCGAGCTCATAATGATTAACTAGAGTCCATAATGCAGCAAGTACCTGACAAATACAAAAATAGGGCCAATGAACTGATACAGGAAGGTAAAAATATTACCAACACTTCCATTCGCTGTGCCCTAGATGCGGCATATACCGCCTCAAGAGCAATTAATACCAGCACCCTCCTACGTAGACATGCTTGGCTACGTATCTCAGGTTTTAAACCTGAGGTACAAAACTCTATTCTTAATCAGCCATTTGATGAGACACATTCATTCGGCCCAAATGTTGACGTCTCTTTAGAAAAGATGAAAAAAAACACCAATACAGCAAAATCTATGGGAGCCTTGCAACAGCAAGCTCCCAGACGTTCTTTTCCTCGCTCATCATACAGAGGCAACACTAGAGGCTACTCCTCCGAAAGTCCCTCCACCTCTTACAAAACCCCTAGCCAATCCACATTCACTAGGGTGCTACCAAAGAGGGGGTTACCGGGGTAACAACAACAAAGGCAGAGGCAAAAACCAACAACTCCTGCTCTGCCTCTACCCCTACCCAATGACTTTCCTCCCCTTCCCCCCAACATTCAACTCCTGTGGGGGTAAGACTGCAACAATTCCTTCCTGCCTGGACCAACATCACATCAGACAGAAGGGTGCGACAAATTATTCAATCAGGTTACTGTCTAGAACTAACATCTACCCCCCAAACATACCACCCAAATAGCGTCCAATGTCACAAGAACAACTAGCACTGTTAAAGCAAGAAGTAGAATCCCTGATACAAAAAATTGCAATAGAACCAGTTCCTCTGCACCAACAAAACAAAGGGGTTTACTCTCTATATTTTCTGATTCCAAAATAAGGACGGCTCTCTAAGGCCTATTCTAGACCTCAGACCGCTAAACATATACATACAGTCAGACCATTTCCACATGGTCACACTGCAACAAGTCCTTCCGCTTCTGTTGCAAAACGACTTCCTTGCTACTTTAATTTCAAATTAGTTTTATTGAATTCAGAAGCAAAAGCAGGTATTACATTGCATTGAAGAGACCACATGCATAAAAAGCCAGTGGGACAGACAAGCATGTCTTCCCTGAGAGTTGGGTTGCAGGTGATGTACATACGGCCAATCATAAGTTCCATGCAAAAGTCATAAGTAATAGGTTGATTCCATAGGCAGAATTTCAGAAACGAAAACCAAGACCCCTCCCCCACCCTCTTCCCACCGCAACCAGTGTCCCTTGCCAGGGAGATAATTGCTAAGATGGACCCACAGTGAAGAAGAACGCCGCTCCCTATGAGATCACTGGGGGTCACTTGTGGTGGCAGTGAGGCCAATAACCTGAGATATCTAGGGCATGTGACTTCATTAAATTCGGAGGAAAGGAGGGATAGCAAGGGCAGCCAGACCTTCCGAAATGTGGTGTCAGTCTGTGTGAGGGAGGCGTGAATTCGCTCCATTCCTAAGGTAAACCAGAGTTTATGCAGCCAACCTGTGTGTGTGGGCCTGGTAGTTGAACCCCAAAGCGACAGAATGTTTTGCGACGCGGTTTGTATGGCGATCCCCATCTGACGGCCTCGGATGGATTTTAAGGGGAAAGTGAGCGCATTGGGAAGGCCTAGGATGGCATATGCCGGAAATCTCGGAATTTCAATGTCATATGTGGCGTCAACATCATCTAAAACTGTGGTCCAGTAGTCTTGCACCTCGCGGCAGTCCCAGAGAAGGTGAGTTAAAGTGCCCCGTTCCCCACATCCTCTCCAACAGAGTGCGCTACGAGTCGGGTTCCCTTTGTTAAGCCGCACCGGGGTAAGGTGCCAATAGAGGGATAACTTCACTGCTGCCTCCCTGCCCGCGGTGTTGCGTGTTGTGTGTGAGGCTCTGTAATAGATGGAGTTCCATTCCCTATTCGTCAGGGTCCTCCCAAGTTCCGCGTCCCATCGCTTTTGTCCAGCTGCACGGCCCAGCGGGATAGGGGGGGTTAGCATTTTATAGCGGTCCGAGATAAGGTGCCTGTCCGAGTCTTTTGTTACCAAGCACTTCTCGAACTCTGTCATGCGTCTGCGAACCAGGGGGGCGTAGTCTGGGTGTATGAGCCAGTGCCGTATCAGAAAGTATTGGAAGAGGTGAGGGGAAACAACACCATAACCCTGTTCTATGTCAGAGAGGGGGATAAAACCCTGCAAGTCAAAGAGATGGCCAGCGGAGCGGCAGCTTGTGCAGCGCCATTGCAGGAAGGTGCAAGGGTCAGTGCCGGCCGGGAACTCCGGGTTGTCTAAGATGGTAGTGAGCAGGGACGGAAAGGTCGTCAGCCCTCTTCAAACGGTGACCGCATCCCAGATGCGCATGATAGTGCGAGTGATGGGCGACCTCAAGAGGTATCGCGGTCTGTGCTGTCGAAGGAGGAAAGGGACCCCCCAAAGGGACATTCGAGCCATTGCTCTATCCTGAAATAACCACCGTTTTTCAGATTCCGGCCTATACCACTCCACCAGGTAGCGAAGTTGAGAAGGCTGGAAGTACTGCAGCAGTTTGGGAACCCCAAGGCCTCCATCGTCCTTGCTCCGATACGCCAACTGCTTAAGTAAGCGAGGTCTCTTCCACCCCCCCCCCCCAGATGAAATGGTGAAGAGCACCCTGTTGGGCTGTGATGGTGCCAGCTGGGGGCATCACTGGGATAGTCTGGAAAACGTACAGAATCTTTGGCAGGGTCGACATCTTTACTGCCGCGACTCGTCCCAGAAGGGAGAGGGGTTGCCTAGACCAACGTGTAAAGTCTGCACGAACCTGAGAGGTAAGAGCCGTGTAGTTGAGGGCGACCGTCGAGTCCGTAGAGGAGGTGAGGAGAATACCCAGGTATGGGAGTCGTGCGACCACTTGTAATCCTCAGGTATCCGCCGGCGCATAGGGTTGTGCATGGGCATTCCTACCTAGAGGCAGTATCAGGGATTTCCCCTTATTGATCTTGAAACTGGATATGGTGCCAAAGGAATCTAATTCACGTAGAAAGGCGGGATGGAGCTGTCGGGACGGTCAATGGCAGATATGATGTCGTCGGCATAGAGACCAATGGCATGAGGTTCACAGCCAAAGGTGATGCCGTGGATGTCGGGATTGTCGCAGATCTTTTGCACAAGAGGCTCCACGTATAGAGCAAATAGAAGGGGCGAGAGGGGGCCCTCCTGCCTCGTGCCGCGCTGGATCTCGAAGGGATGGGAGCGGAGGACACCCAGACGGACCCGAGCCTGGGGTTGATGATAACAGCTCGCGACCCAGGACTGGAAACGGTCCCTCAGGTTAAAGCGCTCCAGGACTCGATGTAGGTAGGTCCAGTCGACCCGGTCAAATACTTCTTCAGCATCAATGGCCAGCAAGGCCGAATCCAAGTCCTGAAAATGGGCCTTGTCGATTAAATGAAGTACCCTTTTGGTATTGTCGCTGCATTGGCGGTTCGGGACAAAACCTGATTGATCAGGCTCCAGGATTCCAGGCAGGCAGGGGCCGAGGCGTGCGGCTAATATGCCTGTGAAAAGCTTCAGGTCCACATTCAGGAGGGAAATCGGGCGGAACGCTGAGCATTGCTTAGGTTCCTTGCCCGGTTTAGGGAGCACTACTATCTCTGCTGCCAACATGTCTGGGGTGATAGAGCCCGGGCCGTCGAAAGAATTGAAAAGCCGAGTGAGGATGGGTGCCAACAGTTGGCTGAAGGTTTTATAAAAACCGTCCGAGAATCCGTCAGGCCCCGGGGATTTGAGGGGGCTAAGGCGAGATATCGCTGCCAACACCTCGTCTAAACAGATGGGGCCTTCCAGTGCAGCCCCACTGGCCACTGACAATGCGGTGATCCTTGCACCTTCCAAGTACGAGTCAACCTCCCTGCTCGGGACTGTGTCTGCTCGGTACAAGGAGGCATAGAAAACACGAAAGGCTTTGGCGACCTGGGCCTCCCCCTATATGTCAGCGCCTGTCCCATCTTTGAGTGTAGTGATTTTAGAGCATTGGGATTTAGCTCGCAGCGCGCTAGCCAGTAAGCGGCCAGTCTTGTTCCTTCCCACATAATAAGCATGGCGGAGGCGAAGAGCAGCAAATTCCGCCCGGTCGGTGTCTAGGCTAGCTAAGAGGGCTCTGGCCATTTTCAATTGTCTCCACACCCGCGGGGCCCCAGTGCGACTGTGAATTCTCTCAAGCTCGGACACCCGGGCAGTGAGGTCTTCTCTTTTAACCTTTCGGGCCTTAGCCTCGGCTGCTGCAATCGCGATAAGTTCACCCCGTGTCACGGATTTCAGGGCTCCCCATAGAGCGGAGGTCGGCGTCTTGGGTAGGTCGTTAATAGCCAGGTAGTCAGTGATGCATTTATGAAGCTGCTTCACCACTTCCGGTCTCTGTAGACGTGTTTCGCACAATCTCCAAGAGCCAGAGGGGCGTTGAAGCTGGGGGATCGCGAGCGATAGCTCGACCGCGTTATGATCGGAAAGGGCCGCCGGCACTATGCTAACATCCCTGAGGTTCGCGAGGCGATCAGAGTAGCCCAAATCGCTGTCAAGTCTGGCGTAAGTACGGTGAACGTGGGAGTAAAAGGTAAAATGTGCCACCCCAGGGTTCTTGGCCCTCCAGAGGTCCACGAGACCCCTCTCCGACAGCCACTCCCTGCCCGATGTGGTAATAGCGCCCGTGTCCCCATAGCGGTGTCCGGATCTGTTCATGTTAGTGTCCATTACTAGATTGAGGTCCCGCCCCTAAGAGCAAAGTAGAAGGAGGAGACTGAAGCGAGTCTGATATGGCGCTTTTGAGGAAAGTCTCCTGTCCAGTGTTCGGGGCATAAAGTGTACCGATAGTCAGTCATTGGTCAACTATGGTGAAGGTGTAAGCTAAGAGCCTGCCTCTGGACTCCCCTACCTTGTCCCCCACCTTCCCTTGAAAGCGCTTCGACACGAAAATAGCTACCCCCGCCCTCTTCGTTGGGAGAGAGAAATAAATTGTTGGGGAAAGGCGCGGTAGCGCATCCTATTCCAGTCTTTCGTGAGAAGGTGAGTCTCTTGTAATAGACAGATCTCAGCCCCGGAGTTTTCCAAGTAGGAGATTACCGTCCTCCGTTTGATAGGATTGTTCAAGCCCTTCACATCAAGTGTCAGTATCTTTAAAGTGGGGTTAGTCATAGCGAATCACAGGGGAAGAATGTCGCGCAAGAAAGCAGTGTCGCCTCACAAGAAGAGGAGCGAACAGTTCAGCTTGTTTGAATCTCCTGGCACACTGGTTCCCTCCCACAACCCCTCCCTCATCACCCCCCCAACCTTCCCCCCGTAACCCCCAACCGCCTCCGTCCTTCCCCCAAAACCCCCACTCCCCTGCTCCCTCCCTCTCTCCCTCCCTCTCTGCCCCCCTGAACTCCCAACTACCCCCTACCCCCCACCACCCCATCCCCAACTCCCCAACTGTGTGAAGACAAAGTCCCAGTCCTGTCAATCCAGCACAGGGCTGTGGTGAAAGGTATCTAGTAGGGTGAAGTCCAGTGACGACCTTCATGGCTCCCCACCCCACACCCCCCCACCCTGCTGAGAAAACATGCTAAGACGGCCCCCCCCCTCCCCCCCACCCCCCCCCGGCAAGAGGAGTCAATCAGAGGGCAGAGTGTCCTTAGCCACCTCCAAGATGGCATTGGCCCTTTCTTGGGAAATGATGTGGGCCTCGGTTTGAAGCGCAGGTCAGGAGAGCGTCTACGGCCCACCGTCTGCCAGCCTCCTCTGGATGGGCCTTGAGAAGACTTCAGGGGCGACGTGTCTTCCGTCAGGTCTATGCCCAACAAGGCACAAGTGTCTTTGAGGGATCGCATCTGATGTAAGGTGCCGTTCCACCTGAATATCAGGCGGAACGGGTGACCCTAGGAGTAAGGAATCTCTTGTTTCCGCAGAAAGTCCGTGGCTACCTGGAATGCTTTTCGCTTCTTGAGAGTGATAGCCGATAGATCTTGATATAAAGCGATGGGGTGTCAGCGGAAGTCGAGGGGTTGATTTTTCTGGGCCTCTCGGAGGATCCTTTCCTTATGCAGGAAGTTGGGAAGGAACGCCAGAATGTCCGGTGGCGTGGCAGGCGAGCGTCTGGGAAGCCTCACTCTATGAGCTCTGTCTATTCTGATGTCAAAATCGGAGGGTTCCCCTAGAATTTCCCGGAAGAGATCTTGCAGGTAGGCTGTGATGTCTGCCCCCTCCGTTTTCTGAGGGGCCCCCCAGACCAGTATGTTGTTGCGACTGGACCGGTTTTCCAGGTCTTCAGCATGGGCCTGAAGGTCTAGCTGTTGATCTTTGAGCCTAAGTACCTCCTGTTGAAGTTGCTCGACCTCTTCACTTCTAGTGGTATCGGCGGCTTCAATGGCGACCACGCGCTCTTCGAGGCCCTCTACTTCCCTCCTGAGTTCTCTCACTTCCCCGGCAACGTCCTGTTTCAGGGATTTGAAGTCATGGCGGAGAGAATTAAACAAAGACTCCAGGAAGGATTTAGTGATAGGTACTTGATCGTCAGAGGGCATCGGCTGGGACTTGGCCTCCCCTTTTCGATCCGTGTTTGAGTTTTCGCTAGCTTTTCCGGGAGCGTGCGGTCCCCCTTCTTCCTGAGACCCGCCATCTAATCTCTTACGCTCGGCCCGTGTCTGAGTGTGAAATCCGGGGGCGGTGAGAATTATGGCGTGTAGGTGCAGGCCAAGGCGTGGTCGTGGCGGCGTCGCAATAGGTCACAGTGTCCCTCTATATGGCGGGTCCGGTGCTGTTAGCCCCCGGGACAGGTGGCAGACGACCCCGGCGTGGGGCCACCGGCTCAGGGGCTGTGGAGAGACCGCTATGGAGGTTTGGCTGCAATCAGACATGCTGGCAAGAGGCAGGTGAATCGTGCGGCAGTGCAGGTGTGATCCCTTAGACTTCAGAGCTGGATACCTCGTAAGGGGCCCGGCGGGCACCTCTGGATGAGCCCCTGCTGTGCATCGGGCAGAGACCTCGATATGGCGCCCATCGGCTTCCCAACGTGACTCACTTCATGGGAGATTGGTGCGTGTGTGCTAAGGTCCCCCTGGCTCCTGGCCCTCCACAGCCTCGCTCAGCCGCTGTATCTGCAGGTGTGGGGCGACCTCAGACCGCCACTGGTATTGCCGCACAGGGGGAACGTAGTGTGCAGGCACGACTGGGCCAAACGCCGGGAGCTCGATTATGCCCCCCGAGCCTCTCACTAATCCCGACACTTAGGCAGGCTCCTCACCTTGCAGGGAGCCTCCGTGATCGTCGAGCAGCCGGCGCTGCTGGGAGCCTGCAGCGGGGCCTCTCCTGGTGACGTGCTGTGGCTGGGGGCGGACTCCGCAGCGTCCGACTAGGCCCAGACCAGGGCCTCCAGTAGCGTATCTCCCGTCCTGGTCCAGCACACGCCGTCCGGAGCGTCGTGGTGATGAGCGCTCACACTCAGCAGTACCCACTCCCCTCCCGAACTGGAGAGCGGCGGGCTGGGGAAGCGATCGCAGGCCCGCAGCAGGCCCAGCAGGCAGGCGTCCGGTGATCAGAGCGGCGCAGTCAGAGGGCAGGTAGAGCCCCCATTACAGGCCGCCGCGAGCCCATTCGCGCTCCGCCTCTCAGAGGGACCCAGGGACGTGTAGAGTAGGTCACAGGTGAGCCGGAGCAAAGCAGGGCGCCCACCAGTCTCAGGGGTGCCGGGGAGGGATCTAAGGGCGATGAAAAGGGGCTTTAATGGGGGTTGAGACGAGGAGCCACCTAAACCTCCGTCCACTCAGGCTGCCATCTTGGCCACGCACCCCCTTCCTTGTTAATTTAGATTTCAAGGACGCATACTTCTACATACTTATTCACAAGGCTCACAGGAAGTATCTCAGATTTGTAATAGACTGACAGCACTATCAATTCAAAGTACTCTCATTCGGAGTCACAACAGCACCAAGAGTATTCACCAAGTGCTTAGCAGTGATGGCAGCGCATTTACGAAGACAACACATCCATGTCTTCCCGTACCTCGACGACTGGCTCATAAAATCCAGCTCATACAACCAATGCGTGGAACACACTCATGCCACAATACATCTGCTTCACGACTTGGGGTTCACAATAAATCACGACAAGTCCCATCTACAACCATCCAAACTACAACAGTACCTCGGTGCCACAATAAACACCTCAAAAGCGCTTGCCTATCCCACTCCAGCAAGGATAGCCAGCAAACAAACTCTTCTAACAAGGTTTCAGCTACAACACTCCCTTCCAGCAAGAGTGTTCATGCAACTCATAGGGATGATGGCCTCTTGCATTTTCACTGTGCCCCATGCAAGACTTCAAATGCGCCCGCTACAAGAATGCTTATCATGTCAGTGGAACCAGGCTCAAGGTCAAAACGACAGACCTAGTGTTGGTAGACGGTCAGACTCATCGCTCTCTGCAGTGGTGGAACACCAAAAACCTTTCCAAGGGACGACCGTTCCTAGAGCCAATTCCTCAGATAATCTTGACTGCTGACGCATCGCTCTCCGGCTGGGGAGTCCACCTACTGCAACACACCATGCAAGGCAGGTGGACACCACAACAAAAGTTACTCCACATCAATCATCTGGAGTTACTAGCAATATTCCTGGCACTAAAAGCTATCCAAAAGCAGGTATCAAAACAAAGCTGTGTTAGTCCGCACAGACAACATGACAGCCATGTATTACATACAGAAGCAGGGAGGCACACACTCCCTGCAACTATCTCAACTAGCACAGGACATATGGCCGTGGGCTATACCTCAAAACATATTCCTTCTAGCCCAGCATGTTCCAGGAGTACAAAATACCATAGCGGATCTGTTAAGTCGACAAACACGACAGACCCACGAGTGGGAACTTCATATGCAAGTTCTTCAGCCATTCTTTCAGATGTGGGGACAACCTCAGATAGACCTATTTGCCACCCACGAAAACGCCAAATGCCCAAGCTTCGCTGCCAGATATCCACACCCACTGTCCAAGGGCAATGCGATATGGATGAACTGGTCAAACAGATTTACGTACGCTTTTCCACCTCTACCACTCATGCCACTAGTAGTACGCAAACTACAATAGCATTCTTTGACCCTCATCCTAGTTGCTCCAACGTGGGCCAGACAGTGGTGGTACACCACACTGCTACAACTGTTGGTAGTACCGCACCAAAAATTACACCTGTCTCCACACCTCTTAACGCAGAACAGTGGAGAGATCAGACACCTGGACCCAGCTCAGCTCAACCTTGCGATCTGGCTCCTGAAATCCTAGAATTTGGATATTTGAACCTTCCTCCAGACTGCATGAATGTCATAAAAGAAGCTAGACGTCCAACCACCAGGGCATGTAATGCAGCCAAGTGGAAACGATTTGTAATATATTGTCACAACAACAATATCAATCCTCTAGAAATGTCTATTCAACGCATCATAGGATACTTACTGCATCTCCAAAGATGCAACTTAGCCTATACGTCTATTAGACTACATCTTGCTGCAATAGTAGCATATCTGCAAAAAAGACAACATTTATCTCTATTCAGAGTGCCTGCCATTAAAGCCTTTATGGAAGGCCTTAAAAGAATAATTCCTCCCAGAGTACCACCTTCACCTGTGTGGAATTTAAACATTGTTCTCACACGGTTAATGGGGCCTCCCTTCGAACCCTTACACAAATGTGAACTACAGTTTTTAACATGGAAAGTTGCGTTCCTAGTAGCTATTATCTCTCTGCGGAGAGTTAATGAACTACAAGCACCAACCATTCAAGAACCCTTTTTGCAAATGCATCACAATAAGGTAGTTCTGCGTACCAATCCAAAATTCTTACCCAAAGTCATTTCTCCCTTCCATCTCAATCAATTTGTGGAACTGCCAGTTTTCTTCTCGCAACCACAGACAGTACCAGAAAGAGCTCTTCACACATTAGATGTCAAAAGAGCATTGCTATACTACATAGAGAGGACACAACCCTTTCGTAAGACAAAACGTTTTGTGTCTTTCTCACCACCACACAAAGGTAATCCCATTTCAAAATCTGGGATATCTAGACGGATTGTCAAATGCATATAGATTTGTTACCACAAAGCTAAGCGTATGTTATCTGTTCCTCCTAAAACCCACTCTACAAGAAAAATAGGGGCTTCAATGGCATTTTTAGGGAACATTTCCCCTAGATGACATCTGCAGAGCAGCTACATGGTCAACACCGCACACATTCACAAAACACTATTGTGTAGATGTGCAAACCAAGCAACAAGCTAATGTGGGCCAGGCTGTTTTCAAAACATGATTCCAAACTACTGCAACAGATAGGGGTGGTCGCCGCTAGGGATGGGTACCTCTATACAATCTATGCACAGTGTGCAATCTGCAGCTCATATGCCTCGAACGGAAAATGCTACTTACCAGTATGCATCTGTTCTTGGCATGTAGAGCTGCAGAATTGCAAACGCCCACCCGCCTCCCCATGTCTGTTCCAGTATTATCTTAATTAGATGCAAATTACATGGGCATCCTTCCTTTTCTTTCAAAGCTCCATCATTTCCCTAATGGCGAAAAACAATCTGGGGATGGAGCCGATACCCATGCGCAATGTGGTCCAAAGGAGGAGTCCCCTATCTCGTGACTTCCAAAGAACTTTTCAGGACAACAACAAACTGCAAACATCCGGGTCCAACACTAGGTGGCGATCTATGCACAGTGTGCAACTCTGTAGCTCTACATGCCAAGAACAGATGCATACTGGTAAGTAGCAATTTCCTTACAAGCTCAGCAACCTTCAACTTACCATTTCATTTTAAAGACCTACACTTGTTCAAGCCACCATGCCAACTTCAGCTAGTTCACTACCATCAACCATGGTACAGTCTATTACTTCAGCAGCACCTTGGACTATACTCTGAGTTAAACAGAAGACCCCCTAGAGCACTAGGTTTACCTCCTTTGCTGTATGTTGAGCACCAGCATCCCTTTCTCAGATATCTCCTGCACCTCAGGACTCTCTTTTAGTGTAATACTCACACCACTTTCAAGACATCCGTAGAGGAAGTAACTTGCCATACTTTGTAAATGTACTAGCTCCTCAGTCTACATTGTTGCAGAATACCTCTTGATTACTACAGATGATAATTATGAAAATGAAGATTGCTTTACATTGTCTAGCGCCTTCTAAGTCAAATTAGGCATGCTCTTGTGTTGCAGGGTGCTGGAAAGACCAATGTGGCCTTAATGTGTATGCTGCGTGAGATTGGGAAGCATATAAACGTGGATGGAACCATCAACGTGGATGACTTCAAAATAATCTACATCGCTCCCATGAGGTCTCTGGTGCAGGAAATGGTTGGCAGCTTTGGGAAGGTGAGATGCTTACACCTGCTCCAAACATCCCTACAAAATGAAGCTCCCCAGAATCACCAGAAGTCAGTTGGTGCACAGTCCCATTATCATAAACTCTGTTGTGATGTTGGCCTGACACTGGGTGACTTTTTTCCAAATCCTTACTAGGCACATTCACACACAACTCTGTATTTCCTGTGTCTGATATTTAAAACGCTCAGATCTAGGCTGAACTTCTGACCTGACACTGCCTGAATCATATCTTACCTCTAGCTGTGTCTGTGCCAAAAGTAGTAATCCCTAATGCATTCATTGAGTAATGTATTAATGTGCTACTACTCCCTGCTTGACAAATTTCGGCCTATTAATATCTCTTTAACCTAGTTTTACTTTTTTTTTTAACTGTTGTTTAAATAGTCAATGATCTGTGTAACTGCTAGAGAAATAACCTTTAGTTTACTCACAAATTTCTATCTACAGTAATATACTTAACATTCTCATCTGTGATTTTCTGTGAGAGCAGGCTGTATCTGCTGAGCATATGGATTGAAGCATTTACAGAAAGATTTAAGCTTCTGGTGGTTTTTGGAATAATAAGACCATACATTGTGTGATCACGTAGATCCTTGTGTAGTGTAAGCAATTTCGGGTATAGTTGACATTCATGACTGAAGTAGGAAGCTTGCTCTGTATATGGTATACTACTAAGTAGTTATCCCATGCACAGATTTAAGTGATTCAGCCAGAAGTGTACAGGGCTCAATGTAAACCCAAAGAGCTCTTTAGTTGTAGTTTGGGCGAGCAGCCTTCGGCCTAACACAGAAGAGTCTAAGACATTTATTGCAAACACATTGACCAATAACTGACACACGACTAAAAAAGGAGATCCACATCAATTTTATATAAAATAATCTTTGTTTGAGTTTTATTTCAAGACCAAGATCTTCGCAAAAAGGTAAATACGTTTTTCAGGCAAAATACTTTAGTACTTTAAAAGTCGACAGTGCAATTTTCAAACAGTTTAATGTTATCCTATGTAGTGTTATGTAGGGTTATGATCATCAGAAGGCAAGGTCAAATAAACACAAAGTCTGCACCACCAGAGGGACAGGGGCGGCTGTGTGCAGACGTCAAATTCGGAGATAGGCCCAATGCATTTCAATGGATACTAGGGGCACTCTAAGCCGCACTGCTTGCAGGGGAGTAGATCAGTTGGTGGGGCCAAGATTTGGGGGTTGGAACAAGCACAGGGGGGACATAAGGTAGCACCAAACATGCACCAACAGCGGCACTGGGGCAGCCGGGTGCGCAAACAGCGTCAGGGGCCCAATTCTTTTCAATGGGAAATCTCAGTTTGACAGACAGGCTGAAGGCATCAAACCAGGGTCTGCACAGAGGAAACCAGCGACATCAGAGGTAAGTTTAGGTGAACAGTCTCATAGGGGCACTGTGGTTCAGCTCACCAAGGCCCAGGGTCAGGGGTGTCCTTTGACGTCAGATTCTTCTTACTGGAGCCATTCGCGGTTATGCCGAGCCTCCAAATTCTGTCTGCAGGAGTCGTCGTGGAGTCCATGATGGGTCAGTCAATGCTGGACTTGGACTCTGGATCGCTGGGCTAACTGTTCTTGATGGTTGGGCCATCTGGACCTCGAGTTCTGATCTTCAGAGGTAGGCAGTCCTCCCAGGGTTTGTGAAGGTCACTGACTGCTGGACAGGTGTTGTTTCTTTGCAGGATTTTCGAGGGTTGCAGACAGGCCGTTAGGGCTGGGCCAAGTCAGTAGGCATCATTTGCCGGTCTGGAGGAGCCACCTAAATGCTAAATTTAGGGGCGTTTTAGGGGAGTAGCAGGTAGGGCCAATGGGTACCTCACCTGGAGTAACGACACCCTCAATTATGCCACTCTCCTGTGTGAGAGGGCATAGTCCTAGCCGTGAATGGATGGGTCTCCTCATCTTCAAGAGCAGAGGCTCTCCACCCAGGGGTCCAAAAACATGTCTGGTGGTGGTAGGCTGCCTACAGCCAGTCTGGGACTACCCCAGGGTTGGTAGGTTTTCAGGGGACACTTCTAAGGTGCCCTCTGAGTACATGGTTCAATAAATCTCTCACTGCCATCAGTGTGGGTTTATTGAGAAGAGTAGTTTCGTACCAAACACTCCAGAGTTCAGAGAAGCCATCATGGTGCGGGGGAACATGAGTTGTCAAGTTTCCAGCCCATGTACTCTCTATGGCTTCCCTGGCACTTACAATATCAAAGAATGGACTTAAATATTGTAGGGGCCTATCTGCTCATACAGATATGCCCACACCCAGGGTATAGTGCATCCTGCCTTAGGGCTGCAAGGTCTGCTAGAGGGGGAACTTACCTATACCTGAGGCAGTGCTAGTTGGCATGGCACACCAGCAGTGTGCCATCTCGACTTTGTCGTTTTTATCTGCATCAGGCCATATCCAGGTGCTGCCCCTACAATGTTTAAGTCTATCCTTAGATATTGTGAGTGCCAGGGAAGCCATAGAGAGTACATGGCTGGAAACTCGAGTTATCCAGCACCATGATAGCTTCTCTGAGCCCAGGAGTGTTTGGTACCAAACTACTCCTATCAATAACCCCCACTGATGCCTGTAGGGGAATTATTGAAACATGTACTCAGAGGGCACCTCATAGGTGCCCCTGAAAACCTACCAACCCCGGTGTGGTCACAGATTGGCTTTGGGCAACCTGCCTGTCTGGGACCAGAAACAAAGCACATCCTTTAAAGGAAATGTCACACCTCCTCCCCCAGGATTAGCACAGTGCTTGAGAGGGAAGCTTCAAACGATTGCCGTCTTTGTAATGCAACCCGCAGCCTCTGCTGCAAGCAGCAGATGTCAGCCCCCGGTTTACACCCCCAATTTTGGCGGGGAAAACCGTTGGGAAAAAAACTAGTAAGAATATGAGGTGTGCCCACCTCTGCCAACGCCACCTCTAAGGTGAAGGAGGTGAGGTGAAGCACATCTTTCAGTCCTCTTTGTCTTGAAGTTTGGGGGGTGGGGAGAGTAGGACTAGGACTACGCTCCCTCCAACAAGAGGGTGGCATAATTGAGGGTGTAAACACCCCAGATAAGGTGCCCTACCTGTCACTCCCTTAAAATGCCCCATAATCTAGTATTTAGGTGGCTTTCCCCAGACCCTGAAAACTAGTTACTGCCGCCCTAAGAAGAAGACCGACGAAGAAAACTCCGTGCAGAGAAGACTCAGTGCAGAGAAGACTGTTAACACCCACTGACTTAGCCACAGCCCTACCAGTCTGACTGCAGCCCTCGCAAATCTTGTGAAGAAACAATGCCTGACCTCCACAACCCCTAAGAAGACTGCCTAACTTTGAAGAAGACCAGAATTCCCTAGGATAGCTGCTCTGTCCACAAGAAGTGGCTACAAGGGATTCTGTTCGTAAGCTTAGTACATATTGTTTTGCACATATCACTCTAAGGATGATAAAACCCAATTGTATCCAAAGGATAACTGAATCATTATTAAGTTGTTCCAAAACATTCAATGAAAGTAAACTAAAGAGAAGAAAAGAGAGCACATAGCAAAATAGTTTTATCTGAAAAAAGATTTTAGTATTGAATTGATCAAAGAATATAAATCATGGGGATAACAAAGAAACAAATCTAAAAATCACAGTTATGAATAGATGTACATGGAAATCAACAAATCAACTCATAACATATCAACAACTCCATGAGTGAAAGAAGACCAAGTTCACTGATGTACAAAGGTGTCCTTTAAACAATAATGCTGTGGAGATGATGATTAGGTCGACGTTTCGGTCTTGCTTGTTGGCATCTAAAAGAGCATCATCAGGACTAGTTTTTCACAAAGAAAGCCCCTTTGGAAAACAGGGCGCGATTGAAACCTGGTCGCCAACTTCAGTATATTTCAACTTGAAGATCTGCAGTCGCTTGTGATGTCAGCTACAACTGCCACGTTAAATATTGCTGCTGGGAGACTTGTTTGGATAACCAGATATTTTGTGGTGTAAATCGCACGAACGTAAGCCTCCTCCTCATGAATCCTTCACTGTAATGAGTACAGTGTGTACTATATATGTACATATGTACCAAGCTTACGAACAGAATCCCTTGTAGCCACCTCTTACCCTGAACTACTCATTGCCCAAGCCTACAAGGGTCTATTGGGTTACCCAAAATCTCTTCATACTGTCCACAAGAAAGCACAACAAAGGATCCTGGTTCCCTCCGGATCCGTGATTCCTGACTACTCTGCACCCGATGCCTCCGGCCTGTGTCCAGGTGGCCTACTGATCCAGAAAAGGTTCCCAGCGATCCGGAGTCCAAGTCCAACAGACGCTGAGCCTTCCTGGACTACACGACGACTCCTGCAGTGTGAATCCAAAGGCTTCCCTTGACCAGCTCCGGTAAGTGAAACCAGACTTCAAAGGATACCCCTGCACCCGAAGCCCCTGGGCCTTGCGGACCTTGTGTGACGGTGTCCCTGTGACCTACAGCATCCAAACGTACCTCTGCTGTCGCTGGTTTACTTTGTGCAGCTTCCAGTTGGTTGCCTGCAGCTTTTTTGCCAAACCGAGTTTCTCCATTGAATTGCATTAGGTGCCTCATGCTGTTTGCACCCTGCACCCGGCTGTTCATGTGCCTCTGGTGGTGTATGTTTGCTGCTGACTTGTGGCCCACCCTGTGCTTGCCTAAACTTCCGAAGCTTGGGCCCTGCAGCCGCTTTACTTAACTGTAAGCAGTGTGTCTTAAAGCATCCCCAGGGTAACATCGGGCCTGAATGTCAATTTTTACCTCTGCACCTGGCCGCCGCTGTGCGGCTGGTGGGGCAGTGTTTGTGCTTGCCTGAACATTGCCCTCTGCTAACCCTGCAACCCAAAGACTTGATTTTGTAAGTTGTTCACTTACCTATATAACGGCATTAATGTTTTACTCCTTAGATTAACATGCTAAGTCTGAAAATTGTGTCCACTTTTGAAACAGAAAATAATTTCTATTTAAAAAATGCACTTACCTTTTTGCAAAGATCTTGGTCTGAAAATATATCTTGAGCAACGCTTATTTTATAAAATTGGTGTGGATCTCCTTTTTGAGTTGTCATTTATTGGTCCTTGTGTGCACAACAAATGTCTTACACTCCTCTGTGTTAGGCCTAAGGCTGCTCGTGCTCGCCCACACCACCACAAATAGAGCACGTTGGGTTTGTATTGAGCCCTCTACACTTCTGGGAGATTCTCTGGACTCTGTGCATGGTAAAACCATCTAGTGGTATACCGTATACAGAGCCAACTTCCTACACTAGATTAGTGTTAAAGTATCCAACCCAAAGAATTGCTGGAGGCTTGTGACAATTCCTAATCTGTCTATCACTTTCACAATCTAGTTCTGCAACCAGAAAGGAAAAAAATTGGTGAAAAATGTTATTATAAAAATTAGCCAATAATATGTTTACATGGCCCACTGCTTTCAGGGACATACTTTGATAATAAGGGCAATTGTTTAATGGCCTCACAGTGACATAAAAGAGGTTTACAGATATTAGGATATCCAGATCCACACTGCTCTTAGCTCTGCCCACATTTGATTGTATAGCGGGACTACACACAGTATGATAACCATTAATATTAAAATGTTCTCTGGCCCATGTTTCTTGACCACTTATGATGTCAAAATTAAATAATAAAAGCCGTCCAATCTTGGTTTTCCCTTTTAGATCGATTTCCTGCTATGTTTCAAGATAGCAAGTTGATGTTTTGTGAATTACTCTCCCCTGTGCACTCCCCTTTCTATATTCCACCTTAACCCATTCTTTCTGCATTATGGACTTGACCTTTGTAAATCCGCCAAGTGGGAGTAGTCTATTTGCTCTAAAATCGGAAGTGGCTCAAACACATTACTGGTGGTGGCACTAAGGTCCAAAGAAGTCCCACTGGGCTATGGTGCTCACTCTCAAAGTTGTCGGTTAGTTACTATGATTCTATGCTGGTCTGTAAAAATAACCTAGGGGGACAACTTTGATTCCCCTATCAGTGTGGTCCTTTATGAAACTGCCCCTTTTTGACATGGTTGCCCCCCACTTTTTTCCTCGTATATGATGTGATTTCGGCTGAAAGTGCACTGGTGCCTGCTAACCAGGTCCCTGGTGCCAGAGCTTTTTCACTAAACTGTACAATTGTTCCCCCCAATTGGCAAAGCTTTAGCACCCTCTGTAAGTCCCTAGTAAATTATAACCTGGTACCTAGGGCCTGAGGTACTAAAGAGGGTCCCTAAGGGCTGCAGCACAAATTGTGCCACCTTAAAGGACCCCTTACCAAGCACATGCACGACAGCCCTTGCAGACAAAAGTGAAAACACGACGTGTCACACCTCCCTGTGTGCCATGTCCCCTACAACTATATATAATATTTGTAAGTCATTCCTTCAGTAGGCCTGCAGCCCTATGGCAGGGTGCTTAATATTGTATGTGATGGCATATCTGTCTGAGCAGATATGCCCTTATGCTGTCAGCCCTATTTCGGCCTGAACAAGTGACCAGGGAAGCCATCTTAAACCATGTACTGGACACTGGTGAAAACGAGTTCCCCAGCTACAGGATGGCTTCACTGAAAATAGGGATGTTTGGTATCAAACATCTCGTCTTGATAAACACACACTGCTGGTGATGTACTGTTGGTGCTGCCTTAGACCTTGCCCACCACTCAAGTGAAATCCTGGAGATTGGTCCTGTAAGTCGTTGCACTGTACCTGTTAGCAGAACTTGTTCTTCCTTTCATAGGATGACATTGCAGAACTCTGAAATTGCACTAGTCCACTTTTTTTAACTGAATGATTTTTCTCTGATGCCTAATAATATATAAATATACTTGCTATTTTTGTAAATTGATCTGGAGCCCCTTCTTGATTTGTGTTGTCATTTAGAAACCATTGTCTGTATTTGGCAAATATCTTACACTCTTCTGTATTAAGCCTAAGGCTCCTCGACCACACTAACCCCAAAAAGAGCACTTTGGGGTTTATATCACATAAAGAGCCAGCTTCCTACAGGTCCCAAAGTTGCAAGTGTCACTGTCAATTTTGGATTTTTTTAAATGTATGACCCCATAGTCCGCAGGCTGCTTTTGGGGCCACTGCCAATCCATGCCATCCTTCTCACCATAATTACATAATTACATAAATCATGCAGCAGAATTCTTCCTGAGACAATGATCCTCTTTATTCCTTAAGTAATGCCAGTCTTCTCTTTGTGAATCCTTTGAGACCAGCACATTCCCCTGAATAAGAACATATGGGGTGCAAGCAGGTGGCTGTTGTAAAAAGACTACACTACTCCTTTGAGGGGGTGCATATAAAAAGAGATGAATGGCTGAGCGTGGTACTAGGAGTACCTCGATTCATGCCTTGATTGTGTCTAATTTGCTTCACACTTCACCTAACTTTTTCCTTTGACTGGTCTCTATTGTGACCTAAAAATTTGAAGAGCAAACTTTGTTGATCCCCCTGTGCCACATTATTTATCACACTGCTGGAACACGTAACTTTTATTTAGGGGGACCTATGTATTTTTGCGCCTACTGATGGTGGAATATGTTTATTTACTAAACCCTATGATTTATCAAGAGCGGAAGTTCTAAAACTCATCAAGCCCTCTCATTTAGACAAAGAGTTAGAAAATTAACTAGATAGGTTTCTCTCCAGATATTTTGAGTTCTTGGACCATTCTGTTGGTGGACATGCTGTTAAAACCTGTTATCAACAGTATTATCTGTTTAGCATCTATCTGTCACTTTCTTTCCATCACTCTGGATTGTAAATCCCCCCCCCACCTTTGCCAGAGGAGAATTTGTTGATACTGTAACTGCATCAATAACAGACGCAATAGTTAAGGAATCATTAACCCCTTAGGCGCTGCACAAATTCTCCCGCTGTGTGGGAGAATTAATAGGTGGGTGGGATTCGGAAGGCCCCTCGCCGTCTTTAGCACACGCCTACTGTGGCGTCGGACGGCCAGGGGCTGTCCTGAGCACTGAAGAGGTTAAGAACACAATGATTTGAAATTGAGTGAACCTCTTGATTGTTACTGGACCTAAGAATCTAGTTTCTTGGGTGCACAGAGCTGTCTTTTGCTAAAGCAATTTCATTAGTTATTATTGGGTTATGTCACAGTTCTTGATGTAAGTTGAGAGTCTCTCCTCAGCATGCCGAGTTTCAAAGTTAACAGCGCCCATGCCACTATTGAGATACATGGCAATAGATGTTGTCACCCCGCCATATCCCTACCAGACTAAGCCATTCACTTCCTGTTACCCATGAAAACAATTTGCTTTCTTGCTCAATCCGAACTGGATAGAACAGATGCGCTAAGGACGGCCCGGCCCAACCTTTTCTGGACGCAGACAGCCTTCTCTTGGCCCAGTCTTCATTAGAACATGCCCTGTGCAGCGGGAGATGGGGCTTATCTTCTGATGCTGTGTTCCCGGGCCACACCTCCAGGCACAGTGAGGAGTCCTGTAGGAATTCTGAACAATGGACTCCTCTATTTCAGCGATGCTGCAATCATGTTTGAAAGGAAACATGAATCCTCCCATTTATGTTCCTGGCAATGGTTTACACTTATTTGCCTTGCTATTGAGCAACTGAACACTTTTTTTTTGATAATCAAATTTTAGTAAGGTTTTAGATACATAGAAAATCATTGACAGTAAATCACACATCTTATAAAAACACCCCATTCCCTCCAGCAATATCACAACACTCAATAGACATTTCTGAATAAAATCCAGCTCGCCTGCAACCAGCCCACACTGCCCATCACGACAGAAGCAGGCCAAACCATTTGCCCCACACTTTATTGAACATTTCCGGCCATCCTCGAGCCTCAAAGAGGGACTCCTCCTGTGTCCCATACCAGTCCACACCCCTCCGCCATTTCTGCAATGTTGGAGCCTCGGCCTGGGCCCACCTAGCCGCTATATCCCGTTTTGCCACCACCAGTGCCCAGTACCCAGGAAGCGCTTGTCGGCCCGGGAGCCATCCAGGCCGTCGAACACACCCAACAGCAAGTGTCTCGGGTCATGGCCATCCCAAGGCCTGCGTGAGATCCCGCTCTACCCCTCCCCAAAAGCGGTCCAATGCCGGGCAGAGCCAAACCATATGGTAGAAGTCGGCAGGGGCCCCGGTGCAGCGCGCACAATCCGGGGAGGCTCGTATGCCTGCCCGAAAAAGGCGTGCCGGGGTGAGGTAGGCCGCATGATGGTAGTACAGCTGGACCCAGGCGTAGCTTGGAAGATGTGGTCAGGGTCTTGGGTGCCAATAGGGCATCCCGCCAGTCGGCCTCGTCCAAAGGCCCCACCCACCCCTCCCACCTCTCCCTAAGCTGGTCCAGGGATGCAGGACAGTTGTTCACCAGGGCACGGTAGATACGGGACACTCCCCCTCTCCCCAGGTTACCCATCATTACTTGTGCTTCAAAGGGGCTGAATTCCGTGAGGGAAGTGGGCGCAGGGAGGTGTATGTGAAGGGCTTGGCGGAGTTGTAAGTATTTATAGAACTGGGAGTGTAGGAGAGTATGCCTATGTTGCAGGTCAGAAAAGGAGCGCATTTGATCCCCCACCCATACATCACTGAGTTGCGCTATCCCCACCAAGTCCCAGCGACGGAATTCCTTCAGGGAGGAGACCTCATTCAGCCAGGTGCCATGCCAAAGGGGTGTCTGTCTAGTCAGCTTCCGATCCCAGGACACCAGCCGGAGGGCAGAGCGCCAGGCTGTAAAAACCATTCTGGTGATAGGAGGCAGGGTTTGTGGTATCGGGGAGCCATAAAGTAAGCTATGAATCTGTGGAAAATCCAGGGCGGCGAGCTCCACCCGGTAGGCTGGGTCCGACCAGCCGCCCGCAATCCAGTTATGGATCACTATGAGTTTGGTGGCTAAATAGTAGAAGTAGAGATTGGTGACTCCCATACCGCCATCGAAGGGGGGGATTCGGCAAAAGGACAGGGTCAATCGCGACCTTCCAACGCCCCATAGGAACCGGATGAGTGCGCCATCCAGTTCTCGAAACCAGCCACGGGAGAGGGGGATCGAGGTGTTCTGTAGAATATAAAGAAAACGAGGGAGGATCATCATTTTGAACAGGGCACTTCTGCCCAGAGGGTTAAGGGGGAGAGATTGCCAGTTCCTAAGGTCCTGCTTCATCTGGGCGACCAGGGGAGTAATGTTGAGGGCCAACTCCAATTCTGGCAGGAGGGTCACCCTAACTCCCAGGTATTTAAACGATTGCCTCCGGAGGGGAATCATCTCCTGCCAATCAAAGCAAACCTGTGAGGGATGAAGGGTAATTAGGGTGGACTTCGCCGGGTTGAGACGAAGGCCAGAGACCCGTTCAAAGTCAAGGAGGGCAGCTAGAGTCCTTGGGCCAGAGTGCTCCGGGTGAGCCAGGTAGAGCAGAACATCGTCCGCATACCGCATACAGGGAGATTGTATCCACCTGGCTCAGGTCCCATGCCCATCCCCGGATGAGGGAGTCCTGCCGGACAAGCGCCGCCAGAGGCTCCATCGCCAAGGCGAATAGGAGTGGGGAGAGGGGGCAGCCCTGCCTAGTGCCTGGCCGGATCGGGAAAGGACACGGGCTCTAGGGCGGTTGTAAAGGACCCGGATCAGGTGGCGAAAGGGGAGGCTGAAACCCATACGCTCCAAAACATCTCCTAAGTATCCCCAGTCCACAGTGTTGAAAGCATTTTCAAAGCCTACAAGGAGAAGCCGGTGCCGATGGGCCAGCGCGAGCCGGAGGCGACGGATGCAGTGGCGGGTGCTTCTGGCCGGCATGAACGCACACTGGTCAGGGTGGACCAGGTCAGGCAGAAGGGGCCGAAGTCACTGGGCTTTAGCTGTAGCGAAGATCTTAATTGCGTGTTCATCAGCGAGATCGGGCGGTAGTCTCAGCAGTCTAGGGAAGGCGGCGCGTCTTGGGGATGACCACGATGGTCGCCACATCAGATTCGGAGGGGAAGGACCTGTACTCTACCACCTGGTGGAAGAGCTCCGTTAAATGGGGGGACAGGATCGTCGCGGAACGTGGAATAGTATTCTTGGGGGAATCCATAAGGCCCGGGCGTCTTGCTGGAGTGCAGTAGGGTGATAGCTCCATGGATTTTCTCCGGGTTGAGGGGGCCGTCCAGGGAATCCGTGACTCCACGGGGAAGGCAGGGGAGACTAGTTCCAGACCTCTCCATCAAGTCAGCGAGGGAGGCTCCGGGGGGGTAGGCGTTGGGGGGGTAGGCGGCGCGCAACGCATACAGGGCTGCATAGTAATGAGCGAAGGTCTGCGCAATAGCCGCTGAAGTCATCCGGCAGGTCCTGTCGGCCGTACGAACCTCCGGAATAATGCGGTGGGCCCTAGGGTAAGATATCAGATTGTGGACTAGTTTGCCGTTCTTGTCACCCCAGCCATAAATGCGGGCAACGGAAGAGCGCCACAGCATTTTGGCCGACTCTAGGGAGTGCCGCCGGATCTCATCCCGGACCAGCGTCAATTGCCTGGAGGAGACAGAGCCATCCCCGGTGAGTTGAGCCAGCTCCAAAAGAATAGCCCGGGACTCCAGCTGTACCAGGTGGGCGGCCTGAGCCGCGCGTCGGGCATGCACTAGCCCCCTGGCCACCCCACATACCACCGCCTTACCCGCCTCCCAGAGCGTACCCTGCGAAGGGACCGAACCCGCGTTAGCGGAAAAGTAATGGCGGAGCTCCTGGCCGAGGGACTCCACCAGCGCGGGATCTTGTAGAAACCAGGCGTTCAAGCGCCAGGTAGACCTATGGCCCGTAGGGGGAAACCCGAGATGGAGTGAAAGGGGGGGGGGGGAGTGATCCGAGATCCCCCTGGGGAGGATCACAACCCCGGACACCAACTGGCAGTCTGTGGCAGGCATCAGAATGAGGTCTATGGGGGAATGAGTATGGTGGGAGGCCGATGTTTGTGTGTATTGGTCTTTTCGGGGGTTCCACACCCTCCACACATCACAGAACCCCATAGTCGAGGTCCAGCCCGTAAGGCTCCTTGCAGAGGTCAACCGGTGTGTCGAGGGAGGGCCTGTCACATACCAGGAGGGTTGCAAGACGGCATTGAAGTCACCTCCAATGATAGTGAGACCCGGTGGCTGGGAGGAGAGCGCCTGTGTAAATCGTAAATAATACGCTCTTATATAGCGCCTTATCACCGAAAGGGCTCAAGGCGCTTGCTTTGGGAACCCGTCCTGGTCTTTCCCTGCGAGATTACCCCTACTGGGCATCCCCGAGGTGAAGACCAGGCATCCCATCGCGGTGGGGCCGTAGTGGAGATTAAGCAAGCTATTACCCAGAGTTGCAGAGTGTGAACCCACGATTAGAGTAGGCACCGAGGCGAGAATTATCGAGTCCGTGGACATTACGAGCTCAATAACCCTCGCATGTGCCTACTCAGTGGGTCCACCGTCTGTACTTACTTGTCGGTCAGCATCCGCATACCTCCCCCATCTTCTCCGACAAACCTGGCAAATAATGTCAGCCAACAATCTCAGTTCTTGTTGATGGTCATTGTTGGCCGCAGATTTATTAATAACAATATTAATATTGATTATTAATAACAATATTAATAACATACTGGTTGTACAATCTTCATTTGCGAACTTTAACCATAAATCATGCACATCACATTACAGTTTATGACACCTTCCCGTGGCATAGGTGTCTGTCTCTCGTGCACCCATCAGTTCGTAAATGGCACTTTTGTACAACCAGTTCTTAATCAGTTTCTTGGTGTTCCGGTAGTTGGTTGGCCACACCCCTTTTTGGGTGTCATGGAGGGGAGCTTCTTTGCCTGGAGTTAGGTCCCCAGCTCGCTACCATTTGCGCCCTGCCGTCCGGCCGGGTCTGGGCCGCGAGTGCCGTCTCCGTTTTTTCCTCCCCTCCTTTGTGCGGCCACGTCACCCTGCCGTGCGGCATTGAAAAGTGAGTGGCCCTCCTCCTACACACCGCCCACCGGTGTGTTTGGTTAGCCAACGATTGTAGGATTTCCGCCAACGCTTTCCCCACTGTCCAGCACTGCGACTCTGCTGTTCCTCAGGTGTGGGTGGGTGGGCTTCAAACGATGTCGTTGTCGCGCCGCTCTCCCAGCTCCTTCGAAGACGTTGTGATTCTGGCTGGGGAGCGGCGGTGTTTAAATCCCCTTGAGCCCCCTATGGGCTCCAGGTGAAACCCCCGTTGATTGGGGGGTTCAAAGGTAGCAGGATTAGCCATTGGTCGCCCCCTGTGGGCGCCGAGGTCACAAGGTCACTTCCTGTCGGGGTGGCTGGTGCGCACCCCGTTTCCGCCCCCTTGAGCCCCCTTTGGGCTTCAGGTGAACCCCCTTTGATTGGGGGGTTCAAAGGTAGCAAGGTTGGCCATTGGTCGCCCCCATGGGCGCCAAGGTCGCAAGGTTACTTCCTGTCGGGGTGGCTGGTGCGCACCCCGCTTCCGCTGGTCCTGGCCGCTTCGGGGCGCCCAGGACCAGTTCCATCCCCCTGTTGGCACAGCGTGGGTTATGGCGCCGGCCTTTGAGCCTCCCCCACCCTGCGGGTGGATGCGGCGGCCTCTGCAATAACCCTCGCATGTGCCTACTCAGTGGGTCCACCGTCTATACTTACTTGTCGGTCAGCATCCGCATACCTCCCCCATCTTCTCCGACAAACCTGGCAAATAATGTCAGCCAACAATCTCAGTTCTTGTTGATGGTCATTGTTGGCCGCAGATTTATTAATAACAATATTAATATTGATTATTAATAACAATATTAATAACATACTGGTTGTACAATCTTCATTTGCGAACTTTAACCATAAATCATGCACATCACATTACAGTTTATGACACCTTCCCGTGGCATAGGTGTCTGTCTCTCGTGCACCCATCAGTTCGTAAATGGCACTTTTGTACAACCAGTTCTTAATCAGTTTCTTGGTGTTCCGGTAGTTGGTTGGCCACACCCCTTTTTGGGTGTCATGGAGGGGAGCTTCTTTGCCTGGAGTTAGGTCCCCAGCTCGCTACCATTTGCGCCCTGCCGTCCGGCCGGGTCTGGGCCGCGAGTGCCGTCTCCGTTTTTTCCTCCCCTCCTTTGTGCGGCCACGTCACCCTGCCGTGCGGCATTGAAAAGTGAGTGGCCCTCCTCCTACACACCGCCCACCGGTGTGTTTGGTTAGCCAACGATTGTAGGATTTCCGCCACGCCGCAGGGAGGCTCACGTCTGTCTGCGGCTCCCCCCTTTGTTCCTCGGTTCGTGGCTACCTACCTTCCCCTTTTTCATGCTCTTTTTCAACGACAACCCGCGAGCGTCATTGCGCCCCACAAGTTGCCCCAGAACACCTCCATTCCTTTATCGGACAGATGCACTCCATCTTGTCCATATAGCTCTGGGCGGCCTGGGTGGATGAGGCCGTGCCGGATTGATTCCAGGCCGTTGCTTGAGCAAAACTTGTGCATGGCGGTATTTAGCTTGCGCCTTGCGTTGTCCACCGCTTTGTTTGAGTCGGCACCCCTCCAGTGCCTCCTGCTGATCATCTCCGACCACACAACTGTCGTGGTCCCCAGCCATGCCGCCGCTTTGGCGATATCCCTCTGGATGGCTTGGCCCACCGCCTTGCGGCCCAACCGTGTTAGGTCGTTCCCTCCTAGATGTATGATCAGCACATCCGGCAGCCAGGCTGAGTCTGCCATGAGGCCGTCCAGGGTCGGTAGTAACTGCTCCCACCTCATGCCGGGCCGTCCGATCCAGCGGATGTACGTCGCCTTGGGTCTGCTTTGCTTGTGCCCCACTCGCCTCCACCAGGACTCCATTCTGGACACGAAAGAGTGTCCCACGACCCATACCAGTTGTGGGCGTCCTCCTGTCGAGAGAAATTGCTCCATTAAGGTGGCTTTCTGCGCACCGGGTGTGGACGAGGAAGGGGGCAATAAACCCTGCCGTACGGCATCCCAAGGCGGCTGCTCCCCCCCCCCCCCCCCCCACTACCCCTTTCCCTTTTTTTTTTTTTTTTTTTTTTTTTTATATGAGATGCGGGCGTATGTAAGACTTGTATGCCCTGGACCGCCATCTGCCCACGGCCTGGATCCTGTCCTCTGGCATGCCATACTGCGATGCCGAGGTCGCCGCCCCGATCCTGAAGGAGTGCGGGGCAAATGATGTTGCCTGGAGCCCCACCTTACTGAGGCCCTGGCGCATTATGGCCGTGAACTGGAACCTGCTCAAGTTCCTTCCATCTTGGTGCACAAAGAGGGGGCCATCCCCCGCCGGCCGCACCGCCATGTATTGTAGTAGCCAGCACACTGCGCAGCGCCCCACCTCTGGGATACAATGCAGACGAATCGTCGCCCCTTTTCGAGCCCTATCCGTTTTGGACTGTCTAAGCGTGAGCTCCACTGCTTTTACCATCGGCCTGACGTCCCTTGCCTGCAAGCAGCGATGCGCCGGGCCTGACCTGTTGGGGGCCACTATTTCGCTTACCCGAAAAGCCCCAAAGAAAGCCGTGGTGAACGCGGCCCCAAATAGTAGCCGTTCATACCTGTCTGCAATGGTGATGGTTAGGGCGCTAAGTAACTGACCCAGCTTGTCGTAATCAATGGGGCGTCTGGCGTCCTTCTTGGTCCCCTCAAGTTTTCGCCAGCCTTTCAAGGCTGCCTTTAGGTAAACAGTTGCCGTGGGGTCCTCGCCCATGTGGAGCTTGGCGAAGTATGCAATGGCGGCCAGGTGCGCCTGTGCCCAAGACCTTGTTCTCTTGGCGTCGAACGCCCATTGCACGAATTTCTCAGCCGCTGTGCGGACCGTTGCTTTGTCTTCCAGCGACACTATGCCCCCGATTCTCATTACTGTGGCCGCGTATTTCTTGTATCTCTTGTGCGCCTCCGAGGTGAGCGAGTGCCCTATTAATCTGGACAAGTCAACCCCCCCAGGTCCCACAGGTATGTTGGAAAGGGGGTCATCACCTCGTCCGCACCGGGTAGAAGTTGTTTGAAACGTGCCATCTGGGACCGGGATAGCGCATCGGCGACCGTGTTCTCCGTCCCCGGCACGTGCCGGGCCTTCAGCTCCAGGTTCCCTTCGAGCTGCAATTTAACCAACTCTCGCATTAGCCTCAACATGCCCGGGCATTTTGCTGCGCCTCTGTTAATGGCCTGCACTACCCCCAAGTTATCCGACCACAAAGTGAGCTTTAGGTTCCTTATCTCTTTTTTCCATACCGTCAGAGCCACTATTATTGGGAATAGTTCGAGGAACGTGATGTTTTTTGTGAGCCCCTGCGCATGCCACCTGTCTGGCCACTGGCTGGCACACCATTTGTTCCCCAGGACCGCCCCAAACCCCAGGCTCCCTGCTGCGTCTGTGTATAGGGATAGTTGCTCGGCTGTTACCCAACCCTTTTTCCAAATCAGCACACCATTGAAATCCTGCAGGAATTCGTCCCATACTTGTAGATCCTGCCTTACACCCGTGCTCAGCCGGATGTGGTAGTGCTTGTGGGTAACGCCAGCCGTCAGCGCTGTGAGGCGCCTGGAAAAGACCCTGGCGGGCGGGATGACCCTCGCCGCGAAGTTCAGCCTGCCTACCACCCCTTGTATGTCCCTGAGGGTGGCTTTGCGCCGGCCTCGCAGTTTGGCTATTTCCTCCCTGAACTCTTGCACCTTCTCCGGGGGGAGCCTGGCGGTCCCGGCCGTGGAGTCAAGCTCAATGCCCAAGAACGTCAGTCTAGTCGTTGGGCCTGTCGTCTTCTCTTTTGCTAAAGGGACTCCCCGAGTGTTTCGGTCAGGTCCTCGAACGCCGCCAGTGTACTGGCGCACGTCGGCGATCCCGCCGGCCCTGTGAACAGGAAATCGTCCAGGTAGTGCAGCTTCCCGCCCCCCTGATGTCTGTCATGAAGGGCCCATTCCAGGAAGGTCGCGAATTGTTCAAAATAGGCACAAGATATGGCACATCCCATGGGCATGGCTTTGTCGACGTACGTGTCCCCTTCCCATTGGAAGCCCAGCAGGTGGAAGCTGGTCGGATGCACCGGTAATAAACGAAAGGCAGATTCGATGTCCGCCTTGGCCATGAGGGCCCCCTTTCCAGACGCTTTGACTAGCGCGATAGCGTCATCCACTGACGCGTAACCCACCGAGCATGCTTCCTGGTCGATGCCATCGTTTACGGACCCCCCCTCGGGGTATGACAAGTGGTGTATTAGCCTGAATTGGCCCTTTTCTTTTTTCGGAACCACTCCTAGTGGGGAGATGACTATTCCCTCGCACCATTCCTGAGGGAGGGGGCCCTCGATTCTGCCTAAGTTCTTCTCCTTTTCTATCTTCGCGCTCACCACCCGGGGATGCTGCCTCGCTGACTGTAAATTATTCGCTCCCGTTAGTGGCAGTGAGCCTTGGAACGGGATAATGAAGCCCTCTTCAAAACCCTCGACCAGCGTCTTTGCGTCTGTTTTGTTTGGATACCTGTTTGCCAAACTGCGCAGCTGTTGTGTATTAATGGGGGACCTAGCCAGCTGGCACTGCTCAATGTCTACTAGTGTCCTGCCCTCACTAGCCTTCGGGCTAGTGCTTCTTGTGCTTCTCTTTCTTTTCGCTCTTTGTTTCCCGCTTGGAGCCTTTGCATGTTGCTGCCGCGTGCTTCCCTCCGCAGCTTGAGCATGCATGTTGGAATTTGCACGAGGAACCCCATGAACAGTCCCCTGCATCATATCGCCAGCATATGGCCTTGGCCGCGGGGGGGGGGGAGTTAGACCGCCTAGAGGACTGTTTCTGGTAACTTTTGTTCTTCCCCTTGTGGGACGAACTCCGAAAGGACTGGTCGAATTTCCCCGTCCAGGCTCTCACTTCTTTGGCAGCGAGCATTTTATGAATAAAACCTGAAACGTCCTCCTCGTTCCACTCCATCTCTGGGTGCCTCTGCATCTTTAACCTAAAGCCCTTATCGTATTCCAACCATGCGTCCCCGGGGAATTGCCTCTGCGCAGAATGTATGTTAGCCTCATACAGCCATAGGTCAGCCGCGCAGTGGGGGAACCTCTCTACTATGATACACGCCATGATCCTAAAAGCGTCTAGCCAATTCTCGAAGTTCCGCTCCTTTCTAGCCCCTCGCCTCTCCCTTTTCTCGTCCTCTCTCCTGTCACATGTGGTCAGGTCGAGGCCCTCTAGCTGTATTTCTAGGAGCGAGAATATATCGATGAACTCCTTGCGCCATATCCTCTCTTTCACTGCGAGAGGAATAAGGCACGCGAGCCCCGTGGCTTTCGTCGTCATCGAGGCAGGGCCGGGAGATGGCCTGGCGTACAGGTCACTGCCTAGCCCCCCCGATCCCGGGCTCCCGGACCCAGTATTATAACCCCAACCGGGTAATGGGGAAACCTGATCCCCCTGTGGGGACAGGCCCACCTGATCCTGTACCCTTGACTGTCGGGCCCACCCCGGGTCCATCATATGCCAAGTTAAGCCCCCTGACTCGTCGGTGCGTTGTTCCCTGGGCCCCGCCGCCCCCTGCCCTGAGCTGTTCAGTAAAGACGGAGCGAGCGATTTCAAGCATTCTTTCACAATGGTACTAATATGCTCACCATTAACCGCTCTGTCGTTCGTCTCCTTTTGCTTGTTGTCGTCTGACCTCAGCGGTGGGAGCCTCTGGCGCACTTTCTTTGGGGGATTCCTCTTGGACGTCCTCTTCCTCGGCGAGGTCTTAGGCTTCTTGGGCGCTGACGGGCCTGCTTCCTCCTCCGCCTGGCCGTCCGGCCTATTCTCCTTTCCTTTGGCCAAATGGGGCTGGAGCCAATCGTCGCCGTGCACCGCCGATATCTCGCGGATCTTTTTCAGCACTTCTGCCATGTCTCCTGGCTGGTCTTCCGCCATGTTGTCCCCAAGGCCTAGGTCTAGTTTTAGCGGGCTGGCCTGCGCCGCTGGGTCGGAAGGAATTCCGGACCCGCCTTTGCACTTCTTTGCACGTGTGTGCTGTGTGTCTGAAGAAACGGCTCAATGCGCGCTTCAAGCTAGACAATGCTTACCGCGCTGGAGCTTGGCAAGGCCGCTGAGCTCGTCTTCTCTCTCCGACGCTTCGGGTTCCCGGGGAGCTGGGTGGAGAACTTGACCGGCGCGCCGCTCCGTGAGGTCGTCCTTCGGCTTCGTCCGTCCTTCGCCGCCTCCCGTTGCAGTCGGTCCTCTTCAAACGATGTCGTTGTCGCGCCGCTCTCCCAGCTCCTTCGAAGACGTTGTGATTCTGGCTGGGGAGCGGCGGTGTTTAAATCCCCTTGAGCCCCCTATGGGCTCCAGGTGAAACCCCCGTTGATTGGGGGGTTCAAAGGTAGCAGGATTAGCCATTGGTCGCCCCCTGTGGGCGCCGAGGTCACAAGGTCACTTCCTGTCGGGGTGGCTGGTGCGCACCCCGTTTCCGCCCCCTTGAGCCCCCTTTGGGCTTCAGGTGAACCCCCTTTGATTGGGGGGTTCAAAGGTAGCAAGGTTGGCCATTGGTCGCCCCCATGGGCGCCAAGGTCGCAAGGTTACTTCCTGTCGGGGTGGCTGGTGCGCACCCCGCTTCCGCTGGTCCTGGCCGCTTCGGGGCGCCCAGGACCAGTTCCATCCCCCTGTTGGCACAGCGTGGGTTATGGCGCCGGCCTTTGAGCCTCCCCCACCCTGCGGGTGGATGCGGCGGCCTCTGCAAGACCCTGCCGCGTCGGGAATTGAACCCTGGTCCCGGGTCTGACCTCTGCATCAGGGTCTGCCTCCTCTAACCGGTGAGCCACACTTCTCCACAAGGCGCCGAAGAGTGGAGGACAGGAGCGCGGGGGGAACATAAGTGCAGAGGAGATTAATAGGATTGCCCTCAACCAACTCCCCCTCCCCCCCCCCCCCCCCCCCCCCCCCGCCCGCCCCGCCCCGGAGCCTCTGGCACAGCCAGAGTGCCAAACTCAGTCAAACCCTTAACGGGCCAGGAAGTGGCATTGGGAGCCCAGAAGGTGTGTGTCCTGTAGAAACAGGGCATCAAGCGCGTGTCGGCGTGCTGCGCGGAGCACAGCAGTGTGTTTAATGCGGTCTAGGAGGCCATTCACGTTCCAGGAGAGGATGTGGAGGGGTGTATTAAATATGTGGGTCATTTGTGAAGGTGAGGAATGGCGTGAGGCAAGTGGGGAAGAAGAACCACCCGAGGTCAGGGGGAGGGCCCGACTCAAGTCCGGGGACCCAGGGCATGGTCAAGTGGAGCTGAAGCGTAAGTGGCAGCAGAGGTGAACAATAGGACATGTGACTACCAATGCGGAAAACACAAAACGGCCCGTGGGCGGCCAAGAACAACAAACTCTGGAGAGACAACGGCCCCTCTTACCTCCCTCTCCCCCAACACCCCCCACCCTATACTTCGAAACATGAAGCATCTGTCGCCTGAAACTAAGCACAAACACCCCACGAAGAGGCAAACAGCTAAAATAAAACGGTTAGCAACCGCAAGATTGGGACATGGCAGAGTTGGACCCCCTCCATGCGTTCGGATGAAAGAACAACTGCAGGGTAAAGGAAAAAACACACAGGATTAAACATGCATCTGTGGGGTAAAATAGTCATAACCAGAGTTACATTATGTGATGACCCCAACAGTTCAAGTCGGTGAGCTCCGTGTGAGCCTGATCACAGAGCCAAAGACGTGGCCATGGGCGGTGGACTCCGGGCCGGAGCACCCGGCCCTGGTGATAATGTCGGTCATGATCCGGAGTCCCCATCTGAGCCGCGAATCACCGGACTCCCGGGCAGGTCTGAGTCTGACAAGCGCGTCATAAAGTGTCATTAGGTCCGGGGACGCTGCCCAGGTCAATCAAAGAGGAGGCCGGCGGTGGGGGAGCAGGGCCACACCCCTGAGTCCGGAGCGGGGTGGTTGGACCCGTGCCTGCAACTGAACACTTTTAATGTATTCCAGAACAGTCTGGGTTGTTAGCATTTTTTTGGTTTATTCCTTGTTAGAGAACTGCTTACAGGTGGTTTGTTTATCAGTAAGATAAAAACACGCTCTGAACTGCCTCAGCGATAAGAATGTCAATATTTGACTAGCTAAATGTGGGCATGTCAAGATTCTTCGTGATCTAAAACAGTGTTTGATTCATAGAACAGTCAGTCCTTACAAGTCACTCCATCTTTTGTTAATTATATTTTCTTTTTCGTTTACTTTAAATTCTGTTTCATTTTCGTCTTGAAATGTGTCTACTCTAGAGCAACTAAATGTAGAAAAAAGTTGAAAAGGTTCATACAAGGCTGATGGGTATTGTGAATAAGCTATTTGTCCATCACGAAGCCAAGATAGCTTGGTAGAATTTTAAACCAATCTGCTTTGGAGAATGCATTAGGTAGCTAATGGTTGAATATTCTTCCATCTATGCTTAGGACAGTAATAGTGATTGGAAGTCAAAGCGCTGAGATGGAGACCAAGAGTTCTTGTAGGGGACATTTGTGATGGGTCTTGGTGTACATTCTATTATCTCTGTGTTTGTCTCTGTTGTGTTTTTTTCTTTTTTTTTCCACTGAGTTCCTTCTGTCTTTTGTGATGGCTACTGTTGACTGCCCGTGTCTGCTGCCTTTTCCTTTTGATTTTCTATGTCTTGTAATGTTTGTTCCTGTCTTCCCTTCCACTGTTTAAACTGCTCCTGGGTCTTAGCCCCACGTTTGGCTTCGTTTTCTGTGTACGCACTCTTGGGCTGTCACTTTGCCTGTGTTCCAATGTTTGTTCCTGTGTTTCTTTCTTTGTATTCACTGATATTGTTTCTGCTAATATGTGGACTTGCACTGAGAATCTTCCTTCGCTTAAAGTTAATGTTTCTTTCTTTTTCTGATGCTACTGGATACCTACTCCTTTGAACCTCATTTTCCTCCTGCAGCGCCTTGCCTCTTACGGGATCACTGTGGCAGAACTGACAGGTGATCATCAGCTTTGCAAGGAGGAAATCAATGCCACCCAAATTATTGTGTGCACCCCAGAGAAGTGGGACATCATCACACGTAAAGGAGGGGAGCGCACTTATACCCAGCTGGTGCGTCTTATGATTTTGGTGAGTGTCGACTGTGCGAGGAGAACTGTATTCAAAGTTTTTTTTTCAAGCAATAGGGTCTATTCCAGCTGTCCTCCAGAGCAGGTACTGACACACAGACACTGTAGTCCAGAAAAGGTATGCCAACACAGAGCTATTGTCACTATAGAGATGGGGCGCTGAAGCCCTACTACCACCATCCAGGGAGAAGATGCTGACCCAACCCACTGTTATAAGGGAGCTGAACCCCAGAAGAGGGACCTGATCTTCCACCAGTTAGTTATGTGCAACAGAATCTGCAGTTCTTTTGTGTGTGTCTGATATACAGTAGTTTTGATCCTTTTAATCAGAGCTGATATGGTTGGTGAATGTGATGACATTGGTGTAAGTGCTTAGAACACCGACAGAATGCAATTCTTCCTTTCTGTTACTACAGGATGAGATCCACCTGCTCCATGATGATCGTGGACCAGTGTTGGAGTCACTGGTAGCTAGAGCCATACGCAACATTGAGATGACCCAGGAGGATGTTCGGCTTATTGGTCTGAGCGCCACGCTCCCTAACTATGAGGATGTGGCTACCTTCCTGAGGGTAGATCCATCCAAGGGCCTCTTCTACTTTGATAACAGGTACTGTAACACTCCCAGCCCTCGTATGGATCCTGTTTAGTACCTAGTCTACCTGTAACTCGCTGCATTTGTAATGTGGGGGCATGTTTACCTGCCTACTCTGTGTTTATGCTCTCTTTTATGGACTATCTTCCTCTGAACTATGTACCCGTGGCTCTGTGTATATCTTTCAGAGTTTGCTTTCCTATGTTACTGTTTCACACTTTCTTGCCCACTCCTGGCCCTCTCCTGTACTTTCTACCTTTGTTCTACAAGAACACATGCATATACACCAATTTCTTTCTCTCTGCCCTTTCTCTTTTTTTGGCCCTCCCTCTACCTTTCCAGTGCCTCTCTCACTTCCCTTTATTTCTCGCACTGATGCTCCTACTTCTCTTGCAGCTTCCGCCCAGTGCCTCTGGAACAAACCTATGTGGGGATCACAGAGAAGAAAGCAATCAAACGCTTCCAAATCATGAACGAGATTGTCTATGAGAAGATCATGGAGCATGCTGGGAAGAACCAGGTGAGTCATACAGATGAACTCCACCAAATGGTCATATTTCTCCATGTGTGCGGGATAGGAGACGGTGTGGGGTGTGGCAGACGGGGGTTGTGGAAGGGCATGTTAATAATTTTCCTATCCAACTGTATTCCTGAGAAAAAAATCAGTTTCTGTTTGAGAGAGAACTCTATATATTTTTCAGTACACAGCTGTAAAGGGACTTTTTACAGTGTGTCCGATGCAGGGATAAAACCTTTCATGTTTGGGGAAAGATCTTCTATAAAGAGGAATCCCTTGTGTAGGAAGGACTACCGTGAACTGTTTGATGCTTATTCTTTGCCCTTGCTTTTGTGGTTAGAATATTAAGTGTTTTTGGTGTGGGGCACTGGATACTTTGTGTTCACCTCACATGCCAATTTTCCCAGCACATGCGCTTTGCTTATCCCAGAATCTTATTCATACATATTTCACTTCATGTTACTCCCTCATGATATTCCGCATGCCTCCCAATGTGAAAATCCTAGACTTAATAAGAGGCAAGAGGACTTATACTTGTCTTATGAAAGCCACCCTCCTATGCCGTCATTCAGTTCATACTAGTTTTTCTGCAAGAATGCCTTTAGGACATTCACATTAGTGACACTACCAGTGATGAAAATAAGAGATTGAAATTTAGCAAAGAGTGCCTCAATACCCGAAGCAAATGCTAATTGGAGAACAGCAGCTTCATTGAATAACATTTATCGAAAGATGTAGGCCTGGTGTGTGTGCTTCAATACTGTCTTAACACAAGTTGAGAGATTGGCAGAGGGATGGCACAGTACTTTTGTTTCAGGAACAAGTACCACATGATGTGGACTGTGACCAGGGCACACTGAGGAAAGTGGAATGTCTCATGTTGCCTGCTCCAGTTGTAAAGCAAAGAACAGACTTGGATGTCTGTTGCCTATCCATTTTAGAAGCAATGGGACTTGCCTGCTTGACGGGTATCTCCGAATTATTTAGCTGCAATTAAACTTGCCAACCAGGCCCCTTGGGACAACTCCACCCACCACACCCCTCCTACTTGGTGCGGCGCTGTAACTTTCCTGAACTCGGATGGACATTAGATATGTTGAGGTGTGGCAAGCCTCCTTATCTGTGGTTCAACACAAAATAGCGTTTCGTGTTTGTCCTTATGACGTTTATTAAGCTTTTGCTGTCCTAAAAAAATGCCTCAAGGACAATCTAGGCAAAATAGAAATAACTGGGAGGAATCCCTGAAAAAGACCCCAAGATCTGGCCTTGAAAGCGTACCAGACTGGGCATTGAAATGAGTTTTCCATAATTGAAATGCAGTTGTGTACATTAAAGACAAGTCTTCAGATGTGTGGTATCTACACTCCAGCCCACCAAACTGTGCAGCGATGGGATTCTTTAGGTGATAACTTTCACTGTAGTTCAAAACAGTAGGTTCAACTAGGCGTGTTACTCAGTCTCGCAGTCAGTTCCTTAATTTTGGGGAGCCGACATCCACCTGTAAGGTACAGCCCGCATCTGCATCTGTTTTATGTTTTGAAACTCTGTAATGACAAATTAATAATTATCATGTGGTCTTTTGCACCTGGTGGTTGTGGAGGTTTGTTTTCTGCCTTTTTTTGTCTTAGTCTGTTCTTTTATGTCACCACTTCCACCACATTTGAGGAACTCCATAAATAGAGAAAGAGGAGAACATAGACTAAGGGCGAACAAACCCAAGTCATCCATTCCCTTTTGACTGCTTCAGGAAAAGATCCAAGGATTTTGCCCAAGCTGTCTTTGCTGTATCAGGATGAAAATATGTGAAAGAAAAGAACTACGTTCTGTTTTTGGCTACAAGGTTTTTTGATCCCTTCTTTCTTTATTCAGCACTGTTTTTTTAGGGTCAAGCCTGCAAGTGCATGCACTAGCTGCTCTTGTAAACATTCCAGACGCTTGCGAGACACAGTTGGTAACACAATCATTTGCAATGCAGTAGGTCTCGCAGTTGCAACATTTTGGGCTATTGGCATTGTAAATGACAATGCCTTTTATTTATGTGTTTTTAAAAACCTGTAATAATAAGAGCCATTGTCATTTACAATGCCAATAGGTCAAAGTTTCTAAAATGCGAGACCTATTGCATTACAAATGCGTGTTATTTAGAAGCGCCCCATACTGCGCTGTATATGTTAATAGAAACTATGCACCCTTCTTTAGACCAACCGTGACTAAAGAAAGGTCCACAGCTGGTATTAAAGTGAAAGCACATTATGGGGTGCTTTTACCCAAAAAAGCATGTTTGTCATGTTGGCAAACAAATGCTTCTTTTTGTAAAAGCGCCCGATGAAAGCTGGCGCGCTGAATATTGCAGGAAAGCATGTAGTACCTGCAGTAGGAGAAACTCATTAAAGAAAATAGCGCTTAAAGACTAAATAAGACGTACCGTATAACAACCGAAGTAAAAGGGCCAGTCCTCATGGGATCTTACAAATGAAGACAAAGTGTACTAAGGAGGGGCAAACAAGCCTATTAATGAATCAAAAGCCAGCATTTACGAAGGGCAGCGACACCAGCCAATAACAAATATGGGCGAAGAGTGGGAGCGGCTTCAAGTACATACTCCAATAAAGCATGCCTCGCAGAGCAGCGCATGCGCTGCCCAGGCTCCACCTAATAAAGAGCTTGGAGCCTGCCTGTTGCTTACCATTTGTTGACATGCGTGGCAGTCTTTACTGCCTTGTAATTTGTCATGGCAGGCCTAAAATTATTTCTGTTCGTCTTTGTGGAGCACGGACCAAACGCTGGTTGAATCAATTTAAGCAGTCCCCGTCCGCTGCTCCCGACGTGATTGGGATATTATTTTGATCTTTTAGTCTTTAGTTCCCTGCAAACAGGAGGTGTGTGACTGGCTAAAACATGCCGAGCAGGACAAACAAAATTGCAAAGTTTAGTCAACTTTCTTTTATTTTGCCAAGTCTTCTTTTCTCACTTTGCACTCATGTTTTCTTTGGTTTTTGCTGTTGGCTGCTGTTCTCAAAAGATGAGATTTATTTAATTGCAAAGCAAAATGTGTTCTTTCTTATGTGTAAATTCTGAAATGCTTAAACACATAATTGTGCTGTACGCCCCAATCCACCCTACTCAAGTCCACTTCACCCCACACTAATCCACCCCACTCTACACCAATCCGCCCCATCCAATCCACCCCAGCCCAAACCACGCGCCCCAATCCACTCCAGTCCACCACATCCTAGTACTCACAAGCCACCCAACTCCAATCTGCCCCACTCCAATCCAAAACAATCTGCCCCACTCCAATCCAAAACACTGCCCTACTCCAATCCAAAACAATCTTTCCCTCTCCCATCTAAAACAATCTGGCCCACTCCAATGCAAAACAGTCTGCCCCTATCCAAAACAAACTGCTGCACTCTAATCTTCAGCACTCCAATCCTAAACAATATGCCCAACTTCAATCTGCCCCACTCCAATCTAAAACATTCTGCCCCACTCCAATCTAAAACATTCTGCCCCACTCCAATCTAAAACATTCTGCCCCACTCCAATCCAAAACAATCTGCCCACACTCCAATCCATGTCAATCTATCCCACTCCAATCCATAGCAATCTTCCCCACTCCAATCCAAAACGATCTGCTCTCCCAAATCTGCCCTACTTCAATCCACTCCAATATGCCGTGCTCCAATCTGCCCCACTTCAATCCAAAACAATCTGCCCACCCCAATCGGCCCGCTCCAATCAAATCTACTCCAATCCAACCATAGCAAATCCACCCCACTTCAATCCACCCCACCCCAATCCACCCCAATCCACCCCACCCCACCCCAATCCATACTCCATTCTACCCAGCCTATCTAGTTCAGTCCAATCTACCCCATCCAGTTCACCCCACCCTAATCCAATCCACCTCACCCCACCCTATTGTAATCCACCCTAATCCAATCCACCTCAATCCAATGCACCTTGATCCAGTTCACCCCACTCAATCCAGTCTACACCACTCCATTCCACTCCAGTCCACCCACTCCATTCCACTCCAGTCCACCCACTCCGTTCACCTCAAACCCACCTCATCCAGTCCACCCCGCTACATTCCAGTTCACCCTACTCTACCCCAATCCAATTCACCCCAGTTCAATCCACCCCACTCAGTGCAATCCATCCAACCCACCACACTCCAATCCACCACACCACTATTCCCTCCAGTCCAGGTCAGTCCACCCACCTCCACTCCACTCCACTCCACTCTAATTCATCCTACTCCAAAACACCATGAACTGACATCACACTGGTGTACAACATGGCAAAAATGCATTGCCAAAGCCAATAGCTCTTGTGTAGGTGAGTCCTATTGGCGTTGCCAATGCCTGTTTTGAATTGAAATCAGTTTTCTATCTGTTTATCCATAGTGCTTTCTTGAAATCCAATATCTAAACCCATTTCTTACTCACCGTTTTGGTACTCACTTGATAGCTCATGTCGATGTGCGTCGTGTGATTAATTTCTCATTTGGTAACCTCAACTTGCGCTATCTTTCACAGGTTTTGGTATTTGTTCACTCCAGGAAAGAGACCGGGAAGACTGCACGTGCCATTAGAGACATGTGCTTGGAAAAGGATACCTTGGGTCTTTTCCTAAGAGAGGGCTCAGCTTCCACAGAGGTCTTAAGAACGGAAGCAGAGCAGTGCAAGGTAGGCGCATTGAGCAGCAACATGTGAATATACTAAATAAAAAGAAAAGGGTAAGGGTAGAAGTCAGTTACGTGTTCCCTTTGTGGGCTGCGAACAGGGATTGGCTCCATTTGGGTAAAGCAGCCATGTCACTTTTCTTGAGGCAACAGCCAGGCTTTGGCTCTAAATGGTTGATAGTATTAACTCTTCCTCTACTAATAATTCCCCCGATCCCCCTGAGCCATGCATTACTGTGAGGATTGACTAGCAGAAAAAGGGTATCTTATCTGGACATTGGTTGTACCACTGTTAGGGGGCAGACAAACTTCCCTGGTGGTGCAGGAGCAGCTCCACTAGGTGCAACTACCTCAGCCCTATTTGTTCTGTATGCGGGGAAGCTAGCAGTAAGATGATGCACCCCAAGCACTGCCATTTGTAGCCCCACGTTTGTCTCTTAGTTGGTGCTGTTTAGTTTGTTTGACTCCAGTCTTGACTTTGCTCTTCAACAGAACCTGGAACTCCGAGATCTGCTGCCTTATAGTTTTGCCATTCACCATGCTGGCATGACTAGAGTGGACCGAACACTTGTAGAAGATCTTTTTGCTGATAAGCATATTCAGGTAAGCAGTGGGACTTGAACGCTGCTGGCATTTGTAGAATTCTTACACTGCTCAGGTTTAAACATTTTTTTTTTACAATACACACAATGCACAGTACTCTTGCACCTGGAGTCATCAAAGGCTTATATACACAACTATGTAGTGCTGTGTTCATATGCTGCTTTCATGCTATTAAAGTCACTGCACTCACAGATGCATTCCATGCGCACTAGGTCTCGTGGAGCAGATTTTCATCTTTGTTTGACTTTTATTCAGGTCCTGGTCTCTACGGCAACACTGGCTTGGGGTGTGAACCTACCAGCTCACACTGTCATTATTAAAGGGACACAGGTATACAGCCCAGAAAAAGGCCGCTGGACTGAGCTTGGAGCACTGGATATTCTACAGGTAAAGCATGCTCAGTCTGCCAGCTATCAAATTCAATGTGTGCCCCTACATCTGTTCTGTGTCTGTTTCTTCATATAATTTCATGTGTTTTGTTATACACAGATGTTGGGGCGTGCCGGGCGACCGCAGTATGACACTAAAGGAGAGGGTATTCTGATCACGTCACATGGAGAGCTGCAATATTATCTCTCACTGCTGAATCAGCAGCTACCCATTGAGAGTCAGGTGATCTCACGCTTGCCAGATATGCTGAATGCCGAGGTGGTATTGGGAAATGTCCAGAATGCAAAGGTAAGTAATAAATTAAGAGGATCGGGAGGAGGGCACTTGGGTGAGTGATTGAGCTTCTGATCTTAAACTCTTAGCATTGCTTTTAACACCCGTTTACCCTATTTCTGCTTAGGATGCTGTGAACTGGCTGGGCTACACCTATCTGTACATCCGGATGCTGCGCTCACCCACGCTGTACGGTATTTCCCATGATGATCTAAAGGAAGACCCCCTGCTTGACCAGCGACGGCTCGATCTTGTCCACACAGCTGCACTCATGTTGGACAAAAACAACCTGATCAAATATGAGAAGAAGACTGGAAACTTTCAGGTATGCAGGCACTGGGTGGGACCCACTACTACTTTTGATGGGATGAGGGACCTTAAAAGTAAAATGAAATTAGGGAGGTTGGTCCTCAGAGTGGAATTTGGTACAAACTTGAGCTTTGGAACATCTGCATTCAACTTTGCTTCTTCCTAAAGTAACATGTTATGAACATATCCTACCATTAGGCATCTTCTCTGTTAGTGGGAGGAAACTGACAAATTAACAAACAAGCATTTGCAATTCAATAGGTCTCGCATTAGGAAAGTTTGAGCTATTGGTATTGTAAATGACACATTTTGTATTTGTGTTGGTTTTGAAAATAGCTAAATTAATAGCTTTGTCGTTTACAATGCCAATAGTTTTAACTTTCGCAAATGTGACACCTATAGCATTTGTAATGCAATATGTGTTGTATTTACGTGACTTAGATGTATTGATATTACAAATAACAATGGCTTTTATTTTTTTAAAATAATTAATACTTAAATGAAAGTTATTGTAATTTATAATGGCAATAGCTTACACTTTTGTAAATAACTTTTGTGGAGATTATGTTCAGTGTATTTTATTATGACGAAAATCCAAGAACAGAAGTGAAATATTAACCTCTTTTTTGTGACATTTGTAAGAAAGCTTGAAACATTGAGAGAACATATTTGAACTAGTTGTTGAATGGTTGCACAGATTGATGCTGTGGTGACGCTGAGTGATGCGGGCTGTACTTAAGACATAAGAACTGAAGACCTCTTAAGCAATACAGATACTGAAACATTTTCCCCCCTTCATAACATAGGCAAGATTTTCTTACACATAAAATTCGAAACCCGTTAAATCATTTAATAAGTCATTAGTATTCAGTAGACCAGAATACAGTCAGTTATTGAGCCCCCCACTACTCCGTCGCACCACTAGACATGCTACTAAATTTTGATAGCTGAACTCTATAATTTACTCAGGCATACCCCTGCATAATGATACCTTCACCTTCATGAAGCCAGCTGTCTAACTTTCATAAACAGAGCCATATACAAGCTACCGAAACTGGTAAACAAAGAAGTTAAGGTATTGGTTCGTAACTACCTGATGCCATGTAACATTATAACTTCGAGTTCCACCAAACAGAACACCTTCCGGTCACAATCATGTTTCTGCCCATATTTCAGTCCTTCTACCTGCTAGAACCACAAGCATTGCACCGCCCAACTACCAGACATCTGTGGCACCCCTCTTCTCAGAGTTCAAAATAGCATTATTAGTACATTTAATTTTACTCAAAAGAAGTGATTACTAGCCCCTTCTTTTCGGAATCTGTACAGTATGTATTTGCTGCATTAGCTAGAGAAAAAATTGCGTTATATATGGGTCTTCTTCACCAACCATTGTCAAACAGTCAGCACAATTTCTCTGCTCCTCAACTGTTATTGCTCTAATCTATGTTAACCACCTTACGATCATTGATTTGTGGTTGCGATCTTAAACGTTTCTAAAGAAAATGTTATTAAGGCTCAATAAATTAGAAAAATCACTCATATTTTAAGGGGGGGCGTTACCAGTATATCATACTGGGAATTTTGTATCACCTTGAGACAAAATACAGTAACGTACTGCTGGCAAATGTGACAAACTCGACTGAAAATAAAGGAGTGCATACCTCATCTATTACAAAATACATTAAAGTTTGAAGTTGCGCATTGAAATGTCACAAATATAGTGAATTTTTACTTTTGTTAAGTATGTGCATTTGTTTGAAACATACCAACACATAAAGCTTTGGAATTAAGGAATGTAGCTTCGCGTAGGCTCGAGTCATTTGAAGCCCATATTGCATTCTAAGTGCATTTAAATTGCACACCGTCGTGTAACCAGGAACAAAGAACGCTGTGCCAGGAACTGGAGAAAAATAACAATTATACTAGCAATAAAGTGTTTAAGAACAAAAAGTGATTGTGGTTTCCGGGCATAGTGCACAATGAACAACAGAACGGAGAAAGAACTCGTAGGGAGCAATGTGATAACGCGAAGATAATATCATACGAATTCCACTCCATACTGTCTGTGTGGGGGAAGAATTATAAGAACTCAAGAAAAAAAAGCAATGAAACAAAATTAGAAATGCCGATCATACTGACCTGAAGAACTGAGGTGACCTCGCAGAAGTCGGGCAGCTTTGTTTGGGACGTGGGCGGGGCCTTCAAAAGAAACAGGAAGGAACCGCCGGGAGAACGTATGGAACCCTGCAGGATCAATGCTGAAGTCCCTGGCCCCATCAGAGGGACCGAGCGAAGACTGCATGGCACCAGAGTCAACACGAGGCTCCCGAGTGGTGAGGAGAGCCCCGCGGTGTGCCAAGAGACTGGCAAGGACCGAGCCGGTAAGTGAGAGCTTGCAGGCTGTTTGAAGACAAGTTGCTTGCACTGGCTGGGGGGGGGGGGGGGGGGGGGGGGGGGGGGGGGGATGTACACCTGTGTGTGCGTGTGTGTGTGGGTGTGTGTGCGTGCGTGTGTGTGCGTGTGTGTGCGCGCGTGTGTGTGTGCGTGCGTGTGTGTGTGTTAGTTAAAATAATGCTATTGTAGGAGGCTGACTTGCCTCGGAAGCGGGACAGGAGATGTGCATGGCGCGTGGCTGTACGTGTGCGTGCACCTGCTGAAATCGCTGAAAGGTTGTGCCCATACCCTGTCCCACTTCCAGAGCAAGTTACTAACAATAGAGGCTTCGCTGGACAGCAGCGCTTCGCGCTGCTTACACCAGCTCAACCTAAAAACAAATTTAGCCTTTATTACCTACGTTAGTGTACTTTATTCATGTCTCTTATCATAACTCTCTCTACGTCCCAGTTTAAATGTCTACCTACCTGGGTGCCCATATCAACCTGTACATGTGGCAGTGTTAGCCTCACCAGTGGGCTTGTTGCCCTCAATGGCTGTGAAACCATGCCCCATTTCTGGTACCTCTGCCCAGCTTACTGTGCAGCGAGAGGTACTGTTGTTACAGGCCAGAAGTTAGGTGTCTGTCGATCGTCTTGATTCTGCTAGATTCTTATTCCCGGAAAATAGGAATTAAGTTCAAAGTTCAGAATGTGATCATTCAGTGTTCCTGTGTCGCAACAAGACCAAGTGAAAGTTCATCTGGTAACCCAATGAAGCAATAGGCTTAATATCCTTTTACTGTTTTTGCCTTGTTCTTGCCTACTGTAGGAAATTGGGTGTTCGAGGCATATGAGCTGCAGATCACACACTATGCATAGATTGCCATCTGGTGTTGGGCCCGGATGTTTGCAGTTTGTTATTGTCTTGGTAAAGTCTTTGGAAGGCACAAGGTTGGGTGACTCCTCCTTTGGACAATAGTACGCATGGGCATCGACTCCATCTTCAGATAGTTTTTTTCCGCCGACTCCATCTTCAGATAGTTTTTTTCCGCCATCGGGCTCGGATGTGTTCCACGCGTTCCAGTTCGGTATTAACGATGCGTAATCCTTACCCCGTTCTTCGGTATTGTCTTGATTGCGTTTCGATTTTGATGCGCATCTCTTTTTTTTTTTTTTTGGTGCAAGACGTTTATTTAGTACCGTTAAGTATACACAGCATACTGCCACAACCCGGAGGCCGGCTGCCATAGCACATTTCAGTACTCACAAATAAGCATCAGTAAAAAGACAATATTGTGTTGCGGAGCTGTATACATAGAAACTGGCATCAGTAACAGCACAGGTACAGGAAGCATATAAATGCGTCTTACTTTTGTCGTTTTTTGGTTAAAAAAGAGAACAATGAAAACAAACAAAACAACATCGTCCTAAGCGTGCGCACCACAAACAAGCAGATTTCGGAGGGGGAGGGGGGGGGGGGAACAGCATCCCGCAGCAACCAGGTGGACCATGGGTGGGTAAGGCATACAGGTGAGTGAAGCAACAAGGACAGTTCAGAGACATGGCAAGGGGGGTAAAGTGCATAGTGCAGTCACAAGGCATACAAAGTTGCAGGTAGGTCCAAAGCGGTTCAGCACCCCTTCTTCATTACACCTAGAACAACATTACAGATCACAATTCATCGTCACTCGGTGCTTCCGTTATCAGGTAGCATTGCAGCGGGGCCCAGATATCAGTCGGCCTGGATGAGAGTGGCAGTAACTCCGCATACGTGTGCAGTTGTTCCTGACAATACACCAGGTCCCGTATCCATTCCTTAAATTTGGGCGCCCTGCCTCTGCCCCATCTACAGGCCACCCTCCGCTTGGCTAGCAACAAGGCTAACGCGACATACTTGCGGTGAGCCGCCTGCAGGGGTACGACCCAACCCAATAGTGCCATCTCAGGAGTTGGCGGCACCGTAGCATTGATCATTGTAGAGAGGGCCTGAAATACTAGATCCCAATACTGACGTACAGTGGCACATTCCCAGGCAAGATGTAGAAAGTCAGCTCCAGGGGCTCCACACCGATCGCAATTATCAGTGTCTCGCAGCCCAAATCTGTGTAATCGAGCCGGGGTATAATACAATCGGTGCACAAATTTGTAGTGAATAATTCTATACCTGCTGCTGGATGAGATACGTTCTGTCTGTAGTAAGCTAAATTCCCATTGTTGATCGGTGAGTGGGGCAGGCAGCTCTTGATCCCACTTCGCTTTGGCAGGAAGTGTGGTGAAGTCAGTGTGTGTTCTAACTGATCTGTACAACGTGGACACAAGCTTATATGGATTCGCAAGTTGCATTATGTGTTGCAGGGGTATGAGGATCGGTGGCTCGCGCGGAAATTCAGGTGTAAGGGCTTGCAGCCCATGTCGCAGGCGCATGTAGTAAAACACCTCTAGTGAGGTAGGGTGTATGGCACCAAACAAATGATCCCTCGTGCGGAACTCGCCATCATGATATAGATCCCCCCACGTTCGGACATGGATTTTAGACAGTAAACGCTGGAAGCCAGTTTCCTGCAGCAGCTGCAATTGTGGGTGATAAGCCAGGGGCATACATGGAGCGTAGAGGAACTGCAGCCCCAGGGAGGCACAAATGTGTAACCAGGCCGTGATAGTGCTAGATAAAGTGTTCGGGGTCTTATCCCTCCCCTCAACAACGGCATACAGAGCTCCCTCGATAGGCGTGGGGTGCGCCAGCCAGTGTTCCGCAGCCAGTTGTGGCATGTATCTCGGTTGTCTCACCCAGAAGTAAGCATAGTGCGCCTGGGCTGCCCTGAAGTAAAGCTCAAAATCAGGTACACCGAACCCTCCCCGCACATAGGGCCGTGTCAGAATCTCCCATTGGAGCCTAGCCTGCTTTCCACCCCACACCAATTTGAGCATTTCAGACCTCAGTCTCTTAAAGAAGTATGTACCAGGATGGAAGGGTATGTTGAGAAACAGGTAAAGCAGCTGCGGAAGTACAACCATTTTAATCAAAGAAGCCCTGCCCGCCATCGACAGGGGAAGTGACACCCACCTCGTGACCTGGTCTTCAATCCTACTAACGGCAGTGCCATAGTTCGCTCTCATAAGCGCTTCCCGGTCCCTCTCAATGTGAACCCCAAGGTACTTAAAATCACCTTCAGTCCAAGTGAGCGGATATTCCAATGGGAAGGCCTGTGTGGCCGCCGTGAGGGGGAATATGCACGATTTGGTCCAATTTATCTGCACTCCCGAGAGAGTCCCGAATCTAATGAATTCCCTAAGTATGGGGTGTAGGTTGTCCCGAGGGTGCCGGACATACAGCGTGATATCGTCCGCGTACATGGATATGAGTATTTGTCGCTGGAAGCAACGCAGCGCGCTATCCTTATAATGTTGCCGCAGTTTGGCAGCAAGGGGTTCCATGGCGATTGCAAAGAGCAGGGGGGATAGGGGGCACCCCTGCCTCGTCCCCCTAGAGATCTCAAAGTCAGGGGAAAGCTGCCCATTAATAAGGACTTTGGCCGTGGGCCGCGTGTAGAGAAGTTTTATCCAGGAAACGAAGATGGCCGGGAATCCCATGCGGTTTAGTACCCCAAAGACGTAATCCCACTCCAGGGAATCAAATGCCTTGGTGGCATCCAAAAAGATGGCCGCCATGGGCAGGTCCTCATGCACAGAGTCGTACACAGAAAAAAAGGTGCGTAGATTGTGGGATGTAGCCCTCCCTGGAACAAAGCCCGCCTGATCCGGGAGGATCAGGTTAGGCAGCAGTAAGCTAATTCGGGTGGCAATGAGCTTTGCGAGAATTTTCACATCACACGTCAATAAAGAGAGGGGTCTATATGAGTCGCAGTGCGATGCAGATTTCCCGGGCTTGAGTAAAGAGATGATAAGCGCAGTTCTCATTGATGCGGGGAGATGCCCCACCTCCAGAGCGTCCTCATAGACCTCCCGCAGTACCGGGGCCATGAATTCAATGTATGTTTTGTAGAATTCAATAGGGATGCCATCTAGGCCTGTGGCCTTGCCTGATTGCATACTCATAATCGCCTCTTTTACCTCGTCCAGCTCAAACGGGGCACTCAAAAACGCCCGTTGAGCGTCACTCAGCCAACCAAGCGCGACATCCGCGAGGTAGTCGTCCAAAGGTGGGCCCCCCAGTCCCTTAGAGGTGTACAGCTTATTGTAATGGCCCACGAACTCGTTAAGGATTTGCGTGGAGTCGCGGAGCAGCAGCCCCTCGGCTGTTTCCAGCTCTAGTATAGTAGTAGGTGCCCTCGCAAGCCGGACCGTAGCCGCCAACACCTTCCCAGGCCTATCTCCTTCTCCATATTTCCGCGCCACCCAGTATTTATGTCTAAATTTCGCCTCACGTGCAGCTTCCTCGGAATATTCAGTAACCAAATCTCGAATCTCTGCCAGAGTGTCGCTAGTGGGGCGCGCTCGGAGGGTCTCTTCCGCCCGGCTCAGTTTTACTTCTAGCGCCTTTAAACGGTTCAGGATAGCTTTAAGCACCCCCGAGCCCTTCGCAATGCAGAAACCCCTTAGTGTGACTTTGAAGGCATCCCAGACCGTCTCCACTGCATCCACAGACCCCTTATTTCTCGCAAAAAAATCTAAGCATTCCTCGCGCAGCGTCTCTCTAAATTCCTCATCTAACAGCATTGCGGCCTGCATGCGCCACGCGGTAACAGGAGGGCCTAGCTCAGCTCCGCGCATGGCGACCAGAACCGGGGCATGGTCCGAATAAGTCCGAGGGAGGTGTCGTGCATATGTGACAGTGGCATACATGTGTGTGGTCAGAAAAAAATAATCAAGCCTGGCCCAGGACCTAGCCTGCGCCGTGAAATGCGTTCACTCCCCCCTCGGCCCGCAGTGTGCTCGCCAAGCATCCACTAGGTGATTCTCCTCCAAGATGGCGCGCAGCACCTCCCGCCCTTTTGTGTAGTGGTGTGGGGCCGGGTGTGAGCGGTCCAGGGTCGGGTTCACAGTAACATTGAAGTCCCCCCCCCCATATTATGTGTTGCGACCCCGCTTCCAGTATAGCAGCCCAGAGTGTCTCAAAGTACTGCGGGTCGTCCACATTGGGGCCATAACAACACGCAAGGGTGACCGTCACACGGCCCAATCTGCCCCATAGCAGGCAATATCTCCCTTGTACATCTGATTTCATGCCAGCCATGTGGAAGGGCGTTGACTTTTTAACCAGGATTGCAGTACCACGGGCATAGGAGGAATACGAGGAGAACACAGTACTCTAGGCCCATCTACTACCAAAGGCTGGCAACTTGTGGGGTGCAAAGTGTGTCTCCTGCAGAAACGCTATGTGAACATTATGTCTGTCTAAATATCCCAGAACGTGGCGTCTCTTCCGATGATCCCCCAAGCCCCGCACATTCCAAGTAAGAACATTCAGACAAGTGTCCCCCATCCCAACATCTTTTCATATAACAGAACAATCCAACTGCACCAACAGTCCTTACAGTTAGAATCACCAGCGGCCCACAGTAACCCCGGCCACCACAAATAGCAGTCCCTGAACAACCCCCCCCCCCCCCCCCCCCCCCCCCTAGCAAAGACAGTAGACCGGCCCACCCCAGGACGGGTGGAAGGTCGATGAGGTAAAGGTGCACACGCTCGACTACAAAACGAAAACTTAAACCCAGTGCAAACCCAGGCATCCAACACTAGAAATCGTAACCGTTGCCATTCAGCAAACAGGCCTCCGTACATTGCCAACCATGAGGCATCCCAGTTGTCCCCTCTCGAGCAGCGACACATAGAGAGAGGAGCCGGCAACCACAGAGTTATTACTCGGGGCCACAGGCCCAATTCGAGGACAGTGAAAAACATGGACCAGATCAGCACGAACTGACCCCTTAAAGAACTTCCCCCCTCCCCCACCCACTGAAGCGCCCCCAACTCGCCAGTACCCTGTGCCCACCCCCCTCCCCGATCAAACCCGCAACAACCCAACAGTAAAAGTGCATTGAGCAAGTCCAGTGGGGTACACCCATTCGGGGTTCTAGAGGTGCACCGTCGTCCACCCCCGCCTCTCCTCACCGCAGTTGCCGCCATTCTTACCGTCCTTGTCCGGGCGAGTGAGTCAGCATGGGGGGGGTGGGGGCCTGGCATGCTACAGGGCCTGCAGCACCACCCAGTCCTACACTCCTGGGGGCCATCTCAGGAGCAGTAATCCAAAGAGAAAAACATATATCAACGAGTCATCAATAACGAAAGCGACGAACCCAGTTCATTCCGCACCAGAATCGTGTCCGCCATCCGCCTGTGCAGCTCTTTTGTCCCCTTTCGGCAGGGTCTTGATGTACTCCTCGACCTGTTGCGGGTTCAAGAAAAAGTGTTGCGTGCCCTGGTGGGTCACGCGGAGCTTGGCAGGATAAAGCAATGCATAGTCAATGTTCAGTCCTCTCAGTTTTCGTTTCACGGCTAGAAACTTCCTTCGCTGTTCCTGAACAAGCGGAGTAAAGTCCGGATAAATGGAGAAGGACACTCCCTCATAATTTAGGTTTTGATTCGCCCTCGCTGCTTTCAATGCCGCATCCCGATCACGGTAGTTCAGCAGGCGTGCTATGATGGGCCTCGGCGGAGTGCCTGGTTGAGGTTGAGGTCCAAGGGAACGATGGGCCCGCTCCACTATAAACTGTTTGGAGAGAGCCTCCTCTCCCACCGTGGCCATGAGCAAACGTTCTACATACAACTCCAAACGTCCCGTGTTTGTGGATTCCGGAATTCCCGTAATCCGGACGTTGTTCCGCCTGCCCCTCGCCTCCAATTCTTCGTTCTTGGCGGCGATCACCCGCAAAATGTTGTCCATGCGGGATAGTCGCGTGGCTTGCGATGTTGTGGCATCCTCCGTTTCGGATATGCGGCGTTCGGCCTCCGTTAGCCGTTCGTCGTGTACATCTATTCGTTGGACGATGCCGTCCATCCGGGCGGAGAGCCGGTCCACCTTGTCCACCACCGTGGCGAAACCTTGCCGCATCTCCTGAAGCAATGTTGCTATCTCCGGGACCAGGGGGGTCACCTCTGCCGCCGGGCTCCTCGGCGGCGCACTGTCCCCCGTCTGCTTCGTCCCCTTTTTTTGCGTCGCTGGTTCAAATTGCAGCTTGGGCTGCCGGGTATCTGGTTTCCCCATGCCAGGCAAGCAACAAGCGCACCTCCGTGTTCAGCCGCTCTATGAGGAAGCGCACGCGTGGGCAACCACGGCGGTGGATCGGTTCCGACGTCTAGTGTCCAATATAGGCCGGTTCCATGCAGTTGTACAACAGAATGTCTTCGGTGCAGAAAGCAAGCTGCCGAGGCAGGGTCCCACTGCTAGTTTGATGGGCCAGGCCCGCTAGGCGGAGGTGCGCGAGGCGTAGTGCGGCCTACACGCCACGTGTCAGTCCTGGGCGTTGCGTGCGGCACCACGCCGCCTACAGCGAGGTCGTAGCTCTCGGTCTCTTCCGCTCCAGACTGATCTCGATCTAGCTCCGTCCCCGAAGGTCGTAGGATCTCCAAACTCAGACAGAGTGTGCAATAGATATATCTCAATCCCCCAGACCGTTTTCGGGCGGGTGGGCGCAGTTTTAAAGGATAAAAGGAAGGATAAGAATGCCAGGCAGCCGGAGCCACACTAGAGTGCGGCCATTCAGCTCGTGCGCCCTCTAGCGCCCCCTTTGATGCGCATCTCTGCAAACTTCTACTCCGGTTCCGGTTGTCGAAGCAGGCCTTCAGGCCTACCTGCACCATCAGGCCTTCGTGGCTCATGGAAAGGACTCCATTCAAAAAATTTCCTCAGTGTGGATCCAAATTTCCACACGCCGATCTGCATGAGGTGTGTAACCTCTGCCTTTCACCTGAACACGATGCCAAAGACAGTCCGGCTTGGGCCTCTTTCCGCTCCAAGAAAACCATCAGAGATAGTTTAGCTCGAAGAAGCATGGCTCGATCATCAATATCCATACCGGATGACAACTTCGAGAAGGGCGTTGATGTACCAGAACAGGAGCGGATGGAAGAAGAAGACTCTGAGGCCGAAGAATCCGACGTTGAAGACATCACCCTGGGGCAAAGGGTCGTAAGTACTGACGTTGACCGCTCCCCCCACCCACCCACCCACCCATTCAAAGGCTTTGGTAACATCTTCACCTTTGGGCCCAGGTGCACACCATGACAAAACTTCACACACCCTGCCTTCAGGCTCGGCAAAGAAGACCACAGTCAAGCCTTCAGGCCACTCAGGATCGAGTAAGCCTACCCTAGGTGCCAAAACTCCATCCTCTGCACTGGCCAAGGACTACCGAAAGTGAAACTGAAAGACAATTGTCTTCGTCCGCGCCGAAACCTGGTCAGACACTGGCGCATTCGGCACCGAAACCAAAAGAGACTCAACCTTCGGATCCGAAAAAATCCTCAGAACCAAGGAAAACCACTGGTTCCGAAAATCACTACTGAACCTTCGGATCCCCAAAAACCATTGTAACTAAAAAAAACAACCCATTCTGAAAACACCCGGCACCTCAGATCCGGAAAAATTATCGGAGCCATCTAAATCATCGGTTCCAAAGACTCCAACCAAACCTTCGGAACACACAAAATCAAACCAAAGGAGCCTAAAACAACTCCGAAGACTGTGCCGCACAAGCATTCGGACCCCAAAAAATCGGCGCCGAAACACCATGGTTCACAGGAACAGCTTTTTCAGCCTGATCCTACACAAACTAGACCTAGAAACAGGTCGTCTCAGGATTAGTCCTTCCAATAAAAGGAAAATTGACAAACCTGTACCATCTACACTTCCACTAAAGAAGTGAGACATTGCCACTTCTCCTTTAAGGATCCCTTCTCCACCTCCTCCTCCACCATACATTTCTCCTGTTCCATCTCCAATACCACCGTAATCTCCTCCACCTCCAGATGTGGATGATACCATTGGTGACGAAGGAGATAATGAACCTCTAAAGGAGCCTATTCCTTACATCCCAACTGATCCATGGGAAAATTATGGCACACCAGACGTTCCTGATGTACCACAAGAGGACGCCTATCCATCTAGACTATCCCCGCAAAAGGACACTATAGGTTTCACGCATCTAATACACAGGGCTGCACATTACCACAGGGTAAACTTTCTTCTGTAGTAGGAGATCTCTGTGTATAGTCCTAATCTAGTGAATAGTCCCGCCCATGTGCGTGGACCCCAGAGCAATCAAAAATAATCTCTTAAGTTGTCAAAAAATTGCTGAACTGCAAAGATACTTAAGAGAGAATTTAAAGACAGATAATGCAGCCTATATCCACAGGCTACACTGTCCAGTACTTCAACTAGAAATTCCACCAAAAAAAACACACAAACAGCACAGCTTGCCCAGTTTCCTCCACAGAGAAACTTGCCTCTACCAGCAAAAGCCTCTGGAATGATAGAGAGGAAGATATGGACAGACAAGCCCCATAGGCTGCCATTATGTGGCTCAAACAGGATACTGTGCCTTTAAGAAAACTTTACAGAACACTCTCAGTATCCCAGAATAAACAGCAAGTCACTTTTACTTTGAATTCTTTTTTCCTGCTCCTGCAAGCAGGACCCTGGAGCATTGAGCTCTTGCTTTCAAGGGTTTATTTCGTGATTTTTCACTTTTTCTTGTGTGTAGTGCTTGTTGTTAAGTACTAAGCCCTTTTTCTTCTCTGTATTTTCCGGACAGTGTAGCCTGTGGATATAGGCTGCATTATCTGTCTTTAAATTCTCTCTTAAGTGTCTTTGCAGTTCTGCAATTTTTTGACAACTTAAGAGATTATTTTTGATTGCTCCGGGGTCCACGCACATGGGCGGGACAATTCACTAGATTATGACTATAAATGAGATACCCCTACTACAGAACTGGAGTTACGGGACCGAAACTACTTACTCACCGACACTTTTGCAACATCACAAAGGTCCTCCTCTATTATACCAATGTTAAATGGGGTAATTAAACATGCTCCCGAAGTCTTGAAAAACCTGGTTAAAGCTAGAGTAATCAACCCTAAAATAGAGAAAAAGTACAAAGTGGCCCCAACTGACCCTACATACATTAAGGGACAGCTTCCATTAGATTCCTTAGTTGTTTCAAACTCTAGAAAAAGGGCCAATTCTCAAACATCAGGGGATGCTCCACCACCGAACGAGGAATCAAAACTCTTGGACGCATCTGCTAAAAGAACAGCGTCACAAGCAGCCAACATATGGAGTATTGCCAACACACAGGCTTTACTAGCCAGATATGATAGGACGCACCATGACGAGCTAGAGACCCTACTACAACACCTTCCAGATCAATATAAAACAAAAGCCCATGATCTTATACAGGAAAAACTAATACCTCCATTCAGTGTTGTTGGACCCGGCCTCATGGCGTGGTCCCACTCCTCCCGCATGGCGGGTCCCGGACTACCTCGACCCCTGTTCCCTGGCCGAGAGCAGCACCATCCACCCTCCACGAGAGCCGCCCCTCCGGGCAGCCCCAGCTCTCCCCGTTGGAACTCGACAACCTCTCCTCAACACCCTCGGCTGGTCCGAGCCCTATCCCGGACCACCATCTCAGGCCCAGACTCCATCTTGGGCCCTCCACGACCAGGCCTCGTGGCCTCGGCCCGACCCCAGCCGCAGACCCAGCGAAGCCCCGACATCGAGGCACCAGGATCCGACCAGTGAGTAAAGAGACCACTTGCCTGATCAATGGGGGAAAGAGTTCGATGGTCCTCCAACCATCCCCGACGCCTGGTTTCGATCGCCCCCAGCCTCCCTGGCTGGCTCCACCCCCCTGCTGGATGTCTGGACCCGCACATCCCGGCCCCTCCGACCTCCAAGTGCCTGGGTCCGGACATCAAAGGACGCCAGACCTATAACTGGGGCAGCTCCGGAACAGGTAGGCAGTTGTATCCTGGAGTCGAGAGACACCGAGACGTACTCATCCGTGTGGAACCCGTAACCACCTTGGAACCCTGCTGGCGCTGCCGCGGCTCATCTTCGCCGAACTATCCATGGAGCCCTGCTGGCGCTGCCGCGGCCCATCTTCGTGAAACCATCTCTGGAGCCCTGCTGGCGCTGCCGCGGCCCATCTTCGTGAAATCTCTGGAGCCCTGCTGGCGCTGCCGCGGCCCATCTTCGTGAAATCTCTGGAGCCCTGCTGGCGCTGCCGCGGCCCATCTTCGTGAAATCATCTCTGGAGCCCTGCTGGCGCTGCCGCGGCCCATCTTCGTGAAACCATCTCTGGAGCCCTACTGGCGCTGCCGCAGCCCATACCGAAGAACCCCCCAGCTCGAGGATTGTGAGCTGAGCGCAGGGTATCCCTGTACCAGGCTGGTACCAAGACTGTCCCGCTACCCCCTTCCCTCAGAGACTAAGTTTAAGAGGATCCCTGGATCCAGCTATCCCTGTATCGTTACGATAACCTGCCTAAAAGTACTGATAAAGACGTTAAGAACCTATCTTTGTGTAGTGTCCATCTGTAGGGGGTGTGATTGCTCGTCTGTACGATCCTAGGGGAGGAACCTCGCCAGGAGGCGTCTCACCCTTGCTCGGCCAGCCCTAAGATCCCCTTTCCAACATTGGTGGCAGGCGGTGCGATCCGAGCCGACGCAGATCGTACAGAGAGTAACTCGCCCCACTACGAACAGAAGCACACGGCAACCATGACGACTAAAGAAACCGGACCAACCGCAGAGTTCCAGATGGAACGACTAGAAGATTATAGCCACAAAGATTTGAAGCAATTCTGCAAAGACTTGGGTATCGCTACCACAGGACTAAGCACCAAAGACTATCTCAAGCAGGCTCTGCAGACCTGAGTGGAGACAGGAGCGTCGCCACCCCAAAACGAAGGCATCGCAGTCACCGATCTGCACCCCGAGAACACCGCAACCCCAGCGGAGGGGAGAAACACGGGCCTCTCCCACGAGGATGCCCGAGAACGAGAAAGGAGCCGGCTCCACGAATTAGACCTGGCTAGACTCCGCTTAGATGGGGAACTGCAACTGGCTGAAAAGAAGATAGCCATTGAGCAACTACGGCTACAGGGAGACCTGGAAGAGAAAAGAAGACAGACGGAGTTGGAGGAGAAGAAGCTCGCGTACGAGCATGAGCGCGGTTTAAAAGAACTGGAGATTAAGGTGAAAAACGGGGACACTGGCGTCTCCGGGAGCCGGAGCCGCCCTCCCTCTACCGACACCAAGGTCCACATCCCCAAAGATGTCGTCCGAGAGTACTATAAAAACGACGACATCCAGCAATGGTTTAAAGCCTACGAGGTAGCCATGACCTCACACCGAGTACCAAAAAAAGACTGAGGTGCCGGGTTGTGGGGGAGGTTCGTCAATGAGGGGAGAGACGCCTTGCTACAGTTCCCTGACGCCGAGATGACCTCCTACGAACACATGAAAGCCGCCCTCCTCACTCGCTATGGGCTCACCCCCGAGATGTACCGGCAGCGATTCCGAGACTGCAAGAGGATCCCCGGTACCACCTGGGTGGAATATGTGAACTTCTATAGTAGAGCCTTAGAGGGGTGGATCAAGGGCAGCCAAGTCACCACCTACGAACAGTTGTTCAACCTCATTGTATGGGAACACCTCTCCAACAATTGTTTCATCGAACTCCGCAAGCATCTCCTCGACAGTAAACTGACGGAGCCACGTAAACTCGCCATCGAAGCTGATCGATAGGAGAGCACCCGGGTCCACTGGAACTGGATGGGAGACCAAGGCCGAGCTCACCAGCGATCCCACCATCAGCGAGGCGGAGGCGGAGGGGGAGGAGGCCAGGGCCGGGCCAGGGACACCGCCACGGTGCCCCCCACCAACACTTCCCCTCCCCTGGCCGGAAGAGGAGCCCCCCTGCACGGCCGGGGCCCCGCTCAAACGTTATCTGCCACAAATGCCAGCGACCCGGTCATTACGCCAATGACCCCAACTGTCCCAGAAACCAACCATCCAACCCCACGGGTCCGCAAAACCGCCAGATCGCCGCCGCCTCCCTGGGGGAGGAGCAGGGCGAATAAGAAGCAGAAGACTATGAACAAAACCAGACCGAGTGGGAGCCCGCAGCCATGTCCCTGGTTTGTCTGGGCGAAAGAGACATGGTCCCCCGGGCCCCGATCCCGGCCAACACCCAGAAGTACAGCCAGTGGGTCACCATTAATGGACAACGGGCCGAAGCCCTCCGCGACACAGGAGCCAGCGTGACCGTCGTCCGTTGCCACCTGGCGACCCCGGATCAAATGTTGCCCAATGTACTGTGCCCAGTACGGTCCGCGGATAATTCCGAGAGCCTGTGCCAGATGGCCCGCGTCCCCTTTGAGTGGGAAGGGGTGTCAGGCATGCTGAGAGTGACTGTCTGAGACAATGCCCCCGTAGACTACCTCCTCGGGAACGACCTCGAGAGCTCCCCCTGGGCTGACTTCGAGCGGAGGGAGCACCTGGGGATGCTTGGCCTCCCTGAATGGGTCTGTGCGACAACCCGATCCATGGCCGCCCGAGCCATCACCTCCACCGAAGAACCAGAGTGGCCCGAGCCTCCACCGCCCGTCGTCGCCGAAGACACCAACCCTGAACCCGGTCCACCGGGGCCCAACTGTGAAGAAGTTGCCCCGCTCAGCAACCTCCCGGAACTGGCCCAGTGGCACCAAGAAGGTGGCCCCACTGGAGAACAGTTCCGTCAAGAACAAAAAACGTGTCCCTCCCTCGAGGGGCTCCGACAGCAAGCCACAGCCCAGAGCACAGGGGATGCCTCGGGGGCCCACTGGGTCTATTGGGACAATGAGCTCCTCTTCAGCGAGCAGAAGATTGCCGAGCTGGGGGTCAGCCGGGTGCTGGTAGTCCCCCTCCGATTCAGAGCCTTCCTCCTGAACCTGGCACATGATGTGCCCCTCGCGGGCACCTGGGGCAGGACAAAACTTACAGCCACCTGGTGACCCACTTCTACTGGCCCAAGATGAGGAACGATGTGATCAACCACTGCCGAACTTGCCCCACCTGCCAAGCCAGCGGGAAGAGCGGCGGAAAACTAAAAGTCCCCCTGCAACCTTTTCCAGTCGTCAACACTCCCTTCGAGCGGGTGGGAATCGACATCGTGGGGCCCCTGGAGCCCCGGACATCACAAGGTCACCGGTTCATCCTCGTCCTGGTGGACCATGCCACCCGCTATCCCGAAGCCATACCTCTCCGGACCGTGACAGCTCCCGTGGTGGGCCGGGCCCTAATGGGGATCTTCTCCCGGGTGGGCTTCCCCCGAGAAGTAGTCAGTGATCGGGGCACGAACTTCATCTCCCGATACATGAAGTCCCTATGGCAGCAATGCGGGGTCACGTACAAATTTACGACCCCCTAGGGAACGGACTGGTGGAACGCTTCAATCGCACCCTCAAGGGGATGATCTTGGACCTAGAGGGGCCCTTACGACGCCAATGGGACGTTTTGCTGCCCTGCCTCCTCTTCGCCTATCGGGAGGTCCCCCAGAAGTCCCTGGGATTCAGCCCCTTCGAACTTTTGTACGGGCACCCTGTCCGGGGTCCCCTAAGCTTGGTCAAGGAAGGATGGGAGGTGACCGCCCAAGATGCTCCCCCCGATGTGTACCAGTACCTCCTGACCCTCCGGAACCAGACTCGGCGGTTCCGGGAACTTGCCAAGGCCAACCTCGAAGCCAGTCAAGAAGACATGAAATGTTGGTATGATCAAAACGCCTCGTCCATTGAGTTCGAGCCGGGACAACAGGTCTGGGTCATGTCCCCGGTTGAACCTTGTGCCCTCCAGGACAAATGGACCGGGCCCTTCAAGGTGGTGGAGCGCAAGAGCCCCGTCACCTACCTGGTGGACATGGAGTCTCCCAGGAACCCTCTCCGGGTCCTCCACGCCAACCGACTCAAGCCTCACTTTGTCCGCTCAGAACTTAGCCTCCTGATGGCTACAGACAGTGGGGCTGAAGAGGACTCCGAGCCCCTACCAGACCTCCTGAATGCCCTCAAAAAAGACGGCTCCGTGGAACGAGTCAACCTCTCTTCCACCCTGACCCCAGAACAACGCCGAGATTGCCAAGAACTATTGAGACAATTTGCGGATCTGTTCTCTCTCACCCCCGGGGTCACCCCATGGTGCCTCCATGATGTCGACACCGGGGATAGCCCGCCTGTGTGGCACCGGGCCTTCCGAGTTCCCGATCGAGTGCGAGCCTACATCCAGTCAGAAGTGTCGAAAATGCTGGCTCTGGGGGTGGTCGAGCCCTCAGACAGTCCATGGGCCTGTCCTGTTGTCCTGGTCCCCAAGGCCGCCGCCCCTGGCGTCGCCCCCGAACTCAGGTTTTGTGTGGACTACCGGGGTCTGAACGCTGTCACCCGAACAGACGCTCACCCCATCCCCCGGGCTGATGAACTGATCGACCGCTTGGGGGCGGCCCGGTACCTGAGCACCTTCGACCTAACCGCCGGCTACTGGCAGATCGGACTCACTCCGGGCGCCCAGGAGCGATCCGCTTTCTCCACCCCCGATGGCCACTACCACTTCAGGGTAATGCCCTTTGCAATGAAAAACGCCCGCCACGTTCCAGAGGCTGGTGAATAAGGTGCTGGCGGGGCTCGGAGTTCAGCGCCACCTACCTGGACGATATCGCGGTGTAAAGCCTCCGCTGGGCTGAACACCTCCAACACCTCCGGGAGGTCGTGGCCGCCCTCCGACGGGCCGGACTAACAAGAAAAGCCAGCAAGTGCCAGATCGGCCAAAGTTCCGTGACCTACCTGGGGCACCAAGTGGGAAGTGGCCAAGTGGCCCTCCTACAACCCAAGATCGACGCCATCATGGCCTGGGAGCCCCCGATCACCCAGACAGAGGTCCGAGCCTTCCTGGGGCTCACTGGGTATTACCGGCGCTTCATAAAAGACTATGGCAGTATTGTGGGTCCCCTCACGGAACTCACTTCCAAAAGACAACCACCGAAGGTACACTGGACACCAGAGTGTCAGACCGCCTTTTTCACCCTCAAGACAGCGATGTGCACCGCCCCCGTGCTCCAAGCCCCCGATTACAGCCGGGAATTCATAGTGCAAACAGATGCCTCCGATCACGGCGTCGAGGCAGTTCTCTCACAAATCAACACTGAGGGAATTGATCAGCCGGTGGCCTTCATTAGCCGACGCCTGCTGGCCCGAGAATAGCGCTGGAGCACCTTTGAGCGGGAGGCCTTTGCCGTGTTGTGGGCCCTCAAGAAACTCCGGCCCTATTTCTTCGGCACCCACTTCCGGGTACAGACTGACCACCGACCTCTGCGGTGGCTGATGAAGATGCAAGGGGAGAGTCCGAAGCAGTTGCGTTGGTCCATCTCCCTGCAAGGGATGGACTTCACTGTGGAGCATCGCAGACGGCCTGTCCCTCTTCTTCCGCCTCGGCGAGGAGAATACCCAAGAAGATGGGTGACTCTCCCTGCCTTCAGCTGGGGGGGACGTGTGTTGGACCCGGCCTCATGGCGTGGTCCCACTCCTCCCGCATGGTGGGTCCCGGACTACCTCGACCCCTGTTCCCCGGCCGAGAGCAGCACCATCCACCCTCCACGAGTTTGATGGTCCTCCAACCGTCCCCCGACGCCTGGTTTCGATCGCCCCCAGCCTCCCTGGGCGCTGGCTCCACCCCCCTGCTGGGTGTCTGGACCCGCACATCCCAGCCCCTCCGACCTCCAAGTGCGAGGGTCCGGACATCAAAGGACGCCAGACCTATAACTGGGGCAGCTCCGGAGCAGGTAGGCAGTTGTATCCTGGAGTCGAGAGACACCGAGACGAACTCATCCGCGTGGAACCTGTAACCACCTTGGAGCCCTGCTGGCTCTGCCGCGGCTCATCTTCGCCGAACTATCCTTGGAGCCCTGCTGGCGCTGCCGCGGCCCATCTTCGTGAAACCATCTCTGGAGCCCTGCTGGCACTGCCGCGGCCCATCTTCGTGAAATCATCTCTGGAGCCCTGCTGACGCTGCCGCGGCCCATACCGAAGAACCCCCCAGCTCGAGGATTGTGAGCTGAGCGCAGGGTATCCCTGTACCAGGCTGGTACCAAGACTGTCCCGCTACCCCCTTCCCTCAGAGACTAAGTTTGAGAGGATCCCTGGATCCAGCTATCCCTGTATCATTACGATAACCTGCCTAAAAGTACTGATAAAAACCTATCTTTGTGTAGTGTCCATCTGTAGGAGGGGTGATTGCTAGTCTGTACGATCCTAGGGGAGGAACCTCGCCAGGAGGCCTCTCACCCTTGCTCGGCCAGCCCTAAGATCCCCTTTCCAACAAGTGTGCTCTAGATGCTGCTGATACAACCTCCAGAGCCATAAATATCAGTGTCCTTTTGCGCAGGCATGCCTGGCTAAGAATATCAGGGCAAGAGGTTCAAAGTACTATACTGAACCAACCCTTTGCCCAACAACATTTATTTGGACCAACGGGGATTCACCTTTAGAAAAGATGAAGAAAGACACTGACCCCACCAAATCAATGGGAGCAGTTCAATCACAGGCTCCCAGAAGTTCCTTTCCACGCTCCTCTTCTAGGGCCGCCTCTAGAGGCTTCAACACAGATAATGCCTCCACTTCATATAAAAGTCCCACACAAACCTCCTCTGCCAGAGGCTATTACAGGGGGGGCTACAGGGGGAATAACCGCAAAGTTAGAGGCAAAACTACCAACACTCGTACTGCCACCACCTCAAAACAATGACTTCCCATCTCTCCCCCCGGACCATTCAACACCAGTCGGGGGATGATTAGCCCAGTTCCTACCTGTCTGGTACAACATAACCACAGACAGGTGGGTAAGACAGATTATCCAATCTGGTTATTGCCTGGAGCTCACTGCCACTCCCCCCAATATACCACCCAGACAGCGTCCAATGTCAACAGAACATTTAACACTTCTAAAACAAGAGGTGCTTTCCCTACTGCACAAATATGCATTAGAGCCAGTTCCCCTTCACCATCAAAACACAGGAGTTTACTCCCTATACTTTCAAATTCCAAAGAAGGATGGAACCCTGAGGCCCATCTTAGACCTCAGACCATTAAACCTATGCATACAACAATCAGACCACTTCCCCTGGTCACTCTTCAACAAATCCTTCCACTACTCAAACAAGGCGACTTCCTTGCCACTTTAGATCTTAAGGACGCATACTTCCACATTCCCATTCACCCTGCTCACAGGAAATATCTTCAGTTTGTAGTGGAGGGGCAGAACTATGAATTCAAAGTTCTCCCATTCGGAGTTACCACAGCACCCAGAGTATTCACAAAATGTAAGCCCATTTAAGAAGACAAAAAATTAATGTCTTTCCATACTTGTACAACTGGCTCATAAAAGCCAAGTCACATATTTAATCTGTAAATCACACAAACGCCACAATCCAACTACTTCACAACTTAGGATTTACAATAAATCTCCCTAAGTCTCACCTCCAACCTTCCCGCATCCAACAATATCTAGGTGCCACAATAGACAATCTTAAAAGTCCAGCCAGCCAGGATAGCAAGCATGCAAGTCCTTATAACAAAGTTTCAACCACAGCACTCTCTGCCAGCTCGAGTGTTTATGCAACTAATAGGGATGATGGCCTCTTGCATATTCATAGTACCTCACACAAGACTCCAGACGCGCCCCTTACAGGAATGCTTAGCACATCAGTGGAATCAAGCTCAAGGTCAGTTAACAGATCTGGTGTTGGCAGACGGCCTCACACATTGCTCTCTGCAGTGGTAGAACACCCAAAACCTTTCCAAAGGGCGACCTTTCCTAGAGCCGGTTCCACAAATCGTGTTAACAGCATTACTCACCGGCTGGGGAGCTCATCACACTACATAGTGCAGGTGGGCACCACAGCAAAAGCTGCCTCACATCAATCATCTGGCCCTATTAGCAATATTTCTGGCATTAAAAGCATTTCAGAAACCTGTATCAAACAAAGCTGTTTTAGTCCAGACGGACAATAAAGAAGGGTGGCCGCTGGACTTGGGCCCAGTTCCCACATCAAAGCCTCATGTTAAAAATCTAGGGGTTAAGATTGACCAAAAATTGACCCTCAAGGAACATACCAATCACATTGCAGGACTATGCTTTTACACCATCGGCCTCCTAAGACGAGTATTTCCATATCTTCCTGACACTTACAGGAAGACACTCGTGCAGGCTCTGGTTACTAGCCGCCTAGACTACTGCAACGGCCTGCTGATGCTAGCAAACGCAGATGCAGTAGGTCGTTTGCTGGTGGTCCAGAATACGGCGGCTAGGCTGGTCATGGGTGCGCCGGCTAGGACTCCTTCTAAGCCTTTGTTGGTGGAGCTACATTTGCTCCCGATAAGGCAGCGCATCAGTTTCAAAATATGCTGCACGGTCCACAAATGCTTATATGGGGACAGTCCTAAATATCTTTCCCAATCTATTGAACTGTACCAACCCAGCCGTTTGCTTCGTTCAAGCAACCAAGCACTCCTGAAACCCCCTGCTACAAAAAGAGCTAGGCAGGGAGACCGAGCATTTTCATCGGTTGGTCCTGCCCTATGGAATAAACTTCCCACAGAAATGAGGATGAACATCAATCATCTGGCCTTCAGAAAGGCCCTGAAAACACTCCTCTTTCAGGAAGCATTTCAGTCCCTTTAATGCACCTTGAAGACTACGACAATTTTCTGGCTATCAAAGCGCGGAGATACCCTTATGGGATTGATTCCAGCGCGATACAAGAAATTAAAATAAATAAATAAATGTATTATCTACAAAAACAGGGGGGGATGCACTCAGAAGCTCTCTCGTCTAGCACAGAGCATATGGAGATGGGCAATTCCTCAAAACATATTCCTCTTAGCCCAACATCTTCCAGGAATACAGAATCACATGGTAGATCTGTTGAGTCATCAGACTACAAATCCACAAGTGGGAACTTAATCCATAAGTCCTTCAACCGTTTTTCCAAATGTGGGGGCATCCAGACATAGATCTCTTTGCCACACATGTAAACACAAAATGCCCAAGCTTTGCCACCAGATACCACACCCATTGTCCAAAGGCAATGCGTTATGGATGAACTGGTCAGGCAGATTTGCGTACGCTTCTCCGCCTCTCCCATTCATTCTACTAGTTGTACGCAAGCTGCAACAACAGTCACTAACACTGATCTTAGTTGCTCCAACATGGGCCAGACAACCCTGGTACACAACCTTGCTTGAACTATCAGTAGTCCCCCATCAAAAACTATATCTCTCCCCACAACTGTTAACACAGAACCATGGAGAGATCAGACACCCAGATCCAGCACAGCTCAACCTAGCGATCTGGCTCCTGAAATCTTAGAATTTGGATACCTTAATCTTCCACCTGAATGTACGAGTGCCATCAAAGAAGCTAGATGCCCCATCACTAGAGCCTCCTACGCAGCCAAGTGGCAAAGATTTGTAATATATTGTAGCAATAGCACAATCAATCATCTAGATGCGTCTATCCCAAACATCATATGTTACCTACAACATCTTCAAAAATTTAATCTAGCTTATTCATCATATAGATTACATCTTGCTGCCATAGCAACCTACCTGCAATACAGACAAGATCTGTCATTGTTCAGAATACCTGCCATTAAAGCTTTTATGGAAGGCCTCAAAATAATAATTCCTCCCAGGGGAACCACCCTCTCCAGTGTGGAATTTAAGCAACGTCCGCCATTTGAACCTCTACATAAATGTGAGCTACAATTTCTTACATGTAAAGTTGCTTTCCTTGTGGCTATCACATCTCTCAAAAGAGTCGGTGAGCTACAGGCACTAACTATTCAAGAACCATTTTTACAACTCATCATAACAAAGTGGTTCTTAGAACAAATCCCAAATTCCTTCCAAAGGTTATTTCTCCCTTCCATCTCAACCAATCTGTTGAGTTGCCAGTCTTCTTCTCGTAACCACAAACCGTAGCAGAAAGAGCTCTTCATACTTAAGACGTAAAAACAGCACTTCTTTACTACATTGATAGAACCAAACCTTTTTGCAAAACAAAACCGCTTTTTTTGTTTCCTTTTCACCACCACATAAAGGCAATCCCATATCAAAGTCTGGAATCGCAAGGTGGATTGTTAAATGTATACAGATTTGCTATCAGAAAGCAAAGCGTACACTTTCTATTCCTCCTAAAGCTCATTCTACTCGCAAAATAGGGGCTTCCATGGCATTTCTAGGAAACATTCCCTTAGATGATATCTGTAAAGCAGCTACATGGTCTACACCGCGCATATTCACAAAACACTATTGTGTAGATGTGCAAGCAAAATAACAAGCTAGTGTGGGCCAAGCTGTACTCAACACTATTTCAAACTACTGCAACAGATACTGGTTGTCGCCGCTAAATGGAAAGTACTGCTATGCAATCTATGCATAGTGTGCGATCTGCAGCTCATATGCCACAAATGGAAAATGCTACTTACCAGTATGCATCTGTTCTTGGCATGTAGGGCTGCAGATTCACACACGCCCACCCACCTCCCCTGCTACCTTATCTGTTCCGGTATTATCTTATTTAGATACAACATACATGGACATCTCTTTCTGTTCTCACAAAACTCCATCATTTCCCTTCTTGGCGAAAAAACAATCTGAAGATGGAGTCGATGCCCATGCTCCAAAGGAGGAGTCAGCCAACCTGTGACTTCCAAAGACTCTTCCAAGACAATAACAAACTGCAAACATCCGGGCCCAATTCCAGATGGTGATCTATGCATAGTGTGTGAATCTGCAGCTCTACATGCCAAGAACAGATGTATACTGGTAAGTAGCATTTTCCTTCTGTTATAGTACCCCCTACTTTTTCCCTGACTGATGCAACGTTGACTGAATGTGCACTGAGTTCCAGTGTTTGTATTCTTCCTAAAACTGTACCTTTGTGTTCCCAGTTGGCACACATATGAGCCCCTTGTAAAAGGTACCAGTGGTACCAAGGGCCTTGTGATGCGGCTAAAATAAGAGTGGACATGGCTCTAATCCCTGTGTGCCATGTCTACAAAACACTGCCTGTGGCATAGGTAAGTCACCCCTCTAGCAGGCCTTACAGCCCAAAGGCAGTAAGGCCTTGGGGCTGTAAGGCAACCACAGTTGAGGGCATAGCTCAGGGCTCTCAAAATCATAAAAATGTTACTAGACCTTCAGGAAGACGATTGAGGAGGGGAAGAGCGTGGACACTAATCACTCTGCCGGCCGGGAAAAGGAGGGGATCTGCGGCAGGACGCTCAGCGGTGAGCAGCGTCCTGTCGACCTGGCAACCAGGCCCATATAGCTGACTGTACCTGGGATGTTTGCCGGTCGCGGACTCGGCCGCAACCGTACAAAATCAACAAGCAAAGACAAATCCAATGATAAAGCTCCCAAACTTGCTAAAGAGCTGGAGAGTGCTGAAGGGCAAGTAGCTGGAAAAGCAACAAGCAAAGGTAGGGTGCCCCTTGAGGCACTACAAAAAGAAAATACTGATGTTCAAATAAATAGCATGATTTTTGGGGGGGGGGATACAAGTAAATGCCCCTCTGCAAAGAGAACAGGGTAGTCTGAATTCCCAAGAGCCAAATACCTCGAATATCGCCCACACACCTGGAAAGATTACAGAGACCCCAGAGGGAGATACATTTTATTCTCTTGCGGATGAGTCTGAACTCGCCAATACCAGTAAAATTGAGGGTACAGACGCGGCAGTCACAGGAGAGGATAGTGGCAGTCCTCCTGTAAGACTTGATACACAGAGGCGCGTACCAAACCGTACAAAAAGAACAAGCAATAGGGGCAACGGCAAGGGCTCAGACTCTGATCACAGCCAGACAAGTCAGTTAAAGTAGGATTATTCCACCACTCACTTTGGATTGGAGACTAATGAGACAGAGGAGAATGGAGTACAACTTGATGCCTCAAAACTGTTTGCAGAACCCAAAACTAATACAGAATCCCCCCATCCATGGGATTAATTTACTCAACACTTTAGCAGATGCAAGCAGAAGCTCGTCAAGAACACAAGAGGGCTCATATGGCGACAAAGAAACTCCATGGGGCCATCCGCAAAGTTAACACAACTTGCTCAGAAATTACCGAACGTACTACAGTACGAGAGGAACAAATTTTGGCTATTGAGGCTGGGGCGGAGGATACGGGACAGCAAACCGCGGTAAATGAAGCCAAAATGACAGCCGTACTATGGAAAATGGAAGATTTTGAAAATCGACAACAGCGGAACAATTTGAGGCTACTGGGCATCGAAGAAAAAGCAGAAGGGGAATGATATACGTGGATTTGTTCTTCGACTATTTAAGGGGGCATTTCCAGAACTAGCACACTGGAATTGGGAAGCAGAGCTGCAGAGGATACACCAATCCCCTCTGATGATGAAAAAGAGAGCGGGCAGAATAAAAAACGCAGGGCTATCTTCATATTTTTTGGAAATTTTCCTTTGTGCCAGGCAATTATTGAAAAAGCCAGATTCGATACCAGGCGATCGGCTGAAGGGCACTCCTTCTTTGTAAGACTGGATTTTTGTAATACTACGGTAGAAAGAGATTGAGGCTCCATCAATCAATCACCCCTTTCCAGAAATTGGGCTGTGGGGTCTTCTTAATTAACCCCTCCCGACTCAAGGTCAATTTTAAAGGCACAACCATGGTGTTGACCTCAGAGATACAAGCCCAGGAGTATATGCAGGAAATCTCACGTAGATGGGATAACAATACAATGACAACGCTCTGCTCTTACTTTTAGTAGGGTGTTTAGGGATGACATAAGGATGTTCTTTTTGTATATTGGTAGGGACTCTCTGTTCCTTTTTCGTTTGGTGGGGTCTTTTCTTCTCTTATGTCCTAAATTTATAGGGAGTGCGGCTAGGGGCACAGCAGGGTACAGGAGGCATCAAAAGGGTTCATGGACCTTTCTTGCCTTTTTGAGGGGGTGTGGGAGGGTGGGGCTGGGTGATCCAAAGGAAGAGTTTTGTGGCTATTATGGCAATTTATGGCAAGTGTGTTTAAAGAGATTTGGGTGTGTGATTTGGGTATTTCATACGTCGAAAAGCAGACCTTCTTGATTAATGGGCAAACTAGAATAGCATCTATTAACATCTGTGGCTTAAATAATCCCCCCCAAAAATGCAGGGTTAGTGTGTATGTCCAATTCTTTAAGGCTGACATCTGCCTTCAGGAGACACACATTGAAGCAAGTCGGCGGGAAGTCTCAGAGTTGGCAGGCTATCAATTGATTTCCAGCACTGCACAAGTAACAAGGGTGGCAGTTATGGCACGTAAAGGAATAGCTAGGTTCCCACGGACTAGCTCGGATAAACTGGGAAGATGGGTAATCATTCAATGTTGCCTAGAGAATAACATGTTTACATTGTGTTCGGTTTATGGTTCGGTTCTCGACAATCCAACATTGTTCGAATGGCTTAATGTGGAGCGAGTGGGCTGACCACTTCCTCTAATAATTTGTGGGGACGTTAATATCAATATGAATTGTCATGCGGGGTCGGGGTATTAAGGTTGTAAACCCAAAGTGTTTAAGGCTTTATCACAACTAAGCCTTCTCCATGGGCTTTCTGATGTTTGGGCAATGCAAGACCCTAATGACCTGGGGTATACTTATTTTTCGGCACCACATCAGCTACATGCTAGACTGGATTACTTTTTTGTATCGTAGGAGTTGGTGCAATGTTGCAAAATATACAAATACCCTAGAGTCATGTCCGATCACAACCCCTTGGTATTGGAAGTGAACACTCACACTAAACCCTCCCCAGCGGCGCGCTGGCCGTTTAATAGGGCTTTACTTAGCGAGGAGGGTTTTGTACAGCACATGAAGGTGTGGATTCCTAGGTTTATCAATGAGAATCAGGGGAGCGCTAACACTCATGTTATCTGGGACACCCTTAAAGCTGGTATTAGGGGGAAAAGATCTAAGTACGGCTGGGCGAGCCAAAAAAAGAAGAGGAAACTCCTACAAACGTTATACGCGGAATTGGTAACGGCTGAAACACATTATTGCCGAAGGGGGAGACTTCGAGACAGCACAATCAGGGGTACTGATTGCGAAGTCGGCAATTACAGAGATCTCAGCCAATAAATCCGCAGGAAGATTTATTGCCTGGTATAGCAAGGTATATGAGCGTAATGAAAGAGTAGGCCATATGCTGGCAGACCGCACTAGTGAAAAGGTAGTCCAGGCTCAAATTGCCTAAATTAGAGACCCAAGCAGTGTTATAGTCACCGGACCAGCAGCAGTTCGCTCTGCGTTCCAAAAATTCTATCAGAAGCTATATACAGGGTATACCCAAGCTGAGGATATAGCAGTAAATGAATATATGAAGGGTCTGTTTGTGGAACAGCGTTCCCCATTAGAAGAGAGAGCCTCGAAGCAACTATAAAGGAAGAGGAGGTAAGAAATGCGATCAAATCCACACCATCAGGTAAAGCGGTTGGCACGGACCTAATCCCGGGGGAATTTTATAAAAAATTCACTCCATATCTATTGAAACTTATGGAAGAGATATTTTTAAGGGCGCAATCGGGGAAGGAGGCTCCCAAATCCTGGAAGTCGGCTAACATAGTCGTGTTTCCAAAAAAGCGCAAACCCATCAATGAATTGGGATCATACCGACCAATTACACTGGTCAACAGTGATACTAAGATATATGCAAAAATGTTAGCTGGTTAAATAGCTACAGTCATTAAGAAGCTGGTTTTTCATTTCCAACATGCATTTGTCCCGGGACGGGGCACAACTGACCATATACGTATGACTATTGCCCTATTTGATTCTTCCAAGGTTACTGAAGACTCTATGGCTTTAATATTATTAGATGCAAAAAAAAGCCTTCGATAGGGTCTCCTGGCTTTTTCTGTGGCGATTATGGAGAGAAGAGGATTGGGTAAAGGGTTTATTAGTGCTATTCAGATCATGTACCGGGTACCTACTGCTAGAGTAGCCATGATGGGTAGCATGTCTGATATAATTAAGATCTTGTGTGGCACGCGGCAGGTGTGCCCCTGCTCCCCCTTATTATTCGCCCTATACATAGATCCATTAATTAGGAAGATAGAATGGAACAAAGAGATTCAGGCTGAACACACCAAAGGAGGGAACAATAAGATTATAGCTTATGTAGATGACCTGGCCATGATTACACCTAGCCCTGGGGATGCTCTTTTGGAAATTGAAAGGGAGGCAAGCTACTTTGGGGATTTTTGGGTTTACCAGCTTAGCCATAGTAAAACACAAATTGTGATGAATGATAAGGTAGATCTGTATGATGAACCAGTAACCCCGAATGCTAGGAATTTGGGGTTGAGATCTGATAGACAACTAGCTGCAGATTCCTTAACTTAGACTATCCCCATGCGTCAGACTGAGATCCGGAAATGTTTTTGCATCAGCACCTCTGCGCACCAGTGGACGGCGCCACATGGCTCTGCCCCGACGTCGTCCGCTGACATGGGGTCAGTGAAGCATTATAAGTCCCTCCCAGGCGCGCTGACATCAGTTTCCTTCTTTTCTGCGTCCCGATGCGGTTCCTTTGGCCTGGCCTGTTGCCCAGACCTTCTGGACGCCTTCAGGCGTCCGGTAACGGTGTCATGCCTTCGGGCTTTAAGGCATGTGGGATGTGCGCGCGGCAGATGTCGACCACTGATCCACACGAGGTCTGCATGTGGTGCTTAAGAGCGGACCACGACTCTGAGGAGTGCGACGCCTGCCAGCAGATGATGCCGAAGTCACTGTGGGAGCGTCGGATGAAGCTATTGGCTGCCTGGATGTCCCGCTTGGAGCCGCTCTCCATCTCGGACTGGGGCTTCGGTTCAAGTCCGGTCGCGGAGTTGTTCTCGCGGATGCTATTCGATCCACGCAGGTAAGCGGAAGCTAAGTCACAGAGGTTGTCAGCCTCACTTCACTGTGACAGCAGGGCTCACGGCTCCCGGTCTTTGCCGGACTCTGGCCCCAGGAGTCGGCCCCCTTATACACACCCTTTATGGGTGATGAGGCGACTCAGACCCAAATGGAAGCCTATTTCAAGGCTCTGCAATCCATTTTTGGGTCACCTCCTCTCCCTGGTTCGCCTTCGGGCCCCACAGTGGAGGTGGGGACTCAGGTTGAATCTTCGCCGGCGGGTTCGCCCTCGGTTCCTCCCGAGTCCCTCGACTCCGGTTCCGAAGTCAGTGTGACGTCGGGTCACGGCCCGGACGGGCATCCCAGTCAGACGTTGAGCCCATCTGCCATGTCTCTGCATAGCATTTTGCGGCTTCCTGCACCGACGTTGGGGATGGCTGCATCGCGGGTATCAGCACCTTGTCGACATCCTTCCTCTCCTCTTTTCTCAGTGGAAGGTGAGTCGACGCCGGTCCCAGACCAGGCCGAGTCGTCTCTGCTTCTCGTCGACGTCGATACGACGCCCCAATCGAAGCTGGAGCTGGCGTCGGCCCCTATTGTTCCCCTGTTTGAGGAGGACGCAGATCCAGGACACCCAGGGGTGTCTCCATGCCCTTTGGCTCCGCTGCCCCCTGCCCAGTGGCACCCTGTTCATCCGCCTGCGGGGTCTCTTTTTCATTGGACAAGTTAGTCTCCAACCATCCCCTACAGATGATCTGTTGTCACCCCCTAGAATGGCTACAGAGGCTAGTGCTGCATTTGCAAGGGCTGTTTGCAGGGCTGCCACTCTTTTACACTTGCAGCCCCCTTCTGTCTCTTTGTCTTCCGATCCATTATTTCATGTCCTCCACCAGGGTGGGTCATTATTTGACACCCTTCTTGGCACATGGGCGCGGCCCTCCTCGGGTGACCCTGTGGATCTGGACATTGCACATCGGCATCGTACAGCTCCGGATGACCCTGTCTGCTTGTCTCTTCATCCTAGGGCTCAGGGCTGGGTCGTCCAGGTGGTTTTCTCCATGCAGCCTTCCTCTCCCGTTACTTCCTCCCACAAGGGAGTCTGAGATCTGTGGTCGTCATAGTTTTGCGTCCACTAGTTCAGGCATCCGTGCTTTAAACACAACTCGCATGTTTGCACGGGCTACATTTGCCTTTGGGACTCGCAGGATGGTCTTCTTCCCTCTCTTTCAGAGGGTCCTCGTACTGACCTGGCTCGTCTCCTTCATCATCCACTGCTGGCGTGTCCCACCTGTATGTTTGGACTCAGTCATACCGTCTTGTCGTCTCTGGGCCCTTCTCTTTTACGGTAGACAGTCAAAATATCGAGTTGGAAATATCTACCTACCATAATATCGAGTCTGAAATATCGAAGGAGCATAATATCGAAGGCAAGAATATCGTAGGACAGAATATCGACCCAAGGTAAGTAATATCGAAATACTTAATATCGATGTAAGTAATATCGAAGTTAGTAATATCGATAGCATATATATCGATGTTAATAATTTCGATGACACTAATATTGATATTTGTATTATTTTATAGTTTTTTATTATGTATGTGTTATATGTTTAATTTAAGTATTTAAAATAATTACTATTATATGTGTATACATTTTCTATAATAATATAGAAATTTATAAGGAAATTTGATGTTTTAGTACCGGAGCGGGTTGTGGGTTTATAGGGGAATAGGGTGGGAAATAATTTAATTATGGTAAGTTGATTAATAATTAGTAGGATTAATTAATTAATTATAATTATTTGCTAATTAATATTGATTAATTGGGAAATAATTAATTGATTAATTGATATATATTTTCTGTAGCGGGATGTGGGTTTATAGGGGAATAGGGTGGGGAGTAATTTAATAATAATTAATTAATTAATATATGTTTTTACATATTTATAACTAATTAATTGGCAAATAATTAATATTAATTAGTTAATTAATTAATATAATTTTGTACATATTTTAAATTAGTAATTAATTGGTAAATAAATAATATTAGTTAGTTAATTACATTATTAGAGTAATTTATTTATATATATAATTTTTAGTTACAATTAATTAATTGGGGAAAAATGATATTAAATATTAAATTATATTAATTACAGCTTATGTGCTAATATATTTACTTTATTGTTATTGTTAATTAATTATTAATTGCTAATTAAATAATATTATTTAACTTTGGGTTAAGGAGTATTTTTAGGGTTCAGGGTCATTTTTGGGTTTTTGGGTAAAGGGGTATTTTGAGTGTTTAGGGTCAGTTTTCAGTTTTTGGGTAAAGGGGTATTTTTAGGGTTCAGGGTCAGTTTTCAGTTCATGGGTAAAGGGGTATTTTTAGTGTTCAGGGTCAGTTTTCAGTTCATGGGTAAAGGGGTATTTTTAGGGTTCAGGGTCAGTTTTCAGTTCATGGGTAAAGGGGTATTTTTAGGGTTCAGGGTCGAAGTTTTCAGTTTTTGGGTAAAGGGGTATTTTTAGGGTTCAGGGTCAGTTTTCAGTTCTTGGGTAAAGGGGTATTTTTAGGGTTCAGGGTCAGTTTTCAGTTTTGGGGTAAAGGGGTATTTTTAGGGTTCAGGGTCAGTTTTCAGTTTTTGGGTAAAGGGGTATTTTTAGGGTTCAGGGTCAGTTTTCAGTTCTTGGGTAAAGGGGTATTTTTAGGGTTCAGGGTCAGTTTTCAGTTTTTGGGTAAAGGGGTGGTTTTTGGGTTCAGGGTCAGTTTTCTCGACTGTTGCACTCTCTGGAGTGGGAATAGTAATTTTATCCCTACGCTATCAAACGCTTTCCCTACTGTTCCACTCTCTGGAGTAGGAATAGTAATTTTTACCCTTACGCTATCCAACGTTTTATATAATTAATTGTTAAAATATCACATGTTTATTTTATTTTTTATATTACTTACATTTTATGTATGTTATTGTTTTATGTTTGTACATGTATTAGTAAATTAGAATATATTTCATTAATTTAGAAATTAGTAAATTAATTATTAATACTTATTGTTCAGTACATATATATTATATCTTTACTGTATATATTTAATTAATGTATTATTAATATATATGTTTTATTTATTATTTTAAACATTATTAGATACTTTTAAATATGTATATTTTATTTATTAGTGTTATATACTTACTTTTACATTTATATATATATATATATTTAAAAAAAATGATATTTTTAACATCGATATTTTTTACAACGATATTATTTTTTCGATATTTTTGTACTTACCATGTTGTAGATAGGATGTCGATATTTTTGCCCTCGATATTGTTGACTCGATATTCTTGTAGGTCGATATTTTTGTAGTCGAAATTCTGTCATAGATCCCTCTTTTACACACCCGTCGGATCCTGCGAATCCCCCGGTTCCTATGAGCACTTCCTTTTCTTTTCCTGAAGTTTTGGGCTCGCTCGTCCCGCAATGTCCTTTAGGTTCTGTGCTCCCTTTCTACATTGTATACACTGATGGACTTCCATGCCGTCCCTCTGCGGCTTGTGATCCTTTGCCTCCCACTGTTTGTCGCTCCTTGCAGAGCTTCTGGTCTAGGATTGGCCACTGTGGCATTGCTGCCCCCACTGTGTTTTGTCAGCTTGTTGACGACTGGGTTCCTTTGGAACTTGGTGGGGTTTAGTCGCTGACCCGCCTCCTTTGGGGTATGACTTTGGTATCTATTCTAAGTTAAGGGTTATGCGGCTAAATGTCTTTATCAGATGTACAAGTTACTTAACTTCGGTAATGATGTATCTGGAAGAGACACAGTCTAGCCATCCCTTCCTCCCGGGTCTGCGAGGACCATTTCAGGTTCAGCTTTATGCTCGCGCCTTGCTTTGGGTGGCTTTGTCTTCCTGCGGGATGACATCTTTCCTCCTCGGAGGGTGGTTCTTTCTCGTTTCCCTGTTTGCTCCTCGCATTATATGAATGGGTGTGAGAAAGTGGCTCTATATATACTAGACAAAATAGGTACAGTGTGTATTGAGTCCACAAACCCCAGAGGTATAACAGAGGTTAAAGTCAGGGCTGACCTTACTCTCAAAAGTTGTAGCTTGGTCGAGCAGTAAGGCAGTACCAGAGGACAGTGTAAAGCATTTGTTGTACACACTCAGTCAGCAAAGATTTTCACATACTCAAGGACTGAACTCCAGGCCAATTGTTTTCATATCAACAGATATAGTGGTTTTATTTTTAGAACCAACAGCTGTAAAAATATACTTTTCTCAATATGAGTGATCTCAGATGAGTACTTTGCAGAAAGGCAATAAACTGTGTAATCACAATAGGTACAGGGGTTGCAGTAGGCAACACAATTCTAAACACAATTTAGCATTGAGCTCAATGGGTTTTTGTACATAAATGCCGGTAATTACTTAATAGATGACTTTTGTAATCCCAAGACTGGATCCTAGATTCAGTCTTGGAGTCTAAGCTGGAAACAGTTTAGTAAAAACGTTTTAGTCATTGCAGTGATTTTAAAGGAATAAAAAGCTATTTCAAAAGTTCACCCTTAAAAACGTTTCAAGGGAAATCTGGCAATGTTACCCAAGGGGAGAAAATTCAGGTTGCCTGTAAAGTATGATCTTGTTACTTTTGTAATCCAGTACTGGGCTCCTAGGTCCAGCACTGGGGTCTCAACTTACAACAGGTAAGTAATTACGTTTCAGTATTTGGTATGATTTTTAAAGAATATTTCATGTTTTCAAAAGTAGACACTTAGAAGAAATTACATAGAAAAGCAGACAATGGATTCATTCCTATGGAGAAAATACAGGTTACTAGTAAACTCGGTTAGGATTACTTTTGCGGTTCAGTACTGGGCTACAAGGTACAGTACTAGCTTCTCTCCTGATCCCAGGTGAGTACTTCTGAATTCGGTTGATTTTATATGAATATTTTAAGTTTTCAAAACTTCACACTTAGAAGATTTTTTGAGTCAAACCAGTCAATGTTATCCAATGGCAGGTAAGTGAGTTACCGGTTTCCAGGTGAGTACTCAACTGGTGAAGTTAAGGTTCTGAGCATAGACTCAGGGGTCCCCCAGGGCCAGGTAGGTACAGTTGGTTCACCCTCAGCGGCGGCCGGGTGCAGAGGTAGTTCGCCCCAATGTATCCAATGGGGGCAGGGGGTCTCCGGTTGGTGGCTGCTGGCTAGCAGGCCACACGGCTGTGGAAGCTGGGCTCCTGGTCACTTGCTCAGGGCAAATGGGGAAGTAGGATAGGGTACAGGTTGCACTGCCAGGGGCACTCAGGCGGCTGGGTGCTGGGTGCTTTTGAGCCGCCGGGCGCTCAATGTTATTCAATGAGGAACTTGAAAAGGGAACAGGCTCGAGAACGGAGTCATCGAGGAGGGTCTTTGGGCATTGGACTTCGGCTCCCAGTCACCGTGGGGAACGTCCTCGTTGTCCGCGATCACTCTGGCACGGGCGGGGCTCGGCGGGTGCAGAGTGGGTTGGCCCGGAGCTTCCTGGCTGGCACCAGGGGGGTTGTTGCAGCAGAGCGTCTGCTGATGGGAGTCCCAGGCTTTGAGAGGGTCAAGGCAGGCAGTTCCTCTGGGTGTCCCAAAGTTGCTGTCCGCAGAAGTCGCCGGGATTAGGCAGGGGAGGAGCTTCCAGGATCGACAGGCCGTATGGCTGGGGCCAAGTCAGTTGTTGTCGTCCTGTTGTTAGCAGCTGCACAGCGGGTCGTCTTCTTCTTGATCTTCTTTCTTCTTTTCTTTTTGGGATCTGAGGAAGGAAGGTTCAGGGAGCCCCTTAATACTGATTTTAGGGGTCGTTACAGGTAGGGCAAGGGCAGGGACCAATAGGTCCCTGTCCTCGGGTGGGTAGACCCACTAGCCTGGTACACTCCTGTGGGAGGGGGGCAGGAGCCTAGCTGTGATAGGGCAGGGCTCCCCATCTTCAAGATGGCCGGAGCCCGGGGTCAGGCTTCACCTCGTCTCCCCCACCTGAGGGGTGGGGTTGGCACAGGTTGGCACACCCCCCTTCCTGAAGTAGTTTTTCCCGCCAGTCTTCCCGCCAGAGTGGGGGTCTGGACTGGTTGGGGCCAGTTGCTGGATACAGCAAATGGTCTGGAGAAGCTCACAGAGGCAGCAGGCCTTTGAAGCTTCCCCTTGCCCATCCTGGGGGAGGACACCTAGCGCCTCGCCCAGGATGTGCATTGTTTCAGACCCAGGAGAGAGCGGGGGCTCTCCACCCAGGGGTCCAGCAACATGTATGCTGTGTGGCAGCCTAAGCACCCTCTCAGTGCAGACGTGGATTGGGGTTAGGTTTCAGGGGGCATCTCTAAGATGCTCTCTGTGATGCATTTTTCATTAAATCCCACACTGGCATCAGTGTGGATTTAATGTGCTTAGAAGTTTGATACCAAACTTCCCAGTCTTCAGTGTTGCCATTATGGTGGTGTGGAGTTTGTAATGTCGGCCTCCCAGCACCATATTCTCTTAATGGCATCCCTGCACTTACAGTGCCAAGGAATGGCCCTAGGTACTGTATGGGCACAGGGCTCATGCACCTGTGCCCACACCACTGGCATAGGGCACCCAGCTAGAGGGGTGACTGATATATGCCAGGGCAGTGGCTTTGTGGGCATGACACACAGGGATGTGTGCCATGTCGACTCTTTGTTTAGTTATGTACTCAGGCACTGAGCCTGCAAAGGTAGTGTGTGGGTGCCAGGGTACAGGGCCCTATAAGGGTGGCACAATAAGTGCTGCAGCTCTTAGGGGTCTTCTATGGTCACCATGCCCTGGGTACCTAGGGTACCATTTACTAGGGGCTGACAGGTGGCCAGAGATGCCAATTGGGTTTTAGTTTCAACACAGTTTTAGGGAAGGAACACAGGCCCTGGGTATCTGGTTGGCAGGAGCCCAGGGCACACTCAGTCAAAGCACATCAGCAGTCAGAAAAAGTGGGGGCATACCAATGCAAGAAAGATGGCACTTTCTCACAATGGGGCACAGGGTTCATGTCTCCTCCTACATACCTACACCCTGACTGTGGTTCTTCCAGTGTGGGGTCTTCTAGCGTTCTTCTCTCCCTCCCTTTTTCGTTGTTTTAGGATCTTTGATTCTACTACGGTCAATTGGCTTGGGGTCTCCCTCTCTGGGCCTCCCGCCAATAGTTCTCTTACAAAGAATACGGCATGCCTAATGTTGCCACCCTTTGGTGATTTTTTTATTTTTTATTCTATGGTTCAGGTTTTGTTGCCGTCATGGTCGAATCTTGTGATTGCAGGCTTTGTCGTCTGCCTTGGCATATTTAGTTTGCTTGGGGGAGGGCTTTGCCTTCGCTTTTGCACGGCTGCTTTTCACAGCGTTGCTTGGCTCTTTCTCTTCATTTGCTTTCAGTGTACAGTGCTTGTTACTGTACCTGGTGGTGCAACTTCATTCCAATTGTTTTTATATCAAAAGATATAGTTGTTTTATTTTTAGAACCAACAGGTATTAACCCCTTCGCTGCTCATGACGAGCTCAGCTCCTCATGAGGCACACTGGAGCTGTGCTTATGACGAGCTGAGCTCGTCATGATCCATGGAATATAGCAACTTCCAGCACAGGTGGGGAAAAGCCATAGCAGCCAAGGTGTTAAAATATACTTTTCTCAATATGAGTACTCTCAGGTCATCACTTTGCAAAGAGGCAATAAACTTTGTAAATACAATAGGTACAATGGAGCTCAATGGGTTTTTCTACATAAATGCAGCAGATTACTTTATAGATTACTTTTTTAACTTCAGGACTGGATCCTAGATTCAGTCCTGGGGTCTAAGCTGAAAACAGTTTAGTAAAAACGTTTTAGTTATTGCAATGTTTTTAAAGAATATAAAGGTATTTTAAAAGTTGACATTTGAAAACTTTTCAGTGAAAAACTAGCAATGTTATCCAATGGAAGGAAATTCAAAGCACAGGTAAAGTAGGTTCTCGTTACTTTTGTAATCCAGTACTGGACTCCTAGGTTCAGCACTGGGGTCTCTACCTAAGACAGGTAAGTAATTACGTTTTAGTAGTTGGAACGATTTTTAAGGAATATTTGTAATTTTCAAAAGTTGACAGAAAAAATTTCACAGAAAAACAGACAATGGTTTCCTATGGAAGAAATTTAGATTACTAGCAAACACGGTTGTGATAACTTTTGCGGTTCAGTTCTGGCTTCTCTCCTGATCACAGGTGAGTAATTCGAAGTTCGTTATTCGGCTGATTTTGGATGGATACTTTAAAGTTTCAAAACTTCACACTTAGATTTTTCGAGTCAAACCAGTCCATGTTATCCTATGGCAGGAAAGTGAGTCATCGGTTTTCAGGCGAGTACTCGACTGGTGAAGTTAAGGTTCTGGGCATAGACTCAGGGGTCCACCAGGGTCAGGTAGGTACAGTTGGTACACCCTCAGCGGCACAGGGGCAGCCGGGTGCAGAAGTAGTTAGGCCCAATGTTATCCAATGAGAGGCAGGGGGCCTTCTGTTGATGGTGGCTGCTGGCTAGCAGGCCACACGGCTGTGGGAGTTGGGCTCCTGGTCACTTGCTCAGGGCAAATGAGGAAGTAGAATAGGGTACAGGGGCACTCGGTCGGCTGGGTGCAGGGTGCTTTTGAGCCGTCGGGCGCTCAATGTTATTCAGTGGAGATCTTGAAAAGGGAACAAAGGCTGCAGGCTTGGGGACGCGGGATCTTCTGGAGCAACCAACACTTCGAGGGGTAAGTTGGGATCTTGGAGGATAGGTAGGCACCCAGGAGTTGGGCAAAGGGGGCTGTGGGGCTCCGGATGCAGGGGTGTTTTTTGAGGTCGGGAAATCTAACCCCCTGCTGTTCACTGGCGGAAGGGTCCTTTGTCCTGAGGCTGCAGGCGTCGTCAGGGTCGTTGTGGAGGGGTCCTTGGGCACTGGATTCCAGGTCCGAATCGCTGGGGGGACGTCCTCAGGGTCTTGATCCACTCCAGCACAGGCCAGGCTTGGCGGGGGCAGAGTGTGGAGGATTCGCGGTTCCGGGCTGATGCCAGGGCTTGTTACTTGCTTTGAGCAGTACCACTGCTCGTGGGAGACCCAGGTAGTCAGAGTCACAAGGCAGTCAGGTCCTCTGGGGTTTTTAGGTCTCGCGACCTATCAATGCGCGCAAGCGCATTGAGCGGAGCGAGAATTCATGTCTTGAAAATCCTCGTCAAACCAAGGGCTTTGTTCCTGCGGTTTTCTTGAAGTTCACGTGAATCACGTGACCAAACAAGCACGCGCATTCACGGCCGCACAGCACATCAAAGGGCTTCGCCCAGCGTGCGCTCTACGGCTTCTCCTCCCCTAATTAATCAAGGCTGGCCAGCCGGCAGGCCGGCCCCCACACACCACCCCCCTCCGCTCTCCCCCCCACGGATTGCCCATGTACGTCTGGCAAGACCGCCGAGAAAACATCATGTGGCAGGCAATGTGCATTAAGGTAATGTCTTCATTCTCCTCCCCCCCGTGCTACTCTAAGAAGTTGCGTCAGCGATGTAAATGAGCACGAGATGTTGTTGTTTCGAGTCATGCGAGATGCAAAACCGATTATTGTTTGCCAATCCCGTGCACGGGATCAGCCCCTCCCCACCAGTAAGTGGTTCACGTATAGTATTACTCCCTGACACTGTGGGTAAACCAACAGCTAAAGTCTTCTTAGGTAGAGTTCCCGTTTTGTAACACTGAGACTTGCACTTAATTACTTGCAAGTCGAATAACAGACATCCGGAACAACTAAGCTGCTTCCCCAACTCAGTGCTGTAAAGATGTGCTTCAGAAATAAGTGAACTGATAAATACATAAGTGCGCTGCAATAATTAGCAAAAATACAAGGCCGAACATGTGACAAATGCTTCTTTAACATTCACACAGTTGAGAAACCCGATGCAGAAATGAAGCCTGCTTAACGCCTTCATTCTCTCTTACGGTCCGGGATTTTCATTTCTCCATGTGTGATGTAAAGCGCTGAGCTGCCCAAGTGGCGATGTTGGCGCTACATAGCTCCCGTAATAAATAAATAAATATATCATGGTGGCCCGGGCCTGGCAAAGATACCACGGGTAACGGAATGAAGTGCATTGATTCATCGAGTTTAAAAAGGGTCGACGTAACAGATTGATTGTGCTTTTTGAATTTTAAGTGTGAGCTTGCACCAGTAATGAACTTAGGCATGTGTAAGGTAAGCTTTGCGTACATTGTCTCAGCATACGGGCGCGTTTTATGTGCATACTGTACATATGCCTACGTTTCATGGAAAAGGCGGGTCTCTTAGGAAAGAGCTGCACGAATATAATCAGCAAGAACAGAGCCAAGGTGTTCATCACGCCAGGCAAAATACGACCTTGCCACTGGAGCGCTCTTCAACCACTAAAGGACAGTTTTCGGGCCTTTTCTTCATGCATAGCGCCGAGGATGCTGCCTTAACTAGCCTCAAGGGATTACCAGTCACGGTATTGTGAAAACTTCTTACGCCAGGCACGCTCAGATGCGTAATTTACCATGTGTAACGTACTCATCCCCTCACCCCTCTCCTGACCTTTGTGACTCGACCCCACTTTGCAGGTGAGCTGGAGCTGTGCATGGAGTTTGACCTTGGTGTTGGGTTTTACTATGGGGGGGCATGTGCAAAGACAGAGAGCGACGCGATGCATTATTGTGCGCATGAAAAGTATTCTTTCCTACAGTGATGCTGCTATGTATTTTCTTAATGTGTAATATGCCTTTGGCTTATAGAATATTCATGTGGCCAGTAAGGGGCACCTCGTTTGTTGACGGAGCCATGCCCGTGAGGAATATTCATGTGGCCAGTAAGAGGCACCTCGTTTGTTGACGGAGCCATGCCTGTGAGGATTAGAAAGCGCAGAATGGCTCTGCTCCGCAAAATCGCTGTGTACATCCGAGGTCTCACGGGGGGCCGCGGCGCCTCTCTGCAAACACGTAAGATCATGTCGGACCTGCCTTGTGCATCCTGGCACGGGGACTTGAAAAGTGCTTAAAGGACTAGACGTAAAAAAAACACTTTAGGACATTTTCGAGGTAAAGAGGACAACGTGGTTCATCATACAAGGGAAGATTTTTTTTTAAATCTTTTCCTTTTCCCACCCGATTTCCTCACACCTTTTCTTGAGGTGTTTACTCTTTTCGTTAATATTTTTAGACGCCCCTCTCGCCTTGTTTGGAAATCTAGAAAACATTCAATGACATAATCTTTGATAATTCTCTTCTGACACCATGCCGTCTGACCCCCGCTCCCAAGTCACGACAGGCGGCTCAGCCCCCGTCTCTGTGATTCATGCTGAATTTTGATTGACATAATATAGTCGTTCATGGCGCAGCACAACGCTGTTCTTTATCGAACCGGTTCTGATGCACACTGACCAGGTGTGATGAGCCTCGCACTTACGATTTCAGTCCCGAAGTTGTGTCACCTTTTTAGAGCATTAATCCACGCAGTAGCGCCCAGAAGCGGTTCACCTTCGGCCAGGTACAGTAGGGAGGCCACTTATTTGCCTACTCTTTCAGTCAATATCTTTTACATTTAAAATGTCAAAAACTCCACAGGGTGTCTTCTCTTTGGCAGGAATTTATGAGAACATTAACCTTTTAGATGGCAAGGCAGCTCAGAGGGTTGAGTCACTGCTGCAGAAACCTGTCGGTTCCATGTTCACAGCAGTGCGTTGTGTCACGTTCACCCTGCTGGCGTCGGTTCTTCAGAGTCAAGGCAACAAATGGTTCAGATTTTAGTTTCGTTTCATTTATAATGTTCAATTATAGTGCCATAAGCCAAGCTTCAAGACCCAGTAACAAAAATTACAAAAGTACAAACTAGACACCATAAAGGCAACAACATAGAGACAATGAAAGAAAACAAGCAGCACTGGCGTTGCCAATAGGTCTTGCAGTAGGAAAGTTGGAGCTATTACAATTGCAAATAACAATGCCTTTTATTTTTTTTTTCATTTTAAAAACATAAAGGGCTTTGTCATTTACAAAACCAATAGCTCCAACTTTCCTACTGCGAGACCTATTGGCAACGCCAGTGCTTGTTGAGGTTAATGACCACTGGAGACGCCGGGGTTTAGCAGGAGGAGGTTCGAGGGTCGACAGGCCGGTAGGGCTGGGGCCAAATCAGTTGGTGTGTTCCTCTTTTTAGCAGCTGTTCTTCTTTCTTGTTTCGGAATCTGGATCTGTGAAAATAGGTTCAGGGTGCCCCTAAATACTAAATTTAGGGGCGTTGAAGGTAGGGCAAGGGCAGGGACCTATGGGTACCTGTCCTGGGGTGAGGCTATCCTGCTCCTCTCCTGTGCGAGGGGGGCAGGAGCCTATCTGTGATTGGGCAGGGTTCCCCCATCTTCAAGATGGCCGGAGCCCGGGGTCGTGCATCACCTCGCCTCTTCCACCTGAGTGGTGGAGTTGGCACAGGCTGGCACACCCTCCTGTCTGACGTAGGATTTCCCGCCAGTCTTCCTGCTAGAGTGGGGGTCAGAACTGGTGGGGGCCAGTTGCTGAGTACAGCAAGTGGTCTGGAGAAGCACACAAAGGCGGAATGCCCTTGAAGCTTCCCCTGCCCATCCTGGGGGAGGAGACTTGGCACCTCGTCCCAGGATGTTCATTGTTGCAGGTCCAGGAGAGCGGGAGCTTTCCACCCAGGGGTCCAGCAACATGTCTGCTGTGTGGCATCATCCTCAAAACCCCTCATCCTCACACCCCCTCATCCTCACACACCCTCACCCTCACACACGCTCACCCACCCACACGCTCACCCACCCTCACCTTCACTCACCCTCACACACCCTCTAACCCTTACACACCCCCTCACCCTTACACACCCCCTCACCCTTACACACCCCCTCACCCTTACACACCCCCTCACCCTCACACCCCCTCACCCTCCCTCACACCCTCACCCACACCCTCACACCCCCACCCACACCCTCACCCCCCCACCCCCTGACTATCTCACCCTCACACCCCTCACACCCTCACACACCCCCTCACACCCACACACCCTCACACACTTACCCTCACAACCCCACACCCTCACAACCCCACCCCCTCCCCCTCACAACCCTCACTCTCACACACCCCCTCCCCCTCACACCTCCTCACACACCTTCCTTCACACCCCTCACCCTCACACCCCCTAACCCTCACACCCTCACACCCCCCACCCTCACACAACCTCACACTCACACCCCTCACCCTCACACCCCTTCACCCCCACTCACCCTGACACTCCCTCACCCTCACACCCCCTCACACCCTCCCCCACCCTCACACCCTCCCCCACCCTCACACACCCTCTCACACACCCTCACACACCCTCTCACCCACCCTCACCCTTACACCCCTCACCCCCTTACACACCCTACACCCCCTCTCACCTTTACACACCCTCTCACCCTCACATCCCCTCACCCTCACATCCCCTCACCCTCCCTCATCCCCCTCACCCACCCTCACCCACTCACCCACCCTCTCACACTCTCCCACCCTCTCACACTCTCCCACCCTCTCACCCTCACACACCCTCTGACCCTCACACACCCTCATACCCCCTCACCCTCACACCCCCTCACCCCCTTTACCCTCACACCCTCACCCTCACCCCACTTCACCCTCACCCCCTTCACCCTCACACCCCTTCACCCTCACACCCCTTCACCCTCACACCCCTTCACCCTCACACCCCTTCACCCTCACACCCCTTCACCCTCACACCCCTTCCCCCTCTCACCCCTTTGCCCTCACACCCCCTCACCCTCACACCCCCTCACACCCACACCCCCTCACACCCACACCCCCTCACACCCACACCCCCTCACACCCACACCCCCTCACACCCACACCCCCTCACACCCACACCCCCTCACCCTCACACACCCTCACCCTCACATCCCCTCACCCTCCCTCACACTCCCTCATCCCCCTCACCCCCTCATCCCCCTCACCCACGCCCTCACCCACCCTCTCACCCTCACACACCCTCTCACACACCCTCATACCCCCTCACACTCACACACCCTCATACCCCCTCACACACCCTCACCCTCAGACCCCCTCACCCTCAGACCCCCTCACCCTCACACCCCCTCACCCTCTCACCCCCTTTACCCTCACACCCCCTCACCCTCTCACCCCCTTTACCCTCACACCCCTTCGCCCTCACACCCCTTCGCCCTCACACCCCTTCACCCTCACACCCCTTCACCCTCCCTCACCCTCACACCCCCTCACACACCCTCACACCCACACCCCCTCACCCTCACACCCCCTCACCCTCACACACCCTCACCCTCACACACCCTCACCCTCACACACCCTCACCCTCACACACCCTCTCACCCTCACACACCCTCTCACCCTCACACCCTCACACCCTTACTCCCTCACACCCTTACTCCCTCACACCCTTACTCCCTCACACCCTTACTCCCTCACACCCTCTCCCCCTCACACACCCTCTCACCCTCACACACCCTCTCACCCTCACACACCCTCTCCCCCTCACACACCCTCCCCCTCACACACCCTCTCCCCCTCACACACCCTCTCCCCCTCACACACCCTCTCACCCTCACACACCCTCACCCTCCCTCACTCACCCCCACACTCACCCTCTCAACCACCCTCACTCGCCCTCTCACCCTCACACCCTCACACACTCACACCCTCATACACCCCTTCACCCTCACACATCCTCTCACCCTCTCACCCACCCTCACACCCCCTCACCCACCCTCACACCCCCTCACACCCCCTCACAACTCCTCACCCTCACACCCACCACCTCACTCTCACCCCCCCTCACACTCACCCCCCCTCACACTCACCCCCCCTCACACTCACCCCCCCTCACCTTTACCCTCCCTCACCCCTCTAACCCTCTCACCCTCTCACACCCTCACACCCTCTCACACCCCCTCACCCTCACACCCCTCAACCTCCCTCACACCCCTCAACCTCCCTCACACCCCCTCACCCTCCCTCAAACCCCCTCACCCTCCCTCACACCCCCTCACACCCCCTCTCTCACACCCCCTCACACCCCCTCTCTCACACCCCCTCACCACCCCACACCCTCCCCACCCCCACACCCTCCCCCCACACACCCCCTCACCCCCACCCCCTTGCACCCCTCACACACCCCCTCGCCCACCCACCTTCACCCACCCACCCTCACCCACACCCCCTCACCCTTACACCCCCTCACCCTTACACCCCCTCACCCTTACACCCCCTCACCCTTACACCCCCTCACCCTTACACCCCCTCACCCTTACACCCCCTCACCCTTAAACCCCCTCACCCTTAAACCCCCTCACCCTTACACCCCTCACCCTTACACCCCCTCACCCTTACACCCCCTCACCCTCACACCCCCCTCACCCTCGCACCCCCTCACCCTCACACCCCCTCACCCTCGCACCCCCTCACCCTCGCACCCCCTCACCTTCACACCCCTCACACCCCCTCACACCCCTCACCCACCCTCACACCCCCTCACCCACCCTCACTCACCCACCCTCACTCACCCACCCTCACTCACCCACCCTCACTCACCCACCCTCACTCACCCACCCTCACTCACCCACCCTCACACACACCCACCCTCACTCACCCACCCTCACTACACCCACCCTCACCCTCACCCACCCTCACCCTCACACACCCTCACCCCACACACACACCCTCACTCACCCTCACTCACCCTCACTCACCCTCACTCACCCTCACTCACCCTCACTCACCCTCACTCACCCTCAGTCACCCTCACTCACCTTCAGTCACCCTCACACCCCCTCACCCCCTCACCCTCTCACCCTCACATCCCCTCATCCTCCCTCACGCTCACACACCCCTCACCCACCCTCACACCCCCTCACCCACCCTCACCCACCCCCCCCACACCCACCCTCACACCCCCTCACCCACCCTCACACCCCCTCACCCTTACACCCCCCTCACCCTTACACCCCTCACACACCCCTCACCCTCACACCCCCTCACCCTCACACCCCCTCACCCTCGCACCCCCTCACCCTCACACCCCCTCACCTTCACACCCCTCACACCCCCTCACACCCCCTCACACCGCCTCACACCCCCTCACCCACCCTCACACCCCCTCACCCCACCCTCACACCCCCCTCACCCACCCTCACACCCCCTCACCCACCCTCACACCCCCTCACCCACCCTCACACCCCCTCACCCACCCTCACACCCCCTCACCCACCCTCACTCACCCCACCCTCACTCACACACCCTCACCCTCACACACCCCTCACTCACTCACCCTCACTCACCCTCACTCACCCTCACTCACCTTCAGTCACCCTCACCACCCCCTCACCCCCTCACCCTCTCACCCCCTCACCCTCTCACCCTCACATCCCCTCATCCTCCCTCACGCTCACACACCCCCTCACCCACCCTCACACCCCCTCACCCACCCTCACACCCCCCTCACCCACCCTCACACCCCCTCACCCACCCTCACACCCCCTCACCCACCCTCACACCCCCTCACCCACCCTCACACCCCCTCACCCTTACAACCCCCCACCCCTCACCCTTACACCCCCTCACCCTTGCACCCCCTCACCCTTGCACCCCCTCACCCCCTCACCCTTGCACCCCCTCACCCTTGCACCCCCCTCACCCTTGCGCCCCCTCACCCTTGCGCCCCCTCACCCTTGCGCCCCCTCACCCTTGCGCCCCCTCACCCTTGCGCCCCCTCACCCTTGCGCCCCTCACCCTTGCGCCCCTCACCCTTGCGCCCCCTCACGTCACTCACCCACCCTCACTCACCCACCCTCACTCACCCACCCTCACTCACCCACCCTCACTCACCCTCACTCACCCTCTCGCCCTCTCACCCCCTCACCCCCTCACCCCCTCACCCCCTCACCCTCTCACCCCTCACACCCACCTCACTCACCCCCCACCCTCACACCCCCTCACCCTCCTCAACCTCCCTCACACCCCCTCACCCTCCCTCACACCCCCTCTCTCACACCCCTCACACCCCCTCTCCACCCCACACCCTCCCCACCCCCCACACCCTCCCCCCACACACACCCTCACCCTCACCCCCACCCCCTTGCACCCCTAACACACCCCCTCACCCTCACACCCCCTCACCCTCACACCCCTCACCCTCACACCCCTCACCCTCACGCCCCCTCACCCTCACGCCCCCTCACCCTCACGCCCCCTCACCTTCACACCCCCTCACACCCCCTCACACACCCTCACACCCCCTCACACACCCTCACTCACCCTCTCACCCTCTCACCCTCTCACCCTCTCACCCTCTCACCCTCTCACCCTCTCACCCTCTCACCCCTCTCACCCTCTCACCCTCTCACCCTCTCACCCTCTCACCCTCTCACCCTCTCACCCTCTCACCCTCACACACCTCACACACCTCACTCACCTCACTCACCCCACCCTCAGTCACCCTCAGTCACCCTCAGTCACCCTCAGTCACCCTCTCACCCTCTCACCCTCACACCCCCCTCACCCTCGCACCCCCTCACCCTCGCACCCCCTCACCCTTGCACCCCCTCACCCTTGCACCCCCTCACCCTTACACCCCCTCACCCTCGCACCCCCCTCACCCACCCTCACACCCCCTCACCCACCCCCTCACCCACCCTCACACCCCCTCACTCACCCACCCACCCTCACTCACCCACCCTCACTCACCCATCCTCACTCACCCACCCTCACTCACCCACCCTCACCCTTACTCACCCTCACACACCTTCAGTCACCCTCACCACCCCCTCACCCCTCTCACCCTCTCACCCTCACACACCCCCTCACCCTCACACACCCCCTCACCCACCCTCACACCCCCTCACAACTCCTCACCCTCACACCCACCACCTCACTCTCACCCCCCTCTCACACTCACCCCCTTCACACTCACCCCCCCCTCACCCTTACCCCCCCTCACCCTTACCCCCCTCACCCCTCTCACCCACCCTCACCCCTCTAACCCTCTCACCCTCTCACACCCCTCTCACACACCCTCACACCCCCTCACCCTCGAACACCCTCACCCTCACACACCCTCACACCCCCCTCACCCTCACACCCCTCAACCTCCCTCACACCCCCTCACCCTCCCTCAAACCCCCTCACCCTCCCTCACACCCCCTCTCTCACACCCCCTCACACCCCCTCTCCACCCCACACCCTCCCCACCCCCACACCCTCCACCCACACACACCCTCACCCCACCCCCTTGCACCCCTCACACACCCCCTCACCCTCACACCCCCTCACCCTCACTCACTCACCCTCACTCACCCTCACACACCTTCAGTCACCCTCACACCCCCTCACCCTCTCACCCTCTCACCCCCTCACCCCCTCACCCCCTCACCCCCTCACCCTCTCACACCTCACTCACCCTCACATCCCCTCATCCTCCCTCACCCTCACACACCTCTCACCCTCACACACCCCCTCACCCACCCTCACACCCCCTCACAACTCCTCACCCTCACACCCACCACCTCACTCTCACCCCCCTCTCACACTCACCCCCTTCACACTCACCCCCCCTCACCCTCACCCCACCTCACCCTTACCCTCCCTCACCCCCCTCACCCACCCTCACCCCTCTAACCCTCTCACCCTCTCACCCCCTCTCACACCCTCTCACACCCTCTCACACCCCCTCACCCTCGAACACCCTCACCCTCACACACCCTCACACCCCCACCCCCTCACCCTCACACCCCTCAACCTCCCTCACACCCCCTCACCCTCCCTCAAACCCCCTCACCACCCTCACCCCCCCCTCATTCACCCTCACTCACCCTCAGACCCCCTCATTCACCCTCACTCACCCTCACACCCCCTCACCCTCACCCCGCACTCCCCCTCACCCACCCCCTCACCCACCCCCTCACCCACCCCCTCACCCACCCCCTCACAACCCCTCACCCCCCTCACCCTCACACACACACCCTCACCAGCATAGCATATCAAAACATAGCATAGTATAACAAAATACATCATAGCATAACAAACACAAAGCTTAGGATAGCAAAACAAAGCATAGCATAACAAAACAAATCATAGCATAGCAAAACAACAAAGCATAGCATAGCATTACAAAACACAACAAAACATAGCATAGCAAAACAAACCCTATTATAGCATGACAAAACATAGCATAGCATAACATAACAAGCATGGCATAACAAAACATAGCATAACAAAACACAACAAAACATAGCGTAGCATAACCAAACAAAGCTTAGCATAGCATAACAAAACATAGCATAGCATAACAAAACACAACACAGCAAAACAAAACAGCATAACAAAACATAGCATAGCATAACAACACACAAGAAAACATAGCATAGCATATCAAAACAAAGCATAGGATAGCAAAACAAAACCTAGCATAGCATAATACAACATAGCATAACATAACAAAACATAGCATAACAAAACTTAGCAAAACAAAACATAGCATAGCTTAACCTCATAGCTGCTATTACACATTCCTCCCCAGTGCTGCGCTGTCCATTAGAACTAGTGCTGAATGGACGTTCAATGGTCGTGCGCAGCACTGGGGAGGTAGCGCTGCTGACGACCATTGGCCGTCGGCAGCACTTAAGGGGTTAACAAAACACAACAAAACATAGCATAGCAAAACAAAACATATAATACCATAGCAAAACATAGCATACCAAACACAACAAAACATAACATAGCATAGTATAACAAAAGATAGCATTGCAAAACAAAGCATAGCATAGCAAAACATAGCATAGAATAACAAAACAAAACATAGGATAGCAAAAAAAACCATAGCATACAGCATCACTCCGCACCACCACAGCATCACTCAGGGGCACCACAACATCACTATGCGCTACCACAGCATCACTGAACGCCACAGCATCACTCGTCGCCACCACAGCATCAATCTGTGCAACCATTCAACAACACCTGGTTCAAATATGTTCTCTCAATGTTTCAAGCTTTATTACAAATGTAGCAAAAAGATGTTAATATTTTACTTCTGTTCTTGGATTTTCGTCACAATAATATACACTGAACATAATCTTCACAAAAGTTATTTACAAAAGTTTAAGCTATTGCCATTATAAATTACAATAACTTTTATTTAAGTATTAATTATTGAAAAAAATTAAAAGCCATTGTTATTTGTAATATCAATACATGTAAGTCACGTACATACAACACATATTACATTACAAATGCTATAGGTGTCACATTTGCGAAAGTTATAACATTTGGCATTGTATATGACAAAGCTATTAATTTCGCTATTTTCAAAAACAAAACATAAATAAAAAATGTGTCATTTACAATACCAATAGCTCAAACTTTCCTAATGCGAGACCTATTGCATTGCAAATGCTTGTTACAGTAGATCCCACACTGGCATCAGTGTGGATTTAATGTGCTGAGAAGTTTGATATCAAACTTGTCAGCCTTCAGTGTAGCCATTATGGTGCTGTGGAGTTCGTAATGACAACCTCCCAGCACCATATACTCTTAATGGCATCACTGCACTTACAGTGCCCAGGAATGGCCCTGCGTACTGAGGGGCACAGGGCTCATGCACCTGTGCCCACACCTCTGGCATAGGACTCCCAGCTAGAGGGGTGGCTGATGTATGCCAGGGCAGTGGGTTTGTGGGCATGGCACACAGGGATGTGTGCCATGTCGACTCTTAGTTTAGTTCTGCACCAGGACACTCAGCCTGCAAAGGCCAAAGATGCCAATTGGGTTTAGGCTTTACTACAGTTCTTGAGGAAGGAACACAGGCCCTGGGTTCCTGATTGGCAGGGACCCAGGGCACACCAAGGCAAAAGTGCATCCAGCAAAAAGTGTGGGGGGGGGGGGGGGTGGTACCACAACAGAAACTCACTTTCTTACAGGAATGTCCCCTCCTCAAAGGGACATACTAAGGGTGTAGTCATCGTAAAGATAAGTTGCCCATTGGCTACTACCTGCCAGTACCCGTAATGTCCCTACATTGAGTATTTAGGGGCACCCTTGAACCTTGATCCTCAGATTCCTGGTGACCTAAAGAAGAAGAGGACCAAAGAGCCGGTCAGCAGTGAAGGCTCCAGACGACCACCGTCTTGGCCCCAGCCATACCGGCCTGTCTGCAGCCCTCGAAGAAACCTGCTTCGAGCAGTGACTCGCCCTATAGGACCAGAGACCTCCAGAACCCTGGAAGGACTGCCTGCCTTCCCTAAAGATCTAGAACTCCCGGGGACAGTTGCCCTGTCCACAAAGAAACCAACAACAAGGACTCCCTTGCCTTTTGGAACCATGAGTTCTGCCCACTCTGCACCTGACACCCACAGGCCGGGTTGGAGTGGCCCAGCGGCCCAGTGAAGTCTCTCCAGCGATCAAGACCTCTAATCCATCAGTGACTGAACTCTCCTGGACTCCACGAAGAAGCCCCCAGCCGCCCCCCCCGACCTGCTCCAATGAAGATTTCCCGATGTCTAAAGGCACCCCTGCATACTCCGCCCCCTAACCTTTTGGAGTCCAGCCAAGGGTGCCTCTGCATCTACCGGCAGCTCAACTTACCTGCCCAGTCATTGGTCACTTTTGTAAAGCCTCCTGGTCCGAGCCTGCAGCCTCTTAGTGAAATTGAGTTCCCCCATTCACTTGCATTGGGTGCCGAATGCTGTCTTTACATCCCGCACCCGGCTGCCGCTGGAGGTGTAAGCTTGGTGCTGTTTTGTGGCCCCTCCTGTGCTTGCGTAAACCCCTGGGGCCTGTGCTCTGAAACCTGTTGTTGGACAGGCCTCGTGGCAGGACCGATCCCTCCCCGCATGGCGGGGCCCGGACCCCTGCTCCTCCTGTGTCCTAGACGAGAACTATCCCGGCAACCCACCGGGGCAACCCACGGCCCGTCACCAACGGGACCCCCAGCTCCTGAACACCCCAGTATCGGCTGGCCCGGGCCCCTTTCAGTACCACGGCCCCCGGCCCAGCCGCCATTTTTGGACACTACACGACAAGGCCGCGTGGCCTCGGATCGACCCCATCCCCGGGCCTGGCCAGGCCCCGACATCGAGGCACCACCATCCACCCAGGGGGTGAAGAGACCACTTGGCAGGTCAATGGGAAAAGGAGTGTCGATGGCTCTCCTCCGCCAGGTGTCGATCGCCCCCAGCCTCCCCGGGCGCTGGCTCCACCCCCCTGCTGGGTGTCTGGACTCCCTCATCCCGGACCTCCCGACCTCCAAGTGCGAGGAACACCGAGACAAACTCATCCTTGGAGGCCTGCTGGCGCTGCCGCGGCTCCTTCTTGTGAACCATCTTCGAAGCCTGCTGGCGCTGCTGCGGCCCTCTTCATCGTGAAGCCATCTTCGAAGCCTGCTGGCGCTGCCCCGGCCCTCTTCATCGTGAAACCATCTTCGAAGCCTGCTGGCGCTGCCGCGGCCCTCTTCATCGTGAAACCATCTTCGAAGCCTGCTGGCGCTGACGCGGCCCTCTTCATCGTGAAACCATCTTCGAAGCCTGCTGGCGCTGCCGCGGCTCCTCATCGTGAACCATCGTCGAAGCCTGCTGGCGCTGCTGCGGCCCTACCTTGCGAACCCTCCAGCTCGAGGATTGTGAGCTCCATCTCCTACTGCTCCCGTACCGGACCGGTACTAAGACTGTCCCGCTACCCCTTTTCCCCAAAGAGACTAGAATTGGCAGGATCCTCGTATCCTGGTCCCGCTGTATCGTTTATCACCTTGCCTCAAGATTTCTATATAAAGTGTGCAGAACTCATCTTTGTGTGGTGTCCATCTGTGGGGGGGGAAGTTACTTGTCTGTACGATCACCGGAGAAGGCCCTCACCAGAGGCCTCTCCCCCTGTACTCTGCCGACCCTTCGGGTCCCCGTCTAACACCTGTGCATCTCTGATCACCCCGAGTCTCCATAGACTAACAGTGGGCTGTGGGCACCACCTTTGATCTTTGCACCTGGCCTCCCCTGTGCCGCTAGTGGTGCAAACTTGGTGCCCACTTGAACCTTGTCCTGTGTTGGTCCAACTCCCTGAAGACTAGGGTAGTAAGTTGTGTACTTACATGTTAATGTGCATAACTGTTTTACTTCCTTAGGATTACATTGTATTTCTTGCTATTTGCACTGTCTATTTTCTACATTAAGTATTGCTACTGTTGTACTGTAAATGTAAATATGTAAATGTACAGGAATTTATATAGCGCAAATCACCAAGCGGTTTCTAAGCGCTTGCTTAGGGAACCCGTCCTGGTATTCCCCTGTGAGATAACCCCGGCAGGGTATCCGCAAGGTGAAAGCCAGGCATCCCGCCGCGAGGGGCCGTTGTGGAGATTAAGCAAGCTATTGCCCAGAGTCGCAGAGTGTGAACCCGTGAATCGAGTAGGCACCGGAGCAAGAATTGTCGAGTCCATGGACATTTTAGGACTCAAGACCCCGCCGAGCCAGGAATTGAACTCTGGTCCCGGGGTGACCTCTGCTTCCAGGTCTGCCTCCTCTAACCAGTGAGCCACACTTCTCCACACTACTGTTGATTGACACCACAAAGTATTTCTAATACCACTGTGAAGTATTCCTATTGGTAACACATTCCGACTGTACCTGAAAGTATTGCTATTTTAAACTGGTACTGACCTGCAGCTGAGTTCTTCTTGGTTCTAAAAATAAAAGTAACAAAGTCATATTTTTATACAAACATTGTACTTAGAGTTAGTCATTGAGTGTATGCCTCATTTATTGACTGTGTGTGTACAACAAATGCTGAACACAACCCTCTGATAAGCCTAACTGCTCAACCACACGACCACTAAAGAGAGCAAGGTAATATCTACTTTAGCCTCTGTAAAGCCTCTGGGGATCCACTGGACTCTGTGCACACTATACCTTACTTTGGTATAGTATGTGCAGAGCCAGCTTCTTCCACCTACTGCTACCACTGATTTAGTTGTAGCTGCAGAGTCTAGAATGGATCTGATTTGCTTATAGTGGAAGGTCAGAAATGGTCACTGTTAGACTCAAAGGTTCTGGCCCACTTAGGGTAGCGTGGCTCAATCTAGGCTCACCCCCAGATTGCTGTGCTGTGCTTGCAGCCCACCTATGCAGAACCCCTGCGTTTCACCACCAAAAATTACACCACACCATACTTAGAAAAAGTAGAAAATCTTTATATTTTCTTTAGATATGTTTTTTTCTTCCTTCTTAGTTGCTCACAAATCATGCATTCTACATTTCGGTCATTTCATTTGTTAAATCTGCTCTTGTAAACATGGATCATGACAAGAAGAACTTTGTAGCCTTGACAACTCCTACCTAGTTAGAATATTAGAGAACCAGCTAGCTGCAAAAGAATATCTTCAGTAATGATCCCCTGCAATATAATAGGAAGATTGTAGGCACTAGGCAAATTTCAACATACAGTGACACCCCCAAAAGGGCCTCAAGCATTGGAATTCATCAATGTAATCTCAAAAATGCATCAAGACATATTACTTATAAATTAAGCGTGAAAATTCCCCCTTGAGGCAACACCCCGAGTTCTACATAAAAGGCAGTCAGTTGTATCTTTGAAAATGTTATTGCCCTCCTTAGAATCTGCCAGTCAGTATAGCCTCTAATTCCTGTGGGGAAATTCTCCTTCTCCTTCCCAGTCTTTTCAAATGAAGCTGAGCGTCCGATTTAATCTTTTGACATGCGTCCCCTCCCTGGGCTCTTTCACACTTTTTCAGCACCCACAGTCTAGATTGGAGAGTTCCAGTGGGGCTTTCTTATCACCTCGGGCCCACTCCACACTTGGTCGATCTTACCAGGCTTCCTGTGAGGTCCTCCCCCCAGCCAGCTCTCCCTGATACGCGCAGACCGGCCAGTGAGCAGCTACTTTCTTTGCCTGCTTCTGCATTCGATGTCTGTCATGCCCTTAGCGGCTGGGCATACGTAGAGCCGGCAGGGAGCCTCCTGATCGGCGTCTCCGCTGGCTTCCTGGTCCGCCCCTTCACCTCTTCAGAGAGGCGGAACCTCACCCGGCTCAGCCCCCTCAGCTTCTCGCCTCCACAGCTTGACGCTTGCTCCGCAGGCCGGGGCGGAGATCCGCTATGCCGACTCTTCGATCGCTGCCCTCCCCAGAGCCACTGCTTCAATTTCTGAATAAGAGTTCCCTCCTCCTACTTTCCCAGCTGACCTCTGTGGAGCTTACAGTCACTAATATCCCGGACAGAGGCGGCAGCCCAACAGCGGGGATCGGGATGGGGCCAACAGCGAAGAGGGGATGCACACACGGCAAGCACCCAGAAGCCCCGGACAGCAATAAACTCCCAACCCGGGCTCCCCTTTGAGGTAGGAACTCGGATGATTATCCGGGCTGTATTTTTGGGGAATGACGCACCTATGCACCAAACAGCAGCGGGAGGTAAAGGAACTAGGGTAAAGTTCCGGTGCCTTCCCTGGTGTTCACAGCACGCACCTCCCTCTTTACGTGACAATTGCCCTCTCCTTGTCTGTCAGACTAGGGGTCCACTTTACGGGGCCTGTAAGGGAGGAGAAAATAGGTGGACCTGCGGGAGGGGTCAATGCCAGGGCTTGATCAACCAGTAGGGGGTAGTTTTAGCAAAAGGGGGGTAGCCAGTCTAAACACAGCCAGACTCGTTCCTTAGGGCACCAACCTCCCCACAGGCAGCCTAACTCCTACTTGACTTCTCCCCTCACGATGTTCTACCCAAAATGGCCGCCCCTCACCACCTTTTATAGTCCAGGCCAAGTGAGTCCAGAGGGTCCAGAAGGTTCTAGAACTCCTCATACAAACCTATGGCCCCAGATTCTGAGGTGATTTGTGCAAGCCACCATTTTATGTCTCCCTACTCTCCCACCATTTTATAGGAGCACCTGCGCTGCATCATTATGAAGTAATGAGGAGGCGCCCAGAGTCCAAGGGTCAACATCAGTTTAAAAAAAACAAAAATAGTGGACACCCAAGGGAAAAAAACAGGCTGAAAAGGGGATGAAAATAAATAATAATTAGGAGGGACCACCCAAAGGGCTGACAGGTCTAACAGTCACTATCCGTGTTTACAGCACTGATCTGCAGTAAATTATCCGATGCTAGCGCTTGTTCTTGTGTATTTTAAAGCTGATACTGATTTCCTCCCTGCGTTGATAGGTAACAGAGCTTGGACGCATTGCCAGTCACTATTACATCACCAACGAGTCGGTGCAGACCTACAACCAGCTGTTAAAGCCTACGCTCAGTGAGATTGAACTCTTCCGAGTCTTTTCACTTTCTTCTGAGTTCAAGAACATCACGGTCCGAGAGGTATGGTGCACTGAAGGCAATGTCATGAACTTATAGTACTTTGTGGGGCATGATGCAATAAATGACATGACAAACCCATAATGGTGCTTTGGTAGGTGTGATAAACAGGTCCATAAATGGCTGATTGATATATTGATATATGTATAACAACTTCCTTATAAAGATAAAACCTTACAGTTCTTTTAATAAAGTATGGTAAAATATTTCTGCTGGGGAGGTTGGATTATAAAAGAATAAAGGTTATATAGTCTAAAGTTGCATACAGGAAATATGATCTACGCAACCTTGTGGATTATGACGCCATGGCTATGAGGGCTCTTGTAGTATTATGCTTTCTTTGTATTGGATTTTTGACAGCCTGGATTATCATTTGAATACAGTGAGACATTTTGCTGGCTAGTTTTTCCTCTTTGTGAGACAGTATGAATGATTAACATCTCTTCTTTTTGCATTTGTCACCCTGAGTGGGATTAGTATGCTCAGACGTGAGTCCCTTGCTCTCCATGCCACTGGAATCCAGCTATCCTGGCCGAAAAGGGGTGAAACCCCAAAACCGGTCCTACGATGCTTGTTTACAGTCCAGGGAGGACCTGGCTTGGCAGTTCGAGCTGGACTGTTCCCATTGGGCGCAGGGTCAAGACTGATTTATATATGGCTGGGTTCAAACTGGAATGGCATGGTGAGCAAAAAAACGATGGATTTAGGCCCAGATCTCTGTACTGGGTTAAATGTATGACATTGTTCTGCATTCTGTCCATCAATAGTTATTTTTAGGTATCGCCTATCCCATTCCGCAAGGAATGGATAGGGGAGAATTATAGGGTTGGATCAGGAAAGCTAAACCAGGCTGCGGATTTCGACGAGTGTATGTGTCAGTGCATGCGCTTCCATCTGCCTTCCTCGCATCATTGCCACCAGCAGCTTCACTTCGATCCGCTCCGCCACGCTTCCATCTTCCCCAGCGTGCTCGGCCTCACTTCTCCACTTCACCTCCCCCCTCCTAATTACATCCCTGCTATTCACCGTGTCTCGCATTTCTCCCCTCCCTGTTTCTCTTCCGTTTCAGGCATCTGTCCCTTACGTTTCTGCTCTTCGTCTTACCCCTCCCCTTCCCCACACCCCTCTCTCTGTATTTCCCTCTCCCTCTTACTCCTTTCGGACTCTTTCTTCTCTCCCGGGCTCTCTCTCACTCCATTTCTCTGGCTTGCGCTTCTGGCTGAGCTCTATTCCTCGGGCCTACCTTGCCCCCTGCCTCACACTTTTCACGGCCGCCAGGCTGTCTCGGATTTCTCCTCCCCCCTCCCTGTTTCTGTTCTGTTTCACACAAGAGCCTGTGTCCCTGCCACCCTGGGCACCTGTTATCCAGATACAAAGCTTTATTTACCAAGGCTTAAGGCAGGAAGGAACAATCTATGGACTGGTGAATGTTTACCTCTTGTAGCATGCACTAATAGTATGTGTGTATGCCTGGGCGTTAATGGCTGCAAACCGCATTCTAACTGTTCAGTGTCCTCCTCGTATTGCACAAGGGTAGCAACTGGTTCATTCCTAAGCGTAAACCGGGTCACATCGGCACTGCCCGCGGGGCGCCCCTCCCCCAATCCTGCCCGCACCTCCTTCAATCAAGAACCGTCCACAATCCCATAAAAGGCTGACACCGTCGTTACTTGTTGGCTGCAGTTAGTTTATATTGCGTGAGCTGTTATATCTGGGTGGTCCCCAGATTAAAACAAAGTCGAGTTGTCACTGTATGAATGTCAGGCATTCACCAGTTGCCCGACTTGTTTAATGTAGCATAATTCGAAGAATAGAGCTGCATTTATCGAGTCATCCATTTGTTATAGTTCACCCTCATACAAGCTAGCGTTTAAGAAGAAGAAAGCGGAGGATAACAAAAAAAAAATCGGAATAATATATTCCCTTCATTGACTTCATTTTAAGATGCAATTACAGGTGCAAGAAAGCCAAAATGAAGTCGGTTTTGTCTTCAAAAATCGGGAGTCTCCCACCCAAATCGGGTCTCTTGGTGTGTATGCACTCTGGTTTAGTAGATACTAAAAATAGCATCTTTTCCACTGAATTTAGGATCGAAAATCTGTTATTCCCATGGTGGCAACCCCATAGCGCCACGTCACGACGGGTACAATCGGCTCTACCCGGACAACTCGATTAACAGATGTGAGCAGCTAGCTACCTTGGATCGCGGCACATATGCCACATAAATAGCTTTAGGGCAGTAGCAGATGGGGTGAGCGGGAGGTGGGCGGTTCAGCCTTTGATGTAAACGGGAGCGGTTCGGAAACTAGCGCTGCTGAGAGCCTGCTCGTGAAGAATTTTCGTCCCCTGCAGGGAATGATGGTGGAATACAGTTCTGTGGAATTATTCGGGAAAAGTATGTTTGCTTGCCAGTATGTTATATTGACCAGACATGCTGATTGATAAGAATCCAAAGTCGCCGGTTTCCCTGGAATGTACGGGGACTAATGTAGCTTGCAGTTTTATAGAAAGCGATCTCGACCGATTTACATGGGCACTTGTTTCAGTGCACACTGTAACATTCATTTGTTTGTCAGCTTGCCCATATCTCGTCTCCCCCATTTCCCGTCCTGTGCCCAACACCATCTCACCCATCCCACTTGCCCACCCCACCACCCTCCGAGGTAGAGACCTCGTTCAGCTTTGTATTGATTCCCCCCTATTTATTGTTTCAGCAGCGGCTTCTGCCTTATAGCTTTGCGGCCCGTCCCTCTAATTTGCATACATGTACAATGAAATGTATTGGTAGCACTGTAGCACTGTAAACCATCCCTGATTAATTGACCATGTTCTGTTCATTATTGCATCGTAAGCAAAAGAGAGGCTCTGAAAGGGGCATGGCTGGGATTACCTTTTTACAGCCCTTAGCATAGCAGAGGGACTGCAGCAGAGTGAATACTAGTGTCACAGGAGTTTCGGTTTTAGATGACGCTGAATATGGAAGCCCCGCGTGATGCCATCATCTCTCACGTCCTTGTGAAATTTCCTTGTTTGCATCAGTCTGTCTTCAATTGCAACCCCGCTGCTTAGTGACTTACATTGACTCTCTCGTGGACTAATGCCTGAGTTATAAAGCTTTAAGTGAAAGGATTACATATTCTAATGTAGTAGGCAATAAAGTAAGTAATAATGGCTTATGTTTATTTCATACAGGTAGAGAATGTGGCCTTCTGGCCCGACCTGCCGACTTTGAAACCGGGGACCGAGATTCTAGTCTGAGGCGTAGCCTTAACAGCCTTTGATTCTGGGCAAATCACGTAATCTACCAGTGTCTGAAACTCTACATAATGTAACTGGTGCTCATTTAAATTGCTACAATATGTACGGTCAAGTTTACGCTTTAAAGAAGTACAATTATTTCTAGATGAAGCTCATGCAAATTCTGTTAATCTGATTCAACCTGTTGTATTTGCGATTGAACTCCCTCTCTTTTTGGTGTTCTATAATACCTGCTTTACTATTACAATGTTGCCTTTCCTGGTGATAACTTTGCACATTCTCCTTCCTGTGGCGCGGCAGACGTTGCACTCGCTGTTCAATGTTCTTGGAGCACTTAATGGCTCTGTACACTGTGATTCTCGGCCATGGCTCTTAACAAATCTCGCTGAACAGTCTCCCCGTGGCAAAGCTGGTTGCTTTGTCTACTAGATCAAATATGAAACATTTTGTCAAATTATGCTTTCTCGTCGTCCCCAGGCTCCAGAGTCTGGTGTCCATGGGTCTCGCCTGTCATAGACACTAGTGCTGGTTTCTCTTAGCTTTTAGCCAGTAGACTGAATAGGTAAACTTTATTCTATAGTGCAAACGAGGCCACAAAGGCAACATAGCGTTACTAAAGAGAAGCATCTGCCTGAGAGAGAAATTGGGTGCAGTTGAAACACATTTGCAGTTAGGCGTATAGTACGTTTGGCCACTGGTGCTACTGTGCAGATAAATGCCAGAAGCCTCTCTACTTCCAAATGAGAAAGATAGACCAGCTAATATTTCCTCGCTCAGTGCAAGTCATGATGCATATTTTCGCCACACCAATAAGAAAATTCACCAGCTGCCACTGGTCTGTTTCTTCCCCATCCCCTCGACAAAACGGTGTCTTTATTATTCTTTATAAGAACTAGCTCTCATTTTGAGGGACGTGATTGTTTGCAGTCTGTCTTTAGTTAGAGGAGTAACTACCTCCTCCGCTCAACAAATGTTACCTGTCTAGCTGCTGCTGCAGCCAAGTTTAGGTGTTATCAGTAAAATAATATATTTGCCTCATATCACACAATTTACCTAAGCTCGGAAGCTGCGATTAATCCAGGTTTTTGGGTTTCACTTTCTGCCTCCTGTTCCATCGCTTTATTAACTTGCTTTTTGTTTGGATATTTTCAAACCTGCTGATTGTAAACATCAAACAGCTCATGCACACCCACAACCACTCGACAGCAGAAAAAAAACATAAGTAGGAAACATTGCCATTTACATCGCCAGTAGCTCTAACTTTCACCAATGCGAGACCTATTGCATTGTAAATGCTTGTTGCATTTGTCACCCCGAATAGGACGGGTATGCTCAGATGTGAGTCCCGTGCTCTCCATGCCACTGGAATCAAGCTATCCTGGCTGAAGAGGGGTGAAACCCCGAAACCGGCCCTTGGATGCTTGTTTCCAGTCCAGGAAGGACCTCGCTTAGCGGTTCGGGCTGGACTGTTGCCATTGGGCGCAGGGTCAAGACTGATTTGCATATGGCTGGGTCCAAACTGGAATGGCATGGTGAGCAAAAAAAGCGATGGATTTAGGCCCAGATCTCTGTACTGGGGTTGAATGTATGACATTGTTTTGCATTCTGTCCATCAATAGTTGTTTTGCCTTTGACATGGTTATGAGGGCTCTTGTAGTGTTAAGCTTTCTTTGTATTGGATTTGTGACCGCCTGCATTATCATTGAATACAGTGAGACATTTTGCTGGCTAATTTTTCCTCTTTGTGAGACAGTATGAATGATTAACAGCTCAAAGACTTGACTGAAGGTTGCTAAAAGGCAGCTTTTAGTGCTTTAACACCTTGGCTGCTGTGGTTATTTTTCCCCTGTGCTGAAAAATTCAGGATGTCATATATTCATGACGAGCTCAGCTCGTCATCAGCACACGACCACCGTGGCTGATGACAAGCTGAGCTCGTCATCAGCATCGAAGGGGTTAATCGGTGTGGGTTTTGAGCCTTTTTCCAGGTGGGATTCCTTCTCACTTGTTCTTAGGTTTTCACCTTCCACACTTTATTAAAATTATTTTCATTATCTTGCAGGAAGAGAAACTGGAACTGCAAAAGCTGCTGGAGAGGGTACCTATCCCTGTGAAGGAAAGCATAGAGGAACCTAGTGCAAAGGTAAATAGAAAATCACCCTCCTGCGATGACTGGATACTTGTCCACTAAAGGATTGTGCTATCTAGGTTAGACAGGTGTGATGGCTGCCCCTTGTTTGATCACCCGGTACTCTGCTGTCACGCCTTTATTACCCTGCCTGGCTCAGATTGAAATTAGTCTGTGATTTTATTGTGGCTATTTATTGTGGCTAAACACAAGTTGGAACATTTGGTAAAATGTCTGCTTGTGATTGCTGTATGCTTGTGTAGCAACATTGAGGAATTTAATATCTTTATTTTCCAGTGTAAAAGATCCATTTGCGTGGCAGCTTTCAGAGAGCCAAAATATTTATTTTAAGGCATCTACTCAAACCTTGTTAAGGATATATACAGGATAGTAGACTTGCAATGAAAGATTACTTTGATGTAATCCTAGCTCTGTATCATCAAATATCCTATAATTGTTATAGAACTAGAATATCTCTGGTTGTATGCTGGATCACAAAACACATTTTATTGGACCCATTGACATTTTCTTCATTTTTCATTTATAATTTCAACCAGTGAGACTTCAGTTTTGACACCATGAAATACTTTTGTTGAAAAGTTCTTTAATTGTCCCACAAATGGAAAAACAGGATGGTGCATATGATCACTACCCCTTACATGTGATAATTTCCTTTGAGGAATCCAGAAACGTACTAACCCTGAATAGACAGTGGTGTCACACTATTTTGACTGAATGGTCTGAAAAAGGATCATGTAGTTGTAAACTAAGTTTGCAGTTTAATGTGGTGGAGATTACTTAGTGTACTAATTCAAAGATATTCATGATGGTGAGCCAGGAAAATATGTTAAAAAAAATTCTTCTCTATCATGAGATTTGTGATATTCCAAAACATTTGACCAGCAAAGTGACCTGAGGCTTTAAATCTGAATCTGAGTATCTGGAAGACTGGTAAGAGGTAGGACACCAGTCATACAAACAATTTGTGCAGACAGACCTGATCCATTTAAGAGAGTGCTTTGAAGTTAGTCAGTGCTGTAATATTAGCAACAGTCTTCTAGATCAATCATTCGATAGTCTGTCTTTGAATCGACGACTAGGACATTTCACATTGTGGCAACAGTGGATGCTGCTGCTTTTTGGGAAATGAGCTTTAAATGTATCTGCTTTCTAGAAAATACACATTTAACAGGTGTATATGCAAGATAGTAGCAATTTACGTAAGCTTTAAAGGCTATAAACCAGAGTGAATAAATTGACATTTGAATGTAAACCAATCTCTATTCGTATAAAGATAAAATGTCACAGCTCTTCTGGGTATAGGAGGAATGAGGTCAATCAATGTGAAATTCTTATCCAGCTTTGATAGCAAGGGTAAGTTTCTAAGAACACCTTTTGAGTGAAATACTGTGCACAACTTGTGGCAAATGGAAGCTTCAAAAGTGAAGGAGTTTCAAGTTTTATTAAACCTGCTAGAGGCATTTCCAGGACACATGCTGAAGATCAGTCGGATTTATGGGCTGGAGTGGAAGGCTCATCCGTTTCAACAGTAAAATATTCAATGTCAAAGTTTAGAATGGCACCCAAGTGTGTTTTTGCGTAGTAAATTGGAGGTCAGATTTAGCTAAGCGGCAAATGCAGGATCAGTCCACTTGAAATCACATGATTTTGTGCAGAAAGTCAAAAGGAAGATTTAAATGTACATATAAGAGTTATACAAGACCAAGTCGTCAAGCTTCATAATGGAATTGTGCACAGAAGGATCTTGCCTGACGTAGTAGTTGGAATTGGATCCTCCAAAGCCTAATGTGTGGCTCTTTAGACAAAATGAGAACATCTAGATAACTGCTTTAGTGTGACCATTTGAAGGGAATGAAGATAGGTTTTTGTTTTGTTTCAGTTTGATAATCATTTTGGGGAGAGGTATTGACAGAAAAGTGTACTGCTGTTGTCTGGTTCAATGTGGTTATCGAGAGGCCGCTCAGGGGCTGCAAAAGCAGAGGTGAATGGGGCAGTACCGTATCTAGGAAGATGGAGAAATCTAAGTAGGTTAAAGAGTTGAAAGAAGAGCCCACCAGTAACATATATGCGTACTAAAACCCTCCCAGGTTAAGAGCAGTGTTTTTGTTTTTTATTTTATCTTTTTATTAACATAAGGCAGAAACCAGGCTTATCCCGTCCACCATACTCTTCAAGAAAGAGGTGAAGGCCATCCTTATGGCTAAATACACCTGAACACTATTGATACTGGATCAATGACGGAATTTGGCTCCCTCATTATCGGCTGTCTGAATACTTACCTTTGTACACTATGACTTGAGTGCCTCAATAACCTGCAATGCACCCACTACTGACTACTGCTCTGCCTTCAACATTGTGTTTATTCACCCTCTGGGGTGCTATAATCTTATCCGTTTAGACATTGTACTGTTTCCATATTATTGTTTCTTGATTGTTATTACTCTGTATACTCGTGTATGATTGATACCCTACCTTTTGCAACTCACGGTCTACGGAATCTCTTATTGATTTAGGAGGCTTGTTTATCCTACCTACTGTTTCTGTAAAGCGCTCTGATATCTGCAAAGATCTTGTTCGCGCTATATAAAACTTTAAATAAATAAATAAATAAGTATCACACCACAGTTGTGAACAGCATGAGAATAAAATGCAACAATATAGTATGTTTTAACATCAGCTCACTGGGGTCTAGCGACTAACCCTCTCGCCATCATCTTGTCTGGGCACCTTTTAGTCGTTTTCCTCATACATTTACCATGTGTTGTATTGTCCCTCCCATGGGAGCAGTGCATGGATTGCCTCTATTTTCATTCCATTTGTCCCATATGTTTCCCCATTTCCTTGGGCACCCTCTATTCACATAGACTGATTTTTCTGCCACCATACACCAATCCATGTCTCTCTTCCAGTCCCGAAAGATTGGTGGGGCCTCTGCCCCCCAATAACGGACTATGTTGCATTTTGCTATCATCAGAACTAGGGTTATCCATGTTTGATCTGCCCCAGATCCGTAGTTTTCCAAACGTTCAGGAGACCCTATTTGGCAGAGAGTATTAATTCCAACCCCACATTTCTCCGACATGCAGGACACTATAGCCTCCCAGTAGGAGTGAATTTTCGGGCAAGACCACAGGGTATGGTAAAATTGTCCCTTCTCGCTACATAATGTATAAGAAAGTGAATCTGCCGTTCTACCCATTTTTCCATCGTGACACAGAATATGTAAGCTCTGTGGAGAATTTTTAGCTGAACTAACCTAAGACTGGCTCTAATGGCTACCTCTCTTGGGGATGCCAGTGCTTCTGGCCAGACATCTTCCTGAAGGTCTGTGATGTCGTTTCTCCAGCATTCCCGCAGGGTTGTAAGAGTGTTGATGGAGTTGTTTATGAGTTTCTGATATGTGAGTGAAACCGCCCATTGGGTTAAGTGTTCTTCTAGGAGTCTACATTCTTATGGTGATGATTCTGGCGGAGTCTTCCCACTGGGCACTACTGTGTATGGCATGGCAAATCTGTAGATAGCGGAAGGTTTCAGTGGGGGCCAGGTCGTGAGTTCTTTGTATCTCTGTGAAGGGTATTATGTCTGTCCCAGTATGAAGGTGACAGGTCACATTTGTCAAATCCTTTTCTTGTTCCCATTGCGCCGAGTTCGAGATTCCTGTCCCGACCCCCCCCACTACCAGCTCAGTCACTAGACACTGCAGAAGCGAAGTGCAACCCAATCCTCTACCCATGAATCTAACTCTCCTGCCCTTGATGAATCACAGACCGGAGAGAAAGGATACCTTGGGAGAAGGACGGAAAAGGGGAAAACAAGGACCCACAGCAACTGACCTCCAGTCCAGTCTCCTCAACCTGGCGAGGGCGATACTCCCAATAACTACTGACACTGCAGCAAAGAGAGGAAGAGAAACACAAAGAAAGAGTTAATACATATGATGAAGAACATGTCCCCACCCATCTCATCTAAGCACCTGGCTTAACCCCACTAGGTCAAGATGTCCTCTTAGACTTATCTTTTCTCCATAAGGTCCATAAGCAGAACATATCGTGTGTGCAATAATCAGGGAATGAACATTTCTATTCCTGCTCCTACGTCTCAGGGAAAACCCCAAACGTGGGGAAAAACCCTGTGTCAGGAATACTTAAAACGGCAAGGGATCCTTTCCGGTGGTCAGGCAAACACAAAAAATACAAATACAGAAAGGGCAAGGGTAACCAAGTAATGGATAGCCTCCAGGAACAATATTTCACTATTCGTGATTGTTACCCGACAAGAGAGGCATTAAAAAATAGTCCAGAATGGGGAATACTCCAGCGATGTCCGCGAATTTCCAAAGAGGAAGTAAACCCAGCTCCAGTCTTGAATAAGCGCTTCCAAACGCGCTCGAAATAGCCGCGGAGAATTGTCAGCGTGTCCAACACGGCTGACCGCAAATCCTTCCAGGGGCCAAAGACCGGAAACCAAACCAAGCACAGAAGCACTGACGCGCTTGGTTTAAATGCGGAACAAACCGCCGTGCCTCTGCGAACCGCCCTCCCACATCCCCATAGGGCAGCAAAACAGAGAGCATAGAAAGAGTAGAAAAACAAAGCCTTATCTACGCTACCGTCTCCGAGACATGACAATTCTCATAGGGGCGTTACCTTTGTAATTGCATTCTCTCATCATAGCTTGGAAAGAGTTGAGTGCCATACGTGTACTATAAGAGCCTTGGCCCCCTAATGTGGGAGGTACCTCGGTCGGTATATAAAGCTCTCAGGTATCCCCCTCAGTTGTAGAATCAACCGATCCATCCAATAGGCCGCTCGGATGGCCGTTGGTGAACCCACTGATTTATAGTTGCTAGCTGAGCCGCTCTGTCAATCAATCAGTCAAACAATTTGTAGAGCGCGCTACTCACCTGTGAGAGTCTCAAGGCACTGAGGGGAGGGTGGGGCGCTACTGTTCGAACAACCAGGTCTTTAGGAGTCTCCTGAAGGTTAGCAGGTCCTGGGTCTGTCGCAGGTGGATGGGGAGGGTGTTCCATGTCTTGGCCGAGGTGAGAGACGGATCTGCCGCCGGTGGTCGTTTGGAGGATGTGTGGAACGGGGGCGAGGTCGAGATCATCGGAGCGAAGCTGGCGGTTGGGAGTGTAGAAGCAGAGTGATTTGTTGAGGTATGCTGGTCCGGCATCGTTAAGTGCTTTGTGGGCGTGGATGAGGAACTGGAAGGTGATCCACTTGTTAACGGGGAGCCAGTTAGGCTCCTTAGGTGGGCAGTGATGTGGCTGTGGCGGGGGATGTCGAGGATGAGGCATGCAGAGGCGTTCTGTATGCATTGAAGTCTCTTCTGGAGTTTAGCTGTGGTTCCCATGTAGAGGGCGTTGCCGTAGTACAGCCTGCTGGTGACGAGGGCCTGGGTGACCGTCCTTCTGGTTCCGGTGGGGATTCATCTGTAGATTTTGCGAAGCATACAGAGGGTGTTTAAGCAGGAGGAGGAGACGGCGTTGATTTACTGGGTCATTGTCAGTGATGAGTACAGGATGAGCCCCAGGTTGCGTGCATGGTTGGTGGGTCTCGGCGCAGCTCCCAGTTAGGTCTGCCACCAGGAGTCGTCCCAGGCGGAGGGGGTGGAGCCGAGGATGAGGACCTCCGTCTTGTCCGAGTTCAGTTTCAGGCAACTGTTCTTCATCCATTCGGCGACGGCGTTCATTCCATTGTGGAACTTGGTTTTGACGGTGGCGGGGTCTTTGGTGAGGGAGAGGATCAGCTGTGTGTTGTTGGAGCATGAGATGATATTGAGGTTGTGTGATCAGACAATATTGGCGAGCAGTGTCATGTAGACGTTGAAGAGGGTCGGGCTGAGGGATGATCCTTGGGGTACGCTGCAGGTGATCTTGGTGGCTTCTGAATGGAATGGCGGGAGGCGGACTCTCTGGGTTCTGTCGGTGAGGAAGGAGGTGATCCAGTCTAGGGCTTTGTCGCGGATCCCTGCGTTGTAGAGGCTTGTGCGTAGGGTGTGGTGGCAGACTGTGTCGAAGGCGGCCGAGAGGTCTAGGAGGATGAGGGCCGCGGTTTCGCTGTTGTCCAGCAGGATCCTGATGTTGTCTGTGGCGGCGATGAGGGTGGTTTCGGTGCTGTGGTTGCTGCGGAATCCGGATTGGAACGGGTCCATGATGTTGTTCTCTTCAAGGAAGCGGGTCAGTTGTCTGTTGACAATCTTCTCGGTGACTTTCGCCGGGAAGGGGAGCTGGGAGATTGGTCGGAAGTTCTTGAGAATCATTTGGGTCTGCCTTGAGTTTCTTGAGTAGGGCGTTGATCTCTGCGTGTTTCCAGCTTTCCGGGAAGGTGGCGGTCTCGAATGAGCTGTTGAAGATCTTTCGGAGTTGGGGTGCAATGAAGGAGCTCGCTTTGTTGAAGATGTGGTGGGGGCAAGGGTTTGACTGTGATCCGGAGTGGATGGTGTTCATGGTTGTGATGATGTATTTGTCGTTGACGTGGTTCCAGGAGATCAGGAGGCCAGTGTGGCTGGGGGCGGTGAGTCTCGGGTGGGGGGGGGGGTCTGGATGTTGAAGCTGTTGTGGAGGTCTATTATCTTACAGTGGAAGAAAGTGGCTAGAGAGTCGCAGAGGTCTTGTGGGCGGGATGTCGCTGGAGCTGGGGTTGGCGAGTTCCTTAACGATGCTGAAGAGCTCTTTGCTGTTGTGTGCGTTGTCGATGCGTTCCTTGAAGGAGGTCCTTTTGGCGGTTCAAATGAGTTGGTGGTGTCTGCGGCTGGCGTTCTTGAGGGCTGCATGGTTGTCCGGTGTTTGCTCGTGGCGCCATTTCTTCTCTAGTCTTCGGAAGGTCTGCTTGGATGCCTGGAGGTCGGAGGTGAACCAGATGACCCTTCTGTCGGTGTGTCTGTTTGAGGGTTTCTTGATCTAGGTGAGAGTGTTGGCACAGTCTTCGATCCATTGTCTGAGGTTGCGGAAGGCTGTGTCGGTGTGGTCGGTTGGTGGGTCTCGGGCGAGGGTGGTGATTAGCTGGTCTTAGGTGACCTTGTTCCAGCAGCGGTGGGGGATTCTTTGCTGGTGGTTGTGTGGGGTGGTTTTCTCGAAGGAGAATTAGATGCAGCGGTGGTCGGTCCAATGGAGTTCGGTGGTCTGGCTGAAGGTGGCAGAGAAAATGGGGTCGAGCTTGTGTCCGGCGGAATGGGTGGTTGTCGTGACGAGCTGTTTGAGATAGAGGTTGGCGAGGTTGTCTAGTAGTGTGGTGGCGTTGCTGGCGCTCTATAATAAGTTTGGATGTTGGGCAGTGCAATTACTCTCTCATAACGGCTCCGGGTCAATTGCTGAGTGCTATTCGCCTGGAAGACCTATCCCATAGGAGAGTTCAAGCAGCACAGACTATTAGTATAAAATATATCTGGAATCGGTAATGATGTATTTTGCAATATATATATATATATCACGGTAATGCCATCATTTTAAATAGTGCCGCTCTTCCCTTGGAGGGAGAGGGGAAGTGATCGCCAGTGTTGGACATCATTTTTAAGTCTGATCAGAGGATCTTGCAGATTGCTGGCCTGAAATACTGCTGGATCAGCTGTGACATAGATGCCAAAATAGCGGAATCCATTCATAGTTACTTGTACCTTGCATTCTTTAGGAAGACAAGTAAGTGTTTTTCTTTTTAATTAAACATGGGATTTCTCAGTTTAGTTTTATTTTTGCCTAAATCATCTATAATTCTCTAAACTACAATTAGCAGTATTGCCAGTGCCCAGTGAGCTAGTAAGGACATCTGACTCGTACTCTTGTGTAACCCTCATTGTCTTATGTACCACATCCTGTCCATTGATGTACAAACTTATGATTTATTATCAATGTATAATGTGTACATGTGATGTAAACCGCACTGACGCTCTGCATTTGGAGGAGTAGCGCTATAAAAGGAACAAAATAGTGGTATTTGAGTTATTTGTGTAGATAGTGGGACGGACCATCACATCTGATGTTCTTTCAGTTCATGCATATCTCTTTCAGGGACTGAACCAAGTCAAAACTATGCTCTCTTAAGTACCTGTGAAGTGATTACAAGCTGCATGCCTTTGTTTCCCCTCCATTGCATTTGCAACAAGAGTGTGAGGCTGCATATAGCTCCCACCCAGGCTACTCGAACAAAAGGAGACCTAATGAACCCTTAACTTCAGCTTATGTTATGTGCCCAGCTGGAATTTAAAATAACAAAGCCCCCTCGCTGCGCGCCTACACGTTGCTGCAGGGGCGAAAGCAGACAATATTTAGGTGCTGCTGAATGTGTCTCGGTGTCTGAAAATTACTCCAGGACAAGTTGAGCATGTGTCAGTGGAGCTACTCTTATTATGAGGGTGGATGGTGTGCACCCTGTGAAAATGGTGGGTGGACCCATTCTACCTGTGTGTACCCCTGACTTGTGCCCTGCTGACAAAGGTGGGACTAGATATAGGGTGGTTGGAGGAGGTGAAGGAAGAAAGGATGAGAGACAATTTTACATTCTACCTTCAAAACAGAACCAATGTAATCCATACCCCAGCCCCCTCGCTTTCTTATCCAAACCGTACTTCACAAAAGCAGGGGTCCCTCAAGGCACTATCATCTCACCCATGCTTTTCAACATCTACATGAAGTCATTACCGACACTGATCAATGAATTTCACCTCACGTGCTATAACTATGCAGATGACACACAAATACTCCTTAAACTGGAAAACCCCAAAGAAAAATCAAAAAATTTCAGTTGTCTGAGAGCCATTAATCAGTGGATGACATGGAGCCACCTCAAATTGAATGCTTCCAAAACAGAAATACTCACATGTGGCGATTGCAATAATTATGACCCACTAGCTGCCTGGCCTGACTATCCGGGAACCCCGTCTAAAGTATTTAAGGATGTAAGAAACCTCGGAATTACAATGTTTTTACAAAAGGAAATTTTATTATTCATTATTGCAGCGAACCAAAATGAAAACATTCATTATTATGCTTCTTCCTCCATGGCTTTGTGTAGTTTAATTGTTCCATTTACAGTTTATTTGAGTAAATTGCCTAACTTTTGCCAGTGGCTCGTGTGCAAACTATTGGTATGGGAGTCATCGTCTGTCGGTTGGTGGTGCTGAGGGGCTCATGAAGGTTGGGCTTAGCTTCAAAACACACGTGTGGATTATGGAAGTGATTGAGGGATGACTAAAAGGAACCAGGAGTGCAGTGGCCATGGATGGGAACGGAGCACACACAAAGGATGAGCGGACAAAGCTTAAGCTGATCGCAAAGAGGAAAAAAAACACCAACATGAACGAAAATATACTGAAGAGCACAAATACACGTAGTTGGGCCAGTCACAGAAACTGAGCCGGCTGTTAAAAATGTCACAGTGAAAGCCACAGCTGTTTATGCCCAACTTGAGTTGAGGAGTAGGTTGGAGGGGAGAGGAGAGGGGGAGGATATGACGCTACGAGTGGAGCAGCCGACTGAAAAACAAAGGGTTGGAGTCCCAGCTTCACCTCAACAACAACATATGATTATGGGATCTCCCGGCTTTAAAAAAAAAAAGAGATGAAAACTATAGAAATGTGATTTTGGAGTGGCGAGTGGGGTGTGGACTCACATGTCCACTGCTCATATTAATTTCATATTTCCCTATACTAATTCACCCCTAAGCCTTTTTGGGTTCCGGAGAAGCATTCTACTCACCGAAAAGAGCTTCAAACCTCGTCAGAGGTAGTAAGCGCTATATGAATACAATTACCATTAACTGACTGACTAGTACATTAAAAGGTTTACTGGCTTAGTGTTGGCCTTTGTCATCCTGAAAGCAAGATCATGGTATTTTGCCTTTCTTGCACCGGCAAAATGTTTGAGACACAGTGTCTCGTCAGAGAAGACATCCTCAAGAGAATGCAGTTTGAGGGCAATGCCAGCCTAAGTACAGGGTCTGACCAGTGTGCCCATGTTAATGTATGGAGAGAGGTGTTCAGATAGAGCATGTCAATGGTATGTTTATGCAAATGCAGGATTTGTCTGAGGTACGTCTGTGCGAGTGCAAGGTGCACCACTGTAGGAAAGTACCACTTTTGATATGTTTTCCCCCCACTATGTTGCCAGGTACAAGATGTGATTGCAACTGAAAGTGCACTAGGTTCCTGCTAACCAGGTCCCTAGTGCCAGAGCTCTTTCACTAAACTGTATCATTGTTCCCCCAATTGGAAAAGCCTTTAGCACCCCCTGTAAGTCTCTAGTAAAGGGTAATCTGGGACCTAGGGCTTGAGGTACTAAGGAGTGCCCCTAAGGGCTGCAGCACAAATTGTGACACCCTAAGGGAATCCTCACCAAGCGCATGTACGACTGCCATTGCAGGTTGCGTGTCCTGGCACATACAAAAGTGAAACCAGGGCATGTCACACATCCCTGTGTGCCATGTCGTCTACTGCCACTGCGTATGATATTTTGTAAGTCGCCCCTACAGCAAGCCTGACTGCCCTATGGCAGGGTGCTTAATATTGTGTGTGAGGACATATCTGCATGATCAGATATGCCCCAGTGCTGGTGAGCCCTATTACTGTCAGTGCAAGTCACCAGGGAAGCCAGCTTAAACCATGTACTGGACACTGGTAAAAACGAGTTCCCCAGATACATGATTGCTTCACTGTAAATAGTGATGTTTAGTACCAAACATCTCGTCTTGATAAACCCACACATATGCCAGTGTTGGATTTATCAAAACATGCACTCAGAGGGCTTCTTAGAGGTGCCCCCCTGAAAACTTACCAGCCTCTGGTGCGCTTGCTAAGTGGATCCTCCCAGTCTGCCACAACAGACAAGTTTCTGACCTCCTAGGGTGAGAGCCTTTCACTCTCAGGAGGTCAGGAAGAAAAGCCTGTCTGGGAAGAGGATGCAACACCCCCACCCACAGGATGACCTGCTGATTACCCTCCTTGGACAGGCGAGCTTCAAAGGAGCCGCCGCCTTTAGAATGCACATCTGGCTCCCCTCACAAGAGAGGAAGCCTCCATCCCGAACCCCCCACAGCCACTGCCGTCCAGAGCCCCATTGGCACCTGGACAGGTGAGAAAATTAGCTTGTCTGGTAGGCGTGTCACCCCCAGGCTAGTACCACCCCTTAAGGTGGGCTACGGTGATGTGAATACGATTTTTCAGAAGTTGCCATCTTTGTGATGGTATACTTAGGAATCCTGGGACAGGGTTATGCCCACTTTCCACAGGAAGTGCTCATATAGGGGGCTTAGTGGCCCCAAGGATCAGTAGCCCATTGGCTACTACTTTACACGCCCCTAAATTCAGTATTTAGGGGAGCCCCTGGCATGATATAAGCAGATCCTGCTGATCATAATATGAAGAAGGAGGACACGAAGAGCCTCGAAAGCAGAAGCCTGAAGAGAGTGCCTGACTTGGCCTCAGCCCAGCTGACCTGTCTGCCATTCTCCACCTAATCAGCCCCAAAGACAACTCTTCCTGCAGCTGTCTGCCTCCAGAACCCTGGGAGGACTGGCTGCCTTCAAGACACACTCAAGACCCCCTGGAAACAGCTGTCCTGTTCTAAAGAAATCCAAAGAAGACGTCTCTGGAGCATCTTGAACTGTCAAAACCAGACACCTGAAGCAACCACTACACCTGTTGCCTCCCAGGTAAGGTGTCCTTTGGCCCTGCCTGCTACAGCCCCTAAATCGTCATAAATCTAGTATTCAGGTGGCTCTCTTAGACCTGGCAACTAGATCTTCGACGTCCTACGAAGAAAGAAAGACACCCTTACAGAAGAAGCCTAAAGACGATGACTGGCTTGACCCCATCCCTACTGGCCTGTCTCCAGCTTTGAAGAACCTGCAACCTGTCTTGCAGCCAGCAACCTCTTAAACCCCTGAGAGAACTGCTGCCTTCAACAAAGACTCAAATCTCCTCTGGACAGTGGACCTGTCCAGAAGAAACCAACAGCAGACTCTGGATACGCGACTCGTGCGCACTCTTCACCCGACGTCCACAGCACAAGTCTGAGTGGCCCAACTGCACAGTGAAATCCCCCCAGCAACCAGGACTCTGAATCCAGCGTTGGCCGACCTCTTATGACTGTGCCTTCAGAGTGAATCTGAAAGGTGTCTCCCCCTCACCTCTGCCCGCCCCCACCACGATCAGCCCGTTAAGGTCAAAATACACCTCTGCACCCGCAGACACTGGGCTTTGGTGGACTCGGCCGGGGGTGCCTCTGTAACCCTTAGAACTTCAAGTTACTTGTGCTGTCGCTGGTGTTTTGACTGAACCCTCCGGGTCCACCCCTTAGCCTGTTTCCAAAAGAGAAGAAACTCCATAGGATTGCATTAGGCGCTCAATGCTGTGTTTGCACGCTGCACCTGTGCCGCTGGTGGTGTATGTTTGGTGCTGCATTGTGTACCCTCCCCTGTGCTGGTCCTAACACACCCAAAGTTTGGCCCCAGCAACCTTTCCACTTTTTTTTTTTTTGTATGTTCTTATATAGTGCTCGATCACCTGGGGAGGTATCTCGGCGCTTGCCTTGGGAACCCGTCCTGGCTTTTCCCTGTGAGATAGCCACTACAGGGCATCCCCAAGGTGAAAGCCAGGCATCCCGCCACGGGGGGCCGCTGTGGAGATTAAGCAAGCTTAATGTCCAGAGTTGCAGAGTGTGAACCCATGATTAGGTCAGGCACCGAAGCGAGAATTATCAAGTCCGTGGACATTTGAGCTCAAGACACTGCCGCGTCGGGAATTGAACCCTGGTCCCGGGTCTGACCTCTGCTTCAGGGTCTGCCTGCTCTAACCAGTGAGACACACTTCTCCACACTTTACATCAAGCTGCACGGCCCCAAGGACACCCAGACTCAATTGAAACACATTGGGCCGAATTCCGATTTTGACGTCTGCTCCCTGCCACCCCTGAGCTAGTGGTAGTGCAGTGATGGTACTTAACCTACTCCTTACCCACTGCTGACCTTTGGTCCTGAAGACTGGAACTGTTATTTGCGTACTTACCGGATTAACCTCAAAACTGTTTTCCCCATAGGATAACATTGAACTGTTCTGAAAATATTCTAAGTGTCGAGTTTTCATAGTGCAAAGTATTTTAAATGAAAATTGTACTCTATCTAAATCTAAAATTGGTCTGGATTTCCTTCCGGGACACCCCCTTTTGGGGGTAGCTGTGCGCTCTATAAGCTTCCTAATAAAATAAAATAAATAAAATAAAATAAATAAATAAATTCTTGAGTTGTGTGTACATGAATGATCACTATCTGACACTCCTCTGTTAGGCCTAAGGCTGCACGCCCACACTACCACTAATAGAGCACTTTGGCTTTTACTTTGAGCCCTGTACACTTTTGTGGAACCCCTGGACTCTGTGCACAGTATTACCACCTACTAGCAATATCATATACAGAGCCAGCTTCCTACAACCATGATACGTAGTCTACAATGGCTGTCCGCATGCAATTTGTATGGCGTTCCCTTAGAGTGGCATAATAAATACATGCTGCAGCCCTTAGGGGCCCTCTTTGGTACCCAGGGGTACCACTTACTAGGCACTTACAGGGGTGCCAAAATGTGTGCCGATTGTGTTACAATTAGACCATTTTACCTTGTTTTAGAGAAAGCAAACTGGCACTAAGGCCTGGTTAGCAGGGACCCAGTGCACATCAGTCGAAAAGCAGTGACAAAAAGGGGCACTTTCCTACACATACCCACGAACAGAACATCCCTCCAACGAAGATGGGTAGGTCCATCAGAGGTAAAAGAGCATTTTTTGAACGTTTGTCCCAAAATTGTTTTTTATAACCGAGGTACTACGAATGGAATGCACTTTCCACTGTGACAGGAACATTTGCATAATATGACCAGCTGGGCTTTTATGTGTATGTCATTGATTTCCGAAGGCTGTTAATGAAAGACCTGTGAATTTTTTCAGTAGTCCTCATAAGTCATTTGAAATATGGTGCCAAATTTCGATTTTGTTTTAGGACTGTTCTCTTGTGTTTGAATCTTCGTGACAACTTTCTTCTTGCTTTACAATTTCTTTCTCACTTTTCTTTCCTTCCTTGTTCCTCATTTTCTTAAATTTTTTCCCCAGATAAATGTTCTTCTTCAGGCCTTCATCTCGCAGTTGAAGCTGGAGGGTTTTGCTCTGATGGCTGACATGGTGTATGTCACACAGGTGAGTGAAATTGGCTGAGAGGAGGGAGCTTTCTGAAAGAGCCTTAAATATGAGGACCTAGCTTTCGAGGATGATGTAGCACCTTCCGGGAAGGTTCTGGAAGTAGTGGTGCTAGTGCTGTTGACCAGGTTGCACCATCTCAGTTCTTTCTATGGTATGAGAGTCCTTACTGGAAAGTAAGCAGCTTACTCTTGGGTGGGTCAAGGCTACGTGCCCCGTACTGGAGAGTTAAGAGCTTACACTAGGAAGGTTCTGCTGTGTCCAAACCTCAGAGCTTTAGAACTTCCTCTAAAACCTCTGGAGTCCTGACTTGTTTTCTGCAGCTCTGAGTTCTATTCTCTTGACTAAGGTTCTACAGAGAGGTCATAGATTTGAAACTATATCTGGGAATGTTGTAGGAAATAGTTTGTGGCTGGAGAGAAGGGAGCTCACTTGGAGTAGATTCAGCAGTGAAAGTGCCTGGGCTCAAGAGGAGGAACTCACTTATTACATTAGAACATGTACTCCAATTATTTCTTTGGGCTAGAACTACTACACGTGACCAAACATAGATAGAATATGGTTTGTCAAATTGTACGTTTATTTTGAAATGGGACCGATAAACAGTAGCTTTCATCAGGTTGCTGGTAATTTACAACAGGATCTGGGCGTTGGAGAGGGGGACCATGAGTTGGTCATTGCACAAAACACAGTGCCTTCAAATAAAGGCTTATGTCCATTGACCGCAACTGCGTTCTTTAAATTGGCGTCAAGTCATAGTCTCAATCTTGCATTCTTACAGGCACTGTAGCGTCTACATAAAGCCATATGGGAAAAAGGTTTGGCACCAGAGAAAAGAAAAGCAAAGCTTGATTTGAGAATTAGGAATGATTGTAAACTATTCCTCAAACACATAGTTGACTTCGAATTTTATTCCGATGGACAGTTCTATTTGCAGATTCCTCACCTTGTGAATTATCCTCGGGCATCAGACTAAAAGCTGAAAACTCAAAAGGAGTACTCCTGCGCACGGGTAGGTGGTGTAGTGCAGCTCTTTGTCAGCGTCTTTCTGCGCCCAAAGTGATGATGGAGCCACCTTTCTTTCTGCCACTTCAGACTCTGTTCCAAAATTCTAGTCCTTTAGTCTGACTACCTTATTTTGGGCCTATTTTCGGGCCTTTTTTTCCCTAAAACATTCTGGCAAAATGCAAGGGAGAGTTTTCCCTAAAAATGGAACAGGATTTAAATCTTGTAAAGACTATTGTAAACAGATGTCTTTTACAGAACCTTGCAAGGTATACCTTTAGGGGCTTGGTTTCAGAACACAACTCAAGAGTTGGCAGTGACTGCACCCAGATGAATCCTAAGGCCATGAAGCTCTACGTCGCAAAACACCTTCAGATTCCACACCAAGACCGGTCGAAGTTGAAAGGAAGGGTGCGTTCTTGCTTCTGAAGTCGTTCCCACTGCAGATATTTATCTCAATTCAACTTTTCTGGTAATGCGAAGAAGAAACATAAAAAGGCCAAAGGTTAATAGGCCTCTTCCACCACTTTCGATTGCCAGAGAGTGTATGGGACTGTCCACGTGCTACCTTACCTAGTCTCACTCCTGCAGATGAGATTTGAAACCTGGTCTCAATGCACCCTGAATTTCCAGGTTTCCCCTTCTGGTTCTACTCCATTCCAGCTCTTTCGACATAGACACCGTAGACGCCAGAGGAATGATCCACAACCTCTAGTGATCTCCACTGCGAGCCGACCTCTGCTGAGGCAGCGCTCCAAACCCAATGGAGCTCAGCCCCCCTTGGAATTCCTTCTAACTCAAACATACTGTCCCTACCACAGCTGTGCAAGTGCATTGCATCAAATATTTCGCTCAGATTCAGATGCTACCAGAATTATGATGAAGGGAGCACATTTTTACCACAGTATGATGAAGACCATTGGTATGTGCACCTAATAAACATCTCCTGCCCTTTAATGACGCCCTTATGGGTCCTTTCCTGGGCACATGGGCAAAATCATGTTCTGGTCCTCCGAACAATAGACTGTTCATTCGTCACTGCAGACCAGCTCTGAGTAATCTTGAATTTCTTGCTCCGCTCGCAACTGCAGAGAGCTTTGTGGCGCAGAAGTCCACCATCAAATTAAACCCTAGCGCCTTTGCTACCAGCTTCTAGACTCTAGCCCTTCCCAACATCCTTCCCAGCTACCTGTCCCTCTGCTCCACCGACTTCGTATCCAAACATATGAAGACCTTTGGCAAGCACATGTTTTCTTCTGCCAACCTTGCCTAAAGATTAGTAAACTCAGTCACCTGGGTTGCTATACCTATGCACTGTGGGTCATAGTTGGTCAGATTTTACAGGCAGTCCCGAACGACATACGGACATCTTTAACCCAAAATATTCAGGTTGGCTGAGATGCAGAGCAGTTTGTTAACCGATCTGGCCTGGACCAGACCGATTAGTTGGTTTGGGCACTCGGCTGGAGTGTGTTAGGCCATGCCTGGATGAGGTTTATGGACTTTTTCAGAGGATGTCCTGGCATCCCTAATGAATATGCTGTTTGATGGCTCTTGTTTTTTCGGGGAGAACACTGATTAGGCCCTAGAGTAATTCAGAGAGTCCTGTAGCTTCTCTATAAATCTCTCTGGACATGCCGGACAGTTTCCCCTAACAATGTTGTCCCTTTTAAGGGGTACGCCAGGGGCTTGAAATTCCATCAGTGTCCGACCCCGCCTCTGGCACAGCAAACGTCTTGGCCTTTTCGAGGCAGAGGCTACTGCTCCCACATACAAAGCACTCACTACTGACCCTTGGGTGTTTACATAAAGGATGTTGGTGGTCACATCACACCTTAGGAGGTTTGGTCTTCTAGTCTGTCCCTGCCTTGACGTCTGGCTGTTGAAGGCACGCTCACCCCCAGGCAGTCTAAGACTACCTCCAGATGACAGAGAACCTTCAAACATTTTTATGGTTGAATATCAATGTGTAGAGAGTTCATGTGATATATCAATAATTTGATATACTGTGTAAAGAACAGAGGGTTCCATACTAGTGGACATCGGCTTGCAATGCACCCTTAAAGTGCTCTATTAAGGGGTATTGTGGTCGAGCATCCTTAGGCTTAACACAGAGGAGTGCAAGACATTTGCAAAATACGCACAATGATTAATGACACACCACTCTAGGAGATCCACACCAATTTCTAAAAATACCTAGTACCTTTTATATATGTTTACACATCAGAGCAAAATCGTTAAGGTAAGTACGTTTTCAAAATAGAATTCTTTTCACTTTAAAAAGTGGACACAGTGCAATTTCTGAGTTCTGCAATGTTATCCTATTGAAGGAAGAACAAGTTCTGCAACCAGATACAGTACATCGACTTAGAAGACCAATCTCCAGGAGTTCAGATGAGTGGCAAGGTTCAAGGCAGCACCAACAGCACACCACTAGCGGCACAAGGGCGGCCGGGTGCAGAGTGCAAATCCGTGTCAGGACCACAATGTGTTTCAATGAAGATCGGTCTCTGTATATAGTGGCTGCAAACTCTGGCTACGAAGCCAGTCTGGCTGAACCAGCAAGTGGGCTCAGGCCTTGCATTGTTCGGCGATACAAGGACACCTTTGGTCCTCTTCTCTTTGACTTTGAATAACTTTATTCGGCGTTTGTTTAACACCATAAAAGTCAATCATCATATTTCTATACTGGACCTCAATCTAACAGAAGACCTTAAAAACTTAGTAACACAGAATAGGGTCAAGGGGTCTTTAGACACTTTTGAAAAGGCCAACACCTCTCTCGCGGATCTAAAATTAGCTTTTTTCAAAATTCCTCTTCAAAAGCGGCGCCTAGGCATTAAATAAAAAGGGCATAATAATACAAAATGAAGGGTATCTAGCGGAGATTGGTGATCGCAGCCGCATGGTCCCTTTGATTCTACTGACTTAGTAAACCCCAAAGGGTTTGATAGCACATGGTGAATCATGTTGAATCTAAAACGTGTTATTAAAACCTATCTTGTGGGTTATATACAAGAGCGAGATAAGATTCCTGCCCCCTATGAGATTTCACTTGCTGATAAGCCCGGACTGTCTGCAATTTCTTAGTCGGATTCCTGTATTGTCTCTTTGGTTTTAAGTAGCTTTTCAGTTACTATCCCTTGGTCCCGTTTAGTGATAATTTGAGGGTTTGAAAATAGGGTTCCGAAACCAATCCCCTCTAAAACCTCTTTCACATATTTTAGCCACGGGATTGAACTGCCTTTTTCCCTGCCCAAGCAATCTAAAATTATTCGTTGGGACAGGGTGGCTTCCTGGTTGACCCATATTTTTAACCAGGCCACCACAGGCCTTAATTGTAATCGATCTTCCAAAAATTTACAGCCCAGTTCCTCGTGTACTATATAGGACGATGTGCCCTGTGGAACTTTAAGAAGCCTCTTCAGGTATTTATTTTCCTGTTTTTGCAGTCTATCTACATACCCTATTCCCCACAGCTCTGCTCCATATATCGCCTTCACGACAGATACGGAGTTGTAAATTGTCATCATTTGTTCCGGGGTCCTCTTCTCCAATGCCATGGGGTGACAGGTGCAGAGGTGTCCTTAGGCATTGTGTTTTTCCTTACTGGAGCAGTTTCGGTAGACTGGGCCTATGTGCTTAGGCTGCAGGCAGTGTTGGGGAGTCCAGGAGATGTGAAACCACAGTGGACTTGAACTCTGGAGGGCTGGGGCACCGTTGGCCCACTACAACTCTGGCTGAGGCAACCGGTGCAGTGGTTATTTTAGCTCTCTCGTTTTGGCATTTCCAGAGGCCTCAGAGTCTTCCCCATGGGAGTTTCTAAAGAACAGATCTCCTGTTCACGGGAGGTCTTGAGTCTTTTTCGAAGGCAAACAGTCCTCCAAAGATTCTGGAGTCACAGCTGCAGGACGAGTCCACTTTGGTGCCTTTTTCTTAGGTCGTCAGGTCGTCAGGATCTGCTTCTCTGGTGCCAGGAGCTCCCTAAATACTGAATTTAGGGGCTTTAGGGGGTGTAGGATAGTAGCCAATTAACTGCTGACCCTTGGGATCAATAAGCCCCCTATATGACCACTTCCTGTGGGCAGCTGGCATAACCCTGTCCCAGAAGTCCTATGTATGCCATCACAAAGATGGCTACTTCTGAAAAATCGCGTTCACCTCACAGTAGTCCACCTTAGGGGTGGTACTAGCCTGTAGTTGACACACCTACCTGACTAGCTGATTTTCCCGCCTGTCCAGATGCCAAGGGGGCTCTGGACAAGGGGCTTTCGAAGAAGCTCACCAGCCCAAGGAGGCTAATCAGCAGGCCCTCCTGTGGGAGGGGGTGTTGCATCCTCGTCCCGGGCAGGCCTATGTTCTGGGTCTACAGAGAGCAAAGCCTCCCACCCTAGGAGGTCAGAACAGTGTCTCAGGTGGCAGGGTGGCGGAAACCAGTCCGCAAGTACACCAGAGTTTGGTAGGTTTTCAGGGGGGCACCTCTAAGGTGTCGTTTGGGTGCATGTATTCATAAATAAATTGAACACTGGCATCAGTGTGGTTTTACCAATACGAGATGTTTGATACCAAACATCCCTATTTTCAGTGAAGTCATCATCTAGCTGATGAACTATTTTTCACCTATGTCCAGCATGTTTTTAAATGGCTTCCCTGGTCACTTGTACTGGCAGTAATAGGACTGACCAGCACAGGGGCATATCTGCTCATGCTGGTATGCCCTCACATGTAATGTTCACTCTGTCTTAGGGCTGTCCACCCTACTGTAGGGGTGACTTACAAATATTACATGCAGTGTTATGGACATGGTATAGGATAGTGCCCATTTTTGCATGCTTACCCCCCCACTTTTTGCCAGATGATGCTCTTTGACTAAGTGTGCCCTGGGTTCTTGCCACTCAGATACCCAGGGCCTATGTTCTTACCCTAAAACTGTACTTCTGTACCCTCAAATTGGCACCTCTCTAACCACATGCAAGTCCCTTGTAAAATGTACCATAGGTACCAAGGACCCTGTGACCAGGGAAGGCCTCTAAGGGCTGTAGCACATATTGTGCTACCCTTAAAGATCCTGTACCTTAACACATACTGCCATTGCAGGCTGCGTGTTTTGGTGCAGAGGAGAGTGAAGAGTCAACATGGCACACACCTCTGTGTGCCATGCCTACAACCCACTGCCTCAGTTAGGTAGGCCACCCATCTAGCAGGGTGCTCTATACCACTCCTGTGGGTACAGGTGCACGACCCCTGTACTCCTACAGTGTCTAAGTCAATTTTTAGACATTGTAAGTGCAGTAATGCCATAAAGAGTATATGGTCTGGGAGTTAGTCATTGCAAACTCCACAGCACCATAATGGGCCTGGAAAGTTTGGTACCAAACGTCTCAGCACATTAAACCCACACTGATGCCAGTGTGTGATTTAATGCCAAATGCACTCCTAGGGCACCTGAGAGAAGCCCCCTGAAAAACGACCTAACACCAGTGTCCTGGCTGGCTGGCTGATTGCCAGCTGGCACCCCACACATGTTTCTGGACCCCTGAGTTGAGAGCCTCCCAATCTCTGGGTCCTGAAACAAAGCAAATCCTAGACTGAGGTGCCAAGCATTCTCCCCCAGGATGGGCAGGGTCCACGAAAGGGAAGCTTCAAAGGCTTGCCGCCTTTGTGAGCTGACACAGCCATTTACTGCTCCCAGCAACTGGCCCCCACCGGTTCCAACCCCCTTTTTGGGAAGGAGACTCGCTGGAAAACCAAGGTAGGAGGAGAGGTGTACAGACCTTTGCCAACGCCCCCCCTCTCATGTGGGGGAGGCAATGCAAAGCACCACTCTCAGTCCCCGGCATCGTGAAGATGGGGGGGGACCCAGCCAACCAGAGTGAGGCTTATGCCGCCTCCCACTGGAGGGTGAAATAATTAGGGGTGTACCCACCCCAAGGAAGAGACCCATTGGTCTCCACCTGTACCTACCTGAAACGCCCCATAATTTAGTATTTAGAGGCAACTCCGTACCTTGCCTCCTCAGACAAGCAAGAAGGAGGACCAAAGAGCTGTGTTGAAGAAAGAAGTGGAGGACACCAACTGACTGCCTTGGCCCCAGCCCTACTGGCCTGTTCTGACCTCGATCTGGTCCAGAGGAGTCCCACCCTGTCATGTACCCAGAAGCCCCCCAGAACCTGGAGGACCTGCCCTGCCTTCCCTCCAAAGACTGTCTCCCGTGAGCCCCGGACTTGCTCAAGAAACCAGACTCTGGCTCTGGCCAAATCTGCAGTTTGCACCACTCTGCACCCGACGCCCACAACCTGAGTTCGAGTGGCCCAACACCATGAGGAGGTCTCCCCAGCGATCCTGACCTGGGTTCCTGTGATCCCTGACCTGTCTCAAGCCTCCTGACGCCGCCTGCAGCTTCTATTTGGAGGGTCCCTGCGACCGGAGTTGGTAAGGAAATCTGACGCCTAAAGACACCCCTGCACCCAACGCTCCATGGCCTTGGGTGGCCCAACCAACGGTGTCAGGGCACCCCCCAGCTTCCCAACGTAGCTTTCCAACCGGTGGTCGCCTCCAGAAAGTCTTCATGCCTGCAGTGTTTGTTCTGACGGAAGATTCCTCACAGGGCACCCTATGCCGATCCAGCACCTTGCACCAGGCTGCCACTGTGGGGGCACCTTGTGTGCTAAGTTGGATACCCCTTGCCCTGAGCTTAACCCTAGGTGCTTTGCTCCCTCAACCTTTTGGCCGGCCCAACCTACTGCCCCCCTAGCCCCCATAGGGCTATCCATAGGATAACATTGGGCCTCAGCACTCTGCACCCGGCCGCCCTAGTGCCAATGAGGGTTGAGTGCATCCTTGACTCTCGGGGAACCCTGGTTCTAACCCCAGAAACTCGACCCTATAAACCGCTTACTTATTTGTAAACCGATAACTTCATTTTTCCCTTAGGATTTCATTGACTGTATTCCTCTGAAAAACGTCTAAGTGTTGATGGTGTTTGTTTGGAAATTGAAGTAACTGTGTTTTATTGCAAAACTGTTATCTGTACCTTTTATCCAGGAAATGTCCCAATGTGATATCTAGGCATATCAGACTGAGTAGAAAAAGTAATTCTAAAGTAATCCAAAAGTAATTTACACTGTATTTTTCCAATTGGGGGAACAATTGTACATTTTTAGGGAAAGAACACTGGTACTGGGGACCTGCTTAGCAGGATCCCAGTACACTTCAGTCAAAGTTGCATCCAATACCAGGCAAAAATTGGTGGTGGTAGTGGTGGTGGGGGTTACTGCAACTAAAACCCAGTATCTTACACAATGTCACAGCTGCCTCCTTTACAGACGTTGCCTTTCATCAGATCCATCCTGGATACAGTGCGATTCCAAGATTTTCCCTCGTAGTGAAATTTCCAGGACATTCAGGCGGTTATCATGATGTTGAGTGAGGGAGGCTGGTGCTACTGGGATTGTTGACGACCTGCTTTTTTGCTGGTCTAATATGCCAGATGGCTCATGGGGGCTCTGCAGTGGGATCTGAAACCCAAGTGGTTGAAACGCCATGGGAATTGATTAGACTCCATCCAGGTTTGAATATACAGTGTAAAAGATCTGCAATGAGTGCTGCTAAACCACGATTGGGCCTTAGGCAAATTCCTCTTCTTATCCCACCCAGAACTGACAGTGGTGACTGATGCATCGTTGCTGGGTAGAGAAGACCATCCGGGAGTGGTGGAAGTCGGCTAGCAAAGGAAGTTTGGTAGAGGTCCCCATGTGGTACTGTAACAATCAGGATGTGGTAGGGTCTTGGGTCCTGTGCAGGGGACCCTACGCCTTTGAAAGTAGCTGAATCTCAACGACATTTCTTTGGTCCAGAACCATCTGACTAGATTTCTGAACGCAGGGCAGACTAACTCAGCTGCCAGTGAGGTGATCCAGGTTGTCTTCCAGCATGGTTTGATTGTTTCGTCACCTCCGAGAATACACAAGATCACACCTTTGTGCAGTGGAGTTCCCAAGACTGCGCTGTCTTGTAGATGCATTCTGCTAAGAGTACAGCTCAAAACTCCTATATGCATTCCCACCTCTACTCCTCCTGGCTCATGTTCTGAAGAAGATGAAGAATGACCAGGCCCAAGTAATCCTAGTGACTCTTGATTGGATGAGGGGAGAGGGGTATGCAGAAGATCTGGGCATCAGTATCAGTACTCCAATCATGCTGCCCCTTAAAGAGCATCTGCTGCAACAATAGAGCAGGGTCCTGCACCTGGGCCTGTGCAATCTGCACCTATATGTGTTGAGATTGAGTGGCAGTAGTTGCTTTTCTTTGATCTCCTTCCTGAGACTTTTGATGTTGTCTTGACAGTTAAGTGCTCTCCCATGAAGTGTGTGTAAGCCGGGCGCTGGGACAAGTTTGTGTTTTGTTTCAGTGCATCCCACATAGACCCGCTACATAGCAAACTTTCGAAAGTGTTTGTTTGTTTTTGACCAAGCTAGAACTTGCATTGGGCACTGTTAAAGGCTATTTGTCAGCTCTTTTTTTTTTTTTTGTGGTGCTTGGACAATTATGAAGCGATTTCCTAAAGGTTTACAATTCATGTTTCCACCAAAGTATTTTGTGAGACTTTAATTTGGCCCTTACCTTTTTAACGGGTACTCCTTTTAACCAAATGCACATCTGTCCACTAAATCTTTTGACTCGGAAAACAGTCTTCTTGATTGGCATAACGTCCACTTAGCGTGTGAGCGAGCTTCGGGGACCCTCTTTCCAGCCAACTTACACAACATTCTTTCCAGAGAAACTGGTGTTGAGAATTCAAGCTGCATTCCTGCCGAAAGTAGTACCAACTTTTCATGTCCGGCAGTCCATCACCCGTCCAACATTTTTTGTTATGCCTTATGGTTCGAAAGCGGAAGCAAGACTGCATTGCTTGGACCACAAGAGAGCCCTCAGTTACTACATTAATCATACCAAGAATCACCGATTGGACGATCAGTTCTTTGTGGGTTTTTTAGGTCAAATAAAGGCATGGGAGTGCAGAAAACAATCATCTTAGATGGATAGTTCTCCACATTAAAGTCTTCTTCTCTGTAGCTAAGAAGCAGTCCCCGACAGGTTACAGCTCATCTCTGTAGCTAAGAAGCAGCCCCCGACAGGTTACAGCTCATTCTAGGTTACAGGCTGCTACTACTGCATCTGCACATGGAGTTCCTGTCCTGGGTAGCTGTTAGGCTGCTCTGTGGGCTTCGGTCCACATATTCATGAAGCATACTATCTCAGCATTCAGGCCTGTAGGGATGGGCATTTTGCCCTTTGGGCCCTGCAGGAATTTTTGGTCTGAGCCACAGATGCACCACCACCTTTGATGGAGTATGGCTTTGGTATCTACTCACAAGTTGAGGAATCTGTGGTTAGAAGTATTCATCAGAACAAGTTACTTTCGATAGGTCTTTGTGGTGGATACTCTAACTGACTAACCCCGGATTCCTCACCGCCCTCCCATCTCAATGTTCAATGAAATATTATCTTTTCCATCAAAAAAGGTTATATAAAGACTTAAAAGTTAGTTAAACAACAGAAGCATCATGCCAAAAACTTGGGGAGCCGAGCATACAAGAAGAGGTATTTTAATACTTATTAGGTGTGTGAGAAAGTGCCATCTTTCTTGCATGGTATGCCCCCACTTTTTGCTGAATTGCTGATGTACTTTGACTGAGTGTGCCCTGGTCTGCTGCCAATCAGGTACCCAGGGCCTGTGTTCCTTCCCTAAAACTGCTTTGAAGCCTAAACCCAATTGGCATCTCTGGCCACAGGTTAGCCCCTAGTAAATGGTACCCAGGGTACTGTGACCAGAGAAGGCCCCTAAGGGCTGCAGCACTGTTTGTGCCACCCTTAGAGCCCCTGTACCCTGGCACACACCCTGCCTTTGCAGGCTGAGTGTCTTGGTGCAGAACAAATCCGAGAGTCGATATGGCACGAGTCAACAACATGCACTAGCCCGCAGAATCAACACAGTTTCACCTATTTATCTGAAATTGCATATTATCGTTTTTTCTTTTTTCAGCCAGAAACATACTCACGTATGCACACTTGTTGATCAGTAACTTTAAATGTATATATGATTTGGTGGCATTAGTAAGCTAAGCAAAACATTGAATGTAATTTGATATTTATTTTTTTGACAGACCAGTCCCTTGATAAAGGCGCGCTGCGCCGAAATGCATTGGGATAAGAGGGATAAGAGATAAACACCGATGTTAAACAAATATGGAAACGGAAATGGAAAATAAATGAAAAAACATAGATGTGAATGGAACATCTAAATGAACATAAATACAAATCCGTTCAATAAAAGAATCATTACAAATATTCAACAAAGCGTTGTTATTTATATGAAACAAGAGCTAGAGATACAGCACAAACTGTGCCCAGGGAGACAGACCAGAAAGCAGGTTCTGCTAACTTCAACAGTATCTAACACACTCCAAAGTAGGGAGTGATACCCCGGAGCACGTAATCAAAGCACAGAGCACAATCTAACCCAAAAGGCAGTGCACATCCACGTGTTAGTATAACACATGCCTGTGTGCCATACCCACAAACCACGCTGCCCTGGCATTCTTCAGTCACCCCTCTAGCTGGGTGCACTATGCCAGTGGTGTGGGTACAAGGGCATGAGCCCTGTGCCCCTACAGTACCCAGGTCCATTTCTGGGCACTAAGTGCGGTGCTGCCCTTAAGAGTATATTGTGCTGGGAAGATGTCATTACGAACTCCACAGCCCCATAATAGCTACACTGAAGACTGAGAAGTTGGTATCAAACTTCTCGGCACATTAAACCCGCTCTGATGCAAGTGTGGGATTTAATGTAAAATGCAAGACAGAGGGCAACTTAGAGTTGCCCCCTGAAACTAACTAACAACCAGCGTCCTGACTGAGAGGCTGCCACCCAGCAGACATGTTGCTGGACCTCTGGGTAGAGAGCCATCCGCTCTCGTGGGCCAGCAACAAAGCACATCCTGGAGCGAGGTGCTAGGCCTCCGCTCCCTGGATGAGCAGGGGGAGCTTCAAAAGCATGCTGCCTTTGTGCGCCTCCCCAGACCACTTGCTGTACTCAGCAACCGGTCCCCACCGGTTCTGGGCCCCACTCTGGCAGGAAGAACGGCGGGAAAACCTAAGTGAGAGAAGTGGGTGTTCCAGCCTCTACCAACCCCACCCCTCAGGTGGGGGAGGCGAGGTGAAGCACAACTCCGGGCTGCCGCCATTTTGAGAATGGGAGCCCCACCCAATCAGGAGTAGGTTCCTTCCCCCATCCCACTGGAGAGTGGCAGGATAGGGGGTGTACTCACCCCTGGAAAGGGACCCATTGGCCCCTGACCTTTCCCTACCTGTGACTCCCCTAAATTTAGTATTTAGGGGCACCCTGAAACCTTCCTTCCTCAGATCCTGATTCTGAAACTACCAAGAAGAATAAGAAGAAAGAAGACCTGCCGTGTGGCTGCTAACAAGTGGACAACACCAACTGACTTTGCCCCAGCCCTACAGGCCTGTCGATCCTCGAACCTACTCCTGCTAAATCCCACCATCCCTTGTGTTCAGCAAACTCAAAAACCATGGAGGACCGGACTGCCTTGCTCATCCAAACGCAGGGACTCCCACGAGCAGTGGTACTGCTCAAACGAGCAACACCCCTGGTGCCAGCCAGAAAACGCGAATCCAGCACACTCTACACCCACCGAGCCCCGCCTGTGCCTGAGTGGACAAAGACCACGAGGACGTCCCCCGGCGACTGTGACTCTGAATCCAGCACTCAAGGACCCTCCTCGACGCTCCTGACGCCTGCAGCCTCACAACCAGGGACCCCTCCAACCACGACCAGCTGAGGGTAAGATTTCACCAAAAGACACCCCTGCACTCCGGATCCCCATCCGACCCCTGCCCCCACCACGTCTTCAGCAAGACCGAATCCATCGCACCCCAACTCAGGGACATCATTAACGCCTCCTTCAACACCGCCACCTTTCCCGGAAAGCTGGAAGCATGCCGAGATCGGCGCCCTCCTGAAGAAACTAACAGCCGACCCCTCCGACCTCAAGAACTTCCGCCCCATCTCGCTCCTCCCTTTTCCGGCCAAAGTCATCGAGAAGACCGTCAGCTGACAGCTTGCTGCCTTCCTCGAGACGAACGGATCCCTCGACCACTCGCAGTCCGGCTTCCGAGCCAACCACAGCACCGAGACCGCCCTCATCGCAGCCACTGACGACATCAGATCCCTGCTCGACAACGGGGAAACAGCAGCCCTCATCCTCCTGGACCTCTCCGCAGCGTTCGACACTGTCTGCCACCGCACCCTAGTGCAGCGCCTCAGCAACATCGGAATCCAAGAGAAGGCACTGGAGTGTATCATCTCGTTCCTCGCCGGAAGAACCCAGAGAGTTCGCCTCACCCCGTTTAGATCCGAGGCCACCGAAGTCATCTGCGGCGTACCACAGGGATCTTCGCTCAGCCCCACCCTCTTCAACGTCTACATGAGCCCACTCGCAGCCATCACACGCCAACATAACCTCAACATCATCTCCTACGCCGACGACACCTAGCTGATCCTCTCCCTCACCAACGACCCAGCCACCGCCAGAACCAGCCTACACAAAGGGATGAAAGACGTCGCCGAGTGGATGAAGAACAGCCGCCTGAAACTGAACTCAGAAAAGATGGAAGTCCTCATCCTGGGATCATCGCCCTCCGCCTGGGACGACTCCTGGTGGCCCCCTGCCCTGGGCACCACTCCCAAGCCAACGGACCACGCACGTAACCTGGGCTTCATCCTGGACTCTTCCCTCTCGATGACCAGACAAGTCAACGCCGTCTCATCATCGTGCTTCAACACCCTGCGCATGCTCCGAAAGATCTTCCGATGGATCCCCACCGAAACCAGGAAGACGGTCACCCAGGCACTCGTCACCAGCCGACTGGACTACGGAAACACCCTCTATGCCGGAACCACAGCCAAACTTCAGAAAAGACTTCAACGCATCCAGAACGCTTCCGCACGACTCGTCCTGGACATCCACAGCCACATTTCCGGACACCTGAGAGACCTGCACTGGCTCCCCGTCAGCAAGAGGCTCATGTTCAGACTCCGCACACAAGGCTCTCCATGACTTGGGCCCCAAGTACCTCAACAACCGCCTGACCTTCTACACGCCCACCCGCCAGCTAAGGTCGACCAGCCTCGCCCTCACCGCCGTCCCACGCATCCGCAGAGCCACCGCCGGAAGAAGATCCTTCTCCTACCTGGCAGCCAAGACATGGAACTCCCTCCCCATCCACCTTCGGCTAACCCAGGACCACCTCTCCTTCAGGAAGCAACTCAAGACCTGGCTTTTCGAGCAGTAACGTACCCCTCTCCCCCAGCGCCTTGAGACCCCTCCGGGTGAGTAGCGCGCTATACAAATGTCATGATTGATTGATGAGTTCTACCACTTTCTCCAAAGACCTGTAGAATAAACTATTAGACACACCTCTTTATCGGCAAGGTCAATAGTGATTTAGGCCTTTCTTCTCCAAAACTGTCTGTGCATCAATTGTAAATATTCAGGGTTTTCTAGAAAAGTGAATGCCAGATTGGCTCATGTATCTTTCTTATAAGTCCCTAGTATATGGTACAAGAGATTCCCAAGGCTCGTAAGCTAAATGTCACTAGTTATGTTATGTTATATGCTGTTTTGTAACGCGCACAATTACTACCGGAGTATCCTGGCGCGGTATACCGCTGGGGAATCCGTCCTGGCTTTCTCCGTGGGATGGTCCCTACTGGGAGTCCCCAAGGTGGAGCCAGGCATCCCCGGCGTTGATGGGGCCATTGTGGAGATTAGGCAAGCTAATGCCCAGAGGTGCAGAGTGGGACCCCTGGTTAGAGTAGGCACCGAGGTGAGAATTATCAAGCCCGCTGACCCTGGTCCACGACCCTGCCGCGTCGGGAATTGAACCCTGGTCCCGGGCCGACTCCTGCTTCCGGGTCTGCCGCCTCTAACCAGTGAGCCACACCACTCCTTGACTGCAGCACCTAATGGGCCATCACTACAGTGGCAATGTGAAAGCGTGACTCTAAGCCTGCCACTGCATACAAGTTGGTCAATTTTAAACCTGACAACTCGACATGGCAATATAAAAAGGACATTTTTGACCTGGCAAACTGTTGAACATTTTTAAACCACTCCAGGGAAGGCCTTGGTAGCCAACCAGGCAGGGAGCTTAATAATAAAAAGAAGGCCGTGTTATTTTGTCCTTAACATGCCCTGATCAAAAGCTAGAGGAACCTGTACCCATAAAGACCAGCTGCCAGGAATGCCTGCTCTGTGTTGAACAACGAAGTACCTGCTGGGCGACCGAGTCCTGACCTACCCGAGGGGGTTCAAAAGTCTGAGACCCGTGGCTGATGTCGAAGTGGACTCTTGTTGCCCTGCGAGAAAGAAACACCTACAGGCAACTTCTCTGGACCGCTTGAATCAGAAGGCCAGTTGACCAGTGACGACTAGACCTGCACTGGACTTTCCCATGCACCGTAGGAGATAATGGCCTGAGGGGTGAGACAACCCCCTCATGCTTGTGGATACCAAGGTGGCCCCAGGAATACTCACTGTATCTCTCTAGCGTATCCAGCATATTTAGCATCTCCACATCCCATATTCCCAGCATTAGGACTACTTCTAGACTAGACTTTGTTAAAGAAAGGAAAAACATGCAGGACCCTAAGACTGCTGAAAAGGCGACAGGTAACGGTCTCCCTAGACCTACGTGTTCCCTATGTCTGGCCCCCATTGTGGTGTAGCCCATCCAACTTAAAAGGAGTTGCCCTACTAGCCAGGTATATCTCTTCAAAAATGTACTCACCTTTGAAAAATCATCTTTCCGTTTTCCCTTGATAGATTTTTCTCATTTTGGAGGTTAATTTAAGATGATAAAATATTCTCTGTTTAGAGGTCTCGCCCTATGTAGTCCTTGCGCTGGTTCTTTGAGACATGCTGTATTCAGAAAATGTGCATAAAGCTCTGCCTGCTTCCCGCCCATCTTTTTAATTGACTCCTGCCCCTGTCCTTTGTAAATGGTGACTTTTCATTGGTCATTAGGCTTTGTAGTCCGTCCTTAGTACCTCCCTGTCTCTTTCTGTAACCTCCTAAGAGGACAGCCCCTATTACATGTGTTGTTACGCCCTTGGTTTTAATTACAATCTCAAGGCACTTTTTCTTAAAGGCCTTAAGACAAAAAAAACTCACTTGGTCCTTAACAAGATTGGCAGTGGTTATTTTACTTTCTAGCACATCTCACATTTAAATTAGACCTTCTATAAATTTCCCTTCATCAGCTCCACATAAAGTACAACCTAATATATAATGTATAATATATAATATATAATGTGCATGTCCTGGCTCTCCTGTATATATATATATATATATATATTCAATAGCTTTGAAATGTGACAAAAAAACAATTATTATATTAATTCCGGATTAGGTTGTACTCTATGTGGAGCTGATGAAGGGAAATTTATAGAAGGTCTAATATGAACAAGAGATGTGTGTATATATATATATATATCTTTCTTTTCCTCCATGCAGACCGGGACACTTAGCCGGCGGTGCGAGTCGGGTTGGAGGTTCCCGAAAGTATTCCAGTCTTACGTACACAAAGTACCACGCACTCCGCACAGGCAAATGAAGACTATTAATCCGTCTGTGTGGTCATATCATGGGTTTATTCATGTAGTTTTTATGAATAAACCCATGCTATGACCACACAGACGGATTATTAGTCTTCATTTGCCTGTGCGGAGTGCGTGGTACTTTGTGTACGTAAGACTGGAATATAGATATATGGACATAGCTATTTGAATGTACTTGTGGTACTATCTTGCATGCAACGCATTATGGGAGGACCATATGTGACCAAATGTTTGATGCTCCTTGAGCAGAATTAGCTCTCACTACAGAAAAGGGTGGAGACTCCTGTATTATAATAATAAATGAGTTTCTAAAGCGCATGGTTATACTATACTGTATGTCCCCCGCTGCAGCGAGATTACCCGTTCAAGACAGAAATCGCACAGGCTAGCAAACGTCCCTACCGAGGCATTAAATCTGGAAAAGCCAAGTTTTAATATTTTTTCGGAAGATCCCCTCCGATGGTTCAGACCTGAGTGACTGTGGAAGGTCAATCCAGAGTTTCGCCGCCCGCCATCTGAAAGATCTCCCCCCCCCCCCCCATCCGCGCTCTTTTGATCATTGGCAGTTCTACGTTTCCTGTTCCCACAGATCTCAGAGCCCTGGTAGGTATGTAAGGGGTTAGTAGATTGTGGAGGTAGCTAGGGCCCTCTCCCTGCAGGATACGGTGACTGATGCATAGTGTTTTAAACGGTATGTAACTGTTACCACGCATCTTTTACCACACATCTTTTACCACGCATACCATTACCACGCATACCTTTAAAACGCATTACACTACAACGCAGATACTATTACAACGCAAGTATAAGTATAGGTAAGTTTATCTTTTTTTTTAAAACATTTATTAGGGGTATTCAGTTATGGGGTACAGGGGTATTTTTAGGTTTCAGGGTTGGGATTGGGTTTTGGGGTACAGGGGTATTTTTAGGTTTCAGGGCTGGGTTTGGGTTTTGGGGTACAGGGGTATTAGGTTTCAGGGTTGAGATTGAGTATTGGGGTACAGGGGTATTTTTAGGTTTCAGGGCTGGGTTTGGGTTTTGGGGTACAGGGGTATTTTTAGGTGTCAGGGCTCCGTTTGGGTTTTGGGGTACAGGGTTATTTTTAGGTTTCAGGGTTGGGATTGGGTTTTGGGGTACAGGGGTATTTTTAGGTTTCAGGGTTGGGATTGGGTTTTGGGGTACAGGGGTATTTTTAGGTTTCAGGGTTGGGATTGGGTTTTGGGGTACAGGGGTATTTTTAGGTTTCAGGGTTGGGATTGGGTTTTAGGGGTATTTTTAGGTTTCAGGGCTGGGTTTTGGGGTACAGGGGTATTTTTCGGTTTCAGGGTTGGGATTGGGTTTTGGGGTACAGGGGTATTTTTAGGTTTCAGGGCTGGGTTTAGGTTTTGGGGTACAGGGGTATTTTTAGGTTTCAGGGTTGGGATTGGGTTTTGGGGTACAGGGGTATTTTTAGCTTTCAGGGTTGGGATTGGGTTTTGGGGTACAGGGGTATTTTTAGGTTTCAGGGTTGGGATTGGGTTTTGGGGTACAGGGGCATTTTGAGGTTTCAGGGCTGGGTTTGGGTTTTGGGGTACAGGGGTATTTTTAGGTTTCAGGGTTGGGATTGGGTTTTGGGGTACAGGGGTATTTTTAGGTATCTGAAAGAGACACGTTAGTGATAGATTCCTTACCTTAGAATATCCCCAGGCGTCAGACTGGATCCGGAAATTTTTGCGTAGCAATACCCCTGCGCGCTGGTAGGCGTCGTCTGCGGCTCCACGTCCGTCGTCGGCGTCGTGAGCGCCGGGATGACGTCGTCGGAGTATATAGACGGCGCCCATGCGCGCTGACGTCAGTTCTTCTTTTTTCCGCGCCAGCTAGCGCAGATCCGGAAGAAGCTCTACCCCCAGTCACTTTTTGACTGAAAACTTTTTGATCTTTTTGATCCTCTGTTTAGTCGATTCTCGACTATCGGTGCCAGGGATGCCTGGGTTCAAGCCTTGCTCGAAGTGCGGCCGACTCATGTCGGTCACGGACCCCCATCGCCGGTGCCTGAAGTGCTTAGGCCTCGACCACGACGATCGAACCTGCTCCGACTGCCGGGCTCTGACGTCGAAGGCTAGGCGGGAGCGGTCCCGCAAGCGTCTCGAGCTGAGGCAGTCGGCCCCGCGCCGCTCCAGGTCCCGGTCCCACGGGAGGTCGAGGGACAGGTCGCGAGGTCGGAGTCATCGACGCTCCGGGAGTGGACACCGATCGTCTGGTTCCAAGTCCTCAGGTAAGAGGCATGAGAGGTCGGAGCGACACCATCGATCCTCCGACCCGCCCCGACGCTCGCACGATGCGGCCAGGGACTCGGGCGACACCGCCCACGCGGCTCCGCGGGAGTCGCAAGCGTCGCCGCCTGCCCCACACCTTCGGGTCCCTGGGCACGGCGCGTCGCAGGAGGAGGTCGAGAGGTACCTCATGGCCATGAGGGCCCTCCCTCCTCAGTCGGTTCCCGTGGCGCCTTCGGGCCGATCGGCTCCGTCTGGAGGTCCTTCCGGGTCGGGCGCTTCGGCCCCGACGACGTCGGGTGCTTCGGGCCCGGCGCCGCTGGCGACTTCGGTCCCGGCGCCGCGCGACCTCGCTGGATCCGGCTCCGGATCCGGGACCCCGCCGGTCGACCTAACGACCTCGCCGGCGCCGTCCCTTCAGGTGTCGTCCCCGGCAGCCGATGTGGTTGCCGACCCCAATGTTCCCTACGGTCCTACTCAGGAGTCGGAGGGGCGCCGCTGGGCGCCGATTCCGTCGGCCTTTGGAGACTTCTATCTCCACGAGGAGGCCCTGGCTGTTAATCCTGGTCTTCAGGAGCCAGGTGACGAGGAGCAATGGGAGGGGTCCGAGGACCCTCTGGCACGTGATTGCCAGTCACATCAGGACTGGACATATGAGCTTGGGGAGGCCAGTGGTATTGACACCTCGCCAGACACTGGATTTACGTCGCCCCCGACTGTGGCTTCGGAGGCGGGTTCTGCTTACAGCGTAGTGTTGACGAAGGCAGCTAAGGCCTTAAACCTTCAGCTCCCCGTCGCGGCCGTGAGGACTAATCTCCTCACTGAGGTCCTCAAACAGCAGTCCGGCTCCGCGGAGCCCCTCCTGCCGTTCAATGAGGCCTTGTGTGACGTTCTGCTGGGCACTTGGTCCAAGCCCGCCACAGGCCCCCCTGTGGACAGGAACGTGGCCAGACGCTACCGCCCGGCACCGGGCGACCCTTGCTTTTTGTCCACCCATCCCACCCCCGAGAGCCTGGTCATCCAGGCCTCTAACTCCCAAACCGCATTCCCGTCAGCCCCGCCCGACAGGGAATCCAAGAGATATGAGCAGTTCGGGAAGAAGGTCTTCTCGTCTGTGAGCCTAGGGCTACGGTCTGTGAACACCAACTGTCTCTTGGGCCGCTACACCCACACTCTGTGGGACACGGTTGCGGAGGTGCTGCCACAATGCCCTGAGGAGGTCAGGGCTAAACTCAGCCAAACCCTTGCGGACGGCCGAGATGCGGCACGCTTCTTTATCCGGTGTGGGCTGGACACCACGGACTCACTGGGCAGGGCGATGGCAACGACGGTGGCGGTTCGACGCCACGCCTGGTTGAGGTCCGCCAACTTCTCAGCCGATGTCCAGGCCACCCTCCTGGACATGCCGTTTGATGGCCGTCGCCTCTTCGGCGACAAGGCAGACCATGCGCTGGAACGTTTCAAGGACTCCAGGGCCACGGCCAAGTCCTTGGGCCTTACGGCCCCACGCCAGCAATCGGGTGCCTTTCGCTCCTTTCGTGGCCACGGAAGGGGCGCCCCACCACGGACCGTCAGCCACGCGCCGCAGAATGTTCAGCAACGCGGTGGCGGCCGTGGGAACCGCCGTGGCGGTGGTCGGGGCCAGCGGCGAGGCCAGTCCACACCTCCCTCAGCAGCCCCCGCCTCAAAACCTTCCTAGTCCGAGCTTTCAGGCCCATGTGACGCCTCTCCCACTGGCATACAGTCACTTCGGACAGGTGGGTGCTGCAAATTGTCCGAAGGGGTTTCTCCCTCCCCTTCGAGTCTTCCCCTCCATCCATGCCACCTCAATACCACCGTGTGTCGGGGGATCACTTGCAACTTCTGCAAGAGGAGGTTTCGGCCCTCTTGGCCAAGAGGGCCATCGAGCACGTTCCTGGGCCAGAAGTAGGACGTGGTTGTTACTCCCACTACTTTCTGGTGCCCAAGAAGGGCAAAGGGGGCCTGCGCCCTATCTTGGATCTACGGAACGTCAACGGCTTCCTCCGGGCGGAGAAGTTCAAGATGCTCACTTTGGCTCAGGTCCTGGCTGCCCTAGACCCAGGAGACTGGATGGTAGCGTTGGACTTGCAGGACGCCTATTTCCACATCCCCGTCCTGACGGCCCACCGGCGTTACCTGCGGTTCACTGTAGGCCTAGAGCACTTTCAGTTTACTGTGCTCCCCTTCGGCCTTACCAGCGCCCCACGGGTGTTCACGAAGGTGATGGCGGTGGTCGCAGCCCATCTGCGCAGGCAGGGGGTATCAGTCTTCCCCTACCTCGACGACTGGTTGTTGAAGGCGGGCTCGCCCCAGACAGTCGTCGGCCACCTCCAGACTACGGCCGACCTCCTGCACTTGCTGGGGTTCTCCATCAATGTGCCGAAGTCACACCTGTGTCCCTCTCAGAAGCTCCTTTTCATCGGAGCGGTTCTCGACTCGGCGCAGTTTCGGGTTTACCCACCCGAGCAGCGGGTTCGGGATATTCAGGCTCTGATTCCTGTCTTCAGACCGTTATCCCGGGTCTCGGTCAGGTTGACGCTGCAGCTTCTGGGACTGATGGCCTCCTGCATCCTTCTGGTGCGTCACGCCAGGTGGCGGATGCGGGCTCTGCAGTGGGACCTGAAGTTTCAGTGGGCCCAGCATCAGGGCAACCTGTCCGATCATGTCCTGATCTCGGAGGGCACTGCGAAGCAACTGCAGTGGTGGCTCTCGGACCGCGACTGGGTCAGTGGCAGACCCCTCTCCCTACCCCAGCCGGAGCACGTAGTTGTGACGGACGCGTCCCTCCAGGGCTGGGGAGGCCACATGGGAGAGGCGGAGATCAGAGGCCTCTGGTCTCCGGCGGAGTCCCGGCTCCACATCAACCTTCTGGAGCTGCGGGCGATTCGTCTTGCACTGAAGGCATTCCTCCCCTCTGTCGGGGGGAGCGTGGTGCAAGTGTTCACCGACAACACCACCGCCATGTGGTACTGCAACAAACAGGGCGGTGTGGGGTCGTGGACCCTTTGCCAGGAGGCTCTGCGCCTCTGGCAGTGGCTGGAACATCAGGGCGTGACCCTGGTGGTTCAACACCTGGCAGGCTCTCTGAATGCCAGGGCGGACGAACTCAGCCGCCGGTGCATGATGGATCACGAATGGCGTCTGAACTCGGACGTGGCGCAAGGTCTCTTTCGACAGTGGGGAGAGCCTTGGTTAGATCTATTTGCCACAGAAGAGAACGCGCAATGTCAGCAGTTCTGCGCGTTGGAGTTTCCAAGGCGGCACTCGCTCGGAGACGCTTTTCGTCGCGAGTGGAGCTGCGGTCTGTTGTACGCCTTTCCGCCTATACCACTTCTGCCCAGAGTGCTGAAGAAGATCAGGCGCGACCGGGCCCAGGTCTTCCTTGTGGCTCCGGACTGGGCACGAAGATACTGGTATCCCGAGCTACTCAGCATGTCAGTCGATCCCCCGATTCGTCTGCCTCTTCGGGAGGACCTTCTGTCGCAGCAGCAGGGGACGGTCCTGCACCCGAACCTGTCCAGTCTCCACCTACAAGCTTGGAGATTGAGCGGCGGCAGTTGAGGCCATTTGACTTGCCTCCCGAAGTCTGTGACATCATTCTGGCAGCCAGGCGTCCCTCCACTAAGTCGGTATACGCCTGCCGGTGGAACAGATTTGTGGCATGGTGCGCAGCAAAGGCTGTGGATCCCCTCTCTGCACCCCTTTCGGAAGTGCTGCTCTTTCTTCTTTCCCTTGCCCAGCAGGGCTCTGCTCTGGGCACTCTTAAGGGGTACCTTTCTGCTCTTTCAGCCTTCTTGAGGCTACCAGATCAGCCTTGTAGGAAGGTACATCCTGACTATGGTTGCCCCCAACTTTTTGCCCTGTGTTTTAGCTGGTTTTGGACATAGTCGACCTGGGACCCTGCCAATCAGGACCCCAGGCCTACTGCTCTCTCTTTAAAATGGATTCCATGTACCCTAGGTACATTTCCAATTGGTACTGGGCCACCCTATCAGACCCTGTAACTCAGGGCATGGGTGTACCCAGGGCTGCCAGGGGCTGCAGCATGTATTATGCCACCCCTGGCTGGCCTCCTAAATCTGACACAACTGGCTGCATGACAGCTGGGGCAAAGTCGTGTAATCACCCTTTGCTGTAGGTGTAGTATACCTATACCTAACCCTCAAATGGACACACAGATTCCTATCAGTCACTCCTATGGCAGGCCTTGACAATCCTGAAGGCAGAGTGCTTGGAATCGTGTGAGGTGGTGCTCTGGCATGAGCTGAGCCTGTCTGCAGCTTGCGGAATCAAGTCCTAATAGCTGTTCCATGATATCGCATACCATATACTCTTAAGTGCATTATAATCCTCGCGGTTAAATGCTAACTTTGGTATTGCTTTATCAAAACATGTCGAGTAAGGTGTCATACGAATTGGAATACTAACCCCTCGCCAATTCTGGCGACGGGGTTAGCATTCCACCCTTCTAGAGGGACACGACATGTATGTAACTGTGAACCCCGGTTAAAGTTAACTGAAGCCTCAGCTCCACAAAATGGACGCTGCCACCACAGACACGAGTCTGACCCCCTGCAGCTGGGAGTCCTTCCAGTGAGGGGAGCCTGGACAAAGGGTTTCCTGTCAGGGGCGGTGCTAGCACCGTCCCAGACATGGTTTTGTGTATCCTGGGTAGGCAGGGCTTTACAGGAAGGTGACTGCTGAGTGGCACCCCGGTGCTCACTACGCATAGGCCGGTCTGAACCAGTTCCAGGGGCACACCAGCCCCTGGCCTGGGGAAGTCCGGCATGGCTGAGGGGTGTAACCACCCCCCACCTAGTCCCACCCATAGGCAGGACCTAGTCACCGGGTCAGCCCCCTTTTTTAGTATAAAGATAGGAGCGGGCCCCCTGTTCAAATCAGATCATCTTTGAATCAAGAATACTTTCTACGAAAGGACTTCAAGACTCTTCTCAAGATTTCTCCCTTGTGGCTAAGGAGTAGTCACCCTGCATCAGCGGGCACCATCTAAGAACTCTGCGGTTTGCTGTAAGTCCTTCCTCAAGGAATCCGACGGCCCAGCTCGACGAGAACCGGCTTCCCTGGCACCTCTGACCTCTACCCACGTCATCAGCTCAGCTGTGATCTGTGGGTGCGACGAGACCTCGAGGGACCGGTCATCATCAGAACCTGCACGCTCTTAAAAACCAGCACGACCATCGAGATAACTCTCTGGTGAGTGCTCTGGGGTCCGAGAAGCCCCGACCCTGAGTCGCTCCAGCACCGAAGTGCAGTCTCCCAGCATCTCCACGATCTGCGTGGGGCCCTTCTGCTCGCTGCTCAGTGTAGGAAGGTACCTCCTGACTATGGTTGCCCCCAACTTTTTGCCCTGTGTTTTAGCTGGTTTTGGACATAGTCGACCTGGGACCCTGCCAATCAGGACCCCAGGCCTACTGCTCTCTCTTTAAAATGGATTCCATGTACCCTAGGTACATTTCCAATTGGTACTGGGCCACCTTATCAGACCCTGTAACTCAGGGCATAGGTGTACCCAGGGCTGCCAGGGGCTGCAGCATGTATTATGCCACCCCTGGCTGGCCTCCTAAATTTGACACAACTGGCTGCATGACAGCTGGGGCAAAGTCGTGTAATCACCCTTTGCTGTAGGTGTAGTATACCTATACCTAACCCTAAAATGGACACACAGATTCCTATCAGTCACTCCTATGGCAGGCCTTGACAATCCTGAAGGCAGAGTGCTTGGAATCATGTGAGATGGTGCTCTGGCATGAGCTGAGCCTGTCTGCAGCTTGCGGAATCAAGTCCTAATAGCTGTTCCATGATATCGCATACCATATACTCTTAAGTGCATTATAATCCTCGCGGTTAAATGCTAACTTTGGTATTGCTTTATCAAAACATGTCGAGTAAGGTGTCATACGAATTGGAATACTAACCCCTCGCCAATTCTGGCGACGGGGTTAGCATTCCACCCTTCTAGAGGGACACGACATGTATGTAACTGTGAACCCCGGTTAAAGTTAACTGAAGCCTCAGCTCCACAAAATGGATGCTGCCACCACAGACACGAGTCTGACCCCCTGCAGCTGGGAGTCCTTCCAGTGAGGGGAGCCTGGACAAAGGGTTTCCTGTCAGGGGCGGTGCTAGCACCGTCCCAGACATGGTTTTGTGTATCCTGGGTAGGCAGGGCTTTACAGGAAGGTGACTGCTGAGTGGCACCCCGGTGCTCACTACGCATAGGCCAGTCAGAACCAGTTCCAGGGGCACACCAGCCCCTGGCCTGGGGAAGTCCGGCAGGGGAGAGGGGTGTAACCACCCCCCTCCTAGTCCCACCCATAGGCAGGACCTAGTCACCGGGTCAGCCCCCTTTTTTAGTATAAAGATAGGAGCGGGCCCCCTGTTAAAATTAGATCATCTTTGGAATCAAGATACCACTTTCTTCGAAAGGACTTCACGATTTCTTCTTCAAGATTCTCCCTTGTGGCTAAGGAGTAGTCACCCTGCATCAAGCAGGCACCATCCTAAAGAACACTGCGGTCTGCTGCAAGTCCTTCTCCACGAATCCGACGACCCAGCTCGACGAGACCCGGCTTCCCTGGCACCTCTGACCTCTACTCACCTCTACAGCCAAGCTGAGAACCGTGAGTGCGACGAGACCTCAAGGGACCGACGATCGCCAAGACTGCACGACATCTTTACTGCAAGCCCACCGTGTCCTCCACTGGTGAGTGCTTTGGGGTCCGAGAAGCCCCAACCCTGCGCAGCTCCAGCACCCAAGATCAGCCTCCCTGCATCTCCACGATCGGCGTGGGGCCCTTCTGCTGTTTGCTGTGCACCGCGTTGTGTGGCTACTAGCCGGCTGGCTTGTGGCCTTCTGAACGACGCCCAACGACTTCACGACTGCTGGTCTGGTTGCTCCAGGCTGGCCCTTGCTTCCTTGTTCAAGAGAGGCACCCCGGACCCTCCTGGTCCACTCCAGACGCCATTTTAGGCCCACCGCGTGGGCTTGAATTTGCCAAGGCTTTGTTGCCCAATCCTGGGTCCAGCGATGCCGACAGCTTCTATCTTCGTGGGACAGCTCGATCCTCCATCCTGGTCGCCGACAACGCCTCCTGGTCCGTGAGATCTTCGAGTCAAGCGTCACCCACTCACCTTGTCGAGGTGGCTACCATCCGGTGCCCTCCTGGTGCCCACTGACTACTGGCTAGTAGTCCCGAACTTGGTCCCCTCTGCTTTCAGGTGTCATCTATCTTCGAGATCCAGGCTTGGATCCAACTGAACTTTCTTCACTGGTCACCGGCCAGCATCTTTTCTTCCGGCTCCTGGTCCGTCTACGAGGATTCCCGACGTCTTTTCAGACCTATGCAGCTGCAGCCCCTGGGCTAGGTAACTTCGGCATTTCGGTGCCCCAGCATAGCCTCACTATCCAAGGGTCAGAATCTACTTTCGTTTTCTCCCTACCAGGTCGGGTTCGCCCGAGAACACTAACTTTCTAATTCCTAGCTACCATAGACTTTTGTCCGCATCTCGCGTGAGAGTGCACACACTGCACCCGAGTCCCCTAGGCCTCCTAGAAGTAATCTAACGATTCCCTAGTCAAGTCCTAGCGATTCCAAAAGCTATTAGTACTGTACTTACCTGCTAGTAATTTCGCATTCCACTTTCAGAGTATATGGTTTTCCGTGCCCCTCGGGCATTTGTATATACTGTGCTAACTTAAGTATTTTTGTAAGAGTTTTGGTTTGTGCTTAGTACCCTGTCCTCATAAAGAGTACAGGGCTGTTGTGATTCTTAATAAATAACTGTTTATTTTCATAACACTTGTGTGGTGTCCTTTCACTTGGTATTCAAGGGGTATATGTGTGGTAAACAGCTGGCTTAACACGCCCTCTCGAGTCTTTAGCCTTAGACTGCTCGTATCCACGCTACTAGGATAGCTGGTCTATAAGGTTGACTTACAACCAATCATCAATAAGGGTTGCTGGACTGATACATAGTGTTCACTAGAATAGTGAGCACTGCATATCAGGCCACCTTCTCACATTGGTGAGCAGCGGTTGGGATTTGAGCTTGCTGTTGTTTTACCACACGTATCCTAAGAATATCTTGTTGAAAGATCACATAAGTACTGTTAGGTACATATAACTAAAGCTTAGAATACTCTGAGTTCTACTGAACCAGCTGTTGTAGCTCCTCAAGGCTTAGCACACCTTGGCTGCAACTCTAGCAAGGGACCAGTAGGTAACACATAGTGTAGGTAGGTGCATCACTTACACCACACTAGAAGCAGTATGTCGGTCACAGGAGGAAACACTGAGTCTCCCCTTGTGTCAGTTGACCCTCCACAGGTCATCCCTTCAAAATATACTGCCCTTAGCTTCCATGAGATGAGACAAGTGTGTACTCTCAGGAAACTAAAACAGGGGTCTAACCCCACCACTTCCTTTCTGATTGGTCTCCTAGAGGCTTATGATGCCAGTAGGGCTGGTAACCCAGACCCTTCTAATCCAGAAGGAAGTATGCCCTCCTTACAGGGTCCCTTTGATATCCATCCCCTCCATGAGGCAGATGATGCTGAGGAGGAGGATGAGTTGTCTGGGGATGAGGCAGATAAGGGACAGCTAGAAGTCAGTAGACTAAGCAGGTCCAACTTAAGCAGACATGAGCTTGGTACTGGGGGACTCCTGGGCCCACTCTCAGGTCAGCTTAACATTGGGAATGGACGAGTTAGGTCTCTATCAAGAGGCTCTAACAGATCCTTTCGAACCAATGGCTCTCTCAACTCTTCTCACAGAGGAATGTCTTCCCCTAAGAGGAGAGTGTATGAAGCTGAAGAAAGGGCAGTCAAACTGAGGATTGAAAGGGAAGAACTTGCCCTGGCCAAAGAGAGACTTGCCCTTGCTAGAGAGCAAGAATTATGTGGGCTAGTTCCCACTGGTGGCAGCAATAAACCTAGCAATAGGGAAAGGAGTTTTGATACAAAGCACCTGAATAAGATAGTGCCCCCCTTTAAAGAAGGGGATGACATCCACAAATGGATTACTGCTTTGGAGAGAGCCTGCACTGTGCAGGGTGTTCCCCAAAGTAAGTGGGCAGCTATCTTGTGGCTCTCCTTTGATGGTAAAGGTAGAGATAAGCTCCTCACCACAAGGGTGGAGGATGCTAACAATTACCAAGTCTTGAAAAATGTACTGGTTGATGGGTTTGGTTTAACCACTGAACAATACAGGATGCTGTTCAGAGACACCCAGAAAACTCAGTCTCAAGATTGGACTGACTTTGTTGATTGTGCCACTAAGGCTTTTGAAGGCTGGCTACTGGGTAGTAAGGTTACTGATTTTAAAGGATTGTATATTCTAATTATGAGGGAGCAAATCTTAAATAATTGTCAGAACCAGCTATTACATCAGCACCTGGTAGACTCTGAGTTGACCTCTCCACAGGAATTGGGTAAGAGGGCAGACAAATGGGTCAGAACCAGGGTTATGCCTAAAAACCAGGGTGGTGACCAGAAAAAGGAATCAACCAAGCCTCAAGAGAAGGGTGGGGATAAATCCACAGAGAAGACTTCCCAAGGGCCCCAAAATTCCAACAAGGGTGGTGGGTCCCAGAACACTCCTTCAGAACAGAAGAAACCTTATTGCCATACCTGTAAACAGGTGGGCCATTACAAAAGTGATGCCAAGTGCCCTAAAAATAGCAATAAGGAAAACATACCCCCAAGTAACACTCCCAGACCTCATGTTACCACTAGTGGTAATCCCCCAGGTGGTGGGAGTGCCCCCAAGAATGTGGTGGGCATTACGTTGGGCCAACAGGAGGACTATGGCTTAGCCAGGTTCCCTGACCACACTCTTGTCTGTGAGACTGGCATGGGGTTTGCCAACTTCACTACTGGACCCCACATTTTGGGCAAGTATAGACAAGAAGTTTTATTGAATGGTCAGAAAGTTGAGGCATTCAGAGACACAGGGGCCAGCCTCACCATGGTGAGTGACCATCTGGTCCCCTCTGCTCAACTGACCCCTGGTTTTACTTATCAGGTGACAGACATTCATGGAGTGAAGAGAAGGCATCCCATGGCAGTAGTCAAGCTCAGTTGGGGTAATGTCACAGGGCCCATGAGAGTGGCAGTGACAGATAACCTACCTGTAGATTGCTTACTGGGGAATGACCTGGAACTCTCAGCATGGGCTGAGGTGGAACAAGAAACACATTCCAGAATGATAGGCCTATCCAGACAGGTTAGTGGGGCAGTAATAGCTACAGCCCCAGTCCAAGCACCATTCCTCCCTGAAAAGGTTGGAAGGGCAGTGGTAGCCACTGCCCAGGCTCAGACAGACTTTTCAGAACAGGATAGGAGGGCTGTGACAGTCACAGCCCAAACACAGACTGAGTGCCCTCCTGAAAAGGTTGGCAAGGTTGAAATGGTCTCAGCCTCTACTCAGACAGATAGTGAGGTTGTGAAGCCTGAAACAATGGATCACTCCACTCAAACAGAGAGCATTGAGGAGGAAGAGGAGTCTTCCCCCTCCCAGACACTAGGTGAGAGCCAGCCTCCTCAGGGAACTGACTCTACCCCTGTTGAAGGAACTGCCCCAGAGGTAGTCAGGCCTAGCCTGGCAGAGCCCCTGATGGCAGTGGACCCTTCCCAGGTGGGACCCAGTCTGGAGCAGGTAACCTGCACCTCTCTACCCTGCCTCAGTCAGCCCAGGGCTGTGGAGGTCAGGGAGGCCAGTGGTGGACCCCAAAGGGCCCCCTGTCCAAAAGAACCCCTTAATCAACAGATTAGGATCACTGAAGCTAGTAAACCTAGCCAAGTGAAAATAGAACAGACTCCTGAGGGATCCCCCTTAAAAGTAGGTAGGGACCTCCCCCAGCTGGACACTGTTGGGCACAGCCAAACATGGGGCCTAAAAACCCCAGACCTGACCTGTCCCTCCAGTAAGCCAAACAGAGGGACTCAGCCTCCAGCTTTAGGTAGCCAGAGGCTGACCCTGAGAGCTCAGTGCATCTCAGCTAAAGAAAGAAAGGCACACATGATGGGTGGTGATTGGAGGAAGTTGAGCCCAAAGGTAGAGGAGCCTCACTTCAGTACTCCATCCCAGCATCAGCCTTCTTCTTTCCCAAGACACACCAGAGACAGAGATTCCCTATGGTGGAGACCCTCAGATACCCTTAGGGTGAGGGGTTGCCTAGTGGACCATGACACAGGGGGAAACCAAGCCAGAGCTGGTCCTTCCTTATATGGCCACTTAGGTAATAGAGGCTTACCTGGACAAGGATAGCCTTATCTCCTTTCGTTTGGGGGGGGGTTGTGTAGGAAGGTACCTCCTGACTATGGTTGCCCCCAACTTTTTGCCCTGTGTTTTAGCTGGTTTTGGACATAGTCGACCTGGGACCCTGCCAATCAGGACCCCAGGCCTACTGCTCTCTCTTTAAAATGGATTCCATGTACCCTAGGTACATTTCCAATTGGTACTGGGCCACCTTATCAGACCCTGTAACTCAGGGCATAGGTGTACCCAGGGCTGCCAGGGGCTGCAGCATGTATTATGCCACCCCTGGCTGGCCTCCTAAATTTGACACAACTGGCTGCATGACAGCTGGGGCAAAGTCGTGTAATCACCCTTTGCTGTAGGTGTAGTATACCTATACCTAACCCTAAAATGGACACACAGATTCCTATCAGTCACTCCTATGGCAGGCCTTGACAATCCTGAAGGCAGAGTGCTTGGAATCATGTGAGATGGTGCTCTGGCATGAGCTGAGCCTGTCTGCAGCTTGCGGAATCAAGTCCTAATAGCTGTTCCATGATATCGCATACCATATACTCTTAAGTGCATTATAATCCTCGCGGTTAAATGCTAACTTTGGTATTGCTTTATCAAAACATGTCGAGTAAGGTGTCATACGAATTGGAATACTAACCCCTCGCCAATTCTGGCGACGGGGTTAGCATTCCACCCTTCTAGAGGGACACGACATGTATGTAACTGTGAACCCCGGTTAAAGTTAACTGAAGCCTCAGCTCCACAAAATGGATGCTGCCACCACAGACACGAGTCTGACCCCCTGCAGCTGGGAGTCCTTCCAGTGAGGGGAGCCTGGACAAAGGGTTTCCTGTCAGGGGCGGTGCTAGCACCGTCCCAGACATGGTTTTGTGTATCCTGGGTAGGCAGGGCTTTACAGGAAGGTGACTGCTGAGTGGCACCCCGGTGCTCACTACGCATAGGCCAGTCAGAACCAGTTCCAGGGGCACACCAGCCCCTGGCCTGGGGAAGTCCGGCAGGGGAGAGGGGTGTAACCACCCCCCTCCTAGTCCCACCCATAGGCAGGACCTAGTCACCGGGTCAGCCCCCTTTTTTAGTATAAAGATAGGAGCGGGCCCCCTGTTAAAATTAGATCATCTTTGGAATCAAGATACCACTTTCTTCGAAAGGACTTCACGATTTCTTCTTCAAGATTCTCCCTTGTGGCTAAGGAGTAGTCACCCTGCATCAAGCAGGCACCATCCTAAAGAACACTGCGGTCTGCTGCAAGTCCTTCTCCACGAATCCGACGACCCAGCTCGACGAGACCCGGCTTCCCTGGCACCTCTGACCTCTACTCACCTCTACAGCCAAGCTGAGAACCGTGAGTGCGACGAGACCTCAAGGGACCGACGATCGCCAAGACTGCACGACATCTTTACTGCAAGCCCACCGTGTCCTCCACTGGTGAGTGCTTTGGGGTCCGAGAAGCCCCAACCCTGCGCAGCTCCAGCACCCAAGATCAGCCTCCCTGCATCTCCACGATCGGCGTGGGGCCCTTCTGCTGTTTGCTGTGCACCGCGTTGTGTGGCTACTAGCCGGCTGGCTTGTGGCCTTCTGAACGACGCCCAACGACTTCACGACTGCTGGTCTGGTTGCTCCAGGCTGGCCCTTGCTTCCTTGTTCAAGAGAGGCACCCCGGACCCTCCTGGTCCACTCCAGACGCCATTTTAGGCCCACCGCGTGGGCTTGAATTTGCCAAGGCTTTGTTGCCCAATCCTGGGTCCAGCGACGCCGACAGCTTCTATCTTCGTGGGACAGCTCGATCCTCCATCCTGGTCGCCGACAACGCCTCCTGGTCCGTGAGATCTTCGAGTCAAGCGTCACCCACTCACCTTGTCGAGGTGGCTACCATCCGGTGCCCTCCTGGTGCCCACTGACTACTGGCTAGTAGTCCCGAACTTGGTCCCCTCTGCTTTCAGGTGTCATCTATCTTCGAGATCCAGGCTTGGATCCAACTGAACTTTCTTCACTGGTCACCGGCCAGCATCTTTTCTTCCGGCTCCTGGTCCGTCTACGAGGATTCCCGACGTCTTTTCAGACCTATGCAGCTGCAGCCCCTGGGCTAGGTAACTTCGGCATTTCGGTGCCCCAGCATAGCCTCACTATCCAAGGGTCAGAATCTACTTTCGTTTTCTCCCTACCAGGTCGGGTTCGCCCGAGAACACTAACTTTCTAATTCCTAGCTACCATAGACTTTTGTCCGCATCTCGCGTGAGAGTGCACACACTGCACCCGAGTCCCCTAGGCCTCCTAGAAGTAATCTAACGATTCCCTAGTCAAGTCCTAGCGATTCCAAAAGCTATTAGTACTGTACTTACCTGCTAGTAATTTCGCATTCCACTTTCAGAGTATATGGTTTTCCGTGCCCCTCGGGCATTTGTATATACTGTGCTAACTTAAGTATTTTTGTAAGAGTTTTGGTTTGTGCTTAGTACCCTGTCCTCATAAAGAGTACAGGGCTGTTGTGATCTTTAAATAAATAACTGTTTATTTTCATAACACTTGTGTGGTGTCCTTTCACTTGGTATTCAAGGGGTATATGTGTGGTAAACAGCTGGCTTAACACGCCCTCTCGAGTCTTTAGCCTTAGACTGCTCGTATCCACGCTACTAGGATAGCTGGTCTATAAGGTTGACTTACAACCAATCATCAATAAGGGTTGCTGGACTGATACATAGTGTTCACTAGAATAGTGAGCACTGCATATCAGGCCACCTTCTCACACTCAGCACGTTGTCTGGTCACTAGCCGCTGGCTTGTGCCCTTCTGTGACGACACCCAAGAACCAACACTGCCGGTCTGGTTGCTCCAGACTGGCCCTTGCTTCCATCTCTTTGAGAAGCACCCCGGACCCTCCTGGTCCCCTCAAGACGCCGACAGCGACATCCGTCGTGGGACAGCTCGCACCTCCACCGTGGTCGCCGACAACGCCTCCTGGTCCGTGAGACTGCAGAGCCTAGCGTCGCCCACTCACCTGGTCGAGGTGACGGCCAACTGGTGCCTTCCTGGTACCCTCTAACTACTGGCTAGTAGTACGAACTTGGTCCCCTCTGCTTTCAGGTTTTTCATCAATCTCTACGAACTATACACCACTGGTCGCCGGCCAGCAACTCCTTTTCTTCCGGCTCCTGGCTCGTCAGCGAAGACCCCGACGCCTGTAAAACTTGTGCAGCCGCAGCCCTCGTGGCTAGGTAAACTCGGCATTTCGGTGCCTGCATAGCCTCCTTACTCTAGGGTCCCGAGTCCCTCGCTCCCGACTTGCCTTAACCTTTCCGTGTCCTCGGACACTTGTCTTTAAACTGTGCACTTGAAGTATTTACTAAAGAGATTTGGTTTGTGCTTAGTACCCTGTCCTCATAAAGAGTACAGGGCTGTTGTGATTCTTAATAAATATACTGTTTATTTTCATAACACTTGTGTGGTGTCCTTTCACTGGGTGTTCAAGGGGTACATGTGTGGTAAACAGCTGGCTTAACGCGCCCTCTCGAGTCTTTAGCCTTAGACTGCTCGTATCCACGCTACTAGGATAGCTGGTCTGTAGGTTGACTTACAACCAAACACCATAAGGGTCGTTGGAACGATACATAGCGGTCGCTAGAATAGCGAACGTTGCATATCGGGCCAACTTCTCACAAGCCTTCTTTATTCAAGTCCCCTATTGTGAGTAGATTTCTGAAGGGCATCACGCACATGTTTCCTCCTGTTCCCTTCGTGATGCCCCAGTGGGACTTGAATCTGGTTCTCACCTATCTGATGTGTGCTCCCTTTGAGCCACTTCATAATTGCCCTCTTCGTCTCCTTACTCTAAAGACGGCCTTCCTGGTTGCCATCACCTCGGCCAGGAGGGTGAGTGAGCTCCAGGCTCTTTCTTCCTTTCCACCTTTCCTGTCTGTTCATCCTGATAAGGTGGTGTTACGTACACGACCTTCCTTTCTGCCCAAGGTTGTCACGGCCTTCCACATCGGGCAGTCCATCACTTTGCCCACCTTCTTTCCGCCTCCGCATCCCTCGAAAGAGGAGGAGAGGCTCCACCGTCTGGATCCAAAACGTGCGCTCTCCTTCTACCTAGATCGCACTCGCCAATTCCGGGTGGATGACCAACTCTTCGTTGGTTACGTGGGCGCGAAGAAGGGAAAGGCTGTACACAAGAGGACCATCTCCAGGTGGATCATCTTGTGTATCCAAGCATGTTACTCCATGGCGAGGAAGGAGCCCCCGGCTGGATTGCGGGCTCACTCCACTCGGGCCACGGCAACGACAACTGCCCTGGGCCGCGGTGTCCCCCTGCAGGACATCTGTCAGGCGGCCACGTGGGCCTCGCTGCACACGTTCGCAAGACACTACTGCCTGGACAGTCAAGTCCGGAGGGATGGCTTCTTTGGCCGTTCCGTCCTCCAGGACTTTCTGGTGTGATATTGGTTCGCAGACCCACCACCGGGGTTGGTATTGCTGGGGTATCTATTCTAAGGTAAGGAATCTATCACTAACGTGTCTCTTTCAGATGCACAAGTTACTACTTGTGTAACGATATATCTGTAAGAGACATTAGTTAGTGATAGATTCCTTACCGACCCACCCATCCTCCCCGTTCTGCGAACCGATATTTAGGGTTAAGGTCATCCCCTTTCAGGGCCCTAGTTTCATGCCACCAGTGTTAGTTCTATCATGGCTCTGCGTATCTGGCGCGGAAAAGCTGTGTTATCAGAACTGACGTCAGCGCGCATGGGCGCCGTCTATATACTGCGACGACGTCATCCCGGCGCTCACGACGCCGACGACGGACGCGGAGCCGCAGACGACGCCTACCAGCGCGCAGGGGTATTGCTACGCAAAAATTTCCGGATCCAGTCTGACGCCTGGGGATATTCTAAGGTAAGGAATCTATCACTAACTAATGTCTCTTACAGATATATTGTTACACAAGTAGTAACTTGTGCTTCAGGTCTGGGTTTTGGGGTACAGGGGTATTTTTAGGTTTCAGGGCTGGGTTTTGGGGTACAGGGGTATTTTTAGGTTTCAGGGCTGGGTTTGGGTTTTGGGGTACAGGGGTATTTTTAGGGTTCAGGGTTGGGATTGGGTTTTGGGGTACAGGGGTATTTTTAGGTTTCAGGGTTGGGATTGGGTTTTGGGGTACAGGGGTATTTTTAGGGTTCAGGTTTGGGTTTTGGGGTATTTTTAACATATATATTTACAAATTATAAAATAAAAATTAATATTAATTAAAATATTTAAATAATTATTATTTACATTATATACTAATATTATATACTTACCTATACTTACGTTGTAATGGTATGCATTGTAATAGTATCTGCGTTGTAGTGTAATGCGTTGTAAAGGTATTCGTTGTAAAAGGTCCTGCGTTGTAAAAAATGCGTGGTAATGGTATGCATGCTATAAGTATGCGTGCTAAAATCATATATCTGTTTTAAACACAATTCTCTCCCTAACCGGGAGCCAGTGTAACGTTGCGAGCGCATTCTTGGAAGGAGCTCTCCTGGGTAGCCTCAGAACAAGGCGAGCTGCTGTATTTTGAATGCCTTGCAGTCTTTGAACACACCTCCTATTAGCCCCCAGGTACAACACATTCCCGTAGCCAAGGCGCGATGTAACCAGGGCATGGATCAGCGTTTTTCTGGCGGCTCCAGGGAGTACATCTAGTGTCTTCCGGAGGACCTTGGTTATTCCGAAACATTTTCCGTCAAAGGAGAGTTTCGGGTCCAACCATATCCCCAAATTCTTAACCTGTTCCTTGGGAGCGGGGGTGGAGCCCAACGACTGAGGCCACCACCTTGAGGTCCATATCGACTACATCCTGCCAACTATTAGGACCTCCGTCTTGTTCCCATTCAATTTAAGGCAATTGCAAGCCATCCAGACCTCTAGCTCCTGTAAGCAGGTGGAGAAATTAGTGGCTGCCTTGTCATGGGCTTGGGATAGGGATACCACTAATTGCGTGTCGTCCGCATATGACACAACACTAATATCGTATTTTGCAATTAGTTCTGCTAAGGGGGACATATATACATTAAAAAGGGTGGGACTAAGGATAGACCCCTGGGGCACTCCTTGTGTCAGGCTAATGCTTTTTAGGGCTCGTCCTTTCCTATTCCGCAGGAATAGGAAACAAGCCCTAATGCAGTGAACCCACATACTTTAGGCCAAGCAAGGGCTCTCCAGCGGATTTTCGGAGGTGCACGCATCGTGCACGAGCTTGCCGCCTGCCTCCACAAAGCCAGCCTCCACAAAGCCATCTGTTGCTTTGTGCTCGGACTCAGGCCGGCATTTCTCCTCCCCTAATTACCGGACGGCACATCAAAGGCTGCTGCTACCCATGCGTCTCGTCACCCTTCGTCCCTTATTTTAAAAGCGTCCAGAACATCGCAGTGCAGTGCCAACTGATTTGAGCCAGTGGAAACATAGCAGACACTCCTTTGAATCTCATTTTCTGTTTCCAAAACAGAGACCAAATAGCTGGACCTAAACGTTCCTGTCCTTATCCATAACTCAACATACACAAGCAAACATTTTATGTGGAAGGACATTACCTACTGCTGTCTTTAGTGTTTATCAGTGTTTTATGTTATACATCGAGTGGGTCCTCATGTTGTAATTGATTAGGGTCTCCTTGTAATTGATTGGGGTCTCCCTGTAATTGATGGGGGCTCCCTGAGCACCATCATCACATTCAGTGTATCTCGGAAAGAACTACCGAGCATGCATGCAATCACACAAACACGCATCCACCATCACACATACCAGGAGGAGAGACCCTACATCTCACCAATAGGTAACATCCCACATCATTGCTCCAATGAAAATCTCATGCACAGGCCACCACATTAATTGTACGTACCAACACACATACTCACACACCTCATTCCACACACAATCTTGCATCATGCATTTTTGCAGCATTGCACCCTCATATGCACGACATCACACAACATCAAGCAAGCACAAAGGCTTCAGCGCCTTGCCCCCCCCCATCCCCTTCGTGTGTGTCAGCCCGTCCTGAGACTGCTTCCCGGGCCGGCTAAAACCCCACCCCCCCACCGAAATGTTGCTCTAGCTCTAGCTCTAGTTGCACCTCTGCACAACATACACCATCACACCCGAAACACGCACACTGTGAGGCAATCTGCGTGCTGTTTGCTGACTGTATGCCAAAATGTGCACTGCTGCGGCCCGTATTGGTACGGTTGAGTGTGTGTGAGGACTGGGCACTGCTTCCCCCTGCCCTCTCCTGTCTGTTTCTCCCGTCTGTTACCCGATCTGTGTGTTTTAAAAAACCTTGCATTGTTGCTGTCTGTGATCTCTCAGGTTTTGGTTGTTAATGGAATTTGTTCAAATCACTTTTCACAAAACGGATTAGCTTTGTAACTGCGTGTTGAGTTCAATTTTCAAATGTAGATGGTTTGGCCTGTGGAAGTAGGCGTTTGTCCTAAAAAAAATGGTATTCCCTTTTCAAAACATCTGAAGAACACTCGCTGCTTGCTACCAGCGGATTGTAATGCTGGGGAAGGAGAGTAGTCTATTTACTGCAACATGAAACACCTGACCTGCTCAGACTTCCACTACATGACGACGTGGGAATGGTCCTGAAATAGCTCACATCAGATATGCACTCACGTTTGTCCTGCACGCACATAGCTGCTAATGGGCGATATATATATATAGCTCAAGTACAGTACTCCATTCAGGGACAGGGAACTTGACATCACTGGTAAATACGACTGTCTAACTGATTATGCAGTTTATGTTCTCACATGCACCTGTGGGCTTAGATATGTGGGAAGTACGAAGCTCCAGGTGCATGTGAGAATACTGCAACATATCAGAGCCATTATTAATTGCGACCCGGCATATCCGGTCGCCAGACACTTCAAAACATTCCACAACAAAAACATTGATGATTTGTCCTACTTTGTAATAGACTCCGTTCCATTGCCACGCAGAGGGGGCAATAGGGATAAGCAGTTGAGACAGCTGGAAACTAGGTACATCTTAAATTTGGATAGTAAAAGTCCAAATGGCCTCAACGCCACGGACGATATGCACACCTTTCTATGAGATTGCTGGTTAATTTTTTGATTATTTATAAATTTAGACATTATTTGACCTCAATAGTTATTTATTTCTTTGCTCTTGCAGGCTTGCAATGAGTGAATTTTGATATTTACTGCCTTTTCAGTAATCATATTTTCATACCCAGGCTTGGGTATTGTTAATGTCTCCGTGGGGGTCCACATTGGAGCCTCTTTGGCGTTCAAGTAAACTTATTGTTTTTTTTAGTAAGTTCTTTCACTTCTGTTTTACACCTTTATTTTTGCACCAGTAGCACTTAACAAGGCCAATCCATTATGAACTCATTTATATTACTCACATTAACTTAGTATTCTTAGCTTCAACAACATGGTATGACTTTGATGTTTTTAGCAGGGACAGACGAGATTCAGGATATTCTAGCATTTATGCAGACACCCTCAATTGATAAAGCTTATTACCTTTATTAATAGATTATATCACTCTGGAATCAATCTGCCATTCATGTAAATATATGAATTCAAATAGTATTTATTTATATTTATTACTATTTATTGCTAATTTTTTGCACAAACATTTATTGCAATATTTGCACTACCGTATGTCATATTGTTGCTGCTAAAACATGTTTTATTGTCATGTACTTTTTCATCTGCTCATCACAAACTTTGCAATTTGTCTATTAGGCATTTATGCTGCTATTTTAGAACAATTCTGGTAATTGTTGACTTATTACCTTTGGGTTTGTCCCCATGCATTTAAGCTGTCATATAAGGTGTTTTACGCATTAAGCTGATGAGCGTGTTTAACACTGACTTTTGTGTATAACCATGAATTCTTTGGATTTACGTGTTACAATAATTAAGTATGTTTTCACTTTTTATGGTCACATGGTGATAGAAAAAAATGGAGAAAAGAGAAAAAAAGCATTTAAATACCTGCTGTTGCACTGCTGACCTGTCATGTGATCAAGGGTACTTGTTACCCGAAACGCGTCATGCTGAGCACTAAGGGATAATAAATCTCTCCTGCCTACATTTCATGCTGTTGGTGGTTCGTTGTTCTGATTTTGCCCTCGAGGAGAGAACAGAAGTGTCTGCATATATATATATATATATATACATATATATATTTAGATAACTTCGATTGTGACCCGAGCAGATGTGGACAAACACGACATGAGGGAATCGCATGCTCTGGTGTTTCTCCGTTCACATTTCTTTCCGATCCTTCTGGTTCTTGCAAGTGATTAGTGGGGTTTCACGCTTGTTTATCTTTTGCCTGCACTTCAACTTTCCATCCAGTCAACAAGCAGTACTTTCTTTCTGTTCCACCAGTCTATGTACATTTTTTCCACGTCTGTCGCAAAGCTTTCAGTTTCTCGTGCATATGTATAGCGCACTTTGTGGCTGTCTCTATAACAGCTCTTTAAACAAATGCTTTTAAATCACCCCATGCTGTGCTTGCACTTCAATGGCATTCGTGCCCCTCCCTTTAGTCGCAGCTCATCGGATTCACTTTGTCAGCGCTGCTTGCACAACTGAGAACCTCCCATAAACACATAGGCCTCCCCCCTGCAGCATTCCCCTCTTCCACCCTTCCCTTTCAGTGTGCTTGGAGAGAGGTCTCGCATTTGTGAAAGTTTGAGTCATTGGCATTATAAATGACAATGCTATTTATTTATTTATATATTGGTTTTCAAAACAGATAAATAAAAAGGCATTGTCATTTACAATGCCACTAGCTTAAGTGTAAGCAAATGGTTGATTTATTTAATTGCACTTAGATCCAGAACTGTTAAACTAGCTTTAGATATTTTGATGGCAACAATATAATATTTGAGTGTATAATTGTAATTCAAGTTATTTTGTAGCTGAGTTGTGCTTTTGTCCGGAATTACTGAACTGGCATGTGTAACTGGTTGGCTGCTTCCATAATCATGGATGGCCCTGGTTACCAAGAGTATAAATACAACAGAGACATAAGTATAGTATAGATTTGACTTGCTGTGGTACATATCATACACAGACTGCGTGCACACAGTTGCAATTTGGCCTTAGTGGTCAACATGAGGCTCGATTGCATGATTTTGAAAATGGCGGGAATTCGGGTCCCTTAGTTCAATATGTTGTGGTTAATACCAGATGGAAAATAGACAATGTGCTTTCTTTACTGTGTAGTGCATTCATTGAAGGCACCTCCTTTCTGAAGTGTATCTATTACGGAGTTGGAAGTAGGTCACACACATAGATTGGGCTGTTATGTGCTAACGAGTGCCCAACAGGCCTTTCTATACTCCCTTAGGTACATGAGATAGATGGCACAATTTGCGACGTGATGAAGTCTCAAAATCTTAGGAAAGGTTTGAAATGTCACTGAGGCTTTATTACTTAGTATTTAACTCACAAAGAATTAGCATGGATCCATGATTGTGTATACATTTGGGTATCACTTTTGTTCCACACTTGCACTTTTGAGCACTGCGCCGTCTTCACTCACAAGACTGTTTTTAACATGTCAAGGAGAATATAATTTTGTAAAACATGACCAGTGAAATTGTTTTTTGCTTTTACGTCATAAACTGTTGTCTTGAGTATTTACAGGTCTGCATATGTGGTACTGACCGAGTGTAAAATGGACCCACGGAACCACCGCTCAACTACACACCACCGCTCAACTCCACACCATCGCTCAACTCCACACCACTGCTCAACTCCACACCACTGCTCAACTCCACACCACTGCTCAACTCCACACCACTGCTCAACTCCACACCACTGCTCAACTCCACACCACTGCTCAACTCCACACCACTGCTCAACTCCACACCACTGCTCAACTCCACACCTCTGCTCAACTCCACACCTCTGCTCAACTCCACACCACTGCTCAACTCCACACCACTGCTCAACTCCACACCACTGCTCAACTCCACACCACTGCTCAACTCCACACCACTGCTCAACTCCACACCACTGCTCAACTCCACACCACCGCTCAACTCCACACCACCGCTCAACTCCACACCACCGCTCAACTCCACACCACCGCTCAACTCCACACCACCGCTCAACTCCACACCACCGCTCAACTCCACACCACCGCTCAACTCCACACCACCGCTCAACTCCACACCACCGCTCAACTCCACACCACCGCTCAACTCCACACCACCGCTCAACTCCACACCACCGCTCAACTCCACACCACCGCTCAACTCCACACCACCGCTCAACTCCACACCACCGCTCAACTCCACACCACCGCTCAACTCCACACCACCGCTCAACTCCACACCACCGCTCAACTCCACACCACCGCTCAACTCCACACCACCGCTCAACTCCACACCACCGCTCAACTCCACACCACCGCTCAACTCCACACCACCGCTCAACTCCACACCACCGCTCAACTCCACACCACCGCTCAACTCCACACCACCGCTCAACTCCACACCACCGCTCAACTCCACACCACCGCTCAACTCCACACCACCGCTCAACTCCACACCACCGCTCAACTCCACACCACCGCTCAACTCCACACCACCGCTCAACTCCACACCACCGCTCAACTCCACACCACCGCTCCACTCCACACCACCGCTCCACTCCACACCACCGCTCCACTCCACACCACCGCTCCACTCCACACCACCGCTCCATCCATCCATCCCCCCACCTCATCCATCCATCCCCCCACCTCATCCATCCATCCCCCCACCTCATCCATTCATCCCCCCACCTCATCCATTCATCCCCCCACCTCATCCATTCATCCCCCCACCTCATCCATTCATCCCCCCACCTCATCCATCCATCCCCCCACCTCATCCATCCATCCCCCCACCTCATCCATCCATCCCCCCACTCCCTCCCTCCCCTGCCCCACACTCATCCCTCCCCTGCCCCACACTCATCCCTCCCCTGCCCCACTTTCCATCCCTCCCCCGCCCCACTTTCCATCCCTCCCCCGCCCCACACTCCATCCCTCCCCCGCCCCACACTCCATCCCTCCCCCGCCCCACACTCCATCCCTCCCCCGCCCCACACTCCATCCCTCCCCCGCCCCACACTCCATCCCTCCCCCGCCCCACACTCCATCCCTCCCCCGCCCCACACTCCATCTCTTGCCCTCTCGCCCTCCCTCTATCTATCTTTCGCCCTCCCTCTATCTATTTATCGCCCTCACTATCCATCGCATCACCACAGCATCACTCAGGGGCACCACAACATCACTATGCGCTACCAGAGCATCACTGAACGCCACAGCATCACTCGTCGCCGCCACAACATCATTCACAGCCACCACAGCATCAATCTGTGCAACCATTCAACAACAACTGATTCAAATATGTTCTCTCAATGATTCAAACGTTATTACAAATGTCACAAAAAAAGTTAATATTTCACTTCTGTTCTTGTATTTTCATCACAATAAAATACACTAAACATAATCTTCCAAAAAGTTATTTGCAAAAGTTTAAGCTATTGCCGTTATGAATTACAGGAACTTTTATTTAAGTATTAAATATTGAAAAAAATACAACCCATTGTTATTTTTAATAATAATACACCCAAGTCATGTAAATACAACACATATTGCATTACAAATGCTATAGGTGTCACGTTTGCAAAAGTTAACACTATTGGCATTGTAAATGACAGTTATTAATTTTGCTATTTTCAAAACATAAATAAAAAAATGTGTCATTTACAATACTAATACCTCTAACTTTACTAATGCGAGCCCTAGTGCATTGCAAATGCTTGTTGAGTAGAACGGCCTCTGCAACACTTTGAAGCTCCGCTCCTGTATGGAGGATAACATCCATTCCAAGGCTTACTTGTCTAGCCCTCATTTTTTGAGGCTTTGCAGGAGCAAAGAGTGGTTGACTGTGTCGAAGGCGGAGCTGAGGTCAAGCAGCACCAACGCCACCGTCTTGCCTTCATCTGCATGCCTATGTATAGTTTCCGTAGATACCAGCAGAGGTGACTCCGTTGAATATGATGGCCGGAAACCTGACTGAGTGGGATGTAGTAGATTGTGCTCATTCATTTGCAAGGTTAGTTGTATGTTAACTACCTTCTCTGCGATCTTGGCGAAGTAAGGGAGGAGCGAGACTGGTCGGTAATTATGGGAGTACCATATGTGACCAAAGGTTTGTGATGCTCACTAGGAACCTCTTGGAGCAGCTTAGGGTACTGACAGTGCTGGTGCCTTGCTCACTAAGGACCTCTAGGAGCAGCTTGCGGTACTGCACCTTCCACATCTATATTAGACCTTCTATAAATGTCTCTTCATTAGCTCCACATAGAGTATAACCTAACCTAATCCGGAGTTAATATAATTCTTTTGCCACATTTCAAAGCTACTAATTGTATATATGGACATAGCTATTTGAATGTACTCCTGGTACTGTCTTGCATGCAATGCATTATAGGTAGGGTAGATTTACCATATCTTCAAAGTTTATGATGGTCACTAGGGACCTCTAGGAGCAGCTTGCGGTGCTGCACCTAGACAAGCAGTGCTGGTCCTTGCTTACTAGGAACAGCTTGCGGTACTGCACTGAGACATACAATGCTGGTTTCTGGCTCACTATGCAATCGTTTGCAATGCACTAGGTTTCGCATTACTGAAAGTATGAGCTATTGGCGTTGCATTATTATTTGCAACGCCAATAAAACTATCAGTAATGCAAGACCTATTGCATTGTAGATGCTTGCTATAAATTGGTTTGGGATTTTTATTGTATTGGGGCTCTTGCTTATTACCTGTTTGGGGATTTCTAAATGTTTTATACATGTTCTTTTGACCAAGCTTGAATGATCTGAAAGAGACACGTTAGTGATAGATTCCTTACCTTAGAATATCCCCAGGCGTCAGACTGGATCCTTAAACTTTTGCGTAGCAGTACCCTTGCGCGTCGGTAGGCGTCGTCTGCGGCTCCGCGTCCGTAGTGGGCGCCGTGATGACGTCGTCGGAGTACTTAGACGCCGCCTCCGCGTGCTGACGTCAGTTCTTAGACACAGTTCTTCTTTTTCCGTGCCAGCAAGCGCAGATCTGGAAAAAGCAGTAACCCTTAGTCAATTTTTGACTAACTTTTTTGGATCATTTTTGATGATTTCTCGAAGTCTTATGACTCCGATCGGTGCCGTAGGGATGCCTGGTTTCAAGCACTGCGAGGATTGCGACCACACGATGTCGGTCACGGATCCTCACCACCTGTGCCTCACTTGTCTAGGCGTCGACCACGACGACAAGGCCTGCTCCGACTGCCGGGCCCTCTCTTCGAAAGCCAGACGGGAGCGGTCCCGCAGGCGACTCGAACTCCAGCAGTCGGTCCCGCGCCATGAGAGGTCCCGGTCCCACGGGAGGTCGAGGGACAGGTCGCGGGCTCGGAGCCACCACAGTTCCGAGAGTCGGCACCACTCCTCTGGGTCAAAGTCATCGTCCGGTAAGAAGCACAAGAAGTCGAAGAGGCATCATCGCTCTTCTGACTCCCCCTGATGCTTGCGCGATGCGGCCGGGGGTTCGGGGGACACCGCACACGTGGCTCGGTCAGAGTTGCGGGCGTTGCGTCCAGCTCCACACCCTCCGGTCCCTGCGCGAGGCGCGACGCCGGAGGAAATAGAGCGCTTCCTTATGGCCATGAGGTTCCTCTCTCCTCCGACGGGCTCCGCGGCGCCTCCAGGCCCAGCGGACCCATCTGGGGCCCCTAGCGGGTCGGGGGCTTCGGCCACGACGCCGTCGGGTGCTTTGGCCCTGACGACGCCGGCGCCTTCGGGCCCTGCGCCGCCGGGCCCCACTGTCCTGACACCGCCGGCGCCTTCGGGCCCGGTGCCGCGAGACCCCACTGGACCCTCTTCGGGATCTGGATCATCGCCGGTGGACCGGGATGCAGCCAAATATTCTATCCGGTGTGGGCTGGATACCACCGACTCACTAGGTAGAGCGATGGCAACGACGGTGGCGGTTAGACGCCACGCCTGGTTGTGGTCCGCCAACTATTCGGCAGATGTCCAAAACTTTCTGATGGACATGCCGTTTGATAGCCGTCGCCTTTTTGGCGACAAGGCAGACCATGCGCTTGAGCGCTTTAAGGACTCCAGGGCTACGGCCAAGTCCTTGGGCCTCTCGGCCCCACGCCAGCAAACGGGTGCCTTTCGCTCCTTTCGTGGCCAAGGAAGGGGCGCCCCACACGTGCTGCCAGCCACACGCCGCAGACTAACTTCCAGCGCGGTGGCGGCCGTGGAAATCACCGTGGAGGCAGTCGGGGACAACGGCGAGGCCAGTCCACACCTTCCCCAGCAGCATCCGCCTCTAAACCCTCCTAGTCCGTGCTTCTCAGCCCATGTGACGCCAGTGGGGGAAGGGTTCGCCATTACCACTCTCACTTTGGACAGGTGGGTGCTGCAGATCATCCGGAGGGGCTACTCCCTCCCCTTCGAGTCGACCCCTCAAGCCATGCCACCGCAACACCACCGCGTATTGGGGGATCACTTGCGGCTTGTGCAGGAGGAAGTTTCGGCCCTCTTGGCCAAGGGGGCCATCGAGCGCGTTCCTGGGCCAGAAGTAGGACGTGGTTGCTACTCCCACTACATTCTGGTACCCAAGAAGGGCAAAGGGGGCCTACGCCCTATCTTGGACCTACGAACGTCAACGGCTTCCTCCGGAAGGAGAAGTTCAAGATGCTGACTCTAGCCTTAGCTGCCCTGGACCCAGGAGACTGGATGGTAGCGTTGGACTTGCAGGACGCTTATTTCCACATCCCCGTCCTGCCGGCCCACCAGCGGTTCACGGTAGGCCACAAGCACTTTCAGTTTACCGTGCTCCCCTTCGGCCTTACCAGCGACCCACGGGTGTTCACGAAGGTGATGGCGGTGGTCGCAGCTCATCTGCGCAGGTTAGGGGTTTCAGTCTTCCCCTACCTCGACGACTGGTTGTTGAAGGCGGGCTCGCCCCAGACAGTCGTCCACCACCTCCAGACAATGGCAGACCTCTTGCACCAGCTGGGGTTCTCCATCAATGTGCCGAAGTCACACCTGTGTCCCTCTCAGAAGCTCCTTTTCATCGGAGCGTTTCTCGACTCTGCGCAGTTTCGGGTTTACCCACCCGAACAGCGGGTTCGGGATATACAGGCTCTGATTCCAAGGTTGACGCTGCGGCTTCTGGGGCTGATGGCTTCCTGCATCCTTCTGGTGCATCACGCCCGTTGGCGGATGCGGGCTCTGCAGTGGGACCTGAAGTTTCAGTGGGCCCAGCATCAGTGCAACCTGTCCGACCATGTCCTGATCTCGGAGGGCACTGCTAGACAGCTGCAGTGGTGGCTCACGGACCGCGATTGAGTCAGCGGCAGATCCCTCTCCCTTCCCCAACCAGAGCACGTAGTTGTGACGGATGCGTCCCTCCAGGACTGGGGAGGCCTCATGGGAGAGGCGGAGACAGAGGCCTCTGGTCTCCGGCGGAGTCCCGGCTCCAGATCAACCTTTTGGCGCTGCGGGCGATTCGTCTAGCACTGAAGGCATTCCTCGACTCTGTCCGAGGGAGTGTAGTGCAGGTGTTCACAGACAACACCACCGCCATGTGGTACTGCAGCAAACAGGGCGGTGTGGGGTCGTGGACCCTCTGCCAGGAGGCTCTGCGCCTCTGGCAATGGCTGGAACATCAGGGCTTGACTCTGGTGGTTTAACACCTGGCAGGTTCTCTGAACGCCAGGGCGGACTAACTTAGCCGCCGGTGCATGATGGATCACGAATGGCGTCTGAACTCTGACGTGGCGCTAAGTTTCTTTCTGCAGTGGGGAGAGCCTTGGTTAGATCTATTCGCCACCGAAGATCACGCGCAATGTCATCAGTTCTGCGCGTTGGAATTTCCAAGGCGGCACTCGCTCGGAGACGCTTTTCGTCGCGAGTGGACTGTTGTACGCCTTTCCGCCTATACCACTTTTGCCCAGAGTGCTGAAGATCAGGTGCGACCGGGCACAAGTCATCCTTGTGGCTCCGGACTGGGCACGAAGGTACTGGTATCCCGAGCTACTTAGTATGTCAGTCGATCCCCCGGTTCGTCTGCCTCTTCAGGAGGACCTTCTGTCGCAGCAGCAGGGGACAGTCCTCCACCCGAACCTGTCCAGTCTCCACCTCCATGCTTGGAGATTGAGCGGCGACAGTTGAGGCCATTTGACTTGCCTCCTGAAGTCTGTAACATCATTCTGGCAGCCAGGCGTCCCTCCACAAAGTCGGTATACGCCTGCAGGTGGAAGAGATTTGTGGCATGGTGCACAGCAAAGGCTGTGGATCCCCTCAATGCCCCTCTTTCTGAGGGTCTTCTCTTTCTTCTTTCTCTTGCCCAGCAGGGCTCTGCTCTGGGCACTATCAAGGGCTACCTTTTTGCTCTTTCAGCCTTTTTGAGGCTTCCTGATCAACCTTCTTTGTTCAAGTCCCCTATTGTTAACCGATTCTTGAAAGGCATCACACATACGTTCCCTCCTGTTCCCTTTGTGATGCCTCAGTGGGACTTGAACTTGGTTCTGACTTTTCTGATGTGCGCTCCCTTTGAGCCACTTCACAACTGTCCTCTTCGCCTTCTTACTTTGAAGACTGCCTTCCTGGTAGCCATCACCTCTGCCAGGAGAGTGAGTGAGCTCCAGGCTCTATCCTGTAAACCTCCTTTCCTTTCGGTCCATCCGGACAAGGTTGTGTTGCGGACAAGGCCCTCTTTCCTGCCCAAGGTAGTCACAGCCTTCCAAATCGGGCAGTCCATTACCTTGTTCACCTTCTTTCCGCCTCCGCATCCCCCGAGAGAGGAAGAGAGGCTCCACTGTCTGGACCCAAAACGTGCGCTCTCGTTTTATCTGGATCGCACATGCCAGTTCCGGGTGGATGACCAACTCTTTATTGGTTACGTGGGCGCTAAGAAGGGGAAAGCGGTGCACAAGCGGACCATCTCGCGGTGGATCATCTTGTGTATTCAGGCGTGTTACTCCTTGGCTCAGAAGGTACCCCCTGTTGGGCTGAGGGCTCATTCCACTCCGGCCACAGCAACTACAACTGCCTTGGGCCGAGGAGTGCCCTTGCAGGACATCTGCCAGGCGGCTACGTGGGCCTCGCTGCACACGTTTGCAAGACGCTATTGCCTGGACAGCCAAGTCCGGAGGGATGGCTTCTTTGGCCGTTCCGTCCTCCAGGACTTTCTGGTGTGATTATTGGTTCGCAGACCCACCACCGGGGTTGGTATTGCTGGGGTATCTATTCTAAGGTAAGGAGTCTATCACTAACGTGTCTCTTTCAGATGCACAAGTTATTACTTGTGTAACGATATATCTGTAAGAGACATTAGTTAGTGATAAGATTCCTTACCGACCCACCCATCCTCCCCGTTCTGCGAACCGATATCTAGGGTTAAGGTCATCCCCTTTCAGGGCCCTAGTTTCATGCCACCAGTGTTAGTTCTATCATGGCTCTGCGTATCTGGCGCGGAAAAGCTGTGTCTAAGAACTGACGTCAGCACGCGGAGGCGGCGTCTAAGTACTCCGACGATGTTATCACGGCGCCGACGACGGACGCGGAGCCGCAGACGACGCCTACCGACGCACAAGGGTACTGCTACGCAAAAGTTTACGGATCCAGTCTGACGCCTGGGGATATTCTAAGGTAAAGAATCTATCACTAACTAATGTCTATTACAGATATATCGTTACACAAGTAGTAACTTGTGCTTCTGTGCGACAGCTACCCATGACTGATCTCAAGGATTTGTTAAAGAACCTTCCTGAACCGGCTAGAGATTGTGACATTAATACATGGTGAGGTCTTCTAACACCACCACATAATAATCCACTTTCCTACAGAGGTCTTTAACCCTTCTAAGAGGTAGAGTAAAGCAGAGGCTCATGTGCATTCAAGGCTCCTAGGTTCTCATGTGAATCAATAAAATATGTAATGCTAATGAACCATTGTTGCAGGTCAGTATTTTTTCATTTGTGTAACCGTTGTGCATGCTGAAGTATTGCTGGATACTGTGGTGATTACAAACTGCTGAACTAGTTTCCTCTTCCTTCTAGTCTGCTGGCCGCCTGATGCGTGCCATCTTTGAAATCGTGCTGAACCGTGGTTGGGCCCAGCTTACTGATAAGACACTGAATCTGTGCAAAATGATTGACAAGCGTATGTAAGTAAATACTAAGTCTAAGTCTGAATCTTTTATTAGCTATGGTGGATAAGCATCTACCTCACAACACCTGCTTTCTTCTTGCAGGTGCTAAAACAGCAAGGTGATGGATGGAATGCTTGAATTAATCTCAGCAACTGGCAACGGCTCTGGGCTGTATCCCAATCCATCGTTTTCTGCCCAGAATGCCACCTCAGTTTGGACCCAGACACATGCAAATCAGTATTGGCCCTGCTTCTCAGGGGAACAGTCCAGCCAGGAACTGCCAGGCCAGGTCCTCCCTGAACCAGAACACAAGCAGCCTAGGACTGGTTTTGCCCTAGGGTCAAAACGGATTTGCGTATAGCTGGGTAGAACTGAAGTGGCATGGTGTGCAAAATAAAGATGGATAGGGATGCGGTCCAAGTGATTACCAGTGACTGAGATGAATATGAGCATTCCATCCATCACAGTTTTGTATACTTATTGTTTCGCCCTTGGTGGGACAGGTGTGCCCCGTCGTGGAACCCAAACACATTGTGCCACTGGAATTTAATAGTACCCGGCTGATGAGCCCATAACTAGGGCAAAACCAGTCCTGAGTTGCTTGTGTTCCAGTTCAGGTAGGACCTGGCTTGGCTGTTGGGGCTGGACTGCTCCTATTGGAGCAAGTTCAAGACTGATTTGCATATAGCTGGGTCCAAACTGAGGTGGAAAGTTGTGCATAAATAATGATTAATTGGTATGCGTCCCATAGTGATTACCAGTGGCTGAGATTCATTCAATCATTCCATCACAGTTTTTAATACTTTTTTCTTGCAGGTGGCAGTCCATGTGTCCTCTGCGTCAGTTCCGCAAGCTCCCAGAAGAGGTGGTAAAGAAAATTGAGAAGAAAAACTTTCCCTTTGAACGTTTGTACGACCTCAATCATAATGAAATTGGTAAGTTAGGGAGATTGTCATACCTCCTAATAATGAGCGTTTGTAAATGGTTTTACTTAGTCCATAGACACATACACTTGTGAAACTACTGGAATAGTTGAGTGGCAGTCTGCTTCTCCTCCTGCATATGTAGGTACATTAACGTTTGATCAACAATCATGCTTTTGGCTCTCGCTAGGATTCAGCTTTTCGCAGATTGTGGAAAAAGCTGAACTTTTGACAGGCCAGAGTCTGCCTTTCAAGCTCATTTTCAAATGAAAAACCATTGTGGATAGCCAATATCGTGCTCACTCTAGTCACTCTAATTAAGATTTGAATCACTGACTTGCAAGATTCTCTTTTAACTACCTAGATTTTGGCTTAAAAAACTCTGTCATTGGTTTGCAGCCAGGAAAGACTACTAGGATTCAGTGCAAAAGAAAGTGGAACATGTTTGCTGTTGAGGTGTTTATAATGTAGTCATGAAAATAGATTGATATAAAGTACAGAAACAGGGATTTATATTGACCCTTTAAAAATATTGCATTACCTGTGTGGGAGTATCACGAACATACCAAATTTGCCATTGGCGTGCTGTATATTACCTTCCACTAGATGACCGCTGCATCATGGGATCTCCTTTATAGATAAGCTTCTCATCTACAAAAGCAGCTTCTTACTTGCAGCGACATCTGCTGAGTTAATGTATTAGACTGAAGTTATAGCTAGTTTTTAACTTAGCAGGCTCTCCTGAACACAAGATAGTTATCTAAATGTTTCCCTACTCTTGCATCCAAGTCTCATGCCTCCATCATCCAAATACATGGAATGTTAAATCGTCTTCAGGATGGGCGGAGGAATGGAGCAAGTGCCTGAGCCCAAATAATTGTCTTAAAAAGATTTGGTTTGCATTTCAATCTCAATTCTGAGTTATTTCAATACCTCAATATACCCAACGCTAAAGAAGACCTTCACGACCTGCTGGTTTGACAAGTCTTTGCATTCTTCTGAGAGGTATTCAGCATGTTTTGTTCCTGATGAAAGTCTAAAGGAAGCAAATCTCAGGCTTCATTTGCTTGCTCAATGCTATCTAGTACTGCTTGTTGTTAAAAAAAATAGTTCGTTGAGTTTCACAATAATTCAGACAGAACTAAGGATCAATATAAATCTTCCAGACAGAATTCTGATAATTATGCTTGCCTACTACTTTTTAGGTTTTGCCTCGCCGAAGATGCGCTCTGCGCATCTTTTCGGCGCAGGCGAAATCCTGTTGAGTTGCATAGTGTGGCTTGGTTCGGCCCTCGTCCTTGATTGGCTGGCTCCGTAAACGGAGCCTTGCCATTGGACGAGGGGCCTGTCCGTCAATGCCGGACCAGACACGGGGGCGTTCCCGACATTCTTTGGCTTTTGCCGACGTCACGGGACGCCGGGAACGCCCCCGTGTCTGGTCCGGCATTGCCGGCACTACTGCGTCTCTTCTCCCCCGTTTCCCGCCCCGTGACTGGCCGGCCGGCCAATCCTAGCGCGGCCGGCCGGAAGTGCCCGCCCCCCGCAGCCCGGGGGAAGAAGTTGGCGTCTAGGTGAGTGGCTTTCTTGCCGTTCCCTCCCCCCTCCCACTGCCCGTGTGCCCGCCCGCCTCCCTCCCGCTGTCCGTGAGCCTGCCCGCCCCCTCCCGCTGTCCGTTAAACATTAAGGGCGCCAAGGTGCGCACCGTGGGCAACGAACCAAGTTTCACCCACGAGTCTGTGGGTACCAGAAATTTACGTTCCGCCGGCTGGATTCGGTAGCCGACCGGGCTGTAAGTTTTACCCGGGATTACGTGCTCACCGGTTCAGGGGTGGTTAAAGCTGTGGGTTTAGAGAGCCTGCATGAGCCCAATCTATGTGGGGGCATGCCAGCCAGGGCTAACAGTGGCGGTCCTCAGGGATCTGAGTTCTGATGTGTGTCCCTGGGGGGGAGGGGTGGGGGCTGTGAGTCTGGGCTGACACCGCTCTCTGCTCCCTCTAGGCCTCGCAGGTGACCGTCTGCCCCCCACCCTGCCCGAGAGACTCCCCGCGAGCAAGAGACAGTCACAGGTAGACTTTACTAGCTGCCACAGACAGAGACCCCACAATGCCAGAGAGAGACCACCCCGCGGGGAAGCCCTCTGCCCCATTTGCTGTCAGAGGGCCATCTCTTGAGTGACGCAGAGGGTCGGGGTTGGGCAGAGCTGTGTGTGGGCCCCAGTCCAGGCATGCAAGAGTGCTGCAGGAGAGGTTTGGGGTGCAGTGCCAACGCTTCCGGTCCCCTTTCCCGCACTCTTCTTTCTGGCGCCCTCGGCCTAGCGCCGGAAGAGCCGCTCGCGCCGCTCAGACCAGCGGCCGCTTCCATTCCGGGACAACAGGGGGGTCCCAGGTAAGGCGTGAGGTGCGCTGACCGAGCGCCGTGGGGGTGGGGGCATTTCCGCAACCACATGGCCGGATCGCACTACCAGCCTGCAGGAACGAGGCAACACGGTGGCTTCGGTGGCCTCGGCTACCCTGGCTGACTCACAGCAAAGTTCCAGAGCGGCATGACCTCTGCTTTGAAGACGGATCGGCGCTGGAGGGGCGTCGGCCTTCTGGTCCAGGGGTATGGATGTACTTTTGGAGGAGACACCCCTGACCATGGCCGTGGGGGTTACCGCGTTGGTTCCCCTACCCCACTTCCGGTTTGGAAGGCCCCTCACGAACTTTGGACTTCTGGAACTGATGAGTATTTTCTTCGAATTTACTGTTTTGAGTCTGTTTTACCTTTTGTTTTTCTCTTTGTGGGGAGGGTCGGGAGTTGGGGGGTTTGGGGTGAAGGGTGGGGTGGGGTTCCATGACGGTGAAGAGGGGGGGCTGATGCGAGGACGCTTGTTGTTGTGTGTGAATGCTCTGGATTGGTGTGGGCAGGTTGGAGTTGCGATCAGGATTGGGGTGAAGGGTGGGGGGGGGTTCCATGACGGTGAGAGGGGGGGCTGATGCGAGGACGCTTGTTGTTGTGTGTGAATGCTCTGGATTGGTGTGGGCAGGTTGGAGTTGCGATCAGGATTGCTGCGGGCGGGTGGGAGGCTTTGGGCTACAATGGGGGGTACGTGGTTGGCCCTCTGAAGTTGCCTCTGACCGGAGGGCTCCTGAGTAAGGGGGAGAGGACTCTTGGGGTGGCAGTGGAGAGTTCTGGGGTTCGTTTATATTATGCCGATTAGCATTGGAACTTGGAACGTCAAAGGTTTGAATTCGCCACAGAAGAGGCAGAAGGTGTGGAAGTATATAGTGGATCACCAGCTTGATATAGTGGGGTTGCAAGAAACTCATTTGGCACGGAAAGATGAGTTGCGTCTACGGCATAGGGCGTATCCCATTATCTATAGGTCTTCCGCTGCCACGAAACATAGGGGGGTGGCTCTCCTTTTCCGCACTGCACTTCACTTCCAACCTGTAGAGGTGCGTAACGATAAGGAGGGCCGTTGGTTGATGGTCAAAGGGCTCATTCAGGGACGGCTATGCACCTTTGTGGTGGTGTACCTTCCCAACTCTGGTCAGAATAAGTTTTTACAAGGCTTGTTGCAGAAGGTTGGGGATTTTGCGGAGGGGCATCTGTTTCTGCTGGGGGATTTTAACCTGGTATGGGACAAGGAAATGGACAGCTCAGGGGGTCACAGGGCGGGTATGGGAGTGTTTTCTACTTCAACGCAACAGGTGGTGGGGGAGCTGGGGCTGGTTGATGGTTGGCGATTTTTCCACCCTACTACAAAGGATTACACATTTTTCTCCCACGTACACCACTCCTACTCCCGCTTAGATTACATTTTCCTCGGCCAATCACTGCGCGGGGACATTGTAGATGCCGCCATTCTTCCGATATCCGTTTCGGACCCCAGCTTGCTGG